>NC_136065.1:330706350-331906350 GCF_964261635.1 Lissotriton helveticus | reverse complement strand
CAGATGGAAATTGGAGGATTTTGAGAACCGCCAGCGCAGAAACAACTTGCGCATTTTGGGGGTTCCTGAAAAAAGCGAGGGAGAAGACACCCGTACCTTTATGATAAGCCTCTTCCGGGACTCCCTCCCTGAGCTTTCCAACTGGAACTGGGACGTCGAAGTCCAGTGAGCCCATCGTATGCCTCTAACCCTAAGAACCCCCGCCAAACCTGGAGCATACCCGAGGGCTATTTTAGTGTACTTTGGCAACTTTTTGCTCAGACAGGCGGTGTTCGAGAAGGCCAGGCCCGAAGCAAAGCGCACCTCCAAAGGTGTTACATGCTTTTCACGTCCGGATTTCTGTCAAACCACCGTCGAGATAAGGTGGAGGCTGCGCCAACTAATAAAACCTTTTCAGGACAAAAAAGCGACGGTGTATCTCAACAATCCTGCACGCCTCAAGGTTATCTACGAGGGTCAGACAAAGTTTTTTGTCTCTGAGATTGTGGCACGGGAATACCTTGACAGCCTGAAATAATCCTATTAATGAAAGAAGAGGAATAATATCCTTTTCTCTAAACTGAAGAACAGATGAAGTGATCTAACTTCAGCCTGACTACTTGTGACTATTGAACGATAGGGATGCTGTCCGCCAGTATTAAAGGGGACATTTTGACATTTTGTGGGGTTGGTGGGTCACTTAATGTATAGCATAGCACGAGGTGTTGGTCACGGACACAGGGTTAGCCAGGTAGGCACTCTGAATGATAGCGCGTAGGATTACCTACTATAGCGTACGATATTAACTCGACGAAAGAGCTCTCTTGTTTATTTTTCTTTTTTTTCTCTTAAATCTTTTTCTTTTGCATATTGGTTGGGACCTGATAGTGTGTTGCACCCCCATCACAGTTTTTGCCTTAATTTGGGAGTAAGGGGGGAGGGAACGGGTGGGCTGCATAAGGGGAGGCTGGGTGGGAAGGGGAACAGAACAACAAAAATGAAAACAACTCCATGTCAAAAAATTCGCACTGCGGGAATATCTAGTTTGATGAGCCACAACAAAGCAAATACAAATATCAGTACA
Organism: Lissotriton helveticus; assembly: GCF_964261635.1. Classification (NCBI taxonomy): domain Eukaryota; kingdom Metazoa; phylum Chordata; class Amphibia; order Caudata; family Salamandridae; genus Lissotriton; species Lissotriton helveticus. The sequence continues at coordinate 331,905,287 of NC_136065.1, read as the reverse complement.
AAATGTATGGGTACAGAAATGTTATGGAAAGGAAGTAATATGTTGTTTGAAAGACTAAAGGGATTAAACTATTTAGATTCATGGGGAGGATAACCATCTGTAGTTGGAACATAGCAGGGCTGCATGACAGAGATAAGCGGGGGTGGTTGTTTGAGATAATTAAGCGGAACTCTTCAGACATTATATGTCTTCAAGAAACCCACCTGTCCTGGGAGAAGCGAAACTTACTCAAAATGCAGGGGTACAGTGTTCTGGCAACCACTACCCAAATGACAAATATCAGGGGGGTAGCCATATTAGGCAAGAACCATCTAGGGAAACCTATACGCCAAGCCCTAGATCAATATGGTAGATGGGTGATCGTAGAGCTTTCTCTCGGGGTAACCATCTGTTCAGTGTATGGCTCAAACCTAGACGATCCCTCGGTGTTTGAGAGTCTGGAACTGGAGCTGGCTGGTTGGTCCGGACCACTTATTTTTGCCGGAGATTTTAATATTGCATTTGTCTCTTCCCATAATGACCTAACCAAGCATAACTACTCCGGTCAGAAGCCTAGAGTATTCAAGGCGTTCAGCTCACTCACAATCAGCCACAATCTTGTCGATATTTGGTCCCTTAAACATCAGGGGGATCCAGGTTACACATTCTTTTCACACACCCATAACAAATATACTAGAATTGACTATATATTTACTACTAGAGATATCGCGGGATTAGCAAATATTATTAAACATCCAAAGCTAATCTCGGTTCACAACACCCTGGTTCTCACTATCAATATAACCTGCAATACCAAAAAACCATTTATCTGGACGTTTGATAGGAAGTTATTGGTCAATAGAGACTATATTAATTTTATCAGAAAATGGGCTCAGGGCTACTTTGATACAAACCGCTATGGCGCTCCCAGAAATATCGTATGGGATTGTTTTAAAGCGGCTCTTAGGGGGAAACTCTAAGTTATGTAGCAAGAATTAAGAAGCAACAGACCGTTGATTATACCAAGAAAATAGGGGAACTAGCCAGATTAGAAGCGGCTCACACAACTCTAATTGCACAAAAAACAGATGGGTCAAGCTTATTCTGCCAGATCTTAATTCTTAAAACTGATCTGAACAAGGGATTAACTCAGAAGTCCGCTGAAACTTTTAAAACACATCAAAAAAACCTTTATGAAAATGGTGAAAAAGTTGGTAAACAACTAGCTCTACGAACAAGACGAAGGGCCTCCTGCAACGCAATCTCATCTATAAAGGTAAATGAGCAAGAATATACCCAAACAGAAGATATAGTGGAGGTATTTCAACGCCATTATCAAATTTTTTTTATCAAAATGACATTGCTCCCACTAGGGAAGATAGAAATTTCTGAATGACTTTCTAACCTGTACAGACAATAGTCTAGATAATACCACCAAGGACGATCTTGAAAAAGAGATTTCACTAGCAGAGATTGAACTTGCACTCGCAGAATTAGCATCGGGGAAAGCAGCAGGTCCCGACAAAATACCACTGGAGGTATACAGAATTCTAGGCAAATTTACACTACCTCTGTTACTAGATTTATTTCTGGGGATACAATGGAGCGAAATACACCCGCATCTTGGAAAGTTACCAATATTATTATTTTTGCCAAAAAGGGCAAACCCACTGACTCCCCGTCATCCTACCGCCCAATCACACTGATTAACTCCGATTCAAAACTATATTAAAAAATGTTGGCCAATCGGCTTAGGGAAGTCGTTGCTCAACTGGTCAGCTCGTGGCAACGCGGCTTTATCCCAGGGAAGGGTACCACTGATCATATCCGTAGAACAATCTCATTATTTGATATTATGTCAGTGACGGGTGGCCAGATGTCAATGATTCTTCTCGACGCCAAGAAGGCATATGACAGAGTATCGTAGGAATTCATGTGGGCCATTTTAGATCATTATAACTTTGGGTATTGCTTCATTAAATCAGTTAAAGCAATGTTTGCCGACCCGAAGGCTAAACTTCCAAATTATGGGCTACGAATCGGGCACTATTAACATATCAAGAGGGACTAGGCAGGGCTGCCCGTGCTCCCTGATATTGTTTGCCCTATACATCAACCCTCTGATACTAAAACTTCTAGATAACACCAGAATTAAACCAGTGGTGACAGGACTATTTGAAACTAAAGTTTTAGCCTACGCCGATGACGTCGCCGTTCTAACACCAGACCCCGATGTAGGCATTGCTGAGATTGAGGCGATTACGCATCCATTCGGATCCCATTCAGGATACTCCCTCAATAAAAGCAAAACGGTCATACTATGTACAGGAAATATACAATGTATGGACACCAGAAGAACCGAAAAAGCCACATATTTAGGGGTTTGCATAACCGCTGAGGTTCAAAACATTACCAAAATCAATTATGAACCACTTATTAACTCAATCAAAAGGGACTTAACAAGAGTAAATAGTCTTCATTTATCTATTATAGGGAGGGGGAACTATATCAAAATGACTATTTTTCCTGAGCTATTGTATCTTTTCCGTGCGATCCCTCTATTAGTTGAAGATAATTTTATTTAAATTCTGGACTTCCAGATTTCCAAATTTGTCTGGCAATACGGCAAGATTAGGAGGTCACTTAAATTCTTATCCCTACCATATGATAGAGGGGGACTTGCAATTCCGCAATTACTAATATATTTTTGGGCAGCCTTTCTTCAACAACTCGCGCCAATGATTAACCCAGTATGCAATTTGGATGAGTCGGGCATACCATCAGTATATGAACTAGCCCTTGGCCACAGAGCCAGAGGATCACTTTTAAGGCAACTTGAGCCAAGTTACTACAAAAAAGTTAAATTCAAAATTATCATTGGTGCATGGAAAGTCTGGTCAAAAACTGTAAAGCATATGCAAATCCCTAAACTGAACCGCTATACCCCGCTCTGGAACTCATCTCTGCTTCCACAAAATATGAACAATATGATTTCTGCTAGCTGGGAAAACAAGGGAATAATCTCCCTTCTAGATTTCTTAGGTGCGGATATGAAGTCTAGCTTTTCCACCTTTCAAAATCAGTTTAATATACCTATGACGGACTATCTAAAATTCTATCAAGTAAGAACTGCTGTAAATTCTAAAATGTCTAGTATAAGCTGGGGCAGAGTGCCTCTTATCGAGAACATCCTCAGGCCTTCCACCAGAATTGGCACAATATACACCCTCCTTCATGAAAAAACACCTGACAATATAGACCACACTGAAAATCTATGGGCAAATAAACTCGATAATCCAGACGTTGACATCGATAAGGCCTTAGCATTGACATCACAATTGCTACTTTCCACGAGTCTAAAAGCACAACTTTATAAAACAATATACAATCTTTATTATACTCCAGCGAAGTTGTACTCGTGGGGGAAAAGAGCCAATGATCACTGCCCAAGGTGTAATTGTGGACCTGCCACCCTTCTCCATATGTTTTATGAAAGTGATAAGCTGACACTATTTAAGAAAATGATATGGGAATTTTGGGGGGAGGTTTTTGGGCGAGAACTGCCTGAGTCACTCACTATTTGCATGCTTGGGTATGATAGCACGCTAAAGCTAAATCCGAATGTCGAGGCTATTCTTTTCTTAGGAAACGCGGTATACAGAATTATACTTGCCGCACGATGGAAAGATAGTGATTCTCCGAGCTTCCAAATGTGGCTAACCCGCTTCCTCGGTATATATAATCATGAGACAGCAATATATGCCACCAGGGGGCTGAAATACAAAAGACGAGGTGATAACATTTGGTCCCCTTTCACTGCGTGGAGCAACGCAGTAATCTCAAACTGAAAGTCCTAAACCTCATTTAATATGCTTTATGTGTGGCAGTATATGATCCCTTCTCTTTCTCTTTTTGTCTTGGTTTTTTTTTATATTCAGAAAGTATTTGTTACTGAAGATTTCTGTGCCTTTTTCTTTCTTTCTTTCTTTCTTTTTTTTCAGGCTCTCATTTTTATATTTTTATATTTTAACTCTGTTGCTATTATTATGCGTAACGTATATCTCTTGCTGTATTGGAGTTGTTTTAAGATAAAAAAAAAGGAAGTGTGTGCAATACTACTCCAGCCATTGCAGAGGACGAGCGGTTACTCTGGGTGACTCTGTTTTAAGAAGCACAGACCATAACCACTCGGCCTCTGCAACTGCTATTGAAGTCAGAGAATCGATACATGAAATGAAAGTGATTGCGGGCAATTCCAATGACCCTTGTGGTGCCATTTTAAGGGAGGTATCCCAACACATTCCTGACCATGTGGCTAGTAGTATGCCTGCCATCCCAAATTTACGTCGAATGATCCAACGCAAGAAACACGCGAATCACCCTAAACGCGTGGCACCACACACTTTTGGGGATATTACAATTCCTGTTGAACTCTGTGTTACCGTTTCAAAGGAACAGTTTCTTATGTATGACAATGACAATTGTCATAAGGGCATTTTAATATTTAGCACCCCCCGTAATCTCAATCGCTTGGAGAACAGTGATGTGTGGATGATAGATGGGACCTTTAAAATTACGCCTACCCCTTTCACCCAAATCTACACCATTGACGGGTACGTCAACGACATTGTAGTTCCTTTAGTCTACAGTTTACTACCAGACAAACCATCCTCAACGTACACTGAGTTTTTGTCAGTACTAAAATCCAAAATCCCAAACAAAAGTCAGAGAAAAGTAATCATGGACTTTGAATTACCCATGATAAATACCATAAAGAAATTGTACATGGATACCCAAATCCAAGGATATTTTTTCCACTTTTCTCAGGTGATTTGGCGCAAAATAAAAAAAAATCCCTTATTGAGGATTATGTGTCAGATAGTAAACTATAGTTTGAGCTTAAAAAACTCTCTGGACTTTGCTTTGTTCCTCCTAATAGTGTAGACGAGTACTACACATCGATTACAGAGTCTGAATACTTTGTGGGAAACGAAGATAAATTGTCACCAATATTAAATTATTTCGAAGACACATGGATTGGCCATCTAAGCAGGTTGGGTTGCTGGAGGAAACCACGTTTTCTTGTGGACTGGTGGAACTGCTACTCCACCTGCTTAGAGGGAGGAGCAAAGACAAACAATGCCATAGAGGGTTGGCACAACTCTTTAAACAAAAGTATTGGCAAACCGCACCCTAATTTCTACAATTTTCTTGAGATTTTGCAAAAGGAGCAAAGCTACCAGGAAATGCGCATGTCACAATCTTTAGTAGGCAATCTACATCCACGTGTTTCCCACCGTTCAAAGGAAATGTCTGAACGACTTTTGGAAGTATTAAAACTTTTCACCTTGTCTGTTCCTTCTGACTACCTAGTTTCCATTGCACATGTACCTTATTCCTTTTCGTAAAAAAGTTTGTACTTGTCTATGTTGTATTTCATTTTCTGAATTCTTACTGTAGTGTACCATAATCCTATCTGTAAAAATGTGCACTTTTTTTGTAACTATTTTTTGGGATATGTACCACCGTTAAATTGTTAATGCATTGTGTTATTTTTTTGGGTTGTAACATTTTCTTTGCAATGAAATCCCTAGTAAGTATTTAAGTATTTGATATCAATCCAATGTAAAGATAATAAAAATTGTCCAAAAGTGTTAATTGTGTTTTTTTGTTTGTGACATAACATATCACCTTCATTTATTTGTGTATGCGCCCAGCACCCATCCATCCATTCACCCATACATCATGCACCCATCCATTTAGTCCATATATTATGACATTATTAACCATCCGGGAGCGGTGTTCATGTTCATGTGAATGCGCATTTTATTTCATTGCATAATTTCACTCTGGGACGATGTCCAATCGCGGACATTCAATGTATTTACAGACATCCATCTTGGAGCGATGTTCATGCCAATGTTCAATTTCTTACTGATTCTCATTTCATTTGCATACTTTCACTCTGCAATTTATTGGCATAATTTTATTATTAGTACAGACACCCAGCGAAGTCCATGTCAATGTCCAACTGTAAACGCGCATTTCACTAGGCAATCTATTATTACTATTTGCGACACATGTATTATTTCAGACACCAATTATTCCAGACACATTTATTCTTATTTCAGACACCAATTTTTTCAGACACATTTATTCTTCGCTCATCCATCCGCTCATCCATCCGACATTCATCCTTCAATCCATCCACCATCTACTCATCCATCCATACACCCACTCATTCAGCCACCATCCATCCGCTCATCCATCCGACATTCACCCTTCCATCCATCCACCATCTACTCATCCATACACCCACTCATTCAGCCACCATCCATCTGCTCATCCATCCGACATTCACCCTTCCATCCATCCACCATCTACTCATCCATCCATACACCCACTCATTCAGCCACCATCCATCCGCTCATCCATCCGACATTCACCCTTCCATCCATCCACCATCTACTCATCCATCCATACACCCACTCATTCAGCCACCATCCAACCGCTCATTCATCCGACATTCACCCTTCCATCCATCCACCATCTACTCATCCATACACCCACTCATTCAGCCACCATCCATCCGCTCATCCATCCAACATTCACCCTTCCATCCATCCACCATCTACTCATCCATCCATACACCCACTCATTCAGCCACCATCCATCCGCTCATCCATCCGACATTCACCCTTCCATCCATCCACCATCTACTCATCCATCCATATACCCACTCATTCAGCCACCATCCAACCGCTCATTCATCCGACATTCACCCTTCCATCCATCCACCATCTACTCATCCATACACCCACTCATTCAGCCACCATCCATCCGCTCATCCATCCGACATTCACCCTTCCATCCATCCACCATCTACTCATCCATCCATACACCCACTCATTCAGCCACCATCCATCCGACATTCACCCTTCCATCCATCCACCATCTACTCATCCATACACCCACTCATTCAGCCACCATCCATCCGCTCATCCATCCGACATTCACCCTTCCATCCATCCACCATCTACTCATCCATCCATACACCCACTCATTCAGCCACCATCCATCCGACATTCACCCTTCCATCCATCCACCATCTACTCATCCATCCATACACCCACTCATTCAGCCACCATCCATCTGCTCATCCATCCGACATTCACCCTTCCATCCATCTACCATCTACTCATCCATCCATACACCCACTCATTCAGCCACCATCCATCCGCTCATCCATCCGACATTCACCCTTCCATCCATCCACCATCTACTCATCCATACACCCACTCATTCAGCCACCATCCATCCGCTCATCCATCCGACATTCACCCTTTCATCCATCCACCATCTACTCATCCATCCATACACCCACTCATTCAGCCACCATCCATCCGCTCATCCTTCCGACATTCACCCTTCCATCCATCCACCATCCACTCATCCATCCATACACCCACTCATTATTCCACCATCCATCCGCTCATCCATCCGCTCATCCACCCTTGGACTAAGAAGAAGAGATTTAAGTATTTTTATTAAAAAATTACTTTACAGTAATCCCCCAAATTGTTTAATCAGGTTGGGGTTGGATCACTCCCTCACCAAAATAGTACAGCTGATGTGGGGCTTTACTCCCTAGTAATATATAGAGAGCTGTGGGGTGAAACAATAGTGCCCATGAAAGAGTTTTTGGAATTATTTCGGAGAGGGTATTCTCAGGCTTTTTATCTAATTTTAGGGCTTGTGAGAAGCAGGGCTTATCTCCAATTTGCAGTGGTTGGGGCAGGGCTCAGAGCAAAGTAATATGGTCAGCCTTAGGCAGGGCATATGTTCAAAAAGGAATGGTGGTCTCCTTATGTATAAGATATAAATGAACATCCAGGACATACTCTTAATGGTGAATGGAAAAAAACAGCACCTCCTATGATGCACGAAACCATTCCAACTACTGACACCCACCGGAACAAACTAGATTGACTTGCAGAATGTTTTCGAATTCAAATTTTTATGGATGCAGGTGTCACAACAGTAATTAAAATAAACATTTCTTTTAGTGCCATAAAAGGGAATTAAGGAGCATGAGTGGTGTGTAACTGTCCAACACCAGGCCACTGATACCATTCGAACTAGGACAGAGCATTAGAAACAGCCTCCGTGTCATCTTAGAGTCCTATGGCCGCCGTGAATCCCCGTTTACCTAGAACAGCTTTCTGGAGCACCTTCCACATCTCACATTTCCACAAAGTCTTTGTTTTACTGTTATTGTTACTAATTTGTATAGCATATAATCTACCATTAGTAAGGCATTGTAATGCAATTTAATAGTTCAGGGTATGACTTTTTGCAAATTTCCTCTGCATACTAGAGTTGGGGTTGGTTTGGTAGATATGCCACCAGTAAGCTGAATAAGACAGTTTTAACAAGTTGAGAGAATTTGTTGAGCATATGCAACTCCGACAATTACCACCTAATATTCCATAGTTATGCACAGCAAATAGTTTCCTCTAATGTCACTCATTTGTTCCTGAATAAGATGGATAGCTTGCAAGAAGAAAGTTAGCTACTGTTTTGCCATTAGGTATAATTGGATATTCCTCACAGCCTGACAAAGAAGTGTCACCATGTTCTAAAAGTCAACGCAAATGCACTTAGCAAGTTGGCTGTGTTGACTCACAATGCAAACATTGAAAAGGAACTTGCCAATATATACTACGGAAAACTCAACAATTTCTTGGTGTTTTTTTATGTTTGCTACACATTCACTAAAAAAGAACAATTTCTTGGTGTTTTGTTATAGTATTTGCTACACAGTTTTCATTAACAGATACACAATGAAAGAATAGTTTACACTACAATTGGGCGACATTCATCTTTCAATCCATCCACCATCTACTCATCTGTCCATACATCCACTCATTCAGCCACCATCCATCCGCTCATCCATTCAATCATTCATCCGCTCATCCATCAGACATTCACCCTTCAATCCATCCCCATCCACTCGTCCATCCATACATCCACTCATTCAGCCACCATCCACTCATTTCAGACACAAATGCCTTCCGTTTTCACTCGGCCTTCCATCATTTACTTCGCATTGCCGTCCAAACGCTCGGCACCTATAATTTCATTTTCCGACACAAATGCCTTCCGTTCAAATGCATTACATTTCAGTAATTTCATCTCCCGACACAAATGCCTTCCGTTCAAATGCTCGGCACCATGTACAATAATTTCACTTTCCCGACACAAATGCACAATAATTTCACTTTTCCGACACAAATGCCTTCCGTTCAAATGTATTCCAGAGACAAATGCATTCCATCATCGCATTGCCGTCCAAATGCTCGGCACCCAATTCATTTACATCGTAAAGCCGTCCAAATGCTTTGCGATCTAACAGTAAACGCTATCTCATCGCTTGCGTTGAGATAGCATGCGATGTAACCGCCCCCGCGATGCAAAGGTTGCGATGCGATGGCAGCGCGACATAACACTGTTGGTGTTATGGGTTTTCCCCCCGATGGCGCAGCCTGCTGAGTGATATTTACAAACACAGGTAAAGTCACTATGCGTGACTTAACCCTGTGCTTTTAAATATCGCCCCTGTTCACGCAACACTTTGGGGCTTTATTTACAAGGCCCTTGTGCCAATTTTCCGTAATTTTTAACATGGGAAAAGTGACTCAAAAGTGGCGCAAGGGGCTTGTAAATCTGCCCCTTTGCGTGTTAGGGGTGTGACATGGGTGTTGCTTTGGGTGTTTCCACACTACACCCATGTCTCGTAAATCTGGAAATGCGTCAGAATGCTACGCCACCCTAGGGGTAGCGTAGCGTAGCGAGGTTCAAAGAGGAGAAATGTTTTTGTTTCTCCTCGATTTTTCCTCTTTCACTGCGTGCAATTGGAAGAGCAAACCACCTCAATTGATTGTTTTTGTGCAGGAAGGTGCCCATTCCTGCAAAAAAACAATCTTCCCATGACACACACATCCTTGCACTATGGGTGCCGGCGCATGGCTCCAGTTTGTGCACCAGCGCAGGGGGAAGCACAGATATGCAACTTTGGAACTAACGCAGCGCGGCACAGCAAAATGACTTGCTGCATCGCGCTGCATTCGTTTCTTGTAGATATGCCCTGAAGTGTTTACTGGACTGTGAAAAAGCAAGATCTATTGGGTTTTTCAACCCTTGTGTTTTTTTAATCATATTCAAAATAATGAAGTGGGCAACAAGTTTAAAAAAGCCGAAAGCAAGTGCATCTGCGCCCGTCCGCTCCTTGACTGCACCCAGACCAGAAATCCTGGTCCTGCTCCCATCCACCATTACTTCGCTACTCTCTGGTGTGCTCTGAACCCCGCTTGCCGTACCACTCACTGCTGGCTCCTCATACTGCAGGGGGCTTTCATCTGCTTCTAATTCCGCCTCACCTGCATCGCCAATCCCACAACTCCAACATCCACTAAGAACATACCCCGGCGCCCAACACCACACCCACTCGAACACCTACCAACAGACACACTCACACCCCGACACACTTATATTATGCATGCTTCTTAAGACTCACTTGCCCAACAAGCAAGCCGCGGAGCTCTGGGTACTGCTGGATGACGACGCACCGGACTTCCTCTTTGTCAGGGAAACATGCCTGATCCAACATTAACACGGATATCGCTGCTGCAATCCCCGCTGGGCACAAGATAACCAGGCAAGACCATCCAAACAGACCTGGAGGAGGAATCATCATCTTTTAAAAGGACACTTTTGTAGCGACCTGACGAGTGGGAAGTGGACACTAGGACCCTGTGGGTCATGAGGGAGGTGACCAGGTCACCGGACACCACATCCGGTCAGGGGACAGGAAGAGGACAATATAGATCAGGACGAGCACGGGGACGGATGCGTGTGACCAGCTGCACCGAGTACAAGAATAAAGGATATTGAATATACCGACCTGTGTCCTGCGTGTGATTCTTTGTATGGTGCCCACTGCGTGGACACGACAACTGGCGACGAAGGCGGGATCCGAGCCGACGTACACCTCGACAAAAAGGACGAAGCCATCAGGAAGAACCAGGTGCCCACCCTGGATGTGCACGAAAAGCGGAAAGAAGCGACATCGGAGCCCACCGACCGCCTCTGAGGAAGCACCGGCAAACTGCGGTAAGCGCTAAGGAAAGGCGCGATCTTGAAAGAGAGGCGCGAGCTCTCGCGAGAGTCTCGGCGGCCATTTTAGGATCAGGCGGCTGGGCCAATCAGAGGCGATATCGGGGAAGCGGCCATTTTTGAGTCAGGCGAGCGAGATTTCGATCGCGAAATCTCGCGAGAAAAGGGCGGCCATTTTGGAAAAAAGGACAATAGAAAGAAGGGCCATAGGAATCAACAGAGCGGCCATTTTTAGAGTCAGGCAAAGAAGAAAAAGGCAGAAAAACACAAGAAAAGTTCAAGGAAAGCCTGGAAAAGGCTAAAACAAAGCAGAAAAATAGAAGAAGAAGAAGAAAAGAACAAAAACAAAAGAGACAAAATAGAAAAGAAAATAGAACAGGTTAAAATAAAGTAAAAGAAAAAAAAGAAGAAGAAGAAGAAAAGAAGAAAATAAAAGAGACAAAAGAGAAAAGAAGAAAAGGTAAAAAAAAAAAAGAAAAAAAAAAAGAGCAGATAAAGGGAAGAAGGCAAGAATGGCGGATCCAAAGCCCAGCGCACAATACAGGAGTCCACTACCGTTCAACTTATCGGAGCCACAAGCAGGAATAAGGTGGGAGAAGTGGATCAGACGGTTTGAAAGATATGTAGAAGATACAGATGTAGCAGACGGAAAGAAACTAGGGCTACTGCTGAATTTAGCAGGGGATGACATCGAAGAACTTCTGGTGACACTGCCTACAGAAGAAACAAAAACATATGAAAAACTAAAGAAATGCCTAACAGCCAAATTCGACCCACAACGAAACATTGACTTCGAACGATATACATTTACCGTTGCGTGTCAACAAGTCAGCGAAACACTAGATGACTTTGCGACAAGGCTGAGAAAATTGGTGACACATTGTGAGTTCGACAAATTCGATAACGAGCAAGCAATAAGGTTAAGGATCATAGAAGGCTGTCGCGACACGGGATTCAGGGCGAGAATACTCAAGGAACCGACCTCATTGGAGAACATCCTGTCACTAGCGAGAGCAGAGGCGAGAGCAACGGAACATGCCAAGGAAATGGAAAGAGGGAAGAGCGTTGAAATCGAAAACGCACACTTTACGACACACAGATATCGCACAGACCGAGGGAAGAATGACTGGAGGGAACAAAAAGAGAGGAGACAACTTGAAGGAACATGCTACAAGTGCGGAATGGGATTTCCACACAGAGGCACATGCCCAGCGTTTGGCCAGACGTGCAGAAGATGTGGTGGAAGAAATCACTACGCCAGTATGTGCCAAAGCGCACAATTCAGAGACGACAAGGGAAGAACAGGAAGACAACAAGAGTCGACGGGAAGAACAGGAAGACAACAAGAGTCGACAACAAGGTACGTCAGGTATGTTGACAACGAAAGGAGAAGTTTGTCACGAGAGTCAGGCGAAGAAGAGGAAGAAGAGAAAGTAGAAAGACTATACCACATGTCGGAGGTGCACACAGAACGGAGTGAGGAAGACGAAGCAGGAGAAACAACACAGCCAGCAGACAGAAATACCAGAGGAAAGACGGAGTATGCAAAGATAAGAGTAGGAGCGCATGAAGCAGACTTTGTACTGGACAGTGGTGCAACATGCAACGTCATGTGTGTATCAGAGTACGAGAGAATGGAAGTAAAGCCGACTCTGAGAGCATCCACGGCAAAGGTCTTTACCTGGGGGGCAAAGAAAGAGGTAACCAACCTGGGAAAGTTCACAGAGGAACTGAGGTACAAGGACAAAATAAACAAGGAGGACATTCATGTTCTAAAAGGTGATGTTCCAGGACCATGCCTGATGAGCAACAGCACCGCTCAAACGATGGGCCTCATAACGATGACATATGAAGAAGACAAAAGAGGTACTGAGAGCAAGCGCAGAGAAGACACAGGGACCAGAGAAAGAGGAAGAGAACAAAAAAGAATCATTGAGGGAACAAACACAACAAAGTGCGGCCGTAGAAAGAGAGGAGCAAGAAGCAAAACGCAGGGAGCAGAACAACGATCAAGACGAAGAGAGGGTGGAATAAAGGGAGCAGACGGAGGACAACGGAAAAGCAGAAGCAAAGACGATGGCAGAAAACGATCAAGGAAGGGATGCAAGGGGACAAAGAGACTAAGCAGAAAAACGTAGGAGACAGAGACTGAGGAGAAGGGTCGACGAAACTGACAGACTCTCTCTCTCTCTCTCTCTCTCTCTCTCTCTCTCTCCATCTTTCTTTCTTTCTTTCTTTTCTCACCACGACAACAGGCAAATGCGGTCAAGGGTTGAAGGGGCGGAAATGATCAGGAGAACAGCATCATGAACATTTGTTTGCAACAAAGGGGGAGATGTAGCGACCTGACGAGTGGGAAGTGGACACTAGGACCCTGTGGGTCATGAGGGAGGTGACCAGGTCACCGGACACCACATCCGGTCAGGGGACAGGAAGAGGACAATATAGATCAGGACGAGCACTGGGACGGATGTGTGTGACCAGCTGCACCGAGTACAAGAATAAAGGATATTGAATATACCGACATGTGTCCTGCGTGTGATTCTTTGTATGGTGCCCACTGCGTGGACACGACAACTTTCAACTGCATCACCAAGTCGGAACAAACTACATGAAACAGTTCATCTTTAAAATACAAATCACAGCAAATTTCAACCTGTGCAGAACCCTGGCCTACTACCCACGAGGCCCCTAAGCCCAAATATGCTAGCAACATTAGGCAATTAGTTGTCCTGCTAGCCCTCAACACCAGCACATTCACCCTCGTAGGAGACCTCAATTCCCATTTAGAAGACAAGACCAACCGCAACTCAGGCGCATTCCTTGACAGCCTCGGAAACGTGTGCTCACCCAACAAATCACAGATCACACACATGCTGCCAGACACATCCTAGACTCTTTCTTCACATCCTTCAAAAACATCACAACCAACACACCCAGGCCCATCACCTCGACCGACCACCCCACAATCAGTTTCACAATCAACATCCATCAACAACGAAGAACTACTACAGGGGACTCATAGTGCCAACAGTGGAACTAGCAGAAGCAGATTGGACGCCCGCCCTTCACAAGAACAAACTGGAACTCACAGACGTCCCAGTATGCTACATTGTAAACTTCAACCAGTGGACCACAAACAGCACCGACAACCTGTCCCCACCCCCCTCCCCTATCCACCCACTGAAACAAAGCCAAGGAAGACCTCAGAATGACCAAGGTACACTGCAAACAAAAGGAACAAAAATGGATAACCAGACAAAGGGAAGTGAAAAAAGGCACTTTCAAATCCACCCTGAAAAGATACTACCATCTAATTTGAGAATCCAAACGAAATGCCCTAGACAAACAAACACTAGTTCTAACAGCAGCAAAGAAATCTTCGCAATCATGAAGGATTCCACCACACCCGCAGCAGCCATCGGCAATATCAGTCCAAAATTAAGATCTGTGCAATGACCTCTCAAACTTCTTGTGCAGCAAGATCACAACCACATACAGTAACTTCATCCCACAACTGTCTCATCTGACTCTCACCAGAAGTCTCCAGTGATGAACAAAGGCAACACATTAACCACACAGAACACCATAGATACTGGTTATAGTATTGAGTTCACACAGAAAAATCCTTGGGTACTCTTCTCCATCAGTAAGGAGTAAAATCATGGAATTAATCAAAAGTGGCAAAATGGATGGTAGGCTTACTAAAAAAGAATTCTTGAGCAATAAAAACACTCAAACACCAGTTATATAATCTTACCCAGGATCCGACAAATCCACCTAGACACCCCATAATATCCGGCATGAACTCAATATAGTCTAGAACCCAGAAAAAATAGCCTCAAAATCCCTCACCTTCCACAAAGCATCCTTCTGAGAAAGCCGTCTCGCTCCATTTGCAAATGGAAAAAATGCATCCCCACATAGAGTTTCGTCCTCTGGCTATGCATAGATCTTGCTCTTTTCTGTTTTTCGTGGGATATTACTATGAAGGCCAAGGGGTCCGGACTATCAAGTCTCTGGGTCAGAATGCGACCGTGCTGGTTTGCTCCCTGCCACCGCATCCCTCGACCCACCTGAAAGGACATATGGACAGAACTTGAAGTGGGCAGGACTTACGAAGCTGGCATGCCCATGCTTATTTAATTTTGCAAAAACAGTTCTCATAGATTTTTTGTTAAAAAACAACCATCCCTCAATTTTTAATGTGGACCTTGACATGCCGCTGGATGAAAGTGAAGGAGGGAGGGTGGTAAAGGGCTTGGGGGCCTCCTGTGCTTTGAAGCGGAAGAAGGGACAGAGAGCCAAAGAAGAAACAGGCCATATCACCGCAGAGCCTGCTACCTGAATGAAATGTAAATGATGTAAAAGTATGCACTTGGTTAATTGCCAAATGTAAAGGCTGCATGGGAGACAGTCTAGGCTTTAATCAATGGAGTCACTGAAGTTTTATGGTGACAATAGTTTGTTCTTGAGAATTAATGTAAGGGTGTTATCAGCTAAGTTCTGGAAAGATAGACACACAACAAATGTGCACTATGTACAGTTTGCCTGTTTCTAAAATATATAATTTGAAAGCCCTTGTTTTATCTTAAACAAGATTTTTTTTTGCAGCGCCATATCTTAAAGTATGTGCAATACAATTTTAAAATAATTACTTACATATTCAAAGTGTTTTTTTGTGGGACCTCGCAGCATTATACAGACACTAATCACTAGTGGTTGTATGATGGAACAATGCATTTTATTGCAACACCTGCCTTTACAACGCATGCCTTTACCACATATAACCTTCACCACGTATGCTTTTACAACATATATTGTTGTAAAGCATAGATATATACTGTTGTAAAGACCTATGCATGATAAAAGTTTTCCCTAACCCTTGCCCTCAGTCCTCAAGCTGGTTCCTGGTCCACCTCCACCCCATCCCTTTTTAAAAAAATTCCAGAGCCCTGCCCTAATCCCTAAAAATAGTTTCCTGCACGACACACACTGCCCCCTCCTTTTTAAAAATTACCTGACTCTTCCCTAAACCCTAATTCTAGACCCCATTGTGACCCTCGCCCTGTTAAAAATTACCCAACCCTTCCCTAAACCCTAAATCTAGACCCCCCAGCATTACCCTCTCCCTGTTAAAAAATGCCTGACCCTTCCCTAATCCCAAATGTACAACCATGTACGACCCCCTCCTAGCCTCCAGCCATTTAAAAAAATACCAGGCCCTTGCCTTGAACCCTAAATCTGTCCCCTTGCCCCCAGTTCCTTTAAAAAATAATCACATCAGTCCCAAAAACAATCCCCCTTACCTTTACAGGATGAGGCAACTCTTGTGAGGCACTGCACACACAGGTCATCAAGAGGAAGCGGAAGGATCTCTTTGCTCCTCTAATGACGCCGATAACCTTTACTAGGCAAGTGCAGTTACCAGCATATGACCTCATTGTAATGCCTCGATCATACCAACCCATTGTTAACTTGGACAGGGTTATACATGTTGGGGCCCCACTCCAGAGGAGTATTCGCACCTCATCCTCAATTGCCTTGAAGTAGGAGCTGGGCAACTTATAGGTAGTGTTTTGCGGAGAATAGAGGAAGCGGGTTAGCGTCATCATTTTGAACACAGCAGCTCTGCCCAATAACAAGAGTGGCAATGACTTCCAGTGCTTCATGTCTTGTCTCAGTCGGTCTAACACTGGGGTCAGATTTTTCTGTAGGAAAAGAGAGGCGTCCGAGGTGACTTGGATCCCCTAGTACAAGAAGCCTGTAGGATCTACTGCCACCTCACAGTCTGGCGTCAAGAGCGGTATTGGCTCCTTCAGGGGGTATAATATGGATTTGTGCCAATTCATAGTATAGCCTGAGTGTTTTTCCAAATGTCATGGCTGAAGTAATTTATGGGTCAGTCACATACAGTAGCACATCGTCTGCATATGATGATATTTTCCCCTCCCATTGTCCTTCCCATTGTATGGCCCTCACCAACAGGTCTTGCCTTATCCAAGCCCCCATCAGCTTTAGGGTCAGGGTGAATATTAATGGGGATAGGGGGCAACCTTGGGGGTGCCCTCAAAAGTTTGAACTCTCTAGAGGATTGCTGTCCACTTTGGTCTGTGCCATAGGGTCAGTGTATAGAAGTAGAACCTAGTGCATACATTTAGGGTCCAATCCCAGTTTGGTCAGCACTGCAGAAATGTAGAGCCATCACACTGTACCGAATGCCATCTTGGCTTCTAGTGAGAACACCGACGCTGGCTCTCTCAGTTTAGCCGAGTGCCCCAGCACCCCATAAAGGCGACAGAGGTTGAGAGTAGTACTACAGTGAGGCATAAATCCCGATTGATATGGGTGGACCAGTAATTGAATCACTTTGACCAAGTGACGTGCTAATAGCTTTGCCAATATCTTCATCATTGCACTGAGGACAGATATTGGCCTATACTAGGCACAGTCCTCATGTGGCAAGTCTTTGATCATGCGGCAGCTCCCCTCGTGTCCTACTTTCTTGTTACATAGCTAAGAGATGAGGGACAGATTAGGACTCATCATCTTGTGCAACTCGACTGGTATCACGTGGGCCTTATGGCCATGACTGATTGAAGCTTCCTCATATCAACCCGGCTTTCCTCCTCTGCAGTATCTTCCTCTAAGGGCGCTCTGTCTGTCACTGACAGACAGGGTAGGTGTATGTTGTAGAGGAAGGCCCGAGCATCCTCAGCCGTTGTAGTACCCGCTGGTGAATAGATGTGGGCATAGTACTCAACAAAAGTATTGGCTATACTGCTGCTGTTTCACACTAGCCAACCCCCCTTCGTCTTGATCTTAAAACAACCAGTGTCTGAGCTGTTCCCTCTTATTGAGCCATGCCAAAAGCATACTACCTTTGTTTCCCACCTCATCGAGGCGGTTTTGTGTGGCCCACTGCAGTGCCTTGGCAGCCTCTGTTGCAAAGTTGTCATATTCTCTGCGTTTCAGCACCAGTGTGTGTCTAGCTTCTGGGGTATTTATTTCTGGGAGGAGGCATTCCTGGGTCATCACTTTACGTTCAAATTCCTCAAAATGTCTTTGTTTTTCTTGTTAACATCACACCATATGAGAGATCTGCTGTGCTCTTTGTTTCTGCAGACTTGACCAAGAGCAGGTTTTCGGTAAAGAAATGTTGTGTGCTAGCTAGCAGCCCTTCTAATGTAGTGCATTGCTCCAGATATCAGGGATTGACCGGTGGAACTCCCCCCTCCTCTTCCATTCCAGAACATACCTGGCCTATATCGATGAGTGGTCAGTTATCCCCCTATCTAGGCACTGGACCTCAGAGTAAAACTGTGCATATAGATGCTGCATGAAGAGGTAGTCTATCCTAGATCGGTTCCCATGTGCTCCAGAGTGGATGATTATTGCTGCTCATTGGGATTGTGTGTGTGCCAGAGATCCTCGAGCCCCAGACGTCCCGAAATTCCCCAAGGGGGCTATGGGCTACCTCTTCCAGTCTGGGATGCCATCAGTCTCACTCGTGTTAGGTTAAAGTCGCTGCTCATGACTATCATGCCCTCCGGCAGATGTAGCAAAAGTGTGCTTAGGTCGGAGAAGGTGGTGTGGTGTAAGTGTGGCAGCACATAAATTGTAGAAATATTGAGTATCCAACCCTTCCATGTACCGGATAGGGCCACATATCTGCCCTGCGGGTCCTCCCACATGCGTTGGATCAGGAGTGGGAGCGATCGCTTCACTAAAATACCAATTCCCCTCGAGATGGACGTGTAGCCTGCCACCATTTTGAACCCCCCTCTATCCAGTGCCCGGTAGTTGCTACTCAACATGTAGGCGCACCACGTCAGGCACATGCCGTTTGAGATATTGGAGCACTATCCCTCTTGTGTTCTTGTCCAGGATCCTGTTCACGTTTCATGACAAGATCTTTATGTCAAAATCTCCTGTCATCTCACCCATGGCATATCTCTCATCAGGGCCTCCAGGGGGCCGATCTGATTTCTTGTGTGTCGTGGGGGTCAGGCTACAGGGGTGCGGAATGTCTCAACAGTCAATTTGCATATAAAGTGTCTGCAGACAACCCCACACACTGACAAAACCACAATAAAAAAGTAACATTCCTACTATAATTCCCCCTCCCTGCATCCCTGCTTGGCGGATTTAGAACTGCCCAACCCCCAACATTGCAGCGTGCCTGTTGCCCCAATTAACTTTACCCTAGTTGGGTTTAGTGGTCACAGTATCTCCTTCGTCCCTTGCTCCAAAATCCCTTAAATGTCTTACTGTACATCTTCACCAGAGCAGGGTTTCTTACGCCAGCGAGCCCACTGCCAGTGTCGGTGGATGTGATTATTGTTGCTTACGCTCATTATGGACTGGTTGTGGTCTCATGCACAGGTAAATGTCAATCGTCATCGGAGTTAACCCAGGAAGTTAAACCAGCCTCCCTCAGTCACATCCTCAGCCCCATTCTGTGAACCGCCTTAGCGTGGTGAGCGATGATGTCCCTCACCTCCATCTTCAGTAGTCCATCGATCAAGGTCCGTCCTCTCCGATTGTTGCTGCCGGGGATGATTGTGAGTCTTTGTTTACTTTGCTGTTCTCCATCCCCCTATCCAGTTCCAGGCCTTGTCCGGGGAACCAAACTACCATGTTTTAGCCTCTGCTCAACTTGGCTGGGAACATCATGGAGTACTTCAGATCACGTTGATGCAGTGTTTTATTCACTTTGGCAAAGCGGCGTCAGAGCCACTGGGCCCTAAGCATGAAATGTGGGAAGAAGCTCATGGCCGCTTCTTTGTATCTCAAAGGTGGGCTGTTACATGCAGCCGGCAGGATGGCGTTGTGGTCTCTATGATTAAAGATGCAGGCGATGATGATCAGTGGCACTGAGACCAGCCTCGGGGAGGACCCCGGCACCTTGTGTGCCCATTCAACCAAGAGTTTGATAGCCCTCAGGCGTTCATGATCAGATCCTCTAAAAAAAGGTCAGCACTGGGGCGCTCGCCTCTTTCTGGTACCCCAACCACTGTTGTATTGTTCCTTCTAAGACGACCTTCATAATCTTTCAGTCTCACCTCTGTTTCTGCAGCTTTGGCCCATCGCTCTTCGACTCAGGTTCTTGGTCTTCACCTTGAAGTCCACAATGAAGCCCTCCGCTTCTTTCACTTTGTCTCCCATTTAGCCAAGATCAGCAAGTATCAGAGTGATTTCCGTGCTGCCTGACCTATTTTCGGCTCTATGACTCCACAGACCCCCTGAATGAACTCCATACAGTCACATCCCCCTGGAACTCCCCCTCACGGTGTGTCCTCTTCTGCGGCCCTGGTCTCCTCCTTTGCCTGGCCCCGCATTGTGTCTTTTGAGAGGATATATTTTTCCAAATTAGTTTGTTGGGAGGAACAGGTGCCTTTACCTCCTGTCATAGTGGACCGGAATGTGGTGATCGGCCTTTCGTGGCACTGGGGGTGTACTCACCACTGACATCCTTTCTAGCTATGGAGTCCACATATCAGCCTCTTGGCTTTCCTCCCTTGGTCATCTGCGTGTCGCCACTTGCTGGATGGGGCCCCCCTGGGGCTAAATGCTCCTCTGTTCCTCTACCCACCGGATTACTCATGTACCAGGTGCCTCAAGGTGTGCTGCAGGAGGCCTTACGCCTCCTTGTGAGGCTGGCGCTTCCCCACACCCTCCGCCACTCAGTCACTGGTGGCTAAAGTTCACATGGTTCTCTAGGACCACCACTGTTCACCCGGGGCCCCCTGGTCAAATGCCTTACAGTTCTTCACTGCAGCTCAGCTGCAGGGTCATCTATTCCTGTCTGGCCAGTGGTCCCAGGTCAGGCCCCAACCAAAGGTGCTTGTCTTAGGCCGCACCTTGTTTCTTGGACCACAAGGACTTGTTTCCTACCTCTCTCCACCTGACATGTCCTGGGGGTGGCGATCGAGTCTTGCTCTAGCCCAATGCCTCCCACTCTGTTCACAGCCCCGGGTGGGAGCCGCTGATCCAATGTGGTAGGCAGCACCAGCTCTTGATATCTTAAGCAGCCCACGGTCACAATGGGTCCCAAAGGAGGGTGGAGGTTACCCAAAGTCCTGATGATCAGGCAAGAGTGCGCGTCCACTGCTTTCCTCGTGTCTTGCGCATCACTGCACAATGGAGCAATCTGTTTCGCCTCTGAACGCGAGATTGAGTTCACAGGCTCCCTTAACCGGTAGCATTGCTTCTCGCTCCCGGTGCACAGAGTTAGGAGATTGCGACAGATTTTGCGGGATTTTGAAGTTTGGGGCTCAGAGCCACTTTAGCAATCAGCCATTATGTTCGGTGGTTGGCCATGTCCCCTCACTCTTTGAACCCTTAAGTGTTGCTCATTGTGTGCTGCGGCCCTATCCTCAGTGCCAGATGCTGTTTGCTCTTGTGGTCTTGTCTGTCATTGTGCTTATCTGTTCTGTCACCCACACTATGCAGACGATCCATCAGAGTGTCATGTTTAAGCATGGGCGGATTTTGCGGATTCGCAATCCGCGAATTTGCGGATTTGCGTATTTGCGGATTGCGACAATACGCAAAATCCGCGAATTCTCGCGGATTTGCGGATTTTTTTGGGGGGTGTATGTTCGCACGGGTTTCTGCAAGTTCGCGAGGGTTTTGTACAATTTCGCAAATTGCCCACTTACTTGTCGGGTCGCCAGTTTTGCGAACTTGTTGTTTCTACGTGCCCAGCCTGTTTGCAAGGCTTTCTTCATCACTGCCACCCTCTGTCACCACTGGCACTCTCTTTGGTCACCCATGCCACCCTCTGGCTCACCCATGTCACCCTCTGTGTCATCACAGCACACTCTGGTTCACCAGTGTACATTATTGGGGCAAAGCAAAGCACTGCCATCCTCTGTCAACACTGGCACTCTGGTTCACCCATGCCACCCTCTGGTTGGCACACCCATGCCACCCTCGGTGTCATCACAGCACCCTCTGATTGACCAGTGAGTGTACATTATTGTGGCAAAGCCAAGCACACCTGCTAAGTGCTTTAAGTTTTGCAAACAACAACACCTGCCCTGCCCCAACTGACATTAATGAAGGCTGGCACCTGCTTGTCTGCTCCCTTTCCTTTTTGTTGCAATGTAAAAAAATTTTAACAGGATGCAATGGCATACTTGTAACTATTCTGTGACTGTCAGAGCAGGGTCACACAATAGTTGCAAGTAGGCAACCGGATTCTGGAGGGCCCCTTCAGGAAGCACTACAGGTAAATGGTTACAAATGATGAGCTCGAACTTTTGCACCTGCTCGTTGGTTTTGCTTTTGCAAAACTCGTTTTTCGGTAATTTCGCCCTATTCGCGAGGCGCGGCGTCGTGCAAAATCGACCGTGGAAGCCGCGAACTCGTGCGAGTTACCCCAAGGTTGAGTATGGGCGCCGCCATTTTGTTTGCGTGACGTATTTCCGTTTCCGCCCGCTATGTGTAATCTCGCGCAATGAGCGCCTTGCGAATGCAAGTTCGCACGAGTTCGCGAGAGAAATCGCGTGCAAACTTACTTACATGCACGTGTTCGGGCCGCCATCTTGTTTTTCATTCATTCCTATGTGTCTGGGCATGGTGTTTCTATCCTCTGTATATCTCTGCCATCCTTTGCTTGTTTTAATATTTTTTTGATCTATTTAACTTTTTTTCTATTCTTCTAGTTTTCTAGGTCTATATTTTTGTGTTTTAGGCTACTTTTGTTTACTTTTCAGCTACTTTTTGAAACTTTTATTTCCTTCTTCCCTACTCTTATTCTTTTTCATTTTGTCTCCTTTCTGCTAACACCTGCCCAGAACATGGTGAAGACAGCTGTCAAGCTGCCCAAGACGGGCACCGCAGCCCGTGCCCGGCTCCCATGTGGCCGTTTGAGGGCGGAAATGGTGGTGCCCAGGGAGATCTTCAGCCCTGAGGAGGTGGGCTCACTCGTTTTTTATGTGCAGCGCCGTCTCCCCAGGACCATCGCGGCAGGCGGCAGGATCGCTGCTGGTTATACCAACAGCCAGGAGCGACGGAAGCGGTGGGGGCAGGTGTGCCGGGCCCTTTTTGACATCACGGGGGTCCAGCGCACCTACAATCAAGTGACCCACCGCTGGACCGATATCCTGGACCGGGAGCGCGACCTGCTAGACCTGCTGGGAGTGGAGGTCCCCGGGCTTGGTGAGTAGTAGTAGCAATTTTTTCATCACTCACTACTCTGTTTTTTCTCCTGCTCTGTGTGACTGTGTAATATTGCAAATGTTTGCTTTAACTTTTTTACAAAGAGCAATAATGCTGCTGATTACATTGATAGGAGAGGTAAATTAATATTTCAAAATCTTCTGTGCATTTCAGGTGCACTGTTCTCCTTCTCTGTGGCGGTGCCACTGCTTATTTGTTTTCTATTTTGTGTTCATTTAATTGGGCTGAGTAATGTATGAGTGTACTTTACAGAACTGCGTAATGCTAGACACAAAGGGGCAGATTTACAAGCCCCTTGGGCCACGTTTACGCTGCCTTACCTGACGCACAGCGACGTAAACGTGGCGAATCCATGCGAGTCATGTACAACGAGATGCATCTAAGGAGATGCGCCACGTTAAGGCCTGGGCCTGCGCCACAATGGGTGCGTTCCCACGCAGGGGGGGGGGAGGGGTGGGGGGTGGCGGTCAGGCAGCTGTGCGCCTCGCAAAAGTGCCTGCGTGAAATCTACAAGATTTAACGCAGGCACTTCCGCGACGCTGCTACGTCAATTCTTTATGCCTGCTTGCTTGAAGCAGGCGTAAGGACTGATGCGGTATGTTGAGTATTGGGCAGCCCTGAGCATTGCTATAGTTGCATCGCGCCTGCGACGTGACTCTAGAGATGCGCCCCTCTTTCGTCACGAGATGCGTCACGCATCTGCCTACCCTTGTGCCAGGGTTTGCCGCATTGTAATTGCGGCGCATCTGCCGTGACGCAAGGTTAGTTTTGCGTTACGCATTTGTTCTGGTGCACATCTGGAGGTGTCCAGCTCAGAACTCATAAGTATGCCCCTAAGTGTCAGATTAGCAATTACCTGCGCATCCCTGCAAAGTGTGCGGCACGCCAGCACCACCCATGGTGCGCCGTATTTACAATGCGGCACACCATGGTCCCAAAACGTCACCGAAGCGTTACGCATCGGTGCCGTAAAGGCGGCTCATTGATGGAGTTGCGTTGCAACGATGGCGCAGCTCCAGCAATGCTGCGTCAAGCCGTAAGTCTGCTTCATGCAGGCGCAGGGTTTCAGTGACGCATCATTGTCCTAAATGACTGATTGAAATTTTATATATTCCCCATAGCCACTTTTAGCATGCGTTCCTGCACAGGAACGCCCTCCCTTGCGCTGGAACGCTCCCTTATGGCGCAGGGCTTTAGAATGGGATGCATCTCCCATATGCGTCACGTTGTTAATATACGCCACACCATGGCGCCTCTCTTGTTGTGGCGCTGCGTCACAAAAGTGACGCAAGAACGGAGCCAAAGAGCTGCAAGGGGCTTGTAAATCTGCCCCTAGAGTAGAGGCTCAGGTGCAGTCCTTCCTTTGTAGCCCTCTTTTTGGCTGAAATAGTTGGTTCTTGTTCTTTCTAAATGTTTGATTTGGTTGACAAGGACATCGACAAGCAGCAATCATCAATGTTTTCTGTTCATTCTTTCATGTTGTACGTCAGGTCCGCCCAGGGGCAAGCGGACAGAAAAAGCGGATGCAGTGGCTCCAAAGGAGGAGGATGCAGGCCAGGGCGGCGAGTGCTCCTTTGCTGGCCCCAGTAAGTTTTCATTTAAATATAGAGGACCTATTGTTGTCCAAGCGTTCCTAATTTAATTTTTTCGAAATAGTGTTTAGATAGGAGCAAAATCAATAATACTACTGTTGCAGGGACAATTCTCCACAAACCAAACTATGGACACCAAAGACCAGAGTAATAATATTTCAGAGTGGCGTGTTTGGCACACTGTATAAACCTGGTAGTGTCAGCGGCACGGACTCCTCCTTGCAAAAATTGCAAAACCTTTCGCTCAGTCACTCTAGTCTGGAGGACCAAAAACCACAGAGTCTATTCAAGTTTAAAAGCTTTATTAAAAGTAAAAGTAAACACATATATTAAAATAAAGTTAGCTGGAAATGGAAAAGTGCTTGGTGCTGAGTTGATGAGTAATGGAACACATTTCTTGTGGTCGAGCCGAGCTTTCACCTGGTTTGAAGTTGATGTTGCTCTTGTCCTTAGAAGTCCAGCTTCTGTCTGTTCAGAGAAAAATGGTGTGTGTTAAAATTAAGCAAGCATTCAACAATTGTGACAAAAAAGTGAAGCAAGACAACAGCCTTCCCTGGAAGGAGGGACATTTTTACTTTAGACTAGAGTAGACAGTCAATTAATTTTTCTGTTGTTTTCACATTTCTTCATTCCTAGACCAAATACTAGTGAGTGGTGTAATCTAACAGTCTTAAATCTACTTTGTAGGTGGAACATCTGGTGGCGGGGCCAGCTCGGATGTGGTGGTGATCATTGACTCTGAGTCCGAGGACAGCTCTGGGGAGAATGAGGTGCAAGTGGCCAACGAACAGACTGTGAGGAAGCAGACAGTGGCGGTGGCGAGTACAGGTAAGCTGGATCATGGTACTATCTGACTCTTAGATAGGATATGATGTGTATCCAGTGCTGGCCCAGTGACAAATTACAATATGGTAATTACAGCAGGCGGGGACCGACAGACAGATAGAGGCAGAGACAGAGAGAGAGGAAGACAGAAGGAGAGAGAGAGAGGGAGGGAGCCAGAGGGAGGGTGAGGGAGGGAGACAGAGAGAGAGAGACAGCGAGGTAGAGGGAGACACAGGGAGACAGAAAGAGGGAGACAGAGAGAGAGAGAGGGAGGGAAACAGACATATCGCCTGGGCCTGGTGCAGATGATACGGTTGCTGGTGTGGTTAACGGCTAAGAGGAAAAGTCACTCACTTCTGCCAGATCTCTTTCATATGAAAGAGCACCAAACTAAGGATACAAGTGAGTTGTGGGAAGGGAAATGGTGATTCAAGCGCCCCCCCTTGCCCCTCCCTGCGGACGCCCATGATACTGGCCTGAATAGTTTTGTACTGCGCTGGCTAGTTGCTAGTTGTACTGTGACACAACTTCCTGCTGAATCATTTTGTGTTAATCATATTCTTAAAGAGCATTGGTTACAGATTATGTCTTTCTTTCTTCATATAGTTGGTAATACTAAAACCTCAAAACCGACGAGGAGTATGCTGGCTGTACTGGCCCGGCAACGGAGGCTGGATGCTACTGTTGCCCAATATCGGCGGCTGGTGGAACTGGAGGGGGACGACACGCAGTCCAGTGCATCAAATGTGACATCTGCATCCTCCTCCGTGACCCCACGTTCTGCCGGTAAGCGCAGTGCTCCAGCCAAACGGAGCCGTGCTGGCAGACGCCACCGCCAAGCAGCAAAGGCTGCACCTCACAGTACTGTAAAGGCTCGCTTGCGCCGTGCACTCTGCAGAGTGTCCGACCTAGAGGCGGAGGTCCAGAAATGGAAAGACTATCAGAATGTGGTGGAGGGCCTCCGCTTAGATCACGCCACCCTCCAGGAGAAGTACGATGCCCTGGCCCTAAGGCATGATGCCCTGGAGGCCAAACTCAACTCCGTGCATCCCTAGAGTGTCCCTTGCCCCTTTTTTAGAGACTTTTGGGGGGTGGGAATTGGGAGTTGGGTTTTTGGGGGACTTTTGAGGGACTATTATTTGTTGGGGTTAGGGAGGGTCTTGCGGGAGATTATTTTGTTAGGGATATAAAAATATACTTTTTCAAACTTTTTCTGAGCATACCTGTTTTTTTACTACTTTTGAGCTTGGTAGGTGGTGGTTTTGCAGTAAGTTCATTTAACTGAACACTGTCATCGTGTTGGTTGACGTGTAATAGGCCAAATGTTTTCCAAAGTAAATGCCTGTCACAGAGTTTGTTAATTCAAGAGCCCTAGGACTTTACTACTAGTACCACTGTCACTCTCTCGCCTCTCCGAATACTCCATTATACTACCTCCCATCCAAACGCTTATCTTACCTGTAATTTGTGTTTGAGGGCTGGCTCCACCTGGAAATCACAGTGTCCTAAGGCGTTCTGCAGCAGGGCCCCAACTGGAGTTTCCCGGCGTGGATTTTCTGCAAAACAAAAGCAATCAACATTAGAAATGTGGCAGCGGTGCTCACAGACCCCAAAATCCTAGAAGCCCCACAGACAGCACCCCTTAGACAGGCAAGCGAGCAATAATAACGCCTAAACGTTCATGTGTAATAGGCCAAATGTTTTCCAAAGTAAATGCCTAACCAATTTCATCCCTTAATAGACCTTGCAAGCACTGGCCCAGCCAAGACCCCTGAACCCAAACGCAAAAAAGTAACACTTAGCAAAATGTATTTAAATGAGGACTCACTACTTCCAGACAGTCCCTCTTAAGGGGACTCGTCAACGTAAGTTTCTTCATTGTGCAGAATCCAGGCATCAGCATTACGGGAAATGGATAGGGTGAGTCTGGGGGAGGAGGATAGACGACCAGGACTGAGTTCTTGTCAACTAACTGTTGTGAACCTGAGGAATGCTGCGGTATCAAAATCAAGACAGTTCTGTTGATGGGCTTGTTGTTTGATTGGGTGATTATAGTTTTGTTGTGAATGTGATGAAGCACTTGCTAAAAAAAGAAAGACAGACACACAGGAATAAAAGTGAATAAGGACTAATGTTAAAGTTAATGAATAATTGACTCATTTTCAGAACTCGCTGTCAGGGAAGCAGAATTCGTCCTCATACTCTGCAAATCCAGTCGGTAGTACTTCTGGTAACTGAGGAGAACTCTCCTCAGGTAGGTCGGTGTCCTCTTCTTCCTGCGTGCATTCTCGTACTTTGCAATCTGGTGGTATGAAGTGCTGGTTCATCTTTATCATGGTGAGCCGCTTCACATTTGCGGGCAAGAGGCGGGACCTTTTGCAAGTCACAATGCCACCAGCAGAACTAAAAACACGTTCTGAAGACACGCTTGCGAGTGGGCAAGACAAGTAATTGATAGCCAGGTTGGTGAGCTCTCGCCATATGTTTCTTTTCCCATGCCAATACGCCAATGGGTCTTCAGTAATATTGACCGCTGTTGAGTCATCCAGATAGGCCTGCACCATTGAAAGAATGTCCTCCCGGATTCCTGTACTTTGCACTTCTGTGTCCTTTCTGGGACAAGGAAACCCTAGCTCACTTAGCCAATCCGCTTCAGACATATCGCCTGGGCCTGGTGCAGATGATACGGTTGCTGGTGTGGTTAACGGCTCAGAGGAAAAGTCACTCACTTCTGCCACAGGCACAGATGCAGAAGTGCTTTTTTGGGACGCCTGATGGCCTGCTGATTCACTAGTAGTACTGTCTTCTCCTACAGTTTCCTTCCGCTCTCTTTCAAAACGAATGGCTGACTGAGCTAGCCAACCTTTGTACTCTGTAACATCTGATGTTTCAAAAGGAATTATTACTTTGCCAAACAATGGCTTTTTGTAACGTGGATCCAGAATAGTAGCACAAATGTAGTGCTGTTGTTTCTTGATATTTACAAGCCGTTTATTGCTAACTAGGCGTTGTAATAATCTCTGCGCCAACTCATATGCTTCATTCTTTCCAGCATCTTTCAATTCTGAAGACACCACCTTGACTTGGTGCTCGAGCTTCAGCAACAATGGGATAGCTTTGCTCAAAGAACAGTCCTCCCTGCTGACGTCACGCGTGAAGACCTCAAAAGGACGAAGCATGTCTGTCAGGCTTTTAACTAGCTGCCATTGCTCCACCGCTAGCATCATTTCTGTCGTATCACCACCCAGGTTGTAGAAATACTCATTGACTACTGGAAACAGCTCATGCAGACGCTCAAGCATGTAGAAGGTTGAGTTCCAACGTGTTGCCACCTCCTGGATAAGTGCTTTCACTGGCATTCTACGTTCATTTTGCTGGCGCCTCAGCTCCTTCCGGGCCTTAAAAGAATGGTTGAAATGTGTGCATATTCTTCTGCAGATGGTCAGTATTTTGTCGACTGCAAGTTCTTTTTTCAAGAACTTTTGCACGACAAGGTTCATACAGTGCGCCAAACACGGCACTCTGAAATAGTAACCGTCCTCCATGGCCCTAACTACATTGCTGCCATTATCAGTTGAAACATAACCAACCTTGCAATTTCTTGGGGGCAGCCATTGCGAGACCTTTTTGTTAAAGTCATCCAAAATGTTGGCTGCAGTATGACTTTTCTCCATGCCAAACATGGCTAATGTTGCATGTTTACGAGCACCCTTAAAAATCTCGACCAAATCACCACCTGCATTTATCTGTTTTGCAACCCCTGAAAAAGAGACCCAGTGTGCAGTGATGCACATGTAATCAAGGGCTTGGCAACTGGTCCACATGTCTGTTGTCAGGTGTATAGTGTGAACAGCACTCTTCTGCAAAGCTGCCCCAACCAACTCAAGCACCTCTTTATGTAGTGCTGGAACAGCAACCCTGGCAAAATAGAACCGGCTAGGAACCTTCCATTTAGGGGCAGTGTTGCCACGAGTTCAAGAAAACCCACACCTTCGACAAACGAAAAAGGGAGAAGGTCCACCGCTAGCATTTTAGCCAGCTTAGTGTTATACAGGCGTACAGTTGGGTGGTTGCGTTGAAATTGCGCATCTGAGGAGAACATGGCTGAAATGGTGCGCTGGACAAATTTACTGGATGATGCTGATGCCTTCTTCGACCCACTTTTGCTCAGTGTTGACATTTTCCGCATTGGTGTGTCTCCCAGACTCTCAGTGTGCCTCCTATGTGTT
Source organism: Lissotriton helveticus (assembly GCF_964261635.1). Classification (NCBI taxonomy): domain Eukaryota; kingdom Metazoa; phylum Chordata; class Amphibia; order Caudata; family Salamandridae; genus Lissotriton; species Lissotriton helveticus. Next base: position 331,875,298 of record NC_136065.1, on the reverse strand, counting down.
CCGGAGGGTGTGGTGCTGCCAGGGGTACTGAGTGCAACCGGACAAATGTCTGACGCTTCTTCTACCTCCCCGTCATCTTCAGATGAAACACCTAGTATGGGTATATTTTGGCCACTTGCCCTTTGGGTTTGCTTTCCCTTGATGTTTGCTAGGTGCGCAAACCATTCAACAGCGTGCCTTCTTTTAAGATGACCTATCTGGCCTCCGGTTCCATAGTTGGTACCAGTCTTACCACGGCTAACTCTAGTCTTACAAATGCAACAAACGACTATGTTATCATACTTTGCATGGACACTAAAAAAGTTCCAAACTGGGGACTGGAAACTTCTGGTTTTGCCGCACGACATGATACTGGCAATGCCAGATGAAGCAGTGGTGGATGAGCCTTGCAGACATCTACTGGGTTGTGCAATTATTGCAGCAACCCTACTTGAGGGGGTCGAGCTGGATGGAGTCCCCCTCTGGGGAGAAAATATGGGAGCTGTAGGTTTTGTTGAACTTGTAGTACTACTTGACTGCGTTGGTGGTGCTACCAGTGCCACGTCGCCAGGGTCACGCTCAGCATGACGTCGGGATAGGGTATAAATGTCTGTCTGCTGCATGGCCGGTGTGGCAGGAATGACGTGTGTGATGACTAGGTCATTGCTGTCATCCTGTTCAACAACATCAGAATGCACCACTTCATCAAGTCCGACGTTCGGATCCATAAGTATGAGCTTTCCGGGGCCCTTCCTTTTAACATTTGATACCTTTCGCAGCTCATGGTGTGCCTCCCTCTCAGACGTCGGAGATGGGTGCCAATCTAGATCCAGATCATCATCTGATGGAGCGGGGCTTGAAGAGGAACTTCTACACACACTCCTTGATCTTTTCCTTGGTGGGGAGCTGGGAGAAAATGAATCATCAGGAGGAATGCCTTCGTCTTCCTGACATGATACCCCGGCTCCAAAGTCAATTTCCTCCTGTGCCCCTACTTCTGGAAGAACAACCATTGTGGGCACTTGCACCGCTCCATGCGCCGCTACATGGGCCTCTTCACTGACCTCTACTTGCAACTCTCCATGGACCTCTCCTTCTCCGCCTTCTCCTTCTCGGCCTTCTCCTTCTCGGCCTTCTCCTTCTCGGCCAGCTCCTTCTCGGCCAGCTCCTTGCGCATGTACTTGTGCTTGTACTAGTAGCCCATGCAGTTGTTGTTGCTGCTTTGGTTGTTGAATAGTACTTGTGAGATGAGTTACAACCTGTGTTGATGGTGTGCTGCTACTTTCTTGCGATGAGCCAACATCACTGGTCGTTGGTGATTGAACCACTAAACAGGCTACCTGTGCAGCACTCATGGTGGGCCTTTCTTTTTTCCACAAAAATTTAGTGGTGGAGCAACCAGTCTCCTTGGTAAGTGGTGCCACTTGTTTCTTCTTCTCCTTAGTAGAGACATCTTTCTTGCTAGAGGACCTACGGGCACCTCTTTTTGGAGCCATCTTCTTCAGATGTCGGAACAACAGGCCGCAGCAGGACTTCTTCCTGGCACTGATGCTCAACGATGATGCGGAGTTATTGACTTTGTGCACCTAAAAGCAAACAAAGACAGAGGAACATCAGTAAATATATGTTGCATATGTAGCGATTCAATAAATAGTTTGCAAGTAGGCATTTATGAATACACACGTGCACACCACACAATATGGAAATTTCAAAATTAGGAATTGCTAAATTTTTGGGAAACAGGAATTTAACATTGATCCAAGAGAGCACACACAGAGAGGGTTATAGTTTCATGTACCACTGACTCCCCCTGGGCACAATGGGTGAAAGCAAGGCAAAATGGGTGCAGGCCTATGGCACAAAGCTCACTGCCTGCCTTCAAAATGGCCGCTTGACCCCCATCCACATGGCCAGGACCATGCCCCAAAATGGCCCCCACCAACATAGCCAGCCCCCAACCCCTACTCCAAAAAGTCAAAAAACACAACACCAATCAAATCACCACAATGCAATGCCATCCATCAAGTTTCAGAAGGTTTATGCTGCCTGCTGGTGGTTTTCTGGTGCAGAATTGCAATTTTTGCAATTTCGCGAGTGCGAGGTTGTTGCTTCACGACGCGAACGTGGCGAAAAACCAGCAAAATCCGCGAACAGACCGATTCTGGGCCCCCTGGGCATGATAAAATCACAGCACACTGGGTGCAGGCCTATGGCCTAAAGCACACAAACTGCCTTAAAAATGGCCCCTAGACCCCCACCCACACGGGACCAGGCAATAAAATGGCCCCCACCCACATAGCAAGCCCCCAACACCACCCCAAAAAGTCGTAAAACATACAAATATCACCCATCCATGCCCTGGCCAGAATCATGTTAAAATTCAACAAAACAGTTGTATCATGCATGCACCCATAACTAAGCCTGGTAGTTTTCAACTCATGTGCAGAATTGTAATTTTTACAATTTCGCGAGTGCGAGATTGTTGCTGCGCGGGACACGAGCAGTGCGAACACAGGCAAATTTTTTTTTAAAAATCCGATTTTCGCCTGGGCATAATGAAAAAAATCAGAGCAGACTGGGTAGCCCCCCTAGGGCACAAAGCACACTGCCTGACTTCAAAATGGCCGCTTGACCCCCATCCACATGGCCACAAAAAACACACAAAAATCATCACAAACAAACAACATCAACTTATCAACTTACTTGTGAAAACAAATTTCGAATCCAAAAGTAATCCAAAAAGCCTCAAAGCCAAATCTCCAGCAGCATCCACAAAAAGTAATCCTTCCCAGTCAAGATCGAATTCAAAGTGGCCAGGAAATGGACTAGCAGATAAAAGGCAAGTGGACGTTATGGAGTGAATTATGAGCTCCTACGTCCTGTGTAGAATCCCCCTCTAACACGTATAGCACCTTAGCGAGTGCGACACTTTCTTAACACACACCAACCACTTAATATAGTTATTTATTTATTTTTTCACCCACACATACTCATTGGTCCTGCGGAAAGCCAGATGTAAACAAAAGGCCTGGCTGAAACATGTAGACCACACAGGACGTAGGAGCTCATAATTCACTCCATAACGTCCACTTGCCTTTTATCTGCTAGCAGGGGCCCAGACATTAAAATTATCCTTATACCCTCGGGAACTGGGACCCACTGCATAGCTTTTAAACATCACGTTCACACCCACTAATCACAGCACACTCAGTAAGTATACCAGCTCCTCAGTAATCTGGAGTCGCAGCACACCCGGGACACATTCGGTGTCACTGTGGTGGGCCCGATGATGAAGCATGCCACCAACTAGGTTGGTGGGTGAGGGCTTTATGATCAAACCAAATGGTTTGCCCACAGACGTACCCTCTGAGTCTCGCCAACACAACTAAGCTAGTCCTTCCAAGTTAGATGAATAGCATTGGGTAAAAACCACTTTGACAACTAGAGCGGTTTTGGTGTCTTTATTACACCATCATATTCAATTAATTTTGAAAATACACGGTCACTATTTAAATCATGTCAAACAAAGAAGAACAATCAATTTGGTAATTCTTCAGAACATCAATAGCAAAAAAACATTTAACGATTGACAGTTACAAAACCATTAAAATGACAATACATGACAATACAAACATGACCACTCCTTAAATTGTAAAAGAAACAATGGCGGCATAGATTATTTAATGTGTTTAAAGCTGCAGCCTGCCACAACAAGCTAGTCAAAACAATACAATCACAACTGACTAAGTGCCCTGTTTGTGCACTGAGTTACTCTGTGGTTCAATGTGAGTTGCGACTCGCTGGATCAGGTCCTGGATCAGGTCGACGCGTTTCGGAACCCTTATTTTCTTTGGGGTTCTCCTCAGGACCAGGACTTGGTCAGGCACTATAACATATATTAAAATATGGAAATATGGATCAGATTTGTGTCCAAAAATGTAACACCCCTACCAATCTTATTTTTGCAAGTGGGTATGTTCTTACCATTTATGATTGTAGAAAGAACACAGTGGCGGTTACCAATTAATGGAACTTAAGACTGCATGAGTAATGACGTTTTCTACAGAGGGTAGATACAAACTAAGGGCATTGATATGAGTCATTCAGCTTATTTAGTGGTGCACTCTATTAAATAGCAGCAAGTGACTTCAAATGAACTGTACACGGCGCAATAGCAAGTGTTTGTGATTAAAATACCTTAACGGGTAACGTTGCATAAAATTACATGCCTCATGTGTGGCAAAAGTGTGCCAAAGTGGTTTTCACCCAAATGCTATTCATCTAACTTGCACACCCACATTTTATTTTGTTTAAAACTATTTTTGAGGCCTAGTTTGGGTGGTTGTACAGGGCCATCCCCTTCTTGTGTATATGATAAAGAGGGCATCAAGCCTGTGAAAGATTATGAAGTCTGTGATGTCTGGTGTATGGAGTAATGCAGAGCGAGCATTAATGAATATGAGTTGAATGTGTGTTTTGTAAGTTGAGGTTGTGTGGTAGTTAGGGAGATTTCTGTGAGGTTGGGTCAATGTGTTGTGCGAAAGTTATGTCAGTCTCTGAGTTATCTACAACTGTTTGTGATCATGGGGATTGGCAGTATGGGATGCTGAGTGAGGCATATGGTGCTAATGTTGCCTTGTAGGTTTCACTGGAACAGGGGTTTGGCCCAAGGCACTTCGAGGCCCTAACAGGCTCAAACAGGCAATGCTCTTGTCTGTGTCTGCACTTTGCCAGGGCACCAAGGCAATGGTAGAAGAGTTTATTGAAGTAGAATGAAGGCAAAAAATGATGTCAGTTGCTGTGCAGATAGATGATGGGACATCCAATGATATAATTTCCTTGGCAGGTGGATGATGGGAAATTAAATCCTCTTACTTGGGTTCTTCTTTTAGAGATGGTTTTGGCAGGAAACCAGTGAATGCATAAGCAGTGAGTTATACGTTTAAGATACACAAGATTTGCAGCATGTCAAGATAGTAAAGTATGTCTCAAAGCAATTAAATGAGAGGGGTATGCTATGGCATGGTGAAAAATCACAAATATGTACACAAACAGCTGTCTGTGTATTCTGAAGGCAAGAAGGTTGGAATGATTTCTGATGGGTATGTAAAACTGGCAGATGGTACGCAATGGGATGAAGTTAAATTAGTCAAAGTGGATGGAAAGTTCACAGTGAATGGTGAAAATAACAAAAAAGATAGAAAATAAAAGTGAAAAGTCAAATTATAGAGGAAAATTCCTAAACAGTTTTAGGGATATGAAATGCTACATGATGGATTTGCAATTTTTTGCATCTTTACCAATAGCTATTGCCTTACAAGAAGAGACGTGCTGCAGTTTATATGTATTTGCTTCCCTAGAATTTATTACAGATTATCTGTGATTTTATTTACTAAAGGTACTTTGCTTTAAATGTTTGAATATTTAGTATGTAATCGTTCCTTTTGTATTTCAGCATCAGATGCTGATCCAAGACCAGAAACTTGTCTTCTTGTTCGTGATTATAGGTCTTATATTTCTGTAAATACCAATTATCTTATTTGTTCATTTGTTTATTTCTTTAAAAAGTAATGATTACTTTAAAAAAACATAAAGAATATTCCAACCTTTCTGGTGTGCCTGCAGAGGTAGGTTTATTCAGATGCTACAACATGCAAAGGTTAACTTGTTCTGAGATAATTTTCCCATTATACTGGATTTTAATCAGCTCCTGTCTTTCATAATATAAGAAACTCCTAACCTATCTGAGCCTGGACATTAGTAGGAGCAGATGCTCTGTTATCTTTGTCGCTGTAATATCTGTGCAAACTTATGGCTGCCACAAAGAGCATGCAAGATGGAATAGTGAGTGTTAGAAACGGGACCCCCGGCCGGCCAACGCTAACGCTAAGGTCATTCAGGGATCGCCATTTCTAAGGTCAGGGCAAGGGAGTTACACACCAAGATAACCCCTGCTCACCCTCTAGGTAACGTGACGCGAGCAGCAAGGCTAATCTCGGAGGCGATGTGTAAAGCGTTTGCGCGCGCACCCCAGCGACAACACCCTAGGCCCACCACAAAGGAAACTCCACACAAGGTTATATCAAAAATAGCCTTTGTATTATAATAAAAACCCATTAGATAAGACACACACTTTACAATGTGCCAACAGGCACGGGCAAGATTTACAAGGGTTTATGTACAGGACAGGGCCTCCTGGACCACTGTCAGGGGTATGCACTTTTTAGAAATAATACTTGTAGGTATAACACTAGCACATAAACATATAATGAATGTAGCACACAAAATAGTAAATGTAGCACACAACTAGGACTTCCTGGTAAAGGGTAAATACCTCCCACGCAACCCTAAACACTGTAGGAAAATCACGCAGGGAACTAGGACCTTAATATCAGGACCTAAAGGAGGAAAACCATCACCTAAGCAGGTCACTTTTAGCAAAGGGAAGGAAACCTAAACAAATACCTAAGCAGGTCACATTTAGCAAAGGTAATGGGACATCAACAATCCTCTAAGCAGGTCACTTTTAGCAAAGGGGATAAAACATAAAATACCTAAGCAGGTCACTTTTAGCAAAGGTAATGGGACATCAACAATCCTCTAAGCAGGTCACTTTTAGCAAAGGTAATGGGACATCAACAATCCTCTAAGCAGGTCACTTTTAGCAAAGGGGATAAAACATAAACACATTGCACATGAGGCATTAAAACACATTCAGAGGTGCAGGTAGAACATTTGCGCAAGAATCACATCAGCAAGGAAATTACAATGCGCAGGGTACACATAGCACAACACTAGAACTGTCCCTCAGGCCAACTGGCCTCGTAAGGGCTTAAATGCCCTGAGTCTCAATGTCAGGGAAGCTGCGCAGGCAGCACAGCACACAAAGCCTAAACGTAGCAACTGTCCACTAAGTGCTGGACAGTTGTGAATCACAGCTAGGCAAACGTTGGAGCCTCGTGGGCTCAAGAACCACCACTGTGGCACTGCTGAGCCTCTCTGGGCTCTGGGCAAGAACGGGCGCCCTGAGCCTCTCTCAGGCTCTCAACAGGACTGGGCACTCGAGCCTCTCTGGGCTCGCAAAGCAACTGGCACCCTCAGAGCCTCTCAGGGCTTGAAGAACAATGGGGCCGGTTCTGAGCCTCGCAGGCTCGTGGAAATCAAGGTGCCCCCTCGAGCCTCGGGGCTCGTAAATATAGTTAGGGCGGGAGCCTCTCGGGCTCTAAATAACCAAATTGCCCCCAGGAGCCTCCGGGCTCCTAATCACACTGTGGGCTTCATTGGAGTCCCCCACGGGGGACTCAGGATCAAGTAATGCCCCCAGAGCCTCAATCGGCTCTTCACCCTGACGGGGAGGGGCGGGCACCGGCAATGTGCCCCGATGCCCTCCTCCCCGACTCTGCACTCCCGGGGCCCCACTCTGCACTCACCGGGTCTCCTGGGCCGGATGTGTCTCCTCTGCGGGTCGGCGCGGGGCTCTCCTTCACTCGGGGAGCCTCGAGGACGGGGCCGGCTGCTTCCTTCGTCTCCCGCCTGGCCTTGTCTCGCTGCCCTCCGCCTGACTTCCGCTGGGGCCGCAAATGGCAGCGCGGCCCTGGGGGTCAGGAGGCGGGACTTCCGGGTCGCACTAGGCAGCAGCCCGGCAACGGTTTTCAATGCTCCTGGGCTGCGGCGGTGATCACGGGGCAATGCCGGGTGGGCTCCGGCTTTAAATAATAAAATAACAACAGGGCAATGCCGGGTGGGCACCGGCGTCCAAAATAAATATAAAGCGAGGTAGGCACTCGCGATGCGCCGCAAATTCAGGCAAATGCCGGGTGGCACCGGCTCGCACAGAAAGCGCTCCCCAGCGCTTAGGGACTAAGCACATGGCAAAAATGCGGCGTGGGCAGCCGTGAAAGTCAAATAAAGCGCTCCACAGCGCTAGCAGGCAATTAAGCGCTCCCAAGCGCTAGGGGCATGAAAGCAAAGCTCCAGCAGGGTCTGGAGGCAGGCAGGGGGGCAAGGCTGGGCCAGAGCCAGCACACTGGGTCTCCAGGCAGGGAGACAAACCAAGTGGCGGTCCACCTGGCCCCAGCAGCAGCAACAGCCCCCTCAGCTAGGATCCACAAGCAGAACAGAACCAAATGGTATGGGGACACATCCCCTTCTTATACTGTAAATTCTTTGTTTCAGGGTGCAGGGTGGGGGGAAACCAGTTGCAGCTGGCTTGGGAGTACCCTTGATGGCCCAACCACCCCTTTCATTCACTGGGGAGGCTAGGGTCATCAGTTGCACTACAGGGGGGCGGAGCCAGCATTGTGTGGGGAAAAACCCAGCCCATCAAGGAACCAGGTGCAGCCCTCCCCAGCCATCAACATGCTGATCTCACACTCACCACTGGGCAGACCCATCCAGACTTCCTGGAGCCTGGCATGCCAGCCAGCTCCAGCCAATCACACTCCAGCACCCTTACTGCACACATACATCAATGTCCAGAAGTAGCACTTCCCTTCTAGACACATACAAGCCGCACATACCATCGCGCAGCATTCATTCTCACGAGTTCACACATACCAAACTCGAGCCTGCACTCCCCACGCATCAGGAACTAACATGGACACACACATTCCCCATGCATTCCTATGGGAGGACAGGCCAGCCATACTACACGCACGCACTTTACTCTGGGACACAGGGAAAAAGTGCGCAGAGACCCAAAAATCACTAACGCTGGGTCACAAATAAAAGCAAAAAGATTAGGGGTGAACCTGCCCTAAGGGCCAAGTCCAACAGTGAGGAAAAAAGGACAAAGAGAAGAAATGAGGCAACATATCTTCTGCCAGAAAGGAGGGGCTGCTCACATAAGGTACCTGTAAATATCTTTTAAGTTTACGTTAAACTCATGGGACCCTCTTTTCTTTCATGGGCACATTTTACCACCCTGAAGTATACCCCCTTTTTAAGCTCCCTTAAGTCCCACTGCTCATGAGGTATACAATTGATGGGGCAGGGTTGAGATCAAAGTTATGTCAAGATCAATGCTGGATTCCAAGGTTATGACTGAAGGTAGAGGCCAAATAGAAATAATATTCTGTGACTGGAAATTAATTATATTTCGTTTAATAAATTATTATATTTTATATTAACTAGAGCGAAGCCGAAAGTTCCCTAATTTTACATTCTGATCTAAGTAAATTCAACAGCAAGACTCCTTTGTTATTCAGTGATATTTGTGGTTCGAGACTGCTTAAAGAGCACTGGTACTTTAGCCTGAGAAGTTAAAGGGTTAATTGGTGGAACTCCCAAACCTTCTTTCATTAGGGGACAGGACACCTAAGAAGACTAGAACACGAAGGATACATTTTAAAGATGTATTTTTAAATCAAATCCTAGTGAACACAAAATAATTGGTAACCACAATGAAAAGAAAGAAAGAAAACGGCAGCAACAGCATTCACCAAAAGCATAAATAAGAGAAACCGCATTAATTACTTGCTGTTATAAATCTATAACAACCCCACCCTCATTCTGCTACTTCTAAGACTTAATCTCATCGCGCAGCAGAAAATAAAACCTATTTCGAGTTTCATAGATGGTACATACTTGTGTACCTGTTCAAACAATGTAGTCCTATGTCCAATGAAATAGCACTGGCTGCTTTTCTCGTCTCACAAGGCCAGCTGTAATGAAAAGTCAGTGAGTGAAGGCTAAGTGCCTCCTGCCTCAGTAGCCTTCAAGTGAGAATGGAGATATGATTCTGTATGGTCTGACCCAGTGTCTCTCGGTGTGAAGATTTCCCTTTCCCTTCAGTCTGTGTGCTCAATTTTAATAACATAATCTCATTGCTGTTAGAAACTCTTAGCAAAAACAATTAACAGAAAGTGGCCTGTTGCCCTTTCAATTATTTCCATTCTACTAGACTGTGTTATTTTGAATTACAAAAATTAAATGAGAAATGTAGTTGGCAACCTTCTAGAAACTCTTAGAAATCAATAACAAGCTAATGTAAAATGAAGCAGTTATAATTTTTGATTGAATACTGCACATATAAGCTTGATTATCACAATGCAGAACATAATAATTAAACTAAATATGTTTCATATTATTCAGACATATTGAGCATTTTGATTGATTGACTCATAAATGTAACATAAGCAGGGGAATGCCCCAAATGGAAAAGACAAAATACTCATAACAATTTCTTCTATTGTCCGGCACGACCTTTTGGTTTTCATTTCATGATGCTCTCTCGCTTTTGTGCCTCAGTGGATGGAGCAGTGGAGGAATAAATTGGTCCACCAAATGAATTTAATAAAATGGGACAGAGACCACAAATTATGTTTAAGTGTAAATGTCATGTCTGACCTTGTTCTCTATTTACAAATGTTGTTGTCAGTGGCGTGGCCGAAAACATCCAAGTTTTTATTTTATATTTTTTATTTGTACAGCGACCAGCAATGCAGACTGCTGCTTCAGATTGCTTTTAGGTCAGCAAAGAGAGGGATTATGCGGACAAGAAGTTGATTGCCCACAAACCATAGTTCTTAGATGAAAGACCAGTCAGATTATTGAGGTCGTTCCACTGTGGTGCAGAGCATAGGTCTATTGGAACAGGTAGGTCTATACGTTTTCATTGAACTTCCCATGGTCTTTTCGTGCATAAATGATAGGGGTGACAATCTGAGAGGGACTATCCTTGAACAGGTAGTTGCATGTCAAAAACAATTTCCTTTGCTGGCCTACTCTTTGTGTTTCACCATTGAACTTGCACAATTGAAATGCCTTGTGATCTTTTGGCTTCTGGAGCAGAGCACAGAGCTGTGCTGGATGGGTTACTCCCAAATTGTGCCCTCACAGATGTTGCAGTTGATTATTGTTCTTGACCAGCGGCTTGCTGGTGATAGTGACTATTGGTGGTGGCTAGTCAACAGATTAAAACTATGGACCAGTCTCCATCTAACTCTGTGCGTGTACGTTATGGGTTTCAGAAAACGGTCTGCTGTCCTGGATGTCCACGTGCGGTCTAAACGGTGCCCTTTGTGAAGACACCACGAAGGGAGCTCATGATGGGTGTTCCCCTCCGGATTGTCATTGTCTATTTGGAAGTTTATTTGAGAAAGTTGTTTCTACAAAAACAGTTCTAAGCAGAACTTCGGGCAGTGGGCTGTTCTAAACATCACTCCAAGTATAAAGGTTGCACCTTGTTTTTTTTGCAAAAATGTATTTTCGATTGTCTTATTTCGAATTTTATGCTGACATGTTTTACTTCTTTTAATCTTTACTTTGGTTTACGTTTACTTTATTTCCTCTTTTTCCTCGTCCTCTTGCTCTCCGTTGTGCTTGATAGTTTATTTGGTCATTCTTTCTTACCTGTTCACTTTTTCCAATTTGTCTTTTACCAAATGTTTTAACTTTAAATTTTCAGTAGGTAATAATCTGGGAAGTAAAAATGTAGAATGTTTCAAGCATTAGTAGATAAAATGTCAAAATGGGTCCTATCTCTCCACCAGGAGCTCTTGTTGTGCCATCAGAAGAGAATTAGATGTACCTCTCCTGAGCCTATTAGCAGGGGGTGCAATGCAGCCCCCTGCAGCCCCTGTAGTTTCTGGGGATCCACAAGCATTCAGACAACCAACCCATCAGAGAGGGCCCTATTCAGCCCAAGCCTAATGAATATCTGTGAGATATGGTAGACTCAGGGGAACCACTTTGCATTCTGCATAGATGGACCATGATTTTGCATTACACCACTGCCTATTAGCCAATAAATATATTAGGACTGTTATTAGACCCGTTATTTGAAGGTTTATTCTCCTTTAGCTTTTGCAGGGGCATAGCTTGGTCTATAAGATTAGGTGGTTGTGAACACCAGAATTCCCAGAAATCAAGATGGAATATCTTGTTAAAACACTTTATATGGGAAGCAGCTGAACATTTGTTTTTCTTTTAGAAAGAATATACTATCTGGGTAAGGAGAGATTAATTGAGATTGTTTAACCGAGGTAAGGTCAAAATGTTAGGGAGCTATACCGGGGAATCCACCGAAACTTTTTTTACTTTTGTGATCAGAAAGTTTGAGGACTTTATCCCATGTTGTCCTTTTTTGACCAAGGTTAACATTTTTCTGTGCCAAAATGTTAAGTTATTAGATAAATTCAAGCAAGTACTCAAATGAAGATACGGTGAACGTTTTATTTGCAGTAGCCACGGATGGATTGACTTTTATTTGTATTGTTTTAATTTAATTATTATAGCAGCATTACATTTTACTTTTCTTGGTGATGTATGTAATGTATGAACTATAACAAACATAAATATATATGAATCCATGGAATATTGTAAGATCCTGTAAACTATGCAATAAAATATTTAATATGGAAAAGGAAAAGTACTCTTTCGCTCACTATGCTACAGTTTCTATTTACATTTTTTCTTTTTCATTCCTTTTACTTCTATACATCATCAAATGTCCCTGCTGTTGGGGACAGAAATGAGGAAAACTTTTGTCATTCTGAATTTGCTCTGGTCATACTTGATGAAGTTCAACTCCTGGGCGTTGCATTGGAACAGCAAATATTGGTGTACATGGTTCAATGCACATGGTCAAATTGTGTTGAATGTGTTTCAGGGGCCATATTATACATAGTGCCCACATGGACACTACAGGCGTGAGTGCCTGCTTTGTGTGCGCTTCGGGGGACAATACCCGCTCATAGGGCCACTTCTGTAACGCTGATAGCGCTGGCATAGAACTAGCACTTGTGTTATCTCGAGAGGGTGTTTCCTCGTTGGCAGTGCTTTAAATGGGCCGATGAATTTTTGGGCCGTCAGTTCCGGCACTTCTCTGTAGATCGGGAGAGTACCGGTATCCTGATCGACGGCAGGCTCAGGTTATGCCTCTCCTCCACCTCTGGGCAGGGCAGGGCAGGGCTTCCAAGCAGCTTGCAAGTAAATGAGGCGTGAAGTAGCCACCCTTTTGCAGAGTTGCTGCTGAAGATTAGCAGCACCCATTTCAGTGTTCCCAAACTACAGGGGTTTGAGTGGGCTCTTGTCACACTGTGTGATTAACAGGGCATGGTCTCTAGGCAGACCCTGCACTGTCAATCTGGTGTGCCTCGATGAAAGTGCTTTAGCGCCCCTACCCCCACCCCTCTGTCAGGTGTGTGAAATGAGTTGGGGCCTCCAGTCACTAATCCAGTCCCATTTACGGTATGGCACTGGCCCTACCTAGTAAAGTGAGCGGCAGCATGACATCCTCCACCTTCGGCAACGTCAGGGTTTTTTCTTTTCACGTTTTTGTTCAGCACTGTAGCTGCTTCCCTTTGTGTGCCCCTCCAACACTAATTGCTGCATTTAGATTATAACCGCGGCTGCCCTGGGTAATGCGTTCATGGTGCAAAGTTAGCCTTGCCCTAGGGTAATGAATAGCAGAGACCTGCAGTACTCCAGGAATGAGCTCCATGACAACTGGAGATGTATTTGGTTTGAGGAAATACAAGGTGAACGTAGAAGGAAGGGGGAGGGAGGAATGTAAAGAAGTGAGGTGACAGGTGAAGTTAGGATTGCCACTTTTTCAGATACAAATGGCAGATATTTGTTGAGTTCTGAAATCATAAATGGGCTTGGAAATTGTATTTTAACCCACATTTGTGTAAAGTCAAAACTCTGGAGATATATATATATATTCCATCACCAAAGTTTCCTTGCTTGAGAACGCCAAAACACAGTGGGAAGTATATCCTCTCTTTATTGCAGGTAAGTAGAAAGCAGCGCGTTACTTCCCCCATATCCAAATGCGCCAAACATGTTTCGGGCCAACCGCCCTTGATCACTGGTCTCAACACAGGCACCAACAGCTGCACAATTTAAAACGTTCTCTCCGCCCTTTTTCTGACAATGCATTCTGGGCAACAGAGTTCTTTACTATAGTGGAATTCTTTTTCAAAAGTGATGGCAGCCGGTTCTGTGTCGCTATACTGTATTGCCCTTAGTGGGCTGGAATGGGGAAAAAAACTGCAGCGTTCCACTTAATCACCACGCCTGCAACTGGCGGAACTTCCAACTCCACGAACCCTGTGTGCATAGGTCCGCGGCCAGCGAAGTATGCGGGGGGCATTCTCGCGACGAAGAGCGCCGCATTACATAATCCATCACCAAAGTTTCCTTGCTTGAGAACGCCAAAACACAGTGGGAAGTATATCCTCTCTTTATTGCAGGCAAGTAGAAAGCAGCGCGTTACTTCCCCCATATCCAAATGCGCCAAACATGTTTCGGCCCACCGCCCTTGATCACTGGTCTCAACACAGGCACCAACAGCTGCACAATTTAAAACGTTCTCTCCGCCCTTTTTCCGACAATGCATTCTGGGCAACAGAATTCTTTACCATAGTGGAATTCTTTTTCAAAAGTGATGGCAGCCGGTTCTGTGTCGCTATACTGTATTCCCCTTGGTGGGCTGGAATGGGGAAAAAAACTGCAGCGTTCCACTTAATCACCACGCCTGCAACTGGCGGAACTTCCAACTCCACGAACCCTGTGTGCATAGGTGCGTGGCCAGCGAAGTATGCGGGGGGCATTCTCGCGACGAGGAGCGCCGCATTACATAATCCATCACCAAAGTTTCCTTGCTTGAGAACGCCAAAACACAGTGGGGAGTATATCCTCTCTTTATTGCAGGTAAGTAGAAAGCAGTGCGTTACTTCCCCCATATCCAAATGCGCCAAACATGTTTCGGGCCAACCGCCCTTGATCACTGGTCTCAACACAGGCACCAACAGCTGCACAATTTAAAACGTTCTCTCCGCCCTTTTTCCGGCGCTGCTTTCTACTTACCTGCAATAAAGAGAGGATATACTTCCCACTGTGTTTTGGCGTTCTCAAGCAAGGAAACTTTGGTGATGGAATATATATATATATATATATATATATATATATATATATATATATATATATATATATATATACATATATATCCTCGCAGCTTCTGTAAACGGCGTTTTGGACCACAGAATAACGGACCACCAAGCAGCAGGTAAGTATTCCAGGATTCTATATATTCTATATATAGGCAAACTTGGGGGATGAGTACAGCATGGAGGGGAGAACTGGAGGCTAGTAGGGAACAAAACAGTGAGAAAATGTAAGAGACTTGTGGAGAGAGTAAGGCAGAAGTGGCAGTAAGGGAGACAGAAATAGTGAGAGAAGGTTAGAGGCTGGGTAAAGATGAGAGGCAAGCAGAGCAGACATGTGGATATCAAAACACAGAACCAGCAAGAGACAGGAAGGGCCTGGGCGTAGGGAAAAGTGCAGTGGCAGTGCTTTAAATGGCCAGCACTCACAGGTACTGACTTCCAGCACTTCTTATTTGTATCACTATAAGTACTGCTCTTCTCTATTGTGATGAGAGTACCGGTACTCACGAAAGGTAGGCGGATAAGCTGCAAGTGCTAGTGAGCACTAGGGTGTCAGCGTTGGAACCTATCTGACACCCAAGGCCCACTGTATTCCTGAGCTGAGCTGCATCTGAACTATTCAGCGTGGTCTTTTTTTGCATGATGTCCCTTGTTCACCATCACATTGTGTTTGACAGTGGAGGCCCCATTTAGGCCCTGTGCTGTTAATCACATTCACACTATTGTGTGGATTTGTGAAAACTCAGGTATGGAGGCAGCAGGCTGACAGCAGCTATTAAAAAGCTGAGGGAAGTAAGGAGTTTAAAATGGCTTTAATCCCACCTGAGAGTTTGTGTGAGTGTTTGCATATGGCTATGTGCTTGCCTGCTTGTGTCTGCCTGCTTGTGTGTGCCTGTTCTTCTGTGAGAGAAAGAGGGAGAAAATCAGGACACTCTCAGGAGATTTTTTAAGGGGACTGTGTGGAATGCTTTTTTGTCGATGTGTACTTGTTGCTTTCTGTGTTTGTGCACGCTTGAAGAATTTATAGTATTGTGCCAAACAACAACAAATAACAGGATCAATCAATCACTACATTTATAAAGCGCTCTACATACCCGTGAGGGTCTCAAGGCGCTGGGGGGGGCTGCTATTGGTCGAAGAGCCAGGTCTTGAGAAGTCCTCTGAAGGCCAGCAGGTCCTGGGTCTGTCGTAGGCTAGTAGGAAGAGCGTTCCAGGTCTTGCCGGCGAGGTAGGAGAAGGATCTGCCGCCGGCGGTGGTTTTCCGGATACGAGGAACTGAGGCGAGGCTGGCCGAGCGGAGGCTGCGGGTGGTGTGTGTGGAAGCTGAGTCGGTCGTTGAGGTATGTGGGTCCGGTGTTGTGCGGCGCTTTGTGTGCGTGGATGAGGATTTTGAGGGTGATCCTCTTGTTGACGGGGAGCCAGTGAAGGCTTCTCAGATGGGGTGTGATGTGGCTGCGTCAGGGGGTGTCGAGGATCAGTCGTGCAGAGGATAGTATTAAGAAGCAGCAAAAACTACAAAACAAGGAAATGTTAACATATCACTGTTTGGCTTTCATTTTGTGTAATGGGGTAATCTGTTTTGTTGACAAACACATTGTTCATGTGTTTTGATATGTGCTACAACTCGTACAGAAGTCATCATTTATGATCATATCTTCCCATAGCCCCGCCCCTAGCCCCGTCCACTTGCCACACCTCTAGCTCATTTTAATGAGTACCTGCACTTATTGTTTTCCATTTAAAGCACTGCTCATTGGAATGTAGGTGGGATTCCATGAAAATCAGGGAACCACATTTCGTCTTAGCCTGCACCATACTACGGATGTGGGAACAGAGGCAAACAAGTCTTTAGGAGGCGCACTGATCGCGCCCCACAAAAAAGTCATCAACATGCAATTTTTGGGAGCCCGGACCAGGGCAACTGAGAGAAAACCAGAACGGATAAAAGGGCAGAAGAGATGGAAAGCGAACAGTAACAACATTAGAAAGAATGGATGCAAAATAACCTGCCAGAGTGACGCAAAGAGCCAGGAAGTGTAGGGTGGTGGAAGAAGGAGACATGAGGTAAAATCCAGAGGAGCCAGCTGTGGTATTGGATACCCCAGCATTTGGCAACGCCAGCGGCGGGCTTATAAGAAACACTTCGAGCCCCTGTACTTATTTTTTGTATTCACAAATTAAGCTTTCTATATGAGAGATAAACATTTCCAGCACCTTTAGCTCGCATGCTCCGCCCCTGCCCAATGATGCTCTCGAACACGAACTCAGGTTCTCCAACAGGTGGCAAAATGCACACGTTTACTCTCTATACTTCCACAGCTCCAGGCAGGGACCCTTTTCCCAAGCCGCATAGCCAGGCTCTGCTATCATTACATAACACAATACCTCTGTCTCTTCCAATATTGACCTAAGTGTCTGCAAAGAGTTTTCTTTTTTCGCTTAAGGAGAATGGGAATGTGTTAGTTCACGGATGCCACTCGCCTGGAATGTGGGGGCGTGCTCTGTTTGTGTTTATGTTGAAGGTGGGGCGCACCTGGGCTGCAGGGTGCAGTGTGTAGAGGCGAGTCCTTTTCTCAGTTTGCAGTGGAAAAATCCTAGCTTTGAGTTGCAACCTACCACTGATATTCTGTGTGATCTCGGACGTGTCACTCATCACATTCGTGCCAAAAGTCACATCATTTGACACTCGATTCAGTGTTAATAAGTGTACTCCCCTCACACCTGTTGGAGGCATCATGAAGGTGATTTGTGTGCACGGCAGGACTTGAATTGGGAGACAGTACTTAAAAAAAAATATATATATATTTTTTTTTTCTTCCGAAGACAGTAATGAAATGCGAAAAGGGAGCTCTATAACGGAAACACATTTACCAACTAAGGGGCATATTCACAAGCCCCTATCGCCACCACAACGTCACTTTTAGTGATGTTGTGGTGGCGATAGGGACCTCGCCTTATTCACAAGGCAGCGTTAAGCCACTTAACATGGCTTAATGCTGCCTTGTGAATAGGCCTCCTTTCACGCCGTGTTTAGTGTGAAAGGGACATGCAGTGGGGGTTGTGGTGGGCGTTCCACCGCAACACCCATTGATATTTACGCTGCCGCCTATTCACAAGGGCAGCGTAAATAGGAGCTAACACCAAACGTAAGACCAGGAAAACCCTGGTCTTAAATTGGCGATACGAGGAGGAATGCTTTATTTCTCCTCGTTTTGTATTTTCCATGTACACGGAAAATGCAAAATGCCATGGCTTGTTTATGTACAGGAAGGTGTCCCTTTCTGTACATAAACAAACCTTTTTAAAAAAATGCAGTTTTGTAACTTACATGTGTGCTGCTTGAAGCAGCACACATGTAATTCACAAACTGGCATTTTAGGTTTGTTTATGTGCAGGAAGGGACACCTTCTTGTACATAAACAAACCTCCCTGCTTGCAGACACCCTTGCACTCTGGTGCAAGGGTGCCTGCGTTGGCGCTAAGTTATGAAACTTAGCTCCATCGCAGGGGGAAAAGCAAGGCTGCACCATGTCCTTGTGAATATGGTGCAGCCTTGCGTTTCCCGAAGTGGCGGAGAGAGGCGTGAAGCCAAGAAGGCTAACGCCTCTCTGCGCCACTTCCTTGTGAATATCCCCTTCAGTATTTGAAGTTTTCACGAGAAATATTTTGAAAATGAACATATTTATTTAGGCTAGGACCAACCAGTGCTTAAATGACTATCAGCCTGATTCATGTACATGCCGTTTTGCGTGTCCCTAATAGCGAATCATAGCGATTCGCTATTGAGGACACGCAAAACGGCATTCATGTAGGAATTGCTACTTAAATAGCGATTCCTACATGTTCTTTATTTGCGAGTAGCAATTTGCTACTCGCAAATACTCCCCATTCATTCCTATGGGCCAAGAGGCCCATAGGAATGAATGGGGATTTGCGAGTAGCAATTTGCTACTCGCAACTGAGATAGCGATTTTAGGGGTGCCAGGGGTGTCCAAAGGACGCCCTGTAGCACCCCTAAAATGCACTTTTGGACAGGTGTTGCGCACACACATGTCCAAAGGACATGTGTGTGTGCTACATGCAACTTTGAAAAATGCTTTTAAAAGCATTTTTCTGAGTTTTTGCTATTTACCGACAGGTCTGACCTGTCGGTAAATAGCGGCCCCAAAAGTCCAAAATCGCTATTTTGTTTTGTGTCATGAATAGCATTTGAGGAATCTCTATTAGAGATTCCTTAAATGCCATTCCACGCAAATATGCGAATTCTTACATAGCGATTTTTGCATTTGGTATCATGAATACCAAATGCAAAAATCGCACTCGCAAAGGGCCAGATTCTCAGAATCTGGCCCTTTGCGAGTGCAATTTACCTACATGAATCAGGCTGTATATGCTGGGGCCCAGCATTTTGCTCAGAAGCCGATGGCCGGAGATTGTCTGGGTGCCGAGTACCAAGGTTGCTTAGTCTTGATATCACTTTATTCCTCTTTCATCCACCACTCGTTATCCTTTTTTTCTCATCCTTTTTTTCTCATTCATACCGGTTCTTTTTTATCACAGATTTCTCCTTTGTTTCTGCGTTTCCCTCTTTCTGCTTCTGCTTCTTTCCCCCTTTTGAGTTTTTCTCGCCCTCTTGGTCTGGCCAAAGTCTGTTGAGTTAAAATAAGTGTCACATTCACTAAAAATTAGAAAAGAGGCCCCACCTCAGGGGTTTAATGGAGGCCCCTGCAGCCCCTGCGGAGCAGGGGGGGCAACTTTTCATGGGTCCCCAAACCCTTCAGAGGGGCCCAATTCCTCTCAAGGCCAATGAATATCTGTGAGATATCTGAAACTCAGGGGCAACTTTTGACATTTTGCAGGGGTCCCCATCATTTAACATTAGGCCACTTCCCCACCTGCAACCACCAGCTTAACAAAAGCACTGATCGCAATCATTGAGACTCCCAAAGTTCACACCAGAAAGCTGGGTTATATTCATATCACATTTAATAGTGAGTGTCCACCTAGTGTTTGCTTCTCTATTAATTTATGTTATCTGGCATTTGTACAGTGTACAACCACGACCAATGAGGCTTGCATCACAGCACTTTAACAGTCAGAGGGATTACGGGGTTACCTGTATAGTTGGGTGTAGAAGTGTGTGGTTGGATGACCTATGAAGGAAGAGTTGTGGGGCGTACCTGAGCTCTGGTCATGTCGCAGTGCCGTTTAAACTGCTGATGTGGTTGCCAATGTCTACAGAAATTCATGAGTTGAATCGAGCACGCTTCCTGCAGCATTTATTTTATGTACCGTATGAAAAAACAGCAGCATGGTGGGTTTGCTAGGATGGTGGTGCATCATGATGGAATACATTTTAATTGATTTACCTATGCGGTCCACCCACAATTGGTGAGGGTACATGCATGGAAATCCAAACATACCTCAGACAAAGGTCTCAATGGGATCCATTCAGAAATTGTGAGGGAACAGCCCGAGGGGATCCAAGCATAACTGTGCAACCCACGGGGGGGGGGGTGATGTGAGTGCGTGTGTGTGTATATATATTTGGCATTGGAGAGTTATAGGGCATCAGACTGTCAACATGTGGAAGGATGCAGGTAGATCACAGAAAGAGATAAGGGATATGGGGGGTAGATGCGTAAGGGTTCTAGCCTCAAACATGCTCAACTAGGGAAGTCACCTTAGGAAGACACTTTTAAGCTTTGTATCTTTAAGCTGGGTATCCGTAATGGACACCCTGAGACAAGAGGTTAAGAATGGAATTCCAGTAGTAGACGTCTATCCTATTTTAGGATTACATGGCCTGAAGGGGAGCAAGCGAGTCTGGTTGTGCAAGTCCAGGCATACCAGGAAAGGGGGAGGGGTGCAAAAGCAAAGCATAAAATAACAGAGAAGCAGATCTTACAAATCAGCACAAAGGTAATCATCACACAGAGTAGCCTCACACAACAATGGCATGTAATTTGCACCCAAACGCTTCCCAAATATGAATAATCCTATGGTGCACAACAAATGGCACTGAGGAGATAAATAAACAAAGAAAATTCTGCAACAATACTATGTACTTCAACTGGATGACCAATGCTCCTTTTTGGACACTTGCCTTTCTCATGGTATGGTTGAGTGGACAGTGCTTACTCCAGGAGGTTATGTGAGGTTAGACCCTCAAAACAACATGACATGGGCACTAAACTGTAATAACTTCACGTCTGTATAGACAGTGCTTATCTTTCTAAAAGAAGAATTTTATCTACTGGTAAGTACATTGTTCAAAACGTAAAATACAGATAGGAATTGGAAGCCAGAAGTGCCTAGAACCTTCCAAGCCAGAGGACCATGCCTAGACAGTTTTAAAACCCATGTGGGCTATACATTTATTTACCAACGAGCCCTAAAGCCTTGCTGTCCTATTAGAGAAGGGGCAGCTGTGCTTGTTTTTTTTTAAAGTTCTAGTATCTGATTCACTTAAAAGTTCTTTCAAATTGCAGAGCAAAGACCAAAACTAAAGGTAAAGTTAGTTTCAATATCCACAAGTTGCATTTCAGTTTCAGGTCATGGAATTTTCTTAAGGCTCTTGCCGCAAACTGTAAATGATGTTCAAAGGTGTCCAAAGACTCACCACTGAAGGTAATGAAGAGCCCAACCTTCAAATAAAAGAAATTATCTTTTCGGGAGTCTTCATTATGTCTGTGGGAAGATGTGGTCTCGGATCTAGTCACCAGTGTTCAGGAGTCAGTAGGCACTGCTGCTGAAGTTACTGGCTAAGGGTACCAGATTCTCCTAGGTGTTTCTAAAAGAGGTAATAAAGGTATGGGGATGTATCAGGAAAGTGACTAGTTCTGGTAGAGATTTTCCATTGGCCTGGATACCTACAGATTGGGGCGCACTCACAATGGACAACGGGGAGTCTAAGAGTTACTGGACTGCTCAATTGTACAAGTTATTACAGACCCGTGACTTCCACAGGCCATATGTCCATAGCCATTCAAACTAGGAAGAGGTGTCTCATTGTTCTGGAATCAGGGAGAGTCTTCCAGACTGTGGGATGCGGCCACACACCATGAGTCGAAGTTACTTCCTAAGAATGACAAGAAAGGTAAGTACAGATGCCGTATGGAAAGGCGAGAGCAGGGGATAGACCAGCTTCATTCTTTTTATGGGTGAAGGCAATATGTTATCATTCTAATTTGCTTTTTTTCTTCCAAGATCATCTCAGTCCATCAAGGCTTGTCCATACATGTTCTTCCAGGAACTGAACTTTGGTGATCTTTGAGGGCAGTTACCTCCTTTTGTCAAGGACACTAAGGGTCCAATTATGAGTTTCGGTGGTGCAAGGTTGGGCGGTACTCCACTGCCATGCCCCCACACCTCTGAGACTGGCCTCCACCCGCGCACCAGAATACAAGTTATTTGTAGTCCGGCATGGTATTCCCAGGGCGGTGAGAAAAAGGCACAACAATGGGAACACCTCACAAGGTTCCTGCATGCCATGGAGTTAAAAGTCCATGCCGTGCAGGAACTTTTGTGCAGCCACACAGGGGGGCACATTTTATGCCCCCCTGGGTGCATGCACAAGCGAAGGAGGCACAAGCGGCCCTATAGGGCCCCCTTTTTTTCCTCTCTTTTTTTGTTGCCGTTTTATATAGCGCGAACTTGACTCAAATCGGGTATCAGAGCCTTTACATAGCACCTGTTATGTTACATGAGGGCCCACATTCATTTTTGTTAGGCATGGTTGACATGTTTTTTTTTTTTTTGTAAGACCTTTATTGATCTCAGTTAAATATACACGGCCAGAAGCCTACAACCCTGAGGGCCGGCTGCGAGTTATTTCGTCGATTGACGTTGAATTCACATAGCCCTGTAGCCGACAACACTAGGTCCGGCGGCGTAATGCAGTGTTTGAAGTCTTACATTTTATGATATTTGTAGATTACAACAACAAACATAGGACCATAACTTGGAAATCAAAAATACATATCAGTACAGTTATCAGCGTTAACAACTCAAACCTATCGATTCCTGTGTTGTCTTCTCGACTGGGCTTTACGGCACACTACCCACACAATATCCCACCTCACCACTCAGTAAGCATAGGTGGTTCATACATCCGAGTTTGTTTGCAATGTACTCATGTAGTCTGTGAAAAAACTCCAAATGTCCTTGGGTCTTGATTTCGCTGGTAGTTCTTCCTCATAAGTTAATAACTTATCTCTACAACCTGACATGGCTTTCATCCAACCAGATGTCTGTGGTATTTTCCTGCTGTGCCAGCATTGCGCAATCTGTCTTTTGGCCAACAGCAGGGACACTACACAAAATTTGCGTTTGGTGGCTCTTAATTGCGGTACTATTCCCAGCAGACAGGTTCTTATTGTGCATTCTACCTCCACCTCTATCATAGTTGAGACCTTAGTGGTTATATCTGCCCAATATTCCCGTATCTTAGGACAAGACCAGGCCAAGTGTACGAAATCTGCGCCCTCTGTACCACATCTCTTACATCTGTCGTCCTCATGTAGGCCAAATTTAAGCATACGCGCAGGCGTGTAGCAAGCTTGGTGTATAAACGTAAAGTGTATAATTCTTAGGTTACCATTAGGAGTGAGTATTTGTGTTAGTGCACATGTTTGCTGCCATTCTAGATCTGTCAATGGCTCATCCAAAACCATGTCCCATCTAGCTCTAGCTTTATCAGTGTTGTGTGATATTTCGGCCTGTGCTGAGGAGTATAGCCTTGACACTAAGTGCGAGAGATCCTGGGTGGTAATGATCATCTGCAGCGTGCATAGACTCTCAGGTTCGTCGGGAAATGACGGATAGAGTACTTGCAGCGCACGCTTCAATCTGTAATACGTGAATAAGAACATCAGTGATTTATTTTGGATATATGTTAGATTCTCAATGTCTAAGAATTTGCCCTCATGGAATAGATCTCCCATCCGAATTATCCCTGCACGCTGCAGTAGCGACATGCCCACTTTTTCGCTTGTTACCGATAGCGCCTGATGGTAGTGCAATGGCATTGCAGGCGCATACAGTGGTGTTTTGTGTGCAAGGTGCCCCAGTTTCTGCCAGGCTTTGACTGTGGTGTCTATAGTGTTGATGTCTTGAGCGTTTAGGGGTTGTCTGACATGAGATAAAATTGCCGTCAATGGGACGGGTTCTGCATCGCCCTCTTCGATAGCAGTATGTGTGAGATATGGTATCTCATGATACCAATAAGCCGCGTAT
Source organism: Lissotriton helveticus (assembly GCF_964261635.1). Lineage (NCBI taxonomy): Eukaryota > Metazoa > Chordata > Amphibia > Caudata > Salamandridae > Lissotriton > Lissotriton helveticus. Next base: position 331,851,188 of record NC_136065.1, on the reverse strand, counting down.
TGTGCCTGAGCACATAAATAATACAATAAAAAATCTGGCACTCCGAAGCCACCGCGTATGTATGGAAGAGTCAGTGTTTGAAGATCTACGCGGGCCTGTTTGCCTGCCCAAATGAGCTTCAGTACAAGCGATTTTATGCGGCGGAAAACCTCTCCAGGGGGTGTGATAGGAATGTTATAAAAAAGGTACAATAGTTTAGGCAACACGCTCATCTTTACAATCGCTATACGGTCTGCCAAGGACAGTGGAAGTTGTATCCAGCGATGTATTTTATCTTCCAATTTGGAGATGCTGAGCCATAGTTCGACCTTATTACCTCCGCGGGGTCTCTATGGAACATTACTCCCAGGTATCATATGGGGTCATGCTGCCATTCCAGCGGGTATTTAAGGGCAATAGGAGTCGTCGCATCCGTTAGAGGGATGACGGAGGATTTGGACCAGTTTATGGCCAATCCCGAGTGACCCCCAAATTTGATGTGTTCCCTGAGCAGACTATTGAGGTGTGTGTCTGGGTCGCGAACATATAGTAACATGCCGTCTGCGTATAACGAGATATGAAGAGGTCTGGAATTGAAGCGCAGAGCCGATTCTTTGTAGTTTTGTCTTATGAGGCAGGCTAGTGGTTCTAGGGCAAGAGCGAAGAGTAAGGGCGACAAAGGGCATCCCTGTCTCGTGCCTCGCTCTATAGTGAAGACGTCAGACACATAACCATTCACGCGAACCCGGGCGCACGGTTTGGTGTATATCAATGCCACCCATTGTACGAAGCGTTTGGGAAAGCCCATTCTATTCAAAATGGTAAGCAGATAGCTCCATTCAATAGAGTCAAAAGCCTGGCGGCATCAAGCATGACCGCCGCCGCTTTCATGGAGGGCTGGAGGTAGTGCAATAGGGCAAATAGCGGCCTAGTGTTGTGTGATGTCGTTCTAGTAGGGATAAAACCTGCCTGGTCTGGGAGGACCAGTTTAGTCATCAGTGGAGTCAGCCGAACCGCAAGCAGTTTGGCAAGTATCTTGGAATCCACGTTTATAAGCGATAACGGTCTGTAGGAGTCACACATCTCCGGGTCTTTGGAAGGTTTCAGAAGGGCGATTATCACTGCCTCTCGAAGCGTGGGGGGTAGTTCTGATTGGTCGAAAGACGCACCGTACATTTTCACCTTATAAGGCGCCAGGATGTCCGCGTATTGTTTATAAAATTTGTTTGTGTACCCATTGGGCCCAGGTGCCTTTCCATTAGGAAGTGATTTAATTACGTCAGTCACCTCCTCCACCGTGATAGGCAGTGCTAGCCATTCCCTCTGTCCATCTGATAGCCAGCCTATTGCCACATCAGTCAAATAGCTGAGTATTTCCCCCTCTGATCGTATTGGCTGTGATTTGTATAATGTTCCATATGTGTCCACAAAGCTATTCAGTATGTCTATAGCGTGCGTCTGTGGAGTACCATCTTTTGGTTTTAAGCGCAGTATAGCTGTGTGTCCTTTACCCTCGCAGATTTTGTTTGCCAGTACGCTGCCAGGTCGACCTCCCTCACCGAATAATCTGACTGTGTGTTTCCTGCCTAGGTATTTTATTTCATCTTCGACAAATGCTTGATGTTCTGTATGTATGTGGCGTAATTCCCCCAGTAACGCCGCATCTTGGGTGGACTCATAGGCCACCTCCAATTCTGACATACGCGTCTCGCAACGCTTTATCTGTTGTCTAATGTCCTTTAATACTCCTATTGTAGTGCTAATGCACACAACCCTGATCGTGGCTTTAAAGGCCTCCCATAGGAGGCCTGGGTCTTTGATCTCTGGCGTGTTTATCTGAAAGTATTATTTAATTGCAGTACTGATGGTGTCAGCGTAAACAGTGTCAGTCAGAGCACGAGAATTGAATCTCCAGTGAAACGGGGGTGGTGTGTAGTTCGGTATCGTGAGCTTGAGCAGCACAGGGTTATGATCTGACAGTGTCCTTGGTAGGACGCATATATCCAGTGCCCACAATGTAATGCTATCTGTGCCTAGCCAGTAATCCAGACGCGACCAACTATTGTGGATCGCAGTAATGTGAGTGGCTCCCAGTGTGTGAGTATGTCTATGTCCAAAACACATACAGTAAGGGGGGACCCATGGGCAGTTTAATGACCAGCTCTGAATACAAGCCCAACTAACAGTATTCACAACAGAGTACCAGAGGGTCAATAAAAAGACAGGCTAGTTAGTGAAGACAGAACGGGTGTAGCGCTCCCACTATCCATATGATTTCGGGGTAAATGCTAAAGAACATATATATGTGTATATATGTATATATCTCTATGCCAGATCAAAATAAGTATCTGGTCTCTGGCTCCCATCAGTCACCACTCGGAACCGCCCTTCATCATTTGGGGCCCCGAGGACCAACACTGTACCAGATCTCGGTGTATTGACAGAAAGAAGAGATCTTCCTGTAAGTCTGTATGTGTTGGTATTATGGTGCAAACCATATGTGTTGGTAAGGTAGCTGATGGGGTTGAAGAGAAATCTACAGTGCAGTGCAAGAAAAACCAGGAAAAGAATAGGGGTGAATAAAATTGGTTTAAGGAGCAATAATTAATTTATTAGGGTTTAACTCCTAGCACCAATGTTAAAAAATAGCTCAGACAGGGTGAAATTATAACCTGCCTAGTGGTGTGACGTGGTCGACATGTTTCAGCAAACCTGGCTATTAGCCTTGCTTTCTTCAGGACCTATTAGTTACAGCTACTGCAAACAAAACAAACCCAACGTGACAGATAAGTAAAAGAGTAAAAGGTAGTGTAGGAACGACACAGAAAAGTCACCTGAACCTCCAGGTTGTGTCTGTTCCAGACCTCTTCTTACACTCAGCGGCGGGCTGAAAATACAAAGCATGGCGTGAGCTAATCTCCCCATAGCTGTCTACAACAAGCCTTTCTAATACACCTCGTGCAAATTTATCCACATAGGTGTAGTCCAGAACCTGAACTCTTAAAAAGGCACACTGACCAAGTGTAAATAAAAACGTGATGAATGAAATATTTCAAGTCTCACAGGGTACCCCTTACCTGATCAGTAAGAGATAAACACCTCACCTCGCCTGGCTGCGGCTCAGGACTGGTGAAGCACCGCTCTATAAAAAAGGGAGGTGAATAAATTCAAAGTCAAGAATCCTTCACCGTGTAGAGCCTGAATTTAATCAATGAGAGCACTACTTATAGTAAGATGTTAGCATATGATGAGGAGTAATGTCATAGCCATTTTAGCATCAAATGCATGTATCTGATGTTGCAAAATGTGTTTTAATTGGACCCAAATATCAAGTGTGCAAAGCCAGGTAGTGTAAAGCCAGGTAGTGTATGGCGGTGGGTGTCACGTCACCGCTAGATTATAGAATATGCCCAATGTTGCAGGACTCAAATGCCAGAAACGCTCGTATCACAGCGTACGACCCGCCAGGTTCAAATGTTACTTGCAGCAGTAACACATTCCCCAACCATTACAGGGCTGTGAGCGCGTGGGACAACAAAAGACCCAGAAGACCCGTTTTCTATCTGCTTGTCAATTAAGGACTCTATGCTGAGGCTCAGAACTGCGCGCTATTGCCAGGGAGCGTAGCGCGCACTCACCTATCCGTCGGTACTTCCTCGCGGCATCTGTGCCGTCTGGGGAGGTACCGGCGGGATGTTTACACCATGATTATGTAGCGTGTTGACTCATTGGTCCGTTCAGCTCACGTGACGCGCCAAACAGAGCGTCACGCGTCAGCAAAGGAACGGAGCCCCTGATTGGGGCTACGTCCCGGCTAGGTAACCAATAGTATGCCCAGTCAAGGACAATAATAACAAAAAGCTCTGGATAGAGCGCAACAGTTAATGACAATTGACAGAGTGCCCACCGCTTTGCGCGATCTATGTCAGAAAACGATCAAGACACTCCCGGTGGTTGCACTTTGCAGAATCTGACGTGATGCACAGTCATCTAGAATGTTATCTATTGAATGACACAAGTGTCAAAAAGGGCCTTAAAAAAAAAGGGCCTTAAAAAAACAAGCAGTGGCATAAAACAGTATATAATGGCCATGAGGGCACCTATGACTAAGTCTAATCACTACATTGAGATAGTAACTTTGGGATGAGACGAGTGTCATTAGGGCTTTAAGAAAAACAAGCATAGGCAAAGAATAGCCATGAGGGCACCTTAGATACTGTTAGATCACTATACTGAATGGACACATAACACTATACTGAGTCGGGTACACCATACTGGAAAGACTCAAAACGAGGACCAGGGGATATCATCATTCAGCCCCGTTCGGTCGGTCCCCAACTTCAACACCCATTTCTGTTCCTTCTTGTGTAAGAAATCGCTCACATTGGTGATATGAGACGGAATGAATGGTTTCTCCAGAACTGTCCACTTGAAGGACGTGGGTGTATGATTCTGCGTGATGAAATGATTGGTGAGTTTGGTGGCCTGTCGCCTGCAGTTAATAGTACTTCTGTGCTCAGATAGCCGCACCTTTATTTTGCGGGTGGTCATCCCGACATACCTGAGTTGACACGGACAGGTTATGAGATAAATTAATTTGTCACTATTACAATTCGTGAACTTTAGTTGTTTCCAGGGTTTGGAAGTCCCGATGTCTATCTCATTTGTCCTGGAAGTTTGGGCACATGATTGGCAAGTGCCACAGGGGTGGTGGCCGGTCACAGGAGGTAGATCCCAAAGGGTGCCTACAGCTCTTGGCGTCTCACCGAGGGGTCTGGTGTGTACCATCCTATCCCGCAGATTGGGACCCCTTTTGAAGGAGAACAGTGGTTGTGGAATAGAATGAGGGCCTGAGTTCAAGATGGGCCAGCGTTTCTTAACCGCTTTCTTGATATTATGGGATAGTGTGCCAAAGGTGTGTACAAAGGTTAGCCTCTCAAGGGGTGCTTTAGGGGTAGTAGGTTCTAACAGTGCTTCCCTGTTGTTGTTCTTAGCACGTTTTAAAGCTCGGTTGACCAAGCGGGGTGGATATTTCCTTGCAACAAGCTGGTTTTTGAGTGCAGTGGAGTGCGTTCCGAAGGAAATGTCAGTGGAACAGTTCCTTTGGACTCGCAGGAACTGTCCAAACGGAAGATTGTCGCGCATGGACTTGGGATGGTGGCTGTCATATAACAACAGAGAGTTCCTGGACATAGGCTTCCTGTACAACTCGGATTCCAAACCCGTAGATGTGGCTTTAATCAAAAGATCCAGAAAGGCTAGTTTATCCACGCCAATCTCAATGGTGAAGCGTAAAAAGGCATTCCTGCTATTCAACCAGCCAAGGAAATCTCGACAACTGTCTTCAGAGCCACGCCACACCACCAGGACGTCATCAATGTATCGTCTCCATGTTCTTATATGATCACGATAAGGGTTGGACTCATTGAGGACAAACCTCTGTTCGAAATAATGCACGTAGAGATTAGCCAAGCTGGGGGCATAAACGCTCCCCATGCTTGTTCCAGACACTTGTAAGTAGATGTTATTTTCGAACTGGAAGAAGTTCTTCTTCATGGCTAGAGTAGCACAAGCCATGATAAAATGTGTCGGAGTAATGGTATCTATCTCAGTGGAGTCCAATAGTGAATGAATAACCTCCAGGGTTTCGTCCTGGGGTATAGAGGTGTATAATGCCTCTACATCAAACGAAACCAACAGGTCCGTGTTGATGTTGAAATCGAGATCAGGTAATATACGTAAGACATCGGTTGTGTCCTTAAGGTAAGTCGGCATGGTTTGGACCATCGGGCGTAGGAAGTGATCGACAAACGTGGACAAGGGTTCCAGAACGGACCCAATGCCCGAGATGATAGGTCTGCCGGGTGGTGGGCGTTTCTCCTTATGTACTTTAGGTAGTATATAGAAGTAGGGAGTCACCGGATGTTCAGTATTAAGGAAACGGGCCTCTGACTCCGTTACCCATCCTTCGCTCACTGCTTCCTCTGTCATGTTCCGAATCGTCCTTTGAAGATCTGCTGTGGGGTCTTGATCCAGGAGGCGGTAAGATCTGACATCACTTAATTGGCGAAGGCACTCGGCCCTGTATGTCTCGGTGTCAAGAATGACGATTGCTCCCCCCTTATCGGCCGGCTTAATTGTTATAGATTCATCAGCCGACAAGGACTTGAGGGCTTGGTGCTCAGCCTTGGGGAGGTTGCAGAAGGTTTTATTGTCATGTTCAAAGAGCTCATCGATATCCCTTTCAATGGCCTGCTCAAAAGCCAGGACGTTTGCTGGCATTAGGTGAGTGGGGGGATTAAACGTCGATTTAGGTCTAAGTCCAGTGTTGGTCATAGTTTCATCTTGGGCCGGTATCTCTTTGTCCTTAAAGAAGAAGTGCAACCGCACTTTCCTAATGAATTTGGACAGTTCCACACGAGTTTCGAAATGTTCGTTCTTGTGTGTTGGAACGAAGCCCAGTCCTCTGTTAAGAGCCGTTTGCTCAATCTGGGTGAGTGTGCGACTACTCAGATTGATCACGATGTTGTCTCCGTTGGAGTCTGATCTTTGTTCTTGGCCGTGGCACTCCGTAGATTTCGAGTCGTACTCGTTGTCGGCGGAGAGTTGAAGTGTACTTGAGGTTGTGGTTGTGCTGGTGTTTGGGACTGCCCTCTCTTTCTGCCCCGTGACCTGCCACGGCCATACCCTAAAAAAGGCTGCCCATTAAAGTTGGTTTGGAAGGCTGGTGGGAAATTCGGAGGAAAGGGTCCCATGGGAGGTTGGAAGGGGATCTGTTGGTTGGGAGGAAAATTCGGAGGCCCATACTGCCACGGATGTGGTGGCCACCATTGTTGGGGACCCTGACTGTGTTGGTTGCCTCTCCACGATTGGTTGAAATTCCTTCTACCTCGACCTCTGTTAGGTCTAGATTGGTTGTCACTGCCCGAATCGCTACCATTGGAACTGCCATCTGAGTCAGAAGTACCATAGTTGGAGCTAGTTTTGCGGCTATTAGAGTTGTATACTGGTGGAATATATGAATTGCTGGTGTAAGGATACACTCTTTCGAGTTGAAACTTCTCAAGATCTTTCTTGAATTTCTCCATTTTGGTAAATAGGATATGGTCTTTGTAATCACTATTACTTTTGTCAGACTCCTCCTTCTTCTTCCGAAAGATTTTATCTGAGAGGGTAGTTTTAATTTTAGATTCGGTGATCTGTATTTCAATCAGAATAGCATCAGCTGCTGATTTGGAAGTCTTGATAATCAAGATCAGCCAGTCCCTCGTGCAGCGCCAGGCTATCATCGCCCAATTTTTCAGAAACTCTTTGTCATTTAAAAATAGTCTGGGGACATTAGTAACTATGAGCCCAGTAGGGGCGCAATCCTTGCGTAGGTACTGGGCCATGATGGTTCCATGTAGAGATGTTCTGGTCATGGACTTCTTTAGGGCTAACAGCTTTCCCCATTCCTCCTCACTAGTCACAACTGTTTGGGGTGTGACGTCTAATAAATCCGGGAAATCGGCTAAGGCCAATTGAAGGTCTGCGTCATCAAATGACAGACCATGATTCTCCGCCATCATAGCCGCACTACGTGTGCTCAAAGAGACACAAAATACAGGCACTATATAGAGCAAAAAACCACCCACTTGAGGGTGGAGAAAGTGTAGTCTATTTAAGATCCAAACACTCAGACAAACAAAGGGTCCGCAGTCAGGCGACTGCTCATAAACATTCAAAACACATACAGTAAGGGGGGACCCATGGGCAGTTTAATGACCAGCTCTGAATACAAGCCCAACTAACAGTATTCACAACAGAGTACCAGAGGGTCAATAAAAAGACAGGCTAGTTAGTGAAGACAGAACGGGTGTAGCGCTCCCACTATCCATATGATTTCGGGGTAAATGCTAAAGAACATATATATGTGTATATATGTATATATCTCTATGCCAGATCAAAATAAGTATCTGGTCTCTGGCTCCCATCAGTCACCACTCGGAACCGCCCTTCATCATTTGGGGCCCCGAGGACCAACACTGTACCAGATCTCGGTGTATTGACAGAAAGAAGAGATCTTCCTGTAAGTCTGTATGTGTTGGTATTATGGTGCAAACCATATGTGTTGGTAAGGTAGCTGATGGGGTTGAAGAGAAATCTACAGTGCAGTGCAAGAAAAACCAGGAAAAGAATAGGGGTGAATAAAATTGGTTTAAGGAGCAATAATTAATTTATTAGGGTTTAACTCCTAGCACCAATGTTAAAAAATAGCTCAGACAGGGTGAAATTATAACCTGCCTAGTGGTGTGACCACACATACAGACTTACAGGAAGATCTCTTCTTTCTGTCAATACACCGAGATCTGGTACAGTGTTGGTCCTCGGGGCCCCAAATGATGAAGGGCGGTTCCGAGTGGTGACTGATGGGAGCCAGAGACCAGATACTTATTTTGATCTGGCATAGAGATATATACATATATACACATATATATGTTCTTTAGCATTTACCCCGAAATCATATGGATAGTGGGAGCGCTACACCCGTTCTGTCTTCACTAACTAGCCTGTCTTTTTATTGACCCTCTGGTACTCTGTTGTGAATACTGTTAGTTGGGCTTGTATTCAGAGCTGGTCATTAAACTGCCCATGGGTCCCCCCTTACTGTATGTGTTTTGAATGTTTATGAGCAGTCGCCTGACTGCGGACCCTTTGTTTGTCTGAGTGTTTGGATCTTAAATAGACTACACTTTCTCCACCCTCAAGTGGGTGGTTTTTTGCTCTATATAGTGCCTGTATTTTGTGTCTCTTTGAGCACACGTAGTGCGGCTATGATGGCGGAGAATCATGGTCTGTCATTTGATGACGCAGACCTTCAATTGGCCTTAGCCGATTTCCCGGATTTATTAGACGTCACACCCCAAACAGTTGTGACTAGTGAGGAGGAATGGGGAAAGCTGTTAGCCCTAAAGAAGTCCATGACCAGAACATCTCTACATGGAACCATCATGGCCCAGTACCTACGCAAGGATTGCGCCCCTACTGGGCTCATAGTTACTAATGTCCCCAGACTATTTTTAAATGACAAAGAGTTTCTGAAAAATTGGGCGATGATAGCCTGGCGCTGCACGAGGGACTGGCTGATCTTGATTATCAAGACTTCCAAATCAGCAGCTGATGCTATTCTGATTGAAATACAGATCACCGAATCTAAAATTAAAACTACCCTCTCAGATAAAATCTTTCGGAAGAAGAAGGAGGAGTCTGACAAAAGTAATAGTGATTACAAAGACCATATCCTATTTACCAAAATGGAGAAATTCAAGAAAGATCTTGAGAAGTTTCAACTCGAAAGAGTGTATCCTTACACCAGCAATTCATATATTCCACCAGTATACAACTCTAATAGCCGCAAAACTAGCTCCAACTATGGTACTTCTGACTCAGATGGCAGTTCCAATGGTAGCGATTCGGGCAGTGACAACCAATCTAGACCTAACAGAGGTCGAGGTAGAAGGAATTTCAACCAATCGTGGAGAGGCAACCAACACAGTCAGGGTCCCCAACAATGGTGGCCACCACATCCGTGGCAGTATGGGCCTCCGAATTTTCCTCCCAACCAACAGATCCCCTTCCAACCTCCCATGGGACCCTTTCCTCCGAATTTCCCACCAGCCTTCCAAACCAACTTTAATGGGCAGCCTTTTTTAGGGTATGGCCGTGGCAGGTCACGGGGCAGAAAGAGAGGGCAGTCCCAAACACCAGCACAACCACAACCTCAAGTACACTTCAACTCTCCGCCGACAACGAGTACGACTCGAAATCTACGGAGTGCCACGGCCAAGAACAAAGATCAGACTCCAACGGAGACAACATCGTGATCAATCTGAGTAGTCGCACACTCACCCAGATTGAGCAAACGGCTCTTAACAGAGGACTGGGCTTCGTTCCAACACACAAGAACGAACATTTCGAAACTCGTGTGGAACTGTCCAAATTCATTAGGAAAGTGCGGTTGCACTTCTTCTTTAAGGACAAAGAGATACCGGCCCAAGATGAAACTATGACCAACACTGGACTTAGACCTAAATCGACGTTTAATCCCCCCACTCACCTAATGCCAGCAAACGTCCTGGCTTTTGAGCAGGCCATTGAAAGGGATATCGATGAGCTCTTTGAACATGACAATAAAACCTTCTGCAACCTCCCCAAGGCTGAGCACCAAGCCCTCAAGTCCTTGTCGGCTGATGAATCTATAACAATTAAGCCGGCCGATAAGGGGGGAGCAATCGTCATTCTTGACACCGAGACATACAGGGCCGAGTGCCTTCGCCAATTAAGTGATGTCAGATCTTACCGCCTCCTGGATCAAGACCCCACAGCAGATCTTCAAAGGACGATTCGGAACATGACAGAGGAAGCAGTGAGCGAAGGATGGGTAACGGAGTCAGAGGCCCGTTTCCTTAATACTGAACATCCGGTGACTCCCTACTTCTATATACTACCTAAAGTACATAAGGAGAAACGCCCACCACCCGGCAGACCTATCATCTCGGGCATTGGGTCCGTTCTGGAACCCTTGTCCACGTTTGTCGATCACTTCCTACGCCCGATGGTCCAAACCATGCCGACTTACCTTAAGGACACAACCGATGTCTTACGTATATTACCTGATCTCGATTTCAACATCAACACGGACCTGTTGGTTTCGTTTGATGTAGAGGCATTATACACCTCTATACCCCAGGACGAAACCCTGGAGGTTATTCATTCACTATTGGACTCCACTGAGATAGATACCATTACTCCGACACATTTTATCATGGCTTGTGCTACTCTAGCCATGAAGAAGAACTTCTTCCAGTTCGAAAATAACATCTACTTACAAGTGTCTGGAACAAGCATGGGGAGCGTTTATGCCCCCAGCTTGGCTAATCTCTACGTGCATTATTTCGAACAGAGGTTTGTCCTCAATGAGTCCAACCCTTATCGTGATCATATAAGAACATGGAGACGATACATTGATGACGTCCTGGTGGTGTGGCGTGGCTCTGAAGACAGTTGTCGAGATTTCCTTGGCTGGTTGAATAGCAGGAATGCCTTTTTACGCTTCACCATTGAGATTGGCGTGGATAAACTAGCCTTTCTGGATCTTTTGATTAAAGCCACATCTACGGGTTTGGAATCCGAGTTGTACAGGAAGCCTATGTCCAGGAACTCTCTGTTGTTATATGACAGCCACCATCCCAAGTCCATGCGCGACAATCTTCCGTTTGGACAGTTCCTGCGAGTCCAAAGGAACTGTTCCACTGACATTTCCTTCGGAACGCACTCCACTGCACTCAAAAACCAGCTTGTTGCAAGGAAATATCCACCCCGCTTGGTCAACCGAGCTTTAAAACGTGCTAAGAACAACAACAGGGAAGCACTGTTAGAACCTACTACCCCTAAAGCACCCCTTGAGAGGCTAACCTTTGTACACACCTTTGGCACACTATCCCATAATATCAAGAAAGCGGTTAAGAAACGCTGGCCCATCTTGAACTCAGGCCCTCATTCTATTCCACAACCACTGTTCTCCTTCAAAAGGGGTCCCAATCTGCGGGATAGGATGGTACACACCAGACCCCTCGGTGAGACGCCAAGAGCTGTAGGCACCCTTTGGGATCTACCTCCTGTGACCGGCCACCACCCCTGTGGCACTTGCCAATCATGTGCCCAAACTTCCAGGACAAATGAGATAGACATCGGGACTTCCAAACCCTGGAAACAACTAAAGTTCACGAATTGTAATAGTGACAAATTAATTTATCTCATAACCTGTCCGTGTCAACTCAGGTATGTCGGGATGACCACCCGCAAAATAAAGGTGCGGCTATCTGAGCACAGAAGTACTATTAACTGCAGGCGACAGGCCACCAAACTCACCAATCATTTCATCACGCAGAATCATACACCCACGTCCTTCAAGTGGACAGTTCTGGAGAAACCATTCATTCCGTCTCATATCACCAATGTGAGCGATTTCTTACACAAGAAGGAACAGAAATGGGTGTTGAAGTTGGGGACCGACCGAACGGGGCTGAATGATGATATCCCCTGGTCCTCGTTTTGAGTCTTTCCAGTATGGTGTACCCGACTCAGTATAGTGTTATGTGTCCATTCAGTATAGTGATCTAACAGTATCTAAGGTGCCCTCATGGCTATTCTTTGCCTATGCTTGTTTTTCTTAAAGCCCTAATGACACTCGTCTCATCCCAAAGTTACTATCTCAATGTAGTGATTAGACTTAGTCATAGGTGCCCTCATGGCCATTATATACTGTTTTATGCCACTGCTTGTTTTTTTAAGGCCCTTTTTTTTTAAGGCCCTTTTTGACACTTGTGTCATTCAATAGATAACATTCTAGATGACTGTGCATCACGTCAGATTCTGCAAAGTGCAACCACCGGGAGTGTCTTGATCGTTTTCTGACATAGATCGCGCAAAGCGGTGGGCACTCTGTCAATTGTCATTAACTGTTGCGCTCTATCCAGAGCTTTTTGTTATTATTGTCCTTGACTGGGCATACTATTGGTTACCTAGCCGGGACGTAGCCCCAATCAGGGGCTCCGTTCCTTTGCTGACGCGTGACGCTCTGTTTGGCGCGTCACGTGAGCTGAACGGACCAATGAGTCAACACGCTACATAATCATGGTGTAAACATCCCGCCGGTACCTCCCCAGACGGCACAGATGCCGCGAGGAAGTACCGACGGATAGGTGAGTGCGCGCTACGCTCCCTGGCAATAGCGCGCAGTTCTGAGCCTCAGCATAGAGTCCTTAATTGACAAGCAGATAGAAAACGGGTCTTCTGGGTCTTTTGTTGTCCCACGCGCTCACAGCCCTGTAATGGTTGGGGAATGTGTTACTGCTGCAAGTAACATTTGAACCTGGCGGGTCGTACGCTGTGATACGAGCGTTTCTGGCATTTGAGTCCTGCAACATTGGGCATATTCTATAATCTAGCGGTGACGTGACACCCACCGCCATACACTACCTGGCTTTACACTACCTGGCTTTGCACACTTGATATTTGGGTCCAATTAAAACACATTTTGCAACATCAGATACATGCATTTGATGCTAAAATGGCTATGACATTACTCCTCATCATATGCTAACATCTTACTATAAGTAGTGCTCTCATTGATTAAATTCAGGCTCTACACGGTGAAGGATTCTTGACTTTGAATTTATTCACCTCCCTTTTTTATAGAGCGGTGCTTCACCAGTCCTGAGCCGCAGCCAGGCGAGGTGAGGTGTTTATCTCTTACTGATCAGGTAAGGGGTACCCTGTGAGACTTGAAATATTTCATTCATCACGTTTTTATTTACACTTGGTCAGTGTGCCTTTTTAAGAGTTCAGGTTCTGGACTACACCTATGTGGATAAATTTGCACGAGGTGTATTAGAAAGGCTTGTTGTAGACAGCTATGGGGAGATTAGCTCACGCCATGCTTTGTATTTTCAGCCCGCCGCTGAGTGTAAGAAGAGGTCTGGAACAGACACAACCTGGAGGTTCAGGTGACTTTTCTGTGTCGTTCCTACACTACCTTTTACTCTTTTACTTATCTGTCACGTTGGGTTTGTTTTGTTTGCAGTAGCTGTAACTAATAGGTCCTGAAGAAAGCAAGGCTAATAGCCAGGTTTGCTGAAACATGTCGACCACGTCACACCACTAGGCAGGTTATAATTTCACCCTGTCTGAGCTATTTTTTAACATTGGTGCTAGGAGTTAAACCCTAATAAATTAATTATTGCTCCTTAAACCAATTTTATTCACCCCTATTCTTTTCCTGGTTTTTCTTGCACTGCACTGTAGATTTCTCTTCAACCCCATCAGCTACCTTACCAACACATATGGTTTGCACCATAATACCAACACATACAGACTTACAGGAAGATCTCTTCTTTCTGTCAATACACCGAGATCTGGTACAGTGTTGGTCCTCGGGGCCCCAAATGATGAAGGGCGGTTCCGAGTGGTGACTGATGGGAGCCAGAGACCAGATACTTATTTTGATCTGGCATAGAGATATATACATATATACACATATATATGTTCTTTAGCATTTACCCCGAAATCATATGGATAGTGGGAGCGCTACACCCGTTCTGTCTTCACTAACTAGCCTGTCTTTTTATTGACCCTCTGGTACTCTGTTGTGAATACAGTATGTCTATGTCGCCACATATCTGTTAACGACAGGTCCTCCAGCATATGATCTAATTTCGTCCTAGCTTGTTTGTGTTGTTCCGATGAGTGTAAGGAACGATCTGCCCCATCCACCCTGGTCACGTTCCAGTCTCCCCCGCATATGATATGCGTGTCAGTGAATGTCTGTAAGTGACCCCAACCTTCTTGAAAGAATTCCGGCGCATCTACATTTGGACCGTATATATTGAGGAGTGTTATCCGTTGTCCACGTAACACACCGGACACTATGACATATCTCCCGTTAGGGTCCCTAAGTGTATTGTGAAATTCACGCCCCTATGGATAAGTGTTATCACCCCCCTCGAATAAGAGGAGTACGTGGCCGTGTAAGATGATTCCGCCCATCGTTTGCCTATATGTTGATGTGTGTTAGGCGCGATGTGGGTTTCCTGCAGTATAGCCACATCTACATCCCACCTGTTCAGATAAGCAAATACCTGCCTAATTTTCTTAGGTTGTGTAAAGCCTCTAATATTCCACGTTAGGAAATTTAGGTGTGTTCTACCGGTAGTTATATGTGCCGGAGTCATCGAAACGGCCATTCAGTACATGTCAGGAGCTGATAACAAACAGGATCAGAGTCCAAACTCACTGCAGTGTGTGGGGCTACTCGTGGTCGATCAGCCCTTTGCCAAGCAATGCACAGGATCGCAACAGTGTATAAATTTCGAGGTCCCGTAACATGAACAACATCCCTACTCCCCCCCCCACCCACTCCAGCAACCCAACTCTGCCGAAGCCATATTCCCATTTGAGACACACCCTTCAAACTAGCGAGCTTCAGGTCAGTGCCTGTCATAAACCAAAACATATTCGGGGAATACCCTCGTGGAGGTCCGCTTGGGGCACATCACAGCACCCATCCGAATGGGTGTGGATGACTCACTTGACTATGTATGCATACACGTTTGGTGTGGTAGGCTGCCCTTACCCCATGTACCTCCAAATAGAAACTCGAGTTAGGTCAGAGAACAGCAGCACCAATACCCATGCAAATAAGGCACCCATGGCGACAAGCGACCACCGACTCAGGAGCGTCCGCCCTCCGGTGGTGCCCACCAGGTGTTCCAACCCATGCTTTAGTTTGGTAATAAATTGTGCGGCTTATAATTACATGTAATATTTACACTTGTAATATTGCAGTTCGAGGGTATCAGTGATAGTACAGATGACACAAACTGTATATATCGGCGCCTCTGACAAACCCAGGAACAAGGCACTAGTAACATGCGTCGATAGACCGGACAAAGTGTCTTATTTTACCACTCTCCCAGTGTATCACATCACAATAAATGTTCTCTGTAAGGTCCTGGATCAGTGAGTTAATGTCTCCTTGAACGGGGCTTTGATCACATAATAGAAGGCAGGCCGCGTCGTAGATTAATGCCATGTACAGTGACTCAAACGCTACATTAGTTCCACGTCACCAAGGAAACAGGTGGTTTAATTGGTGGGCATAAGAATCATACAGTGTGCCTTGCAGTGCATGGGCCTCCACCCCGGTGTGGGAGGCATCATGAACCTATTGTCAATGTATCTTGCAAGGACCTCACCAAACCCCTAAAGCACTCATTTAAAATCTTACCGCAGTTCACCAGTGATCCTTATCAGCATCATCATTCCGAGCCCTGTTGCTGCTCAACCCTAGCATTAGTCTTGTTGTGTTTCAACGCTTTTTTTACAAAATCCTGCGCCGCTTTAGGAGACGACAACAGCACCGCCTTGCCTTCCCATGTCACACGCAGTCTGGCCGGATACAACATGGAATAGTTGATGTTAAGCTCTCTGAGTTTGGCTTTCACGGATGCGAATTCCCTCCTCGCCTGTTGTACTGCTACGGTGTGGTCCGGGTAGAATTCGAGAGTGGTACCTTGGTATGTGATCGTTCCTTTTTCACGAGCCAGACGTAAGATGGTATCTCTGTCGCGATAATTTAATATTCGCGCTACAATTGGTCTAGGCGTAGCTCCAGGTGGTGGACGAGGCGCAAGAGACCTGTGTGCGCGTTCCACTATGAAGATCTGGGAGAGCGCCTCTTCACCGAATATATCCCTGCATAGTTTCTCCACATATACTTCCATCCTCCCGGTGTTGGTCGACTCTGAAAGGCCTGTGATGCGCACATTGTTGCATCTCGGGCGCGCTTCCAATTCCTCCTCCTTCGCTTTTATCACATCCAGGACGCGTTCCATGCCGGCGCATTTGGTAGTCGTTATGCGCGACTCATCCTCTACTGCTGAGATGCGATTTTCAGCCGTTTCCAGTCTCTCGCCATGCTTTTCTTGTTTGGCAGCCATGCTGTCCATCCTGCAGGTCAGATTATCCAGTTTACCGTTGATGTCTTGCAGGTTTGCCTGGATAGACAACAACATTTTTTCCATGTTGCTGCTTGGCATTGGATCCGCCGGACCGTCGCTGGTTGCTATTTGCTCTGAGGGTTTGGGTGTTTTTTTGCTCTCGAAGGATATCTTCTGCTGTTGCCTGTCAGGTTTCACCATCGTTACTGGCTGCGACGTTGGTGGTTTCGCAGTTTGATTTGAAGACCTGGTGACCCTGCTGGACGCCGTAGTCCTGATGCCCGGGTCGGGGTGTACGCCTGGAGGCTACGTGCGGGATGCCCTTCTTGCTATATTCCGGTAATAGCGCCCTGTGAGTGGATGCACGGAACAATCCGATTGATCCCCTCACTCGTTACTGGGGTCCCGCATGCGATGCTTGTGCTCCCCAGTCCTCGGTGCATGCATCGGGGAGAACGTTGGGCAGTCTCAGCAAAGAGTAAAGGAGCTCCAGACTGGTGTAGTAGTGCCCGGTTGACGCTCGTAGTGACCCCTCCTCGGTCCGAACATAAGCAATGTGCACACGCCCCCTCCCTCTCATGCAGGGCGTTCCATCAGATCTATTCGGCGTTGCGGGGCTGCCGATAGATGCGGTAACTGTTTTCGCGCCGTTTTACCAGCCGCTCATCTGAAGCAGTACCAACCATTCACACCATGGAGTCGCTGTCACGTGGACAAAACCAATGCGCACTACTGACCGCACAGTCATTGGTGAGTAATGTACTGCTTCTAATGCACTTGCATGCCGTTGAGGATGATAATAAAGAATGCGCTCTTTCGCCGGGCACCGGTCACTCGGGCGCCGCCATCTTGTTCCCATATGTAGTCGGTTGCCGAGCGGCCATCGCACTGCGGTCCCCGTGTATCAGACACGCTTTTTGTAAGTATTGTGCGGGGCCCTAGGAATGCAGCATTTTCAGCCCCTCCAGTGTCCTCCGTGATTTTGAGCCACGCTTTACTCACTGTTGCGCTGCGGCGGCAGTTGCGGTGTTATTGTGGACGGTAGCCGCGTCCTCCGCCATCTTGGACTCCGGGTCTCCGCGCTCGCAGACTCAGGCTGTTTTCTTCGAGTTGCGTGTAGTGTCGCAGTCCATTTCTGACCCCAACACGCACGGTGTGTTCATACACCTTGGGGAGCAGTTTTCCGGTGCTTTGGAGGGGTTAGAGGCAGGTACAGGCCATAACGCTATCGGCCGTCCGGCGGAGCTGCGGATCACCCAGCCATTCCACTGTGCACCCCCTAGCGCCTCATGGTTGACATGGTTGACATGGAGTAGAAACCCCCATGTCACCATCAGTGGAGAGGAAACTCATATTATGCTTGGCAGGACCACAGCAGTCCAGCGAAGCATTTTACAGCCTCTGACCTCTGCGCCACCTCCAGGGACCGCCCAACTCGTATTGGGGCGGTCAGACTGCCGGTGTGGCAGTGGCTGGTCTGCCACCGACACACCCACGTGAATCTGGCGGAATTGTAATAGGGCCCTAGATCTTCAGCAGGCAGATAGTTTTCCTTTCTCTACAGCTACAGCAAGTTTGGTTCCACAAATGCCTTTGAAACGTAGACCCAGTTTGGAACAAAAAATAGTGAAGTGGCTATTCTGTGTTCTGCTCATCCAGGGCTGGTGCACACTTCTTCCATGGATGTAGAGACCAATGAAATATTTGCTGGAGAGACCAGTGCTTATCTTCTCCGCACTACTGTCACAAGGGGTGGGGGTGCTGCCAGGACTAATTGCTCTGGGCCTTAGGCCCACTCTAAATAGAACCCTTCACTTTAGCTCAGAGCAAAAGATGAACGAAAGATGTACGGCTCGCATTAGGAAAGAAAGGCTTGGAAGTTTTACCTGTCCTGTTGAGGCAAGTTTGAGGGGGGGTTTTTCCAAACAGAAAGCATCCTGCAAGACATGTGCAGGTTGGCATTCACAGTGCATTGTGTCACTGCCACTTCTATTGTTTAAAAAATATATAATTAACAAATATATATTTTCAATAGCCGTGCTGCACAAATAGGTTTTTATTGTAGAATGAGATGTATATATATTTAAATTCTGAGAATCACTTCTAAATTGACCTTCATTATAAAGCCCTATCAAATATCTATGATGGATCGTATGGGGTAATTCATGTAAGAGTTGACGTGCAATGGCAGAGTTTTGCGTGAGTGTCTGGTGTGGTACTGCAAATGTGCTACCTATAATGACCTAGGTACACTGGCAGACATTTGTGTATGAGTTAATACTGGAATAGCAGGGGATGATGTATATCAGGGTAGGGGGGCACTTAGCGTGTAGGTCCAAGTACACACATAGCTGGATTTCAGCAGGCAGGCCAGGCTTTGCTGCATTGAATGCTGAAAGTATCATCTATCTTAAGTACAACCAAAGAGTCTTGCAGCTCCCCGAAGATATTGTTATTGGAGTGCTGAAAAGAGGAGGGGGCATTGCAGAGGCTGAACGGTTTTACTGGATATTCATAGTGGCCATAATGGATGTTTTAAGCCTTATTTCATTCGTCACCTTCCCAGATGCCCACTAGACAATATGCACACCGTAGATCTTACTTGGTATAGATCATGCCATCCTTCAATTGATCTAACAATACTAAAATGTGGGTAGTGAATATTGATTTCTGATGGTAATTTAGTTCAATTCACAGTAATCTACATATGGGCATAATTCCCTTCTTTGTTTTAAAACAAAGAAAGGTGTTCTTGCGAGTGGCGTGGAATGTCTAAAGAACTCACTCATCAGATTGTTATCGATGTAATTTCAAAACACAGGAGCCCCTTTGGGACTTGCATAATAAATTCTTTCATGCAGTATCTTGGCATCTGAGAGCAGATCGATGGCACAGTCATAGGATCGATGTAGCAGTAAAATATTGTCCCTTTTGTGCTAAACACATCCAGATAATCTCGATGAGCAGTAGGAATCTGCATTGCATCTTTCAAAGGATGTGGAATAAGGCATATCAAGTAAAATTGCATCCTAAAATAAGCATGGGGTAAGCTGTTGTGCAGTAAGGATCTATACATTGAAGGGCCTCTTTTGCCAGTCTGTTTGCGGATTATGCTTGTGCACCCACGAAGTTCCTAATACAATTGTGGAAGCAGGGGCACCAGTCAAATAAAAAACGAACGATTCTACGTGTCTATGTAAGACAGCCATGGTTACCTATACTGTTTCCCAAACAATATCTCCAGAAGTCAATTCTGTACTATCAATACCTCTAATAAGTTCAATTTGTTGAAAGGTTTTGAAATTTGTACTCTTTCTTGAAAGGTCTGGTCCATAAAACATCCTGAAGCACCCAAGTCAAGAAGCTCCAACATTGAGCGTGGGCATGAAGGAATAGACAATTCGACCAGCAAAAAGTAATATCCTTTAGCACTGACAAACTTTCTTTTGGAAGTCTGCACGTTCTGGGTTTGCCCTTCAAGATCAAGCAGTGGTGTTTTCTGGCAGACTGGGATAGTTCTCTAGGAAATGCCTAGATTTTTCCATGATACGGAAACAGGCCTTTTTTCATCTTGTATCTCCTTCCTAGGCTTTAAGGTGTTTCTGTAATTGCCCAATCTGCATAGAATCTTCTGACATTTCTGTAGACTTAGATTCTCATGTTGGAACCAGAGGTATGCTACGAGCCATTCCCTTTTTCTCTTTGCGTCATCGTTTTTTCTACAAGTCTACTTTTAGTGCTAAGCCTATGAGACCTTTGGAATTGCCCACCCCATGGCAACAAGAGGTCAACAGATTACAACAAATGGCGTACAAAGGTATTTTTCGCAGGAGAAAGGAAGCATTCAAAAGACAAACAATCATTTTGCTGGGCTTCCTGAAAAAACCTTTCAATTTGGGTCCTCTATGTAATGTTCAGCTGGACATGGGACAGTCATTAGGGTGTTAGGGAACAATTGTTCAGGAGATAGTCAGGATATATATGAGCAGTGTAGTAAAGAGCCAAGAGGTAAAGGTGGGAGTGGAAAGTACAAAAACAGGAGGTAAATAGAAGGAAAGTGAGGTAGAGAGGGGAGAGGAGGGTGCTCAATGTAAACACGAGAGATGCTGGGTCCTGAAATGTAGATGACATGAAATAATAAACAGGGCATGGAAAGTGGGGAGTGCTTGAAGAGTATGGTTGGAAAGATAAAAAAAAGAATTTTAAGAAATTAAAGAACTCACCTTATATCCTGCACAAAATTGGCAGTGGGTGCCCCACCAAATATTTCTACCTCAGGACCCACAAAAGTCTGTGGGAGCCCTCCTTCCTCAGATGGCTTGACGTGGTCAATCCGGTGGTCTGCACTGGTGATGAATGAAACCAAACAAATTGGTTGCACCATGATCCAGTAATAAATCTTTAAAAAACATCCAAACTACAGAACCTGTCAAAATATAATTAGCTATCGTTCTGTTTTGCTTGGCCTACCCTGTACATCTGGCTGTGACTCCTACTCCAGAGCAAAACCACAAAGTTGACATTTGCTGTCTAATTACTTTCCTGCCTTCACAGAGCATGTGAACAAGGCAGGAGCAATGAAATATCATTATATGCATGAAAACTCTCCAGAAAGGCACAGTTCCACAATTTCACTTCTGCTTCCATCATCGTAATCATTAATAAATAAATTAATGTTTTATTAATTTGTGTATTTCGAGCTTTATGGAATGCTGCATGTCTCATGTTGGTAATTTCAGAGAACTCAAATTCTTGGAATTAACACTCTTGTGCAGTTTCATTACTGGGTAAAAACCTTGTTGAATGTTTCTCAGAGAACATTAGGACCAGATGTATGTCCGTTTTATGGGGTCTCAAAGGGGATTTCACCCACTTTGCGACCGCAAAACAGCTCAGCCCTATGTACAACCCCTATTTTGCGAGTCGCTAACCAATTAGCAACTCACTAAATAGGATTAGCTACTCGATATTAGGAAGGGGCGTGCCAAGGGCGTCCCTCCCTAATAGCGACTCCTAAACCTATGTATGAATGTTTTGCGACCATCATTGTGGTCGCAAAACACTCGCAGTTTACCACCCTTCAGAGAGCAAAATGCTAAAAGGTTGATGAGAGACAATATAGATAAATACAATGATAAGCCAATGTGCAATAAGAGTTCTTTCACAGGTTCTGTTAGTTGTGCGTTGTAGATTCTTTATTTCATATATATTTAATACATTTAAGTACAGCCAACGCGTTTCACCCTTGAAAGGGCTTCTTCAGGACAAAAATTAATTAAAGCAGGGAAGGTTCACATGTCCAAATTAAGAAACACCAATGGAGAGATGCGTCAAACAACTTCCCTTGCTCAGTCCGATACTTCCAGAGTTCCTATAGCCTTAGCAGGTTGGGTATGTTGCAATAACCTCAGTTGTCCTGTTAAGCTTCTGGCATTTCTAAACGTCTGCAAATAGCATTCCGTTAAGTTCGATCTTCAACCCATGTACAGCCCAAAGTGTGCTGTGATAAGGCAATCGCAAACGGGCGCAAATATTTTTTAAGAGTAGGCAGTGGTCCCAGGGACCCTTCAAAAATGAAACTGAAAAGTTTCATTTTTATTTTTTAAATGCATCCTGTTTTCCTTTAAGGAAAACGGGCTGCATTAAAAACAAACTGCTTAATTGACAAAGCATTCCCAGACATGGTGGTCTGCGGACCCCAGCAGGCCACCATCCCTGGGATTACCAGCCATTCCCAATGGGGTCGCAAATTGCGACAGCCTCTTTAATATTCATGAGGCATGTTATGTTATGTTATGTTATAATTTTGTTAAGCGCACAGCTGCCCCAGCGAAGAGGCATCCCGGCGCTGTTAGACTAATTGTACAGATTAAACAGAAGCTGGCCAAAGAAATAACAATCCCTAAGACAATGGAAAGAGGAAGGTCTTAATGGCATGCCGGAAGGTTAATGTGTCCTCTATGCCATGAATAGAGACTGGCAGGGAGTTCCACAACTTAGCTGCCAGGAGCCAAAATGAACGGCCCCCGGCACGGCACAGTTTAATCCTAGGTATGATTACCAGATGTTGTCCCAGTGAGCGCAAGCTACGTTGGGGAATGTACTAGGTTAGAAGAGGCCGCAACAACTCAGGACTTTTACATTTCAAGATTTTAAATGCCATACAGAGTGCTTTAAACTGGATCCGTGCGCCAGTCGGAAGCCAGTGTAAGCCTCTGATTGTGGCTCTGGCAGAGCATCTACGGGGAAGTCCGACCAGTGCTCTAGCTGCCGAGTTTTGGACTCGTTGGAGTCGTAGGATCTCGGCTTTGTTTGCGCCCAGGAGCACGCTCGCATAGTCCAGGCACGATAAAATCGTAGCCTGGACAATAAGCTGCCGTACTGGCGCATTGAAGAACTTCAGGATGGGGTGGAGACCTCTCAACAGGCCCACGCAGGTCGCAGCCACCTTCTTCGTGTGGGTCTGAAAATTGAGAGCCGCATCCATCCACACTCCCAAGTTCTTAACCACTGGTTTTGGAGTAGGCATGGTACCCAGCGAGGCCGGCCACCAGTGCTCATTCCAGAGGGAGGTGTTTTTCCCTACCAGCATCACTTCCGTTTTGCTAGCATTCAGCTGCAAACAATTGTCAGCCATCCACTGAGCAACTGCTGCCATCCAATCTCTGAACCTAGTGGCTTATATAGAAGGCCCTTCAGCATGCAATTTGCGACCCCATTGGGAATCGCAAACAATGTCTGAGACACTGGTGTACATTGGATTTTGCGACTCGCAATTTGCGACTTGCAATTTGTCGCAAATTGCGAGTCGCAAAGTCCAATGGTTGTACATCTGGCCCTTGATGTATAAAAGCTGAGTTATCTTAGTCAAAAGCAACTTTGAAGAGATTCATTTCCAGTATTCTCCTGAACAATGAGTAGTTTGGTTTGGTGCTCATGTTAGGATTCAAAGAGGACCAAAGCCTAGGGCCTTGGTCTTTCTGGGATCGATCCAGAGCTGGACTGGCTGTAGAGGGCATCGGGCATTTCCTCGGGAGGCTGGAAGGGTGGGGGCCAGTTTTGCAACTGTGGAGGCTGCTTTTGTTACAGGGGGCCGGTTTTGCAGCAGTGCTGCAATATCGCCCCCCAGTAACAAAAGGCATAAATCACCCTCCCCACCAGCTCACAGTGGGGTCAAGCAGGAGGGTCTGGGACGACAAAATTGCTAGGGCTGCTTTGAGGGTCCCAGTCCGGCCCTGGGTCGACCTCTGTGTTGTAGTCGTTTTTAGGATCCCTGGGAGATGGGGTGAGCCACCGCTGAGCAGAGATTTCTGACTGGTGCACGGAGGGACCCAGTGCATGCAGATACTTCAGACATTTCTCCAGTGAGCTTTTGTGAGCAGTGTAGCTACCCTTGAACCTGAGCCATGCATCCACCAGCAGCCAGTGAAGCAGGGTTCGACTGTGGCAAAAAATCGACCCAGGAACTAAATTAAAAGTGGCTTCCCATTAGCGAATCAGAGATCTAAAAAAGTGCCCCACATTTGCAAATCAGGCCAGTTTTGAACTTGTGGAGTCAAGCTGTATGGGTATTTTGCAAGTTATGGGAGATTGCATGCATTTGTGTTAACTGCAAGCAATATTTGTGGTAAAATCAGGGCAATCAATAGTGAAAACCTGGCCATAAAACTGGCCTACAAATTGCCCAAAAACTGGTACACACTGATCTGTCAGGCCAACCCATCAAGCACTGCCCGATTGCCCTATGGGCCAGTCACACCCTGCAGTGATATGCTTTTCATGCTGGTCTTTCAGTCCTGGGCAACAAGTACGCATGTTATTTCAGCATTTAAGTAATTATGTTATGTTATTCCAGTTACTCTCCAACCTATCTGTACCAGGCGATGCAGTTTAAAATCAGTTCTTCAGCCTGTGTTTCAGTCTCTTTGATTCTGGTAAAGACTAGCGGCTATGGGAATGGTTGAATAAAAAGTGATGCAAGCTTTGTCGGTGGAGATTTTGAAAACCTGGTGCACATTTTGTGCTACTGCACAAACGCTTCCAAAGAAAGGAAATCATTTTACACGCATCATTCAAGAATTCCAGAATTAATTCCAAATTTGTAAAGCGCATCTTAACACCCCTAAGGGTATCCAAACGCTGGGGGCCGTCGGGGAGTTTAAGTGAGCTTTTGCCTAGAGTCACGTGATTCTGAGCTGAGCTTGAGGATTGAACTGCAAGCCCCTTGCTCTGGAGTCAGCCGCTCTGGCCACTCCGCCACACTTATCCCTCATTGATCTTAAAAATAGAAAATGTAGTAATGCCGTAATCCACTATTTTATCAGCCTGAACATGCAGTTTGCTAATGGCTTGGTAAAGTTATTGAACTTGAAACTTGAAACCAGTTACTCACGAGTCTGCCCATTGAACACACAGTAAACATTAAACCCTTCATTCTTATTAGAATCCAGATGCATGCATCCTGGATTAACATGTTTCTAGTTTGTGCATCTAGGATGGGTGAGCATCTTCAGTTTGTTAAATGCTGAACGTGACTCGTCCAAAAGGTATGGCTGTTTAGCACTTAGTGACTGCCTGGAATTGCACTCTTCTAGCTTCTCTAGGGCAATTGTGGCCATTTAAAGACATTTTATGTGAAGGACTGGCTTAAGAACGAAGCTGTTGGTAGACCTTACGTGATCAAAAGAAGAACTTTCAGGGGCACTACAAAGAGGGACTGTGACTCTGCTCAAAAGTTGGTTCATCTGAGTAAAGCTTTTGATTTGTCAAAAGCTGTGTGCTTCCAGAGAAGGAGTCCATATCCAGCAGGCACATATGATGTTTATCCAGAGGCTTGAGCCAGGCTCTTTATCAGGCAAAGTTAATGTCTATGACCTTTTCAGACGCACACATGCCACTGGGACTGATCGACCTTCCCCACAAAGGTCACACAAATGTCACTGTGATGCTAATATATAGCTAGCTCTCACATACCCTCATCCATCCCACTCCCAGGGGCTGCGTCCTAAAACATGATAACCAAACCTCAGTGGTTATTATGCTTGACATGACAGCGACACTTTTCATGTAGGTTAAAAAAATAATAACACCCTCTGAACCACACACCATACATGGTGTAGCTTGCTATCTGCGTAGGTAGGTGCTTCAGAGCCCCAAATAGGGGTAGTAAGAGCTATACAAATGCAGCAATACGTCACAATACAACTTCTTATAGATTATTAGATAATTATGTTGGTTGCTCAAGTTACGATAGTCAGTGAGATCTCATAGTTTGCTTTGCCAACTATAATGTTGTTTACATTTCTAATTTTGTGACTACATGCCTGATGGCCAACTTGCTGGAAAGGTTATGCCCATAGAGTATGCCTGAGTTGTTTATGGTGACAAACCAAGATTAAAGGTACAGGTCTAATTGGTTCACTGGTAAAATATATGCCCGAAGCCATAGATATAAGCACTTTATTCCAACATATTAAGAAAAAGGTGGTAGGGTTAGCTTATTTTTGTGTGAAAAGCATTTGTTAACGGCAGATCACTGACACAATATTGTGGTAAACAATATTGTTGGCAAATATATTGTGTCAAAAATATTGTTTCACACAATATTGTGTTCCAATAGGTATAATTGCAAGTACAAAAATATCAGAAAAAAAATCTTTGCCATTAATACTGTCCAGAAATAGGCAAAAATATAGATTTTTAATATAAATAAAGTTTAAATTAGTAAATGGTAAATATTTTAATATATAAATTGTATATATATAATATAAATTAAAAATATTCCAATAACATTTAACACTATGGGCCTTATTACAAGTACAGTGGTCAGAGGACTGCCAAAATAGCAGTGGTAGTCCAACCATCAACACCTGGGTGGGTCCGGCCACTGTATTATGAGAGTGGGGGTGGGACTACCACAAGGTCGCCGCCTCGACCGGGATCAAGGATCCCGCTGCGGCAGCGGTCTGCAAATGCCTCAATATGCTGGAGGAGCCGATGCCAGTACAACAAGCATAGTACGACCTGCATATCCTCTGCCCTTTTCATGGCGGAACCCCGACAGACATGCAGGTATTAGGGCCCCCAGTCGAATTTGGGCCAAGGGGTGTGTGCAGGGGAGACAAATGTTGTGCCCCCCTTGAATTGCGCCCTTTTTCCTGCAAGGTTTGGCATGCATGACATGGTGCATGCCATGCCATGCAGGAACGTGCAGTAGGCACTCTTGCGGGGGCAGTCTGCTTGTTAAGCTCCCCTATGAACCTAACAGACTGCTGAAGTGATACCACTGCTGCGCTGCCTGCCACCCCTGGATTTAAGTCATAATCTGGTAGGTGGGCTCATGACGGGCTTTGCAGTCTTCATGGGACCGCCGCAGTGGCCGTCCCATTAGAAGACCGCCAAGCTCATAATAATAGTGTAACATAACTACTCAAATATTTATTTTACATTATATTGTTTTACATTTTAAATGTATTACTATGAACATATTTATATCAGATAACTGCAACAAAAAGTATTGTACATTACATTATGTTTTTTAATAGTCACAATGTTTTAATATGAAAATATAGATGTGTAGATATATAACAATATATTTAAAAGAAAAAAAATAAAACAATGCAAAATAAACATTTATATTAGTTATGTAACAGACTCTCTCTCATGTGTATATATATATATATATATATATTTATATACTGCTCAAGGTTTCCACCAAGTTGAATATAGAAACCACGCACTCCGGGGATAGTTCTTAGATGTTTAATTCAAGTATTTGCAACAGACGCGTTTCGGCGCTCCGCCTTCCTCAATGTTACAAACATTGATGGAAGACGCCATGTTTTAACAGCGATCTCTGCGTGCATAAGTGGTGAAAACAAACAAGGGACTACAATCATGCGCCATATTGGATGTTGTTCACATTGTATGTCACATTTTGTTCAAGTACATAAATAATTACATAATAGCTCATTTACTTCGTTACGCCACGGAAATGCTCAAATTATTTCATAATCAAAGAAAAAGGCTTTTTACGCGCATAATGTAAATTATATGCGCATTACTAGGATCACGTTTACATGCCGTGTATCGGCTAGTTTACACAGCAAAGCCTGGGTTGCCTGTTTACCTATACGCTCCCATCACAGTTCATTATTTCAGCATATATGCATGTCACATTCATAGAACCATTTCGGAATACTATCCCATTTTCTATTTGCAGTGTCCTTTACGGGCAGAGCCATCTTGGTATTCCAACCCAGATTACGATATACCATTTTGCCGTGTATCAGCATGATCATCTGTACTTAACCATAATATGTGACATTTTTAGTTAATAAAGCCGTGAATCGTAATTTGGGAGCACCGCCACGCTGATAACGAGGAGACGACACCGACGCTTGTTGGACTGAAGCAGTGCTTCGGCTGGAGGACTGTGAACAGACCACGTAGCGGTGAGGAGACGACGTGTTTTCTTTTGTATTGAACAGCATACTGGGCAAGACAAAGGGATTAAGAAGTTCTTAATGTATGAAATATAAGCGCAAATTAACACAATGGATGGCGCTATGTTTAACGAAGCGTCACGGCATGAAGCCGTCAAAGGAATGTTCAAAAAGCACAAGGAAGGAACACAACCCTCCAAACCAAGCCCGCCAAACAAACTGACTGATTTGCTAACCACTCAGGAAAGACTGTATGAGAGAGAGGTCAGAAAATGGTGGGAAGCAACCAGTCTGCAACATTATTTGGATGAACGAATGGTACCTCGGGGGTTGAGAGTGTATACGGTTCCGTCATACGAGAACCCCGATCCACAACTGTTGACGGATTGGGAAGAACTGACATCACACTACTGTAAAGGTACCCTGGGGCTCCTGATAAAATACGCCTGGAGTGATCGGGAAAAGGCGTTGATGGAGATAAAAACAATGGAAGAAGAATTGGCGAAGATGGAGGAAAATAAGGAAATGATTGAGACCACGAGGATACAGATGAAAATAAGACTTGGCAAATACGAACAGAAAATCAAAATGCGGAAACAAGAAAAATTTGACCGCGATGAAAGAGACTACTCCCAAGGCAGGATTCTAACATTTGCACGCAAATTCGATGCCCCTAGGAAAGAACTGAACAAGAAAAGTGGGCAGGGAACAACAAGGAGAGTGGAAACCTCGGAATCCAGTGCAACAGAAAATGAATCTGCAGATGAAACAGCAACAAGGGATAGAGGCCAAGCAAGTACATCTACGATGACACCTTTTCAGGACGAATTTCAGGTTATCCAACAGGCATGGCTACGGGGAGGGAAGAACAAACCCCCAGAACGAGAAGAAGCTCGTGTTTTCACCACTTATGCACGCAGAGATCGCTGTTAAAACATGGCGTCTTCCATCAATGTTTGTAACATTGAGGAAGGCGGAGCGCCGAAACGCGTCTGTTGCAAATACTTGAATTAAACATCTAAGAACTATCCCCGGAGTGCGTGGTTTCTATATTCAACTTGGTGGAAACCTTGAGCAGTATATTTTTGCGGGTCCTGTAACCGCATCGCGCACCCGTCTGGGAGTGCTCCCGGAACTTGCAGGGGATTGAGCGTGAAATATATATTTATATATATATTTTTTTACAATTTGTAATATTGTATTTAATGTCTACAGCTATTAATATATTTTTTCTTTTTCTGTTTTCAGTTGTTCATATATTTAAGGTATACATATTGTAATATTTTATTTAATGTCTATATCCCTTATTATATTTTTTTAATTCAGTTTTTAGTTGTTTATATTTTGATGGTAATATATATATATATATATATATATATATATATATATATATATATATATATATATATATGCAGCTCCTTCCTGTACCTCCTTTCGGCGGACACGGAAATCAGTGGACCACCAGAAGTCGCAGGTACGTTTTTTGACCTTTTCTCCTCACTCCTCGCATGACGCAAGTGCCCTTGATCACATAGTGAGCCTGAAGTACGGTGTAGTTTTTATATACAATTGTTTTTTTGAAATGCTATACCATGTGACCACAAACAGTGAAGAAATACTTAGTGCAACAAATATTCATGTAATTCTGGTATTGCGAGGTTGTTGGTTATAAATTGCAGCTTAAATGCCCAAAAATGTGCAAATTTCGCTAATATTATGTGCAAATTCCGCAATTAAAGTACACATCATCTAAAAAACACTAATTATGTGCAAAATACGCAAATATGGCTTGTACAAACATTACAAACCTGAGTGCAAATCACTGCCTAAATGCAGAAACATTTGTGCAAATTCTGCAAAGATGAATGTGAACATTAGCTGCCTAAATGCATTAATGGTATCAAAAGGATCTTGTTTGACCCCTAATATGTATTTACATACCGTAACCAAAAGTAGTATCCATACCTATTTGTCTAATTCTAAAATTAACATGAGAAATTACATATAGAAACCTGTAAAATGACATTTAGGTCTACGAGAAAATGGCCCCTTATCATGCTAGTCATATCTATCTATCTATCTATCTATCTATCTATCTATCTATCTATCTATCTATCTATCTATCTATCTATCTATCTATCTATCTATCTATCTATCTATCTATCTTTCTATCTATATATATATATATATATATATATATATATATATATATCCAAAACACAGAAGGTTGCCCTCAAAAGGAGACGCCACACATGCGGAGATTTAAACCCTTTAATCGAGGATTTCAGGATAGCCATCTTCCACTTTCAAATCCATAATTTGAGCCCAACGCATTTCAAACATCGTGTGTTCTTGGTCATGGGCTGAAGGAAAAAAGGAGGTAGCGGCAGGTATTGCGCTGAACACCTGATAATCACACAAAGTCCCGCCCAGTGGGTGTGAGCTGAACCAGCCTGCTGGGACTTGTAGTTCTGCACAATTCTTACCCCAGTGGGTGCCGACTTGCCCCTCGTAGTAGTTCCAATTAAATCCCCAGTGGGTGGGCAAGAGCGTAGTGAGATTGCCACACTGTTCGTTTTACATCCATCGACACGGACTCCACATTCCATTGGCGCTTGGTATTACCAAACGCGGGATGTGGAATGTGGAGTCCGTGTTGATGGATGTAAAACGAACAGTGTGGCAATCTCACTACGCTCTTGTCCACCCACTGGGGATTTAATTGGAACTACTATGAGGGGCAAGTCTGCCCAACTTTAAATAAACCAGACCAAGCCCCCGCCCCACTTAAATCAACCCCCCTCCACCCTCAGCCCACAAAACAACCCAGATCCCCTACCCCACTTAAAAAAAACCCGACCCCCTCCAGCCCCACTGACCTCCCCACGATCTCTTCTTGCTTCTGCCTGTCGGCAAGCCCTACCACGCATATGCTTTAACCACGCACATATATATATATATATATATATATACCATCAAAATATAAACCTAAAAATATATTAATGGGTGTATACAGTAAATAAAATATTACATTTAAAAAAATCCCCAAACCAGATTTACAAAAAATACTATCAACATGAAAATAAATTATTACTTAATTTACTTCCCACCCCCTATGCCCCTACAAACCTAGCATCCAAACATAAATCAGTACTCCATATTTTAATTAATTAAGCATCAATTAACTAATTAATTAATAATTAGTAATACAGTGTTAACTAATTATTACTTAATTACACAACTACAAACCTAGCAGCCCATAGCAAAAATATTAGTAAAATAAATAATTATTCCACGAATTACATAATTAAAAATGACAGACATAACAGCCTACAAATAACATATAACAAAATAAATCAGTATTAGATATAAAATGCTAAATAATTATTAATCATATAATTAAATTAAATGTATTAAATGATTCTTAATGAGTTAAAATCTAATTAACTTCCCATCTTATCCGCCTACATACCCAACAACTCACTACACCACTATGGGGTCGTTTCCGATTCGGGAAAAACCGCTCCGAATAGCCGTTCGGAGTGTTTTTCCCGTACGAATCGTACCCTGCAACGTCCCCCGTACGTACGACGAAGTACGATTCGTACCAGGAACTGGACTCCGTATGAATCGTACAGAGACCGTACGACTCAAATCCCCATACGAATCTCCCTCGGAACCCGCTGTACGCGACATCCGTATGGTTCGCGGCTAGTTTTTCCGACCCAGCAAGTACGATTCGTGTCGGGTACGCACCGTAAGACCCTTTTTCTACGGGAGCTGAAAACAGCTGTAAAAGCAGAGTTCGCCTCGAAACAGGTACGGAACACCCCCCCGGGTACGGTGCGTACACCCCATGATCGCAGGGGTACGGTGTGTACACCTGCGATCATAAGGTGTATGCACCGTACCCCGCGATCATGGGGTGTATGCACCGTACCCCATGTTCGCTGGGTGTACGCTGCGTACACCCTGCGATCGCGGGGTACGGTGCGAACACCCCATGATCGCAGGGGTACGCACTGTACCCCTGCGATCATGGGGTGTACCCACCGTACGGTGTGTATGTGAGTGTAAGCTTTTCCGTACGAATCGCCCTTACCTGACGTGGACCGTACAAATCGTGTCCTCATCTCCCGGTCCGGATCGTACTCGTCGGTTCGTACGGCATGTGTACGATTTGTACGGAGAGAGCTCCGGATACGAATCGTACGGATGAATTTTTCCAGGATCGGAATCGGCCCCTATATAAATTACTAATAAAATTAATTTAAAAATTCTAAATGATTTAAAATTATAAGCTATATATTAAAAACAATCAATAACATTTATAGAAACAATAGTAACACATAACATTAATATATCAACTAACATATTAAAATAATTAAAAAACATTCTTTTTAACAATTATAGTAGCAAAAACGATATTAAAAGCATCAACGATAATACTTACCACATAAATCCATATTCATGTCAACCATATTTGGGCCGTCAAAATCAATGGTGAATGGATCACGTGTACCTGCAATCAGGGTTCAGGAATTCCACCCGTCATTACTTAAAAATCCCTCATTCACATAGACAGGTCGGTAGGTGGTATAGATTGATTCCGCCTACCGCCTACCGACCTGTCTATGTGAATGAGGGATTTTTAAGTAATAACGGGTCGAATTCCTGAACCCTGGTTGCAGGTACAAGTGATCCATTCCCCATTGATTTTGACTGTCTACCAGGAAGCTGAATGGTTCCTCGATTCTTCTATCTCCACCCACCCTTGATTTCAAAAAACATATTTGTGCATCATGATATTTGTGTCTCACGATATTTAATTTCTTATATTTCTGTCACCTGATATTTTCCAAACAATATTTTGTACAAACACTATTAAAACTAATAGGCCTTTAACAGTGGGTTGTCATCATGCTCTGTTTTAGGCTGTAGGCTGGTAATTTATACATGAAATCCTACAACTGACCAGTAGGCAAGGGGTTTGGTGTTTGTCATCCCCTGTGACAACTCCTTGGGGTAGAATATTTTAATTGCAATAATTATTGTTATGCCCTTTTGAGAGGTGTTGTATATTGTTTTGCCACCTATGAATGTATACATATTTGTAATGTTTTAACTGTATGCATGAGGGTTGCTAACATACACACACTTCAGTAAGCCTCTGCAGGTTTTGAAGTTAAACCAATGGTGACTTCTATCCCTCTTACTGGTTCATTGGGAAACATTATATCAGATGTCATAGGTTTGATCTGTTTATTGTGATGAGTTGGTAGAAAGTTAGATATTTACCCAGAAAGTGTGTTTTTTGTGCTTTTGTGTAAATCAGTTCAGTTGTTTTTGAGAAATCAAGGATCAACATTTGTAGATATCTAGAAGAGAGGTATGATAGTGGGACTGGCAGGTCAAAAGAAAAGATCTGATTGGCTGCCTCACATAATAAAGATGCTTGGCAGCCATTTTATAACTCAGAGAATGAGTCTCTGTGTTCTAATCTCTAGGTCCTGAGGGGGTTTCCAAGAAGGAGCCCCCTGGGGCTAAAAACAAGTATTTTAGTCTGGTATCATGGTAGTACCACGTTACTGTGTTAAAATGACAAATAAAACAGGATGAGTCATTTTATCACTCCTGGGTTCACCAGTGCCTTGGAGTTCTAAGCAAGTTAGCAACTTTTAATGTTAATATCTAGGGAGGCGGGCTTGTATAGGGCCCCCTCCACAACGTAAAAAAGCCCCCATAACTCTATTTTCCTAGGGATGGAGGTATGTTTAGTGGGATCCTGGGACCCCAACGCCAGAACCCCAACTGAACATGAAGGGGGGTATCTTCATGCACCCCCTGCATTGTTAAAGAGTCCCTGGGGGCTTCAAACTCCTTAGTTGCCAATGCTTTGTTTGCGGGGTCCTGAGAATCCGATATGAAGAGGAGGGGCATGCGTCTTTTCTGTGAACCTCTTAGACAGTGCTTATTCTAATGTTGGCCGCAGAGCAATTCAGGGAAACAAATGTGACATGGGGCCAGTAAGTGTAACTATTCATTTGCCTGAATGGTTTTAGGATCAATCTTGGACTATGTTCTACATTATAATAAAAAGATTCAGTGCACCAGCTGTGTTACAGCCACCACTATTTATTTGAGAACTAGACTGACACAAAAGACTCTTTTTTTAAATGTTTTTTTTATTTTTATCAACAGTAAAAACAGGGAACTCTTGGATATACAAGATGTACAGAAGGCATAACATTATTACAATGCTGAGGACATGGAGTGCCATGACAGAGACAATTAAACCAATATCCATGCTGTTACAATATTTGAGGGTTATGTGCGAACAAAGTATGATCATTTGTGGGGTACCTGGTTTTAGAGTCTATTGTGGCCCTTTCTCTGGCTCTTCTCTCGTTAGGTCCAGTTCATCCTTGACACACAAGACTCTTGATCAGGGCACCCTGGTGAATACAACACTATTTATGGAGTCTTTAAAAGAGTATGACAGGCAGACTGGACACAGGTATCAAATCCATTATGTAGATATACAGCCGTATGTCAAAAGACAACAGCCATGTGGCTCAGTATTGCTCCAGGGTGGCCGTTGGTATGATAATCAATCAGTTGCATATGTCTGTAAAATAGCACTGCCACACAGTTAGACAAAAAATGTCCACCTTTCTGTTATATCACAGGAAACAAGAAGTAGCACAAGAAGGAAAGGATGCTTATGGGCTAATTATGAGTCTGGCGGCCAGAGGATCGCCAGACTCGTGGTGGCGCGGCGGTGGCAGTCCAGCCACCACCACATCGGCAGTCCGACCGCCCTATTACGAGGTGGGTAGTCGGACCGCTGGCTCCACCAGAGAACCGCCATTCCCTGGAGGTGGCGTGTCAGTCATTGCCATTGTAAGATAAAAGTGGGGCCTCTGTGGTACTGCCACGCATGTAACAATTTTCAGGACTGCCAGCGTTTTCAACATATGCCCCCCTGTGTGCATGTGCCCCTGTGTTTGCACCGCATTGACTTTACGGTCCATGCCGTGCAGGAACCTGTGTGGTGTTCCCATTGCGGTGACTTTTTCAAAGGAACTGCCGCTTTTGAAAGAGGCATTGTTGCTGGAGCCGCCACGCCGTCTGCCCCCCAGACCACAAAATTACTTGTAATCTGATTGGCGGTATCGACTCTTGGTGGTGCTGGGCACTGCAATGGCAGGCCACCCGTCCCCTTTGCTGTCTCAGAGGCAAGACTTTCTTCCCTTCAGCGCCTGATACTGTGCACGAGGTGAATGGATATCACATGAGTGTCAGAGGTAGACTGAATGTGGGGTTGCAGCTCCAGCCCGGCCAGTTTCGTGTATCACTAAAAAGCTTGGTGCCTGCAGAACCTGTGAGCATGTCTCACTTGAGATGATATGAGTGTTCAAAACACAGCCCTCTGTGAATGGGCAGACGATTCCTACTACCACCGCCATCTTGTAACGTGACACATGCATGTTTGAGTGACCTTACGTCTATGTGATTCCCCTTTCATGTATAACCTAAGCATCACCAATAAAGCTATACAGCAACTGATGGTTAAACAAACAATGAGCTGCATGTCAGTGGGAGTCAGTTTCATACACCCTGAGGGGTGGACCATGATGATACGACTTGGCTCTACAAAACAGCGAACTCAAAAAGATGGCAAAAAAAGTTACACGGTACATGCATCAATTTTAAAGTCCAATAGAGCAGGTAATATACATCACAAATTGTCAGGGAAAAAAGATAAAAAATGATTAAATAAAAATAGGATAAAATATAAGCCTCAACCATTTGCAGATGACCTCTAAAGTACACTAAAGTCTGTATTCATATTTAGAAGGTGACAATGATTCTATAGTTTCCATACCAGTGCTCGTACAATTCAAAGGAAGACTTCACCTATCCCGCATATCATCAGAAAATGCAAACAGGAAACAATGTTACAGTTTTACACCACTGCTTAGCTTCTTATCAATTACCATATCTCATCATGTTCATTTAACCCATCAATAAAAGTATTACATTTCTTAATATATTTTGCTTCATTACATCATAGTTATGACGTATTGAAGCGAATAGATTTTGCTACTTGGATTTACATATGGATGATTACAGAATTTTCCGACTACGCGCGATGGAACTTATTATGGCTCCACAACCATTGAGAACATAGAGGACCTGAACATTTATATATTATGTGCACGAATGGGTGTCAAAAATCTACGGTGAATCTTACATGAAGTATTTCGAACGCTGGAAACCTGTGCTTTTGTGACTATTGTGCTCAATACATTGTGAATAAGCCTTGAGGAAGCCCGCATACGGCGAAATGCACGTCGGCTGTGGAACATTGTGTTTCAAAAGAAATAAAGTCTGAATGGTCTACGCCACGTGAATTTCTTGGATTGAAAAAAAGTTATCCTGCAAGTATATTGATTGGAGAAGAGTGCTGATTGCACAAAGGACAAAAGTTACTCATATGTGATGTGCTCTGGTATTTTTCTTGTTAATGTGATATCTGTTGCACTCCTAGTGGACACCGAGTTTTGATGCCTTAGGTGGATGAGCGTCAAACACCAAAGTTGCACTCATTACTTGATTTTATGTATTTAGTTTTTGAAATCTTTACAATAAGGGGACACTATTTGATGTGCAGGTCACCAATAGCAAATCCACCTTCTTTTGTATGTTGAATGGTTCTATTGTAATGGCTCAATAGAAACATGGTTATTCGTCACATATTAGATCACTCATGACATGTTCTATGACGTCCTTGATAACGTCACTGATTACATTTGAAATGACATCATTATTGACAACACTGGGCATGGCAGGGGCATGGCTTACAGTTGCCTCACCTAACTATAACTGGTGAATTTCACAGTTTTTTGGGGTTTGAATGTTATGCTTCTACTGAAGATTTCATCTAACTATAATGTCCTTTAACCTTAGTTTTCCCCCTACATATATGTGGAGGAGAAGCAGATTTTTAAAAAATGCTGTTACTCACCGGGCAATAGAGTCAATGGCTGAACCTCTCCATTTGCATCCATGATAACTTTCAGCATGGGGAGAAGGGACATCTGCTTCAGGCATTGTTCATATTGCCCTATGAATGACATTATTATTGTGATCACCTGCTCATCCTCCTGAAATTGAGGTCACCTCAGAATCAGGACTGGTGGGCTAGTCCTTCAGTTTCTACTTTTTCCTCTAATTTCTTTCCTCTTGCATGTTTGTAATTTTAGAGCATACTATAGCTCCCCAAACAGTGCAAACAGGTGACTTGCTGTTTATTTCATCAACAGTGCTTCGTATGCCTTAAGGCCACAACCTCTACAACGGGCGGCTGTCATGGAGTTGTATTGTCCATAGTTTCACTGTTTTACCATTCCAAGATGTTTGTTCATGGTTTAGGGATTTTTAATTCCTATATGTGAGAATAATTGTAATTGTTTTTCCATCCAAGCAGTAATGTGTAGTTCCAATGCTAGTCTGATGTGGGCTTGTTTGCAGGGGTTCAGGCAGCAACTGTTTGGTGGTGCATCTTGAATAGGCTAGCAATATGTTTCATTTGGACACCAGATAAGAAAACATTTCAGCAGTCAAGGTGTGCATGACCAGTCCTCATGAGCTGGACGAGTGATCTCTTTGGATGAGGAGAAGAATTCCTTACAGGCATCGGGGCTACATGTGAACCCCTTTTACCGCGGTGAAACTTCAGCGTCAAATATCATGAGTAGATTTTTCACTTTTGGGGAAGTGGCTAGTGGTGATCCCAGGCCAGAGGAACACAAGATGTGCAAAGACTCAGGTTCAGCCCCCACCCATACCCCTCCCCAGTAGACACAATTAGTGGTTTACCTTTGTTCATGCAGGACAGAGGAAGTTCTCCTTCTTTTAGCAGCATACCTGACATGAATGATCCAAACAGATGAAATGAGTAACCTGTTGTACTATTGATCCAGCGGGCTATAGAAAATATATCATAAACTACGCTACCCAACTTCATAACCTATAAACAAAATTCTATACTAAATATGGACCCATTTATAAACCTGATATATTTTGGGCCTACTGAATCAGGTGGTCAGAATAAATCTATATACACATTATCTACACACTATATACATATTTATACATTTGCAGAAAGAATATTGTCATTAGAATAAAACTCAACCATTTAAACGACCACCATAGGCGACGTGATCTAGCTAAAGGTAACCTATACTTCTAAATAATCAAGACCAGCTTGTTTGTCAAAAGTAAGATTTTATTTTCTAAATTATGGTATATATGTTGTAAGTTTTATAAATGAAATTTATTTGCAATAAAGCAAGCATGATGGTAAGGAATATGAGAAAAATACAATTTAAGCAATTGAATCAATTTAAAAGAAATTATATAAAGTTTAGCATTTCTAAAACCTATTTCCCTAACTGAGCTAAATAAACAGAAATTAAAGTAAAGATTTTTGAGGATTCTTACGTGCTCCACGCAAAGTCCAGCAGCACATCACCCTCATCGGAAAGTCAGAAAGCAGCAGCCAGCCCAACCCTAAGGGCATGACTTTTTATACCTTTCTACGCTAACTAAACTAGCAAAGGAAAGTTTTCAGAATTACTCGACGTCCCATTGGCTGAGAGTGACAAGTGACATGTCACCCGTTTCTTAAAAAGTTCCACAAAATCATGTCTTACAAAGACCATTGTCTCTTCCACGTGAAGCCAGAGGCTTCCTGCGATTGCAACTTTGTATTAAGTCATCCTCGCAGCTTCCATAGTCTTTCAGTGCAACTTCCGCGGATGCCAAGTTAAGGACTGACAAAAAGTTCACTTTCGACCTTGGCCATGTCCGACAGAATGATGTCAGCTCATCAGTTTTTGCTTTGTGAATGCAGCTTCAATAAACGTTTTAATTCAGAATGGGCGTCTGTGACTTTCTGCAGAATTATGGATCAGCTCTTTTTGTGCGGCACAATTAGCTAGGCCCAAAAGCAGGCAACTTATGTTTTCTAGTATAAAACAAACACAAGAAAAGTATTAATGTAAGAAATAATGTAGATTCTGTATCCACCCCATGGTTTACTAATTAATTAACCCACCCGATTAATCAAAATGTTACCTAGCCATTGCAAACAAATAAAGCAGCGTTTATATTTACCAGTCTCCGTTTATCTATGAGACCCATATGCACCTAGAATAGTAGAAATGACATCACACAGACAAGGAAAAGCAAAACAAGCACATGCTTATTTTAAGTTTGCAGCAGTTAGTAATGACAAAAACGAAAACAATAATTTATTTTATTATTTTGCACGAACAAAAAGATGCAACAAATATGCACGTTTATGAGCACACATGTTAGTCCCCCCGCGTGTAAAGTTTAATCTAAGTTGTATTAGCACAACATATCACAAATCATTAATATTTTTATTCATGTTATGGAAATGTGACTTTGCGAGTTTAAACAAAATTTTGTTTTCTATCTCGCTCCATCAACTCCCTCATCTGGTGATTAACAAATCACCACACCAGCACTCAAAATTTTGGTAAATTAAATTTTAAGAAATCGATTCAAATTCATTTGTATTAGTAAACCTAAAAATCTGTCTCAGCATAATCTTTGCAATTAACATGACGCTCTCTATGTAACTCCTGCAACTCGATCTCCCTTTCCTCTTCTTTTCTGAGTTTATAGATTCTCTTCTTTTCCTTCATATGCTTCTTTCTTTTATGTAACAAACAACCTACTTTAGTCAAAATAAAAATGAATACTATTATAATCAAAGGTGCCAGAATCTTGCCAAGAATTGAACTTCCGATATTATGAAACCAGTTTTTAATTGCTTGAAACCTTTTTGAAAGTTTCTCTGTAAAATCTTCTTCTTCTAAAGGAATTATTTCTGAATGCATTTGTGTAATATTCTTAATATACATTTCAATATTCTTACTTTCATCCGGTATATATGTACAGCAATGTTGGACATGTAAAATGCCACAGACTCCTCCCTCTTTTGCTAGGAGTATGTCTAAAGCAAGGCGATCTTGAATTACCATGGATCTAATTGCAATAACTTCAACATTCACTAATTGAAATCCATCAGCAGTGTCAGTTGATAATCTATCAACTATAGTGGACAATTTTCTAATTCTCCCTGCATTTAGGGTTATACCAACAAAAGGTATTACAGCTTGAAAAATATCTCCCAGAACTTCAGTAAAAGTTTCTCTTTTAGCTCTATTT
Source organism: Lissotriton helveticus (assembly GCF_964261635.1). Taxonomy (NCBI): domain Eukaryota; kingdom Metazoa; phylum Chordata; class Amphibia; order Caudata; family Salamandridae; genus Lissotriton; species Lissotriton helveticus. The sequence continues at coordinate 331,810,960 of NC_136065.1, read as the reverse complement.
ACATAATTATGAATTTTAAATAATCCTTCTGAATCTCTGTCAACATGAAACACTTTAGGAAAAACAATTCCCACATAACAAGTTCCATACCAATGGTCTGGAAGGTTGTAGTAGGCTTTGTCACCACAAACAAAATAAATTCCAGGAAAGATAGGATCTTTTCCACCTTTAAATCCCCAACCTCCCATTATCAGATAAGTATCTTCACAGTTGCTTGCACCTACAAAATAATTATCAAAAAGTGTGTTATCTCTTCTAATGCAAAGCTTTCCACTAACTGGCTTGTCTATGTGAATTGCAATATTTTCAAGCATTTTGCCATTTAATTTCTCATCCTCTTTTTGCCAGAAGGATGACTTAGTCTGCTTGACTAATTCATTTCTCTTATAAATTGCTCTTCTCTCCTCAACCATATTCAGAAATTTCTTTCCTTCAGCACTTAATTTACATGTTAGATTATTCTTATAAGCATACTCATAAGTGAGTTCGTTAGTAACAAGGAAATATTCTCTCAATTGTTTTGCTTTCTTATGCTTATTTAAAGCATTATCAATCTTAATATTAGCAAAAATTTCATCATAATTAGAATAGTAATATTCTAAACGACCAGTTTGATAAAATAAACTAGTTAATACACTACATGTAACAGCATAAGTGAGAGGAAGCATATTATATGTTACTCCCTCAGAAACAGAAGCAGGTAACTTAACACAGACGTAACAGTCCTTTGCATCCATTACCTTTACATATTCACTCAAAAGCTTTGTGAATGTATTGCTTGAAAAATCACCTATTGATTTATCTTGATGAATGTTAGGCTGATGATCGATTACTTTTGCAGATGCACTATGTTTAGTTTGGCTAACCAGAGCTTTACTTGTTATGTTAACTTTGTGTAATTCTCTATTCATTTCTAAAGGTATAATCACAGCTAGTACCAACCAGAGCAGAACTAAAATGAGCAGACATACCAGAGTCATCTTACAGCATCTTTTAAAAACAGAACATTTTGAAGTGCTCTCCTTAACGTAAGGCATTTTTAGGTTAGTTTTAGCCTCAAAAATAAAAATAAATTTTAAAATTTATATACACCCCCCTTTTAAAATATATTTTTCTTTTATAACCCTAAACAAGATTTCTTCGACCTTATGTCATACATAAGTTTCCTTTAACTAAACAGTTTTTCTTCGACCTTTTGTCAACTAACAGGATTTCTTCAGCCTTTTGCCAAATTAATAATTCTGTACTTTAATCATTGTCACTAATTTCTTGGATTTCGTTTTCTTCTTCACTACTATCATATATGTCAATAACGGGTGGAATTACTAAGTAAGTCCACTCAGGAGACTTGTATTTCTGGTTTGGTCTAATTATTCTCTTCCCTTTTCTCGATATTACTTCAATCTTTCTTCCAACTCCAATTTCTTTTCCTGGACTCTTTTGACTACTGATTTCTTCAACTTGTTCTATTGGCTTTTTAATCAATCTGACTCTCAATCTTCCACCAGGCCAGTAGTCTGCTTTTCTCACGTACTTCTTCTTTGGTTCAGAATTATTTGATTCTAACTTCCAAGTCCTTTTCTTTCCGTTTTCACTTCCACCTTCCACGTCACTTTCTTCAGTTTCGTAGTCTGAAATTTCAATTGACTCAGGAACTTCTCTATTCGGCAATTTCACTCCTTCAGGAACTTCACTTTGTCTTCCATCACTGGTACTCGGTAATTCATTCTCCTCCTCTTCCTCAATTACCTTTAGCTTCCCAGATTTCGGATTTTTGTTCCTTACTTCAGAGCTTGTTCTCTGCCTTTCGATACTCTCCTGGTCTGAAACTTCTTTCGGTTCAGCTTCTTTGTCTTCAATATAGACAACTGAATCCTCAGTTATCTTTCCTTTTAACAGATTCTCTTCACCTTCAGAATCTATTTCAATTATTTCTAAGTCTTTTCTTGTCAGATTTCCATTCACTGGCACAGTTTCCAGATGTCGACTTTCTTGTCGATCTTCAGAATCTGGAATTACTTCACCTTCTGTTCTGTCTTCTGCTTCAGAATCAGAGTCATCTGTGGTATCACTTTCAACATCAGAATTCTCAGGAGTTGGTATTGGAATAGTATGACTTGGATGAATCCAGCGCTTCAATCCTCTGCACTTCACAGCATTAGTAGTGATCAAGATTACCTGCCTAGGTTTCTGCCATCTAGGAGATAGACAATTCCTCCTCCGATGTACTTTCGTTCTGACCCAGTCTCCAGGTCTCAGATCATGTGTCAAAACTTTGTCATTTGATTGAGCTTCAGTTCCCACCTGATTAGACACAGAAGTTACCATATCAGATAACCTTTTACAGTAATCCAAAATCGCACTGTCATTTATGCTCAACAATTTACCTACAGGTACAAAAGCTTGCCTCATAACTCTTCCCATTAAAATTTCATGAGGACTCAAACCTGTCTTTTTATCTGGTGTACTTCTTAATGACATCAAAACAAGTGGAAGAGCATCAGTCCACTTAACTCCTGTTTCTAGACACATTTTTCCAATTCTGTTTTTGATAGTTCCATTTATTTGTTCAACTACACCTGATGCCTCTGGTCTGTATGCACAGTGTATTTTCTGCTCAATGCTCATAGCTTCACAAATTAATTTCAACAGTTTGTTATCAAAATGGCTTCCTCCATCACTCTCAATAGTGACTGGAAAACCGTACCTTGGGATGATTTCTCTGAGCATTAGTTTTGCTACTGTAATTGAATCACAATGTCGTGTAGGGAAAGCCTCTACCCATCTTGAGAATAAGCATACAATTACAAGTACATATTTCAAACAGTTGTGTAAGGGCATTTCAATGAAATCTATTTGTAACCTGGTAAAGGGACCACCCTCTCGACCAATTATTCCTGTCCCCACCACTGATTTTCTGTTTGGATTCATTTGTTGGCATGACAAACACCTTTGACAAAAAGATTCTGCAATGGTTCTAAATTTGGTATTGAACCATGTTTCTCTAAAAAGTCTGACCATAGAATCTCTTCCCAAATGTGCAGGACCATGATATAATCTGGCCATGTCAGAAATCAAACAATTTGGTAAAACTACTCTGCCATCTTTGTAAACCCACACTCCATCTTCATCACGTGGTCTACAATCTGATCTTAACCATAGGTCTTTTTCTTCATCTTCTGCTTCGTTTTGTAAATCTCTAATCTCATTCCATGTTTCTACAACAGTTGTTAGCATTAATGAATTTGAATCAGTTTCTGTACTTCTATTCCGATTGTAAGAATAATTTTTCCTTGCGCAGTACTTTGCTGTTTCGTCTGCGAAGGCATTTCCTTTGGAAATATAATCAGTTCCTCTAGTGTGCGCTGCACACTTGACTATAGCAATTTCTTTTGGCAATTGTATTGCTTCAATTAATCTTCTAATGAAAACTGCATTTTTAATTGGTGATCCTGTTGATGTCATGTATCCTCTCTGTGACCAGAGTTGTCCATAATCATGCACAACTCCGTATCCATACTGACTATCAGTAATGATGGTAACTCTTATATCTTTTGATATTTCACATGCACGAATTAAAGCAATCAATTCAGCCACTTGTGCTGAACGAACTCCTTCAAGACATGATGCTTCTTCAACATTTTCGACTGTACAAACTGAGTATGAAGCTTTCAAGACACCACCTTCGGATCTTAAGCATGAGCCATCTACAAAGTAGACAAAATCCGATTCAGGCAAAGGTCTGTCTTTGATATCTTTTCTGGGTTTAGTGCAGAATTCCATGACATCTAAACATTCGTGTTCAGTTTCAATGTCATCAACAATTTCAGAATCAGGCAGTAATGTAGAAGGATTCAGATTCAAACATCTTGAAATCGAAACATTATCTGCTCCCAGTATGATTTTCTCATACTTTGTCAATCTGCTACTTGTTAAATGTTGAGTCTTACCTCTTGTCAGTAATATTTCAACTGAATGAGGCACAAAAACTTTCACAGGAAATCCCATAATGATTCCTTCACTTTGTTCTAGGCTAATACTTGTAGCTGCAACTGCTTTCAAACAACCTGGTAATGCTTTTGCAATTGGATCAAGAACTGCAGAGAAGTATGCAATAGGTTTCTTTAAATTTCCATGTCTCTGAATTAACACAGATAATGCACATCCTTCTCTCTCACTGCAATACAGTTCAAAATCTTTCTCATAATTTGGCATACCCAAAGCAGGAGCTTGGCATAAGCTCTTTTTCAGGTTCTCAAAAGATTCCATCTCAACATCATTGAGAATAATTGGATCCTTTACATCTGATTTGGTCAGTCTTTGTAGTGGTTTCGCAATTACTGAAAATCCACTTATCCATTGTCGACAGTAACCTACCATTCCTAGGAACATTCTGACCTGTCTTTGTGTTCTTGGCGGTAACATTGCTTGAATCATTTTTATTCTCTCTATAGTTACTTGTCTTTTTCCTTTTGCAATTCTGTGACCAAGATATTTTACTTCTTGTTTGCAAAACTGTAGTTTTGCTGGGGACACTTTATGTCCTTCTTCTGCAAGGCGATTTAACAGAATTATTGTGTCTGTTACACAATTTTCTCTTGTCTTTGCAGCTATTAACAAATCATCAATATACTGCACCAGTGTAGACCTACCTGGTAAGTCTAAATCTTCTAATGATCTTTTTAACAGTTCGTTAAAGATTGAAGGACTTTCTGTATAGCCCTGAGGGATTCTTGTCCATCCAAGGGTCTTACCTTGGAATCTGAAAGCAAAGATTTCATAACTGTCTGGGTGTAAAGGAACAGTAAAGAATGCATTGCAAAGGTCAATGACTGTATACCATTCAGCATCATATGGAATCTGAAATAGAATTACTGCTGGATTTGGAACCACAGGACAACATGGAATAACAATTTGATTAACCTTTCTCAAATCTTGTACGATCCTAAATGTTCCGTTAGCCTTTTTAACTCCCATAATTGGTGAATTACAAGAGCTACTCTTCATTTCCTCTAATACACCTTGCTTGATTAATTTTTCAATTACAGGTGTAATACCTTCAATTGTCTCTGACTTCATTTTATACTGTGGAGTGTTTGGAAATTCTATTCCCTGCTTCAATGCAATTTTAACAGGATCTACGTTTTTCATCAGACCCATCTCATTCCCAGTAAAATCCCATATTTCAGATTTCACTGTTTCCTTTAGCTCTTCAGGTAAATCCTTTTCTTCAAATGCAGGAAACAATTTTGTTTCTTCTGCTTCCATCATCATCATTGTCATTCTATACAAACCATCTTCCTCCATTGTTTGTAACTCAACTCCTTCAGGAGAACAATATATTCTACAATTCATTTTACATAGGATGTCTCTACCTAATAGATTTACTGGACTACTATTACAAACCACAAATCTGTGTTTGTCTCTGTAATTTCCAATTTCAACTGGTACTGGATCAGTTAAGTCTGTTTTAATTTGCTGATTACTTACTCCGACAACTTGGATGGTATCCCCAGAGAGAGGTAGGTTTTCAATTTCCACTGATCTAACAGTAGAACGGGTAGCACCAGTGTCCACTAGAAAAGTGATGTCTACATCATTAACTTTCCCGTTTACATAAGGACCGGACTGGTCAACCTCAAGAGTGGCTCCAACAACACACTCTTCCTCCTCTCTCGGGCACCGTCAGCAATAATCATCAGAATCACTGTCTTGGCTTTCTGTTAATAAAAATTGTTGTGAAGCATTTTGCATTTGAACCTTTTGCTGCTTTTGCTGTTTTTGTGGTTTTATTACCTGTTCACAACCCTGAAATCCCACGTTTGGATTATATTTTTGAACTCCCCCACAATTCGGAAAAGGTGGTTGTGGCAATTGGTCTTGACGATTATTCACCTGTTGTTGTTGCTGTTGTTGTAACTGTCGCTGAATATTAAATTCATTTAACCCCTGTTGCATCTGTAGCTGTTGCTGCACGTTAACACCATTCTGCATCTGTGGATTCAATAAGGGATTCTTTAAGTTTCTAGGAGGATGAGGACACTCGTCCCTCCAATGTCCAATTTCGCCACAATTAAAACAAGGTAATCTTTGTTTCAGCTCTTCTATCTTTGGGCTAAATTTCTTTTGGAAATTATTACCTTTAAACTTTCCTTGTATTTGGTTTGTATTTCCAGTTTGAACAAAATTAGTGTTTTTATTTCCCATGCTGGCAATCTGTTGCTCAGCCACCTTTACCTGAGCCCACATGGCTTTCTCCTTCAGCTTCTTCTGTTTTACTTCTAATTCATCACTACAATATTTTGCTTTTCTCAGAATATCATCTATAGATAGTGCTTGCCATCCGACAATACTAGTTCTGATCATTTCTCCAATTTCAGGTTTTAATCCATAAACAAATCTATAGATAAAATGACTCATGTCTTTTTCATCTAATTTTTCATAACCACTGTATTGTTTAAAGATTAACAGTAGTCTTTCATAAAAAGAATGAACTGATTCTTTTGTTTCCTGCTCTGTTCTTTCTATTTTAACCCAATCAACTTCTTTGGGTGGAATTTTGTTTTTCATCCAAACAATTACTTTCTCATAAAAATCCATTACAAGTGGATTTGGGGCACCTGTTTCTTTAATTCGCTCAGGTTCTGCTTTTGGCCAACTAATAGATATTTTGCATTCTGTCCAAAGATCAGATGGAACAACAATGTCAAAAAATCCATCCAAATCAATCCACAGAACTTTTGACACTTTGATAAATCTATCGACTTGCCTGTACCACTCAACAGGTTTCTCTCTTAATTTTGGAAAGTCATTTGTGAATAACAGAATGTCCTGTCTTGACCATGGGACATGAACATATCCTCCACCTGCAACTTCCCTCATTGGAAATTGTTTTGACAATTTTTCCAATCTTTCATCTTCCTTCCTTTTGGTCCATTTCACTCTCCATTTGTTCAGTTCTCCTAGCTTTTTGATATAGACAATCAAATCTTTAATGTGAACTATTCTTCCCATTGAGTTCAAACTCTCAATGTCACTTTCTGAGAAATCTAATCTGTAATGCTTTGCAAAATTCTTTTGTTTACTTACATCGATTTCAAGTTCTGCAGCTAAATCCTCTAATTGATCATATTTATTTTTCGTTTTCCACTGAATACTTTTGCAAATGAATAGTAGTTCATCATCTCGATAGTAATTTAAACTATCTGGGCCAATTGTTCCAATTATTAATTCTTCTATATTCGCTTTTAATTTGGCCACATCAAGTTTTGGTGTGGTTACCCTAACTTCAGGACTTCCTACATCTGACATAGCACCCATTGGTGTTTTTGGAGATAAATCCTCATTAAACGTTAAATCAGGCATTCTCGATCTAGAAGTGTTTAATTCAGTCAAGTCTGAATAAAATTTTTCAGCAGGCTTTTGAATTTCTGTATTTAAAGGAATAGTTAATCCAGTTTTGTTTGTATTTCTTTGATCAAATACAGGCTGAACAGGACCTATTGTTACTGGAACTGTGACAGCTTCCATGCCTTTTGTCATTCTTTTAATTAATTCTTCTTTAGACCTTAAATATTCATTATAATCATCATCCTCAACATTTCTTGTCTCTCTTGTAAAATCTTTTGGAGGTTCCCTTGCTCTTGGAGTCATTGAAAAATGTCTACCCTCATTTCGAGCATTCTCGAATTCTGGTCTTCTAGGAGTTTCAGTGATTTCACAATTATTTGGATAAAGTTTAGGAGCTTCACTAATTGGAGGTGCACTCGGTGAAGTTTCAGTAGAAACCACCGGAGTAGACCATGATCTAGGAGATCTCAAAGGCTGATTAGGCTGTTTATTTCTAGCAGTTGTATATATTTCTTCCATAATTGCATCCTCAGATTCACTTTCCATAGATTTTCCTGTAGGAGAACCCATTACCATTTCATGAATTAAATATAATCCTTCACTCATGTTTCCCTGTCTCCACATTCGCAATCTATCTTCATGAGTTTCTCTTTTCCATGATGGATTTTTAGAAGGTCTTTTAATTCCACTAGCTTCTCTTTGTAACTGATACATCTCGTCTTCCCATTCAACTAAAGCTTCAAATTGAGTTGGTCTCGGTTTTGGAACAAGAGCATTCATTTTCTCTCGTAAATTTCTTAAAACCCTTACATTAAATGAACCATCATCAGGCCAAGCCAAAACACCATCGTTTTTAGTATAGCGTTTCCAACTGTCGAACCATAAGACAGTATGATATCCGTATTCACCTTCCATGTACGCTGCAGGTGTTTTATACTTATGAAGTAGTTTACCACCTCGCGTTTCGATTTTCTTGTCAGGTGAAAATAAATTCTTAAATTTCTGAAATAATGTTGTCTTTTTCTCAACATGTTTAAAATGATAACTCATTTTCAAAAGTAAAATTTAATTCACAAAATCGTTCGTAAAATATTTCCGGGATGTTCCGCAAAACAACCAATCCGTGCGCGAAACACACCAACAAACCAATGGCAGTTGAGCTACGTCAGTTTCTTGCTCAACCAATAAATTTGGAGATTTTCCCAACGACCAATCTGCTCACAGGCCGTCAGAGACTCAAGAGCCAATCAGAATACAGTTTGTGACGTAGGTCACCCAATCCCAGCGCGGCTCTGTGACGTACACAGCAGCTGCGGTTTCTCGCTTCTCACTCTTGGCGCTTACCCCTCCTTCACAAAATCTTTTCACAGCGCCATTTTAAGAACACTTTTCAGTGTAAATTAATTCTTAACAATGACTTATAAAGACAACATCTGTTCGTTTCACTAATTAGGATAGTTTACATACATTCAAGTATCCACACTTCGGAATAGACGGCGCTATTCACACTAAGGATAATATTCAATTGTCAGTAGAGTAACCTTACCCCACCCTTCTATCGCGTATAATTATGAACTCGCTTTGCTCTGAACCCACCGCGAAGTGAAAGTTCTAAGAGTTCCACTTGAACATAAAATACAATTCAAACTCGCACTTTTACACGGAAAATTCCCTAAATTCAAACACACATGAAATCCGTACAGGACTCTCACCTGTTTATAGAAATCATGCACCGTTAGCAAAATAACGACGTTATCCGTACAGGGCTCTCACCTGTTTATAGATATGAAACATGTACCCGTACAGGACTCTAACCTGTTTATAGATAATCATGTACCGACGCTAATTTTACCCTTCACTCAAGCTCGGATATAACTAATACTCTCATCACAGTGAGTTTTATGGAAGGCGCTTTGTCCCTATTCTCATGCTGTTTTGATTTCTTAGAAAATCTTCACTATACAAGATTCAGACCTAGCCCTAAAACTGTGCTGCTCGGCGACAACACTATGGTACACGGCGATACCTCTTGTGATACTCGGCGATATCACTACAAACTGAACAGATGGCTTGCGTGACTAATTTCTCGCCACACAATCTATACCGGTATAGCTTACAGATAGGCACGAAAAACGAACTTAACAAGTGTTAAAACATTGATCCTATTTGCATACCATGACTCAACCCTTAGCAACCAACATGTTACCTTGGTTACCCCTTAGCAACCATCAATTTCTGCTACCAGAGAATTGATCCAGCGGGCTATAGAAAATATATCATAAACTACGCTACCCAACTTCATAACCTATAAACAAAATTCTATACTAAATATGGACCCATTTATAAACCTGATATATTTTGGGCCTACTGAATCAGGTGGTCAGAATAAATCTATATACACATTATCTACACACTATATACATATTTATACATTTGCAGAAAGAATATTGTCATTAGAATAAAACTCAACCATTTAAACGACCACCATAGGCGACGTGATCTAGCTAAAGGTAACCTATACTTCTAAATAATCAAGACCAGCTTGTTTGTCAAAAGTAAGATTTTATTTTCTAAATTATGGTATATATGTTGTAAGTTTTATAAATGAAATTTATTTGCAATAAAGCAAGCATGATGGTAAGGAATATGAGAAAAATACAATTTAAGCAATTGAATCAATTTAAAAGAAATTATATAAAGTTTAGCATTTCTAAAACCTATTTCCCTAACTGAGCTAAATAAACAGAAATTAAAGTAAAGATTTTTGAGGATTCTTACGTGCTCCACGCAAAGTCCAGCAGCACATCACCCTCATCGGAAAGTCAGAAAGCAGCAGCCAGCCCAACCCTAAGGGCATGACTTTTTATACCTTTCTACGCTAACTAAACTAGCAAAGGAAAGTTTTCAGAATTACTCGATGTCCCATTGGCTGAGAGTGACAAGTGACATGTCACCCGTTTCTTAAAAAGTTCCACAAAATCATGTCTTACAAAGACCATTGTCTCTTCCACGTGAAGCCAGAGGCTTCCTGCGATTGCAACTTTGTATTAAGTCATCCTCGCAGCTTCCATAGTCTTTCAGTGCAACTTCCGCGGATGCCAAGTTAAGGACTGACAAAAAGTTCACTTTCGACCTTGGCCATGTCCGACAGAATGATGTCAGCTCATCAGTTTTTGCTTTGTGAATGCAGCTTCAATAAACGTTTTAATTCAGAATGGGCGTCTGTGACTTTCTGCAGAATTATGGATCAGCTCTTTTTGTGCGGCACAATTAGCTAGGCCCAAAAGCAGGCAACTTATGTTTTCTAGTATAAAACAAACACAAGAAAAGTATTAATGTAAGAAATAATGTAGATTCTGTATCCACCCCATGGTTTACTAATTAATTAACCCACCCGATTAATCAAAATGTTACCTAGCCATTGCAAACAAATAAAGCAGCGTTTATATTTACCAGTCTCCGTTTATCTATGAGACCCATATGCACCTAGAATAGTAGAAATGACATCACACAGACAAGGAAAAGCAAAACAAGCACATGCTTATTTTAAGTTTGCAGCAGTTAGTAATGACAAAAACGAAAACAATAATTTATTTTATTATTTTGCACGAACAAAAAGATGCAACAAATATGCACGTTTATGAGCACACATGTTAGTCCCCCCGCGTGTAAAGTTTAATCTAAGTTGTATTAGCACAACATATCACAAATCATTAATATTTTTATTCATGTTATGGAAATGTGACTTTGCGAGTTTAAACAAAATTTTGTTTTCTATCTCGCTCCATCAACTATGTATTTTTCTTTTGCTGCCTACTGCGGCCCTAAATACTCCCTATCCCTTGTTGCACATTGCAATCTACGCATGCGCAGCTACAAGCCTCGTACCAAAACCCCATAACAAAAACATCAATTTCCCACTGCTGGAGAAATTGGTCTTTATCAAATGTAACCTTTAAAAACAAGCAAAAGGGCAAAAATCCTGTGCATACAAAATGGAAATTGAGTCACTGGGGCCCTCAAATCCTCTGCTTGAAAGATCTTGTCTCACTTTCACCACAATGGCTCCGTTTGTGCTTTTTTCTATCTCACCAGAAAGAAAATAAAACTTTTTTCTGGAAAGGGCAGTTTTAGCAGAGGGAATCTTTAGGCCCATTGTTGTTGTTCCCATCGTATTTGGCCACCATTCAACGGAGAAACTGCACCGCCGAAGCAAGATGGTGGCTCAGTCCCCGCATAGCCTTCGCCTTATCGCAAAATCAGGCTCGCTGCCGGAGCGCTGTGTACTTGTTAGACAACAACAGTCCCGGGTCTTGGAAAACGTGACAAATGTACAGCAGCGAGAGTGGGCATTTTGCACAACAATTATTTTTTTTTTTTGCAGTCTATAGTGCGAACTCGTCCTAAAAGTATTGTAGTGTTTTCATGCTTGAGCACCAGTTGCATTACAAAAGGACACTTTCATATTCATAGGCACAGGAAGATTATGTGATATGCCCAGAATCACAGGATTTTGAGCCAGTGCCAAGACACAAACCAGGTTCCCCAGTTCCAATGTCGGAAGCTCTGGTCGTTACGCCGCATGCCACTTTGGTAAGGGCCCATAGTATAGACAGGGTGAACTCTCTTTTGGGGCAGTGCATTAGTGAGCGACACGTCTGTCTTTTCTGTGCAGACAGCAACCTGTCTGAACTTCGAAGAGGGGCAGAGATCGCCCTGCAGTTAGGTGCAGTGAGTGGCTGCACTCGCCTGCAGGCAGGAGTGGCCGGCACCAATCAAGGGTGGCGGGGTGGGGGTAAGTTGGTGTAAAAAAATAAACCAAAATGTACCCCCTTGTCACGCCTCTCCGCAGTTGTCCCGCCGTCTTCTCTCCTGGCCGGTGTTCCAAACAGGAGGCACCCAGGCTGAGGCTCTCCTGAGCCAATCACAACTCTGCAATAAAGGCTTGTGATTGGTTGCCCTAAGCCAATCACAATGCTGCAATGCAGCCTTGTGATTGGTCTAAGTATCATGGTACGTTGCTCAGACAGGGGCTGAGGTGCTGGGCATGTTCTCCATGCAGGCTGTAATGCAGTACGCCGACAGGGCTGGCCAAGCAGTCATGCACACTTGGAGTAGGCAAACCACTCCTTCCCTTCTCTTTTGTCATCGGGGCTCCTCTGCTGCCCCACCCACAAAGCTGCCGGCAGCAGAAAAAAATAAAATGATATTAACCGTGAGTTATTATCATTTTATTTTGCCTTTCTTTCACTGCTGAAAAGCAGTGGGGCGACGCTGAGCAGAGGAGCTGCCACTTTCTTCAGAGGAATGTCTGGGAAGTCCATGGGACCTTATTTAATCACTCTAGAAAGCATCCTTCAGTGGGTGCACTGACTGTATGCCACCTCTTTGTGGCACACAGTCAGTGCACTTCATGATCGCTTCTTTTCATCTGCCACCACATCCATAAACAAGCATTTACAATGCAATAGGTCTCGCAGTTACACGAGTTAAAGCTATTGGCATTGTAAATGACAATGCCTTTTATTTATGTTTTAAAAAGAAATCAAATATAAAAGGCATTGTTATTTGCAATGTGAATAGCTCAGCCTCGCGTAAATGCGAGACCTATTGCATTGCAAATTATTGTTTTGTATGTAATCCTAAAGTTGTCAGTTAAAAAGAATGGAATAAAATGGGGTGAACCTATATGCTCAGGATCACACATATTGCAGAGCAGACAAATTAGAATTTGATGCAGTTTTCCAAGACACACATTTCACAACACTCTTTATTCTTCTCGATTGACAGAGCAGATCAATGCTTTTGCATAGCTGTGTTTCATAATGACAACAATACACCTGTATAGAAAGAACACGATTTCAAATCTTAACATTCTACAGATATATTTCTACAAATGAATTACGCAAACCGAGTGCAATTCAATAGCTCGATCATCAAAAGTAGAAACGCGTATAAAGATCTTCAGAATGAGTATGTGAGGGGATTAGATTGCAATGCACCTCTCCAAAGAACATTAATCAGTGCAAGAAAATATCGCACTTTACTGCCCTGTCAACAGCGCTGCCCTCCAATGACTCAGCAGCACAATGACTTCACAATATGTGCTCAGGAGCTATTTCCTCCAGGTAGTCAATAAAATAAATGAAAGAATCAGTGCAGACACAGAAGGCTATGAAGAATGAAGGTCAGCTTTGGTGCTTGACACGCGCACCTTCTGTGAAACATTTGTTTAAAATGCTATATCAGTGGTAGCATGCAGTGCACATTTCAGAACAAGAAACCTAGACTGTGTTACAGCAGCCCTATTTCACCTAGCAGGTTGTTGTACTTTTGGGGGGAAATTCACAAGAGAGACAGAGTGGAGAGGGTGTAATGAGGTGGAGACCGAGTATGCTTGAGATCAAAAGGCAAGTTCACGCATCCTGCGATCGGACAGACAGGATCTCAATCCAGAAATGCCTCAGCTGAAGTTGGAATCCACACTCACCGCTCGCAGGGCACACAAGACACATTTATATGTACACACAACGAAGTAACTATAAAACTACCTACGCTTCTGTGGCTAGGCACCGAAACATGGACCACAGGATAGGTGCGCTATATATGAGCTTAGTACAGAAGGTCTACGGCCTTTCAAACAAGCTGTCTCCGAGGAGCCGACGGGGGGAGGGAAAGTGAAAGAGCGCGGCGCGCGCTGTGTAACACTACTCTCCGGGGACAGGAGATGTGCACGCGTACGGAGTGCACATCTACTGTCCGTACGCGTGCACATCCCCTGTTTGCGCGTGCCATCTCCTCTCTCCCTTAGGTGAGACCTAAAAATATAGGTATGGCCATCTAGTAACAAGCCGCGCTGTGGGCTGAATGACAGCGGAGTGAAAACAGGCGTCTTCATTAGGCATGAGTCCAAAGACACATGAGGAGGCGCGGCTGCTGCGGTCACTGTCTCGGGGTTTATTAAAGAGCCACATGTGAAGACCCAGCTGCGGGCCCTTTTCAAGCTCAGCGACAGAGTTTGAAGGCAGCAGCTGCAAATTAGAAATGTCTATTTTTTTATTTACATGTGTCTGGGGATGCATGTAATTTATTTGCAAAACAAAACCTAGTAACCGGAAGTTCGGCAGCGTGAAGCCGGTCGTGGGGCGGGACTTCCGCCTTCTGCGTGAAGCCCGCATCCACGGAGTGCCAGACAGCAGCATTGGTAACGCGGACGGGGTTCCCATGCCTGAGGGAGAGCCCTGCGGTGGCTGCCGAAGTCAGGAGGGGCGGCGATGCGGTGAGTAGGGCTTAGTTGTAAGGGGGGCGGGGTGTGTGTCTGTGTGTGTGTGTGCTGGGGGGGTTGGGGGCTGCGGCGGGTGTATGCGTGCGTGTCTGTGTGTGCGTGTCCGTATGTGTGTGTGTGCAGGGGGGTGGAGGGCGGCAGCGTGTGTATGTGTGCGCGCGCCTGTGTGTGTGTGCAGGGGTGTTGGCTGACTGGGTGTGTGTGCGCCGTGTTTGCAAGCCAAGCGAAAGCAGGGGCTGTGAGTGCGTCTGCGCAAGCGCGTCTCAGAGGTGCGCTCCCGCGGTGAAAACTGAGAATGGAAAAGCGCGCGTCAGACTCGTGTCTACATTCCCAGATACGGGCAGCAATAGGTCTCGAGCCGACTCTGCTCGACCTAAAAACTAAGGGTGCACATCAGGCATGCCTCACACCTTATTGTCTCTGGAAGGCCAGGGTGTGCCAATCGCCTACATGTCCACGCTGCTTGGAGCCCAGAGGGAACTTCTATCACATGATATGGGCCAGCTCGATTTTACAGCACTTTTGGTCATGTGTTCTCTCCATACTATCTAGGTTGGTGGGGCAACAAATCAAGTCAAAACCTAGGCTTGCTGTGCTGGGTATACTTGATGACATGGGATAGGACATTGGTGGGGTTAGGGACGATGCTGGCCAAGCGGTATATAGCCAAATCCTGGAGGTCCCCTACCGCACCATTTCTGACCGCCTGGAGGAAAGACATGGACTGGTACGCAAAGCTGGAGGAGACGATTTATGCAGCATTTGGAAGTCTTCACAAATATGACAGAGTGTAGGGCAAATGGTGGGCCTATTGCAAGCTAGGAGAACAAGGTTGAGTAAAGTACTAGTGGCCACGCCAGACATGGAAATTGGGGGCCGGGCCGGCAGATCTGCATAGAAGGCTTTGTTACTACTGTGTTGATTTGGTGAGAGCAATGCTTGTTGTATTAAAACATCTATAAAAAAAATTCTTATTTTTTTATTTGCATTTTCATTACGAGAAGGTAGAATACAAGAACATATACAAAATAGAAACTGAGTAGAGTCCAATTCATCTTCAGCGTTCGACACGGTCTGCCACCGCACCCTAGTTCAACGCCTCAGCAACATCGGCATCCAAGAGAAAGCACTGGAGTGGATCATCTCGTTCCTTGCCGGAAGAACACAGAGAGTCCGCCTTCCCCCGTTTCGATCCGAGGCCACCGAAGTCATCTGCGGCGTACCACAAGGATCATCACTCAGCCCCACCCTCTTCAACGTTTACATGAGACCTCTTGCAGCCATCGCACGCCAACACAACCTCAACATCATCACCTATGCCGACGACACCCAGCTGATCCTCTCCCTCACCAGAGACCCCGACACCTCCAGAACCAGCCTACAGGAAGGGATGAAAGACGTCGCCGAGTGGATGAAGAACAGCCGCCTGAAACTGAACTCGGACAAGACGGAAGTCCTCATCCTGGGACCATCGCCCTCCGCCTGGGACGACGCCTGGTGGCCCCCCGCCCTGGGCACCACTCCCAAGCCAACATACCACGCACACAACCTGGGCTTCATCCTGGACTCCTCCCTCTCGATGACCAGACAAGTCAACGCCGTCTCCTCATCGTGCTTTCACACCCTTCGCATGCTCCGCAAGATCTTCCGATGGATCCCGACCGAAACAAGGAAGACAGTCACCCAGGCACTCGTCACCAGCCGACTGGACTACGGAAACACCCTCTACGCCGAAACCACAGCCAAGCTACAGAAAAGACTCCAACGCATCCAGAACGCCTCCGCCCGACTAATCCTGGATATCCCCCGACGCAGCCACATCTCCGGCCACCTGAGGGTCCTGCACTGGCGCCCCGTCAACAAGAGGATCACGTTCAGGCTCCTCACCCACGCACACAAGTCTCTCCACGACCTGGGCCCCAAATACCTCAACGACCGCCTGACCTTCTACACGCCCACCCGCCAGCTACGATCTACTAGCCTCGCCCTCGCCACCGTGCCACGCATCCGAAGAGCCACCGCCGGAGGCAGATCCTTCTCCTACCTGGCGGCCAAGACATGGAACTCCCTCCCCATCCACCTTCGGCTGACCCAGGACCATCTCGCCTTCAAGAGACAACTCAAGACCTGGCTGTTCGAGCAGTAACGGACCCCCTCCCCCAAGCGCCTTGAGTAGTGCGCTATACAAGTGTTATGATTGATTGATAGATTGATCTGTTTCCACAAGACTAGGTAATGGATATCTAAATGATCAATATAATGGTGGCAAGCATACAAAAATATGAATACACAGATAAAATACTTTTGATCTTAATTCCTACTGCCAAACAAAAAATAGTTGAAGATTTGAAGATTAACTAGCTAGCATGGGCAAAACCCCTTCCTTAGGCATTGATTAAATAATACTTCAATTAACGTGCATTTGGAGAGAGAAAACCACTTTGTTTGCTACGGGGATTCATAATTACTCCCAAAAACGTCTTAATTCGTATTAAATGATTAAAAAAAAAGAAAATTGTAATTGACATTATATGATTTGAATAGACGGATCGTTAACTAAACCCCAAGTGCCATGCTGCGTCCTTGCCTGAACCCTTATTTCATAATTGGCCCTAAAGGTGGTCACAATTAGCCTCAGATGCTGCCCCTTCCCATATTTTACAAAATGTGAAAATCGCCTCCACCCCATAATCATAGAGCTCTTTCCATGTTTGTACCTGCTGCATCTTTAACACCCACTGCCCATAAGAGGGTACTTCTCTTGATTTCCATTTCTGGAGAATCAATGATTTGGGCGCTAAGGTTGAGATAAAATATAGCTGTTTCTGATGCACCGTGAGGTTTACTACGTTGGATATCCCAAAGAGGGCCCCCAATGATTCTGGTGGTATTTGAATTTGGAGTTTAGCCCCTATTTATTGAAAACCTTTGCTCCAAAATATTAACAGAACTGGTCAGATAGAAATCATATGGAGCCAGTCACCCTTATCCACCTCACTTATGAAGCACAGACCTGATAAAGTTGGAAAATTATTCTTATTAAAAAGGAAAGTCTCAGAGGGCGCAGAGGCAAAGTGATTCCCTCATTTACACATGGCCACACCTCCATGCAAATGAGGAAACGCTGTCTGAAGATAGCACTGGTGCTACATGTGTGCCAGGGCTATCAGTTTTACAGAAGGGGTTGCACACGTTTCTACGGTCCCTTCTGTAATACTACAGTGGCATGAGGACATCCCTGGGACATTGTATGCAACACATCTCCAGAATGGATGAAGTCGAAGGACAGTCATTGGATGTAAGCAACTTCACCTTCATACAGGTGCCATTGAACTCTAGGTTCTCATTCCAATTACATCAGAATAGGGGATGGGTTTTCTTACAATAAGTTTTACTGGGTACACCTAGTGAAATCTATCAGACTAAAAGAGCAGACTATGATAATTATCCCACAACTGGGACGTGTGATTCCTGCACAAACACCTGCTCGCATAAGGATCGGAATTTAAAGCTCCTATAACAAATTAGAGCCTTCCAAGGCAAGAATTATCCTTAGCTCTGACAACACAGCTGAATGGCCTATGTTTGTAGTGTTCTTAGAATTTTATCATTTTTTAAAACTCATTTTTTTATTATGTGTTTTTATCAAAAAGCAAGCATACAAAATACAAGTTAAAGTAATATGCTGAAAAGGTATTGTCTAGGCCATAAAAGAAAAGAAGGCACTGTCATTTAAGCAGATCCAGGAACCTGTTTTTACTAATTACACTAATTACAGTTTTTTCTTTCCTAACTATCTTCGGAGGACCCGTCCACTCCATTCACTTTTTTCAGCTGGTCAAGTTTTCTTTTGGCTGAGATGGTGAGCCAGTAGAACAAATGGGAGTGCCACGGCTGAGCTTTGACCTGCAAGCTCTCAGAATCTACATCAGTGGACTAATCGCAGGTCACAAAAAATGTTTTTTAATTCATTAGAATCGAAACCTACATCTCAGATTTGCTCCTGATTTCTATGCTTCATCTTTGTGAAACTGTGCTTGGCCAAAATCCCATCCGTTATTAGCATTGCCTCCCTTCCCTCCCAGCCCTCAGCCAGTCGTGGCTGGCATGATTCACTGGTGGGGGGCATTCAGGGTCTACAGCATTGGGCAAGCCACTCCTCCCCTTCTTTCGAGCAGAACCGCCAACCCATCCGCCCCAACCAAACGCTTCTGCTTTCTCGCAGTGCAGGAATCAGAAA
This sequence comes from Lissotriton helveticus, assembly GCF_964261635.1. Taxonomy (NCBI): domain Eukaryota; kingdom Metazoa; phylum Chordata; class Amphibia; order Caudata; family Salamandridae; genus Lissotriton; species Lissotriton helveticus. The sequence continues at coordinate 331,792,085 of NC_136065.1, read as the reverse complement.
CATAAAATGGTAGTTTTACATTTTATGTTTCTGCTTCTCGCACTGCGAGACAGCAGTGGGGCGATGCTCCTCCAACCTAATGGAGGAGCCGCCCCTGCCCTCAGCTACTTACCTTGTCCTCCCAAGACACCCAGGCGACCAATAGAGATGTTGAAGGCTTTTTGCAGAAGCTTCCTGTTTGTGGCTGTTAAGCCAGGCAGGGCCTAGGACCAGATCTTCTGCCCATGACCCTCCAGAAGCCCTTGCTCAATGACCTCCTCTTGCCACTTCCTTACATCTTCTCTAATCTAACGATAGCCGTCCACAAGATTAGCCGCCGTCTCACTGTACCCTGGCCTTTTCTCACCTGCTTCAGTGGGTTGAAATTATCAGCTCCTGGGTGGACTCCTCAGGCTTAAACTATGTCTGATTATATATGTTATGTTATGTTATGTTAAAACCACACTTTTTGAGCGCACGGCTACCCAGGAAGGGTGTCCCGGAACCAGGAATTGGTTCCTTCTCTACAAATGCTGGGTTGGCTTTTCAGACCATGTTACATGGTGATTTGTATGAAGTCGATTCCAATGCATTGCTCAACTTCTACTCCCTGGTGTACTCCTCAGGCTTACTCTATGGCTGTTTGCATATTGACTCCTCCTCTGACACTCCTGGGTGGACTACTGAGAGCATATACTATGGTGGGTTGTATAATGGCCGTACCTACTCAAACTACTGAAGCATATGCTTTAGCTTGTTCAATAATACCCATTCTTATGTGCAGCTTCTAAAATGTCCCTTCCTTTGGGTTCTCCTCTGCCACTCCTAGCTAGATTCTGCACGCTTATATCAGGGCTGGGCGTAAAATGTAACCCTGCTGCTGCTCCTGGATAGACCCCACAAAGCATGTACCATGATGGGGTGTGTAATGCTCATTCCTTTGAGTTGCTCCCCTGCACCTGTAGCTTTAGGGAGTGTTTGATGTATAACAATACCGAAATAAATGCATTTCTGTCTTGGTAGTTGGGTCTGAGGGCCCAGAGTAGGGTCTGCTATGTCTGTGTTGGTTTTTCAAACTTGTATAGTTGGGAAATTTGAAATTCACACTCCCTGAATCTCACTGACGAAGCTACGCCCCTGCTCATAGGTGAACCCTTCCCAGCAAGTGCTGTCACTGTGTTTGCATAATGTACTTTTCTATTGGTTGCATGGTGTCACTCCTGGCTAGACTTCCATGGAGCATATACTATGGCTGGTTGTATAGTGTTCCCTCCGGTGGGTTGCTCCTGGCATCTGGAATCGCTGATTGTTTAATGGTTGCTCCGCTGTTCCTCACCAATGGACCAATCAGAGCATACACTGTGGCTGGTTGCATATTTCCTTTCCTCTGGGTTGCACCCTCTGACTCTTGGTGAATTCCTCAGAGCTTCTACCATGGCTTGTTGCATAATACTCATTCCTATGGGCTGGCCCGCTATTGTGTGAATCCTATCATATATTGTCGTTCTAGAAGATTACACCTCCCAATGGAGTACCTTTCACTTATCTGCGCTCTTGTGTACTCCATATTCAATGTGGTTTAACTATATGATGCAAACCATGCCAAACATGTAGCTAGCTGCAGGCGTGGTCCGTGCAGGTAAGAGCGGTGGGGCGGGCCCCCCGCCCTACCACTCTTACCTGCACGGGCCACGTCTGGCTAGCTGTATGCCGAACGGTGTCTATTTTCACACTTTCTTGTTTACACCCATGCATATTAGGTGCCATACCCTTTGACACAATTTGTGCAATCACTGTCATGCTCACACGACGTGAACACTTCGCTCACAGGGCACACTGTACTCACATACTTTGGCCTGTATTCACAAAGGTACATTTGGTTGTAAAGCGGTTTGCCACTTATGTGAATTACAGGCCTTCCACAGGGGTAATGAATGCCCACTCACTCCGTTATAGGACAGCTCTCAATCCTGGGATTTAGCACCAAGAACTGACAGGTGCCCCAGAAACGAATGGGGATAGGGATGAAGAGAGATATGACTACACTCCTCTGTCTATTGGCACTTGCTCACCCTTGGTCAGATGGACTGGCATGTCTTTCTTTAGGCTGCCTATGCTTCCTGGCCAGGCTTCCTGATTCAGTGTGTAGCAGATGGATGTCAAAAATATGACATTAGGGTGATTAGTCTCAATCTTGCCTTAAATAAAAGAAAGACATTATGCATTTCTATTCAAAACATAACTATACAGACACACACGTTTTGCATCTCTTCTTTCTGATTGCTTCTCAGAAATTTGTAAATATTCTCCTTTCAGAGCCTTTTCTTTTGTTCTCTTTTGTACACAGGATCAGGGTTCTATTGTTCAATACTCAAGATTGTATTTAAAGTTTCTTGGTTCGAAGTGTCTTTTTCTGAATGGACTTCCTTCAGACCAGAGTCAAGGGACACAACCTCAGGAAAAATTATTCACCATAGTGTTTTAGGGAAATGCAATTTACGTGTTCGTCAAAAGAATTTGAAAATATCTAACTTACTCTTCATCTGGAGAATTAGGATAATCCTACATTTTCCAGTTTCAAGATTGGGTCCCAGAATTGATATGCGCTGGTGTTTTGTTAGTACCAGTACCATTTTTCAAGAAATTCGCTCCCAAAAAAGTTCACAGCTTATTCTTGCTTCTAACTCTCTCTCTTTCTTTCAGAGGTCTCGTGAGCCTTGGAGAGGCGTGAAGGGCCATCACAAAGGTCCAACATATCAACAGGAAAGGAACACAGAGAACCGCACTCTTGCAGGTAAGAAACCAAGCTTGGGTCTCAGGCGTGGTATCTATACCCTGCCCCGAGTTAAGGTGGCCGTGATCATGTGATTTGCCCAAAGTTTTGCGTATTGATGTGAGACTTTGACTTGTGTAAAGATCCAGATGGGAAGTCAGCTCCGGGGCTTCAGCTGCACAGTAAGCCACAATTAGGAGGCCTTTTACATACAATTGGACTGTCAAGCAGTGCCTAATTTGAGCCTGTTGGTTTCTCTTCTTGGTAAAAAAAAGTAAACAAAAAAAAAGAGCATTTGTGCAGCCTATTCTCGCAGAACAGCAATAGGTTCCTGCTGGAAATGTTACACGACCCCTTAGCAATACGTATAGGAAACTGCGCTTGATACAGCTTCCCCTGCATATTCCTTAGAATGTGAATCCCAGAAAGTAGTACATTTACCAGTCTCTGCCGGCATGACGCGCGTGGGGGGGGGGGAGGGGTTGTGCGGGGCGCGTGGGGAGGGAGATAGGTGTAATTTAAAAATGAAACACATTTTTTTAGAGTGAATTTACCTTCACCGGACCGGTCCCGCGTCGTGTCTGCTCCTCTCCTGGAGAAGGAAGCCTCCCTTCCCTCCCGTTTAGCATGCATCCTACATGGAGAAAAGGCAGAGTGCGCATGACTGGCTTGGTCTATGAAAGTAATAGGACCCTCTCTAAATGTATGTGTCTTGTAAAGCGCACTGCTGCCCTGAGGTGTCGTGGCGCTGTAGACCGCTGGGGAAACCCGTCCTGGCAAACCCTGTGAGATGGTCCCTACTGGGTATCTCCAAGGTAAAACCAGGTATCCCCGGCGAATGTGGGGGGCCATTGTAGAGATGAGGCAAGCTAATGCCCAGAGTTGCCGAGTGTGATCCCTGGTTAGAGTAGGCACCGAGGCGAGAAATATCGAGTCTGCTGTCCCTGGTCCACGACCCTGCCACGTCGGGAATTGAACCCTGGTCCCGGGCCCGTTCTCTGCTTCCGGGTCTGCCGCCTCTAACCAGTGAGCCACACCACTCCACTACAAGTATTAATTCACAGGTCAGGGAGAAGAGGGGAAAGAAATATAATGTAGCAACTACTCAAAGCACAAACTCCCTCATCACCTCTATTTATTTGAGGGTTTTAGCCTCTTACATTCTATCATGGGCAAAACAAAACACAAATTTTACAGTTACTTATTTCCATTCTCTTTTTTATCTGTCCTTTGAATTATTTTTTTCCTTTGTTATATCTTTTACTGGTTTGGTCCCAAATGGGCAGTGGGGCGAGAAAGCAGTGGGGCGACGTATGTGTAAAACTGTGAACGCAGATTTACTACTTTCTGTGTGAACTAGGTTCTGTCTATCCATGTATTCACTAATATGTAATACTTCTTTCTCTTCAATTCATGTCAAGTATCAGTGACAGACCAGGATAAGTGCTCAACCTTGGTCCTCTCGCATGACATTGAAACACTACCCAGGTAGGTCACATGACAGAGACTCTTCCATCGAAAGCACTCCTGTGGGGTAGTGTGCCTTCTATCCCCAAATGCACCTCATCAAGGGCATGACCTTTGTATAAATGCATTTACACCACAATGCAACACAGTTCTGTTGTAGTTCTCAAGTTTATGCAAAGACTCAGCAATACTAGATGGTGGCTACCTTCGGCGCCACTAGCAGTGGGCTCCAGATTGGTCCTAGAAGCAGCAAACATGGCGCCATTGACACATGAGGTGGCCTATGAAAAGAAATCTTGCTTCGGGTGACAAAAAACTTTGCTTTGTTTTGGTTTTCCTTGTAAATGACCTGTCAGTGTCTGGTTTGCATCTAAAATATTATGACAACTTTTCTTTCACATATGTCTTACACATACCCTCAGATTCATCATGCTCCTCTTTTGCGAGTCCTTAATAGCGATTATTAAGGAATCGATATTAAAGACTCGTAAAACGGGATGCATGTAGAAATCGCTAAATTTATAGCCATTTCTACATCTTCCTTATTTGCGATTCGCTAACTGCTAATCGCAAATAAGGAATGACTCCCCATTCATTCGCCCATAGGAATGAATGGGGAGTCAATCCTTATTTGCGATTAGCAATTAGCGAATCGCAAATAAGGAAGCGATTTCAAGGGTGCCAGGGTGTCCAAAGGACACCCTGTAGCACCCCAGAAATGGTGATTTACACTGGTGTTGCGCACACACATGTCCAAAGGACATGTGTGTGTGTAACATCCAACTTAGAAAAATGCACTAAAGTGCATTTTTGTAAGTTTTCGCTATTTACCACGAAGTCAGACTTCGCGATAAATAGCGGCCAAAAATTGCGAATTCTAATTCTAAAATGGTTCATGAATTGCATTTAAGGAATCTCAAATAGAGATTCCTTAAATGCAATTCTTCGCAATATAGCGATTTTAGAATTTGCGAATTTTGCATTTGGGATGATGAATCCCAAATGCAAAAAAAGCGCTCGCCCTTTGCGAGCCGATTTTTCCTTCATGAATCTGGCTGCAAGTTCTTTACAGGGCCGGACTGGCCGCAGCGGGCCCCGGGCAATCCCCCGGTGTGCCGCACGGTTGGGGGGCGGTTTTGGGCACCTGGGGGCCGTTTTTGTTACAGGGCCGTTTTTGCAGCATAGCTGCAAAATCGGCCCTGTAACAAAATCGGCAAAAAACCGGCCCCCGGCAAAGAGCTCGGCGCCACCCCCAACCCCCCGCGGGGGAGGGGCGAGCACTTTGCCAGGGCCGGTTTTGGTTCCCAGTCCGGCCCTGATTCTTTATACATCACGCCATGGGTATTTATACTCACACTTTACTAGTACTCATTCTACTGACATCATATCGACGGAAGGTTGGATCGACTTTGCTGGAATTCTAACGCATGCCTGCCGAGCACTACATGCTTTCAGTCGTCAGGGTTCAACTCGCTGAGCCCTACTGCCGACCTTCAGTCAGTATGACTCATTTTTGGTGTTCTTTTCTATCAAGACTCCACTCTGTTCTGGATGTGACCAAACTAAATACATAATAAGGGCAGGTTAACGTTTAATTCCGCCGACGATCTGATGCAGGCAATCTCTATTTTGAAAAAATGTGCACTTTGCCTAGGAGTTAATTTTTTCAGCACTAACATTTTCTTAATGCACAGGAAGTCTATAAAGCTTTTTCAGAAGTTTGTGAAGGAAATGTACACAACTTTCCCCACTCACATTGTTATTGAATTTCTGATGGGTGAAGAGCAGAACGTTTGCAAAGTTAAAAGATTAGGAGACATGAATGCACACAGTTTCGCCTACTCCTATTACAACTGAATTACAGAGTCTAGGTGGTTCATTCTAAATTTCTTTATTGATTTTTAAGATTATCAGGAAATAGACAAAATGTGGACTGCAGGTCCCTGGGGCATGCAGTACATACCAGGAAAACATTCTTATTTTGCACGCCAGGCTTGGTTTGGTCGGCTCATATGTGTGATGGAAGCAATCTGATAAAAATCTAATTTACTCAAAATTGTAGCAGCATATATTGCTTGTTAATAATCACCTTCACTGAGCTATCAAGGGCAATCTAAGATTGGGTAGAATGGCATCGGAGACTTTAACAACATAGGGCCTGATTACGATGTCTGACGGACTGGAGTCCTTCCGACATCGTTTGAGAACTGGAACCGAACGATCTCCCGTCGTCGGTTCCAGCCCATCAAGCAGGATGTGACGGAACCCTATACGGTCACAATCCTATACTCTACAATGGGAGCATACATTCTGAATGGAATGCATTCTCTCATTGTAAAGAACAGAGTTGCAGTTCATCCCTGCACCCCGTGGCAAGCACCACACGGTGCCAGCTACTGGGTGCTGGGTTCAACAGGGGTGCACCAAAGGTGCCGCCTAGGCCGCCATGTTTAGCAGCCTTGCACCCATGAGGGCCCTGCTGAGGGCACCCAAAGACAGATTCCCAAAGCCTTTCTGTGTCAGAAAGACCAGCAGAGAAAGGCTGTGAGAATGTGCCATTGTAATCCCTCGGCCGGAAAGAGCTGGCCGAGCTCGTCGGTGGCAATTCAGAAACCGAATTCGGATTCCCTTCTCACTGACCCCTATCAAAATAGGTCGGTTGGAAAGGAATCCGACCAGCCGATTACGATGAGGTTTGTTGGGCTCCGACCGATGGTCGGAGCCGTTTCAGCCCGTATCGTAATCGGACCCTTAGTGTGAAAGTCGTTGTGGGGATCAATGCAATTCAACGCTGTGTTTAAGACTGCTCAAGAGGAGGCTCTGAAGTGAGAGACTAAAATAGGCACCTTGAGGCATGCGTTATGTAGTTCTGAGTTGGACGATGGAGACCTTTTTGTGAATTGACCAGAAGAAGGCTAAAAGTCCTACCACTGATGCGTTTATAGTGCCCATGTTATTCTTTCACTTTCCTCCTTGATTTACTTTGTGATGTGAGCCGTAGAGTTCCAAAGCCTCTGCTGGCTGGGGCTGCCCCTATGACCACTTTCTTGTCAAAGTGCACCTAGAAGCTTTGTCTTGTAAGGAAGTCACCTGATGAGAGGCAATTATGTGTTTGTGTCTTTGCCACATCCCATGTATTTTTGGGGAGTGATGTGAAATACGTAATGGATTTCATGAGAGCCGAACCTCCACATACAAGCTGGAAACCGACTCCGAGTAGGGGTTTTCAGCTCACCATGTGATATTTGCTGTTTACCATGTGACTGTGTGAAGAGAGTCGATCTTGTGACATATGGTGGTATCATGTGAATAGGCAGGGTGTCTGCACACATTTGTGTCTTCATGTGTCTTTGTCAACATGTACAATCCATGATAGGGTGTTTATCAACACTCATAATGTTGGTAAACTCTGATTAAGCTTGACAACCCCAACTGGTGTGAGAATAGCGCCGCTAGTGGAACTGGCCCCTGTAGTATGTTTAATTGTTTTAGAGCCAGTGTTTTTAAAACATGAATGTTCAGAAACATGCACTTTACCATCTGAACAACTACTCGCTTGTATGGAAGTGCTTGTGGCATTAGAACAGTCAGATCACACTTTGAGTGTGTGCTTGTGTTGTATGCATACTTGTGTGTTAGATGGAGACTGAATGTGTCATACATGGGCTCCACCCCTCTTGGGGCTGGCTTTTATCCAAGCAGTTGATGGATGGAGGTTTTGTTCTACATAGAAAGTCCCTGATAGACTTTTTAGCCAAATTCAGAAACCCTTTCTCACCATCAACATTGGAGGGGAGGAGAGGTTACACTGCAGAACAAAATGGGCACTGTTCTCCATGTACAGTATTGAAGTGCCACAGTATAATATGGAACATTTGACTATAAAATGACTGTCATAGATAACATTGGGCCCATTGTTTCCTGTGGTCATGGTAGCCTTGTTTTGGGTACCAATCTGTTTAAGGGTATAACTCTGGAATGGTTATGGTTGAAAATCGTCTAGCGAACTCATTTTAACAGTTTGCAGTGTATTAAAATAGACAACATTTTCCCAAGAAAATCATGTTTATTTGGGTAGTCAACATTTGGGTTACACTGTGTTTAGCACCATCTCTCAGACTGCCTCTTCTAGAGTAGAAGGCTTGGTTGCACAACCACGGTGGCTCTCAAGGAGCCAATTGGGTTCCATAGCTTACTTCTTGATTAGCAGAACACAGCAGCCAGTGCTGAAGGGAAGCATTGGAAAACAACCTGTGGAATGCTGAGGTTTCCCTGCTTGCTTTCAGGATCGGAAGAATGTTGTGATAACGGTTTAATTAAAGGCCACTCCGCAAATGTATGGGTTGAAATCAGAACAAAGGTAACAGGTTTGGTGAAAATGACTTAATCAATGCAAAAAGAGTGGAGGAGAATCAGTGGCATAGGTGAGGCGGTGGGAGGGGTGGTCGCCTCGGGTGGCACTCTTTTTGGGGCAGCCAAGGTGAACAAGTCATCTGTTGACTACCACCCCTCGAAAACAAGTCCTATGTCAACCGCCGCCACCCCACCCCATGCTTACATGCACCATGTGGCAAACTCAGGGACCCCCTGACTGGCAATAGATCTAGCTACGTCAGTGAAGAGAGTGTCGATGCCTGGGACTATTAAGGTGATTATGCGTACTCTTTTATTTTTGTATGTCTCAACCATTCTGGCAATGTCAGGCACAATGCACACCATCAGTAGGGTTGAGGTTTGACAGTGGGTTTTCCTTCATGTTAGGAGTTACAAAGATTATTTTTTCAAATAAACAAAACTCTGTTGCTTGCCTGATTTACGACTCTCGCCATTTTGACCATGCCCCTCTTCTTGGTGGCAACCTGTAGTACAGAAGATAATATTTATTGTGCATACATCTCGTCCTTTCATTTTCCTCACACTCCCGTCGATTCATTTAGATTTTTCCCTCTACTCCGGCTCAAAGTCCCACATAGAATTTAGAAAAGAACATAAGAGGGTGTAGTCCCCCAGAACTGGCTCTTCTCCCACCCTTTGAAACCTATACCCTTTAAATCTTTGAACTATCACAAAGTATCTGCGGATCCACCAGCAAATTTAGACACAGCCTTTTGGTCACTCAGGTACCCATCTGCCTTCAGTTAGTTGTCGGTGGTAAGTGTTTTAATTGTTAATGCTATCTTTGTGTTTCTTAAAGCCAAGAAGACACATAAGGCCTGATTATGACTTTTGGTGGTGCGGGAGCGGGCGGCATATAACAAGTATTTTTGTGGTCTGGTGGGCAGGCGGCATGGTGGACACACAGCAGTGCAGTTTAAAGGCTCAAAGTGTGCCTTAAATTGCACCGCTGCTGGACCGTCAGTTCCCGTTCCTGCACGGGAAGGAATGCACCATGTTGTTCATTCCTTCCCGTGCAGGCAGTGGGGGTGAAAAATACAGTTGGGCACAGGGATTGCCCCCTTTATGTACCCCTGTGCCCAGGGAAAAGTGGGGGCCCTGTAGGGCCTCCTTTCTTACCTCTCTGCCAGCAGTTTCATAGAGGGAGAACCTCCATGAGATAGATGGAGTAGAGGAAAGTTGTAATATGCTTGGTGGTGCTTCAGGGCACCCACTAAGCAAATTACAGCCCTCAGACCGCCGTGCCATCAGCAGGGATCTCTAATCCCTGGTGGTTGGGATGGTGCAATGGCGGTCTGACTGCCCTCGTTGTGATTGGCGGTCAGACTGCCGGTGCGGCGGTGGCCGGGTCGCCACTGCCGCGCCACCGTGAGTCTGGCGGTCCAATCAGGCCCATAGTGTTGATGCTAGTGCTTCAAGCAATTTAAATTAAACTAGACATTAATAAGTGCATGGTTGTATACACACACACACACGCACACTTTTCTCCATTCAGCATGCCTCCCAGAGCATGACCTCCATTTTACCTAAAATGTTCCTCCTTTGAAGTCTCTTTTGCAGGCAGGGGTGGGATAATGTGCATTGACATGAACAGAGAGCAGAGTGTCTACCTAGTAAGGCAAAGTTGAAAACAGATTACAGAAGAATGAAAGCCACTGTTTCAGCCTCTCTCCTTCATTTCCTGACATTCCGGAAGAATTCTTGTGCTGGTCAAATTCAAGAAGAAGAACAATGGCCTAAAGATAGAAACTGAAACAATTTATACCTTTTAATCACTCACAAAAAGCTCATACTTCCTGGAATTCCAACATCCTTGCCAAGTCTGCATAGAGGAGTCCAAGGAGCTCAAAGTGTTCTGTGGTTGTGGGGAAAGGGCCAACTTTAAGAAAAGGTTCTCGCTACTAAATCCTGAAGCCACTTATAGAGCTGCTGAATGTGAATGTACCAGTAAAATAAAAACGCTATGGGTGGAATGCTAAAATTAATCTCGGCCACTGGTGATTTCACAATGCTGCATCCAATCCATTGTTTTTGTCCACTAATGGCGATTATAGGAGACCTACTAAATTGTGGTTTGTGCATGGATCGCAGTTATAAGGGGTGCAATGCATATCACACGCAGAAATTACCAGGTGCAATAAACTTCACACCTATTGTTACATTTCACTAGGTCAAACCTGCCAGAATTTAACAGGAAAAAAAGGCCTGGGGCCTCATTTATGAAAAGTGTTGTATCGCTGGACAAAAACAGAGATGCAACACTTTTCAGTGCGCCCTCCAGCAATGTGTCATTACACATGGACGAGTCCCATGTAAAAGGGCCTGCATCACTCTTTACGCCTGCTCTGCAGCAGGCATAAGGGTTTGACACAGTGAAGTCATGGAAGTGGCACAGTAAAATCTCATCGATTTGACTGTGCCACTTCTGCTAGCCTTGTTTGCGTGGGAATGCCCACCCAACATACATTATACCTGATGCAGGTATATTGTAGCGCAGAGCTTTACAAAGTGACACATTTGCCTAGATGCGTCACTTTGGAACTAGGGTGCAGTGTGGCACATTGGTTACGCCGCTGCAGCATCACAAACAATTGACACAACAGCGGCGTAAGGCCTCTTTAATAGGGCCCCTGGTGTTTACTGACACATGCAGATTTTGGTGCAGTATGCTCCAAAAACCGCACCAAAATATGAATGTAATTCCCAAAATTCAGATTAGGCAATAATAATTGCACATCTCAGTATCCGATTTTATTAGGTACAGTAATAATTGCCTCCAAAATGGACCACTTGTAATCAAGCCGAATGCCCTGACTCATGGGAGCATCGTACAATTACTACATCCATGCAAACTCCTATTTACAAAGGTGTTGGAATTATGAACAAATTGGAAAAATCTATTTGGGCCCACAAGGGGGGGCAGCACAGACCACAGACCAGCTTGTTGGTGTGAAAAAGGCTGCTTTATTGGAAGCTGGTGCATCTTACAAATAAGTTCCCTTGGCCTGTACCGTACAAAACTAAACCTCGCTAAATATAGTCTTCCTAACATACCCCCACCCCCTCCCCTAAACATGGTTCCCGCCGCAATAATTATAAACACAAACTTGCAATTCCTAACTTTCCTACCTACCTAACTAGATAACTTCTTATATTTATCCCAACTGTAAACCACACCTCATTAAATCCCCCAGGACCTAGGAAAAAATGCCACCCCAAAAGCCTGTCGAAACACACCAGCACCTGCTCCAGCGACAAACCCCCATACAATTGCACCCCCCGATGCACCTGCTCCCAACAAGACCCGTTCAGAATTGCAGCAAACTTGCCAAAACCCAACTGACAAGAGAAGATCACAGCCAAGAAAAGAAACTACCTCAAAAAAAGAGGGTGGGAGGGCGGGAAAAGACAAAAAACCCCAGGATCACCCTGCAACTGGCTGATGGGTCACTACCACCAAAATGGTGGGTTGCTCCCTGAAATGGCCGGTTATAAAGGCCCCAGCCCAAAGCTAGCCCAACCAAAGCCCAAGGAGTCCAAAGCCCGCTGGTCGGCCGCCTCTCCCAAAGCCCTATTGGGCCCACAAGGGGGGGAGCACAGACCACAGACCAGCTTGTTGGCATTAAAAAGGCCGCTTTATTGGAAACAGGTGCATCTTACAAATAACTTTCCTTGGCCTGTGCAGTACAAAACTAAACATAGTTAAATATAGTCTTCCTAACATGCCCCCCAACCCCTCCCCTAAACATGATTCCCCCTGAAACAATTCTAAACACTAACTTGCAATTCCTAACTTTCCTACCTACCTAACTAGATAACTTCTTATATTTATCCCAATGGTAAACCACACCTCATTAAATCCCCCGGACCTAGGAAAAAACGCCACTCGAAAGTCAGCCTCATGGCTTTTGACCCCCCCCTAGGCACCTGATGTTTCGAATATCTACGTACCCCTATGACTTTGTCCAGAGCCTCCTTCAGTTGCACGATGTTCAATTCCATCCCATACCGAGAGAGGTGGACCCCATCCTCTCTAAAAAAAAGTACGCTGCCGCATAGCGTAGTTCTGGGTGTTCCATCCTGCCAAAACCTTCCTTCTCGCAGAAAATCCTCATATCCCTATTAATCTTCCTACACGCCCTATCTATGGCCGCCGGCCGCTCTTCTCCTCTCCAAATCCTCCTGGGAATAAACTCTGACCATATTATATGGCAACCTGCCCACTGCCGCATTACCTCCAGCAAATCCTGCTTCATCTGCTTCACCAAAGCCAGGCCCTTGCATTGTACTAGGTCGTTCTCTCCCAGGTGAATGACTAAAAAATCCAGACAAACTCCCCTCCTGACCACTTTACTCAAGGCTGGCAACAACTCATGCCACCTCATGCCCCCTTTTCCCTGCCAATGACAGGCGAAAAGCCTATGGTCTAATTCCAGATTTATAAGTGAAAAGGGAGGTCTCCTCACAATCCGATAGGGGACGAGGAGAAAAACAATTGTTACAACGAACAAGTAGTCCCTAGCTGGCCTATAGTTCAGGCAGAGAAGGAAAATTTCCTCAGTTAAAGAGATGATGAGGTGGGGGGGAGGGGGGGGAAAGCCAATTGGCCAGCAAATACCATAACCACATGCAAAATAAATCACAGATGTTGAGGGAAATTTCAGAGACACAATTCAAAACACAAGATGTATGTAATTGTACAATTTTTAATTCATAGTATACAAAAATTAATATATAATGCCAGTTTAAAAAACATAAAAATGTACTTTGAAATGTACATGGGTACAAAGAAATAATTTAAAAACACAAGAACACAAGTTGTCGACGCAGCGTTTCGGTATCTAGGATTTGACCTTCATCAGGACAGGGTTTCTAAAAGAAGAAACATCTTATTAAGAAATGGCTCTGTTACATTTTGATTAGCATTTTGTTCACATGTTCACATCATTGAGAAAAAGACCCACGTTATCAAGCGTGATTGACTGACAAATACAGTGTCGTGATTTTCATTTAACAAAGATGGGCACATTTTCGCCTCTTTTATTAAGCATGTGGTATGGACTTGGAAAGGGTGGGGGACAGGTTGGCCAGAATATATACTTTTTACGCCAGCCCTGGGGACTTGGGTGGGAATATTGGCCTTGATTCTCACAGAGTAGCCCATCTCTACAGGGAAATTACGGCCAGTGTGTTTAGTACTGGATCACGTGAGGGTTTGTTAATCCCCTGTAGCTACAGCCCCAATTTGATGGAATTACACAAGTACCTTGAAATGGAGAAGACGAGATCCTCTCTGTTGGGTTCTATGTTAGTATTGTGACATCCAACCTTGTGGTGGCACGTTCCTTTAGATGATAGGGTAATTCTAAATGATTTAGAAAGTATTTATATTATTAATATCAAGCTGTAATGGGGATTGTTACTTAGACATAAATGCAATATGCGAAATTACCTTAAAAATTAGTATTCTTGGTGTATGCTTGAATCTTAACACCGCTGAGATGGTTCAGTTGGATCTCTATGTAGGCTACCTTCATCAATTGGTAATTCTCTATGAGAGTCCTGTGTTATGGAAAAACAGTATATCCAATATATGATGTCTCTATTAAAATCTTAAGAGTATCTGATGGATGCAATTTATGGAATTACCTTAAAAAATTGGTATTCTTGGTGTATGCTTGAATATTTAACACCGCTGAGATTGTTCAGATAGGTCTCTATGGAGGTTACCTTCGTCAATTAGTAATTCTCTATGGGGGTCCTCTAACGTCCTATGTTGTGAAAAGACAGTATATACAATGTATGATGTCCCTATTAGAATCATATGAGCATCTCAATAGCCCTAGATTGTTCTTATAGTTACCTTATTCAATTAGGAAACAAAGTGGGAGAGTGCAGGTAGCCACCGATTATTCATTGCTAACTGGTAATTTCTAGGAAAAGGTGAAGGACATTCATTTAGTGAATTCTATTATATCACATTTTCATAAAAATACGGTCCTGGTGGTTAAATACTTACCAAGGCGTATATATTATGATATATTTCTTGAAATAGTGGTCCAATCTCTGATGTCTCAACGCAGGGAATAAATTGCTGCGAGGGACTGTTTTGTCTCCACAATGGGTAAGTTGTATCACCAGGCTAGAGAGAGAGTTGCATAATGTCAATTTACGCTTTTTTATTTACAAGCTACTAGTGATCTCTGCAGGTTTTAGTCTCTTTTTGAGTATTATTGCGCACTATTTATCATCACAGTTCATAGCCTACCATTATTTACAAGTATTTACAAGTCAGGTTAGGTAGAGCCGGTGGTAGATTATTTACTTCACATCCAACCTCTAGTGAGAGCATACTGATCGTAACTTAAATTATTTGTACCGCTCATGACATACTGAAGGCCCTCAGCCGAGGGCGGCGCAACAGTGCTGTTATTTACTATTACTGGTCGGCCGTGTCCAATTCAATGCTGAGGGCCTTCAGTATGACAGGAAGTGAGGCATTATTTAAGGAAGTAAGATAATAAAAACTACACGAGCAGTCCTTTTTATCTGAACTACTCGAGTAGTCCAATGTGCGACAGAAAACGCGCGGCAATCAATTATCTCAAACAAGCGCCAGCTGAGTTAATTGACTTGGTGGTTTATAAGGAGTGTCTGCCACCACCCTATTGCATTCATGATCGGAGAGACGCGAGGTAGCAGGGAGGCCGCAGTACACTTGTAAGGTAAGCGATTCCGCTGGTAGGGCTAAACTATTGAATCCGCTGCAGTTCAGACGCCCTATGCGTCACTCAGCTGTCCCACAACAGAGCTCTCTAAAAATCTAAAACTATAAATATCGAGGCTCTTATGAGCGATTTGATTCATGAGCGGTACAAATAATTTAAGTTACGATCAGTATGCTCTCACTAGAGGTTGGATGTGAAGTAAATAATCTACCACCGGCTCTACCTAACCTGACTTGTAAATACTTGTAAATAATGGTAGGCTATGAACTGTGATGATAAATAGTGCGCAATAATACTCAAAAAGAGACTAAAACCTGCAGAGATCACTAGTAGCTTGTAAATAAAAAAGCGTAAATTGACATTATGCAACTCTCTCTCTAGCCTGGTGATACAACTTACCCAGTGTGGAGACAAAACAGTCCCTCGCAGCAATTTATTCCCTGCGTTGAGACATCAGAGATTGGACCACTATTTCAAGAAATATATCATAATATATACGCCTTGGTAAGTATTTAACCACCAGGACCGTATTTTTATGAAAATGTGATATAATAGAATTCACTAAATGAATGTCCTTCACCTTTTCCTAGAAATTACCAGTTAGCAATGAATAATCGGTGGCTACCTGCACTCTCCCACTTTGTTTCCTAATTGAATAAGGTAACTATAAGAACAATCTAGGGCTATTGAGATGCTCATATGATTCTAATAGGGACATCATACATTGTATATACTGTCTTTTCACAACATAGGACGTTAGAGGACCCCCATAGAGAATTACTAATTGACAAAGGTAACCTCCATAGAGACCTATCTGAACAATCTCAGCGGTGTTAAATATTCAAGCATACACCAAGAATACCAATTTTTTAAGGTAATTCCATAAATTGCATCCATCAGATACTCTTAAGATTTTAATAGAGACATCATATATTGGATATACTGTTTTTCCATAACACAGGACTCTCATAGAGAATTACCAATTGATGAAGGTAGCCTACATAGAGATCCAACTGAACCATCTCAGCGGTGTTAAGATTCAAGCATACACCAAGAATACTAATTTTTAAGGTAATTTCGCATATTGCATTTATGTCTAAGTAACAATCCCCATTACAGCTTGATATTAATAATATAAATACTTTCTAAATCATTTAGAATTACCCTATCATCTAAAGGAACGTGCCACCACAAGGTTGGATGTCACAATACTAACATAGAACCCAACAGAGAGGATCTCGTCTTCTCCATTTCAAGGTACTTGTGTAATTCCATCAAATTGGGGCTGTAGCTACAGGGGATTAACAAACCCTCACGTGATCCAGTACTAAACACACTGGCCGTAATTTCCCTGTAGAGATGGGCTACTCTGTAAGAATCAAGGCCAATATTCCCACCCAAGTCCCCAGGGCTGGCGTAAAAAGTATATATTCTGGCCAACCTGTCCCCCACCCTTTCCAAGTCATACCACATGCTTAATAAAAGAGGCGAAAATGTGCCCATCTTTGTTAAATGAAAATCACGACACTGTATTTGTCAGTCAATCACGCTTGATAACGTGGGTCTTTTTCTCAATGATGTGAACATGTGAACAAAATGCTAATCAAAATGTAACAGAGCCATTTCTTAATAAGATGTTTCTTCTTTTAGAAACCCTGTCCTGATGAAGGTCAACTCCTAGATACCGAAACGCTGCGTCGACAACTTGTGTTCTTGTGTTTTTAAATTATTTCTTTGTACCCATGTACATTTCAAAGTACATTTTTATGTTTTTTAAACTGGCATTATATATTAATTTTTGTATACTATGAATTAAAAATTGTACAATTACATACATCTTGTGTTTTGAATTGTGTCTCTGAAATTTCCCTCAACATCTGTGATTTATTTTGCATGTGGTTATGGTATTTGCTGGCCAATTGGCTTTCCCCCCCTCCCCCCCACCTCATCATCTCTTTAACTGAGGAAATTTTCCTTCTCTGCCTGAACTATAGGCCAGCTAGGGACTACTTGTTCGTTGTACCAATTCCAGATTTAGACTCCTGTTCTTAGCCCACTCAGCACGTCCTGCTCGCTTCACAAAGGAGTGTCCCACAATGAGGATAGACAGGACTGCTTCGTCTAGCCCCGCCACCGCACCTGAAAAGACACACATGTAAGACAAGGAACCGCAATTCAAACTTGATCCTCCAACCCTACACCCCTCAACCTGATGTATGTCTTGTAGCAGACGGATTTCCAACGCCCCAAGTGCATGAGCTCCTCCCTCCCCCAAACCTTTTTGGCTGCATCCGTCGCCGCACCTATGCAGAAAGAATGTGTCCCAAAAACCCTTGTGTCCTCACCCATGGCGTGCAAGGCGTGCCGAAGGACACATAGCAGCTGAGCCGCCGTCACCCTTCCCTTGTCGACCCGGCAAAACACTTCCCCTGTCGTCGATCTCCTCCCGAATGCCAAACCCCCCCCCCACCCTGCTGGGCATACCACACTTTCCCCCACCGGACCCATGACAACCCACTTCCCCGCTCCCCGTTGGTCGGTCTTCGATCGCCGTAACAGAACCGCCACCTCCTGAGACATCAATTCCACCTCCTCCCAACGGACCCCTGGCCGCCCTCTGGGCCCCACAAATTCTGACACTCGAAAAGACCCAAAATACATCCACGGCATGACTGTAGAAAACAGAATGGTCTCCTCTTGGTTGCGGCAAATCGTCGGCAAAAGCTGTATCAAGCCGACAAGCGTAAAAGCCGTGATGGGCCAGCGCTGACTAACCTTGGCGCCCCTCTCCCGCACCCAACCTTCCAAAAGACGCGTGCCCAATTCTCCCGCGGACGGCACGTAACCCCACCACAACTTCCCCATGAAAGCGACGGCTGACAACTTGCTGGCAATCGTCGCTTTCGACATCCCCTTGTCCATCATCTGCAGCATAAACTGCACTACCTGTTCGCTCCGCAGCCAGCGATTGTCCTGCCGCACTGCAACCACCTTCCAAAAATTCCTGCAATGCCTGCTTGTACGCTCTCTGGGTAGTAATTGCCACCGACGCTCTTACCAGTTGTATGACCCGGTTTCTCCTACTAACCACAATCCCAACTACACCGGCGTCTTGCGTTCGTCCGCCTCCGTGGCTAGCCCATGGAACTCTGCCACTGTGAATGAGACAAAGCATCTGCAATGTCATTTTCCACCCCTGACACATGTCGGGCTTGAAACAAAATGTCATGTTCCAAACATTGCAGAACAAACACCCTCATCAACTTGAGCACCTGTGGGTCCCTTGCCAATTGCCTATTGACGACCTGCACTACCGACATGTTGTCCACTTTGAAAATCACCCATTTGTGTGCCAGCTCTTGCGCCCACACAGTCACTGCCACCACCAGCGGGAAACGTTCCAAGAACGCAGTGCTCCTCCCCCCGCCATGCCAATGCGGCGGCCAAGCCTCTGCGCACCACTTCCCCCGCCAGTACAGACCGAAACCACCCACACCTGCCGCATCCGATTAGATGGTAACGTCCCATTCTCAGTCCTCGGGAGGCGCCATGGGTATACCATTGAAGCGTTCCAAAAAGGCCCGCCACATGCGCAGGTCCTCCGTCGTACCCGCCGAGAATCGCAGATGATGATGTGGCAGCGACAGTCTGGACAATGCAAGGCACAGCCGTCTGCAGAATGTACAACCCGCCCATACGACGTGGCATGCAAAGTTCAAATGCCCTAGAAGAACCTGCACCTCACGAACTGTCACCTTCTGTTTCCTCAACATGTTGTCCACCAAAGACAGCATGTACACCTTCTTGTCCCCCGGCAGGCGTTCTTCCATGGCCACGGAGTCAAGCTCTATTCCCAGAAATGACAGCACCGTGCTGGGTCCCTGCGTCTTCTCTGGCGCCAGGGGCATACCCAGGTAGGCCATGAGTTCCGTAAAACCGTCTAGCTGCTGCTGGCAGTCCGCTGAACCAGGCAGTCCCATCAAGAAGAAGTCATCCAGGTAGTGCTTCACCGTCTCTTTGCCTGGGTGCCAGGAAAAAGCCCACTGCAAGAATGTACTAAAAGGCTCAAACAATGCGCACGAGATCAAGCACCCCACGGGTAACACTTTGTCTACAAATATGGCTCCGTCAAACTGGATCCCCAACAGCTAATTGTTATTGTTATTGTTAATTTAGATTTATATCGTGCCAATCACCTGCAGGTCTCTAGGCGCTCCGGGTGTACCGGTACCAGTAGTCATCCGGGTGTACCGGTACCAGCCGAAAGGGCGACTTAATGTCGCATTTCACCATGAGGGCGCCCGTCTCCACCGATGCCACCAACTGTCGTGCCACATCGACGGAAGAGTAAGACACCGATGATAGTTCTGCTGATATATAATCATTTATCAACGTCCCTTCCGGCCACGACAGATGCTAAATCAGGCGATATTGACCCGGCTCCTTCTTCGGCACTACTTGGATAGGAGAGATAATCAGATCCCGAATGGGGGCCTCCCGAAAGGGGCCCGCCATCCACCCTTCCCGCACCTCCTTGACCAATTTGTCCCATACCACTGTCTTGTGTGCATTGACCGATTTCAGATTTTCGGCCCACCTGGCAATTCTCGGACCCTCGTAGCCCAGCCGGAAACCCTCCAGAAACCCTTGCCGTAACACACTCGCGTCTTCGCTCTGTGGATAAGACGCTAGAAGGGTCTCCAGCCCGTCCTGTTTAGCTGGCATATGAGCCTTTTCTCAGTGTCCCTTGACCGCCCTTTCCTCCCCCGCCCCCGGTCTGTGGCCCTGTCATCGCGGACTGCTGACTATGAGTGCCGCCCCCAACTCCCCAGCATTGCACCACCGGGTGTCGCTTCCCGCATTTGAAGCACTCATGCCAAAATCTACAATACTGTCTGGCATACACACCTTTGTTATAGTCGCAACATGCCCCCACCGTGGTACCAGCGACACCCTCTCCTTGCCCCACCCCCCACGGGTGGGGCGGGTAGGAAAGGGGCGAGACGCGAGCGGTAGACCGCTGCCCGTGTAAATTGTTTACCCAAACTTCGCCCCCCCCCCATGGTATGCTGATACAGATCCGAGTTGAGTTTCCCCCACTTCGCCTCCGGGTCCGCAGCCAAGCGTGCTAGAAACTCCTCATCATAATGCGACCACGCATTACCCCCATACATGACCTGCGCCCGCCATTTCACGTCCGTATATTTAAAAAGCGCGAGCGACCGGTCTGGGTACTTTTCGCAATACACGCTGGCGAATATCAAAAACCCCGCTGACCAATTTTCTATGGTCAGGGGGACCTTCGGCCGCTTGGCCAACTCCTGTTCCTCCTCCTTCTACCCCTCCTTTGCCGTCAGCTCACGGTGCAGGAGCTTTAAGATATCCACATAGTCCCCTTTCCAAATCTTCTTGGTGGCCAGCGACAAGTGCGCCCCCAGGGATTTCGTAATGCCCATATAGGGTAGCTTGCGCACCTGTATATCGTGCCTCTCTTTCCCCTCCTCACCCTCCTTGGTCCCCTCATCCTTCTTTGTATCCGCGGATCCGCCCTCACTGGCACCCGCCTCGTCGGGTCCCACCCCGTGCCCCACACATATGGTCCTTTACTTAGGCGCACCCCTTCTTCCCCTCCTTTAGCATCTGTGCCGACCGACACCTTGTCCCGTTGGGCCCCGCCCAACCCACTCCCGGTTCCGCACCTTTCCTCACCTGGCGTCAAGGTTGGCATTCGCACCGGCGGATCCCGCAGCCTAAACAGGGAAGCAGGGGGGCCGCCACTCTATCCGCTCTGCACCTCTTTTGTGCCTGCAAAATACTAGAAACAACATTACTCCGATCCCCCCCATCCTTTCCATCCCCCAGCCCCTCCTGGATTTCCCTCTCCTCCATGCTGTCATGATCATAGTCTAGCTGGGCCATCTCACCCTTCTCGTTGTACATTCCTGCAAGACCCATCCTGTCCTGCCATCGGCCACCCTACGCGGGCTCCAGCCTACTCAGTCCTGCCCTTTCCCTACAAGTACGGAGCAGTTCCCCCAAATCCACACTCTCCCTCCTCCTCTCCGCATGATACTCTTCGGGGTCCCGATCTGTAATGACGGACCTCCGCCCCATCCCCCGGCGGCCGTCTCGACCCTTCGGGGTGGTGCTGGCGGGGACTTACCGCCCCGCCACCCGTAGGACGCCATTGTCAGGTCCCTCGTGGGAGCGCAACCACCCGCATAAGGCAGAGCTGGCCAATCCCCTCGGTGGATTGGAGCCGCATGTTGCTCTCCCGAGCACCTCACCACACGTTCCTGTTGAAAGAAATAAGTGGAGTCCAACATGCCGGGGTTAAAATGGTCCCCCACTCCGCCAGATCCCAAGTGTCCCACGCACTCCCCCCGCACCCCTACCCACTCACGATGAATGACCCACTCGATGCGAAGGGGTAGACCGCCATGCCTCAAATTCCCCTCCTGTGCCCAGCGAGTCCCACCCCCATCCCCCCAGCCGCCCATCTCCTCCTCCCCGACGCTCCACACTAGAGACTCCAACTCCCGGCGCACGGAACTGTCCTCTCCCCCCCAAAAAAAACCCAGGCCCCCTCCCCTCCCCTGGTGTTCCCAACGCCTCCTCCCAAACCCCCCGGCCGCCCTGGCCCTCCAGCACCCCCCCAGTCCTCTTCGCCGTATTTAGCGCCAGCTAGGGACCCAAAATCCGTCAACCAGCACCCACCCCCCTGTCCCTCTTCAGCCAACCCCCTCCCCCCACTCCCCTCACGCAACACCACTTGCTCTACCTCAACTGGCCCCACCCCGGGCTCTGCGGCCTGCTTGGTACCCCCCAAGGCCCTACCCCCCCTGTACCCATGAACCCCCCCAAACCCCTCTTTCCCTCCCCCTCCCCCACCTCCGAGCTATCAATGAGCTGGGGCGATGCCCCCCTGTCGCATTCCGGTGCAGGGACGTCCCCCCCACCTGCCCCCACGTCAGTACCGTTTCGCGCCCTCTCTGGCCCGCCCCGATGCCGTGCGCCGCCCCCCCTCCCGTTGAGATTCCCTCGGTGCAGGCCTGTCCCTCGCCCACGTTGCCCCCCCAGCACCCTCCTTAAAATTCAACGCGGGCCTTGGCGCCGCGACCCGCCTCCCCCCCGACGCGTTCCCGGTGCTGACGCCTGTGTCATGCGGCCACTCCCTCCTCCTTCCGCTGCCATCCACCCGCGCCCCCCTCTCACCACCTCTATTCTCGGCCGTACATGAGGCAGCTAGCATGCGAGCACCGCTGCTGCGGCGTCACTCGCCTCGCGTCGCGGCGGTCTCACCTTCACGTCGGGCCACAAAATATCCATGCGGCCCGCGTCTTCGAGGAGGCTGATGGCCTCCAAAACCCTCGGATCCTCCATACGCGCCATCACCCCCTTTTGTACCGCTTTGTTCGCCATAAGTTGGCAGGGTATGCTCAAACGTGAGTCCCTTGCTCACTTTGACGCTGGATTCAAGCAAACCTGGCTGAAGACGGCAGAAATGCCAGAAACCGGTCCTAGTAAGCTTGTTTCCAGTCCAGGGAAGGCATGGCTTGACAGTTCGGGCAGGACTGTTCCCATGAGGCACAGGGTCAGACTGATTTGCATATGGCCATGTCTGAACTAGGGTTGCAGAGTGGGCTAAAGAATGGTGATGGATTAAACCCATATCTGTTGACAGGGTGTGAGTGTTTGATTGGTTCAGATGCTCCGTCTATCACTACCCCCTTTTGTACCACATCATCCCAGGAAAGGCACATGAGCGGTAATCCGACAGCCGCAAACCGCCACACCAACACTGCCCCCAGGAAAGGTTCCGACAGCGCGACACAAACAGCACAGGAAAGGCAACCACAAGGCAAACCAAAGGCCAGACTAAAAGGCAAAAACCCCCAGGATCACCCCGCAACCGGCTGATGGGTCACTACCCCCAAAATGGTGGGTTGCTCCCTGAAATGCCCGGTTATAGAGGCCCCCAGCCCAAAGCTAGCCCAACCAAAGCCCAAGGAGCCCAAAGGGAGCCCAAACAGCCCAACCAGCCCAAAACGGAGGTACTGGCTGCCCCCCGGCCCAAAACCCCCCTGGGAGGTGCGGACCTCCCGCTGGTCGGCCGCCCCTCCCAAAGCCCTAATGTTTGATTTTCACCCAGTGAATTTCAGCTGGTCAAACTTGGAAAATATTCTGAGCAAAAAAGACCAGCACCAAAATATGCAAATTATGTCCCATTGTGCCCTTATTTATCACATGGTATCAGTATTCATTGGCTGTGATAAATAATGATGCAATCACAAATAACTTGCACCTGAGGCCTTTGATTCTATACAAAGACTAACCATAGGAAACTCAGACTTGGTCAGGCTCCACCAGTGGTGGCTGGCAGGGAACGGGGGGGACACAAAATATATTTAAAAAAAGAAACCACTTTTTTTTTTTTTTTTGCAGAGTTTTATATAGCGCGAACTAGAACCGAACCGAATCAGTTATCAGAGCGCTTTACATAGCACCAGTTACGTTACATGAGGACACACTTTCATTTTAGGCACGGGGAGATTAAGTGATTTGCCCAGAATCACAGGGGTTTTTTGGCGTTGTTACCGAGACTCGAACCCAGATCCCCAGGTCCGAGGTCGAGCGCCTTAGCCGTTAGGCAAACCCCTCTCCCCTGCTTGCGGCTGCCTCCGCCTCTCCTCCATTGCTGACGAGTCCCAGACGCACCCAGGCCCCTCTAAGCCAATCACAATGCTGCGATGCAGCGTTGTGATTGGTCTGAGCACCATAGTTTGGCACTCACATGGGACAGGGAGCCTGCGCATGTTCCCCACCAGGCTATATTTTACAGCCTAGTGGGGAATAGGCAAAGTGCGCATCACTGTTTAGCTGGGCCTAGACAGCCGGCCAAGCAGTCATGTGCACTTAGTGTTCATGAACCACTCCTCTTCCCTGTGCCACCAGTCCGCCCCGCCAAAACCCGTCCTGCAGCAACAAAAAGTAAAATAATAGTAACGCTGCCTTAGTGGAGGAGCCGCCCCTGATCTTCACTAGGAACAGGGCCACGTGAATTGACAAGCCATGTCCGCTCTAGCCAGGAACAGAATCAACCCCAGATCTTCATTGGTAAGAGCACAATACACTTAGGCTCCATGTGGACGGCACATGGACATGCAGTTTTTCATCAGTGATGCCTTATGGTGTGCACGCTTTACTCAGCGCACGAAAACTGCTTCTAGGCACTACTAGATGATAGAATGCAAAGGTGAATTTTAGTAGCATCTAGTGCAATTGTGCAGGGAAAGGAGGAGCTGGAGATGAAGTACAGCTTCCCAGGCTCAACTTGGAGACCATACACTGCAGCGTTAATATTGTTACAGCTCGGCAGTACCTTCAGAATGTGTCTTTTGCTCAAATGGATTACGAGTAATATGTTGTAAAAATTTTTACCACGCCTTTCTTTGCATCTCTGAATATTATAATCACCTGTCTTTTGGTAGGGGAAAGTGACATGTCAGCAGCAGGAGCGGCCCATGCAGGTAAGAGCAGTGGGTGGTGGAGGGGGTGGGGACAACTCGACAGACGACGTCGAGGGAAAATTAAATATTTATTTAATTTTCCTCTTTGTCGTCTGTCAAATCCCTCCCACCCCACCACTTTTACCTGCACGGGCCGCTCCTGGACAGCAGACTTTCCATGCTGTGACACTGTATTACCCGTGACTGTGGAGTATTTTAGTATCACACAGGTGTTTTACCACATGCACCAAAATCAAACAGGAAGCAGGCAATGGTTGGGTCACCACGCCTTTCTCTATATGTGAAAAACTCTAAACTGTAACTTTAAGGTATTGGTGAGCATTCCACAGACAATGCTTGTTCCAAAGGTCACTAACATCAAATGCCCCATGGGCTAGAAAGCATTGGCAATGGCAATAGATCTAGCCCTTATAATGCGAGTGCTGAGCTGATGGCTTTGCCAATGTTTGTCTGTAAACTATTGCTTACAAGAAAACAAAAGGAAGACATAATTTCAAAAGACTGTAGGCAAAGCAAACATATCTTATGGTATTTCAAAACTGCAGCTTAAATTAGATTTTTAAATCTTTATCGATTGCATTTATTCATCTTTCATACACTTTTCACTCGGGAAACTCTGAACAGAATTCACAAAGGATAGGCAAGTGGCACAATAAAAGGTGTATGCTTGTTAGGGTCCAATTTACCTTCCACAGGATTCAGTCATTTGTTTCTCTGTAGTAGCCTAGGGATCAGATTTGTGGGCCTCAAGGAGCAGTCAGGCTAAGTAAATCTTGTGCCAGGCCCATAAAGGAAGCAGTATACAAGTAAGGGAGAAAGAAAACACAGATCACTTCCTTTGAGGGCTGTATGAAAAAGAAATAAAGTAGTTCACTAAGGGTGAGCAGTGGAAGGTTAAAAGTCACCCAATGAAAAGCACCGTAAAGAAGCTGTGCGCCGGAAGAGAGAGAGAAAAACACAAGCATAGTAAGGCAAGTCACTGAATAAGAAGAACGCAAATGAGAGTGAGAATAAAGCCAACCAGTGGTAAGAAAATGGGCAGCTGTAAGTCCACTGTAAGTTCACAATAGGCCTTTCACACCCAGACAGCATGCACTGTCTGGATGGCAAGACCTAACAATAATGGTTTGGGGACACTTTCAGCAAAGGGAAGAGCTCTGTGCTTGGGGTACTTTGTGCCATTCTTTATATACTCATTTTTGCCAGCCTAATCATTTAGGGGCCAGATGTAGGTAACTTCAATTTACCCACTCATAAATACCGAATTTTACCGATTCGGTATTTATGAATCGGTAAATATGAAGGAGGGAGATGTAGGTAATTTTTCAAATTGAATTACCGAATCGGTAACATTCGGTATTTACCGATTCGGTAAATACCGAATCGGTATTTCCCAGTGATTGCTATGGGCTGTGAAGCCCATAGGAATCAATGGGAAATACAGAATCGGTAATTACGGAATCGGTAAATACCGAATGTTGCAAGGGTGCAGGGGGTGTCACTTTGACACCCTCTAGCACCCCAAGTAAAGGCATGTGTGACATGTGGCATACATACATGCCCTAAGGGCATGTCTGTGTGTCACATTGCACAGTGTGAATGCACAGATGTGCATGCACACCTGGATTCGGTATTTTACCACACAATAGGATTGTGTGGTAAAATACCGACACTTAAGGGCCTGTGGCACTCTCAGGAGTGTCACCTACATTTGGATTTACAGAATCGGTAAAATTACCGATTCGGTATTTTACAGATTCGGTAAATTTACCGAATCGGTAAATTTACCGATTCTGTAAAATAATGGCCCCTACATCGGAAAATCCAAATACCGGTCGGTAACGGCCGAATTCGGTCGTTACCGACCGGTATTAGGGCTCCTACATCTGGCCCCTAGGTCTTATATTTCCATAAATCACTTTTCATATGACTTATTTCTGTTCCCTGTATCCTCTTTTAGTCTTGCAGCCACGGTGCCCTCTCTGGTGGCCCAAGACAGTGAAGATCATATCTCATGACGCTCTTCATAAAACTTGAATAGGACTTGTCAAATGGACCTTTTAAGACTGATTTCTTTATAGCTAGAGCGAGAGAGATCAGGCGAGGTGAACACAGTAATTTTGACAGAAACCACAGGTAAATTGGAAAAGAGACAGGGGCATGTTAAAACACCCACTTTGGCAGCTACAGCAGGGCTGGGTTCTTTGTGGGCCCTTGTGTCTGCAACTCAACAGACAAAAGCTCATAAATAATCTTACAAGTAGTAGTGAAAGATGAGGTGACAGAAAAGAGGAAGAATGATGGAGGGATGAAAGGAAGAAAAGTTGTAAGTAAGAAGTGGTGAAAGAAAGTAGGAAGCAGCCGCGGTCCGTGCAAGTAACAGCAGTGGGGCAGGGTTAAGGGGCCATTTCGAGGGACGATGCAGAGGGAAAATTAATTATTTATTTAATTTTCCTTCAACATCGTCCCTCAAAATCCCCTCTTACCCTGCCCCATTGCCCCACCGCTGTTACCTTCACGCACCGACTCTGGTAGGGAGGATGGATGGATGAGTGGGTTGACGGATGAGGTTGATTGGTGGAAGGGTGGGTGACAGGATGGGTGAATGGCTAGGTGGATGGGTGGGTGAAAGGAAAATGGAAGTTAGAGGTTCAATTGATGGATGAAAGCCTTTATTGATGGATGGATAAGTCAATGGATTGATGTATTGGTAGATGGATGCATGCATAGATAATGGATGTGTGTATGGATGGATGGATGGATGGAATGGCTGATGGATGGATAGCAAAGGTTTGAATGACAGATGAAAGAATGAATGGGTGACAGTATATAAAGGTAAAATGTATAGAACAATTACCCTATGCACACACAATAGAAAGTACAAACAATGGTCATATCATTGGATAAAAACAAAATTTGCAAAGGGTAAGGTAGCAGAATGACGAAGGAGTCTTGTGTGGACTGAAATCCTCAGTTCTTTATTTTCATGACAAAGAGACAGCAGCCAGCCGACATGTGTTTCATTGCTCGTGCCAATCTTCATTGCTGGGAATAACAGAAAAATCACTTACAGAGACATAACTACCCATATGGAATGTCTGCATTGCATGCACAACAGTCGTGCAGCCAGTGGCATGATTACTAAGTCATAGACAAGTTCATCCATTAGGTGAGACTCAAGTAAAAAAGGTGAGTGATCGTGAATCATTAGTATACCATAGGTAGCCATAATTATTCCAAAATTATATGTCAAAGGATGACAACCATAGAGTGTTGATTCAAAACGGAAAGTGGAGAGTGAGAGTGAGTATTGCGTGCTCCAATAGAAGAGGGTGTACAACGAAAGTGACAAAGGTGATTCAACCAATCCAGAAACATGCCAGCCAAGAGCATAGTGTATGGATATAAACATTTTAAATGTGTTGGAGAGGAAGATGGTGCTAGCAAAGTGATTGCCACTTACACCAGTGGTATTACTTGAGACATACCTTGAACGCTACTGTATACGCAAGGGAGGTCTAAGGGTACAGAATCAGAAAATAGGGAAAAGGAAGAAAGACAAAGGAAGCGGAAAAAGGGGAAGAAAAGCGGAAACGATCCATAAGAAACCAGTCTAATTGCAAAATCGCAACTCCAAATATTGTAGTTCTTGGATAATGGATAACGTAATGCTCACCGCTCTGCCGTTTATACTTCCGACCCGGTAGGGCCCTTGACCAATATAAGTGAAAAGTAGAACTGTAAGGAAGGTCACTAGGATAAAATTGAAAGAAAAAGAGAAAGAAAGTGAGAGGGTGTAATCACCTCTTACTGAACGTAGTGTGAATATGCTCAATTCAGAAAGTAGGGATCAACCTATTTGTGTCTCAGTTACAAGAGAGTGAGAAAATGATTTTAGATTTAATAGGACAAAAATAGTATATGCTCCAATTGTCTAACTGGATTAAAAATAGTCACCTTAAAGGTCCATCTATTCCAGTAAGGATATACTATTATAGGTATAATCAATAGATAGAAACAATTGCTGATAGACTACATGCTAAAGCTGCCAAGGCAGGTGCATGACTGCGGAGCAGAAATATGCCGATCTATTTCTCGAGTTAAAAGTAATCCCCGAGAAAGAATTGAAAACAACAGTCAGCTACTTGTTACAATCCATATAAGTTACTCTGCCTACATCCATTTAACAAACAAGAATCTTACCCTCCGACTGAGTTGCATCGGACAGTAACGATGAGAAATATATTATGTGGGGATCATAGCGATGCCAGAATGTTGCAAAAGTATGCCCACTATCTGTAAAGTAACAATTGTTTATTACCATAGACATTGTGGCCGTAAGTACCATGATAAACAAAGCGATCAAATTAGATACAACCTTCAGCTTAAAAACTCACCGAGTGTCGTGAGCCCAATCCGTCCCAATTCTTGTTTAAAATTGGAGAATCCCCAATTAGTAGTGTAGGCAGACGCGATAAAAAACTAGAGGGAATAAGCAGGAAAGCGTGTCAAAAACATCCATTTGGATGTGGTAGAGATTGCAAATAATCGGTTCGTGATTATAAACTCAATGGCGGCCGTGCCGCGAAAAACGGGGAATCCTAATAACTAGAGTAGTAGACTTACGAAGGAGACGCGAAGTGCGCGCCGGTATCAAGATCTCCCGGGTCACAGAGTTCCTGGTGTCGCGGAATATGTGGATCTCTTTCTTGGTCCTCAAGTACAAAATCTTCCATTATACATACAAGATACTAAGCATATACTTAGCACTCTAACGGATATTCAATGGCAACCTGGCACTATCTTGGTCACCATGGATGTGGTGGCCCTTTACACCAGTATCAACATGGACTTAGGCATAGAAGCTATTAATAAGATCTTGTATAACCGACCAGCTTCACTCTGGCAGCATACCACTATGCTTTCGTCTATGATGGAGTTGGTATTAAGAAACAACTTTTTCATCTTTGAACAAACCTGGTATCGCCAAAAGAGGGGGTGGCGATGGGGTCAAAATTTTCCCCCTCTTTTGCTAACTTATTCATGGGCACACTAGAGGTGGACATGATCTGGGGACCGAAAGGCTCTGAATTTATCGACTCCATTATTTTTTGGGGTCGTTATATTGACGATTGTATACTCTTATGGTCAGGCACCGAGGAACACTTGGCGAGATTCTTTGAACACTTGAATAACAACCCATGGGAAATTAATTTCACCATGAAATTCAGCAAAACTAACATTGAATTCCTTGATGTAGAGTTTTATGTTAAGCAGGACACACTACACAGCAAACTCTTTAGAAAAACCACTGCCTGCAATGCAGTGCTTCACGCCTCCAGTTCACACCCTCCTCACCAGGTCAATTCGATACCATATGGCAAGTTCCTACGAGCGAGACGCAACTGTAGTGAGGACAATGAATTTAGAAGCTGCCTACATTGCATGAAAGACAGGTTTTCCAAGAGGGCTACACCGATACCACCATTAAGAAGGCAGAAAAAAGGATTATTAAAGTCAAGAGACCCAACACACTAATAAGTGGCATACCTAAAAAACCCACTGTTAACATTGTCAGGCTGGTCACAGACTATAACTCCTTAAACCAGGCTCTACGGAAGAGCCTTACTAAACATTGGGGGATCCTGAGAACTGAAAAAACGATTTTAGAAAATATCACCACGAGACACCAAATTACTTTCAGAAGAGGAAACACACTTAGAAACAGATTGAGCCCCACAGTACCTCATGGCACCACTTCTACAACATAGTTGACCCAACATAGCATTGGCTTCTATAAATGCGGACTATGCTCAATGTGCAGATGGGCTAAACATGGCACCAAGAACTTCACTAGTCCCAAAGGTGATCAGTACAAGATCAAATTGAACATTAATTGTACCACAAGATATGTTGTCTACATTATAGAATGTAACTGCGGAAAACAATATGTAGGCAGCACTATCCAGCCTTTGAAGGACAGAATGAGTGAACACATGCGGGCCATCAATAAACAAGACCCTAGATATCCTGTAGCGTTACATGTCGCGAATTGCCAAACTGACGAATCAGACCGAAAGGTGCAATTTTTTGGCATAGACGTAATCGCTATGGGAGTCAGAGGTGGCAACAGAGAATTGAAATTGAGAAGGGCTGAGGCAATGTGGATAATGCGCTTGCATGCTGTGGGACATCGTCATAATTATGATTCAGAACTACAGTTTTTTCTGGGAGACTAACTATGCTGAACTAAGTATCCTCTTTGTGATACTCAATATGGGTCTCAATGGCAACTATTTGTGCCATGATTGACCCCTAAAATGAAATCACAACTATTTAATCGATTTGTGTAAGACATATGATAGAACATATACATTGATTTACGTCTGATGTTATTGTACAAAAGAATGTCCCCTAACCAATTGCATTCGAACATGTTTATATATTGAACGTAATTCCTATCATATAAATGTAGTTCCTACGTTGTTTCATCTAGAATGCAGAAACACACTCTCCATTGCTGTTATTCCAATTTTCTCATGTCTTTAAATGGCTTTGATATGAACTTCTCTACATGTACCTAATCATCCAGTTTTGCGGAAATGGTCTCATGTAATCCTAATTTTTGAACATTCACGAATGTATTCTCTAATTTTATAATCGACATATAATGATTTTTACCACTGGATGTCATACACAAAGATACCCAGTGATGCACTGCGGGACAGACATTACAGAAAATGTTGCACAATTTTTTCAAATAAGAAAATAGAATATGCAATATTTTCCACTGTACTGTCACTAGAAACACAATTTCTTTATTTGCATGTGCATGATACACGCAGTAGGGCTTCATCTTTCTACAGGCACTACGAGCTTTGTCTGTTACGAACGGTGCATGATTTCGGATTTATTGCATTACTGTCGCAATTTTGAAAATACTAACGTTAAACCTTAGTCCAAACACCCTATCCTTCCAAGACTGTTTTTCACTTCTGCCAGTCTTTGGATTATTTTGATAGGTGTTAGCGGGTTGGCGGTGTTTCTGATATATTACTAAATCCATCCAATTTCGAATCTTCTAGGAGATGCCATTACATGCATCTAGTGTGTCAACAACTGTTATAATTTTCAGCTTTTATATGCCCGTGATGTAATATCCACGTCCAGTTCAGATCACGCACATACGTACGTAGTATTTCGTCTTTTTGTATGGATTTAATTAACTATAGTTGAGTCAGCGGTCTAGTGGTTACAAACTGAGTTGCTCATGCATAATCCGGAACCACTATTTAACATATGCCACTTCCGGGTCACGTGTCCGACACCAGGAACACTGTGACCCGGGAGATCTTGATACCGGAGCGCACTTCGCTTCTCCTTCGTAAGTCTACTACTCTAGTTATTAGGATTCCCCGTTTTTCGCGGCACGGCCGCCATTGAGTTTATAATCACGAACCGATTATTTGCAATCTCTACCACATCCAAATGGATGTTTTTTTACACGCTTTCCCGCTTATTCCCTCTAGTTTTTTATCGCGTCTGCCTACACTACTAATTGGGGATTCTCCAATTTTAAACAAGAATTGGGACGGATTGGGCTCACGACACTCGGTGAGTTTTTAAACTGAAGGTTGTATCTAATTTGACCGTTTTGTTTATCATGGTACTTACGGCCACAATGTCTATGGTAATAAACAATTGTTACTCTACAGATAGTGGGCATACTTTTGCAACATTCTGGCATCGCTATGGTCCCCACATAATATATTTCTCATCGTTACTGTCCGATGCAACTCAGTCGGAGGGTTAGATTCTTGTTTGTTTCATGGATGTAGGCAGAGTAACTTATATGGATTGTAACAAGTAGCTGACTGTTGTTTTCAATTCTTTCTCGGGGATTACTTTTAACTCGAGAAATGGATCGGCATATTTCTGCTCCGCAGTCATGCACCTGCCTTGGCAGCTTTAGCATGTAGTCTATCAGCAATT
The DNA here is from genome assembly GCF_964261635.1 of Lissotriton helveticus. Lineage (NCBI taxonomy): Eukaryota > Metazoa > Chordata > Amphibia > Caudata > Salamandridae > Lissotriton > Lissotriton helveticus. Next base: position 331,759,221 of record NC_136065.1, on the reverse strand, counting down.
GTTTCTATCTATTGATTATACCTATAATAGTATATCCTTACCGGAATAGATGGACCTTTAAGGTGACTATTTTTAATCCAATTAGACAATTGGAGCATATACTATTTTTGTCCTATTAAATCTAAAATCATTTTCCCACTCTCTTGTAACTGAGACACAAATAGGTTGATCCCTACTTTTTGAATTGAGCATATTCACACTGCGTTTAGTAAGAGGTGATTACACCCTCTCACTTTCTTTCTCTTTTTCTTTCAATTTTATTCTAGTGACCTTCCTTACAGTTCTACTTTTCACTTATATTGGTCAAGGGCCCTACCGGGTCGGAAGTATCACCGGCAGAGCGGTGAGCATTACGTTATCCATTATCCAAGAACTACAATACTTGGAGTTGCGATTTTGCAATTAGATTGGTTTCTTATGGATCTTTTCCGTTTTTCTTCCCCTTTTTCCGCTTCCTTTGTCTTTCTTCCTTTTCCCTATTTTCTGATTCTGTACCCTTAGTCCTCCCTTGCGTATACAGTAGCGTTCAAGGTATGTCTCAAATTATACCACTGGTGTAAGTGGCAATCACTTTGCTAGCACCATCTTCCTCTCCAACACATTTAAAATGTTTATATCCATACACTATGCTCTTGGCTAGCATGTTTCTAAATTGGTTGAATCACCTTTGTCACTTTCGTTGTACACCCTCTTCTATTGGAGCACGCAATACTCACTCTCACTCTCCACTTTCCGTTTTGAATCAACACTTTATGGTTGTCATCCTTTGACATATCATTTTGGAATAATTATGACTACCTGTGGTATACTAATGATTCACGATAACTCACCTTTTTTACTTGAGTCTCACCTAATGGATGAACTTGTCTATGACTTAGTAATCATGCCACTGGCTGCACGACTGTTGTGCATGCAATGCAGACATTCCATATGGGTAGTGATGTCTCTGTAAGTGATTTTTCTGTTATTCCCAGCCCTGAAGATTCACGCGAGCGATGAAACACGTTCCCGGCTGGCTGCTGTCTCTTTGTCATGAAAATAAAGAACTGAGGAATTCAGTCCACACAAGACTCCTTCGTCATTCTGCTACCTTACCCTTTGCAAATTTTGTTTTTATCCAATGATATGACCATTGTTTGTACTTTCTATTGTGTGTGCATAGGGTAATTGTTCTATATGTTTAGGGTCTCGCCGGCTTACTGGTTAGACCATTGAGAGGTTTCACAGGTTTTCCACTCACCCAGTTGCACCACCAATTTACGATTGATAATCTGTGTACTCATGCGTGTTTGATCTCAAGCAGTGCGCCCATTTTTACTGACATCTAAATCTTTCTCTGTTTTATATAAAGGTAAAATGGTGGATATCAGCAGAGCGGATGGAAGGGTGAAGGCATGAATGGATACCTGCCTGCATTGGAGAGACACTGGATCTTTCTAGGTATGATTGGGCTCACTTGCTACGCTTGCTTGGTGCCATCAGAGTTTTGGTTCAAAGTAGGGGCTATTCTAATTTTATGTCTACCTACTTGAAAAGAGGAAAAGTCAAGTTGTTCCATTTCTAGGCAAGAGGACCAATTCAGAAACTGACAGTAGACTTATTTAAGGAGATAGAGACAGACTTGTCAGTGGCACCCTTGTAAACTTACTTTCTGCCGCTCCGCCTTTCAAAATGAAATGCTGGCTAATTAAATTTAGTTTCATACTCTCAGAGTTTTTCTCCAAATGTTGAACAACCACTGACACAGACTTTTTTATTGTTTTGTTTTCATACTAGAGTACAAGTAACAGTAATATGTTAAAAATATTGCGGATGTAGCAGGACAAATGCTATTGCAGTAGGCCAAGGCATAATTCAAATTAGGATGGATGGGCTTCTGATGTCGTTCACTGAGTTAGCACACCCATACTTGTCATTGGATGGATCGGCCGCCTTGATAATGAAACACCTCTGGTGTAGTCTTTAAGACAGATCCGTAACTTAGGGATAAATATTGGCTCTAAGGACTGGGATAGCGGGCTATGTGTGTGTAGTGGCTAGATGAGGCATCGCCTTCCGGGCTTAGCAGCTGTCGTAACACACTGTGAGAGGCCAGCAGGGCACGTTTTTTTAACCTGAGTGGCATGCTCCCCGCAGGCCTGGCTCCAGCCCCCGGGCAGGGCAGCCTTCTATACCTGGGCCAGGTCTGTGCTGGACTGGGGTGGAGTCTGTGGCTCTTGCTGGCTGAATAGCTCCTGTAATCCCCAGTGAGAAGCCTGTACCTGCAGGTTGGTGGTGCCAGCCAGCAGACAGAGCCACGTACTCTACCACGGGAAGGGTGGTGTTTCACCTGCTGGGTTTGCCAGGTGTTAAGATTTCCACCAGTTAGCTTGTCACCTATTACGTTTCATCCTCAAGGCCATTCCAGCCAATTGACTAACATGGATGTGTCAACTAAGTGAACCACGTCACCAACATAGCCTTTCTAGTTTGAATTACAACCAGGCCTAGGGCTAAATTCATTAACCAGCCACAGTCTTTATCTTCTTTCCCAGAGGGTATATATTGTGGGACTGTAAAGAACCCCCAATCTGCCCATGATATCCACTAGTATGTGAGTTTTCCTCACATCACTTTGTATCTCGGGCATGCACAATCCCTGTTTAAGGGCAGGAAATTTATCAACAACTCTAGGTATCTCGGTGACTTATGTCAATTTATGTAGCTGCTGAGCCACGTTGTAACTCTATGCAATATCCTGATATGCAATTAAGCATTCTCCTGTGTCTGTCTGTTACTGTGTCAACTTTGGATTACTTTAGCAAATCTTTTCGTGATCCAGCTACACTTTAAATCTTTGTAAATAAGTCTATCATTGATAAGTTGTACAGGCAGCAGTCTTTGTTTTTTTACTGAGTAAGGTCTAGACGAAGCAGCCTTCTTAATCCTTGAGATTTGTGGAAGGAGACTGATTGCACAGAGATTGCGGTTTTGTTTTGTCACGGCTCAAAGCATGATCCAGTCTCCGGATCTTCCCGAGCTTGAGACGTAGAGAGGGCTGGACCATCACTGGTGTTCCAGCAGGCAGGGACATGGTACATAATACGAGTCTAGTGATTGTATTACTCTGTTAATTTCACATTGTGCAGCAGGGTATTTAAGTGCCTAGGTACTGTGACTTTTGTGACATGTGCTGCAAACATTTTCAGTATTTTAAAAACATATTTATATGTATGAATGGTCAATAGCTTTAAGAATATTTCTACACTATACTTGTTATCTGTGTTGTGAACATTTATTGTTGTAAAGGGCGGGCTCTGACTCAGATACTCTGTATATTATTGACTTTTTATATTCGATATGAACATTTACTGTTGTAAAGCGCTCTAATACCTTCAGGTCTAGCTAGCGCTATATAAAACTTTCAAATAAATAAATACATAAACTGTAGGCCTGATAACGTGCTTGCCAATCGTGGGCATGCATGGTGTACATGCTAATTACTGCTAGCACGGGATATGGAACATAGCAGGTGGAAATTGCATATGCGCTAATTCCGGCTACCGCAGGTGTGGTGCTGGTGCTGATTATTTGGGAAGGTTGTCAGTACAGGATGAAACAGTGATTAGTTATGAGTTGGAGATGAGTGTGTGTTGGCTGCTGTAGAAGACGTTGCAATGGAGAGATTTTCTAGAGAGGAGTGGGCGGAAGTCTTTAAGAAATATGTTGTTTTACAGAAGGTAATAGATTGTATGAGGGGGAAGACATAGTCAAAGAAGTCTGGGCATAGAAGTTCAGGCATATTTTGGAGCCACAAATGAGTTTTCTTTGTGGGCTGGGGCCTTATATGGCGCGGAACTCTAGATTTGTTCAATGTCATTTTTGAAATTGAGTTTAATGTTACCCCAAGAACAGCCTGCAATGAGAGTTTTTGGTCACCCGGAATAGACATATGAGCAGAGAGTTTGGTGAAGTCATGTAACGTGTGCATGGATGGCAACTCTCTGAAATTGATAAGTGTGAAAAGAGTAGAACAATCAGATGGACCGTGGAGGAAAATTGCTTTAGACATTTCTGGATCTTAAGAACGGTTTAGGTGATGTAGCAACATGCCTTGGTCATAGTTAACTATGTTTCTCATACCCCAGAAGTGAACATGGTAGTCAACCAACCACAAGGTTTGTGATTGGCCTTTTAGAAGGATTTATGAAAGAAGGAACACCCGATGCCCATGTGACTGACAACGGTGTTCAGTTGACCTGAAGAGGGATGGTAGCATTCTTGAAACAGAAGGGATGGAGAACAGTTGTATTTCCATATATTATCCCTAACATCATAGTGTCAAATTCAGCATTGGAACTGAGTATTGAAAGAAGGAATTCAGTTGGCAGTGCAAGAAGATTGTGATTAGAGAGTGATATTGCATGATATTGATATCATTGCTCCCCATTTGGTACAGTGGAAAAAAAAACGTTTTAGTTGATGAGGGGAAGGAAACTGAGTGTTGCACTCGGGCAGGTTTGGATGTTGAAGTCCAAAGCAGATATGTGGAATGTAAACACAAAAAGGACATCATTAAAAACGGCGGAAGTAGCAAAGTTAGATTGGGGAATTGGGTGAGAACAAAATCTGGAAGATTGAAAAGAAAGGGATATTCAACCATTTCTGATCCCCGTTAAGTTGTAAGAGGTGGGTGCAATGTTGTTGAAGTGAAACATACCTGCCAACTCACACAGTGCCACCGTGTGACACACAATATTGGCTCCCATCACATGGTCTCCCAGTGAGGAGCAGATATCACACAGTGAAAACGAGCTGAAAACCACTGCAAATAGTGAATTTGTAGCTCGTTTTCCAAGACTTTGAGCCGCTGACGTCCATTAAGGGGTGTGAAAGCACCGCAGGACACCAGCACCAGCCTTAGCAAACATATTTTTTAGGTTTCGCCTGGCGATCCGCTGCGCAGCAGCGTTCGCACAGGCGAAAAACTTTTGTTTACAGTATGGGGAACTTGAACCCGCCCCTTCTTCCATTGGCTAGCTCCATAAATGGAGGTTAGCCATTGGAAGACATCGTTGTCAATCACTCTTTCCCCGTGAGAACGCGATTCGGGGGCGTTTCTGGGTCTTTTTTTAAGTCCCGCCCCTTTTGTCGTCATGCCTTTCTGGGCGTCCCGCCCCTTTTGTCGTCATGCCTTTCTGGGCGTTTTTTGTTGCCGGGACTTCATACTACCGGTAAGCATTTTTTAAATTTATTTAGTTATTTTCCGGGAGCTGTCTTAGTGGAAGGGGCAGAACGGAACAGTTGCCGGCCTGGAATTAAAGAAACACAGACAGTAAAAGGGACACAGGCGCATCAAGGTCCATTGAAGTCACGGATTTGCAGGGGGCGTGTGACGTCACGCGGGACCTGCCGCCTCAGCTGCCGCCGCCATGGGGAACCGCGGGATGGAGGAGCTGATCCCATTGGTGAATAGGCTGCAGGATGCTTTCAGTTCCCTGGGCCAGTCCTGCCACCTAGACCTGCCACAGATCGCCGTGGTGGGCGGGCAGAGCACCGGCAAGAGCTCAGTTCTCGAGAACTTCGTGGGCAGGTGAGTACGCATGTGCCACGCTGGCTGCGCTGTCCTCTACCCCATGCATTGGCCTGCGCAGCTCTTTCAGAGCACCTGGAGACGTGAATAGTGGGTAGTAGTGGAACAGCTGAGCAAGACACTTAATGACCCCAATTAGTATAGCACTAGCCTACGTTGTCCACAGACAGTAAAAGGGACACCGGCGCATCAAGGTCCATTGAAGTCACGGGTTATGTGGTAAATAAATAATTAATTACCGGTACTATTTTTGACTATAATAAATAAACGGTTTAGCTCAATAAATAAGAGTCAAGATACGAGGTAGCTGGAGTATACAGGCTTTAATTAAGCATAAAAGGACTGGAACAAGACAGCCTGCATGGGAATGGGATGGCAGGGCCCGGCAGCTGCCGGGGCAGGATCTGGGAATGGCTAGCAAACTTTAATAACAGTGCACAACATTTATAGTTAAACAAAATACATTATATTCAATACAGGGGGCGTAGCAGTAGGCGGAGTTTGTAGCAGTCGCGAAAGATAAGGCATAAAGTGGGTGTAACAAGAGGTGTGTACAGGGCGTATACATAGACATGTGATGCAAACGTAACAGAATATGTCATAAATGGGGCGGAAACATGGAGGGGGCTACCTGAGCAGCTGGGACCTCTAACCTAGTGGTGCGCACAAACTGGCAATGACGTGTTACTAGGGAGAACTGGGGGGCTATGACTTCTGCGCTAGAAGAGGAGACGAAAGTCTGGAGTGTCAGAGCGACTTGTACCTAAAGCCTATCTAGTATCTCGTGTTTAGAGAACATGTTGATAGAATCCAAAAGTTATCAGGGTAAAGGCTAACAGACACTAAGACTGGGGCATGCATTATTCTACATATAGTGTGTGTGCGAGGAATATTAAATGAATATTAATACAGTATTTCTCTTACATGGAGACATAAAGGCTAGACCATGACGGAGACTATTGATGCGATTCAGTAGCTTAGGAATGCAGAGAAGGAGGGCTGGACTGATAACTAGAATCATAACATACTCTTGGCAGACTGGGAGGCAGAGCCAGGCCGAGCCGGGCACTGCGAGGCATGAAGTAAGCTAAGGGTCAGGGATACAGGTGGGGGCTGTATCGCTCCTCGGAGAGGGTTCAGGAGACAGGAGCTGAATCTGAGTCCGGGCCCTTTTGAGGCCTAGAAACGGGGATAATTCAATGAATTAACGTGCACACTGTAAAATGTGGCAACGTAGCTTTACATAGGCCTGATATTCGTTGTTTTCACGAAGACTGGAAACTGGCATACTAGAGATGGACACAACTGTAATTGCGTCTTTAATCGATCAGAAGGGAATACATGCATATCGATCATGCACATATAACATAACATGGGGAACACGTAGGCACATATAACATGGCAAAATTTACTTTTCCACATTCCCTCCTTGTGCCCTACGTTTCCATCAGGAAACATCTATATTCATGATACCATCTATCATTTCATATAGCATCATTTGCTCGTCTCGAATTGTCTTGGAACGGGACTTAGGACTAGGAATACAAGAGGTAGCACAAATGCCGCAAATCGCAGGGCCACATTGTATACAGAGGCAGCAACTGAATATGATCGCTACTGCAATACCTAGAAATGACAATACTTTCCATCCCCAAGCAGATATAATACTCCAGAGCCAACTGGACCATGTCCAGGTGCCTGGATTCTGGTGTAACTGATGGGCAATTTTATGAAGTCTGGTTATAGCTGAATAAACAGACGGCGCGTTATTAGGAATGAAAATGCAGCAACTAGATCCGATGACTCTACATGCTCCTCCTCTATCGGCCAGTATGACGTCAAGAACGAGACGATTTTGGAGCACGACAAATCTCATAGCAGATTGCTCTTCGGTTAAGTTACCTAGAGCAGAAGTAGTCTCATTCACTACTGCTTCAAGGGTTCTGGTTAACCTACGGATTAACTTACTATTCTGGATAGGTCCTATAAAGAAGAAGAAACCTTTATTGAAATCTTGATATTGTTCTAGAGTAGTTTCAGTTTGATCGACAATTGGGGACTCGATCTCCCTTCTATGTCTGACGTGTACTAGATGTGTGTTTCTATGATAATCAGATGGGGCTAGAAAAACAGGTGGCAGTAGGAAGGCAATGTAACAGGTTCCATCCCAATCGAGGGGCAGACGAATATATGCGGTCTGACCACAAACAAAATAAGAATGACGTGAGGCTTTGAAAATAGATTTCCCACTGTCACTATACTCGACAGTAGTAGTACAATCACTATGTCCTACATGTGCAGAACCATTATTTCGGACACATAATTCGCCTTTGACTGGTAGTACTGAAATAGCAGGTAAGTCTGGAGTAGTATCAGACTGAACATTCAGGACCATAAAATTCGAAGAATAATTACCTAAATTATATACTTCATTTTCTAGATCTAACCCTGTTCTATGGGAGAGACCTTGCTTGTCTGGGAAACATGTTCTATTCAGAAGGGACATATCAGTTGAGGATGACGTTAAAGTGGACCATGCTCCACACGAACCATTATGTGAAAATGGATAGGGAAAGAGTGGCAGAACTCCCTTCGGTGTCTGGAAAGGGGGGAGTCAACCACACACCCAACAATTAGTGGTATTGCTGGTCTGGTGTGAATAGTGTAACATTCTGATGAATGTATTATTACGCATAGCAAGACGATAGGATAACTCGTGAGGAGGCAGATCACTAAATGTGTGCTCTACTGTAGCATTAGAAAACTTATTTACATGAGAAATTGGAAAACATAAATGCAATGCATAACTTGTGCAGGTAACCATCAAACTTAGAAACAATAGAAAACTTAGAAAAATGATACATCTTATAGAGTTTTGACTAACTCTCTCACTATGGGGGTCTATCTCATACATGTCAGATACCTGTCTAACCGTTTCACCCGAGAGGGACTTAGACAATTAAACTGGCTGACTTATTTTACTAGACCGGAGCTTCTTTTTATACTCCTGCTGCGGAGTTTCCTCTAACAGGGGAGGCTTGGACTCAAAGTTTGTAGCGGGACAGTCCTTGAAAATAGGGCAGTCTTTAGAATTCTGGCAGTCCTTAGAAATGGAACAGTCCAATGTTTTTATGCGACATCCATGGAATTTCTTGACGTGGGACAGGTGCACCCAGCCTTTGCGGCCTTCCAACTTCACGGCCGTGCGGGTGGTCAGAAGGACTAGTTGAGGTTGCTTCCAACGGGGCTCCAGCGGACTTGAACGATCAAAGTTCCTCACAAGTACAAAACATCCTGGAACGATTTCATGCGGTTTCACCTCGGTATTGTCTGGAAATGCGGCGGCAACCTGTGAACGACAAGAGTGTAGGGCAGACATCAAGGAAGCTAGGTAATCTGTCAGCATATTACTTGAAACATCTGTAATACTGCGGGGTCTAGGTGTACCCCACATGTTTGGGGGGCGGCCGAATACGACCTCATAAGGAGACAGACCTGATCTGGAATGTGCAACCATGCGCATAAAGAATAAAGCGACTGGCAGGGCAACTAGCCAGTCTACACCTTTCTCTTTACATGTCTTAGCAATACGGATTTTCAGGGTCTGATTATGTCTCTCTACGAGACCGGCTGCTTCAGGATGGCGTACACAATGGAACTTCCACTGGTACCCTAACAAAAGGGAAACATGTTTCATCAACTCAGATGATAATGGCTGGCCGTTATCAGAATACACGACCCTAGGGAGTCCATAACGGGGGAAGAATTCACGAACCAACTGCCTGGCAGTGGTCGCTGCTGTATAATCTGGAACTGGATATGCTTCTGTCCACCTGGACAAAGCGCATACCACTACGAGGACATACTTGAAACCTCGACATCGCTCCATCTGAATATAATCCATCTGGAGGACTTCAAAAGGGTGGTCAGGGGGCTGGAATCCACCTTGTTCCACCGGGACACTTTTACCTGGATTGAACTGGCAACATATCATACAGGTACGGACTATCTACTTGGCTGCAGCTCGTAAGTGCTTGTTGAACCAAAGGTTCTGTATACTGTCTAACATAGCTTTTTCTCCTAGATGTGCTGGACTATGTGCGGTATTGATAATGACTTGAACCATAGAGTCGGGGAGAAACCATGTGGCTTTTCCCTTCGTCACCCATCCCTGATCTGTCTGGACCCCTCCTTGTTCGGACCATTTCTTGATTTCTTCGGGAGTAGCATGTAACTGTATGTCTATGACATCTTGTGTAGGGTCCTTGACTGTCATACAAGTAGTCTGTTCTGGAGTGGATGTCTGTGTCTTGTTAACTGGAATGTCTGGTGTCTGAGCTGTAAGCTTGGCTGTTCGATCTGCTAGATCATTACCTTGGGAAATGATGTCAGTAACTTTCGTATGTGCCTTGCACTTCATGATAGCGATAGCTGTCGGTAAATGTATTGCATCTAACAGAGCTTGAATGAGGAGACCATGCTGAATCTTGGTTCCATGAGAAGTCATGAAACCTCTCTCCTGCCAGAGCACTCCGAAGTCATGTACAACTCCGAATGCGTAACGTGAATCTGTATATATGTTTACTTTCAGGTTCTTGGCACGTATGCAGGCTTGGGTCAGAGCAACTAGCTCTGCTGCTTGAGCAGACAGGGTGTCAATACGGTGTGTTTCAATAACTTCAGTTTCAGTAGTCACTGCATACGCGGCTACTAGATCTCCTGTACTTGTTCTCATACATGAACCATCCACATAAAGTGTAAGGTCGGGATTAGGTAATGCAATGTCTGTCAGGTCTTGTCTTGGCTTAGTCATGGTGTTAACAACTTCCACACAGTCATGTGTGACAGGATTTGAAGTAACTGACGGTAACAGAGTAGCAGGATTTAAAACGTTGCAGCGTCTGATTTCTATGTGTGGCTGGAACAGTGTCAGTTCATAACCTGTTAAACGTGCAATGGTCAAGTGCTGAGTCTGTGTTCGGTTTAAAAGAACTTCCACGGAGTGTGGAACTTGTACTGTCAGGGAGTGTCCTAACACTATGGAATCGCTTTGTCTGATTGCTAGAGCTGTTGCTGCAACTGACTTGAGGCACGCAGGCAGAGCCTGGGCTACTGGATCTAATGTGCTCAAAAAATAAGCACAAGGCTTGTACTGTCCGGCTTGATCTTGTGTGAGAACAGATAATGCAGTACCATCACGTTCTGTGACAAAAAGTGTAAAAGGCTTACTGTAGTTCGGTGTAGCTAGAACAGGTGCTTGGCATAAAGCTTTCTTTAATTCATTGAAACTAAGTGTATGTTCAGATGTCCAAGGGAGGACAGTCGATACGGCTGCCTCCTGTGTCGTTAACTGTATCAGTGGCTTGGCTAGAAATGCATACTGAGGAATCCATTGTCTGCAGTAAGAAGTGAGGCCAATAAAAGCACGTACCTCCTTCTGTGTCTTGGGCTGTGGAAGACTCGCTATTAACTGGATACGGTCTGGTGTCAACTGCCTACCCCACTTGGACAGTAAGTGGCCTAAGTAGATCACTTGCTGGACACAGAACTGGAGCTTTGAAGGGGACACCTTGTGCCTCATCTCGGCTAGGAAATACAGAACGGTAAGTGATGCTCGCTCGCAGTCACGTTCAGAACGGGCTGTGATCAATAGATCATCGACATACTGGAGCAGGGCAGTGTCTGTTGGCATGTGAATGTTGTCTAGTTGTCTTTTAAGTGCTTGACTGTAAATACTAGGACTTTCTGTGAAACCTTGAGGAGCTCGTGTGAATTTATAGCTCCTTCCATTTAAACAAAAACCAAAAAGGTACTGGCTGTCTGGATGAATCGGAACACTGAAAAATGCATTCTTGAGGTCGATTACAGTAAAAAATATGGCTTCAGAATCAATGGCTGTCAATAGGGATGAAATATCTGGGACTACTGGATACTGAGGTATGATACATTTATTAAGTTCTCGAAGGTCAATCACTAATCGATATACTGGAGGTGCATTTGGATCAGTACGTTTCATGACTGGAATGATAGGAGAATTACATACATTGGAGTCAGTTTCTACAACCACTCCTTGAGCAATGAGCTCGTCAATAATTTTGGATAAGGCTGCTACAGCCTCAGGTGGCAATCTGTACTGTCTGATCCGTGGCAAGACTATACCTTGCTTGAGGGTCACACGATGGGGTGTGATTTGCATAAAACCTACATCAGTTGGACCTTGCGCCCACAAATGCTGCGGTACATTGGATAATCTTGGATCAAAATCGCGTAATACATAGTGACCTTTAAAGTCCCTTAAAAACAAACGAATTCCTTCTGGGGAACAGCAAATAACTGCACCTAATTCTTTTAATGTCTTGATGCCTAACAAATTTTCTGGACATGACTTCGTAAGTAACAAATCAGTAGTTCGGGACAATGGACCAACTTCTAGAGAAACTGGTTTGGAAATCTCGTTAACAATGGGTTTTCCTGAAAATCCAAGGGAAACATTTTTAGAGCCTGAGAGCGGAGCCCCTGGAACCTCGTCATGACTGATAGTAGTCCTACTTGCCCCTGTATCAATCAGAAACTTTCTGTCTTTCACTAATACTTGACTGTGTACATAGGGACCCTCTTGATCTACAGGTATCTCGATGAGAGGCAAGCCTACCTCCCTCTCTAGGCTGTTTCATGAATACTGTTGATACTCTGGATACTCTGTCTGGGCATACTGGTACATCTGCTGTGTAACATGCTGTGTTGCAGCTATAGGCTGTGATGCTGGAACTGGCTGTGGTGCATTCTGTGGTGACTGAGAAGTCTGCGAAACTTGTTCTTGTCTAGGCGGACGTGGTCTTTCTTTAGTCTTACCAGTTGCTATGTTGTGTTTCAGAACTGCACACTCGTTTATAAAATGACCTGGCTGTTTACAATAATTGCATGTCCCTTTAACGGGAGCTGCAGGATGACTGGCTTGATTCGGACCCCTCTTCTGACTGTCTTGTGGAACAGATTGTGCAACTAATACTTTCATTTTCGTATCTTTCATAGGTTTCCTTTCGTGTTCTTGCTCTTCCCTGATTCTATTCTGGTGATACTGGAGCATCTGGAGCATTTGTGACGGGGTATTAGCTTGCCAGGTACTTTCGACTTTCAAAACTCGATTTTTAACTTGTGGGCTTGAATTCTCGACTAGTTTAGTAACAAAAAGATGAGGGTATGACTCGCTACCTGTCTTCAAACCACTGTTAATTATAAAACATTTTTCGAATCTAGAATAAAAATCACTAGTATCTTCGTCTGGTTTCTGTTTACAAGCTGAGATGGCATCCCAGTCTTCCTTTTTCGTGGCTAATAACCTAGGCAAAACCTGAATCAATAACTCTGGTAATTCTTTACATTTATCTCCAAGACCGGTACCTGGTACACGTGCATTATCTTCAGCTTCTAGAGCTGTCCAATCTATCTTTTTCTCTCCCACCTCCCATTCCTTTTCCTTGAGTTTCTCATATACCCCTGCGGGCAACAGGACTTTTAGCATTTTAATAATATCTGGATACGTATATTCTCCCATACGGAGCATGTCTTTTAATTCTCGATGGAACCCTGCTGGATCTTTGTCATGACAGGGAATTAATTTCTTCATCTCTAAGAGTTCCATCTTGGTAACTGGGGTGTAAACAAATACTCGTTGCATTTCACCATCCGGTGTCCTAACTGGGTGTACTTCTCGTAACGGATGCTGTCTATCTATGTAAAACGGTTTACTTTCCGGAGGTGAGACGTGAACGAAATGCGGATTCAGAAACGTTCTATATTTGTGGCGCTGTTCTAGAATGACACTAATTAAATCGGTACCTAAACCTTTCCATTTATACTGGAGTAACTCGTTCAGAACGTCATGTAACGGACCTGGATCAGAATGTTGACCCTCATACAGTGTAATGAGGTGCTGGATCATATACATACCCACCAGTCGCTGCTCGGCTGGGGGCAGTTTCAGAAACATTTGTGCCACTATTTCGTCTGGAAAAGTGGTAGAATCAGTAGTCCATCGGACTGCTGATCGGGCTAGTTCTTGTTCATGCATGGTACTGAGTTCACTATAACCGATACGTGATTTCAGAATGTGATCGGTAGCTTGAAATACTTGTTCCAGAGAACCTTGTTCTGGTGCTAGAGGATGAAAAACTTTCTTGTGTTCTAGGCGTGAATGTCGGTCGGGAAGTCTAGTTCTACCTACATACGCTATTCTGGTGGGATTCTCGTCGTCTACCTCTTCAGTAGAAGAGTTGTCTTCTTTCTCACTTACTTGTGCTGCTTTACGATTGCCGTGTAACCTTATTATTTCCTTACGAATTTTCTTGTACATACTTTCTATACTTCTGAGTGTCCTGTGTCTTCCCTCGGCTATATTATCACTCCACCTTGTCAGAACTTTCATTTCGGTCGGATCTTTAGTCGGACAATCTTGTTCCCTTATTAAACAATTGATTAGAAACTTTAATAGCATGAGCTGGGTCTCAGCTTTCCTTAGAGACATGATTTCGCCAATACTTTCTGGATCGTCTCCTGTACGGATGAAACGATATATTCTGTCTAGATCTTCTTTCATATTCGGTAGGGTGTCCAAATACTCGGTCACCCGTCTTACACGCAATGAATATATAACCATATTATCATCGCCTGGGACTGGATCATAACGGCATTCGGTAAGAGCTCGTCTGATATCTGCGACGGACTGATATTTGGGCGTACGCTGTAACGCACGTTCATGTAACTCGACTAATGTTACACGTTTGTGTGGCGGCGGGGTACCAGGAGGACCTCCCCCCGCGGCCCCTAAACTGGAATCGTCGACTGATACTCTTTGTGCTGGCAGAGTGACCGATGTAGCGGGAATTTGTACTATGGGCTGGACCGGGGGTACCGTAACAGGTGCTGTAACAGGTGCCCCGGTGGCTGGACGAACAGGAACTACATTATTTACAGGAGCTGGCGGAGCGGGATTTGCATATTCTGGGACTGTGTCGTCCAAATAGGACGAGAGAAAAATATCAGCTGCGGTCGGTTTGTGACGTAGCTTAATCGGAACTAATGGTGGCGGGAAATTACATGGTGCTTCCGGGGTTGCTTTTGGCAAGCCCTCGGCAACAAGGGGATACATACCCTTAATGAGGGCATTTCTCTGTCTGTCTGACTGTTCGGCTTTAACTCGTTCACCTACTTCGATTAATTCCCTTTCCTGGGCTCTTTCTAAGGATTCTCTACTTAACTCTGACTTTCTGATTTCTTTCTCTGTTCTCCTGTGAGATTCTTTGCGCCATAACTCGATGGCATCTTTCTGTGACTGTCTGGCTTTCTTTTTCCATAATGCTTCTTCTACTCGCATGATGCACTCGGCATCCCATGTACCTGATACAGGCCATCTATATTTCTCTTCTAGATCTTTAGTATACTCGACCCATAAGTCTAGATATAATATGGCACTTATGCCATGCTTATGATACATAAAATGACCTGGACTGTCCCTAGGCGGGACAGGAACTGCTTCTTCGAGCAGACCTTTTCTAGTTTTTAACTGACGTAACTTTGAGAACAGAGGCATAACTAGGCTAGAGTCTGGACACAGTACAATACACGATAAACACAATAATAACTTGAAAACAGGTCATTCATACCACGACATTGAAAACACATGGAATAACATTTAAAATAACAGTTCGGACAAAATACTACCTGGAATACTGAGAACAGAACACATGAATTTCTCGAGAACAGAACTTACTAGAACAGACTAGATGCACTGCTAAAACAGTACGAAACTTACCGGTCTCATAAAGAGACACGTCAGGACCCGCATCCACCTAGATGGACACTTCGTGTTGGATCTGTGTACCCAAACCCACGGACCAGAGACAAATTAATTGACCCTGTCTAGATACTACCCCAGCAACGGTACTCACCGGGCAGCAAGAACGGAAGGCCTCGGACTGGACTGGACTGCTACGACGACGGACGGACGAACTTCGAACTTCAGTTACAGGTGGGCCTCCGGATACCTCGGACCTTGGACTCTCGGCTTGGGCTCTGGTCGGGACTCGCCGCGTTCCTCCACCGCCTCGTCTGGACGCTGGACCGCAACCCCCGTCTCCTCCGTGGGCCTGAGGGATACTTGAAGCAGAAATATCTGCACGTGCACGGTATGGTTCCGTCACGGCTGCAGAGGATCAGGGGGCCTGCGTGGCTTCTCCGGCGCGTGGGGAAAGGTCAAGTCCCTATTCGGGCGCCATTATGTGGTAAATAAATAATTAATTACCGGTACTATTTTTGACTATAATAAATAAACGGTTTAGCTCAATAAATAAGAGTCAAGATACGAGGTAGCTGGAGTATACAGGCTTTAATTAAGCATAAAAGGACTGGAACAAGACAGCCTGCATGGGAATGGGATGGCAGGGCCCGGCAGCTGCCGGGGCAGGATCTGGGAATGGCTAGCAAACTTTAATAACAGTGCACAACATTTATAGTTAAACAAAATACATTATATTCAATACAGGGGGCGTAGCAGTAGGCGGAGTTTGTAGCAGTCGCGAAAGATAAGGCATAAAGTGGGTGTAACAAGAGGTGTGTACAGGGCGTATACATAGACATGTGATGCAAACGTAACAGAATATGTCATAAATGGGGCGGAAACATGGAGGGGGCTACCTGAGCAGCTGGGACCTCTAACCTAGTGGTGCGCACAAACTGGCAATGACGTGTTACTAGGGAGAACTGGGGGGCTATGACTTCTGCGCTAGAAGAGGAGACGAAAGTCTGGAGTGTCAGAGCGACTTGTACCTAAAGCCTATCTAGTATCTCGTGTTTAGAGAACATGTTGATAGAATCCAAAAGTTATCAGGGTAAAGGCTAACAGACACTAAGACTGGGGCATGCATTATTCTACATATAGTGTGTGTGCAAGGAATATTAAATGAATATTAATACAGTATTTCTCTTACATGGAGACATAAAGGCTAGACCATGACGGAGACTATTGATGCGATTCAGTAGCTTAGGAATGCAGAGAAGGAGGGCTGGACTGATAACTAGAATCATAACATACTCTTGGCAGACTGGGAGGCAGAGCCAGGCCGAGCCGGGCACTGCGAGGCATGAAGTAAGCTAAGGGTCAGGGATACAGGTGGGGGCTGTATCGCTCCTCGGAGAGGGTTCAGGAGACAGGAGCTGAATCTGAGTCCGGGCCCTTTTGAGGCCTAGAAACGGGGATAATTCAATGAATTAACGTGCACACTGTAAAATGTGGCAACGTAGCTTTACATAGGCCTGATATTCGTTGTTTTCACGAAGACTGGAAACTGGCATACTAGAGATGGACACAACTGTAATTGCGTCTTTAATCGATCAGAAGGGAATACATGCATATCGATCATGCACATATAACATAACATGGGGAACACGTAGGCACATATAACATGGCAAAATTTACTTTTCCACAGTTTGCAGGGGGCGTGTGACGTCGCGCGGGACCTGCCGCCACCATGGGGAACCACGGGATGGAGGAGCTGATCCCGTTGGTGAATAGGCTGCAGGATGCTTTCAGTTCCCTGGGCCAGTCCTGCCACCTAGACCTGCCACAGATCGCTGTGGTGGGCGGGCAGAGCGCCGGCAAGAGCTCAGTTCTTGAGAACTTCGTGGGCAGGTGAGTACGCATGTGCCACGCTGGCTGCGCTGTCCTCTACCCCATGCATTGGCCTGCGCAGTGCTTTCGGAGCCCCTGGGGACGTGAATAGTGGGTGGTAGTAGAACAGCTGAGCAAGACACTTAATGACCCCAATTAGTCACTAGCCTACGTTGTTTCCTTAGCTGTTCTTTGTGAACTTAGGCTGAGTATCAACCCACCCCAGTAGATGATCTTGATGAAGATGATCAGTTTTCGAAGATATATAAGTGCTTTCCACATTGTCACCTCTAAGTACAGACGGGGAAGCAGTTGTCACCTTCCAATTCACAAACTAAATTCACGCAGTTGGCGTACAGTTTCTAAAAGGCAATGAATGGAACCAATTGCGTTGTTTACGTGAATCGTGAAAAGTGTGAAAAAAATGATAACCCGGCGACGGACCCCAAGCCCCTTTTATGAAAGGCCTATTGGTTATAGAGACACGAAACAAGAGATGCTTCTGGAGGAGTGACATAATATTCACCCTTGAATGATGAAGTGCTACGCCGGGAGCTCTTGACTGATAAAGTGGTACTGTGTTGGGGGCCCATTTAATGGAGTGATGCTGTACAGGAGCCACGCCGCTCGAAGGACCATAACAAAAGCCCAGCCGGCGTCATATTTGGCACTTAATTGAGTGGTATTTATTAGTAGTGATAATTTCCAGACATTAGCGCATTCAATCATACCCCCTAACGACCATTCTATTGGTGATTCAAGCGTAAATCCGTTGTCCTGTAGCTTATGTGGCCTAGGTTGTTACTATAGGTGGAGCAATATTAAAGTCTACTAAAATGTAGACACAAGCTTTTTGTACAGCACACTTCCTGGTCTTGCATATTTCAATGGCTCTGAAACATAATGATAAAGGAAAAACAGGCACAGTGATGTAAGATAACTGACTTGGCTCATACAATTTGGTCAAGGAGGAAGCCGGAATTGATCCCAAGTTTCCTGGTTGTGCATTCAAACCACTAGAATGCTATCTTTTTCCATAAATATGGTTTAATGTCAGCAGAGCCCTGTCACGTTAAATAATAATATTAATGCGGGATGATGAAGTGTGTGTGTGTGGCTGTGTGTGTGTGTGTGTCTGTCTGTCTGTAGCTGTGTGTGTGTGTCTGTAGCTGTGTGTGTGTCTGTGTATGTGGCTCTGTGTATGTGTGTGTGTGGCTCTGTATGTGTGTGTGGCTGTGCGTGTGGCTCTGTAGGTATGTATGTGTGTGGGTCTGTGTGTTTGTGTGTGGCATTTGCAAGAGATTAAGAGATTAAGCTATTGGCATTGTAAATGACAGTACCATTTATTTATCTGTTTTCAAAACCAACACATAAATAAAAATGTTGTCATTTACAATGCCAATAGCTCTAACTTTTTCAAAGGCGAAACCGTTGCATTGTAAATGCTTGTTTTCTTAGGGAGGAGGGGGCTTGAGGCCGTGGTGGGGTTCAAAAGTGCCTCATAGGTTCTTCTCGGCACGAGGCCCCGCCCCATTCAAGGCCCCGCCACTCCTCACGCTGAGATTGTTCTTCAAGTTGGTAGTTATGCTGAAAGGAGGGAAAGCGTGAAAGAAATCCAAAGTGGTTTCTGTTCCTGTGCCTTGAAAAAAATGTGCAATGGTAGGATTTGTGCTACAAAAACATAAGCTTATGAAGAGAATTTAGAAAACAAAGGGATAGTGTGCAAAAGATGAGCCTAACTATGAAGGTTAGTCCTGCATGGATGGATGATTACGTGAAGGGCCTAACAGATTCCAGATTTACTTAATGAAAGTCATAGAATAATGTTTGTATTATGTAAAACTGTTGCCTAAGTAATTCTTTCAATCAGTTGAATTCCCTGAGCTTTATTTCATTCATAATTTATGAGGATTTTTCTTTTTACATTTTTTTTAAGGGAAAGGGATGTGCAGTATCCTGCATACTTCAGCTCTCAGTGTCATTGCTCCTCTTGGGAATTCTCTTAGATGGAAAGTTCTTATTCTGTGTTCTGGGGCTGGAATTGTTTCTGTTTTTCCAAGGGAGGCACCAGGACCTCCTCCTTTTATGAAGCAGGTGTCTTCTCTGCAAATAATCAATCCCTTAACTCCGCTAATCGTGTGCAAAAGCTATATTTATCACATTACTCACCCTCGGGATGTTGTGAGTTGACTCACAAATGGTCCATACATTGGTGCTTCCTGCTTCCCACTATGCACGCTGCAACGGATTTGTTGCAAGAATGGTACTGCACCTGGAAACACCACCGTAAGACTGCTACTACACCTCAATCCAAGGGAACACATAACACCAGTGCTTCAGGCATTACTCTGGATACCAATAGTGAAACTCTCTGCACTCAAAGCACTTTGTGTCGCATAAGAGCCAGCCAAAGCCGCAGTTCCAACAAGATAAATCCCAAGAGTACTCCCAGAAGAGGGAATTTCTCAAGGCTAGCACCAACAGGAGGGGTTCACCAAGCACTACTGCTGTGAAGGGAGAGGGCTACTGGTGCTACTGGAAACCAGGTCTGGTGGCTCACTGAACTAATGCATCCATTGCATAGGCCTGTGTTCGACCTCATGGACACAGGTTCAAATCCCGGATGGTCCACTCAAACCTCTCATCCATCTGTGGTCGATGAAATGAGTCCCATTGAGTTAGGTAACAATAAACATCTGTTATTCAGCACCAAGATACCCCGGTTGGGGTGAAATTGCGCTTTTCAAATACACATGGTATGTTATGCTGCTGCCCTTAACTGGAGTTAAATGGCATGAGTGCTGTGGTAGTAGCATCCCCGTTTTGTGTTCATTAGACTTAGTAATGTGATCATTCTTTTTTACCTGTGTGACTGGAGTGGGGCCTACTGGCCAAACATATATAAAGTTCCTTGGCTGTGTACTAAACGCACCCATGGACTACATGGATTGTATGTAGTGCTGGGCAGCATGTGATATATGTGCGTGCTGGGTTGCATGTGTATGCTTGTGGATGGTATATAATGTGGAGTCCTGTGTATTTCATTTTGGTAGCCCAGGGACTGCAAAGGCTGGAGAGGTGAAGATGGCACCTGTCCGCTGGGGTGGGACACACACACAAGGGAGAGAAGCAGAGCTACCTCTGTGCACATCAAAGGACTCTTTGATTTCAAGAAGAGTTATTGTCAGAGAGATGGAGGGACTGATAAGTTTGGCATTACCAGGGATGTTTGATAGAGAGGAAGGGGGTCACTGTGACTCTTGAGGCTGTTGCTCAGAGGATCAAACCTAAGTAGGACTGTTGCCTGTATCTATGACCCCCTGTATGCCAGGAGGGGGCCTCAAGGACTGTTGGAGCCGTCGCTGTATCAATGGAGTCCCTGCGACCATTGAAGGGACTCAGGAAGAAGTCTATAAACTACCTGCTGAGGTGCCGCAGCTCCACCGACTTACCCGCAGGAACCGTGAAGAAGGAGATGCTACACCAGCAAGCCATTGCCTTAGCCACACTGACCCCGCTGACCACAGGAAGAATGCAGTGTGAGCTGCACATTATGGGAGAAAAGCATCCTGACCCCTAGACTCTTCTAAAAGCTGCCATTGGTGCAGTGTGGAAACAGTGCCTCAGGCCTGTGTGGGACTTGCTCGAGCTCAGTGGTTTACCACCTATAGAGCTCACAATTTGGAAGACCAAAGTCAGACTTGATGTGCAACGCTAGTGCAGACAGCACAAGGGGCCACTCTTAAAATATGCCAGGTACACTGAATATAGCTTGAAGGAGGATTTGGGGGAATGAGGAGGCCTACAGAGGGGATCATGGCCCTTGCAAACATGGAAGCTCTAATCTTGAGAGACTACTTCAGTGGAATGTTTAGTATGCTGTGTTTAGAATGTGTACTAAATACGGCTTTGTACACTTAATATCAGTATTGGACTCGACAGTCATCTTATTGAGGTCACTGTGGGTATTTTGAGTTATGAGCCCTCGCATATCGTGCAGCTACTTCCGTCTGAAGAGCCTTTGACTGCTCGACCCATGCTCAAACTGAGAGTCAAGTGCTGAAGGGGTAGTAAAAGGCCCATTTACTCTGGATGCATAGTAGGCAGTAGCGGCTCCTGGTGGGAGTGCTACCGGGCGGTGAAGTGGGGCAGGGGAGGGCCTGGTGGGGGGTATTAAACACCGGAATGCAGATGAATGCAGGCAAGTAGACAATTAAATCAATAAAACAAATTTTGTTGCGCGCGCTGCATCGCCAAATGCGATGCAGTGCGCACAACCATACTTGTTTTATTGATTTAATTGTCTATTTACCTGCATTAATCCAAATTCCGGTGTTTACTACCCCCCACCAGCCCCTCCACTAGCCCACTTCACCACCCCGTAGCACTCCCACCAGGAGCCGCTACTGATAGTAGGTCGGGCCCAGGGACATCAGGAGTAAAAGGCCATAAACACTAAGTAGTTCCTGCTTGCGTCATGGCCACCTGACAATGAGGGATCCTGAGATCCCTACTGGCCAAGATGCTGGAGAAAAGGATCGGCCTCCTGGGCCGCCTTGACTCTTCTGGATCACATGGCAAGCAGCCAAATCCTGGCTCATGGAAGGTGGTGTGAATTTTAGCCTGATTTGTCTTACCACAATTATTATTCATCCGTTTATGGTTAAATAATTAAAAAACAAATAGCACTGTAATTAAGACTCTAGGATAATAGTACAATACATTTAGGAAGAATGGAAGAAGTCTGTACTTTTAATAATTTCAAAGATATTTAGAAAATAGACTTATGTCTCAGAGGTGTTCTAAAGTCAGAGTACATCCACAGATTGTTCTGTGGTTTGTTCCGTGGGTCTACTTTTTTTTAAATCTATAAATATCTCTATTGAGCTTTTAAAGTCTACTTGCAATGCAGTACAATCATTGGAGCATTGACAGCAATACTTCCTTACTCCCAAAAATCTTCTTGTATTTGAGTACCAGACAAAGTTCCATAGAAAGTGTACAGCATGATAGAGCACTGTATATAACACGGTGCCCGTTGCAAGAAGCAGCCTATTTGCAGTTCATCATTGGGATGAATTATTCAAGTTTTCCGTCCCCTGACCGCAGATCTGCATGTGTTTCAGCTTGCATGCCCTGACTTGGCAGGTGGGTGCTCCCATCAACATACATCTATCTTTGGGACAAACCCCCTTCCCTATCATGGATGGCTCTTTGCTTCTCCAACAATGAACAATTTCTCATTTGGCCTGGAGCAGCCCCATGTTTCCTTGGTGTTCTTTACAAACTCAATGTCTCCCACCAAACAGAGGAGTGCGCCCTGAGGGGTCTATGTCCACCATCAACCCTCCATCCTGGAAAAATCATCAGCCTCTTCCTCCCTGAAGCCTTGGAAAACTCTGGAGTCCTGAATGAGTGCAATAGGTCCATCTTCTGCGTAAGGCATCTTAATTGTGAGAGTTCCATCATTGTGTTAGTATCACAAGAACAATGATTAAAAGGGAACACCGGAGACCTCGCAGTGACAGCCACCATTGTAGCATCTCGTCATTCCTCCTCTGCCATCTGTCTCGGCTTGCCTACTAGGTCTCTGTTGGTTTACAAGATAAGTTCAGTGGGCTGGCCTGCTGAGTCACTCACACCCATGAGACCTTGTTATGTGGTGGTCTATCCATTGTAAACTTTGGGGCTTTTTTATGAGCCCTTGCGTCACTTTTGAGCCGCTGGTGCGCCACTTTTTGTGATGCAGCAGTGGCGTAAAAAATGCACTATGTTGTGTCATATTTACAAAGAGACACCTCTAGGTAGATGCGTCACTTTGTAAACCCCTGCGCCTCATTATACCTGCTCCACGTATAATGTATGCAGGGTGGTGAGGTTCCGTGGTTTTCGGGACCGGACTCCATTTTGTTTTACGTTGTTTGAGACGCCATTTTGTGTTGCCCTCACGTAGGCCGTGGAAGTAAACGAACGAACGAAGTTGCATGGGCCTCGTTGTTCATGTACATATTAACGTGGGCCTTTTCGACTTGCGAGTAAAATGCAAGATGCTGACCCCTTCACCTGTAATTGACCCTTCTACGAAACTAGTTTCGTTAGCTGATAGTAATCTGGAAATCCAATCATTGTTCAGGATATCGTTAGTCTTTAGTTTCTTGCACATATCTTATCCCACTCTATATCTGAATTGCTCTTTTCTTCATGTCTTTTCATTACATGGGTAGTGCTTTCAATTATGGGTTTGTCCGGCTTTTGGTAATCGAATTTGGGACAGTCCTAATAATTAACTTGTGGGTTGGTACAATGTAAAGTGAGCTTTTTGGAATGTGATAATGTATAGAAATGTGTTTCTATTGGTCAGAATTTGCCGCAATGGGTGTGTATTTGTAATGGGTTGAAACTGTGGATAAAAGAAGATGTCTTGCTCTATGAAAATTGAGCAGGTTCCTGAGTTGTACACCGTGTTGTATTGCTTGGTTCACTGTTACTAGCTGCAGCTAATAAAATTTATCTCTGACGCCACCTAGAAGTATTCCGTGTCTCTGTTTGCCAGGACAGGAGAACTCGAAGACATCGGGCGCATCCCTGACGCCGCCGGTTCTGAAAAAGACCCGGTTCTTCAGTGGGTGTTCTGACGCAAGTAAGCCTCGTAGAAGTGATGCCGTGAAATCTATGAGATTTCACTGCGGCACTTCTAGGACTCAAAGCAGGTGTAAGACTGACGCAGGCACATTTGAAATGGGCCCATGTGAAATGACGCATTGCTGGAGTTGCGTCACTTTTGTGACACACTCCAACAATGTGTCATTGTTGCGCCTACAGATATGTCAGAAATACTGACGTATCTGTAACTCCTTGCGACATGATGCGTCATACTGTAAATATGACGCATCCAGCATGTCGCAAGGAGGGTGCAATGAAAAGTGATGCATCGCTGTTTTCACGCAGCAATGCGTCACTTTTTCATAAATGAGGCCCCTTGCGTTTAGTGGTCCAACTCCATCAGGATTATGAACTGACATCTTTTTACACGGTCACTAACATGGCGGTCTTGTGCTTAGGCCCTGTTGCGCCTCAAAACACAACTTAAATGGAGATTCAGTGCAATAATATCCCCTACCTAATTTGAACCAGTGGTTTCAGGTAGGGCGCATCGGCAATCATTTTATGGGGACCGGCACTTATTTTATCTTACCAAACTTTGACTCCGAACAAGAGAATGACAAGAATATATGGATAAAAGAAGGAGGAAGAGAAAGATGGAAAAAACGTGACATAGGGAGAAAGCAGGAATCTTCAAGAGAGATAAATGGCGGGGAGTGGCAGGTCATGGACAAGACTACGCAGCCTTAGTATTCGGCCTGAGAACATTCAGTAGTGACAGTTGTGAGTTTGTGAGTCAAATGCGACTCGACACATTAAGCATTGTATAATAATACACTCTTGTACACATTAAGCACTGTATTATAATACACTTCAGTCTGACCCGTTTTATCCACCAATGGTAGGCGTTTTTTCCCCCAAACCATACATAAGACAAAGCCTCACCCATTGTACCTAACATTAGTATGTTCCACAGAGTGTGACGTAACCAGACTGCAGAGGCGGGAGACTGCAGGCTCAGTGTTTCCGCGGCCAGCAATCTTGAGAAACAGAGGTCTTTTTTGTGCAAGACAGAGGAACAGTTGTCCGGCAATGGTGTCACCGTCCCGCCTGTGATGCAGGCCTTAGTTTGGTACATGGCGCTGCTCTGGAGGCCGTGGAAAAGTCTTACTCACAGTCTGATATGGTGCGTAAACAAGGAATACTCTTCAACGTCTTACTTTTAGCAATGCTTATTTCCAGATAGCAGCACTGCCCTAAATCCCTCAGTGTGGCGGAGTGTTTTGTCCTTGAGTCAGAGAGCCAGACACTTGCAGGTCACCAATCACAGAACGAGCTGCGTCGGAGTATTTAACAAAGGTCAAAGCGCTGAAAGGGGTAGATTGGCTCGTAGGAAAACCCGGGGATTTCCTACCAACCCTGCCCTTATCAAAGGCCCGTAGCGCTGGAATAGAGTTTGTCAGATGATAACAGCTTGAGGTGTGTGCCAACTTCATATAATTTATTTTTTTCCCACGAGAAATAAAGAGCGTAATTGAACTTCACTGAAGTGGACACTGAGTATGTATTGACTTTTCATTCACTCCGCATGTGTCAGTTATTAAAAAGCAATGGTCTGCCTCGTTAAACCTGCTATATCTTTTTAATCATATGCAACAGAATTAAAAGTGTAAAAGTAAATGCAAATAAAATACTGCTATCTAGAGAGGGCATGCATAATTTGACGAAAAATAACAAAATAATACAAAGTCACAAAAATACATTTAAAAATCTTAAATGAAAGCAGCGATTTGCCCTCAAACACTGACTGACACTGAAGTGGATTTTTCTAGACAAATGTGCACAAGCAAAATGCTGTTACTCAAGAAGAGAGAAACGCTAAAGTGGGCTGACAATGCTTTATAATCAGGGTCACTGGAATCATGTGGCATGAGAGGGCCTAATTATGCATCAGGGTTGGCTTCATTATCCAGAAAGAAAAGGCAAATTATGCGGCATAATGCGATTATTTTGTATTAGTATTACTTCATTATTTTTATCTTTTTCTCACCAGTTTAACACCCAAATATAGCAACAAGCAACAGAAAGGTGACCAGTCATCCACTGCACAAGACCTTCCATGGCACAGCAACACATGACGCTGCATTTTTAGTAACTTTTGACCCATTTGAGCTGGAAACATGTTTTTGCTCGTTAAAATCCGCAATTTAGGCCGCATTATGTGTCAAATGCGTTGAATCAATAACTACGCGAAAAACGCTGAAACTGCACTATCACATAATTCCAGTTGACCTGGCTATACTGTACGCTGTGCTGTATGGAAGCATATTATAAATGACCCCCATACAGGCCACTGGATGAATAAAGCAGATTAAAAGGCCCTTAAGTGTGCGTCTATATGTATGTATGTTAAAAAGCTGTCTTTAGATCACACTTCAAAATAAAAATGCTCACAAAAAATGGAATACCATACTTAGACCGAATTAGTACAGTGCCATAGGGCCCCACCTGACAAACTACTCCACAAAGAGTAACTAACTGTCTCTACCACTCCCATTATTCAGCAACAAAAGGTGGTGCAAAGAAACCTATTTAAAAGCACATTACTAATGACAGTGTCAAAATTTGGTACAGAACAAACACAGTTGGGGTCCATCGGGGAGAGGGGGGAGGAGGCAAAAGCACCGACCAGAGACTCAAAATTAGGTGTGATAAAGGCCGCTTTATTGGAAGCAGGTGCATATTATACAATGCGCTGTACAAAACTATACCTCACTAAATATGCATTTTCCTAACAAAACCCCCCCACCCCCTCCCCTAACTGGTTCCCCCAATCCACAAACAGTAAACAATTAGCAGAAACGTCAATTTGCCTCTTCACCTGGCTAAATCCTTTATTATGCTTGACCTACCCCCCGCTAATCCAACAACAGATCTCCTACACTTCCCCATATATTAGGAAGAACCGCCACTCGAAAGGCGTGCTAACGGCTTTTGACCCCCCCCCCCAGGACTTCTGCCCTTCCTGATATCTGCGCCCCAATGTCCCGCTCCAGTGCCTCCCTCAAGTGTAGCAGATAACTCCATTCGTACCCACAATTGAACCCCAACCCCTGCAATCCACTGCCCCGTACCTCAGCTCTGGGTGCTCCATCCTTCCCACCTTCTATCTCCCCTGAAACCTTCACTTCCTTGGAAATTCCCTACGGGCCCTAACCATGGCCGCCGGCCTATCAGCCCCCCTTCACCCACCCGGGACCGAACTCTGACCAAATGACCTGACACCCCCCCCGCCTGCGCCGTATCTCTAACAGATCCCCCTTCACTTGCTTAACCCAACGCTAACACTTTGCTCTGTACCAAGCCCACGTCATGCACGCTCTCCCCTATTCCACTGCACACAAAGTCTGCAACAACGCTGGCCAGCTCATGCCCCTTTTTCTTGCCGCTGACAATGACACAACCTGTCGTCCGGCTCCAACCACTGGTCCCGGTGCTGTACCCAGTCCCCATTTCCGCCTGCTTTACAAATAAGTGTGCACCAACATAATTCTCCAGCGCTGCTCCAGTTGGCCCCTCCCCTCCACCTGAAAAGACACACATGTGAGATGCGAGAAATGTCCTTCATGTCGTACGTACACTTTCCCCCCCGCAGCCTGACAGCTGCCCGCTAACAGTCGTACCTCCCGGGCCCGAGGCCGTCCCCAACCTTGACGCGCCGCCTCCGTTGCCGCCCCCACTCCGACGTAATGCCTCCATAACACCCATGGGTCCTCACCCATACCATAGGGCGTGCCGCAGGACCCCTAACCTTGTGCCGCATACACTCTGCCACCTCCTTCTCGATCAAACCCCCGCCCCACCTTCCAACAGCTGCGTCCCCCCATTACCCCGCCGAAGCGAATCGTCCCCACGAAAACCCCCCCGTCTATCAACTTCCACCCGAACCACAAGACCCGCTCCTGTGGCAGCCGCCTATCCCCCTGCCCCCACTGCTCCCGACCGCCGCAATTCCTCCCGTGTCCGCTCATATGCACACCATGGACATGCCCCGAGAACGCCCGTCCCAAACCAATCCCCCTTTACTCCCCACTGACAACGTACGCGAGGATGCTGCTGCGCCAAATCGTACCACGTCAGACCCAAACGACGCTGTTGCCGTCCCTTCGGCCTCCGGCAAGAGTGCTTCCATGGCCACGGAGTCGAGCTCTCTACCAAGGAATGACAGCGCCGAACTGGGACCGTGCGTCTTCTCTGGCACCCGGGGCACCCCCAGGTAAGCCGCAGGCCCGGAAAATAGTCCAGCTCCGCTGGCAGTCCGTCGAAACCCGGCCGTCCTACCAGCAAGAAGTCAACCAGATAGTGCGCCACCGACCAGAGCCTGTCCGCCAGGAAAAACCCACTACAAACTTCACCGGACGGCGCAACCAGCGCACCCAACTTTGAACAACCCATGGGCAGTGCTGTCGCCCCCATGCCAAACTTGCCGCCCCCTCGTCCTCTGGCAGGCGTGCTTCCATGGCCCGGAGTCGAGCTCTATACCAAAACAAGGACAGCACCGTACTGGGACCGTACACCTTCTCTGGCGCCAGGGGCGCCCCCAGGCAAACCACGAGGCCCATAACTGACCAGCAACCGCCGGCAGTCCGCTGAACCCGGCCGTCCCGCCAGCAAGAAGTCCTCCAGAACGTGCGTCTGTCTCAGAGCCTGTCCGCCAGGAAAAAGCCCACTGCAACAAGGAACTGAAACGCCCAAAATGCGCACGCGAAATCGAACCCCATGCTATGGTCCCCCACAAGCGCCCCCCGGTCAAACCAGGTCCCCACTGACCAGTGATCCCCCGGATGCCTCCGAACCACCAGGACGCCAACCTAACTTCGCACTTCGCCTACAACCTTCACCCACCGCCCCAGGGCTCCCCCGCGCCACGTCCTTGGTTGTATATGACACCCCCGGGAGCTCCGCCGCCAAAGTCACCGACCGACTTTCCCCCTCCCGACTCCGCACGCTGCTGGGACAACCGAGACTGCCGGGCTCCCTCCTGAGTCCCCCCCCCCCCCCCGATAGGGGAAACACTAAAAAAAAACGCTGCGCGGCTCCAAACAAAAAGAGGGGGGGGGACCCCATCCCTGCCCCGCTCTCCTCCTTCCCCGCCTGCCCCGCGCTGGCCCCGTGATCGCATTGCGGCTCAACTCCTCCACCCTCACTGGCGACGAGCCTATGCCCAGAACCTTGAACCCCTTTTCCCCCCTCCCCGTACCCCCCCTGGCACCCCCTCCAACCGTGCCATTCCCCGGCGCCCCCCCAGGATCCCCGGTATCCGCACCAACCGACAGCCGAGGATTACTCAAACCACTCCCCTACTCCACACCATCCTTACCTGGCGTCAAGGCCGGCGTCACCACTGGATCCCGCCGCCTAACCAGCGGAGGCGGGGAGGGGGCCGTCACACTCGGCGCACCTTGCCGTGGGCATTCCTGAAACACACTACCAACACTGTTACTGTGCTCTCCCCCCCCCGTTCCGCATCTCCCCCTCCTCCTCTGAATCCTCCACATTGTTCAATTGCCCCATGGCCTCAACCCTTATCCGCATCTCCCCCTCCTCTTCAGTATCCTCCACCAGTTGCCAACGGCCCATGGCCTCCTGCCCAGCACTGGGCCCATCCCTTCCCTTTCTCTTGCAACACCTTGTTTGCTACCCCTCACATTTTGTTTGCTTTAGATACTTGCACAAGTGCCACCATGGCCTACGTAACGCCTGTTCATGACCATTTATTGCATTACTATACCTCTACTGGTCTTTGTACGTTTTCTAATCTGCACACATATCCCTTCTTACTCCTGTACGCCCTGATCGCTACCTCATGTATTTTGTTGCGCCCTATTGTCACCTTTGACCCATGTAACCCAACATTTGCTTTTGCAATTTGTTCATGTGCAATTGTTTCCTCTGGTATCATTACTGGTCCTATTGTGAAGCGCTCTGACACCTTCGGGAAAGCCCGCGCTCTATAAAAGCGCATAAATAAATAAATAAACTCGTCCCCCAATCCCCCCCTGCATGGCTCCGTCCTACTCCACCCTGCCACCTGCTAACACAACTACACCGAAATCCCCCGTTCCAACTCCTCTCTCCTCTCGCCTCCTCCTCCACGCCCCCTTACTGACTCCCCCCACTGGTGCAATCATGGATGGACCAGCCGAATCTATGAAACGACACTCCCATCATTGTCGACAGCGCAAAAACCCTGGAGTCCGAATCGGCACCCATCAAAACCATCCCCTTTTGACTACCATTGCCAAGCCTGCTCGACACCACTGTGCCCTCTTATTGGGATCCATCGCGTCTTCCCGCAGCATGGCCTCAACACCTTGGTCCCCTCGCTGGTCCTCACCAAGCTGGACCCTGCAAGTCTCCACCCCCCAAACCTTCCACTCCTCCTCCCCCGCTAACTAGCGACCCAACCAGCTCCTCCCCAGCTTTCCAAACTGACCTCAAAGTTCCCCTCCCTCAAAAGCCCTTCCAAAATTAAATCACGCCCCAGTATTACCTGCCTGCCGACCCTTTTGTACAGAAAATTCCTTGTCCCCCCCAACTATGGAAGAGCCGTTCCAGTGGGTACCCGTGGTCCGTCAGACCGCCATTACGCAGTCCCACTCAGCCCCCGATATTGGGATTCTTGCTAACATGCACACGTCACGGGGCCAATGTAACACCCCATGTGCCCCCCCTACATTTGTTCGTTTCCAAAACCTTCAAAGGGGCCACCATGCCCACGTAACTCTCCCTCTTGTGTTCGAGTGTCCTCCATTAACTGCAGTATTACTCTACCAACACATCGCTTTATAACCCGCACCCATGCCACAATCCCCCCGTGCGCAACGATTGCTACCTCCGTATTTCGTTTGCACAACCTTGTCACTCCTGCCTCATGTACTGTACTGTAACCTTGCCTAAGCAATTCATTCACTGTTAATGCTCCTGTATCCGGTCTGCTCTTATTATAAAATGCATAAATAAATAAATTATAATCGCATCCGATCAATAGTCTTATGCCTTCCTCCCCAACCTCCGGCGGCCGTCCAGACCCTTCGGGGTGGGAGTGGCGGGGGCGCACCGCCCGCTACCCCTCACGGTCCAAGAATGGTCCCTCGTGGGAGCACGACCGCCCGTATCAGGCAGAGCTGGCCCATCCCCTCGGTCGAGTGGAGCCGCATGCTGCTCTCCCGAGCGCCGCTCTCAGCGTCCCTGTCCAGAACAAGAGGTGTGGTACAGCATGCCGGGGAACAAAACCCCCCCTACCCCTGCCCCCCGACCGCACCCAACACCCCACCGAAACCACCCCCCTCCGCGCTCGCCGTGCCTCCAAACCCCCCCACACCCGCCCAACCTCCGTTCTCCGCCAGACACCCTCCCCCCACTCGAAGGCCTCCCCCCACCCAGGCCCTCCCACTGCCCCCACTCGCCCCGCACCCCTCCCCTCAACCCCGTCCTCCCCCCCATCGCACACGCACCGCAGCACACTCCCCCGTCGTCACGCACCAAGCAAATGGGGCTGATAAGGCTGTCCGACATTGCTCCGAGGTCAGCCATTGCAATATACAATCCACGTGTTCAAAATTGACATACATATGCCCGGCGGACACAAAGAAATAGTTCGCACTTCCCCTTGCAAATAGTGTTTAATCTAATGCGAGCCCCTTGAGTCCATGATACATGGGAGCTGCCTGGGTTTCACCCACGTTTGGTCGTGTCATCAACTTTAATCTTAGCCAAGCATATGAAGGCGACTTGGAGAATTGTCGGCCCAACTGTCAAGACTGGTTTGAAGAACGGAAGTAGAGACAGGCTCGCCGCGCGCCCGGCGATCTTAAAGTGCAAGTGCCCAGGACTGCATCGATGGTGCTATGCCGCCCCCTACCGAAAAGCAGCCAACCCGCCTCTCCGCCTGACGCCATGGCCACGGAACCTCAATGGCAGAACTCGCTGCTTTAGCACAGTGTGTGCGAGTTCTAAACTGCACTGGCGTGTAAGCGCGTGCTCTGCCTACTTCACACATGTCCTGAATTGTGATTGAAGAGAGCTACTCTGAAAGCGTGTACATATTAAATGCCTAAAAAACCGCTCATGCCGTTTACTAACACGGCGTCACGCAGCACGAAAACCGAAGGCTATGGGGTATAGGACCAGCGGCGAGGCCGCACGGCGAAATCACGCTCCAGAGCCAGGGCACTCCCAGACGAAGTAACCGAGGCTGAGCCCCCCGGCATCTCATCCATCCCGCCGCCGCTGACCGGAGCCACCATTTTCCACCCGCCCCGCCACAAACATCACCACCGCGCCTCCCCCCGCACGAACACAACGCCGCAAGCCTAAACTGCTCATGCGCCCCCGCAAATATGAATCCGCCTTACCCGACACCAACAATTAATGTACCAGCGTAACCATCGCGCTTATCGCGCACCCAACGGACAAGCCAAGTATCACTCTCGATCGTCACAAGTACACGACGCACGCATCCTCCATAAATGCACAATTATCATGCAGTAACCTTACGGCCGAAAATAATCACCAAATTTATTACCTCCTCCAGACCCCCACCCGGCTGCTGTGTCACCCGCCACCAAATGGTGTCCTATGTCTCAAAATGTCCGGTTTTAAGGAGACAGCCCAAAACCAGCCCAAAACCAGCCCAAGGCTACCAGGTAGCCCAAAACCAGCCCAAGTAGGGTGCTGGCTCTACCTCCCCCCTTCCCCCGGCCCCAAAACCTCCCGGGGGTGACAGACCTCCCGCTGGTCAGCCGCCCCCCCAATGCCCTATTTTGAACACATCCCCAAAACTGCTTTTTTGAGAGACAATTAGAAACTAAGGGGTTGATTTAATTCTCAGCAGATGGTCCTTAGTTCCAGGGTACATTTCTCCGTCTCCATGGTGAAGAGGCCACACACCTAATTTATAAATGACATATATGAAAGCATTTCTAGAAACTGCAGAGATGGCTGTAAATGGCAATGCATATTATTCTGTGCTACAGGGCTGCGGCAACAAGACACAGCCTTGTTGCACAGAGTAAATCTTTTTTCATTTCAAAGAGAAAATCCTGAAACTGGATTTTCTATTTGAAAAGAAAAAATATAATGCTCCCCTCACCATGGAAGTCTTCTCCCAGAGTAGGGGGAGCATTATGATGTTTTTACAGTTCCTTACCGCCAGTTAAAACCTGGTGGTAATGATCAGTAAAAAATTACTAAATGTCCACCCATCCCAATTAGGCTGCCGGACATGTAGCCTTTTCTCCAATGGGCCTTAATTCACAAGGCTGTCGGAGTAGTTTGGCCATGGCAGAGTAGTCTCCGCTGTGGCCAAACTGAAGGTCCACCCTCATATAAATTGGGCGGGCGGATCTTCATGTTAGTGGTGTGTATGCTCCATCGCTGTTGTGGCGGAGAATACATACTGCCAATATATAAATCGGACCCTAAATGGTGTTTTAATCCTACAGGATACCAGGTTATGGCAGGGCCCAATCATAGAGGGTTCAGGTGCTATGAGTGAACAAGCTTGCTTGAGCAAAGGGGATATATATGTTGGAATTCTCTTAATCTTAGCATTCTCCCAAGCTGGTAAATGTTTTAAAAGTCTAAATCAGCTAGATTACTGCCTGTATGGTGCTCGTGTATTTGCTTAAATCACCTATAGATATGATTTTGATAAATACTTATATTAATATTTTAGGTCTTATTCCTGCACATGTCTTTTTTAAACTTAGGAAAAGGATATCCATCATATTTGATATTCAATTTCCAACTTCTCTGATCATTATTGAATGTGATTTTAACATCCATTGAGACTGCTCTGCTGTGGACTTTACTAAGATTTTTCCATTAGAGTCAAATAATATTCCACTTGCTCAATCCAAATTTCCTCCAGATTCTGTATCTAAAGAAGCCTATTCGTTGTGCAATAGGCTGGCCTCACCTGGAGTGACCTGTCTGAATCTCAAAAATTGTTTGTGATCTCAACCGAATAGACCTTTTGAAATGGTTATAAAATCTCCCCCATTGATCATAATCATATTTTTGTACAAGCTTTTACCTTCTACTTGTTTACACATGTTATGGGACAAATTTGTTTTCATTGACCTGTAAGGAATTATGAGTCCGATTACGATGTCAGTCTTAAAGCCTCCGACCGACAGTCGAATTCTCCTAGACTGTGTCAGAACCCATCCACCCGACTCAGTCTGAAACAATTTCGACCGACTGATTATGATATTCGCGGGTGGAAGGGGAACCATTTGGTCATTCTGAATCAGTTCTAATCCGCCCTCGGAGAATCTATGTCAGTCGGAACCGATTCATACAGCTCTACGAACAGCGTTTCTGACCGACTGATTACGATGTTGGATTCTGACAGCCTTTCGGATTCGGTCTGTCCGACACGAAAAGGCTGTTGGAAACTGACTTTGAGGGCCACTAGCAGGCCCCCCTTCATCCTGAGGCCTCCAGTAGGGTGCCATGGGGGTACCTAAAGGGCCCCCTTGTAAAACCATGCACTGTTTGGTAGGCACCATGGGGTGCCCGCAACAGGGCGCAAGGTTTTCCGCAAACACACATTTTCCCCATAGGAGCCTGTGTTGTCGGTTGGAACACAGGCTCCCATTAAAGTCAAAGTGAGTCTTTCTGAACGGTGTATGGAAGCATCTGAATCGGTCACGAGGAACCACCGACTGCGAGTCAATTGGTCCTGATTCTGTCAGTCCTGATTCAATTAGTTGAACACTTAGAGGCTGATTACGATAATGGTTAGGATGAAACTCCAACCAACATCATAATCAGTCCCTAAGTGTTCAACTAATCGAGTTTCTAACTGATATTTCTCCCACATCATCTCCATCTCACAACCGTCACCAGACTTAGCGTGTTCAAGCCTGATACTTATTTTTTGTTTGCTGTTTTATTTAGCAAAAGCTTATCTCAGGGGTATCAGAGTGCTTTACAAAGGAACAAGGGGTTACATATTTCTAGGAAAAA
This sequence comes from Lissotriton helveticus, assembly GCF_964261635.1. Classification (NCBI taxonomy): domain Eukaryota; kingdom Metazoa; phylum Chordata; class Amphibia; order Caudata; family Salamandridae; genus Lissotriton; species Lissotriton helveticus. Next base: position 331,724,344 of record NC_136065.1, on the reverse strand, counting down.
TAAGATTTAGTGAGTTACCAAAAATCACAGGATGTTGAGCAAAGACAGGGCTTCAAACCCAGTTCCATCGTTACAAAGTTGGTAACTCTAGCTGCTTGATCACATCTCCTCCCCATTCATCTAAGTAGCTCTTGTAGAGTGGTACTAACCTGCCCTGGGAAGGTGAGTCTATTATGCTCTGCTCTCTGCTTCTCCCTCAATTCTGAGTACTTTTTAGTTGTTAAAAAGCGTAGGAATTGTGTCGTAGACCTGTACCCTCCCCAAGTAAGTGACAGTGATTTTTTTACATGCCTAGTAGGTTCCATAGTCTGTTGAGACAGTCTCTCATGTCCAGCAGTATGTCTTTCCTCCATCTTGCTGTGATAGTCCCTTTGAGGTGCAAGGTCCTCTCAATATCAACTTCACTCGTCTAACAGTGTAGAAGATTAGGCTGCTTATTGGACAGGCAGAGTAATATATTTGTTGGAAACCTTGGGATATCTGAGTCAAATGTATTGTCCATGGCGCTGTGCAATGCATCCTCATACATCTGGAGTTTAGGGCAGAGCAAAATAAATGTAGCAATATGCTGCCTCTATCCCCACATCACCGCTGGCATTTTCCAATGCCTCATTTGCCCAGTTCCCAAAGTTTCATTTGGGTTTGATACTGCTGTGTAGGGATTTTAGCTAGGGCTTATGTAGCTGTAGCAGTTTTTAGATCAAATCATTCCAGACAGCACCGTTGTCTGGGTTGCTGAAGACATCTTGGGGACATTCAGAAAGCTTCCCTGGGAATGCATTCTGCCCATTGTATGTATGTATGTATGTATGTATTTGAGCTTGTAAAGCGCACTGCTACCCGTCCATAGGTTTCCTGGCGCTGTGCTTACCATTGGCTATGTGGTTTGTAATTATAACTCACATTTTCTTGCTTTCTATTTGCTGGCTCGACTTGTTTTAGGATGTTCAGCATGATTTTGTCCCTTCCCTTGCCCAAACCTTGTTTGCTGTATCTTTCTGAAACTCACTTCAGGCACATACATTTTGTTCTTATTTTGTCACATTTGCTGTGTATTTAAAAACAAAGGTCAAATGTCAGGATCCTTCTGAGGGAGCTTGGTGTTTAGTTTTCTTTCTCTGACTTCAAAGTGAGAGTGTTAATAGGAAAGCAAGAGGAATGCAGATTACGCTTATGATGGAGCCCCCTCATTCCCCTCCTGTTCTCCAGTTTACGAGGTTGTAAAATGTCTAGTGATCTTTCTGTTTACAGACAGTGAGTCAGAGCACCAAACCCTGTTAACGATAACAAGCATTGGCAAGCCAAAAGGTGTAGCCTGCACAACTACACTTCATGAGCAATAGCTTCAGTATGTGCAACTAGTGCAGAAGCACCATGCCATAAAAATGTAGACATATATTGAACAAGGGATCCCACGCATCCCAGTAATATATACTCTTCCCAAAATTCACAAAAATGCAGTGAACCCGCCAGGCAGACCTATAGTCTCAGCATGCGGTTCCATACTGGAGCCCCTTGGCTCATATGTAGACTATTTCATTAAGGATTTTGTCCCAAAAACACAATGTTTTATTAGGGACTCAATGGACATGATCAATATGGTTGAAAACCACCCTTTTGATCCAGTAGTAGAGACTCTATGTACAATGGACGTAGAGTCTCTCTACACGAACATACCCCAGACAGCAGCCCTACTTGTGATCCAACGAGTCCTCGACTCAAGACCTCGACCTCACCCTGTTCCAACCACCTTTATTCTCCAACTTCTAGAGGTCTGCCTCACAAAGAACTTCTTTATGTTCAAAAATGATTTTTTTGAACAGATCAAAGGGACCTCTATGGGGGCCATTTTTGCTCCAAACCTGGCAGTACTCTTCATGGACCAGCTTGAAACCAATGTCATTCTTACACCGTCCAATCCTTTCTTCACAAATATTGGATTTTGGCGCAGGTACATTGATGACATTTTCATCATTTGGAAAGAGGATGTCAATTACCTGCGCCAATTTCTACACTGGATGAATAATAATTGTTCCGGCCTGACTTTCACCATAACCAATGACAATAACTCTGTGGCTTTTTTAGACCTTACCATCTTTCATCACGAAGGCCACTTACTCACGCGGCTTTACCGCAAACCCACAGAAAAGAATACCATGTTGTCATACAGCAGTAACCACCCCAGAGCGCTACGTGACTCCTTGCCCTATTCTCAATTTTTGAGAATACGACGCAATTGTTCATGTAAAACTGACTATTTTCAAGAAGCAGCTGTTCTAGCTTCTAAACTAAAAGAAAGAGGGTACCCCAAAAAAATTGTGAAGAATGCATCCAAACGCGCTTGGTTCTGTCCAAGAGAGGTCTTGCTAACACCCCAGCCCAAAAAAGACATGAAACGCATTGCATGTGTTACAACATTTTCACCCGTCTCACACAAATTAAGAAAAACAATACTGAGACAATGGCCAATTATCAACTCTGGCATTCTTGAGATCGACAAACCTCTGTTTGCTTTTAAGAAAAGCAAGAATCTCAAAGACCATCTGGTTAGAGCAGCGTTACCCTGCACACCCTCAGCTTCCACCCTTGATGTCGTATGGGGTCTGTCCCCCATTGTTGGTCATTCAAAATGTGGGGGGGTAATAACTGCAGCTCGACAATGGAGGGCAAAAGTTTTACATTTGATAACATTACTGTCCATAGTCATGCTTTCTCAAATTGTAACACCCAAAATGTGATATATCTCATCCAATGTCCCTGTCCGAAAATATATATAGGACAGACCACCCAGAGAGTCCGTACCAGGATTGGCCAACACAAGAGCCGCATTCGATGCGGCACAATGAACGCCCCGTTGGTTGAACACTATGCCACTATGGGACACAATGAACACGACCTTAAATGGACAGTCCTCAAAGTACTGAAATTACCACCGCGGGGTGGCAACATGACACTACTTCTGAACAAAGAAGAACTTAAGTCAATTATACAGTTCAATTCCATCCAAAATGGACTAAATAGATCGGAAGACTGGACTAATCTCCTTTAGCACAACTCACGATGGTACTGCATGATGACCCAATGAACTCCTGAAACCAAACCACCGGCTTGGTCATTGTCAGTTACCAGGAACGATGTACTGTGTCTTCACTTGTCCACACAGATAATGCAAAACCAACGTCTCTTGCAAATACATTTTGTATATACAGTCTTATAATGAATTGCTCTCGCGTCCTGAACCTTGTACAAACAATGTAAATACTTTTAGTAACCATAGTTGCTGTGTATATATATTGTATATATAAGTCTGTATATATAGTCATGTTATTGATTGCCAACCAGGCACTTGCACTTTCACTCTGCATGTCACTGCGTAGATCGTCCCTTCACTCAGCCACTCCCCGATACTGGTCCAAAATGGCACCTCCATAACCTGGACGCCCACACTGTTCCAACATGGCACCCATCCTGTGGTCCCTCAAACAGAACTAGTCCTACTCCCATTTCCATGAACGGCACCACTGACGCAACTATACAAGCGCCGGCGCCGTGCAGCCACTCCTCCACCATCGTGTGTGACAGACGGGACCCGGCTTTCAACTGAACCCTCGCAAGGTAATCCTTCCCTCCCTCGGGCATGATATGACGGTTGCCCATTCTCTCTGGTTTCTGATTGCGATTCGCCTCCTGTTTTCATAGGTTCGGAAGCCAGCGTACTGCCCTATTTTGATAGACGCCAACTCCCCATTCCTTAGGACCGCTTCAATTCCTCGAGTCCGACCTAAGGTAAACCTTCCCAATTCACCCACCTCCCAACGTGCATGATTCACCACAGGACAGGGCTGAATGCCTGTCCTTATTTTATTTTACAGGCAGCCGCGCCCTCGGATGAGGCTTTTTAACACCGATCTGCCGTCCCGTCCCACTGGCTGTATCTCCCACTGAGGTAACTCGCCCTCCCCACGTCCCCTCGCCTGAAGCTTGGTTCCGCTTCAGCACTTTTGTTCACTTTTGTGTTTTTACCCACAGGTGCCAGACAGTTCAGAATACCGCGTTCTCCTTGCATACCCCGCAGGAGTTCACTCGCCTATTAGGCTTGGTGAGTCTGGTCAAAATTTCGGCACCACCAGTCGCTGTTCCTTGCACGCCTCCACTCCCGACCACGGTCGCGATTCTCACTCACATGGTTCACATCGACCCGCCTCGATATATGTAGATGTCTCCCAGTAGGGACACACCAATTGCCCACCACCACAATCCTTCCGGGCACCACTAATGATATTTTTCGAACCCCATCACTGGGTACCATCACGCCATGCCTGCAACGTGCTTGACTGCTCACAGCCGACTTCAGCCCACCACAACCACTTCCAAGTCCGTTCCCATCACTCGCCGCAGTTCACAGGAATACTAGTAATCATAAGTGTTGCACGAACGCGTATACGGATGACATGTGCAATATCTACCTGAAAATGTTTTTCGCCTTTTCTTCCCCTGTTTATTCTTGCAGGCTCAAAACAACTCAGTCAATAGCAATTGTATTAGTCCTGAAGATGATCCCAATACACAATTGGAGCTAGGGATCGAAACGTTACGTCGACTGTAATAACAGATCTGCATGTCTTTAACCTATATATTAAGTGCAGTCGCTGTTTGTGCATGCTTATACAAGATTGCATTGTATTATAAGCTGCCAGTTGCTCCACCCTTTGCCTGTCAAAAATCTTCATTCTTTCTATTCTTCTCTTGACTCGGTACAGGCTTGTGCCCAGTCTTCTTGATTCATGTTTTATTACTCTATTTTTCCAAAACTTTTCAAAAATAAATCCTTGTCCGGCTGGACATGTGAAATCACGCCATAGTTCCTATTTAAGTCTATGTTTGACATTGCTTTGAAAGTATTTGATAAGCCCAGGACCGCTGTTCTTGTTAAAATAAAATGTAGACAACACAGATTACTGCTTTCCAGAAATCATCAAACTGAAGCCCAGAAACAACTACATTATTACACTACTGCCTTAAACTTACTAGCAATGACAAAACATAGTTTTTATGCTATTTGGATGATGCATGTGTTGTCATCAATGAAATAGGTGAACATGTTCCACAGAAACAACAACGGCCTACCACCAGGGCCGCCATTAGTACTGCTGGTGTCTGACATAACACTCTGCACCACTTTATTCTATGCCAATGTCTACTCTTCTCTGCACCACTATACTCTTTGCCAGTGCACTCTACCCCACTACACTATGCACCACTGGTTTCTTTATCACTGCACTATACACCAGTCTATTCTAGGCCACTCCACTCTACTCTGCACCACTCCACTTTATGCCAATCCACTCTATGACACTCTGCTCTACAACACTGCAGTCCCTGCCACTGTACTCTATGACACTACACTTCACGCCACTACTCTATACTACTCAGCTCTACTCTGCGACACTTCAGACCACTCTAAAAACTATACACAGGATCTACAGCCGACGTGTTTCGTCCTCAAGGGACTTCTTCAGGGCTGTTACAAAAAAGACAATATACAAAAACATACAGTTAAAACTTACATTTAAAAAAAGGGGAAGCAACTAAGCTCATGCAAAGAATGACAGACTTCATCAACAGTACATCACAAAATTGAATCTCGTACAGATCCTATATAAAAAATGCCAACAAATTATGATATTTCTTAAATTAACTTGATTGTATTTATACAGAGCATTTGTTAACACAGTTTTGTTGCTGTCTGTAATTGCAAACAAAATAAACGTCATTTGTTGAGCTCTTCTGTTAAGTTTAGAAGTGGCACATCTCAATTGTAATCCTCAATTACAACATTATCGTTTTATATCATTACTATGAGAGAAGAAAGTGCTACTTTAGATGACGAACTACTACTGGTTTTTGCATATTGTTCTCCATATAGGCATGTCCCTCTATATTCAGTTGCCCCCATATCATAAAATTGTGGGTCACCATGGATATTAGGAGCTGAGAGCCCCAACTTCTAAAAGTCAAAAGAAAGGATAGTGGGGAGCTAACAAAAATGTATTTAACACAAGAAAGCAATCATACCAATATAGTCACTAAAGATGATGTTCTTGGATCTTCTCCCGTTGTTAAAGGATGCGTAAGTGTATCCGTAAAATTGAACTGTGGTACAAGTGGTATCTAGGGGTGATTAACGAAAGATCATTAATGAAAGGGTGACTAGAAGACAGTGGATAAAAGAGCACTCAAAGAGCCACTGGTGATTCCATTGACTGGAGTTAGTTACAAAAAAATCCTATAACCTACCACGTTTCTCAGACAATTGTCCGTTAAGGGTTCTGTTCCGGCAGATCAATTCTTATTAATAGGCGGCGTATGTCTATTCATAGTCGAGTTCAACCGAATCACACCCGTGATAAGAAGTGTTTCAATATTATGCGTACAAGCCACCTATGGTATAAACAGAAGTTTTAGAAATTCTCCTAAGTGACGGCTAATAACAGCTAGCACCTTCTTAATTACCAGGGGGAAATTGCCGGTTATTTAAATATATGCAACGGGCACGATCATGACACTTACATCAAAATGAAGATAATAATCCAATAGTAATGGAACCAGGGTAGAAAAAGTGGAAGGGGAATTCCGTCTGTCGTCTATGAAAAACAGGGAAACGGACAATATAAACATTATTTTGTCCTAAATGTAAGAATGAGCGACCTAAAATTACATCACATGGCCGCCCCTATTTAAGAATGCCATTGTGTGGCAAACCAACTGAGGTATATATCTACATCTCAGTTAATGTATACTGTACAGCATGCATGTCTTACCTACTCTTATTTTCTTGTCGTTGGAGGAATATATAATGATCCTATTACTTAGACACTCTAAGGGAATCAAGAGAAGAGAGAAAAAAATTTCAATAAATAAAAAGCGTCCTTAAAAAGCTTCCTGTTTAAATATATCTCATTACAAAAAATTCACCTATATCTACATAAGTTAAGGGAAAGTGGGATAAACGTAAATATCCATTATATTAATTTGATAAAAGTACCACTCTTGTTTACCCAAAAAAGTATTATAAGAAAAAGGGGCTGAATATGCTTCCTTAGGTCGATGTTGCTTATGTAGGGAACCCCAGAGAGGGAACGAACTATACTAGATTCAATCGGATAATATAGAAAGAGAAAAACATCGACCTAAGGAAGCATATTCAGCCCCTTTTTCTTATAATATTTTTTTGCCCAAACCAAGATGTCCGCCGAGGGTGGATAACAACATTGAGGATCGTCGCTTTAAAAGCGTTTAATTCACCTAGATCCGATTAACAGGCTAAGTTCTGCTCGGATTTAGGGTGTACGCGTGTAAACTTCTTTTACTCACAGTAGAACGAGTAATACTATCTCTGAGCCTGAACGGGATTCCTTTCAGACACAACATGGCGGCCGCAAAGCTTCGTTTGATGGTGTAACACTCAAACCTAGCACCTACACAATATGGCCACTGCGGTTTTCGCCGTTTTCATTGACAGATTGAAACCAGGTGTAGGGAATAAAAGATAGTTTAGGCTAGTATATAAACCGAAATAAATTCATCAGTATTCTGCCGGTACTTGACGGAGGAGGACGTCGCTTTGCACGCTGACTCATCAGGCCACGTAGGAACCAGGGGATGCTGCAGTTCACTTTATCAAGGTAAAAAGGAGACTCACATAGATTAGACAAAGGATTTTTAGAGATCTTGAGCCCCATAGATAGTTTTGGGTAAACAAGAGTGGTACTTTTATCAAGTTAATATAATGGATATTTACGTTTATCCCACTTTCCCTTAACTTATGTAGATATAGGTGAATTTTTTGTAATGAGATATATTTAAACAGGAAGCTTTTTAAGGACGCTTTTTATTTATTGAATTTTTTTTCTCTCTTCTCTTGATTCCCTTAGAGTGTCTAAGTAATAGGATCATTATATATTCCTCCAACGACAAGAAAATAAGAGTAGGTAAGACATGCATGCTGTACAGTATACATTAACTGAGATGTAGATATATACCTCAGTTGGTTTGCCACACAATGGCATTCTTAAATAGGGGCGGCCATGTGATGTAATTTTAGGTCGCTCATTCTTACATTTAGGACAAAATAATGTTTATATTGTCCGTTTCCCTGTATTTTATAGACGACAGACGGAATTCCCCTTCCACTTTTTCTACCCTGGTTCCATTACTATTGGATTATTATCTTCATTTTGATGTAAGTGTCATGATCGTGCCCGTTGCATATATTTAAATAACCGGCAATTTCCCCCTGGTAATTAAGAATGTGCTAGCTGTTATTAGCCGTCACTTAGGAGAATTTCTAAAACTTCTGTTTATACCATAGGTGGCTTGTACGCATAATATTGAAACACTTCTTATCACGGGTGTGATTCGGTTGAACTCGACTATGAATAGACATACGCCGCCTATTAATAAGAATTGATCTGCCGGAACAGAACCCTTAACGGACAATTGTCTGAGAAACGGGGTAGGTTATAGGATTTTTTTGTAACTAACTCCAGTCAATGGAATCACCAGTGGCTCTTTGAGTGGCCTTTTATCCACTGTCTTCTAGTCACCCTTTCATTAATGATCTTTCGTTAATCACCCCTAGATACCACTTGTACCACAGTTCAATTTTACGGATACACTTACGCATCCTTTAACAACGGGAGAAGATCCAAGAACATCATCTTTAGTGACTATATTGGTATGATTGCTTTCTTGTGTTAAATACATTTTTGTTAGCTCCCCACTATCCTTTCTTTTGACTTTTAGAAGTTGGGTCTCTCAGCTCCTAATATCCATGTTGACCCACAATTTTATGATATGGGGGCAACTGAATATAGAGGGACATGCCTATATGGAGAACAATATGCAAAAACCAGTAGTAGTTCGTCATCTAAAGTAGCACTTTCTTCTCTCATAGTAATGATATAAAACGATAATGTTGTAATTGAGGATTACAATTGAGATGTTGTGCCACTTCTAAACTTAACAGAAGAGCTCAACAAATGACGTTTATTTCGTTTGCAATTACAGACAGCAACAAAACTGTGTTAACAAATGCTCTGTTTAAATACAATCAAGTTAATTTAAGAAATATCATAATTTGTTGGCATTTTTGATATAGGATCTGTACGAGATTCAATTTTGTGATGTACTGTTGATGAAGTGTGGCATTCTTTGCATGAGCTTAGTTGCTTCCCCTTTTTTTAAATGTAAGTTTTAACTGTATGTTTTTGTATATTATCTTTTTTGTAACAGCCCTGAAGAAGTCCCTTGAGGACGAAACGCGTCGGCTGTAGATCCTGTGTATAGTTTTTCTTTTCAACTGAACTGAATAAAGAACTGTCAAGATTACAAGAAATAGCTGATGTGATCATTTCTGTTTACCTTATCAGAGTTAACAGTTTCTAAAAACGTTGAAGTGGTGCACCTTGACCTTTTTTTAAAAGCCTTTCATAGTTCATGTTTTGAACCTACACTGTAACGGTGGGTGTTTTGAAGTGTGCACACAGACTGCCCCATGTACTAGAGGGTGGGCCCAAAAGAAAAAACTTTTTGGAGAATCTTTGACTAGGTGCTGTTCCTTTGGGAATCTTCCACTGTTATTCTTCCCTCTAAACTTCAGACCACTCTACTCTGCAACACTCTGCCTCACTCCGTAGCACTCTACTCTGCACCACTCTGAGCTACTCTACACCACCCTACTCTGCACCACTCAACTCTACGCTACTCTACACTGCTACACTCTACATCAATCCTTCAGGCAAAGCCCATGCAGGTAAGAGTGGTGGAGCGGGGAGGAGTAGACAGACGATGATGTTGTGACCACTCGTATTGAGAATCCTTCCATTCAAGTTGAGATAGCTGCCTTTCGAGTAGAAAATCTACTCAAGCAGCAGAAAGGAAGCTGTGCCCTCTTGCCCTACGCATGTTTCAGTTCACAATGATTTTACAGCAGGGGACAAATACTCGACGCTCAAAATCACGCTATGACCCTAACACATTCCACCACTCGCAGAACACTGTGGCGGAGGTTTTTTGTCACTTTGTGGAGCTCAGCGTAATTCCTCAAAGTCCGGCCAGGCTTAGTACTTAGGGCCCCATTACGATGGTGGGCGAACTTTGTCCACCCGCCGACGTGCCCGGAAAACAGGAATGCCCACAAGAGGTCAGGCGGTCCCGCGGGGCCAATTAGGATGTGACCGCCACCCTGGCGGTCGCATCCCGCATCTTTTACATTGCGACGGGCGGTGCTGTAAGCAATACCGGCCGCAATGTAAAATGTACATGTTGTGCATTGGCATACACAACGTGACAGGCACCGTGCGGTGTCTGCCACTTCATGCATGCCAATGTAGGGGGGTACCATGAGTACCCCCCCAAGTGCAGCCACCCACCACCCATTTACTGTATGCCTTTCCATGGCGGGGTCTCCGCCATGGAAAGGCATAAGCACCGCAGACATCATAATATGGATGGCGGTGCTTACAAGGCACTGCCCCCATATTGTGTGCCTTTTCCTCCCGACCGACTTTCCATCCGCCTCGGTACCCACTGCCATGCTAATGTGGCTAAATGGGTTTTGGATGGCAGGCGGATCGCCAATACCGCAGGCGGATCGAAGTCACCCATCCGGCAGTGGCGATCCGCCCGCGATCGTAATGGGGCCCTAAGTCTCGGTCAACTGCAATGAGTCTATTAGTAGGAAGGTGATAAAAGAATGTGTCCATTGGGTGAGGCCATAACTTGTTAACACTAATCAATACTTTTTTTATTAGATTAAATTATATTATTATTGCATGCCGATTGAGTACATTTTATCAGTCTTTTTGTCTAAATAAACATACCTGATTAAATAAAATAATAACTCTTACAATTAATTTGCACAAAAAACAATAAAATGCAGATAAACATACAAAATAGATTGCGAACTTTTTTCTAGTCATCCAGACTTGTACATTGGTTGCATGTAACTATTTTGACATCTTTAAATCCGTATTGTCATTATGTTGGATCTTTAATTTCAGGGTACCATTATGTCCGGACATTGCTTGGGGATGAAACACCACCTGTTGTAGTAGCCACTAAGGCCCAGTAAAGGTGTGTTCTACATATGGATGGCGCTGTGTTGCACGACTCTAGACCAGTTCAGAATGCCTTGTTGTCCTAAATATGTTCTTACCTGATGCTACGCTTGGGAGGGCACTTTGCATCAGTTGTGTATTTTACTTGACAGAGGACTTTACAACAAAGAATCTGTGAGTGCCTGCGCTTATTATTGGAGGGAAGGCAATGGAGGTTCCTCCCAATTAAAATCCAGGAGAATGATTTCTGTTTACTGGGGACACCACTCCACACCTCACGCTTCCATTGTCAACACTGTGGCATGGGAGGACTACTTCTTAGTTCTGTTCCAAGGGGACAACATACTACACCCTTTCTTGCGGCCCTCATTCCATTTATGGGAACTTGGGTTGCATGAGTAATAACAGGCCACAAAAACAAGATATATTTGGGAGTAGCAGTTCTCAGTGGTAAACACTGGAAGAGGAGAGCATGCGCTTGAACTGGTGTGATCCTAGCTAGAACACCTAACAATCAGTTTTGTGAGTGGAGATGTAGTACAAGGCTAGGAACTGGGTCGGTGGAATATAATAAGACATTTTACTTCACAGAACATAAGGTGACTGCCTTGAACAGCCTGAAAGATCCTTTGCATTCACAAGTTCCCAATCTACATGGCGTCAACCATGTTGTGAAAAAAGCACACTTATTACTACTCAGGTGTGAGGGCGACAACAGCCCCTTAAACGCAGTGGGCTTGCTTTACAAAGGTCAGAAATGGATGCCGTAGGTTAAAAAGGGATTGTGTTGAAGCAGGCTATGCTACACATTAGTTCCAATTTTATTATGGGAGTAATGAGGCAAATAAACCCTGCGGACATGAAATCACATGAGTGCATTGCACTTTACATATCAGTTTCTAACAACCCCACTGGAGTGGTGTGGCTCACTGGTTAGAGGCGGCAGGCCTGGAAGCAGAAGTCAGCCTGGGACCAGGGTTCGATTCCTGACATGGCAGGGTCGTGGACCAGGGTCAGCGGACTCGATAATTCTCGCCTCGGTGCCTACTCTAACCAGGGGTCGTACTCGGCAACTCTGTGCATTAGCTTGCCTAATCTCCACAACGGCCCCATCAACGCCGGGGATGCCTGGCTCCACCTTGGGGATTCCCAGCAGGGACCATCCCACAGTAAAGCCAGGACAGGTTCCCCAGCGGTATACAGCGCCAGGACGCCAGCTGGCAACAGTGCGCTTTACAAGTATACACATTACATTACATTACACTACACTCTCTACAGGAAGGCAGTGAGGGTTAAGGAACACACCCAAGGTTTTGACAGAAACTGTAGGGTGACGAAAAATCATCTATTGGAAGTCATGAAAACTAAAAGCTGGAATTTCTAGGGTCTAACGTTATCTAGATCCTGGTTGAAAAAAGAAGAATGGAAAAATGCCATATGCTTGGACCTGGTAATGCAGTTACAGCAAAGGGTCTTCTGGCATCACAGACAGTAAAAGAGATACTGTTAAACCAGAACATGCCTTACAGAAGGTTGTTGGTTTAAGCATTTTTCTTTCCTGCACTATGAGTAGGGGGATCAAAGCATGAAGGGATCACGTTGTGATGATATGTACCCTCGAAATTTGGAACCTTTTACTCTTTGCGAGGTTTTGTTAGCAATCAGTAAGCAAAACAAGAAAAAAGGCCATGAGTTGGGATAAAATCTCAGAGGATGAATAAAAATATGAGCTTGTACTATGGAGAAATTACATCTCACTTGTTAGTAATGCAATCTAAGAAGGAGCCCCAATACGAAAATCATGCTTCAGTGCATAGTGAAGCTGCATAGAAAAGGGTGCAGAAATGTCTTTTGAAAACTATCATCCATTAGGTTTTCTGGATAGCATTAAAAAATATTTACAAGTGTCATACTGTTTATATTGGAATCCTGGGTGCAGCAACATAATGGAAAAATATGCAGTACTGAGGCAGACCACTTTCTGTGGCATTTGTTGACTTTCAATCTGCTTTCGCCAACATTGCAAGATGCTTACTTTAGAAAGCACTGTGTGAAGTGGGTGTACCACTAGGATTATTGAATAGTTTGGAAAAACGACAACACGACAAATTCAAAGCCTTTTCCTGTAAACAAAGGAGTGCAGCAGGGTTGCTTATTGCACCATTGCTTTGCTATCTTTACATCAAACAAGTGGTAGAGCTTGTGAGCATTGAAATCTGTGACTCACAGCACTGGGTGGCTCCAGAATGTCTATATCACCCAGCGCAGGTGATGCTCTATTAATCACAAAGATATCAAAAGGCTACAGAGTCTCCTTGACAAATTCAAGAAACTCTGCTGTCTCACTGGCTTTACTTATAGATACCTCTAAAACTATTGATGCTGTTTAAGCTTCCTTATTTTGCGATTGCATTTAAGAAATCGCAAATTACCACCAACTTCTAGTTGGTGGTAAGTTGCGAATTCTTTAAAAAAAGCGTTTTTTTAAAAATCAAAAGGTGCCATGTGACGCTCATACATGCCCTTAGGGCATGTATGTGCGCCATATGCGCACACATGTCATTTTCAGGGGTGCAGCAGGGTGTTCTTGAGACACCCCTGCACCCTTGAAATTATTCTCAATTTGCGATTAGCAAATTGTAAATCGCAAATTGAGAATAATTTCACATTCATTTCTATGGGCCTCCTGGCCCAAAGAAATGAATGGGAAATTATTCCTTAATTGCGATTAGCAATTTGCTAATCGCAATTAAGGAATTTTAAGGAATCACTAAAAAATAGCGATTTTCTTCGTACATACCATTTTGCGATTTCTAAATAGCGATTCCTTAAAAATCGCTATTTAGAAATCGCAAAAGGGTATGTTGATACATATGGCCCTAAGTCTATGTTTAACGAATACAAGCAATGGCACAATGAGATGTTTTAAACTTTTACTTTTACAATGATCAATGTTATTCTTAAAATGTGTTATATCATATTTTACGGTTAATTGGTTGTAATTCGAAATAAACTAATTTGACTGGCTGAGTAGTAAACCTCACTGAAGGGGCTGAGTGTTGGTGTTGTGTGCCTCATAAATCTTGACTATCCACACACTTGTGAGCTTGTATCTAAACTCTGATCTAACCTTATCTTAGCTTGGAAATGCAGAGAGTACTACCCATGTACCATACTAGCAAAATGTTGGAGTAATACCCCATCCAGGGTGGGAAGGGGAACAGATCACCTCCAGACTTGGAAGGAATGCATGAAAGGGTCTTGTCTGCAGAGAAAATAAATTCCTTGTACGGAAAAAAGAATGCACATTTGCACATTAGGCTGTATTTACCCAGTAACTGTAATGTATGCCACACATTCGAGAAATAGGAAAATGGTATTATGTATCATCACATTCCCAGGAGAATGTATGGAAAAACTGTGCCTCTTCCATCTTTTAAGGCGTGCTACTAAGAATGTTCGTGAATTGAAAGGAAGTGTGCATCCAAACTGAGATGTAAATGATGTACCCACATTTACATAATTCTTGTGAATCTGTCCTACAATGAAGAATAGGAGTTCTACCTGCCATGAGAAAATATTCGGATGTTGAATGGGAATCTTCAATACCAAAGGGGATGATGGACGGAGCGTTTGAGCAAATCAAACACTCACCCCCAGTCAACTGATCTGGGTTTAATCCATCACCATTCTTTAGCTCACTCCACCACCCCAGTTCAGACATGGCCATATGCAAATCAGTCTGACCCTGTGCCTCATGGGAACAGTTCAGCCCGAACTTCCAAGCCATGTCTTCCCTGGACCGGAAACAAGCATCCTGGGACCGGTTTTTGATTCATAATCCTCATCAGCCAGGCTATCTTGAATCCAGTGGAAGAGTGAGCAAGAGACCCACGTCTGGGCATACCCTGCCAATTTAGGGCGAACAAAGCAATACCAAAGGGGAGATGGACGGAGCGTTTGAGCAAATCAAACACTCACCCCCAGTCAACTGAACTGGGTTTAATCCATCACCATTCTTTAGCACACTCCACCACCCCAGTTCAGACATGGCCATATGCAAATCAGTTTTACCTAAAAATCAGGAACTGTTCGTACAGCGTCAAGCTTTCTTAGGCCGTGGACATGTTGTCCTAAATATCAGTTCATCAAATCATGTGAACTAAACTTTTCATTTATAAGGCACCTTGTATGCTCTCCCTTAACAGGAAGCGGTACCACAGGGCAGGATGTCAAGGAAAGCTGAATCGATCCCTGCTCTCGTCAAGATTACTTATAGTGCTGTGCAGGGTTTTGCAGGGCACACTAGTCTAAGCATGACATTTTTATGGAAAGTGGTGCTTTACAAAAATAAAATGCTATGGCTTTTTTGCAGCATAAATAATATTTTAAGAACAGGAGTGACTGTTGTTGCCAATTATTTTGGACGGGTGTCGTCACAAAATCCGAAAATGATATTGTTGAAATGGTAAATAATGCAAGAAAACAAACACTTACACACCAGTGAAGCAGTTTAATATTTAATTGATAGCAGTTGTATAAAACATCAGCGATACCTCATAATAGCACATTTGTAGTAGCATATGTTACATGAACGTAGAAATAACTATAAAAAATATGTTAGGAAGCTACCTTGCGTTTACTTAATTAATATTTTCAATTTATATCATTTTTTTATAATCAATTTTATTAATTTCAGAACCACTTCATATCATTTTTTATAGTAAGTACATTCATTCATTTCCCTTATGTTCATCTGATTTGTTTATTCTCTTATTCAAATTCAATGAATGAGCTTTATGATTTCCAACACGTGTTAGTGTGACAATGATTGGTTTCATCAAGGCTTCAAATCCGTTAAACATAAAAATTCAAAGTTATTCGCATAACCTACGAGATCAAATGCATTCATTTGCTTTCACCCAGGCATGATGACTCATCCACTCTAAGAGAAGCTCTTGTTAACTATATGGAGAAACCTCTGCCAGTCCATGTTGCTTACTTTCACACTCTGTGGCAGCTTACATCACTTATACTAATATAAAGGTTAAACCTTTAAAAGGCTAATTATGCATACACATCAACTGAGCTAGTTAACTCTTGTGATGTCAAAATAATAAAGGTTATACGTTTAAAAGTCAAATTATGCATACACATCAACTGAGCTACCTAACTCTTGTGATGTCAAGATATTTATTTATAATTCTATTCCCTTGGTGCACAAGGGAGGTGTAAAGACCGTGATCAGATGCTGCAAATGCCCTTTTAGGGCTGTGGCAGGTTGGTTGCTTAGCCTTGCTGGTCGTTGGAGTGGCAAAGTCCTGCAAACATATGATACTCTTTTATATGCCATCTTCACCCATTCCCATCTCACTATTGTAATTCCTGATATTCTTTGGCAGCATTTGTCAGTTTCGTTTTTAAAACACCCATAACAATTTACATCTGGTCATTTGTCGTACTCATATTCTCATTTTTGTACTGAATACCCTAATATGCTTTTTCTATTATCTTCTTTTCTTTCTCTAATGTCATCTTTCACAATGCTTGTATCAGGTAAGAAACCATTTCCTGTGCTGGATATGAGCTCAGTCTGGACCTCACTATCTCATCACCAGGAATTACAAAGATCATTCGATTGGGTTCCTTGATAATTTCCATTCATCCCGGCCACTGCATTTTTCAATGTTTCCTCAACAATTATATGAATCAGTTGCCTTTCAGATCCCAGTTAACTGACAAATAACTCTTCTTTGTAAGGCTTTCGCTCATCTTCTTTATCTGGTGCTGTATCTTTGAATTTGCGGATATCTCCTCCCTTTTGTTTTAACTGTTTGTTGCTACTTCTCATGGTCCACCCTATCAGGTAATGGGTTACAAGATCTCATAATTCCAGCACAGATTTGCTCTCAAACTTGCCTTCCACTCTTTGGCGTGCCTTCTGGGGTCCTGAACCTTCCTCATTATGATCACCATCACTGTGGCCTCTTCCTGGCAATTCCACATGTGTTTTAAAAAGAAAAGAGAGAGAGCTAGGACTGGTGGTGGGCCGCCCTTGTCCCTGGGTGGTTGTTTTCAAAAACAAGTTGGACGGACCTGTCTAGCAGAATGTCAGACACTGCAGTGTCCGGCACCCCAGGAGTTTGTTAGAAGAACCCTCACACACCAACCTAGTTGGTGTCATGCTTCATCAGCGGGTTCCCAGCTGAGTAGCCGAATGCTACTCAACTGTGCTGTGACACCTGGTTGCAGTGGAGCTGGTTTTTCGTGAAAGTGTGATGAAGTGGTTATTAAAAATATCTCTGGGACTCTGACTGATTAAGTGTTTTATTCCCAGTGGCCCAGGATAAGATAAAAACAAGTGGGTAACTACAAGAGACCTTTTTAGTTGAGTCTCAGTTATCTGTTAGGTCAACATGTTTCAGCCCTTATAAAACTGTGTAGAGCTTTCTTCAGGGCTTTAGTCAAAGTGAATTAAAATTGTGGTGTAGGTGAAAAGAGTGAAGGTGAGTGGCAAAAAGTAATTACGCCACATGTATATGCATTTTAAGCAGCACACACGCATGCGCGCTTGTCCCAGGACTCCGGCACCAGAATTAGCATTCTAGTGTGTGAATAGGGCATTCTTGCGCATGCGCGCTAGCTGCGCCACTCCGGTACTCTAGTGAGCGCAATACATTATTTCGTATGCGACACACCAGCAGTACCCAGATTGCTCCACAATTCCAAGGTGTACGCAGCCCGCCACGCTAGAGAAACCGACAGTCTAGTGTCTGGGCGCCACTTCCACAAACCGGGAAACGCATGACACCAACTAGGTTGGTGTGTGAGGGTTCTTCTAACAAATCCCTGCGGTGCCAGACACTGCAGTGTCGGATATTCTGCTAGACAGGTCGGTCCAACTTGTTTTTGAAAAAATTCCACTTGTGTGTCATGTTGTTGGCTTCCGCAGTCTGCCGCCTGATGCTTATCCTCATACTTAGATGTAACTCACCTCGCCTAGTACCTGCAGCCAGTGCCCTACAGTACAGAAAGCCTGAAAGGCCGATCCTGTTGATCCCATAGTGTGCCTCCCCATAGATCTTACTCCCCGCCTTCAGGTCCTGTAGCATGAACCCCCAGCTTCTTCCATCTGACTCCTCTGGATCTGGCTCCAGTAGCCTGCCTCCATCTGCTTTTTGCACTGTGGGCCGTAATTTTTTGTGGCCTGCTTACTGCAACCTCGCTTACCTGCCCCTCCATGTAGCCCAAAGCCTGCTCTTCCAGAAGCCAACCTTCTCAAGCTACTACCTTGTGCATCATTCTACCCATGGAGTCTGCTTCCTCCAATGCCTGGCATCCTGACTACTCCAGTTCCGGCAGCCTGTTTCCTCCAGCCACTGCAGCACGTCAGTGGTGTATCATAAAATAACGGGCCCCCCAGCAAAATGTGACGAGTGGCCCCTGAGCTTCCCATATCTCACACATATTCATTGACCTTAGAATGAATTGGACCCCCCCTGAAGAATTGGGGGACACTCTGAAGGGTTGGCGGCACTCCTGCGCTGCAGGGGCCAGTGTTACACACCTGGCATGCATCTTTTTGCCTTTGCAGTCAGCTTCATCCATTACCATGTAGCCAGCCTCTCCAGTTCCTACTGTCTATTGTGTTCAATTCCTGCTGCAAGCATTATTCTGCCTCTACAGTCTGTATTCTCTGATTCCTGATGCATGCATCGTCCTGCCTCTGCAGTCTGTTTTCTCCAGTACCTGCTGCATGCTTCATTCTGTCTCTGAAGTCTGTTTTCTGCAATTCCTGCTGCCAGCATCATTCCGCCTCTATTTGATTTGATTTGATTTATTAAGCGCCTGACTCACCCCCCAAGGGGTCTCTCTATAGCTAGTTTCCTCCTGGCCCTGCGGCACCCAACTCTTCCTAACCTAAGCCGCAGAGTTCACACCGATGGTTTCACGATGCATGATGTGGTGTCACCGTGTCTCCACAGTGCTGGGATGTGGTACCACATTGATATCAGGTCCAGGATGTAGCTATTATTAGTGCAGCAGGTGCAGTGCTAAAGGGCTAATGGGCACATGCATCATTGTAGGATTTTGCACTTCCTAAATTGCGAAAATTAAGGAATCGCAATTTAGGAATTGCAAAATCCTATGCATCAAGAAATCCTAAAAGTTTTTAGGATTTCTTAATTTTCGGAAATTGCGATTCCTTAATTGCAAATCGCAATTAAGGAATGGCATTACATTGATTCCTATGGGCCTAGAGGCCCATAGGAATCAATGCCGTTTTGCATTTTTTTTTTTGCACTCGCAATTTGTTGATGCATTGCAAGGGTGCAGAGGGGGTCCAAAGGACCCCCCCCCCTGCACCCCTGAAATGTATTTTAAAGTGCATGTTTCACACACACATGTCCTAAGGACATGTGTGTCTGTAACATGAAAGTTTAAAAAATTCATTTTTTTGCTTTTTTAAAGATTTTCGCAAATTAACACGAGGGTGAACCTCGTGTTAATTTGCACTTCCTATTTCAAAATTTGCAATTTTTTAAAAATTGATGCATTGCATTTAAGGAATCGCACAAATGCGATTGCTTAAATGCATTCGCATTTTGAAGAAATGCAAAAAATAGCGAATTTAGGCCCACATGCATCATTGTGTCTTTTTGCATTTCTTAATTTGCGAAAAATAAGGAATCGCAAATTAAGAAATGCAAAATGATATGCATCAATATTTTCGGTATTCTTGTGGGATTCGGTAAAAATCGCATTTTTTACCGAATCCCAAAGAAATACCGATTTCTTAACTTAATTTTCGCAATTCCCATTGATTCCTATGGGCCAAAAGGCCCATAGGAGTCAATGGAAATTGCGAGTGGCACTTAGAAAATTTCATGGGTGCAGGGGGGGGTCCAAAGGACCCCCCCATGCACCCCTGAAATGTACTTTTTAGCATAAGTTACATACACACATGTCCTAAGGACATGTGTGTGTGTAACTTTACAGTTTGAAAAATGCATTTTTGTGCATTTTGAATCAATTTCGCAATTTACCACGAAGTTGAACTTCGTGGTAAATTGCACTTCCAATTTAAATAAACGCATATTTTTCTTTAATGATGCATAGCATTTAAGAAATCGCACAATTGCGATTTCTTAAATGCTAACGCAATTTTAGAAATCGTAAAAAAGATGCGACTTCTAAAATGGCATGATGCATCCCAACAAGCACTTTTGCATTCGCAAACGGCCGATTTTAAGGAATCGCACCGTCTGCGACTGCAAAAATGCTTGATGCATGTGGGCCTTTGAAACACTGTTTCATGCATCCCAAAAACGTATTTAGGAAGCGCAAACGGCCGAATTTACCGATTCGCACCGTTTGCACTTCCTAAATAGGTTGATGCATGTGCCCATAAGTGTTTAAGGAGGCCTCTCCAAATGATCTTTTACTGCCCATCAGGGAAGCAGGGAGCCATGTTCCTTGCTTGAATCATGGCTCTAGCATTCTTGCTGCACCACTGAGTGTGCTGCCCTGTCATACTCCTCAGCCTGCTAAAGTCTAGTAAAGGTTCAGTCTGATTGGTGCCAGAAACAATACACACCCTTTATTTCTACAGCAATGTGCTGCCTCCATAGCTCCTGCTCTCACTACAGAGGAGTCAAGTCCATGTCTAGCCTTTGCCAGGTGGTCAGCACTGTCGTCTGATCCCTTTATTTGACTGTGTCTGGCTTAGTGCCAGATTACCAAGGCGTGGATACAGTCTGACTAGTATTATATTTAACTGACAGCAGCAGTGTTATAAAAGCAGCAATAAAATCACCATACAGCAGATTTGCGGTTGCAGAAGTCGCCAAAATCTGGATAATAAAAATTCTGTATTGTAAGATGCAGAAAATAGAGATCAAAACATTTACCTCCGTAAGAAGAATGGCAGCAACCGCTTCGTATATAAAGCAGCAGGAGGCAGAGAATGAGCGAAGACTTTCTGGCGTCCAAGAGCCACAATCTTATACAGCTATTAAGTTGGCAATCTCTCTCGGTGATCATCTGAGCTTCTTTGGCTTGGTCATCCTATTGGCTCCAAACTCCTCCAAGATCATTCAAGGCTGCGGCTGGATTTCATTGTGCACTAGGGCCAGATTTACTAAGGGTTTGCGTTGCCCTTGAGTGGCACAAGTCATTGGATGGCAACGCAAGGCCTTTAGTGGCATTTACTAAGCCACGCAAAGCCACCTCGCGTGGCTCTACATGGTTTAGTAAATTACAAAGTTAAACAAGACAGTACATATTGTTGTATTGCATGACCTTGCGGCAGGGAGGTGTTCCACGGGTGAAGCATGAGTGTCCCCACCCAGGGCCGGCTTTAGCACTGGTGGCGCCCAGTGCGACAATTACTTTTAGTGCCCCTACAACCTATGACCGCCTCCTCGGATTCTCTCACTACCACATGCAAAAGTGCCCCTCACCTCTCCTATCATAAGATGTTGCTAAACACAGCGCACCCCCCTGAGATCACAGCGCCCCCTTCCACAGGTCAGCGCCCAGTGCGGCCGCACCAGTCGCACTGCCCTAAAGCCGGCCTTGTCCCCACCCTCCAACCATGGATTTGGGCTCATTCCCAGATTTAGATAGAATGGTAAACCTGTGACTGCGTCAAAATGGCACGCCTCCCAGACCCAGGCGTAACGAGGAGAATGGGAAACATCCTTTACGACGCAACTTTTACCACGCAGTGCCTTTACAACGCAGGTTTTTCAACGTAAGTCATTACAACAAATTGCACTGGGGGGTGCTCTAGGATAGGTAATAGTTTAATTTACTATCCAACACCTTCCCTACTATCCACGGGGACTGGAGTTGGAATAGTAAATTAAACTATTCACTATCCAGCACCCCCCAACGCAAGTCGTTGTAACGACTTGCGTTGAAAAACCTGTGTTGTAAAAGCATGCGTGGTAAAAGTATGCGTTGTAACAACGTACATCCGAGGAGAAATATCTTTATTTATCCTGGCTATTTTCTTTTTCTATGTGTGATGCAGTCTGCATCGCACATACAAAACGGAAAATGCTTTTAAGGATTGTTTTTGTGCAGGAAGGGGCCGCTTCCTGCGCAAAAAACAATACATGCTGCAAGGGTGCCTGCTTTGGCACTGGTCATCACACTGTGCGCCAGCGCAAGGAGGCAGATGAAATGTGCCATATCTTTGTAAATATGGCACATTTCTGATGTCTCAGGTCCCAGGTGTCTTCTCTCAATCCTTCTTAAAACTGTATCACAATGTCGCTCCCATCATATGGATGCATATGTCGACAGTTCTTTGCTGTGAAGTCATGAATCCAGGTCTTGTTCCAACCTTCCTCGCGTCCTTCCGTTCTTAGCACCGTATGCATATCTCTACTGGGTCTCAGTGCACTGCTCTACAATGTATATTCATGAACTCTGGGTAACTATCTTATGATAACTGGAGCTGCTTATTTTGCTCACTGTCAAAATCTTTGGCAGTTTATATAAGCGCAAAGGTCATATGCATAAAAATCTCTAGAAAACTGCAGCATCTTCTATTATCAACCATGCTTGCTAACCCTAGTGCGATCGAGATAGGAATGCAGGGCAACAACATCAATTATTCTTCCCAAACATACAAAAGTGCACAAACTGCATTGTGAAAGTAAGATTAGAAAACGAACACACAAAAGTGTAAATACAATCGGCATTGTGAAAGTAAAATTTGAAAGCAAACACACAAAAGTGTAGAAACAAACTGCTTTGTGAAAGTACAGTTACAAAGCAAACACACAAAAGTGTAGAAACAAACTGCATTCTGAAAGTAAAATTAGAAAGCAAATACGCAAAAATGTACAAACAAAATGCATTGTGAAACTATTTTTTACTAATTTACGCATGTTTCACTTAGTGATTCTAAAACTTTTATTGACTCTCTGAAATGTTGACTGGTAAAAAAATTTATATTTTCTATTGCTGATCATCATTACTGTAAAATTCGATCCAGAGGTAGGGGACAGAAAAGAGAGGCACTTACATCAGTGTCATCGAATTCCCTAGCAGAGCATTGAAGTTTTCTGGGACTGGAAAGAATTTAGATGTAGAAATGGACACTAAGGACCGACAGCGGAAACGCGTCCTTCAGGAATTACGTGCCGGTTCCGACTGGCCAATGAGCTCCATGTGCCCGTCGGAAGCCAGCCACTGACTAGCTGGTTTCACTTCGACCACCCTCATTGTAATACGGCGGTCGAAAGTGAAACCGGAAATGTCGGTCGGAAAGCCTCTGACTGCAGGTCAGAGGCTTTCAGACCAACATCATAATAGGGCACCAAAGGTCAGCGTTTTGGGGTATTGTGTTGGTCAAAGATAGACCTAGTCTGTCTGGATGTGAAAGACCTTTCATGGGCTTGCAAAAACTTAAAGTAGACTTACATTCTGCCTACTGATTTCCATTTATTGGCTTTAGTGTCACTGAGAGAGCGCCATTTACAGTGAAATTTGTAGGGGTGCAGCATATGTACAAGTAGTCAGCACCCGTATATATAGAGGACTTTTTAACCATGTTTAGATGCAATGTATGACAAAGTACTAATGTAAATTGGTATCAGAGAATGTGCAGAGCCAACGTTACAAGGTGCAAATTCATATTTGCGGTAATAAGAGAGATGCTTTGAAAGGAAACTTTCACTATTAATAAGAATGTTTAATTGATTCGCTAATGTGCCTTCAGATGGACTGATTGAAATGTAATCATGCTTTATGTACTCAATAATTAGTCGAACATAGAGAAAAATGCATTTGTCGTTAAGGTTGAAGGCCCAGTGAACCCAGAGAATTGCTCATTTAAACTTAAGGCCTAAATTCTAGCCTAGGCCTAGTTCATGGAAATGGCGCAGGCCTATATGAAAATGGTTGCTTTACATATAATGAAATGAAATGAAATGAAATGAAATTGGGTTTATAGAGCGCATGGCTGCCCTAGAGCGTCCCAGCGCTAAAACAGTTAATAACAGAACACCTGAGGAAGAAACAAAATTAGGGGGCCTTGGGGAAAAGAAAGGTTTTAAGTGATTTTCTAAACTTCAAGTAGGAGGGTTCCTTCCGTAGGTCCCTGGGCAGGGCATTCCACTTTTTTGCTGCATTCAGCGAGAACCGACGACCTCCAGTGCGGGCTTTCCTCACTCTAGGTGTTATGGCCAGGTTTTCTCCGTCAGATCGAAGTGCCCGAGTCGATTTATAAGGGCAGATCAATCCCCTAAGGGCTGGAGGGCCATTACCTTGGAGGGATTTGTAGGCAATACATAGTGACTTGAAGGAGATTCGCTCCTGGATTGGGAGCCAATGTAGAGCTCTGAGCAAGGGTTTAGCTGAAGCCCATCTGGGAGCTCCCATAAGGAGCCTAGCTGCGGCGTTCTGTACTCGCTGTAAGATGTTGATCGAGGCCTGAGGCGCCGCCAGAAGAAGGGCGTTGCCATAGTCTAGTCTGGCCAAAATTAGGCCCTGAATTAGAAGTTTTCTCGATTCGAAAGGAAGAAGGGGGAGGACCTTCCTTGCAGCCCGCAGTAATCCAAAGCATCCTCCTGCCACCTTCTGTGCATGGGTCTTGAATGTAAGTTGGGGTTCAAACCAAACCCCGAGGCTTTTAACTTTCTCCTTTGGGGATGGTAAGTCCCCCATACAAGGAGGCCAATGATCAGAGGACAAGGATGGGAGTGGGTGGCCCATAACCATAATCTCGGTCTTAGCTCCATTGAGTTTGAGTTTGGAGTCAGTCATCCATGAGAAGATAGCTGTTAGGCATCTTGATAGGTCGGATGGGTGTCCCCTTTGTTGTGACAGCGAGACGATAAGTTGAGTGTCGTCTGCGTAACTAATAGATTTGATCCCAAAGGGGGCTACTGCCTCCTCTAACGGGGCCATATAGACATTGAACAGTGTGGGGCTCAGGGAGGAGCCCTGAGGCACCCCACACTGAAGGGGAATGGGTTTAGACATCGAGCCATTTTCCCAGATCCTAAACGATCTTCTCTCGAGGAAGGACTCCAGCCATCTGAGGGCTGACCCCGTGATGCCCAATTTGGCGAGGCGCTGGACCAAGGTTGGATGGTCAACGGTGTCAAATGCAGCGCTTAGATCCAGGAGGATCAGGGCTGCTGATCCCCCTGAATCTAAGATGCATCTTGCCTCTTCGGTAGCAACTAGAAGGGCAGTATCTGTGCTCTGACCTGGGCGAAAACCCGTTTGGGAGTCGCTCAGGAGGCCGTTCTTTTCCAGATATTCTGAGAACTGCTTGTTCACCACCTTCTCAGCCACTTTGCCCATTCCTGGAAGTAAGGAGATTGGACGGAAGTTGGCCTGAGGGGTCTAGGCCTGGTTTCTTAAGGAGTGTTTTGATTTTAGCTTGCTTCCAGCTTGGGGGGACTATGCCTGTGGCGAATGAGGCGTTTAACAGCTCTGTGGCCGTAAATGAAATCGTGCTCAAAATTTGTTTGAGGATGTGCATAGGGGCTGGGTCGGATGGAGAGCCACTTTTTATGATGGCTAGCGTGCTACAGAAGTCTTCCCTAGTGATGGCACTAAAGGCCTTGAGTTGGGGGCTGGGAGAAACGGGAGGAGGGGCTTCTCTCAATAGTATATTGGGCATTTGGGGGAGGCTATCCAGAATTTTTTGTATTTTGCTATCAAAGAACTCCGCTAGCTGGTCACATCTTAATTCGGGGTCCTTATGTATAGTTATAGGAGCTGGAATTTTGAGCAACTGTTTGACAATTTTAAACGTTTCCCTGGAGGAGTTAGCTGATGTTTTGATTTTCTCCTTAAAGAAATCTGCCTTAGATTTCTGCCGTGCAGCTTTGTAGAGTCTCAGAGCGGCCTGGTAGGAGGTTTTGCTGAAAGTTGACCAATCTTTCCTCCACTTACGTTCTGATTAATTGCAGGCTTTTCTGAGATCTCTCAATTCAGTCGTAAACCAGGGGGATTTGAAGGTACTGCTCTTTTTTATTTTTTATTTAAGAGGAAGAACCGTGTCCAGGGAGTTGGTAAGCCAATTATTGAAGTTTTCATCCGCCAGCAGTACATCAGGTTCTGTATCAGGAGTAGATTGTTCAAGGGCAAGGGTGAGGTCTTCCACCGATAACCTCGGCCAGTCTCTCTGAAGTATACGGGGACGGATGGCCCGGTCTGTTTCAGGGTGGATTTCCCAGGAAAAAGGGACTAAGAAATGGTCGGTCCAAGGTAGGGGCAGAGGAGATTGAGCTCTCAGCTGGTGAATATTTGAAAAAATGGGGTCTAACAAATGGCCTTTATTATTGGTAGATTCCCTATTTATGAGATCTAATTCAAAGGCTTTGAGATTTGAAATAAGATCAGCCGCTATTTTATCGTTGGGATCGTCTAAGTGCAGGTTCAGATCTCCCAAAACCAAGAAGTTGGAGGCCCGAACTGCTGCTGCTAAGGTAGTTTCTAAAAGGGAATCTAAGAATTGTTTTAGGTTACCCGGCGGGCGGTAAATGAGGAATCCCGAGAGGGAGGATGTAGGTGTCAATTGAATATTGAAACCCGTACTCTCCGTATCTAAGATTCCGCTTTCCTCAAATCTACAGGTCAGAGATTCTCTGTAGATTATAGCAAGACCCCTCCCTTTCCCCTCGTCGCGGTTAAGAGTCTGAATATTAAAACCGCAAGGTAGGGCAGAAATGGTATCGAAATCTGTATAAGGGGTTAACCATGTTTCCGTGAGGAAAAGCAGATCGAGGTTGCTGTCTTCGATCAACATATAAACGGTATAAATGCTTATGAAAGAGGCTTTGGAAAATATTGCAACATTGATAGAATGTGAGCCTATTGCGTATATTCTTTTGCAGGTGCATCATCCAGTAGATTGTAGAGTAGAAGGGCCCATTGTGTGTGAGAGCTAGAAATGCTAGACTCAGACATGGAGGAGTAAACCAGGAATTTGAAGATACAACTGGAAGCGACAGAGAGTCTGAGACCCAAGGACGTTTAACGGACAAGGATGGAAGAAGGCCAAAGTGGAAAACTTCATGTAATCGACACCTTGGAGAGGGCGTACCTGAAGGCGTGTCGTTCACATTTTGGGGTTTCGTATTAGGGACAGCACCCCGAGGGTGGAGGCAGAGCAGATGGGCTGAGGAGTCAGAGAGAGTGGTTGCTCTTGGTAAATAGCTTAGAGATGACTGAGGATTCTCTAGTCTTGGAGAGAAGTGAGTGAACTTCATTGAAGTCACCACTGCTGACACCTTTGATTAGGTTGGGCTATTGTTGAGTAGGGATGTCACTTAGAGTAGTGTAGGGACAGATTAACCTGGATTTATGTCCTTTATTCTGATGAGTACCAGAACCCAGGTTATAGCTATTCTGTTCAGTCTGATGGTCCTAGAATTGATCCTGGTATTGTTCATCAGTCGCCTGAGACTTTTCCGTAGGATTATGTTTGTATTAGTGCCTGTTTACCTTTTGAACCTCTTGCTGAGGTGTTTGTACCTGCAGTTATTTTTGGTTATGTAATAAATCTTTCAAACTTAGTTTGGTCAGTGGTTCTTGGGGGAAGCAATTGGGATTTCCAAATCGTTTATCTTCTTATGACAGATTGCCTAATTCACTCTATGGCAGGTAAAAAGGTCTAGTCGACCTGTGACGGGATTCAGGAGAATGACAAGCAGACTCTAGAGGTAAAATCCCGCCTTTCCATCACTTTCGTCTGTTGTCTTTTATTCAATAACTTGCCTTCCTCTTCTTGTGTGTCCCTCCCCTGAAGCACAGCCTCTTTACCGTTTGTGATAGACTAACTCGTATCCTTACACTGGCTGTTGAGACAAACGTTTGAGTCAATAATGTCGACTGACACAAATATCGAGTTGGAAATATTGTGACACAGAAATATCATGATAAACTAAGGGGGTAACCCAAGAAGCCCTAGTACCTAGGTAATGCTCATCAGGTGTCAGTTGGGGTCAGACGACCTGAGGAGTTATGATTGATTCGGGATCATTCAGTCTTTACAGTTATTGTGTTCCATTAATTGGAGAAGGAGACAGGTCTTAATAAGGCCGTTCCATTCTGTTAGAATTGGTGGACACCAGCGATATCGCCATGACTAGCTTTCCTTAGCAAGACTGTCTTTGGAGTACTCACTGTTTATTGAGCATTGGGTCAAGATAGAAGGTTACATCTGAGAGGAACACCTACGGTGCAGCTGCACCATTATAGGTTACCCTACTCCTTTCGCTTAACAGTCCTGATGAAGACCCGCATGCAAGGGCCAAATTCACCTCATGCAGTAGTCGGGTGAAAACCTCAACACTTCTATTTCTAGCCTGGATGGAATATACATATCCGAAAGAAGGCTGTGCTAGGATTTGGCCGCCACTTTCTCTTGAATAGGGACATGTGCCATTGCTGATTCAGTTCTTAGGAGTCACTGTTGAAAAATATTTCCAGTAGCTTCCGAACGCAATAAGTTGTGCTAAGGCAAACCCGCGCACAACCACCTTCATCGCTTCCCACTCCATGCCCCGCGACGTCGCCGAGCCCCAGTTAATCTTGCAATAAGAAATAAGTTCCTCCTCCAGCTTCCCAGCGACTGGTGGATCGGGAAGCGCCACCGCTTGAAGCAGCCATGTAGGGATTACTGCTCTGGGCCTGGCCATACTCAGTGTCGCCAGCAGTGGGGAGTGGTCCGAGATATGCCTCGGAAGGTGCGTTACCTCTTACACCTTGGGCATCAAAGTCTGCAATACCAAAAACTGATCCAGTCTACTGTGTGTGTTGAATGCCGGGGTGTAACAGGAGAACACCTGTGATGCCAGACGCCAGGTCTGCCATACATCAATCAAGCCCTTCTCCCTCATCACATCTGTCCCATCCAGAACACAGTTAACGTTCCCCAGAAATATAACGTTGCCCCCCAAGTATGGCGTCGCTACCTTCATCACGTCATAGAAAAAGGCGGGTGCGTCCACATTAGGGGCATACACATTTATCAGGCACATTTCCTGGCCATTCAGCCTCCCATGTAATACTACATAACCTACCCCTCAGGATCCAGAGCATGATGTAAATGTTGGAAAGGGGTCTGAGGAGCCACCCAGGTCAATGCCCCCAGTGCAAGTCCCGAGAACGAGGTGGCATACATCTGTCCGCGCCACGTACGTCTAATGAAGGGTTATTTCTCCCCCCAAAGATGTGTCTCCTGTAATCCTGTATGGCTATTTTATATCTCCTTCGGAATGAATGTACCCTTCTCCATTTTTCTAGCGATAGCGAGGCCATTCCCCGCATATTCCATGTAAGTAGTTTTGTCATGGAGGGAGCCATAAGCCCATACATCTGGCGGCCCGATTCTGTTCCCATCCTGCCAGGACATTCTCAAACTGATCATTATGTGGTAAGTTTCGACCTAGACATGGATCCCCTTTTTGTACCCAACAAACAAAAAAAACAACTACAACACTGCAAACACCCTGATCCACCCCCTCCCCCTGGGCAGTAGGACAATACCTTCCCCCCGCTAACATAGCGAGTGAGCCATTCTATCCCCCGCCCTACACCACCCCCTCCACCTCATCCAGAAAAAAGTAGGATCTCTCCCGACATTCCTTCCCCTGAGACGCAGAGCATGTCCTATAGGGACACACTCCGACCCACTTTGACCTTCGGTGCCAAGCAAGTGACTGGCTCCCAAACCAGGCATGAGGACTGGGCCTCCAGCTCCCGAGATAGGATCCAGCCGCTGGTGAGGGGCGTGTCCCACTCCCCTGCAGCTTGCTTATACATTCAAAACTCCCCCCAACTTAGAACAAGCATAATATAACTTTTGGTGTCACAAGTGGTAAGATACAGGCACTTATCTATGTATCCAGTGTCCCAGCCATCGTCCTCATTCCCCACCATATATTAAATCCACATTTATGTCCCGGATAACCTTCGGTGAGGCTAGTATTGAGTCCTGCGAACCCTATACCACCTGCAAAGGTCCATCTGCGCACACCTGAACCCTCCCAGAATCGTTCCTTCAGACATTCGGCGGCGCCATCCTTTCCGGTCTAATGACATTGTGCACTGTCCCGACTGTGTCTGTTTCCTCTTCTGACGCTCCCGGTCTCCTGCACTGTCCATCCAGTCAGAGGCCTCCTCCGCTGATCCAAACAGAGTCTTGTTCTTGTCCTCCACCCGGAGCTTGGCCGGATACAGAAGGCTGTATTACAACCCTGCTTCCCTCATGCGCCGTTTTACAGCTAGAAAAGTTTGTCGTTGGTCCTGCTCCCTCTGCAATGTGATGTCCCTCAAATTGTAGGTTGGGCTTGGTGTGGGTAAACTGTAGGAGGTTGTCCCGGTCCTCAATACTTAAAGAAACGGGCTACAATGGCCGGTGGTGACGCCCCTGGCCTCGGCGGGAGAACCAATGCATTGAGGGCCCTTTCAATGTTAAAAAATGTGGACGGTTTACCAGGAGCCAGGATCTTCGTTATCCAGCATTTCAAGAACAAGTACGCAGATGGCCCTTCCGCCCGCTCAGTAAACCCCACGAACCTCAGATTATTCCTTAGGGAGCGGCCCTCCTGATCTTCGCCGCGCTCGTCCAGCTGAATCGTCTTCCTCTGGAGGTCTATAACTGTGTTCCGTAGAGCCTTTGCCTCCGTTTGAAAAGCATCCACATTCTGCTCTGCAGATGTGACCCTGTCCAAGATCTTACGCAGATCACATCGCAGAAGGCCCACATCGATTGTAACAGTGTCAATTCTGGTCACCATCTCATTCCTGGTCGTCTGCACCGCTGCCGGTATGTTTCTCAGGGAGGGATCTTGTGCATCCTTCACCTGTGCCCTCTCCTCGTCAGCCTCCTCTCACACGTCGTTCTGCTGTAGCCCCTGGGGTAGGGACTGCGTATAATTCAGAATTTTATTTGTTTGTGCCTTACCCCCCTTATCCTTCCCCATGATGGGTGGCGATCTGTCACCTCCACCACGCTGACCGGTGCAAACGCACCCAAGGGGTCCCACTCTGCTGTCCTCGTCCCACCTTGACAATCTGGCTCCCAGGATCTTGGGCACGCACAGTGAGTGGGGCCCCACCATGTTCACCACCGGCCCCAGTTGATGTCGTGTATGGGGGCAGGTGGGTCGCATGCCTGGGCAACTGGGAAAATGCAAGTCTTCGCCCGGTTTACTCTCAAACCGGAGATGTCTCCGAATCTGCAAAGGAGTGCCCACGCTCCCTCCAATGCATCACTATTGTCTTTTAAAAACATCAAGAGATCATCTGCATATAATGAATTAAAATGCATCTGACCACGGAGTCGTAGGCCCTGGAATGCCCTCCCCAGTCTGGCACTGGCTGCTATTGGTTCTATGGCTAGGGCATATAATAACGGGGAAAGCGGGCCTCCCTGCCGAGTACCACGCCCCACTGGATACGAGGACGAGATTGACCGCTCCCACTCTCACTCTGGCGCTCGCCGATGAGTACAATATTTCAGTCCAGCGGACATATCCCTCTCCCAGTCCAAAGGCTCTCATAACAAAAAACAAGTAGGGCCATTCCAAGCTATCAAACGCTTTTGCAATATCCACGGAAAGGATTGCCGCTTGGCTATCTTCATCATGGTCCCAGTATGCGTATCATTCGGCGTATGCTGCCGGCGGTGTTACGAGTAGGAATGAAGCCGGCCTGATCTGGATGAACCAAACGTACCATATGCGAGAGGAGTCGGGTGGCCAGAATACGACTCAGAATTTTATAGTCAGTGGTGAGCATGGATAATGGTTGATACGCAGAAGGATCAGTAGGGGCCTTCCCCGGTTTAAGTAGAGGGATGATGGCCGCTTCCCTAGTTGAGGACGGCAGCACACCCAACCGCCTGGCTTCTCTGAAAACCAACAGTAACCTATCGGCAAGGATATCTACATAGGCCGAGTAAAACTCGATGGGCAGGCCATCGATTCCCGGTGTTTTGTTATGTGCCAGTTGTTTGATAGCGCATCGAATTTCAGAGAGCGTAATATCCTGGCCGAGGGAGTCCACCTGCTCCGCATCCACGGAGGGCAGTTCTAAATCTTTCAGAAAAACACGCATGTCAGCTTCACCGGCCTGCAACTGACTATCATACAAGTCTACGTAATAGTTACAGAATCGAGTATTTATCTGAAGCAGAGTGTACTCTATCTGTCCTGCCGGGGAGGCCAGCGCCAAAATAGGAGCGCATCTAGGGAGGGGGTTGGCCAACCACACCAGCAAAGTACCCACCTTGTCCCTTTCAGCGTGTGCACGGGCCAAATAAGCCCTATAGTCAAAGCACCTCAGGCGCTCTACGACTACCGCCACAGCCTCCTTAGCACTCAGAACTAGGTCCCGCGCCCCAGAGTTGGTTAAGTGGGCTCACTCAGCCTCCCTAAGGTTCCTCTCTGCAGAGTCTATTTCTTGTAACAGCAGCTTCCGCACTCCCGCCCATTTAGCTATACAGAAACCGCGGATCACCACTTTGAAGGCATCCCACTCTAGTGCGGTCGTCGTAGCTGTACCTTCATTATCGCTAAAGTACCCCTTCTATCCCCGCCTCCAGCTCAGCGCAGAAGACCGGGTCTTCTAGCAACTCCGGCTGCAATCGCCAGGACGGTACTGCTGGGCGCTCCAGGGCCCATCAGAAACTCACCAGCAACGGATTATGATCCGAGATGGTGCGTGATAAGTATTTACTACAAGCTACCATAGTAGCGAGACCAGCGCCACACAGAACCGCATCAAGCCTCACATGTAAATCATGCAAGGACGAAAAGTAGGAGTAATCGCGTTCTCCAGGGTGTTGCGTGTGCCATACATCTACAATTCCCCAGCTATCCTGCCACTGGGTTCTAATCTTCAATAATTTATGAATTGGAGCATCAGGCAACGGGGGATGGGATCTATCCATGGTGACGTCTGCTATGGAATTAAAGTCCCCCCCTAATAGAACCGGGTTCGTGAAATAACCGGCCAGGGTGACAGACATATGAGCAAAGAAAGTTGCCTGTTCCACATTAGGGGCGTAAATACTGCAGAGGGTCACATCCCGCCCGTGAAGGCGCCCCTTAACTGCCACATAGCGCCCCTCAGGGTCAATCAACTGGTCCGTCATCTGGATAGGGACCCCAGCCCTGACCCAAATCAACACCCCTCTCGGAAAAGCTGAATAGGTAGTATAATAAAGCTGCCCATGCCATCTGCGCTGCAATGCTAACCCTTCAGTCCTGGTTAGATATGTCTCCTGTAGGAAAAATATATGCGCGCCCCTGCGTACTAGATAAGAATGGAATTTGTATCTTCGTTGCATAGAGTGTAACCCCCGCACATTCCAAGTCATACATTTTACATCAGGTAATGGACCCATATTCCAATTGTAAGAAACACAAGAAGTCTCTCCTCCCTCCTAGACACGCCGGTGAGTACCATTTCCCGATCAAAGTTCCCCACATCCCCAACGAACCAAACCCACCCTCAACATCGCCCTCCCTCCCAGAACAGGCACTAACATAGTGAATCCCATCCAAACTGACCCCAACAATCGCCCGAAAGGCGTCAAGGCGTACTAACTGGGAACCATCCAGTGGGGGTGGGATAGGACCTAGCACTCCAACAACCACTAGCCAAAGCATCCAGCACCAACCCTCCAGTAGGGACCGAGCCCTCATTAATGAAGAGGATAGCGCCCCCAACCAATAAGATAGAGTCGTTCCAGCAATCAGGTGACCCCACCGGCCTCCCAGGCGTCCCGGCCACCCCAGACCCAAGCAGCACACCACATTGAAACCCACAGAGTTCAGAGCTGCATCACCTACAGCAAGAGTCACAGAGTCTACCTTGCCTGTCATGGAGCGTCCACCATGTCATCTGCTGTACCCGGCGTCACCTTGGGTAAAATCTGGCTGCCAGATTCGGAGAGCTCGGCCTCAGTATCCTCAGCTTCTTTTTCCGAGCCCGTGGACGCCACCTGCAAGGACGTCTCAGACCCAGCAATCTGCGCAACCGCCTGCAGCGCCGCCAAGCGTTCCGCCTCCGTATGAGATATCGAGGGGCCCCAAGGCACCGATCGCCGTCTCCTATTTCGGCGGGGACGACGAAGTCTCTGTTCCTTTGCTGGTCGCTGCGGGGGTAGGCCAGCCACCCCCCTGCCGGTTCGGTATTCCTCCAACCACGCCCAGGGATCGTCAGGGCTATTGCTAAAATGAGTCTTGCCGTCTAGTGCAATTCGTAAACGTCCTGGGAACATCAAAGAATATTGTAAGCCTTCATCGCGAAGCGTACGTTTGAACGCCAGAAAAGATGCACTGGCCCGTTGTACTTCAAGCATATAATCTGGTAACAGCGTGACATTGGTATTGTCCACAGCATAGGGGCCCGAGGTCCTGGCATTATGAAGAAGCAGGTCTCTGTCTCTATAGTGTAATAAATGAGCTACCACTGGTGGAGGTGGGTGTGCCGGATCCGGTGGGCGCGCAGGCACTCTGTGGGCCCTTTCCAATGCATAGAACTGCGACAGGCCCTCCGGTGCAACCACAATCCCGAAACCAGTGCTCTAAATAGGCCACCATATCAGATCCCTCGATTCGTTCAGGCAGGCCCACCACGCGGACATTATTTCTCCTATTGCGGCCTTCCGCATCGTCAGCCCGCTTCTCCAGGGTCCGCATCCGGGATAGAACGTCTCCCATTTGAGCATCCAACTTGCGCTGTTCAGGCCCTATTTCTTCCAATTTAATCTCCGTCTGTCGCACCCTGTCGGACAACTTAGCATGA
Organism: Lissotriton helveticus; assembly: GCF_964261635.1. Classification (NCBI taxonomy): domain Eukaryota; kingdom Metazoa; phylum Chordata; class Amphibia; order Caudata; family Salamandridae; genus Lissotriton; species Lissotriton helveticus. The sequence continues at coordinate 331,689,428 of NC_136065.1, read as the reverse complement.
TCAGCTCTCAAGAGTCCCAATCCAGTTGCCACTCGTGCAATATCCTGTTGAAGGGCCGTTCTAAAGTCCGCTATGGCCTGTAGGATTTGTTCCACTTGATGCTGCGGGAGTAATCCAGGAGAATTAGGCGCCCGGTCACGTGGGCCCCGCTCCGCTTCGGATTCAACGCTGTCCTGGGCTGGACCCCCTTGTTTCCCTCGGGGTTTCCCCATGGTCAAACTCCACAGGCTCTGGTCTGCACAGGAGGGGGCCCGAGCGAGCACGGCAACAATTCGCCAGCACCACCAGGCAGGAAGAGCAAAGTTAGGGAAAGTCCCTCCTGACAAATTAGCAAAGGCAAGGGTCCCCGAGAACAAAGATTCCAGGGGCTGCCAACACAAGTAATGGTCCCGCTTATAAGGACAGCATGAGCAGCTGTTACACAGGGAGACACTCCCACCAAAGGAGGCTCTTTATTTCCTAGCTGCACCGTTCCTGCTCAACAGTGATAAAGCGTGTATGGGGCACCAGTTATCAAGTCTGTGTGTCACAAGGTGTGGGGCGCCCAACTGGGGAATCGAATGGCCATAGCAAGAAAAGTCGCCAAGCTGTGCCTCCCAGCGCAGATGCCGCTGCCGTAGCCCGCTCCGTGATACTCCAAGAAGGGCGACAGGTAGTCTTATCAGCTGGGCCCTGCAGGTAGCCAATCCAGCGGCCCACTAAGTCCTTCCCACAGGCCCCCGCAGTAAACCCCACAGTGTCGTCCGGAGTAGGGGGGAGGAGGAGGGAGGGGGAAGAGGGCACAGCCAGCAGCGCCACCCTCACACACCCCCCTCCGCGGCTCACCTCAGGGGTAGACTCCAGGTCCCCGGTAGCAGCTCCACTCAAGTCAGCTGAAATCCCACGCTGTCTCTCCACGAAGTGGCTCCCGGAGGGTGGCGATCAAACCCACCCCCACATGCTCCGTGCGGCTCCCGCTTCCCAATCCTGTGGGTCCAAATGAGCAATCCGCTGGCTTCCTCAGCTCTCGCGTCCTCCTTCGCTTCGCCACCCGGGGGGGGGGAAAGAAAGAGCAAAGTCACTCGGCTGGCAGCGCCGCTCCCCCACAGTCCCCTCACCGCAGTCCGCCGTGATCTGCTATGTCACCGCCCGCAGCATCAGCCAGCAAAGCTCGGGTCTGCATCCTTCCCCCAGTCAGCAGGCCAAAGTCCTGGTACCCCGCAGTCAGCAGGCCAAAGTCCCCTGCACACAGCTTTCAGCCAGGTCCAGCCCCGGTGCTTCGCCTCAGCTTGCTCCGCCTAGGGCAGTCCGCGGGGGGCCTCCACGCAGTCTTCAGCGCCGGCAGGTCAGTCGCTGCGCTTCCCAGATCGCCAGGCAGGCCGCTCAGTATTCGGCAAAGGTCTGCCGAGCGGGCAGCAATACAGGCGCCGCCATTTTGGATAGCTGCCGGGTCCGGGAACTTTATCGGGACCCCAGAGCACCGATGGGGCACCGTTCGTTTCAGGGTGTATAGGCTCCGCCGCCACTATGCTGCTACACGGGCAGGAGAAACCTGGGGACCCAGAGCAGCCCCCAGAGCAGGATAAATTACAGGGTTGGTGCAGAGCTACAGGCTCACGCTTCCTCTGCCATCGGCTCCGAAGCCACGCCCCCTCCTTGAAGGTGATTCTCTTGTTGACGGGAAGCCAGTGCAGGTCTCTCAGGTAGGGATTGATGTGGCTGTTGCGAGGGATGTCGAGGATCAGGCGTGCAGAGGCGCTCTGTATGCGTTGAAGTTGTTTCAGGAGTTTGGCCAAGGGTCCTGCGTAGAGGGCATTTCCGTAGTCCAGCCTGCTGCTGACGAGGGCCTGGGTAACCATTTTTCTTGTTCCAGTGGGGATCCACCTGTAGATCTTGCGCAGCATTCGGAGGGTGTTGAAGCAGGAGGATGAGATGGCATTGACTTGCTTGGTCATAGAGAGAGTTGAGTCAAGGACGAACCCCAGATTGCATGCATGGTCGGTGGATGTTGGTGCTGCTCCCAGTGTGCACGGCCACCAGGAGTCGTCCCAGGCTGAGGGGGTGGAACCGAGGATGAGGACCTCCGTCTTGTCCCTGTTCAGCTTCAGACGGCTGTTCTTCATCCACACGGCGACAATTTCATTCCTTTGCGGAGGTTGGTTTTGGCAGTGAGGGGGTACTTGGTGAGGGAGAGGATCAGCTGGGTGTCGTCGGCGTAAGAGATGATGTTGAGGTCGTGCAGTCAGGCGACGTGGGCGAGCGGTGCCATGTAGACGTTGAACAAAGTCAGGCTGTAGGATGATCGTTGGGGTATGCCGCAGATGATCTCGGAGGCTACGGACCGGAAAAGGGGCAGGCGGGCGCTCTGGGTTCTACCGGAGAGGAAGGAGGTGGTCCACTCCAGAGCTTTATCTCGGATCCCTGCATTGTGGAGGCGTGTGCATAGGGTGCAGAGATAGACAGACTCGAAGGGGGCTGATAGGTCCAGGATGATAAGGGCTGTGGTTTCGCTGTTGTCCAGCAGGGCCCTGATGTCATCGGTGGTGGTGATGAGGGCCGTTTCGGTACTGTGGTTGCTGTGGAACAGGGACTGGGACGGGTCCAGGATGTTGTTCTCCTCGAGGTAGCGGGACAGTTGTCCATTGACAGTCTTCTCGATGACCTTCGCCGGGAACGGGAGCAGGGAGATGGGCCGGAAGTTCTTGAGGTCCTTCGAGTCTGCCTTGGGTTTCTTGAGGAAGGCATTGATCTCGGCGTGCTTCCAGCTCTCCGGGAAGGTCGGGGTCTCAAAGGAGATGTTGATGGCCTTGAGAGGTGGGGTGCGATAGTGGCGCTAGCTTTGCTGAAGATATGGTGAGGGCATGGGCCTAACAGAGAGCCGGAGTGGATGGTGTTCATGATTTTGATGGTGTCGTTGTCGTTTACGTTGGTCCAGGAGGGCAGGGGAGCAAAGCGAGTGGTGGCCGTGGAGTCTGAGGTGTCGGTGGCTGTCGGAGTGGCCCCGTTGTTGAAGCTGTCGTGGATGTCTGCAATCTTGCGATGGAAGGAGGTGGCAAAGGAGTCGCACATATAGTTGCAAAGGTGGGATGTCGTTGGTGTTGGAGCTGGGGTTGGAGAGTTCTTTCTCGATGTTGATGAGCTCTTTGCTGTTGTGCATGATGTTGTCGAGGAGGGCCTTGAAGGAGGCCCTTTTGGCAGACCTGATGAGGTGATAGTGTATGCAGATGGCGTTCTTGTGGGCTGCCTAGTTGTCTGGTGTTTGTTCGCGGTGCCATTTCTTCTCTAGTTTTCGGCAGGTTTGCTTGGAGGCCTGGAGGTCCACGGTGAACCAGCTGGCTTTCTTAGTGCATTTGTTGGAGGGTATCTTGATCAGACGAGAGTGTTGGCGCAGTCGTCCATCCATCTCCTGAGGTTGCGGGCGGCGGTGTCGGGGTTGGTAGGGTCGGCGGGTGGGCTTCGGGCGAGGGTGGTGTTTAGCTGGTCTTCGGTGACTTTGCTCTAGCTGCGGCGGAGGATCTGTTGGGTGCGGTGGTGCGTGGTGGGTTTCTGGAAGGTGAAGCGGATGCAGAGATGGTCAGTTTGTATATATCAATCCTAGGCAATCACAATAACAGCAAAGGAACCAAGGTTGCAAGAAAAGGACATGAACGTAAACACTCTATTAAAAAACTATGGGCCAGATGTAGGACGGCGAATACCGGTCGGTAACGGCCGATTTCGGCCGTTACCGACCGGTAATTGGGAATTGACATGTAGGGGGCCATTGATTTACCAAATCGGTAGTTTTAACGATTCGGTAAATATACAGAGTCGGTAAAATACCGAATCGGTACAATTACCGATTCTGTAAATCAATATGTAGGTGGCACTGTAATCAGTGCCACAGGCCCTTACCGAATCGTTATTTACCATGGAATACTATTCCATGGTAAATAACAAATTCCTGTGTACATGCACATCTGTGCATGTACACCTGTGCCATGTGGCACACAGACATGCCCTAAGGGCATGTATGTTTGTCACATGGCACACAACCCAGAAACAGGGGTGCAACAGGGTGTCAAAGTGACACCCTGTCCCCCTTGTGAATTCGGTATTTTTACTGATTCGGTAATTAACGAATCGGTATCTGCCATTGAATCCTATGGGCTTCAAGGCCCATAGGAATTAATGACAAATACCGATTCTGTAATTACAGAATCGGTAAATACCGAAACATACCGATTCGATATTTTTACCGATTAATTTACCTACATAGCAATTACCGAATTGTAAATACCGAATCGGTAAAATTCTGTATTTACCATTCGGTAAATTGCTATTACCTACATCTGGGCCTATATTCTTTTTTAATAAACAATCATATTAAAATCATGAATCATACACAACATCAAGTATGGTAATAAATACACAGTAAAAATAAAACCATTACTATTTGAAATGACAAAATTACAAATCAATTAAAAAATACACAATTAAATGTCAAACAGTGACAATTAATGTAATCGACGCGCGTTTCGGAGTAAAGAGAACGCCTTCTTCAGGAGCCACACAAAAAATTCTGAAATACATAATAGAAAACAAGAGACAAATAAGACTTCCATATGTCAATTATACATAGTCCATCATAAAAACCAAAAATGTATACACAATTCATGAAATTCATTAAATCACACTTGTAATTATTAGAGGCAACTTTTAAAGCAAACCTGTCCCTTAATTGCTGGAATAATAAGTACATGATAAACATATAGCTAGACATACAGATAACGTATCAGAGCAATTGCATTATGTATAGTCCATAATAAGCTATTCCACAGGGTGGGGGGGGGGGAGGGGAAAAAAAATAAAGGACCCTCATCATATAACCAAATATAATATGATGACGGGTCATAGGTCACGAAGGATAGAAGATACATGATATTGGGGTATTAATCATTTATGACAATGCATGCAGAGCAACCCCTAATGTGTCCATGATAACCATATCTCAATTTAAGTGATTGAAATTCATAATAGCTAAGAGGTGATATATATACTGGCAGTCATAGACTTACTTAAAAGTAGGAATTCCCAAACTTATTGTGCTCGATCTCACAATAAAGAGAGCATCAGACCACAAGCACTTCTCTGAGCTAGGTATGATAAGTCCTTAAAATCCCTCAATAGTCGCCTAACTGTTGGATAAAGATATATAAAGGCACATATGAAAATACAACTTTGCTGTATAGAGCTTATGATACAGTTTGAAAACATCAATTTAACATTGACAAGATGAAATGACCTAGTCTGCTCACCTTTTTGGGAACTAATAGAGGTATTCCAATGATAATCCCTCCACAAACACTCGATAAAAAGATGACCGTGTGAATGTTTCCCAAGAGAACGTGCTTCAAAATGCCACACATGTAGTATCTATAACAAGAGTACAGCACAGATTGATATATAACTGCGTGTGTCTGCGATAAAATAGGGCATATCCTAACCTATTAATTAATTAATAAACGGAGGAATAAATATCACTCACCAAAAGGGGTTAAAGATAAATCCCCACATGCAAAAATGGTTGCTCAACGTGTTCAGAGTAGGACGCACAGCGGCGCACACTTTAAATAATGAGTCACAATCAATACTGTGGTAATCAGAAGGATTCTGAAATACGAGGCTCTAAATATTTGTGTCTGAAAAATAAAAGAACACATCAGATAACTTCATTAAGAAATGCAATCGCTTAAATCATTCCGACAGAGCGCTATAAAATCGGCTGATGGTCGAAAACCCGTTTCAGTGATAGAAAGCACTTACCAAGTTAAAACCGCTAGAGATGGTCAGTCCAGTGGAGTTCGGTGGTGTGGTTGAAGGTGAAGTGGGTGCTTGCGCAGAAGATGGGGTCAAGCTTGTGATCGGCGGAGTGGGTGGGCATCGTGACAAGTTGTCTGAGTTCGAGGTTGACGAGGTTGTCAATCAGGGTGGTGGAGTTGGTGTTGTTGTTCTCGAGGTGGAAGTTCAGGTCTCCGAGGAGGGTGTAATCTCTGGAGACAAGGGCGTGTGTGCTGATGAAGTTGGCGATGGAGTCGCTGTACTGAGGCCTGGGTCCTGGGGGTCTGTAGACGAGAGTTCCTCTGAGGGTGGGGTTGGGGTCAGTGTGGATCTGGAAGTGCAGGTGTTCGGCGGTGTTGAGGGTGTCATCGGTGCTGGTTGAGACCCTGAGGGTGTTCTAGTGGACGACGGCAATTCCACCTCCTATTCCGTTGGTGCAGTCTCTATGGGTGATCTTGCAGCTGTCCTGGATGGCTGTGGCTATGTCAGGTGCTGAGGAGGCGTTCACCCAGGTCTCTGTCAGAAAGGCGACGTCCGGGGAGGATGTGTCGAGTAGGTCCCAGAGTTCAACGGCGTGTTTGTGTGAGGAGCGGGTGTTCAGTAGTATGCATCTGAGGTGGTTGCGTTCCGTTGCGGTGGGCAGTTTGGCGGCTCGGAGGCTGGTGAAGCTGCAGCTATGGCAGGAGAAGGGTCCTTTGAGGTGCTTTGGGCGGCCAGGAAGCAGGTGTGTGGTCGTCCGGTGTTGAGTGCGTGGAGGATGCTGGCGGTGTAGTGGCGGCGGTCAGTGTGGCGTTCGCGGGGACCAGGGGTCTGGCTCTGGGCACGGTCCAGGCGCGGACGGGTGCAGACAGGCTTGCCTTAGGCATGCCAGCGGCGCGCGCGCTGCGCCCACCATAATGAGGGAAGGTGGGAGGAAGGAGCAGCTGGGAGGCGGGAGCGGGCAGCGAATGGGCATGTGGGGGGGAAGGGCCGCAGGGGATGCAGCGGTGTGAAAAAACGGGGCACTGATGGAAGAAAACATAAGGGCACAAACTGAACAGAGAATTAAAAAATAAAAGGCAAACAGAGCAACAGAGTAACAAAAGGGCACAAACTGAACAGATAATCAAAAAATAAAGGCAGAACAGAGCAGCAGAGTCAAATGGCAAAAACAGAGCAACAGAGTCAAGAGGCAAAAAGGCACCAACAGAGCAGGGGGACACGTTCACACAGGCGGTGCTGTGTGTCATGGGGGAGTGTCCTACCCGAGGACAGGGTCAAGGGTCGCTCCCACTGGGTATTGATTTTCTATTAATATCTCCTACAGGTGATAAATTTTAAAACGATATTTATGACACCATATTTATTCCTGGTGATAATCTGACTATGATATTCTGGTACCATAATACTAAAGAGACTGAAAAGTTTATTAAGCATTACATTGTTGCAAAATGTAAGGAAACGATGTTCAAGAATAACTACAATGTCCAGATTTTTCATTCATGCTTCTGAATTTTTGCCAATCAAAACTGCAGATCTGATGTGGACCAACCTCAAGGACCACAATGTAATGGGAAACTTAATAGAGATGATGCATTCTTAAAACCAAGGCACACGGCTGGAAAGACATTGTTGATCTTTTCAGAGGTACTGGAAGAATTTGCAGAGTGGGGGTGCTGCCATCAGTGTTACATCACTGAAGTCATAGGGGTGGTAACATTTCCAATACCACACAAACAACACGTATAGCAAAAGTATTTAGCTGGCCAGTGGTGAGGGGGTAGTATGCAGCTGGTGGTGCTTTTCGGAGAACACCGTAGCAAATATATTACTAAAGGATGGTAGCACAGCACATTTTCCTTTGAAACGGTCATTAAATTAGCTCAGACAGACAGTTTTTAATAATTAAAAAGCACACAAACATAATGTGAGGAAATTCGGTTTCAAGAAATAAATATGTCTTGATTTATTTTGATCCAATTAAAATCTTTGTTTCCATCTCACGTCATAATTACAAAACATTGGGCCATATGTACAAGAACTGCCACAAACTAACACTAAAGCTAGTTAGTGGCAGTTTTCTCAACACGGCACCAGTGGCAGCTCATCTGCTATGGCGGAAGAGCGTCGCTCCACTGCTTTCAAGCACTGCAAGAAGAGGAAACTTAACATGATGATACCTTTCTGAGGTACTCATGCTATGTTTTCTTTGTGGGCGGGAGAGTGGGTGGGGCTGCTCTACTCACGGAGCAGGGCAGTCTCAGGCCGCCCAAAGCAGTCACTTCCCTGTTTGCAATGCAGGCTCATTACAGCCTGCATGGAGTATATGTCCACCCCTCCAGCCCCTGGCTGATCGCCTTGTCATGGAGCTCAAGAAAAATCACAACACCGCATTGCAGCGTTCTGATTGGTTGAGGGGAGGGAGCCTGGCTGCCTGCTTCCTGGAAGCAGACTCAGAAGAGTAGGAGCACAGAAGACACGGGACACGGCCTCAAGGTAAGAATTATTTTGAAATATATTTACAACCCCCACTGCGCCCACGTCCCCACCCCCTCCAGTGTCTTTTTCCATGTTTCCTGCCTCCCATATCCAGTCTCCCACACAGCACTACTTAATGGTGGCGGACCATTGGTGCACCAAAGGCAAGCGTGTCTGCGTCCGTCTGCCCCTGGACCACGCCCACCCCGAGGACCCTTCCTGTCGGACACTCCACCACTACGATGCCAGCTCCCTCCTCGCCATCAACCCTGGACACCACACCGCCTGCCATCTAGCAACACTGTAGAAATCTATTGCACCCTGAGCCTGTCAAAACTGCAAATGCACCTTCTGCCACATCAGAACACCAGTGTCTCCTGCCGCCCAGCCATCTGACAGTGCAGCCGACCGGCTCAAACGCATCCTTCTCAACGTGCGGTCCCTCCACAAATATGCAGCAGAAATCTTAGACCTCCTCAACGCCACCTCTTCACACATCGCCTTCTTCACAGAATACCTCTGCTCCAGACCATACATCGCCATCACCACCCACGATGGCTACAAATTCACCTGCACGGACCACCCCAAGCGGCCAGGAGGAGGCATTGCCATTGTCTAAAAAAGGCACACTACGACTGACCACACACTCTAATAACCCGATGGTGACCATAAAACACCTCCACTTCCACTTCCAGATCCAGCCCAACCCTAACACCACCCTACGCGGCACCTTCATCTACCCCCCCGGGCCATGAACCCCCATTCACTGATGTCATTGTAGACCTCATCGCACCCTAGGCTCCCCCATCCAGTGACTACCTCCCTGTTGGAGACCTCAAGTTCTACCTTGACAACCACAGTGACCAGACCACCTCCCTCCTGGGGAACTTCACCAACATCGGACTCAAGCAGCTAGTCACCACACCAATCCACATTGCCTTGGCACATGCTCGAGCCCGTCATCTCCACCAGCGGGAACTTCAACGACAGCCACATCATAGGACTCTCCTGTACCGACCATCATTGTTTACATCACACCATCACCACGCCCACCTTTCACCATCGCCATCATTGTCCTCCCTCGTCATAGCTGGATCAAGGCCACCAAAGAACTTCCTGTCAACTCCCTCAGCACCACTACTCTGCCAATGCTTACAGACACCAACACCGCAGCGCACAACCTCCACCGATGGATCCCCAACTGCGCCAACACCCTGGCACCCCTCATGAACAGACCAGGCAAACAACACTCCAAGAAGGTCAACTGGTTCAATCCCGCCCTCCACTAGTCCAGCCCCACCTGCAGACGTCTCAAGAAGAGATGGAGCCACAGTATCAATCAACTCCGCAACACAGTCACCCTTGAACTACGATGTAAGGGTGCCTGCGTTGGCACATGACAGCCATTGCGCAGCAAAATAGGGAAAATAGACAGGGGGGTTTATTCATGAGCCTCTTCTGACAGTTTCACCCTGCCAGTGTGTCATTTTCTTGACGTACTTGCAGCGTGATTCTTGCACCACATTGCGCCGTATTTACAAAGTGACGCATCTAGGCATATGTGTGAACTTGTGAAGCCCTGTACCACATTATACCTGCATCAGGTATGATGTGTGCAGGAAGGGTGTCCCACGCTACAAAGCCTCATAAGAGTGGTACAGTGAGATCCGTCATATTTCACCACAACAATTGCATGACGCCACTGCGTCAGTACCTTATACCTGCCTCCTGGCAGGCTTAAGGGTGTTGCAGTGCCACAGGGACAGGTTAACTCCATGCATTGCTGGAGTTGCATCATACTTGTGACCCAACTGCAGCAATGCGTGACTTTAGCGCTGACAGATACTTCAGGATTCCAACGTATCTGTCATTAATTGCTACAATTGTGACATAGAGCGCTGTACAGTAAATACATCGCATCCATGATATCGCAAGAAGGGCATAGTGAAAGGTGTTGCAATGCTGTTTTGTCACAGTGATGCAACACTTTTCATGAATGAGGTCCAGGAATGCACCCTATCTTATTGATGGGGCACATTCCTACCCTGTAGTTTTGTCGCAGGGTAGCGCCGCAACATTCCTTGCAGCGCTGTCCAGCACCAAAACCTTCTGAAATGAGGCTCCACATGTTTGCACCATTTTTAAGACCAGCTATTTTCTGGTCAAAAAAAGTTGCCTCTAACTGGAGTTAGAGGCAGTTTTTGTGGTTTTGCACCATACAAGGAATTCCTTGTAAATATCGCAAAGTGGGGTTAGTGTCAGTTTTTGCACAGGAACGCCCACCTTGCATCTCATTTTCGATAACTCCCGCAAACAAAAGTGGCAAACTTAAAAATTCACGTTTACACCGGAAAAGTGCCACTAACAGTTAGCGGAACTTTGTAAATAAGGCGATAAAAACAAGACGCCATAGCGACAAAAAATTGGCGCTACGGCGGCGTAAAGTCCTAGTTCATATGCACTACTGTGCTTCAGTTGTGCTTTTGGAACTGCTGATACAGTGTGACACATTTGTACAGCTAATTTACAGGTATTTAAATGTTGTTATGTACTGCGCCCTGCGAACTTGTCTGTAGCTCACTTTACAAAACCATCGCGCTTTGCAGTTGGAGGAGGTAAACACCAATCTCCAGGTTAAAAGAATAAACAGCAGTTTGCCAGACCAGAAGTTATTGCCTGACATTTGACTTGTCTCTTTGAAGCGCAGCAAATTTTACCAGGGAAAATAAAATTTAAAGTTATCTTTATTGTTCATTCACCTTCTGAGGTCCAGCATGGTTAATGAGGGGTGCTGCAGCACCCCAGCTTCCAGCGCCCATGGTTGTTTTATAGGAGTCAGGCCACAATCCATTTTTTTATTGACATTTCGGCTTCCCAGGGGCTGGTTCTGATGCACTGGGGGAAATGTTCCCTTGCAGCACTGACTTCTATGTGAACCGATGCTGAAGCATTATGCTGTATAAATATTCAAAGGCTTACAATGCGATACTGCCACACTCCTCTGAAGAGCTGCAACGAGAGCAAAATGTGTACTAGGCCTTGCATCAAACAAATCAAAGCAACTGCAATAACCATAAAGCTTTAGGACAGGAACATTTTGCCTACTGAAACTTGCTATATTGATCTAATGGATGACCTGTGAAATGTGTGCAAGCTCTACAATAAAATGGAAGCACTGAAAGAGAGCAAAGATTATGAATGCAAAGCACACACTAGAAAGGCACTGGTGCAGTCTGTTGGAAGGAAGCCACAAGCCCACAACACACTGCTTTGGGTTCCTGTTTTCACCTCCTTGAGTTTGGTACATGGTGGATGTGCACTAGGAAATCGTTCCCTTACAGCACGCACTGTTAATGAAACATGGAAAGGAACATGACAACGCATAAATATTTAACTCCTTACAAACCGACACTTCTCACCTCTACTGCTAAGCTCCAGGGTGCAAGGTGCATAGTTTTCTGAGGGAAGTATTACCAATGAATACCCAGAATTACACTAATGCAGCGGAACATGAGCATTTGGGTCAGCGAAGCATGCATTTGCTATGTAGATGAACTCGGACTTGTCCTGCTTCAAGTTCCATAATGCAATGGGAGAACAGAAATAGAGGAAAGACCTCTAAAGGCAAGGTACTCACTTCATAAACATAGATGCTGGTTTGTTGTAGTGTGCTCAAACAACTTATAAAATGGTTGTGGATATAGTGTAGATAAGTGTATTTTCTGAAGCCATCGATTGAAATATATCCTATGTATAGTGGTGGTTCGATGACCTTGTCCTTCACAAGCCTCCAACTAGCATTCAGTTCTATTAATAGGGCTCCTTTGTGAAAGAGTTATCTTTGCATGTAAAGAGGTATACCCAGGTATAGGCTTTTTGTAATATATACACCTACCTCGGCAAGAGTGCGGTATTTCAGAGAAGGTGAATTGACAGGTTATTTTTCCATGCAGCAAGGGGAGAGGTGAGGTAGCAGAGTAGAGTGTTTAGTCTTATCATTTTCTCTTATTGACACAGAATATCATACTTATGATTAAGTTATATCGGGCTTGGCTTGAATCAGGCCTAGATGTACTCTAGAGTCAATTTACATAATTAATAATGCTACATCAGCAACTACCTCCTGATTAGTACCACCAAGCTGACGGACTTCTGCAAAAAAAAGATTAACACAAGTACATTGAAGGATCTTTTTCCTCAAGGAGTGGATGGTAAGAGCAGACAGGCAAGAGTACGGCACTTCTGGTAGGATGTTGCACTTTAATTGGAGTGCTGTGGCAACAAATGAAGGAAGGAAAACTGAAAGAATCAAACATTCACCCCAGTCAGGAGGCCTGGGTAAAATCCATTGTTCTTAACCATCCAAATTTGGACCCACCCATATACAAATCAGTCTCTACCATGCTCCTCAAAGGAACAGTCCAGCCCGAGCTGCCAAGCTGGGTCCCTCCCGGACCAGAAAAAAGCATCCTGGGACCAGTTTGGAGTATCCCCCTCATCAGCCAGGCTAGCTTTAATCCAGTGGTCCAGCGAGCAAGGGACCCAAGTCTGGGCATACCCATCCCACTTAGGGTGAAAAATGCAGTGGCAACAAATGATGGATGTAATTCTGAATAAATCAAACATTCACCCCCAGTCAAGAGATCTGGGTTAAATCAATCATTCTTTTGCTCACTACACCACCCCAGTTTGGACCCAGCCATATGCGAAACGGTCTTGACCCTGCTCCTCGTGGGAACAGTCCAGCCCGAACTGCCAAGCTGGTTCCTCTCTGGACAGGAAACAATAATCCTAGGACTGGTTTTGGGACATCACCCCTCATCAGTCAGGTTAGCTTGAATCCAGTGGCACAGGAAGCAAGGGACCCACATCTGGGCATACCTGTCACATTTAGGGTGAAAGGTTCTTCAGCAACAAATGATGGCTGGGTTTAAACGAGGGTGGCATGGTGAGCAAAAGAACAATGGATTTAACCCAGATCGCTTGACTGTGGGTGAAGTTTTGATTTGTTCAGCATTACGTCCATCATTTGTTGCCACAGCACTTTTTGCCCTAAGTGGGATGCAGTTTTTTATTTCCCCTTATAGATGTTTTTGAAGGAGCTGACTTAGCCCTCTCCGAAACAAGAGTAGTGTTAGGAAGGAGCAGAATTAACCCTCCATTTAAAATGAGTGGTACTATGAGTGCAAAGGATCTATGAACCTCTCTGCGGACACCTCTGTTTAAGGGTACTTGTTTTTGCAGTGCTAGATTTCCACAGTTTGCTGAGCTCCAGCCTCTTCTGAGGGTAGTTAAGCTCCAGCCTGTTCCAGACTCCAGGCTACTGTTCCCTGACACAGGGAAGATACTGGCGAGTGTTTTATCCACTCCTAATTAGATGGCCGAAAACTCACTTCTTTCTCTCCACACACAAAAAGAGTGGTCATTGTGTGAAAAGAGGAGGTAAACAAGAGTCCCACCTGTCTGTCAAACTTGCTTCTCTTATCACACTATGCTATCAGGGCGAGCTACATTTGAAAAACAGAGATATTTTAGAGAGGTAGTGTAGCTGTCAGGACTGACGATCTTATAAATTATAGAAAAAAGTGATGGATGAAATGCTTGAATTAATCTCAGCCGCTGGTAATTACTTGAGCTGTTAATAACAGTTTTCATTAATAGGCACTTAAATATGGTCAATGCACTAGAGACCATTTATAATGATGATTTCACAGTGAGTGCTGCCATTAAAGTCCATCAGATTATTATAGATAATCCTGATATTAGTAAAAAGGGGTAAGGGCAGGGCTTTAAGTGGGACAGATCCTGCCGGTACTCAGCAGTTCTAATAAGTAGGTGCTGAGATGGGTCTCTATCGGACTCTCAATTTTTGCCCTCACCCTCAGGGTGAAAAAAAATATCTGAACTCTGGACAGGACCACCCTTCACTGCCTTTGATGTAACTTCAAAGAGATTCTGTATAGTTCTTTCACAGTCTCATCATTTCAGAACTGAAGCATTTTCAATATAATATATAAAAAAGTCATAGATGTTGCTTATTTATCTTAATGCATCTAACAACCATTGGCAAAGCCATTAGTCCTGGCTTGTAGGTATAATGGTACTTGCTGTATTATTAATCTGGATGCAAAAACAGAAACAGCAAAATACCAATCGGGTGGCACACAATGCTAATCACTACTTTTTAGCTTTGGTGTCTGTAAGCCATGCCTTAATTACATAGGCCACACGACTTTCAGAGACCCCCAGTTTTTTTATTCCACCTAAAGCCCTGGGTTAGGGACAAAAGGGTCCTCATCATGTCATCAAAGTGTCTAAGGTAATACACTTTGGGCCAGATGTAGGTGGCAAATACCGGTCGGAAACGGCCGAATTCGGCCGTTTCCGACCGGTATTTGGCATCTTGAGATGTAGGGGGCCAGATTTTACAGATTCTGTATATTTACCGAATCGGTAAATTTACAGAATCTGTAAAATACCGAATCGGTATTTTTACCGATTCAGGGCCTTCCAGATGTAGGTGGGACTCTTCTGAGTCCCAAAGGCCCTACAAATTCGGTATTTTAACACACAATCCAATTGGGTGTTAAAATACCGAATTCAGGTGTGCATGCACATGTGTGCATGCACACCTAGCCATGTGACAGACAGACATGCCCTTAGGGCATGTCTGTGTGCCACATGGCGCACATGCCTATTTTTGGGGTGCCAGAGGGTGTCAAAGTGACACCCCCTGCACCCTTGCCAAATTCGGTATTTACTGATTCTGTAATTACAGAAACGGTATTGCCCATTGATTCCTATGGGCTTAAAGGCCCATAGGAATCAATGGGCAATAACGATTCGGTATTTACAGATTCGGTAAATACCGAATCTTAACGATTCGGTATTTACAGAATCTGTAATACCTACATCTCCCCCCTTCATATTTACCGACTCTTAAATACCGAATCGGTAAAATTCGGTATTTAAGAGTAGGTAAATATGAATTACCTACATCTGGCCCTTTGGCCCTTATTATGAGTGACCTGGTAAATGGATTAGCTTTTCCCCACACCCCGAGTTTCCAATACGCTGGGGTACCATTAGCTGAAGGGGTGGGGGAAATTCAGTCCATTACGAGCTGGGCCCCAAGCGTCCACTAAGAAGTGGGAAATTACGGGGGAAACCGCTAATTCAGGGTCTGATTCCAACCATAATTCCTCATTTTCAGTCAGACCTTTACCCGGAGATCTAGGCTGATTTTAGCTGTCGAAAGCTCTGAAGAAATGTAAGAGTTCTCAGAGCCCGGGCTCGCGAAGGCAAAGCCAGAGCCAATGGGGGCCTGGAACAAACTCCGCCTGGAGGCAGAAAGCCCTCCCCTCCCTCCCACAGGGCAAGAGCCCGCGAAAGGAGGAGTGACCAGGATTGGTCCCCCAATCAGGGGGCTCAATAGTAAGCAGCTGCGAGGGGGTTAAGAAGGGAGCGAAAGTGCACCCTAGGCACGTACTCCCCCTCGCTGAAGGATGGTCTGTTCATCTAAAATCAACACCAGTAAAACTCAGCTAATAGAGCTTTTGCGAATATTCCTTTGCATATGTATAATTTTCCTAGGCTAATGGCAATGCGCAGGTTGACAATATCTAAAATATTTGAATTTAAGACCTTCACACCTGCCTACAAAACCATATTTGGTCATCAAAAATTCCCCTATGGCCTTGGCAGATTCATGATATTGAATAGCAAAGTTCTAATTAAGGGTCCCAATTTTGAATAGGCTTGACTAGGTGAGAGAAATGGAACAGCACAAAACATTAGGAAGAATTTATAAACCTGGCATTTCTATTAATGTTACCCTCAGCTGCAGATGAAAGGTGTGTCGACGCAAAGCAAAGATAACACTGCAAAGATAACACTGCAATCCAGATACAGTAGGCCTCCTACTGAGTAAATGCTGTTACCATAGTCTGAGTAGAGGTACATATACACAGTTACAACCAGGTGGGTCTGCAGGGAAGGCCGAATTCCACATAGAGCATTAATATGATAGTACCAGGCGCTGCTCACCTCTGCAATCTGTTTATTTCAAACAGACTGTTGCCCAGATCCACATCATCAGTAACAGGCGTGCAACGCCCATTGGACTCACAGGGCTTCAGCCCCCCCCCCCCCCCGTCGTGTGTGGCTGCCTGGGCTGAGACAGCTTTCCGGGCACACACAGCCGCACCCGAGCACTTACAGGTCTTTTAAAGACATTTTGCTTATTAATGAGGCTTTGATGTTCATCCCCTGCTTAGAGCCCCTGCAGCTCCACTCTGCCTTTTGCTTAAAGAATCAGCCCCCCCTGAAGTTTTTTCTTAGACCACCGCCCCCCCCCCCCGAAATTTGACTCTAATTGTGCCTTTGTTCAGTAATAAGTACTAGAATTCCACGCCATGGAGTAAGCATGAATGCATCTTAGCTGGGAGCTACAGCTCAGGGGGTAAAGCCTTGCCTGTGGCTTTACACACTCTTAGGGGGCAAAATGTTTGAATCTGGCTGGGGTTGAGCGGAAGCCAGACCATGGAGTATTCCCCCATCCTCCACTACGAAAACGGCTTTCAGTCCGGCCCCTCGTATGATAGGAGTGGAGTTATGGCAAAACAAAAGGTTCCTAAAAACTCCTGGGAACATTTCAGGTACCCTCTTTGTTTGCAGCATCATTTAATAACATGGGTCGATGCATGTTGGTATTTCCCCAATATAGTCATTATTGTAAATCAGTGAAACCAGTTTCAACAAGATTACGGGGAACACAGATAAGCAAGCCTTGGCAAAGCAAGTTCTGAAGTAGGGGTCATCATTGGCGAGGGAGCCTCAGGGCTCTCACCATGATAACAAACATGGACAGTAAGTAAAATGGGTTTTGGTCTCAAAAGCCAGTCAGCCACAGTAGTTACTGGCACTGATCTGCAAATATTTGTGTCAAATCAGAGCGCATCCAGGAAGCATGATACATAACGTCATATTGCTAAACATTGAAAACATGGGTACACAATTGTTTATACCTGAACCACTGGCCATAATGTAGGCAGAGCTAGCCACAGTCCTTAGAGCGCTCGCCCTAATACTAAAGAATTTCAATTAACGAACCACAAATACAGGTTGGAACAGCAATAACATATGGACAAGTCTATTTACTGTAACTGCAGACAGTGCCCATACCCTAATCCGTGACATGGCACTGCAACTGGCAGCCAAAGGGCTTTGTCAGCAAGGGTTTGGGGACTAGATGGCCCAAGGATAAAATGCACATGAAAACTTGTTGCCCTGACCCCAAACAATTTGTACGGGCACCGTGCTATAGGAATTCCGCTTCTCAGAATTAAACAATTTCAGCCAATATAGTACCTGTCCCGCAGTGGTGGCACAAGGGCACAGTCTTGAGCATGCATGCGGCTAGAATGAAAGGATTTCCCCAGTTATTCCTTAGACCAACGCTGCAAAAGCGGGAACTGGGGTGGGGTTTATGGTCTAACGCGGTATGTGCGAGTCCTAGAGCAGAGGGGTTTCTCTCGAAGAAGGAGGGTAAGGGAGAGCAGGGGGGGAGCTCCCTCCGATCGGAAAACCGTAGGTAGTGTGACAGAGAAAACCCTAGAATGAGAGAAAGAAGGAGAACAGTTGCTAGAGGTAGGTGGAAGGCTCACACAGTGTCCTTGGGATGCCTCACGGCAGGGGCACTGAGGAGCCAGTGGTGGCAATCAGCCACAGACAGAGTAGATGTGATGCTCCCGCTGGGCCCTTGTGATGCCTCACAGCAGGGTTACCAGAGGGACCGAGATGTCACAGCTCAGCACTAGGCTGAATAGATGAAATGCTCACAGTGTCCTTGGGATGCCTCTTGGCAGGGGCACTGAGGAAGCCAGTGGTGGCAATCAGCCACAGACAGAGTAGATGTGATGCTCCCGCTGGGCCCTTGGGATGCCTCACAGCAGGGGTACCAGAAGGAGCGAGATGTCAGAGCTTAGTACCAGGCTGAATAGATGAAGTGCTCACAGTGTCCTTGGGATGCCTCTTGGCAGGGGCACTGAGGAAGCCATTGGTGGCAATCAGCCACAGAGAGAGTAGATGGGAGGCACCCGCTTGGCCCTTGGGATGCCTTCTGGCAAGGGTACCAGAGGGAGCGAGATGTCAGAACTCAGCACCAGGCTGAATAGATGAAGTGCTCACACAGGGTCCTTGGGATGCCACAGGGGAGGGACCCGGAAGAGCAGGGAGGGGCCAAGAAGGGGGGTCGAAGGCAAGCGGGACGGCACTTGCAGCCCTGGCTGGTCCTGTCGGACACCCACCGAATCGGTAGCAAGTTGAAGCCTAACACCGCGTAAAACAAATGGCCCAGGTGGCTGGGCCCCTCCCCAGAAATTGGCCTGCCCGAAGGCAGACAATGAACAAGAATGGACTAGAAGGACTATAATTGTATGTGTTAACAGAATGTTATTCACGAGCCAGAAATTTGCAATGTTTATAAATGTTATATTATATTAAACTGCGATCTTTTAAGGCACCAAGCATTGTGGTCACTGGTGCATGTCAGAGGTTAAGAGGGACGCAGTTGGAAATAAAGATTGGAGGATGGGGAGGGTACTCGCCGTCTGGGAGGAGTTTGTGTTTCCACAGATCATATAATTAAGAAGGAATCTAATTTCTAATAAATGCTGTTGTAGTGATTCACGTTTTTGCTTTCTAGGGGCTGTCGCCTACTGAGGTGATGTTTCCATCAGAACAGAATGTTACTTGGACAGGCACTGAAGCATTATATTAAATGAATATTTTACTACATATAACCTCGCAGTGCTGCACTCCTCGGCTGAGCACCAAACAAAACAGTATATGCAATACAAGTCACTTAAAGCAAACTGTGAGGAAACGATTCCCATATGAGCAACTCAAATTACCTTCATTAATTTGAACACATGGACATTTTAATTTTACATATACATTTGCAATTTGGTCTATTGAAACATGCAAATGTGATGTAACAGATGAGTTGTGAAAAATACAACTACAAGATGCACAAAGAAATCGGAAAGCAAAAAAAAATGGAGAGTTATTAAAATAAAGTTGTGCACCTGATAGACTTTGTGGTTACTTTAGTGCAGTGTTTTGAATTGCTATTTGACCAGTCTTCCTTCGAAAGAAGAGTCCTCTGGTGTCTGGGTTGTGTAAGGAGGAAGATGCCATCCTATGGTCTATTACCATTTGTACAGTGCACACCTGCAATTAATGTGGACGCTGCTGCACCTCGGGCGCGTGCTGTGAGCCTCTGTATATGCTGTGGCCTGCATGTCTGTAAGTATTTTGTACATCCGGCAGATGGAGAAAGGAAGAGACTGGGATATAGCATCAAATACATCTACTTTCCGGGGGGCGTGGCCAAGCAGCATGGCCGACAGGACGTGAGCTCCACCAGCTCCGTCCCGAGGACCCGTTTATCCTGCGAAAAGATCCTGCCTGGGCTGTCTATTCGAGAGAAGATGTGCCGGAAGCTTCCCTAAGACGGACGAGACCCCCACACTGGAGGGGCGACTCATGAACCCCCCGCAAACAACGCCGGTGACCCTGTCGGCGATATGAGCGCTCCAAACCGAGCTACGCAAGGCCGTGGTCTGGGCCTGCTGAGGAGTGTGACGTGCGGGTGACCCGCCCGGGCGAGGCATCTCATTGATCCGGGCGGGTCCTCGACGGGCCTCCCTTTGCCGGGGACTGCGCCTGCCAAACATCGAGGAGCGACTGGCGGCTACCGTGAGGCCTCGGAGATCCGCGCTGGCCCGTGAAGGAGGACCGCAGCGCCCGCCCCTCCCCCTGATGACTTGCTGAAGCGGACCGACGGATCGGGGAGCGTTGCCCCTGGTGAGTGCCTGACTGATTCCTGGGATCCTGGGGGACCCACGGAGGGCCGAGACGGGCAGCGGTGCTGCGATCCGGAGGACACCTCTGCCCTCGTCGGAGGCGGTGGCCGCTAGAAGCCGATCCGAGACTGCGAGTTGCCGGGTGGCCTAGCTGGGCTGGTCCGACTTGCCTCCGTGTGAAGAGGTCGCGGCGACCGCCCCCCCCCCCCGGAACAATTGACTGCAGCGGACCTTCTGCTGGGGGGCCGCTGTGGCTGTGGGACCTGTGGCAGTCCACGGTGCTGCGCTTCAGGGGACACGAGTGGATTGGCGCCCCTCCCCCACTCGCCCACCATCTTGTCCGGGTGCCGAGGCGCTTTCTTCCCCACGCCGTAGCAACATACAGACTGGAAGACCCCTGACCCACATTACGCTGTAGTCGTGTGCTTCTCTGCAGGGGCGCCCTTGGTACCTTGGGGGACGTGCTGCTGACTCTTGGAGGTGGGGGGCGCCGCTCTGGGCGCCCTGGTTGGCGGGGGAGCCTGCTTGCCTACATCGGCCAGACCACCGGAGATCCCACCGCCTGACCCGGTGGGTGCGCTGTGGGCTGCTGGCCGCCGGTTCATTCGTCACCGTTGGGGTACCGGACTCCTGCCTCTATAAGTACATCTACATCGAGAGAAGGGGACTGCCTCTCTGCCTTTGCTTGCCCCAACTAGTCCCCTGCTTGGGTTGGACGCCTTCCGGATCGCAGTTGCCTGAGGCTGCCTAGTGCACTGCCATTTCACCTGCTATTCCTGTCTTTGGACCGCCCTTGCGCTCCATACATTGCCAGTGGTGTTTGGGGGGTACCCCCTGGAACATATTGGGAGGGTGCACGTTCTACCCCTCCCGATGGCGACCCGCAAGGATAGGTCCTCGAAGTCCTCCCAACCCAACACCATAGTGCAGTATACTACTCCACGTCTGCCCTCACAGAGGATTACATCGGCAGACGGGTCCGGAGGACGGTGGGGATGGTCCACCGGAGCCATCCCGAGCAGAGATCTTGAAGGCTATCCAGGGATCCCATTCTGCCTTGGAGAGGCAGATAGAAACTGTATCCATAGATGTTAATCTGCTCCGGACGGATCTCCGTAAGGTGGCGGACAAAGTTTCAGACGCGGAGGGTAACATTACCCATTTACAAAGTGAGGTGGCCTCCTTGCAAAAGTCAGTCGCATACCTTACGTCCACTACTCGTGCCCTGGGGAGAAGAGCGGAGGACGCGGAAGGTAGGGCCCGACGAAGTAACATCAGGGTCCTGGGAATACCGGAACGCTTGGAGGCGGGAAATGCTGAGCCCTTCCTGGAGACCTGGATCCGCACTCAGCTGTGCCCGACCGGACTGTCCAGTGCTTTTGTCATTGAGCGGGCGCATAGGGCCCTTGTCCCTCCTCCGCGCCCGGGCGAGCCCCCTAGAGCCCTAATCAGAAAGATCCTGAACTATAAAGATCGTGATTGTATCCTGAGGGCCGCAAGGGAGTCGGAGTCCCTCACACTCCGCATGAGAACATCGTCGACGGGGGCCTCCCCGGAGTCCCCTGGGGCGTCCGCCCCTGGTGAGGTTTTGGTCCCAGATACCTTGCAGGAAACTTTGCCGGATACGGACTCTACAGCTCCAGTGATCCCGGAAACTGGCCTTTCTGAACCACGGCTGGAGTAGGCTCTGACTTGAGGTACTGTTTTGTTGATGGTTTGTTGTCCTCCGAGTTTGGGGGGCCTCCTATTGGATCTTATTGGTCCAATGTTATCCCTAACTGGTACTGGAGACCCTGGATGGCTGGCTGAAGCGGAGGACTTGCATTCCGCTGGACGGAGGTACGGGGTGAGGGGTCCACATTTTCTGGGCGGATCCCCGCCCAGACTAGAAACTGTATTCAGTAGACATGCCCTGCAACACTGGGTCCCTCGGGGAGCTGGGGGGAGGGTGGGTGGGTCTGGTTGGTTGGGTGTGAGTGTGTGCTGAGTGTGTTGAATGGGGTGGCTGTGTACGTCCTGGCACTGGCAGGGGAAGGGTGGGGTAGCGTTTTTGGTTGTTGCTGTCCTCTTGCTCGCGGGTGGGGGTGGGGAGTATGTTTTTGAAGGGGTTCTGAGTTCTGGAGTTTTTGGAGGGAGGGGTAGGGTTAGTGCGGAAAATGTTATGGGCATTAAATGTATGATGAATCGGATTTATGTGTGGCTCATTGGGTGGGCTGGTCCTTCCGGTCCGACTGGAGCGGGGGCCCGGAGGTGGCAGTTCACAATGTATGTATGCTATGGCCCGGCTGGGCGCAATCACTGACCATGGGTTTTAAATTCTTAACTTGGAATGTGCGCGGTTTGGGTACTTGCACCAAGAGGCACAGGGTCCTTTCCTTCCTTAAACGACATGGGGTCTCTGTGGCATGCCTACAGGAGACCCATTTAGATGAAGAGGGCGCCCAGCGGCTGTCTAAGAAATGGAGAGGTCAGATCTTCCACTCCTCCTTCTCCACATATGCCAGGGGGGTCCTCATTTGGGTGGCGCCTGGGATCCCTTGCGCAGTCCAGTATGTTGAAGCAGACGTTGAAGGCAGGTATCTGCTGGTGCGGATTAGGCTAGCTGACAGGGAATTTTTACTCCTGAACTCCTATGCACCAAATATCGATGATCCGACCTTTTTCTCTCATCTTCAAGATCTTGTTGTTTCGGATCTGGATGCCCCTTTCCTCTGGTTTGGAGATTTCAATTGCGTATTAAACCCTGATTTGGACCGACATCCCCCTAGGTCCGGCACGAAGCCCCGTATGACGGCGCGGCTTCAGGAAGTAATGCACAACTTAGGGGCGCTGGATGTGTGGCAAACTTGTCATCCCACTCAGAAGCTATATATCTGTTATACCCCGACGCATGGCACCCATAGTAGATTGGACCGCGTACTTGCGGCTAATCTCACACCGTCTCTCGCCTTGACGGTTACGCATCAGGCCCGATACTTGTCAGATCATGCCCCAGTGACATGCATGGCACAATGGGCTGATCAAGCTGCCCGTCCCCGCTCCTGGCGGATGCCGTCGGACATCCTTCAAGACCAGGTGGGTAAGGACCATGTGGCGACTGCCCTATCGGACTACATAGATCTGAACTGGGGGAGCGGTGATCTACCCTACTCCACTAAGTGGGAGGCCTTGAAGGCAGTGGTACGTGGAGCCTGTATGGGCCTCACTTACGGGGTCCGAAAACAGCTACTGTCTGAGTTGCGAGATGCGGAGGTTGTGCTTCAGCGCACCCAGATTCGTCCAGATCCTAACGCTTCGGACCGGGAAGTGGAGAAGGCGGCTCATGTGTCGGTACATGACATCCTAACCCGCCTTGATAAATATACATTAGGCCAATACAGACAGCGTCTTCACCGCGCAGGCGACAAATCTGGCCGATTACTGGCCTGGATCCTTCGACGTGAATTTGCGCCTGAGAGGATAGTTGCCCTGCGAGACCCAGGTGGTGATATGGTGCACTCGGAATCTGCTATTCTTGAGGTCCTCCGATCCCACCTGCGGACCGTATATGCGGCTGACCCCTCGGTCACGGAGGAGTCCTACCGGCCCTATCTTCGGGACTTGTACCTCCAGACCCTCTCGGAGGGAGCGGCGAAGGAACTTGATGCGAGGTTGACACTGAGCGAGATCGGCGCTGCGCTGGCCGCCCTCCCACGAGCTAAGACCCCGGGCAGGGACGGTTTCCCACCTGAATTTTACCACTCGTTCTGGCAAGTTCTGGCCCCCCTCTTATTGCAGGTTTATAATGAAGCCCTGGAGTCTGGCGCTCTTCCACCCACCATGAACCAGGGTGAAGTCTCCATGATCTTGAAACCGGGTGGGGACGGTTACGACCCCGCAGCATTTAGGCCTATCACCCTGATCAATACAGATGCATAGATCCTCACTAAACTATTAGCCATTCGCCTAGCCCCGCACATGACCCACTTGATCCACCCGGACCAGTGCGGGTTTATCCCTGGCCGTAATACAGCGATAAATTTGCGGCGCCTGAATCATATCCTCCACGAGGTACGCGGGAGGGAGGGTCCTCACGTGCTTTAGTCAATCGACCTGGCTAAGGCCTTTGACACGGTAAACTGGGGGTATCTGATGGAGATGCTCCAGAGGACGGGGTTCGGACCGGTGTTTTGCAATTGGATCCAAATGCTCTACGGGGCACCCCGTGCTAGAGTTCGGCTGGGGTCGGCCCGTTCCGAGGACTGGTCCTTGGGGAGGGGCACTCGCCAGGGGTGCCCTCTCTCCCCTCTCCTGTTTGCTCTAGCAATAGAACCCCTGGCGGTTTCTGTTCGCGCCGAGTTGGAACAATGGGGAATTAAGGTAGGTGATACCGCGAACATGATCTCTCTCTATGCTGACGACGCTTTATTCTACTTAACGTCCCCCGGAGAATCCCTTCCCGCGTTGATGCGGATTCTGGACCGCTTTGGCACGGCCTCTGGGCTACTTATTAATCTAAGTAAATCTTTGATTTTCCCACTGGCAATCTGTGCTCCTGACCCGAACACAGATCTCCCGTGCCTGGGCCTCAGGTGGGAGCGAGAGGCGTTCCGCTATCTCTGCATACAGGTGGCCTCAACTGACGAGGCCCTACTGACTTACAACGTAGACCGAGTGCTCCGGGCTCTCCACAAGTCTGTCACTTTCTGGAACACGCTTCCTCTCTCCCTCATGGGGCGATTGGCGATCGCCAAGATGGTGATGCTCCCTAGGATTTTGTACCTTTTGCAGAATACCCTGTGTCCGCTTCGTCCCCGAGTGTTTCGCACACTCGACTCGCTCCTCACGTCTCTACTCTGGGCAGGCGGGCGTAGCAGAGTCACGCTGCGCACGGTGACCCGATCTTGGGAGGAGGGAGGCCTTGAGGCCCCGAGATTCGACTTATATTATTATGCGGCACAGCTCCTCCCAGCCGCAAGGTGGTTCGCAGATGAGGAGAACTGGGAACTGACACTACTGGCGGGCACGGCAAACAAAAAGGCTCTAAGGGAGGCCCTGATGCAGGGAAGGGGCGCAGATGAGGCTTTACCCTATGTGGTACGACACACGGCGGGAATTTGGCAGCGATTCGTTGAGAAGGTATTACGGCGGGCCCCCTTCCATAGGGAGCTGCCGGTGTGGATCTTGGCCCCGGTGCTCCGGATGGAGGAGAATATGTCCTAACGAGAGTGGCGCTGTGGCGGATGTGAGACGTTGGCGGACCTCTATCCGGATGACTCTTTTGTGTCCTTTGAACGGGCTACGGAGTTCTTTGGATTGGGTAGGGGGCAGTACCTCCACTATAGAGGGCTCCAGGACATAGCTAGAACGACGTGGCCTCAGTTCCCGGAGGCACCTCGACTGACCCACACCCTCGACATCATTTTATCATGTGGTAGAGGTAGAAGGCTGATTTCACTGCTGTACTCGGCCATGCGTCGAGATTCGACCCATCCGACCGTGCCGTCCTGGGCGGCCTGGGAGGCAGACTTGGGGGTGGATTTAGAGCCGGGACAGCGTAAACGAATTGGGCTTCTGACCCGGAAAGTCTCGTGTAATGCCCGTTTCAAGCTGATACATTATAACTTTGTCCACCGTACCTATATGACCTCGGTCTCCCTGAATCGCATTTCTGCAGATAGGAGACACAACTGCCCTAGGTGTGGAGCGCAGAAAGCGGGATTTTTCCATCTAGCATGGGAGTGTCCTCAGGTTAGTACCTTTTAGAGGGAGGTGGTGGACCATATTGGTCGTGTTACAAGACTCAGGATTGCGATGGATCCGCTCCATTGTCTTTTGGCCCTGGTACCCAAACCTAAAAAGAGGAATTTGTCCTATATGTTTTTACAATTATTACTAGTCTTGGCAAGGCGGCGCGTAGCTATAACTTGGATGGTTCAGAAAAGGGGGTGGTGATGAACAGAGTGTCTGAATTAAGCAGACCACTCTTACCCAGTCCAAAGATCAGGGCTTGATCCATCACCGTTATTTAGCTCACTGCCCCATCCCAGCTCAGAACCTGGCTATATGCAAATTAGTCTGTCCCTGGCCCAGGACTCGTCTCCCGATGCGTAGTACAAGCCGTTTTTCGTATCCCGGGGAATTGTATATTGCCATGCAAGCTAAATCATTTAGATTTATTACTATTATGAAAACGCATATGTCCTCACTACAAAATAATTAATTAATTAAGGGCCTATTCTAGCGCAATTAATTTAGTCGCAGAATAGGAAAATATTAAGCATCCAACAATGTTATTAGTAATTCATAAATGAGCTAATCTGATAATATGCCCGGGTCGTGATTGGTAAAATTATACGGGAGGCAGCAATTTAGGACCAATCCACCAGTAATTCACACTACATGGTAAACATCGAAAAAGGACTAGTGCGTGAACATTTCAAAAAAAAATTTGGGAGGGGTAAACAGTCAAAAATTCTTGGACTTCAGGAAAACATTGAGGTGAACCCATACCACACTTTCATCATAATATGATACATCAAAGCAGTAGATAAAACATTCATAACAGAATCATAGGCAATTGAAAAGAGCTTCTAAATCGGTAGAAACAAAAAAATATGAGTCTAGGAAAACTCAACCATACTGCTGTGTATCGACAGAGGTGGTATACATATATACATTATTATATGATTAATCCTAATCATATACAGTTTTTTACAGTGGGTACAGATCTAACAACCATCTATTCAGTAAAGGTTCCAGTTTTTAACCACCAACATTAATTAATGTCCAAGCACATTCATATACCCAATAGGGCGACTTGTTTATTCATCTCCTCAAGTTCATTGAGTCCCGAGTTCACAGTGTTAAGAGTATATATCCATTTACACTCCCTTCTATTGAGGATGTTGTACAAATCTCCACCTCGTTGATTCTCTGTAATTTTCTCTATGACCCACCATCTCAGGCTGTGTTCTGGGTGTTCAAATCTGCTGAAATGGTCCACCAATACATCTACTTTCCTGAAAGAGAGTAAATACTGTTCTTGTGTGTACATGAGAGTGGAGGCCACTTTGCAACAAAAATCGAATTCTTTACTGTAAATGTATGCAGTCACTTGGGGAAAATTAGCCTAATTTTTACAAAGGAATGCACACAAATATATACGAATTTCCATTATAAGACATGAAACACTTGTCCAGCATTTTGCACTACTTTGCACGAAATGTGTTACGTAATGATGCATTTTTACCCTAGAAAAGCATACAATTGCATATGCTGTTTGCGTTCTGTCTGGCCTCATACTCTTGTTCTCTCGCAATAAGATTTTTACCCGAATGGAATCTTGAAATCGCATGATGCTGTAATCTCATTTCATAACGAGCCTAACACGAAATGCCAGCAATTACACGAGATTAAGCAAGCATAATCAGAAACTTCGCCTGACACTAATGTCGATTCAAGTGTGCACTCGGCCTGCGAACCTTGCCACGGCCTTGCAGTAGATATTGATTTTGGGACTTGTTTTGCACCCAGATTTGGGATATTTGCTGAAGGCATGCCCTGAAAGGAGGGTCAGGCTAAAAAAAAGTGTCTGACACATATGTATCTGCCTCCAGGATAAGTAATTATCCTAGCAATTAAAAAATAAATGAGTTTTCTGGAGAAGCCCCCACACTTCTCTTGAGCCCCGCCTGCTTCTGAAGGGTGGCAGAGGCCCAGCCTGCTTCTGACGCAGTAGCTCTTAGCCCAGGCGCGCGCGCAAGGTGGGTCTTCTCACAGGAAGACGTCGAGTGTTTACCGACACAGCCTCGACAGTGGCGAGCACTCTTAAAATACACACACCCTGGAACTCCCCTAACCGCCGGAGCCTCCCCGGGAGTGTTTGGACTATCCTTGTTTGGAGTGAGAAACGCGGAGGGGAGGCCGCGCTGGCGAGCACTGAGACTGTCATGGGCTGGGTTGGCACTGGGCCCGGTGAAAAGCTCTCACATCACAAACACCGTAAAAGGTACCTCCGTCTAGGCAGTGGAGGTAAAAGGGCCGCAGGCCTCAGAAACGAATTTCACTGTTCTGTGAGGGAGGGGGGCCCTTGTTGGAAGCGTTCTTTAAAGAGCAGGGTTCCCTAATGCGAAACGATGAACTCTGACAAGATTCACATGTCCACCACTCAAATGAATTTCATTTTTCCCTATAGTAATTCACTTCTAATCCTGTTTAGGTTCCGGAGAAGCGTGCTACTTGCCCAAAAGCGCTTTGACGCATCATCAGGAATACTAAGCTCCAGCCGCGGCCGGCAGTGGGAGTAAATGCAGGGCGATGACGTGGGTAGGGGGAGTGCGCGCAACGAAATTCGTTTTATTTATTTAAATGTTTACTTACCTGTAAAACTCCGTAATCCATACATTACTACCCCCACCCTGCCCCTCCCCCTCCCCCCATCACCGCCCTGCATTTACTCCCACTGCCGGCCGCGGCTGCTAAGCGCTATATAAATACACACTTGTCCCTCTTCTATCCCTGCACTATCCTTTTTCAATCCAACTTACAGACTCACATGTCTACTGCTCAAATTAATTTCATATTTCCCAATAGTAATTCATCACTAATCCTTTTGGGTTCCAGAGTAGCGTGCTATTCACCGAAAAGAGCTTCAACGCCTCGTCAGGGGTAGTAAGCGCTATATAAATGCAATTACAATTACAAGTGTGGACCTCACCTACCAAAGCAGAGATGATGGAATGGGGTGATATGCTACCCTGCTAGTTTGCTACCATTCTGTTCGCCACAAAAGCTTAAGTGGAGTGCAGGTGCATGACGCATACTCCAGATTGTGCACAACAAATTTTTAGAGAAGGGGGTCCTGGGGAAACAATATTTAGAGACCAGGCTGTGTCCTATCCCCAATCCACAACTGAAACAACAACAAGGAAACTACCGGTCTGTGAGCGTCAAGACAAAGAAAGGCAAATACACGTAGTTTCAGAGTCAATGCAAACCCATAGTCACTGAGGCAAAATAAGTCCCATCAGCCTACCACAGTGGTGGAGCATCGTCATCTGGGAGTGGTTGTAGACTATATGACTGGTGTGGCCTATCCAGGGGGACAGCTACACTTCAGTCATTACTAGTTATTACTCCAACCACAGTTATATTGCATTCAGTGGTGCTGATGATTTGCAGTGCAGAAGTCCAGATTGACCTCCTCCCATGTGCTGTTCAGTGGCAGTAAAAAATGAAACAGATGTTTTGATGAATGTCAGGATGGCATTAATTGCCTTTCTTTGTTTTCTTCTTAATGTCCAGCACCCCTCTTGCACTAATTAAAAAATAAAAGTGATGTATGAAGCTATGCCAGGTGCACTGCACCGCACACAGGCACACACCAACCGTGTGCAGATGGAGAAGTCATTGGACATGCATGTCTATATGTAAGCATCATTGTCTCACAGCCGTTTACCAGCACCCACACAAATGGACACACCAGATGCAGCGCATTTATACAGGGACACCAGGGAAGGTAGTCAATGTGTAGTGTGTATCACCACTACACTTGACAACATGAGAGGAATACTGTCACCTCTCTTCTTCAGGGATCTGACTCCAAGTGAACCAAATGGACAGACCTAATGAAACCTAGTGGTGTGGCTCACTGGTTAGAGGCGGCAGACCCGTAAGCAGAGAATGGCCCGGGACCAGGGTTCAATTCCCGACGCGGCAGGGTCGTGGACCAGGGTCAAATTGGACTCGATAATTCTCGCCTCGGTGCCTACTCTAACCAGGGAACACACTCGGAAACTCTGGGCATTAAGCTTGCCTCATCTCTACAACGGCCCCCCACAGATGGCGGGGATGCCTGGTTTCCCCTTTGGAGATACCCAGAAAGGGACCATCTCACAGGGAAAACCAGGACGGGTTCCCCAGCGGTCTTCAGCGCCAGGATACTCCTTGGAGTCGCAGTGCGCTTTACAAGTACACCCACATTTACATTTTAATGTATAGCTTCCTCACTCACCGAAGTGACATGCTTCATAACTGGACCTCTCCTCAACGTGGTGACACCCACTTCTAGGAGATTGGTTTACCCTGGATCTGTTTTTGAGAAGTGAGGTAGATAGGCCTAAAGTCGAAAGGAGGACGAGATAAAAAATGTTTCATTGAGAGGAAATATCTGAACACATTTTAATGCCCCTTCCCTATCACATGGTTAAAAACAGCATACTTGAGGGACTGTATAATGCAAACCTCTGCTCTGTATCAATATGGAATGCCCAGGATGTGAGGGCCAGCTAGCCAAATGTTCATGGCCTGGAGGACATACATGTACATACATTATGTTCAGGAAATAAGTAGTGTGAGGTTAACTCTCAAAATGAATGCACTGCTATAGCAATACATAAGGACATGGCTGTAGACCAGGTACAGTTGGTCGTAAGAAAAGTGTCTCCAATACTTAATAACAAGTAACCACCCAGCACAGAAGCAGACTAAAGACAAGTTTTTTTTTTACTCCAGAGTGGTGTCTTGGCATGATTCAAGGTCCACAGAATGATGTGCTTTTGAAATCACTGCATTTTATGCAAAATTACGGATATATCGCACTTGCCGTGTAATCCACCATCTCGTCTATCATTTGCAAATTTCAAAAAATGGTTTCTAACTGTAGCACATCAAAGGTGACTAAAGAACATGAAGAACATTTAGGGGTTGCAGCTGAGACCCTCTGGGTTTCCTCTTGGCGACCCCTGGGTCTGCCTTTGCGGCCCCTGGCATCAGAGGTGGCAAAATCAGTGCCTGTAACAAAGGGGCAGCTTGTTATAATGGACGTTGGTTGGAGTGCTTCTTTCCTGGTTTTCTCTTAGGTTTTTTATTACACAAATAGTGAATAATATTAGTCACTAATAATGTAATAAAATAGAATTAGCTGGAATATGACTCTATCTGGTAGTTAAGGTAAGTGAAAATGCTTTTAAATGTATGTTGTGTGCATGCTTGCAGGTGAAAGTGTGCTTATGCGGGAGAGAGAGTGGGTGAATGTGTGTGTATGTGTAAGCATGTGTGCTTGTGAGTCAAAGTAAAGGTCAAATGGCATGCAATGTCACTTCTGCTACCCCAAGCACTTTAGTGAATTGATGCCCATGCTAAAATAGCTCCACTCCTATTATCGGTGGTGACAGACTTTGCAAAGGTTAATCGTTCACCTTTTACTTTCTGATTGCTTTATGCAGGTGTTTAAGGTGCTTTTCAAGATATGGGATTGCATGGGATGGCCTGTATTAGTGCTTGCTGCTGGCAATGTTTGTGCTAATATCAAAGAGTATACACCGGCCCACCCGACCATAAAACAGGCCCACAAATACACTGACCTGTCAGGCCAGCCCTTCGTGCTCAGCTACATTGCCCTATAGGTCAGTCAGACCCTGGTCGAACCAGCCTAATGATGAATAAATAATCAATAATGCACTACTGGAAACTGGGATAAGAAACTTGAGAACATTGGGGCAGATTTACAATAACTGGCTCATTCCTGCAGATCAGCAGGGATGCACCAGTTATTTTGTGTGAGGTTAGGAACCCCTTGTGCCACCATGGATGCACCGCATTTACAATGCGGTGCACTGTGGCGCATGGAGAGACAGATGCGTGACGCATCTGTCAGCGTATAGGTGACGCATTGCTGAAGTCGTGAAGCAAGCGTGACGCAACTCCAGCACTGCTCAGGGGCATCCTATACTTGCAATGCTGCATCACTTGTTAAGCCTACTACAAGTAGGTGTGAGGTTTTGATGCAGCATGGACGTAAAAGTGACTCAGTGAAATCTTGTAGATTTCACTGTGTCACTTTTACGGGGCTTCCTTGCGACGGAACGCCCACCCTGCGTACATTATACCTGATGCAGGTATAATGTAGTGCAGGGCTTTACAACGTGACGCATCTCACTAGATGCGTCACGTTGTAAATCTGTTGCTTAGTGGGGCTTGGTTTACGACGCCGCTGCGTCACAGAAGTGGCGCAACGGTGTTGTACAGATGACGCAAGGGCTTGCAAATCTGCTCCATTGTTTTCAATGTACTATAGGAAGTGCTGCTGACTCATACATTGCTTTTAGAATCTCTCCTAACTAGGCAGGAGGACCAAACTCAGACGACCCCGAGTACCTACACTGCAACCAAACATTCAGACTGCTTCATCACACAAAGGCAGCTGCACCACCGAATCCTCCAGGGCCCTTACTCTCTCAGAGGATCGAGGAGCACTGGAAGAGCTGTGTGTGAGTCTTAGTTCTTGGAAGACTGGGGATGCTGCAGGTCATCATGGAGGTCCACCCGCATGGTTCTGTGTTGCTCCACTGTTGAAGTATCAGGGGATTCTGTTGGTCAGTGTTGAGGTCAGGAGCGTAGCTTCCATTGGTGCAGCAGGTGTAGTGCACAGGGGCCCAGAGGCTTGAAGGGTCCACTGAACCCTGATTATAGCTGTATTTCAAAATTCATACATCAGTCAGAGGGCCCATTTGCTACTTTGCACTAGGACCTATAACACACTGGTTACACTACTATCTGAGATACATTTGGAGCGTTATCTATAGATACCAGAATGAGAAAAGCTGTGTGAGCCACACGTCCTGCTTTCATTGCATTACTGCAGCTGCATATTTTTTCCATTATACACTTAGGCCCTGATTATAAGTTGTACAGTACTAAGGTGATAGTAAAAACGCATGCAATTTTATCAATATAGTGTGGTCATTTGAAACCACTACTGTGGAATTATGAGTAGATCCCAGCGGAATGGGGAATTACCATATAGGGTGGTTTTTCCGGATGTAAAATAAAATTTCCATGGGGCTTTACCACATATACTTACCTCCTGCTCTGAGCAGGTGGTAAATGTACAGGCACGCCTGTGGATGGAGTTGAGGTGAGCAAAGGAGGAACAGAGGAGGGAAGCGGAAAGCATTTTCTGGCAGTGGGAGCTTTGTATGCTCCACCATCAGAAAATAAACACAGTAATGATACTTGGCTACTGCTGCATCAAAGTGTCATTCAAAAAAGGAGTCTGGTTCTCCCACACACGGAAACCCAGGGTATGCAAAATCCTAGTTTCTCGGAATCAGGCGGAGCTGAATTGCATTAGGTACTTATGTTCTGCCTGACTCATAATCAGACCCATAGTAGGGCTACTTTTGGCGAGGATTGAGGTCCATTAGTAGATAGGTGTGTGGCAGTTCCTGTAAAAGCAGCGTGGTAGTGGAAACTTAAGATTAAGTTGCTCTGGAACATCTTCATGTGGAGACATGTACTGATGTTGCAGGGATGCTGTAGGTGATACTGATGTACAGTGACAGAGGTGCTGTATCTGTATCTTTGTATTGAAAAGCAGAGATCACTGCAGGTTAGGAATGTGGAACTTTGGGAAAGATGTATATGGAATTGTAAGAGTAATGCAGGTGGGGTGCCAAATACACTGGTTTCTTTGTCTGATCTGCCAAACATCTGGCTTCACCAATGAGCTTTATCTTGATTTCGGTCTTTTTGCTGTGTAGGCCACCATCACTGGAAATCTCTTGCCCTGACCTACAGGGCCAGTACCCATATTGAGGAGTTTAAATGTACCCTGACGATTCATAACACTAGAAGACAAAGTGTGAATTAGGCCTCTTATACGAAGCATACAGTGAAAGTATTGGTTGGCACAGGAATGTCCACTGCATAGAATACAGGTATGTTCTTGTGCCCTGAGTGCCTGACTGCATGTGTATCTGTCATCTGGACTTTTATTGTGGTCCAAGCACCACACTATTCTAAACATGAGTGGAGAGGCCTAGGTCTGTTCCTGACTATGCAAGGTCCTGGACCAGTTCCGTGACCTGAAGAGGTGCACCAAGCATGCCCCGTAATCGTCAGATTACTGTTTCGGTCCTAGGTATATCACACAACTCGGTGGTGGCAGCATACCATGTTTCGAGATGGAATGACTGATCAGTTTTTTTATGTGCCACTGAAAGATCAGCTGTTGTGTGAATGCTCAGCATGTGGCACATGTGTGGCAGTAGGACTCTGTATGTGAGTGTGTTTGAGTACTGAAGTCTGTGGGATCCATTTTGGATGACCCAGGCTTGATATGGCACAGGGTGAAGGATAAGGACAGCTTCTCCAGACAGCGGAAGGGTATTGCCTGCATTCTTGTGGCAGAAGGTGGAGATATAGATACTGAAGGCAGAAGACTGAAGACATTATCATCTTTAAAAATTCCATGAAGACTTTTGTAAGAAGTGGCTGCTGATTAATTTTCCTGAGCACTCTACATGGTTGATGGTACAGTTGAGGGTGGGACTGCAGTTGTTGTTTCACAAGGTGAGGACATTTCTGGGTCAGGACTGTCCTTTTGTCTGCTTAGACAGGCTGATGATGACATCCAGATGCAGAAACCTCACATTTGATTGTGCCCATACTGCAGGTCTTCCAGTTTGACGACAGCCGCACTACTATGTGCTGTAAAAGCATCACCATACACAAAGGCTGTGTCTGCAGAACAGCCTGAGAAAGACACTTGAAAAGAGTAGCACTCCAAACAGTTCTGAAGTTTGAGGCAGTAGATCAACACCCTCTTTCTAGAAAACGTGTATAAAAACGGGATCCAAGCCACCCTACATTGCTCCATTTTCAAGTCCTTAATGACCAAGGAAGAGAGTGTTCTGCAGAGTACTTGAAGGACTATTGTGTGACTAGAGCTGATGTGTGCCTGACATCCAGTTTCCTAGAGGTGAGGAGATGTCACTTCAAGTATGCAGTTTCTGGCAGAGAAATTGAGGTTCTGCTATTGACTAGGCACCTGCCTATGAAAGAGCGTGCCTGGCCCCTGCAGGTGGAGATACTGTCCAGGAGGAGAAATATAGCATCTCCATGAAAAAGGGACTCTCAGAGAAATCAGACTTCCAGAGAGTGGAGGCAGGTAGTGACCTGTGCTGCAAAGAGTTCCTGGCTTTCAGGGCCGGACTGGATTTAGTGGGCATTAGGCGTTTCTTCAGGAGGTTTGAAGGGTGGCGGACGGTCTTGCTGTTGTTGGGGCTGGTTTTGTTACTTGGGGCCGGTTTTGTAGCAGTGCTGAAATATTGGCCCCCAGTACAACAAGTAGCAGTGGTTCACACTTGCACCCCCTTGTTCCCCGGTGGCTGGTCCGACAAAATTGACAGGGCTGCTTTGGATTCCCAGACTGGCCCTGCTGGCTTCTCAAAAATTTCCTGGAAGGAACTGCAAAAAGCCTCCATGAATTCAATAGCCCATTTGGAACTGGAACTTCCTTTATTCATGTGTCAGCCCAGTTAGGGCATGCCTGCATTCGTAACTTCTTTGGCTCGATCGGTGCTGCAGCTGTTGTTGTGATTGTGTCATCTGAGCCAGGCTGCAACTCCTACCATGAATGGGTCAACTCATTCAGGCCTGCAAGTGCCTTTGTGAAAGTATCAGCTTTGCAGAGGCTATAACAGAATTAGTCCAATAAGTGCCCATACCTGCTTCAACAATGGCGAACAGCCATTCTCAATAGCTGGAATTGGTAACCGCAGCCAGGTAAGCACCCTTGTTTAAAAACCAGGTGACTGATCAATGCTGAACTAAACCTTGAGAAGAGATGCGGGCCAGGCCCGGCTTTCTCAGTAGCTTCTGAGGACTGCCTGCAAAAACTGGGTCCTCTACTTACAGGGGAAAGACAAACGTCTTATTCACTGAACCGCTGATTGCACATTTCACTTCTGCAGCACAGAATCTGTATCTGAGGCAGATTAATGTTTCTTCTATATTTGCTTGTGGTACAAACGTATCATGTGTCACCCTGGTGTCTGACAGCACGTGGAGAAATTAGCAAGTGTAGCACCATAAGGGAGAATGATGCCCAGGATCAGTGCCATATGTATGCTGGATTTAATTGTCTAGTATTTAATATTGCAGTGAGATTAAAAAGTACTTTCCTTTCTGAAACAACAAGCACTTGTATGGACATTGAAGTTATTGTCTTTGCTGATTGATTGTTGAGTTCTGAGCTCATGTCCCCACTCTACCTCCCTGAGAAGCCTGTGACTCATTTCCTCTTAAGGATTTTGGGGGCCCTGGTCCTAATGTATTTTGTGGGCCCCTGTTTGTAAGAGCTTTACTTTTATGATCTAATTTCAGCTCTTTAATGCCCACTTTGGGCAGGTCACTGACAGTGCACGGGCACACTCCTCCAAATACTAACTGTGTTTGTATTAACCCTGGGAAAAGTACTAGGCTATGCTCATGTAGTTTGCGAAGTTTGCGCTATTTCACACTACGCAAATTGCATGTAGCACAGTGCAAACACGTGTAGCGTAGCGGTAATCTTTTGCTTGCTTGCGGTCCTCAACATCAAGTTGGCGACCGCGAGCGAGCAAAATGACATCCCAGCGAGACTTTTTCCTCGTTTGTGATCAGCAACATCAAGTTGCCAATTGCAAGCGTGGAAAATAAACCTTCCGGGTCGATTCTTAACGCGGGGAGGTCAGGTTTCTCATTGCGAGTGGTCGCATATGCTCACGACCGCTCGCGATAAAAAACTACCTGTCCGTGTTGAGAAAGCTGCCGCTCGAGTAGAAATCTACTCGAGCAGCAGAAAACGACCACTTCCACTGTGCAAGATGCGGTTTGCACTGATTGCACAGTGCGGACAAGCATCCGGCACTGTGTAATCAGTGCAAACAGCATTTTGCAAAGTGCACTACGCAGTTCCCGTAGCTATGCGTAGCTCGCGTAGAGTGAAGTACACTTCCCGTAGCTACGCGCATCGCTACTACGCGAACTACGCCCAGGGTTAGTTTATATCATATATGTAGGGATAGTGATGTGTGATTTAATGATCATAACACCGCAGCAGCTCACTAATATTACTGCAACTAATCTGTGTAACACCCTCTCATTTCTCATATTTGATGTTTTGTTTTGAATTTTAAAAAATCTGTTTTTATGGATGTTGCATGATGTTGAAAAATAAACATTTCTCAGTAATAGACTCTATTGTATCATCCTATTAAAAATAAATCAGTTAAGAATCATCAAGGTCATCAGGGCAAGAACATTTCTGGCTCTATCAGGGGGAACTCTGAAAGTCTGGGGCCCTGGGCCAGGGCCCACTTTGCCCATGCCTTAAAACGTCTCTGCTTCCCTTATTACACTGAGAGTCAAGAGCGGAAAGGGTTGTGCTTGGCGTAGTTTGCAGAGCCGCCGTAGGATAGACAGCAGGGCATCAGGGAAACAGAACCTCAACCACCGCTGTTGGGGCGCAGCAATACAGTCTGCCCTGCTAACCCCCAAATGGGGTCAGACAGTTTCGAAACCTTGTTCATCTTTTTGTTTCTAGCTGGGTACAGTACCTCTATTTGTATTATATTACTTTTAATGTGCAACAACTGTGTTCATTACCACCACCACAAACTCTCAATCTGGTGTGTGTATATCATCTATACATCTGAGCTTCTATGTACTGTGAACTGTTGCTTTGTAAAACATTTCTATATGAAATGTTGAACCCACCGAAATAAGGATTCGACAAAAAGTAACCAATACCGCTTTTGTTGTGAGTCAGACGCAAACAGCTCAGTTCTCTGGGAAGGCAGGTGCAGATGCCAGCAAGCACCAACTGCACCAATCTCTACATCCGCGCTGTCGCACTCCCTGGGTTGAGATGAATCAAGAGGAGGTGAGTGAAGAAGGAAAATACAATAGTTCCTTGAGCTGCTATTCAATGGAGGAGTTTCTTTGCATAGGGATGCAGGAGCAGGTGGAACTTGCAAGGATGGACTAGCCTAATGGAGGAGAAGATTTGTGTAGGGATGCAGGAGCAGGTGGAACATAAAAGGATGGACTATCCTAATGGAGAAGATTATTTGGGTAGGGATGCAGGAGAAGGTGGAACTTGCCAGGATGGACTAACCTAATGGAGGTGAGGATTTTGGTAGGGATGCAGGAGCAGGTGGAACTCACAAGGATGGACTATCCTAATGGAGGAGATGATTTGGGTAGGGATGCAGGAGCAGGTGGAACTTGCAAGGATGGACTATCCTATCATGTGGAACTGCACAGGTATCTTGTAATGTGTACGGCTTTCCCGCTGTGACCGGTTGCAAGGGAACACTTATGCTCAAGCTAGCGCTTGCTGCTGTTCACGTAAAAACGTTGTTTACAACACGGTGTTTACACCGCACGACCTTTACCACGCTGCCATTACAACGCAAGTCGTTACTACGACTTGCGCTGGATGGCGCTGTTGGTTAAGGAATATTGTAATTTTATATTCCAACACCTTCCCTACTGTTACGTGGACTGGTGTTGGAATATAAAATTATAAAAATCCACAATCAGCGCCCTCCAACCCAAGTCGTTGTAACGACTTGCGCTGTAAAATCCGCGGCGATGTAAAGTACCGCTATCAAAATGATCGCGTTGTACTATCATACATCCCTGTTCACTGGCAGGGCGACACTCTCATACTGAGGGTAAGAGGACAAGACAGGCAGCTACATCTTTCCCACACAGACACATTTACTAGACAGATTTGGGGAAGCCAGGAACAGCACTACGAAAACCAATGCTCTGGTGTGATGTCACGCTCACAGTGTGATTAATGGCCCTGCAGCTTTGGCCTCCTCTGGTTTCTGCAGGGCAGCCCTGCTTCATGCCAGAGAGCCGCTGTTTAATCTGGAGAAGGGAGAGATGAGTAATTACAGAGCATTAACTTCATAATCATAACATATACAAAAGATGCAATTCGAACATTCCTCGCACAGCTGTCATGTTATTTACATTAAAAGTAGGAATTATAGCTGCAACGTTCCCCTCCTAGTTGTCAGGTTTCTTTCCAAATGTATGATGTGATAATTAAGCCTTTTTTATTTGATTGAAGAGAAGAACCAGTGCTACATTTTCCAGGATGACTTTGAATGCAGATTTGATCAGCCACATCGCCTCACTGTATCTTCTTAAATAAGAAAAACAAAAAAGTGATGGATGGAATGCTTGAATGATTCTCAGCCACTGGTAAAATCACAAAACCACATTCCAGTCTATCATTTTTTTTGCTCACTGTGCCACTCTAGACAGCCCGAAAGAGGCCTAGCCTGCTAGTTTGAGCTTTGTACTGTACCTATTTGTGCTTGGCCATGTCGGATGTAGATATGACTGGTCTCTTTTTAAAGTGGAGCAGGAGTGCGGTCCTGAGTTATTACCAGTGGCTGAGATTACATTGAGCATTCTACCCATTTTACTTTTGTTTTTCACTTATAAATGAGCCATTATCTTTGTAAAAGGGGCCATAGAAAACCAGAAAACATCTGTGCATGCTTTAGACTGAGACTCTACTTTTCTTTTACACTCTCACACATGCCCCTGCTCATGTTTGCTTCTGTACAGCTGTAGAATTTCCATCTGCAGTTGTTTCTTAAGTTAATACTGAATTTGTTTGTCAACACCAATACTATCACACTCCACTTAGATGACCAGGTTACTCATTTGGGTACCAGGGATATCACAGAGGAGCAGGTTGAGCGCTTAAAGATTACTCTAAATGGTGGTAGAGGTTAGAAACCCAGATACTTAATGACACGAAAGGTAACAGTCAATAAACTATGAGCTGGATTCACAACAGCATTTTCCAGTACTACAGCAGTTCTACAACTATACTACAAAATGAAATCAGAAACCTGCGAGTGGAGATCACCATACCTATTTTCTCCTATTTATCTTATTTAAAGTTTAAGTATTGATTTATTTCATTTTTTTATTTACAATATAATAATACTCTTAATTTCAACAAAAAATGAAATTAAACTTTTTAATGTATTCTTAAAACTATATGAAGTATGTAAATTAATTACATACATCAATTTAACTATGTTTAGTATGAATTAAATAAAAATAAAAATGTTAGTGAGGGTGGCTCTTTTTAATAATTATTTTATTTGTTTCACATTAATATTGAATATTGGAAATAATTTACATTGAAACAAGGAATGGTTAGAATTCTAAATTTTTTTTTTCCCATAGAGCTTAAAGACTTAATATCGGATGACTTAGATATGGTTGAATTCAAACAAGATCCCAACAATTCCACTAAAGAGGTGTCTTTTACGACATGGCACTGTGGTAAGGCAGTTTCTGAAATTCTAGATAACAGCTCACTATTTGAGATATGGTGCATCGAACTACGGAATTGTAACGAAGACCATTATCCAACTTTATTGATTCCAAAGCCAATAACAAACAAGCATTTACAATGCAATAGGTCTCGCATTTGTCAGAGTTGGAGCTATTGGCATTGTAAAAGGCAATGGTTTTTTTGCAGTGGAGTGATTATTTAAAGAAACAAGTTGGACCATTTGGCAGTGCCAGACTGCCTGACAAGCCAGTCTAACTTTTCTCAATCCAAGTAAGCAAACTGCGGAACTACAGCCACATGCACATAAGGAAACCAGAAAACCACCTGGCTGTGTGGAAGGCTGTTAAAAATGTGTCTTTTCTTTATTTTTGGAACTAAGTGAGGTCCGAGCATCCACCAGGGAACCACCAGATCACCAAAAAACTAATGAACCACAACACGAAAATTGATAATACATCTTCCAGGAGAGAGCTCAACAACATCTGGCAAAATAAACTGCATGCCACATATTCTATCATGCGTCAAACATGCCTTTTAACCATGAGCCACCAAACAGCAGGGCACTTCCACTGCAACTCGGTCAGATCACTTCAGAATGTCTTGATTCTCACCCAGTCTTTTCCCACAACATAATTCATCCCAAAATCACACACTTCTCCAACCAAATAAGTTGGTACACCTGCCATTCTAGAGGCAAAGGGGCCGTAGAAAACCAGAAAACATCTGTGCATGCTTTAGACTGAGACTCTATTTTTCTTTTACACTCTCACTCATGCCCCTGCTCATGTTTTCTTTTGTACAGCTGTAAAATTTCCATCTGCTGTTGTTTCTTAAGTTAATACTGAATTTGTTTGTCAACACCAATACTATCACACTCCACTTAGATGACCAGGTTACTCATTTGGTTACCAGGAGTATCACAGAGGAGCAGGTTGAGCGCTTAAAGATTACTCTAAATGCTGGTAACGGTTAGAAACCCAGATACTACATGACACGAAAGGTAACAGTCAATAAACTATGAGCTGGATTCACAACATCATTTTCCAGTACTACAGCAGTTTTACAACTATACTACAAAATGAAATCAGAAACCTGCGATTGGAGATCACCTTTCCTATTCTCTCATATTTATCTTTTTTTAAAGTTCAAGTATTGATTTATTTCATTTTTTTATTTAAAATATAATAATACTCTTAATTTCAACAAAAAATGAAATTAAACGTTTTAATGTATTCTTAAAACTATATGAAGTATGTAAATTAATTACATACATCACTTTTAACTATGTTTAGTATGAATTAAATAAAAATAAAAATGTTAGGGAGGGTGGCTCTTTTGAATTAATATTTTATTTGTTTCACATTAATATTGAATATTGGAAATAATTTACATTGAAACAAGGAATGGTTAGAATTCTAAAAATGTTTTTTTTACCCATAGAGCTTAAAGACTTAATATCGAATGACTTAGATTTGGTTGAATTCAAGCAAGAGCCCAACAATCCCGCTAAAGAGGTGTGTTTTACGACATGGCACTGAGGTAAGGCCGTTTCTAAAATTCTACATAACAGCTCACTATTTGAGAAATGGTGCATCGAACTACGGAAATGTAATGAAAACCATTATCCAACTTTATTGATTCCAAAGCCAATAACAAACGAGCATTTGCAATGTAATAGGTCTAGCTTTTGTCAGAGTTGGAGCTATTGGCATTTTTTTGTTGTTGCAGTGGAGTGATTATTTAAAGAAACAAGTTGAACCATTTGGCAGTGCCATACTGCCTGACAAGCCAGTCCAACTCTTCTCAATCCAAGTAAGCAAACTGCGGAACTACAGCCACATGCACATAAGGAAACCAGAAAACCACTTGGCTGTGTGGAAGGCTGTTAAAAACGTGTCTTTTCTTTATTTTTGGAACTAAGTGATGTCCCAGCATCCACCAGGGAACCACCAAAACCACCTAAAAACTAATGAACCACAACACGAAAAATGATAATACATCTTCCAGGAGAAAGCTCAACAACATCAGGCAAAATAAACTGCATGCCACATATTCTATCATGCGCCAAAAATGCCGTTTAACCATGAGCCACCAACCAGCAGGGCACTTCCACCGCAACTCGCTCAGATCACTTCATAATGTCTTGATTCTCACCCAGTCTTTTCCCACAACATA
Source organism: Lissotriton helveticus (assembly GCF_964261635.1). NCBI lineage: Eukaryota > Metazoa > Chordata > Amphibia > Caudata > Salamandridae > Lissotriton > Lissotriton helveticus. The sequence goes on along the minus strand of NC_136065.1, from coordinate 331,646,987 downwards.
ATTCATCCCAAATTCACACACTTCTCAAACCAAATTAGTTGGTCCACCTGCCATTCTAGAGGAAGAGTGCCACACTAGTACCAGCTACTAGTACAATGAAAGTACCAGATAACCTGACATAACTTCATACATATCTCTACATCTTCTAGCCATGTGGACTTCTTAGAATGTGTCCTATAAAAACAACTTCAAAGAAGATTGATAATGCACACATGTCATCTAACAACTGTCTGACTCCTTCACAAGGTCTCCTTTAGCCACATTTTATAGCCACCAAACTATCCACGCCTATGATGCATTTGTTGAGACCATGAGTGGTACATTTTTGCACAGGCTTCAGAAAGACCAGAACGGCTGGCTTTCTAGTGCTGATCACAATATTTTAATATACTAAAGAGTTAAAAAATGACAGTTCCAAAATTGTTCCTCTTACTCAAACTATGTCACTCAAGTAATAGAGCTTGTGTTGCAGAACCATTGTACCAGAGAACTCAGTAAGAAGCTCTATCAGAGCAAAGGAGCACAGCAAACGATAACATACAACATAACACACATTAAGTAACATCATATGTGCAGTCCCACATTTATAGCAGCGATTCCAGAGAACTACTTTACAGCTATCAAAATGCAAAGTGAAAACCAAACCTGGATAAACTACTCACAGTTGATATGTGGCTGCATTAGATTTATTTACTTTTAAATTTTGCAGGGCAGTAAGAGACAATCATTGTAAGCTATGTAACACAGGACAAAAAAACGTAAATGAGTCCAAGTCTTCTCTGAACTGTCCAAAATCTATATTGAACAACACGTTCCACTATTCTTAGATTGTGGCATCAAATGGTGGTAGGTAGGTATCAGGGGCATAGCTATAAATGGTGCAGCAGGTGCAGTGGCACCAGGTCCCTTTACGCTGAGGGGCCCCTTACAGCCCTGCTATTGCAGTCCTCACCAGCATTTCGGCTTGCTAAGCCACTGGCAGGTAGCGTGCATGAGGGCTTGCATAGTTGCATAACGCACTTCTTAAGCTTCAGTATGCTATATCTCACTCCTGCATAGGTGCCACGAGCCACAACAACAAGAGCAGAACTTTTGTCCACGTGGACAATATCAACTCTACCCTTGCGAGCCATTTGGCAGACATAGTTTTCCAACTAAGTCAGTGAGTAGCGTGCTACCCAGTACCCATCCAGAAAACGGTCCAGCACCTCGTCACGGCTAAGAGGCACTATATAAATGCAGTTACAATGCAATATTAGTCTGTGTCAACCAAACATGGGCAGCTGCGATGAATTTGGTTGTTCTGTCATACCTTTCTTACCTTAATAAGAAGCTCCAAATCTTTCAGCTGCAGACAGGTAAAACTGCTCAGGAAGGCGAGTTTGTGGTGGCTGGTCCTGTGTTTAACCTCCGTCTCTGCTCCCTGCTCCAGTCACTGAAACACCCCCACTCCCGAACAGCAGGTAAAACAGGTACCCGATGGACAGGAGGACGCGTTTCCCAACTTGGCAGTGCACATGGTGCAGGGCTGCTACGCTTAAAATCTCCTAAGTGAAGAACGGCGGCGAATACGTCCCTCCTGGTCGGATGCCCGAGCTAATAATGAAAGGCAGGAAAGAGAGAGGCCACTTCTGATGAGACATGAGTGGGAACACGAGGGCTGCTTCGGACTTTGGGTCAGTACGGCGACATACTGGACGAGGCACACTTCTGACAGCGGCTGTCCCTAGGAGGCTGGGCTGGGTGAAAGTGTAAAGTTGTAAACAGGGAGGGACGTGGAAAGGCCAGCACTGCCACTGACTGCTTCTTTGCTCAAGCCGGCTTCGCTTTGAAGTACTGTATGTACAAAAAGATGCTGCAGAGTTTATTTGTATTAGTTTTGCCTCCTTGATTGTACCATACTGTTGTAGTCTCTTTTGTGCTGTATTCGGGTTTCGTCCTCGGCAGTGTGCAGCTGAGCATTTTGTTGTTTACTCAATATATAGCAAACCTGCTAGGTAGCTGAACCGGTCAAGTGTACGCCTTTGCTACAGACACATGTTGTATGTGCACCATGGTTTACACTTACCAACATTTTTGACCAACGAGAGGTTTGGTTTAAGGGTTCAAAACCGTTAATTGGGATAATGGTGATATCACCAGAAATGACACCACAGAATCGCAGTTCCCACCATGATATCATATCTTGATATAACTAGAAGAAGAAGAAACAAGCTATGGTCGAGGTGCACACCTTTCTTCCTTAAGAAACTTGCATGTTATGCGTTGTGCTGGAATAGTAAGCAAACACTGCTTCGACAAGCGGCAGTGAAAGTGATCACGTGCAAAACAAAGAAGACCGCGATTGGTGCACGCACACGTGCCACAGTGAGCCATGTGGTTTCAATTATTGCGCCCATGTCTAATTGAAACCACATGGCAGCGGTGCGCATAATAGACACCAATAGGCCATGGGTGGAGCAATGCGCCCGCCTTTGGCCAATTGCGTGCTGTCTTTGATAAAAAGACACACTCAAAAGACAATAGCGTGGGCCAAAAGGAAAAGCACAAGCATAAGCGTGTGCGATTCCTAGGTCCATTTTCAAACCCCCTACATGAGGTCTCTCGCTGCTCTGGCAGTGCTGCGCACTGTAACGCTAGGCGCGAGACCTAAAAACCCTGTTACAACAATTGCTACAACATCTATAACATCAGGAGGTCACAACTGGGTTTTAAAAGGAGCCTTAGGTCCATCATTTAATCCGACTTTGCCATTTGGGATCAAAGTAACAAGCTGCAGCCCGGGTACCAGAGTTTGCAAGGAACAAAAGAAAAATACAGCACTAAGTGATGACTGGGCCTGGCTCCCAGAAATACTCACAAAAGGGAATGCTAGAGAGCAGGACTGATGCTCAAAAAGTTCAACAAATTAATTTAAAACGTTTTACATTTGCTCCTAGAACACCAATGGCCTTAAATCCTTAATTGAGGACCAAGATACAGTAACATTTTAAAGGGATTTTGACGTCTTAATGTTTCAGGAAACATGGAATATGAATAAAGAATCTCTCATTGGATATTATGAGTACTCAAATTTCGCACTTCTCCTTTTGGTTGGGCAAGCTGCGGCTTAGCTAACTATGTGTCATTAAACCTGGATATCAAGCATTATAAAATTGAATTTCAGCTAGCATGGCTTCTGTGTATGGAAATAGATTTCAAGCAACCAATAATTTTTATAAATATTTATCTCAGTTCGAAAACCACGGTTAAAACATCCCAATTTACTATACTTTGGAAAGTGGTAAAAATCTTGTATCATGAATTTGCAGCAACTATGATAATCATCTCACACCTGCTTGCCAAAAATCGCGCTAACAAACCCAGTAGAGCGCTAATACAGATGTGCCATAACCAGCTTAACAAATACAATCTCTGGTTACTACATGCAGGGCCGGCTTTAGCGCTGGTGGCGCCTGGTGCAACATTAACTTTGGCACCCCCTCACACCCGATGACCACCTCTTCTGATTCTATCACTACCACCAGGCAAAAGTGCCCATCATCTCTCCATTCATAAGTTATTACTAAACACAGCGCCCCCCCCTGAGGTCAGTGCCCTCCTCCGCAGGTCTGCGCCCTGTGCGGGCGCACCAGTCGCACTGCCCTAAAGCCAGCCCTGACTACATGAAGATATGCAAAACTTCAAAAAGAGTGTGACTACATTCAAAAAGTCGGGTCAACTCTCTATTATCGATTATTCCATCATTTCAAAGAAGTTGGCATCTTCTCTTCACGATTACCACCTGATTCCCAGGGTAGAAAGTGACCATAATCCACAAACAATTTCTTTGGTCTTATCATTCGCTCATTTGCCCAACCCAAATTTAATGGAAACAGCACCAACGGCCTTTAGCCTGAAAAGGCTAGTGTGTGACTTGAGAAATCAAATGGAAATATGGGAATTTTTAGAACCTGCTATAGCTAAGGCGCTAACATAGAAAGGGCAAGGGAAGTCAATGGTGGATATCTGGCATTGTCTTTGTGCTTCCCTTTTGAATCGCTTTCCTATTTCAACTACATCAAGAAGGTCCATTATGAGGCCCAAAAGATCAGAATGGTATACAAATAAGCTACTACAACAAAAGAACTTAACAAAGCAGTAAGGGCCACCTATAGAAAAGCAAATTGAGTCCTAAATCATTTGGCATTCCATAAACTAAAAATTCTGAGAAATTCATGTAAAAACAAAGTATTGAAAGCCAAACATGCATATTACGAGGGAATCTGGACCAAGTTGCACCTTGTCTGAATTTTGGGGCATAATAAATAATCTTGAAAATGGTAATGAAAGTGCAATTGTGCTGATATCTCTGAATCATGCTGGATGTCTCTTATTTTTAACCTATATGGGGCCTATGCAGATACAGCCTCTACCAATAGCATTGTTTTTTAATGGTTACGGTTAACCCCCGATCATTAACGGAGGTGGAACACTCTGGAATGAACAACATCATATTGAAGCCGAACCACAAGTCAATGAGACATGGCAAATAGATCAAGTAAGATCGGCAATAAGTAGGATAAGATCGAATGGTGCGCCAGGTCCAATCGGACTTCTGAATTCAATTTCTGAAGCAAAGATTGATCTTTGGACAGAGATTTTAACACCTTTGTTTAATGACATCTTTAGAACTAAAAAGGTCCCCAAGTCATGGCAGTGAAGCATAATACTGCCAATTTACAAAAGTGGTTCTCAAGAAAATTCAGCAAATTATAGGTTGATCGCATTAAGAGATGTGGAGGCAAAATTCTTCTCTAGCTGTCTGCTGAGTGACTTGGAAGAATGGGCCACAAAGGAAGATCTTATCCCAACATTCCAAACTGGGTTTCGAAGGGGCGAGTCAATCACCATGAATTTAACTGTATTGACTTTACTTGCTGAAAGAGCAAAGTATAAAAAGCAAAAGTTATACATTTGTTTCGCTGACCTTAAGGCCGCTTTTAATTCTGTCCCCCGAAATTTACTGTGGGCTAAGTTATCTGCAGGAGTATTTTGAATCAGCTGCTTTATATGATTAAATTGTTGTATACTAATACATGGGTCCAGGTTAAAGTAGGAGACGGTAGATGTACAACCCATCGACTTGAAAGTAGTAGCGGTCTTAAACAGGGTTGCGTTTTGGCGCCTTGTCTTTTTTATCTTTTTATGGCCAACTGATTGTCACATCTGAAAGATGTCAATGCTCACTCGCCTATCTTCTCAGGTCAAGAAATTAAATACTTACAGTAGGCAGATGATACCATACTGCTAAGTCACACTGCTATAGGTCTTAGAACATTAGTTGATTATTTAATATCTATATATCTGTTAATGATTTACAAATGAATACCAAGAAGACAAAAATAATGGCGATTGGTGGTACAAAACAAGATAAGAGTGCATGGAAGATTAACGGTTTTCATATTGAAACTGTGAAATTTTATAAATACTTGGGTATTACATTTGACGACAGATTGTCTTTTGAACAACATTTTATTAACCAAAAAGCAAAAGCTACGGCCCTGTCCTTTGCATTTAGAAAGCTGAGAGATATGTTGGCATGTCCAAATCATGAGCATTTACTTGAGATAATGAAAGCGAAATTAATTCCCTCTTTGACTTATGGCTCAGTTATTTTTTGAGGCAAAGACTCAAAATCTGTTGACAACCTACATATAAATGTTTTTAAATCTGTTTTTAAGGTCCCAAAGTATATCGGGCATGCCAATGTCAGATTGGAATTTGGTCTTAAAAGACAAACTATGACAAGCCAATCTGCTTTTTTTGTCTTTTAAAACAGATTTTATTTGTCAAAATAGCACATATAATGCAGATCTCTGAATCCCAGAGACAACTGGTGCATAAAAGATACAAAAAAAATTACTTTGACCCTTTTGCATAGTTAAGAATAGGAAAATATGAAAGACAATACAAATAAAATCAATTCCTTTAACCAACCAACCTCCCACCTCCCTCCCCACCTCCCAGTGCACTGTCTCCATATTCCAGAACAACATATAACTGACCCAGGCTGCCATCAGTCCACACAAGAACTCAACAGCCATAGTACCATTGTCAATTGAGGAATCGCGAGCCACACATAGGGGAATGCAAGGAACGGGAGAGGCCAAATGGCTACTCTGGGTCACGACCCCGGTCCCCCTCGGCGGCTCCAGCTTCAAGCCTTGATAATCTGCCCAGCGCCTCCAGATCTTATAGTGCTTCCTAGGGCACCCTCTAGCCTCAAAAATGGGGAGCTCGAGGCCCATACTAAAGTCTAGGCCATCTTTCCAGGTCGAGACCGATGGGGCAACCACCGCCTTCCAGGCTCTAGCTATATCTCTCTTCGCTAATGTAAAGCCTAGGAGCATGACATGTCGCTTATAGATGTTGCCCCCGATCCCTTCCATCACATGGAGGAGAACTAGTTTCGGTGAGTGCGGAAGCTCCCACCCCAGAACCTCAGAGAGACAAGCTAGCACCCCCCTCCAAAAGCGAGCCAGCGCTGTGCAGTGCCATATGGTATGTATCAGGGTCCCCTCTTCATGCCCACTTCAGAGACACTCCGGGGAAGCCACCAAGCCCGCCCTCCAGAGCCTAGCCCTGGTTAAATAAACCCGGTGAAGGTATTTAAATTGGATAAGTCGCAGAGATTGATACATTTTGGAGATCTTGAGATCAAGGAGGTCCCCGATAAAGACCTTTGTTTCCACCAGACTAAACTCCTGCATTGAGTCCAGACCCTCCAAGCTGGGAGCAATGGCATGCCAAAATTGTAAATATTAAAAAAAAAATGAGTTTTTGGCATCTGAAAAGCCCTCTGGATGTCTTGGAAAGATTTCAATACCGTGTCACGCATAACGTCCCCCAGAGTAGATATCCCGATGTTATCCCAATCGCGGAACCCAGAGAGACCCAGCAATTGGGGAAAACGGCATTGTGCCATAGGGGGGGGGGTCTCTTTAGTCAGTCTGTTCCACCAGCCCATCTTTTGCAATGCCTGCCTCCAAAACTGAACCACAATCTGCGTGGCAGACGGAAGAAGAAGCCTCAACGGGGCAGAGAAAAGAATAGTGTGCAGGGAGTGGTCCCCCACACAGCGCCGCTCCACGGCGTAGTGCTGGGCCAGCCTTGTCTCCATACCACCACTTGTTAAGGACAAGTAGATGCGATGCAGCATAATAGGACCAGATATCAGAGGTTGCCAGTCCCCCACAATACGTAGAGAGGAAGCACTTCCGGATAGCCACCCTAACCGCGCCACCCTCCCAAAGGAACTGTCTGAGAACCAAATTCACCTGCTGAAACCACCGCTGGGGAATCGGATAGGGATGGTTTTGTAGTTGATACAATAGCCGCGGGAGCGACACCATCGTGAAAATGGCTGACCGGCCGTAGATGGACAGGGGCATATGGGACCAGGTGTTAATGTCCTCGCGCACCCGCTCCTGTACAGGTGCAAATTTACGCTCCCAGGCCATGGCGGGAGAATCGGACAGGTACACCCCCAGATATTTAATGCCACCTTGTACTACCGGTACAGACGACACCCTGAGAACCTAGCTCGCCCCGACCTCCCACCACCCACAGAGTGGACTTCTGGGGGTTCATGTATAAACCAGAAATTTCCCCAAAAACCTGCATGATACACAACAGCCGCTGCCCGTTCATTCCAGGTTGGTAAGAAAGAACAAAACATCGTCGTGTAGAGGCCATGCGCCCATTCAAACTCGACACCTGAGCATCCATCCGAACCCATGCAGCCAAGGGTTCCATTGCGAAGGTGAAAAGGTGTGGGGATAATGGACAGCCCTGCCTGGTGCCCGCTCAATGGAGAACGCAGAAGAGACGAAGCCCGCCACTCGCACTGATGCCATCAAATCAGTATATAGCCAGGTGAGGTAGGAAAGGAAACGCGGTCCGAAATTCAGCGGCCGTAGGAGCCCAAATAAATAGACCCAACTCAGGAAATCGAACTCCCTGTCCATATCTGCAGGAGAAGCACAGCCCATTCCCCAAAGACCCTGAATTGTCGAGACTGCCACATGCAATATTGTGGTGGATTGCACGCTGGGGCATGAACCCGGCTTGGTCTCGGTGAACCAGCAAAGCTATATGATGGCGGAGATGATTCACCAAAGCCTTGGCCAATATCTTGGCCTCCACGTTCAGGAGGGAGATAGGGCTGTTCGAGGCATGATGTTCCGGCGATCTACCGGACTTATAAAAAACGACTATCTCCGCATGTCGCCAATCACTGGGATGACGCCCCCAGTCCCTGGCCTCCTCCACCACCTTGCAATAGTGTGGCCCCAGCTGGAAAACATATTTTTTAAAGAATTCGCATGGAAAGTCATTATGGCCTGGGGCCTTGCCAGAATTAAGATCTCCCAGGGCCGCCTCCAGCTCCTCTTCAGTAAGCAGGTCTTCTAGTTCCTCCCAAACTGCATCCGAGAGTGCCCTCGGAGGGAGATCATCCAAAAAACGATCAATGACCTCCGCGGGAAGGTACTCCGCAGGGGCATACAGCTGAGCATAATACTCTGCAAAACTACTTGCGATAGCCGATGTGCCTGACACAGGGAGCCCATCCAACCCCATCACACCCTGGAGGACCTCAAGCCGAAGCAAACCCTGACACAATCGGTGCAGCATTTTACCAGATTTGTCACCCAATTGGCAGATCCTACTACGAGTAGCAAGCCAGGCTTGACGAGCCTCGTCTAGAAGGATATGATAATAGTCCTGCTGCTCTAGCAGTAGCCGATGACGAGCAAGCCGCCCTCCCTCCTCCCTGCCGCACACCTCCAACTCAAGAATAACTGCCTCCACTCGAACCAGGGCCTCTTTAAGTTGTCTTCGGGTAGCGGCACAGAATGAGATGTCCACGCACCGAATGGTGGGCTTCAAAGCCTCCTATAGAGACTCAGCCCTCGACACCGAGCCCATGTTAATGGCCAAATATTGATCAAGGGCATCTCCCATTCGTTCCCTGTAGTACTCCTTCTGAAGATTCCAGACTGAGCGACGCCATCGGAATGGCCCACCGGCTCCCCCTGCTTGTATAGTAAGTGTCACTGGGGAGTGGTCAGAGAGTCCGCACGGCAGTATTTCGGCCGCCACCACTCTGCTGTCAAAGACCGTGGAATGAACAGATAATCCAGGCGGGAGAAGGAACCATGAACTGCCGAAAGATACGTATAGCCCTGTGCACTACCATGCATCCTGTGCCAGGGGTCAACCCAATCAAGACTCGTCACTAAGGAAAGCAGCTTGGTAGGATGACGGGCCTCAGATAAACCCCCCGACCTCCATCTATCCCAGGCCACATCCATCACATCATTCCAATCCCCTCCCACCACGTGAGGCTCTCAGTTATATCTATCCACAGGGTCAGATTCTTTTCCGCTAACCCCCAGGAAAGAGGCGGGGGCATAGATGCTCCCCTGTATAAAGATCTCACCCCCTACCATGCCTTGTATGAACAGGTACCTGCCCTGCAGATCCCTCCAAGTCTTAACATGTGTGTATGCAATCCTACGATGTATTCAAATAGCAATCCCTCTGGAACCCCTCAGAAACCCAGAATGAAAGACCTGTATAAATCCGAAGCGCTGGAAGCATACTGCCTTAGTACCCTTGCGGTGGGTCTCTTGCAACAATAAGGGAGTGCAGGAACCACCTGCACTGTTTCCAAAGGCACTCCGATGGGAAAATTAATTCCTGTGTTATATATTCATCGCAGGGTATTAGAAATTTAAAGCAGACGTAATCAAAAGGTATTCCTTTTTGGAAGTTTATTTGATCGATGAGTCACATATTACATCATAGTGACTAGGTTGCAAAATGTTAAATTAATTTCACTGGTTAATGACATCCATTGATCAATGCATCATCCCTATGCATTTCGGGCAGGGCCCTTCTTCAGGGATAGCGAGAGATCTAAAAATAAACAAACTGGTATCAGGAAGGAGAGCTCGCACCCACGAGGTGTATAAAGAGGTCAGGAGGGTGAAACAAAACAGAGCATGCGCATTCCATTGTAAAAAGGGAAACACGGAGTTAAAGGGTCTCTGAAGAGTTAAGTCTGGGATAGCAAAAATAAATGGCCGATAACGTGAGGGTTAAAAAAACGTTGGGTGCATGAAAAAATGAATGGTCGATGACGTGAGGGTTGGAAAACACCCGTTAAGTGCTTAATAAAATATGTGAAGGTCAGGGCTAGCCAGCTAGTGTGATCGATCGTCCGTATATGTTACCCACCGATTATGTGCACTAAAGAAAAAGCAAATAAGCACAGCATTAAACAACGTGAGTGTGACGGTCAAAAAAGTGTCTAAAAGCTTACCGGATAGTCAAATGTAACGGCACGCGACATGCAAGGCTGCCGAGAGTCGGTAGTCAGTTGGGTAAATGCGGAAGTAAGTACGCGATTAAGGAAATAGAAAAAAGACTACCGCGGATGTTAGTAACAGTGAGGGTTTACCGGTGATGAACCGGGCTTCGAGTTGAAAACAAAAAACATAACAGCGGCCGTGGCCTAGTGTGGTGATAAACGTTGAAAAATTAAATGAATGTAATAATCAGACAACGTGAAACGATATACATATATGCACATGAGGACATAAACAGTATTAGTCGATAACGGCGGCCATCTTGAAATGGTCAATCTCGATATTCACTAAGCAATCACAAACATGAAGACAATACAAAATAGTGTGCATCGTAGGGGTAAACCAAGAATGAAGGCTGGAAAAGGTTAGACTGAATAGGACGGAGAGTAAAAACGTGGAAAACTGCTGAATAAGGAGGAAATACAAGGTAAAAATGAAAAGTGATGGAAGAAACAGCAGACAGTTGTGGAGGGTAGGAAGGGAAACAATATGTGAAAGCAGGATAGACAGGTGGAAATGAGTGTGATAATAAATGCAAAACAGAAATGGGTGAGATGATAAATGTAAAACAAAAAGATGGAATGTTAACGCATGGGATAGAACATTCGAGTGTTGAAAACAGGATTAGAAGATATGTACATTGAGACAACAGTTCATTATAGGAAACAGCTGTATTCGAGTCTGTCATTGAGGCCCTTAGGCTGGCATGCATCAAGTCTCTTGATCCAGACGGTTTCCCTCTGGAGTAATACTTTTCTGTTATCAACGCCAGATCTCAGTGGGACAACCTCTAAAACAAGGAACCTCAGTTGACTCACGTTATGTTGATGTGTAGTGAAGTGAGCCGCCAAAGGTGCTTTGATAGATTTGTTTCTGATTGTACTTTTATGTTCGGTCAAGCGAACTTTGATTTTTCTTTCGGTTTTGCCTACATAAGGCAAACCACATGGACACTTAAGGAGATATACCACATTCTTGGAGTCGCAGGTAGCGTTAGTCCGTAGTTTAATTGCTTTCCCTGATGCTGGATGGTTCATGGTATTTCCTGAGATGATGTTATGACAATGGCTACAGTTGAGACACGGTATGGTGCCTGAGTATTTTGTGGAAGGGTTCATAGGTTCAGTTTCCAGAATGTTCTTAATGTTTTTTGCTCTCTGGTATGCAAAAAGTGGTCTACAGTTAAAGATGCCCAGAAAGTCTGGTTCAAAACGGATCATGTCCCAGCTTTTTAGGATAATGTTCTTAATCATCTTGCTTCTAGTTGAATATTTGGATACGAAGACCGGTCTCTGTTCCCCAGTTGGTTTGATGTGTGGAGATAACAGGTCTAGCCGGGTTTTTGTGGATACACGATTTTTTGCTGCTTGCAGTGTAACCTCAGGGTATTTCCGGTCTCTGTATCTTTGAAGTATCTTTTCTTCCGATGTTTCATAAGCTTCTGATTCTGAACAAATCCTTTTGGCCCTTAATAGCTGCGAGAATGGCAAATGCGTTTTAAGGGGAGTAGGATGACAGCTGGTAAAGAATAGAGCATTGTTTCTGTCCGTAGTTTTGACAAATAGGTTAGTTGTGAGTTTGTTCTCGAGTAGTGTCACCTGTACATCCAGAAATGGTAAGCTGTGGGGACTGATGGTGTGTGTAAACTTTATGTGATCGTCCAAGTCGTTTATGTATTTCAGGAATTCAAGAATTTCATCCGGTTGACCAATCCAGATAAGGAAAATGTCGTCGATGTATCTCCATAGGCTCAAAATATTGTCTGACCATTTGTTGTGATTCAAGATGTGATCAAGTTCCATGCGGTGCATAAATAGGTTCGCATAGCTGGGGGCTGCACAATTTCCCATTGACGTTCCAACAAGTTGGAGATAGTAATCATTATTGAAGGAAAAGTAACTATGGTATAGGGTGAACTGTATAAGTTCAAGTATCAGAACTTTCAAATCATCATCGATCGGATGGTTGAGTAAAAAAGACTCAATGGCTTCAATGCCCCTGTTATGTGGAATCGATGTATATAGAGCACATACGTCGATGGTTACTAGAGTATGTAGCTTGCCAGGCTCCAGTGTAACATGTTGGAGACGGTTCAGGAAGTCAGTTGTATCACGCAGGTAGGTTGACATGGATTTGACAATGTCTTGCAGGTATAGATCAATGAACTTACCAGTGGGTTCATGGATGGAGTTTTTGGTCGAAACAATGGGACGGAACGGTGGATTATTCAAATTTTTATGAATTTTTGGAAGCATGTGGATGCTTGGACATTTAGGATGTGCTTGTGTGAGATATTTGTAATCTTTGTCCGTGATCGTTCCCATTGACAATGCTTTATCAAGAATACATTTGAGTATATTAGAAAAAGCTTCAGTCGGATCGCTTGGTAATTTCATGTACAAGTTTTTGTCACTGACATGGTCACTCACGCTTTTGTTGTAGAAATCGCTGTCCATAACTACAAGCGCACCCCCCTTATCAGCTTTACTACAAGTGATGTTTGGATTGTTAACAATTTGATTGAGTGCTCTTGATTCCCTGCGCTTGAAATTGTTGTACTTGGGGTTCGGTTTTTTGAAATCTTCTCTGATGGAGTTCAAAGTGATCGTTTCAAAAGAGTCAAATATTTTGTGACTGACTGGAGCCACAAATGTACTTTTGCTTCTTAGGTCTTTACATGCATGTTGTACAGGAGTACTAGTGGGGGGACACACGTTGGTGAAAAAGTGTCGAAGTCTTAAGGTCCGCATGAATTTGTATAGGCTTGTATAGGCTGGATTGGTCAACCGGATGAAATTCTTGAATTCCTGAAATACATAAACGACTTGGACGATCACATAAAGTTTACACACACCATCAGTCCCCACAGCTTACCATTTCTGGATGTACAGGTGACACTACTCGAGAACAAACTCACAACTAACCTATTTGTCAAAACTACGGACAGAAACAATGCTCTATTCTTTACCAGCTGTCATCCTACTCCCCTTAAAACGCATTTGCCATACTCGCAGCTATTAAGGGCCAAAAGGATTTGTTCAGAATCAGAAGCTTATGAAACATCGGAAGAAAAGATACTTCAAAGATACAGAGACCGGAAATACCCTGAGGTTACACTGCAAGCAGCAAAAAATCGTGTATCCACAAAAACCCGGCTAGACCTGTTATCTCCACACATCAAACCAACTGGGGAACAGAGACCGGTCTTCGTATCCAAATATTCAACTAGAAGCAAGATGATTAAGAACATTATCCTAAAAAGCTGGGACATGATCCGTTTTGAACCAGACTTTCAGGGCATCTTTAACTGTAGACCCCTTTTTGCATACCAGAGAGCAAAAAACATTAAGAACATTCTGGAAACTGAACCTATGAACCCTTCCACAAAATACTCAGGCACCATACCGTGTCTCAACTGTAGCCATTGTCATAACATCATCTCAGGAAATACCATGAACCATCCAGCATCAGGGAAAGCAATTAAACTACGGACTAACGCTACCTGCGACTCCAAGAATGTGGTATATCTCCTTAAGTGTCCATGTGGTTTGCCTTATGTAGGCAAAACCGAAAGAAAAATCAAAGTTCGCTTGACCGAACATAAAAGTACAATCAGAAACAAATCTATCAAAGCACCTTTGGCGGCTCACTTCACTACACATCAACATAACGTGAGTCAACTGAGGTTCCTTGTTTTAGAGGTTGTCCCACTGAGATCCGGCGTTGATAACAGAAAAGTATTACTCCAGAGGGAAACCGTCTGGATCAAGAGACTTGATGCATGCCAGCCTAAGGGCCTCAATGACAGACTCGAATACAGCTGTTTCCTATAATGAACTGTTGTCTCAATGTACATATCTTCTAATTCTGTTTTCAACACTCGAATGTTCTATCCCATGCGTTAACATTCCATCTTTTTGTTTTACATTTATCATCTCACCCATTTCTGTTTTGCATTTATTATCACACTCATTTCCACCTGTCTATCCTGCTTTCACATATTGTTTCCCTTCCTACCCTCCACAACTGTCTGCTGTTTCTTCCATCACTTTTCATTTTTACCTTGTATTTCCTCCTTATTCAGCAGTTTTCCACGTTTTTACTCTCCGTCCTATTCAGTCTAACCTTTTCCAGCCTTCATTCTTGGTTTACCCCTACGATGCACACTATTTTGTATTGTCTTCATGTTTGTGATTGCTTAGTGAATATCGAGATTGACCATTTCAAGATGGCCGCCGTTATCGACTAATACTGTTTATGTCCTCATGTGCATATATGTATATCGTTTCACGTTGTCTGATTATTACATTCATTTAATTTTTCAACGTTTATCACCACACTAGGCCACGGCCGCTGTTATGTTTTTTGTTTTCAACTCGAAGCCCGGTTCATCACCGGTAAACCCTCACTGTTACTAACATCCGCGGTAGTCTTTTTTCTATTTCCTTAATCGCGTACTTACTTCCGCATTTACCCAACTGACTACCGACTCTCGGCAGCCTTGCATGTCGCGTGCCGTTACATTTGACTATCCGGTAAGCTTTTAGACACTTTTTTGACCGTCACACTCACGTTGTTTAATGCTGTGCTTATTTGCTTTTTCTTTAGTGCACATAATCGGTGGGTAACATATACGGACGATCGATCACACTAGCTGGCTAGCCCTGACCTTCACATATTTTATTAAGCACTTAACGGGTGTTTTCCAACCCTCACGTCATCGACCATTCATTTTTTCATGCACCCAACGGTTTTTTAACCCTCACGTTATCGACCATTTATTTTTGCTATCCCAGACTTAACTCTTCAGAGACCCTTTAACTCTGTGTTTCCCTTTTTACAATGGAATGCGCATGCTCTGTTTTGTTTCACCCTCCTGACCTCTTTATACACCTCGTGGGTGCGAGCTCTCCTTCCTGATACCAGTTTGTTTATTTTTAGATCTCTCGCTATCCCTGAAGAAGGGCCCTGCCCGAACTGCATAGGGATGATGCATTGATCAATGGATGTCATTAACCAGTGAAATTAATTTAACATTTTGCAACCTAGTCACTATGATGTAATATGTGACTCATCGATCAAATAAACTTCCAAAAAGGAATACCTTTTGATTACGTCTGCTTTACATTTCTAATACCCTGCGATGAATATATAACACAGGAATTAATTTTCCCATCGGAGTGCCTTTGGAAACAGTGCAGGTGGTTCCTGCACTCCCTTATTGTTCAGCACAATTACTAGTCCCTACCGGCCGGAAGGGACCATTTCCTGGCACCCAAAAAGTATAACCCATTTTACACCTCTTTACATTTGTGAACATTTTCTACCACGAGTGCCGCCATCTCTTCACAGCTTTTGATCTCTTGCAACAATAACACATCTTTGCGAGCACGTTTGGCTGACTTCAAAATAGCCCCCGCTTGATCTTGTCTAGCGCCTCCCTAACATTCCAGCTAAGAACCCTAATAAGACCAGGGGCCTCCTGTGAACTAACAGCCATTCCTAGTCTGTGCAGATCCTATACAGTACCATGACAGCAGCAAGAATCTTCCATAAGACATAATAGAGTCCGGAACACATGCAGACAGTGCAGCAACCCCACAAACCCCCCAAAACACAACACCCCCTATCCTGTGCCTCCAAACAATGAAGTACCTGTCACGGCAGGCGGAGCAGGCTGACCCCAACAGGAGGTCCCACCCCTCACCCACCAACAAAACCCCACATCACAGCCCATTGTCTACAGGCCCCCTCTCCTTCTATGGAGCCCCACGGAGAGACTGGCCCCCACACACGCCCCTTCGGCCTGTATAGAGTGCTCAATGTCTGAAAGCGACATGTTCATCCTGGTGTCAGTCCGCTGAGATATGTGGCCGAGACACGGAGCCCTCCCGGGCCGTGGGACCCGCAGAATGTGAGCGGCGTCTGGACTTGGAGCGTCTGCCCTCTCTCCCCTTCGACCCGTGCTGGTTGCGGGCAGGCCCTCCTGAGGAAGAGTCGGATTCCCTTCCCGGGGAGAGTGACGAAGTAACCGCAGTTTCATCGGTCCAGTGCAACACGTCCTCCGGTGTGTCAAAGAAGTGGGTGCGGGACCGGTATACTACACGCAGCCTGGCTGGAAAAAGCAGAGCATAAGGGAGCTTAAGTTCACGGAGGCGGGCCTTGGCGGCCAGGAACGACTGCCACTGCTGCTGCACTAATTTAGTATAGTCCAGTAAAATTAAGATGCGTGAATTATCCTTAGCTCGGGCCTGTTTCAGGATAGTGTCCCTGTTGCACTAATTGATGAGCTTGGCGATGACACGCCGCGGAATGCGTGCCTGGGAGGCGGGCTTCTGCATCAGAGCTTTGTGTGCATGTTCCACAACAAAGCAAGTCGAAAGTTCCCCAGCGGGGAGCCATCTCTCAAGCCAGTCCGTGAAAAATCGTTCCATTTTCCCCTTCTCGGAGTCCTCTGGAAAATCAACAGAGCGCAGGTTATTGCATCGCGCTCTCCCCTCTGCGTCTTCAACTCTCAATGGTAGGCCCCATTGGGTGGTCTCTAGTGACGCAACTTTCTGCTGAAGTGTGGCGACCACATCCTCCACGCCTGAGATCCTTCTCTCTGTCTCAATAATGTGGGCTACCGCATTCCTCAGGTCCTGATGTAGGAGCATCACATCGGAGCCAACCACAACGATCTTGGCTTCCAAGGTGTCTCTAGATTGCGTAATGGCGGCCATGAGGGCCTCATTATCTGTTACAGCAGTTTGAGACCCCCCAGGGCCACCGGAGCCCCTTGGCCAGTGAATTTGTCCATGGTACTCTGTTTAGATGAGCCACCACCGGGTTGGTCTCTAGTCATAATGGCCCATCTCTACCCATGACCCCGGCCGTAAACCCCCCCCAGGTGGGAAATGCGTAGCTGTTCAGATGGAGGTCGAGGTCTCACTCCTGTGTGTAGTTTGGGCCGGCCGCCTCCCAAGTCGACTTCGGCCTTGCTTAACCTCCGAATCGTTGTACCCCCCTGCGGCCCGACACTGCCACCAAACCCCCAGTGGTACTGCCCCGAAAGAGATCACCAAAGGGGGGAGAAAGCGCCAGGGCCCCAACGAGGATCAAGGGGCGCCGGCCCCACCGATGCTCCCCACTGTGACCCGACCTGGCCGCTGATGTCTCCAACACGCCACTCTGATCGCAGCAATGTCAGGCAGATTGCCTCAACCCCAAGAGCTCTCACTGTTCTGCCGACAGCCGGCCAAAGCAACTGGACAGTCCGTAGGGGTTGGGAAAAAAGGGGGCGCAGCGGACCGCCCCAACGTGACCAACCGGCAGGGTATTCCCCCGCTCACCACCATTTGCACCTGGGTCTGCCCTTGTGGCCCGATAAGACCACGAAACCCCCAAGAGATACAAACCCCTAAGGAAGGGGAGGAGGGGGAATGGCGTGGCGGGAGGCGCTGGACCACCCTCCTAGGCAGGTCAGCGGTACTCATTTCATTTCATAAACTTTATTCGATTCGCGTAAGAATCATAAAAGTCAATTAATACATTTCAGAACATACTTTAAAATTCATTTAGAGCAGTTTTTGAGTTTGTACAATAAATTAATAACATACATTGATTAGTAGGGATAGTTTTGGCCCATTGCTTATGCGATCAGATTCAAATAATCATAAAAAAAAGAAATATAAAGCAACAGTATACATAAACAAAAAATGATACTGGGAGCCAAGAATTAGGTATACCGTTTTCTGATCATAAGTGACACACGTATAAAATTTAACATTGCACAACAAACGTCAGGTGTAGACAAAGCTAACAAATGGTTATAGCCCTCTTTATAATGGCAGAGTTGTTTTTCCTTAAGGATCGGCTTAATAAACCTTGTTCTCGGATCCTTATATAAGGAACAGAAAAGAACAACATGCAGCGTGCTTTGGCTATCTTGGTTGTTACAGGGACAGGGGGGCAGTCTCTCACACCAGCTCCCCTGTCTAGGAAACGCAAAAAGAAAATGTAGAATGTGTAACCTAAACCTTGTCAAATAGAATCGCCATTGCACATGATTTATGAAGGTTAAATAAAACTGACAATATAAAGTAACCTTAAATTCTTCAGGGCTAGCCAAAGGGTGCACAAGTGAGGATTTCAAATAACTTTTTTTGATAACAGATTTGATATCCCCCTGGATGTTTTCAGGACTATCAAAGATATTACCCAGCCCTATTTTATGAAATGTTTCATTTACATAAGACAACCATGGGATCTTGTTCATGTGTGTCAGTTTTAGACAGTCCCGAAGGATGTCTCTAGACAATTGTAAATCCTCTGACAGCCATATTTTACCCCATAATAAGAGGGGAGAAAGACGGATTGTGTCACTCACATAACTCAAACCTACCTCATCATGGGCAAATCTATTTGAGGAGCTTAGTGGAATAGCCAATACACGTTTTAAAAACTTGTTCTCCATAATTTGTATTGCATCAGGGCTTTCAGTTCCCCAGACCCCTGCCCCATAAGTAACTACTGACAAGCATTTTGCTTTATACAGGGTTTTTAAATGCTTGACGGGTTTTTGGCCTAACTTCCCACAGAAACGAAACAGTCCTTCAATAGAGCGGCTAGCACTCTGGACTCGAGTCTTAATTACCGGGGCCCAACTTAATTTGTTGTTAAAAAGATTTCCCAGATAGTTGAAGTTTTCCACTTTTTCAATGGTGCAGTTGTTAACTACAAACTTTCTGGTTTTGGTCCCCTTTGGGCCACAGACCATTACAAAGGATTTGGTGAAATTTACCTTCAGGTCTAGGTCCAACATGAAAGTGTAAAAGGCATCAAGACAATGCTGCAAACTATTTCCTGTGAGAGTCATTAATACCGTATCGTCGGCATAAGAGAGCATCGGTACACTCCTGCCATTAACCCTTGGAAAATCATGGCAGTGGTCCAACAGGTATTTTTCCAGCCCATTTGTGTAAACTAAGAACAGGAAGGGGGCTAAAATACATCCTTGACGGACGCCCTCAGTCGAGGGAATAGACTTTGTTTTCTCTCCCCCTGGCCCGAACCTTATGGCTACAGTGGTTGCTTCATGGAGTCTACGGAGCAGAAGAACCAAAGGTTCCTCGAAACCCATATCCTCCATCATCTTCCACAGCTTATTTCGGCAAACGGTGTCGAATGCACTTGAGAGATCCATGAAGGCAAGATGGATGGAAGAATTCATTGCCTTCATGTATTTCCCTATAATCAATGCCAGGTTTAGGCACTGTTCGACAGTACCTTTGCCTTTCCTGAACCCATATTGCGAGTTTACAATAAGGCCCACCGAATCTGCCCATGTTTCCAATCTGGCCAAAATAACCCTACCCAGTATCTTACATGATGCATCAATTAGTGAGATTGGGCGATAGCAACGCGGGTCAGATCTATTGCCCTTCTTAAAAATTGGCACCACTACTGCCTCCTTCCATGATGATGGAATACGACTAATAACAACTGCTCTAAATACATTTAATAAAAGAGGGGCCCAAATCTTGAGATTGTGCTTGAAAAAATCCAATGGCACTAGATCAGGGCCGGGAGCTTTTAATGACATACCTTTCAACAGGGCGTCTTCTACTTCCTGCAAGGTGAGTGATAGGCTCAGGGACAAAGTTGATTGCAAAACCACTAATTCCCTAGGGTCTCCCAATAACAATTCATTAGGTGGAGATCCGTGTGGGTTAAAAATAGCCCCAAAATGTGATTCCCATGTTTCACAAGGAATCTGCATCACAATATTATCCTTACCATTACTTATAAAAAGAGGGCGATTAATTACTTCCCAAAATAGCCTTCCGTCCTTCAAATCAGAGGCTTTTTCTAGATCTTCCCAAGCCAGATTTTTTAGATCCAGCTTCCTTATTCCTATTGCTTCTTTATAGGCCTTTCTAGATGCCCTAACCAATTCTATATCCCTAGGTTTTTGATTTAGTGCCACTTTCAGGGATCTATGTGTGGCCGAGCAAGCAGCATCGAACCATCTGGGCCCTGACCTTTTGTTTTTCCCAGTTGGTTTTGTAAGGCATTTGGCTACATGCCCACACAATATTTCAAAATTCTCTATAACCTTTTCGGGATTAGATGTCGGTGATAGGCATACATCATATTCCGAACTATGTTCAGTTATGATCTCTGCCTCAAGACCTGCTGCATCTATTTTACCCCATTTAAGAGTAATGCCTTGATTCCTGTTACATTTTATGGGTTGATCCCAAATAGAATGTTTAAGTTTAACAGGACAAAAAAGGGATAGGATTAAGGGATTGTGGTCACTGGCAGCATTGGCAACTACTTCCAATTTATCAACATAATGAAAATACCCATTGGAAATAATTACAAAATCAATAAAACTCATCGTGCCTCTACTTCCCTGAAATGTCGGTATCGGGGCCAAGTCTGGACTAACCCAGGGTTCCACTATAGCTAAGTCATTCAAGATGATGATATTATTTAAAGCGTCCCCCTGGGGTGTATGTTTGAAATGTGTCAAAGGAAGGTCGTGAGAATCTCTCAATCCACACACCTTCGAGTCCCCATGGGCACACAAAGAGCAGTTAAAATCCCCCACCCAGATGACAAAAAGTAGGGGATACTCATGACGTGCCCTGGTCACTGCCTCCTCCAACTTCAACATTACAGTTGTCTCGTTAATATCAAAAATGTTGTAGTACCAATTAATCAATAACAACGGTTCGGGAAACAAGTTAACCAGCATAAGCACTTGAAACCATGCAGTGTCAACTATCTTGGTAATTACGAGTTTACACAGTTTTAATGAGGTTGCTGTCATTAGACCACCTTTTGCCCTACCAGCCTGCGAGGCTACAGCAGGGGTATTAAGGGCTTGGAAGCCATCAATATCCTGTGTACAACAACTCCATGTTTCCTGGAGACACAAAATATCACAAACACCCACAAAATCTAACCATGCCTCATCCTCCAGTCTTTGAGCAAGCCCAGCAATATTCCATGAAATTAGGCAGATCCTTTGTTCGCTTTGGGTCTTTGTGACTGGCTTAAGTGATACTTCCGGAACATGCCTTTCAATAATTGCACTTGACACACTTTCTGTATTGATACCAGCCACAGGAACTTGGGGTTTGGAAGCACAACCGTCACCGATGGGAACTTTCACCCATGGGTTGTTGTTGCAACTTTCACCCTTCAGCCTCTGGCTGGCATCTTCTGTTGTGAGGGCATTACCAGGAGAATAGTGTGGTGGTCAATCTTGTTCGTCCATACCCATAAGTGGTTCAAAACGATTTCTTAGCGGGATATTATTTGGGAACCATCCTGCCACCTCCTGCAAAGGACCAAACATGTTGGTCATCGGGGCCCCTTGCCACCAATTTTGCTGGCTATGTCCATCGAACCTATTTGGTTTCCGTCCAGCATTCTGGACAATAGTCCAGGAACCTTCTTTCGCATAGTGAGTTCTTGGAGGATAAAAGAAGGTAAGGGGTCTCAAAACTATTGTAGGGTTAACTTCATACGATGGCCGCACACATATATTCTGTGCTGTGTAAGGATCAGCAAAAGAAACAATTATACAGTCGCCAACCAAGGACTTAGGTGTCGGGCCTATCCATGGCACTCTACGGACCATTAAAATGCTGGTTCTATGATGAACAGGGAGCTGTGTGTTAGAATTGAGCCAGTGAGTGACTTTATTTTTCAATGATTGAGGATTCTCCTGGGAATTCTGATCCAGCTCTGGGACTCCAGCAAGTATAGTCACATAGGGCCCTGCTTCTGGTGGAAGATCAATGAAGCCACCACGAAAATTAGGGCGACTAATCGGCCGCTGGAAATTATTCAGAGGATTTTGCATTTTCCTATGCTGTGGGGCAGCTCCAGAATTAGAATTCTGCCTATGGGGTGGATTAGGCAAGGGACATAATTTTGGTGCAACAACGATTGGAGTTGATGCAATCTGGTTTGCAACAGTAGTGCGTGGCTTCGGTATAGGTTTTACTAACGGTGAGGGCATAGGAATATTTTGGGGTAATTTTATAGGTAATGGTGCGGATACTAGTTCTTTTATTTTGGGGGCTAAATCAGTCTCACTAGCACGTTTAGCTTCCATCTCCTTTAGGCTCAGGCTGGCCAAAGTAACTATGGTCTTATCCATTTCCAACAGATTATTCTCTATACGAGACAGCCTTAATTCCAAGGGAGTAAGTAGCTGTTTTAAAGTACCCCAAACTAAATTAAGAAATTCTTCATCACCCCGTCTATCATTTGGTGATCCACCCACTTGAACCATCGGAGGATCAGTTCTAATTGTCTCTGGGGAGGCAACCGGGATGCTATCATCTACGGAGCTATTTAAATCAGAAACAGTTTCCACTCCCAGAGTGCCCGGATTAATTTTTAAACTACCATCCGTTATCCCAAGGGATCCTAATGCCCTTCTACTATCGAAAAATTTTGATCTAGCAGTTTTCGCCTTTTTTCTAGCATGGATAGCCCTGGCAATACATTTCTTTTTACGTATTGCCGCTTTCCTGGCCCTAGCTGTATTCATAAGTGAATTAGTTTTAGGGGGAAGCATGGTACCTAACATGGGAGTTAATGGCACGGGATCCTTAGTTATTACCAATGGAGTAGGTGAATGGATCGAAGGGGATGTTTGGGAAGGATCAAAAGGTGCTGGATGAATGACAGCCACTGTCAGTAGTGGCTGTGGACCTACTGTACGCTCGGGTGTACGGGCAGAGGCAATATTCCCCATTGAAGACTTTCTAGTAGTGGCTAAGTGCTCGGATAGTCTTCGTGCAGCTTCAAGATCTAAAGAGACCCTGTGCTGCATTTTACTGATTTCCTCGTCAATAGCCAAATTGGTTTTGACTAGGAAATCATCCAATGTCCGATTAGAGTTCGATTTACTTACAGCCATAAGGGTTTTACTCCTACTACCCCGCGTGCACATTATACAGATTTAAGAAATAAATAACAATAAATAAGTAAAAAAATTTTCACCAATAAGACTGTATAATGCACCGACCAACCAAGGGGCATGGCCCAGCCCAGTCCTCTTTAGTCCTCGAACGGCCTCAAACGGCCCAGTCTTTGCCCTGTCTTCGCCCGGGCTGCGTCCCGCGCTGCGGGAAGACAGGAAGAGGAAATAGAGAGCGTGGAGGGGAGGGGCGGGGCCAGCAGGGAGAGCGGACCGGAAGGTGGTAAACGGTCTCGCAGGGACTCCTGGCTCCTGGAGTCCCTGCACGCTCGCAGCCCCGCTAGCGCCTCTCACCCTCGGCCAAACAACAGTGACCAAGCCCTCCTCACAGTGTCTTTGATCCCTCTGCGCGACGCGGCACCCGCGAAGCGGGTGCGGCGAGCTGTGGGCGTTGAGGCGGTGAAGAATGGGAGCCGCTGTCGTCCTATTCAAATCAGGTGAGAAAGCTCCGTGGAAATGCTCCGTGTAATCAAGGGGAACCCACAGGGAAGGCAGTGGCGGGAGATTTAATAATCCTCAGAAGGGGAGGGGCGGGGCCAGCAGGGAGAGCGGACCGGAAGGTGGTAAACGGTCTCGCAGGGACTCCTGGCTCCTGGAGTCCCTGCACGCTCGCAGCCCCGCTAGCGCCTCTCACCCTCGGCCAAACAACAGTGACCAAGCCCTCCTCACAGTGTCTTTGATCCCTCTGCGCGACGCGGCACCCGCGAAGCGGGTGCGGCGAGCTGTGGGCGTTGAGGCGGTGAAGAATGGGAGCCGCTGTCGTCCTATTCAAATCAGGTGAGAAAGCTCCGTGGAAATGCTCCGTGTAATCAAGGGGAACCCACAGGGAAGGCAGTGGCGGGAGATTTAATAATCCTCAGAAGGGGAGGGGCGGGGCCAGCAGGGAGAGCGGACCGGAAGGTGGTAAACGGTCTCGCAGGGACTCCTGGCTCCTGGAGTCCCTGCACGCTCGCAGCCCCGCTAGCGCCTCTCACCCTCGGCCAAACAACAGTGACCAAGCCCTCCTCACAGTGTCTTTGATCCCTCTGCGCGACGCGGCACCCGCGAAGCGGGTGCGGCGAGCTGTGGGCGTTGAGGCGGTGAAGAATGGGAGCCGCTGTCGTCCTATTCAAATCAGGTGAGAAAGCTCCGTGGAAATGCTCCGTGTAATCAAGGGGAACCCACAGGGAAGGCAGTGGCGGGAGATTTAATAATCCTCAGAAGGGGAGGGGCGGGGCCAGCAGGGAGAGCGGACCGGAAGGTGGTAAACGGTCTCGCAGGGACTCCTGGCTCCTGGAGTCCCTGCACGCTCGCAGCCCCGCTAGCGCCTCTCACCCTCGGCCAAACAACAGTGACCAAGCCCTCCTCACAGTGTCTTTGATCCCTCTGCGCGACGCGGCACCCGCGAAGCGGGTGCGGCGAGCTGTGGGCGTTGAGGCGGTGAAGAATGGGAGCCGCTGTCGTCCTATTCAAATCAGGTGAGAAAGCTCCGTGGAAATGCTCCGTGTAATCAAGGGGAACCTGTTAAATTTTATACGTGTGTCACTTATGATCAGAAAACGGTATACCTAATTCTTGGCTCCCAGTATCATTTTTTGTTTATGTATACTGTTGCTTTATATTTCTTTTTTTTATGATTATTTGAATCTGATCGCATAAGCAATGGGCCAAAACTATCCCTACTAATCAATGTATGTTATTAATTTATTGTACAAACTCAAAAACTGCTCTAAATGAATTTTAAAGTATGTTCTGAAATGTATTAATTGACTTTTATGATTCTTACGCGAATCGAATAAAGTTTATGAAATGAAAAATGAAAATGCAAAAAATAGGAAAGTTGTAATTTAAAAGTTTGTGATAGAGGACATCCTCTCCTTCCCTCTGATGATCAGGGCAGGAACCCACAGGGAAGGCAGTGGCGGGAGATTTAATAATCCTCAGAAGGGGAGGGGCGGGGCCAGCAGGGAGAGCGGACCGGAAGGTGGTAAGCGGTACTCCAATCTGCTTTTTTTAATTCATTATATTATTTTTTCTGTTCATACAAGGGTTCTCTCGAAAACCAATGTTCGCAGGAGATAATGAGTTATGAATATGCTAAGAGTTGGAGAGCTTATTTAACTGAGAGTTTAAACAATTTTAAGTCTCTGCCCTTTGAAGATGAGACCAGAAGTAAAGTGGTGTTTAAACGGACACTAAATTGCTCCGTTAATTTCTTATTGAATCTTCTGGATAAGGATGAGTTCGCTAAAAAGAGACACTCTTGGTCAGTTATTAACTCATTTATTAAATTGGCACCACAATCGCACCACACAACTCATTTAAAACAATCTTTAAGAAATAGATTTATGCAGCTAAGTTTTGGGAGATACCCCACAAAGGATGTAATTCCCAAATGGGAATCAAATTGGCCCACAAACAGTTGTCGATTATGTGGTTTTTATAATGAATCTCTTATGCATATTGTATCCACTTGTCCGCAACTACTAGAACAGAGTTTTTTTTAATTAAAGTCCATCTTTAATGAATTAGGGGTGAGAACATATCGTCAAGCCATTATAACTTGTCTCTCTGGGAACTCGCTTCGCCTGACTACCCAGTTTGTACATCCTTGACGCAGAAAAAAAGCTTTCCTCACAGTGTGACATCTGATGTTAGATGCTTGCCTAGCGAATTAATGATTGGTCTAACAGGATTATTTATTTTAATCTCAAAGGAAAAAAAGGAAAAGGAGGAAAAAAAGGGGAAGAAAAGGGGGAGAAGAAAAGAAAAAAATGCTAAACTTCCATCTCTTTCTGTTAGATGCTATTGCACAAGTGCACTTTGTTAGACCTAGATTACCCAAGCCTACATATGGTAGCTTGGCACAGTAGTGGTCTACAGCTAACTCGAGGCGTTGGCTAAGTACTTCCAAGTCTCACCCACAGTAACACAGTGATGAGCCACTAAAATAAAGACACAACACCTCTGTTTGTAAAAATACCGTTACCTTTTATAAAAAATAATATGGCTCTTTGGATTTGAAATCATACAGATTACAACATCAATTGCTTTTAGGAATAAACATTACACTTTTTACTATAGAGATTACTTTTCACTCCTCCAGCTGTGGAAAAAGGGCAGAAAACCACATTCAAATAACAAGGTTTCAGTAAGGTATAAAAGTAACTCGTTTGATAATTTACGGGAAACCCTTTAGTTTCACCCTATGCAGGATTACTTACATTAGTACACCATGTCAGCAATACTTCATCAATACACCCTGCCAATTCACTGGTTAATTTACAACATTCAGGGCTATGCCCTTTATACTTTTATCTGCACCTTAACTTTGTGTTAGCTTACACACACAGAGTGGCTTGTAAGAATACCACTGGTTTTACAGCTTCTCACAACAATTGCTAGGAGTTTCTGAAGGAAGCTCCCTTCCAACAAGACCTGTCAGCGCTCTACTGGTATTAGTTTAAGTTCCCCACTAATTTCTAGCTTAATAGCCGCTTGTCAGAAGCCTACAGAAGTGAAGTTGGGGTCATGTGACTCTTTTTCCCCCCCCCCTTTTCTTATTCTGACACAGTTCAGGACTTAACGTTGCTGGGATATCAGGTCACTCGATTAAGCGCTGTGATTTGTGATACTAGCGCTACACCAAGGACGATTTAGCCCGTTCCTTTCTCAACCCCCCTCTCTCCTTACTGTCTTGGCGGCCGGTGCGCCACAGTTCACAGATCTTTACTTGGCGCCCGCCTCCGAGTCTTTGTTGCAGTTCAGCACAATGCTCCGTTTACCAACAGGACGCTAGGGCTGGCCGGTCAGACTTCGCCTTAAGCGCTGGCCTCGTAGAGAGCGCTCGCACGCAGGGGGGTAACTGTGGACGAGGCGGCGCTCTTGGAGATCTTCCGGCGTCTCCTCAGTTAAGCCGGCAGTCGCGCTGAACCTCCGGGCATGCGCGGACGCTCTCGTACCTCTTCCGCCTCCGCACTCGCTCACAGGAAGGACGCTGCTCTTCACGTCGACGCTGATCTCTTGGGCCTGCCCGACCCTAGGCCCTTCCTGCTTTCGATAGCGGGCGCGCTGAGGGCATGCGCGGAAGCACTACCTGCTCTGCTTGACGCGGCTGGTGCCCCCGGGGTCCCGCAATCCACAGCGCCGCTACTCTTCCTCAGACACCTTCAGCTCCGGCCTCTCAGGAAGGATGTGCACACACGGCGCCCTCGCTCTTTAGGGCGCTAAGTTGCCACAGACGCCCACCTTCACTACAGCTGATCCACAACACCGGTGAGCACAGCGCTGGGTATGGTCAGTCAGGAATGCCTTCAATTAAGGGTGATCTGAGTGGTTTTACTGGGGCTCTGAGATAAAAGGATCTTCTTCCTCCAGTAACTCGATTTCCTTATCAATAGTTGTTGTCTTGAGAGAGGGATCGGTCAAAGGCTGAAGGGGGAACAATCCTCTGAAGTAACTGTCAGCCTCAGTGACAAACTAGCTGCTCTCAGTGTGTCCACCTCCTCTCACCACTGCCTCACTCCTCTACTCTGGGGTCAGCACAAAATGGCTGCTGGTCACTGGCCTTATATAGGGTGGCCTGAGACCTGCAGAAGTCTCTAGTCAATTCTAGAAAGTTCCCTAATGTTATCCTATGGACCTGTCCTCCAGTAGTGTCCGTTATGGCAGTTGGTGGACACCATCTTAGGTTTCTGGAGATCCCTAGATTTTCAAGGGGGCTGACTAGGCCTCACAGGTTATGAGGGAAAAATGGCGTCATCGCCAAGGAACACCTAGCCCCCTGACAGCATTAAAAAATTCCTGATGGACATATGTAAAAATAAAAATAGAAACTCTGGGAGGCTAAGGGGGACAAAAATAAATCACGATGGTTAGAGTCTTCCCAGAAGCAGACAGGTCTAACACGCGTCCCCCCCAGCTGAAAGTGGGGAGAACTACCCAACCCCTTGGGAGTCCTCATCACTAAGGCGGAAATACCTGGATAGACCGTCTGCGTTGGCATGGTCTGCCCCAGGTCGGTGTTCCACCCTAAAGTCCATTCCCTGTAGGGAGATGGACCACCTTAACAACTTGGGATTCTCCCCCTTCATTTGCATCAGCCAACGAAGGGGGCGATGGTCAGTCTGAACTAGGAAGTGCGAACCAAACAGGTATGGTCGCAGCTTCTTCAGAGCCCAAACCACCGCAAAGGCTTCTCTCTCAATTGTACTCCATCTCCTTTCCCTGGGGAGTAGCCTTCTGGACAGGAAGACCACGGGTTGATCCAAGCCCTCATCATTTAGCTGCGATAACACTGCCCCAATGCCATGTTCTGACGCATCTGTTTGGACAATGAATTCTCTAGCAAAATTAGGGGCCTTGAGAATGGGAGCGGAACACAATGCTTGTTTCAAGGTCATGAAGGCTCGCTGGCAAGCCTCTGTCCAGACTACCCGTCGGGGTTGCTTCTTGGAAGTAAGTTCAGTGAGGGGGGCCACGATAGTGCCATACCCCTTCACGAAGCGACGGTAGTATCCAGTGAGGCCCAGGAAGGCTCGGACCTCGGTTTGAGTCTTGGGGGGCTCCCAGGCGATAATGGTCTCAATCTTTGCTTGGAGGGGCTGCACCGTCCCTCTGCCCACCAAGTGACCTAGGTACACCACCGACCCTTGTCCGATCTGACACTTGCTGGCCTTGATGGTCAAGCCAGCCTGTTGCAGGGCATGAAGAACAGCTTGCAGGTGCTGCAAATGGTCCTCCCAGCTGCTGCTGAAGACAGCAATGTCGTCCAGGTATGCATCAGAAAAAGCTTCCATTCCCGAAAGGACCCTGTTCACCAGCCGCTGAAAAGTGGCAGGGGCATTCTTGAGCCCAAAGGGCATCACACGAAATTGGTAGTGTCCCTCAGGTGTAGAGAAGGCTGACCTTTCCTTCGCCTCCTCGGTAAGGGAAATCTGCCAGTACCCTGAAGTTAGGTCAAAGGTACTTAAGTATTGGGCAGCTCCCAGCCGGTCAATAAGCTCATCCGCCCGTGGGATAGGATGTGCATCAGTTTTAGTCACTGAGTTCAAGCCTCGGTAGTCCACACAGAATCTCAATTCAGGTGTGGTGCCTGGTGGGGCAGCTTTTGGTACCAAAACCACCGGGCTAGACCAAGGGCTACCAGAAGGTTCAATCACCCCTAGCTCCAGCATCTTGGCGACTTCACTTTTGATGTTGGCCTTCACCTTGTCCGACAGCCGGTAGATTTTAGATTTCACAGGTGGGCTGTCTCCTGTGTCCACGTCATGGGTACACAGGTGGGTCCTACCTGGGACAAGGGAGAACAGGGGAGAAAATTGCTCCAGGATCTGGCGGCAATCACGTTGCTGTACAGAAGTCAGGGATGGCGAGAGAATCACTCCCTCCACTGATCCATCCTTTTCTTTGTACGAGAGAAGATCAGGGAGACGTTCACTTTCTTCTTCCTCTGCTCCATCGGTCACCAGCATTAAGACAACCTCGGGCCTCTCATGATGTGGCTTGAGACGATTGGCATGCAGCACCCTGAGGGGCTGCCTCGGGGTCTTAAGATCCACCAAATAGGTAGACTTCCCCTTTTTCTCCAAAACCTCAAAGGGGCCTGTCCAACGGTCCTGGAGGGCATTTAGCTCTCCAGGTTCCATTACCCACACTTTCTGTCCAGGCTCCAGTTCCACTGGGTGAGCGTTGTGGTCATACCACTCTTTCATAACTGCTTGGCTGGCCTCCAAGTTGTCTGAAGCCTGCTTCCACAACTTAGCCATTTGGCTCCGGAAGGCCAGCATGTAGCTCACCACGTCCTGGGGAAGCTTCCTGGGAGTCTGTTCCCATCCGTCTTTCACCAGGCTGAGAGGTCCCCTTACAGGGTGCCCATACAAAAGTTCGAAGGGGCTGAAGCCCACTCCCTTCTGTGGCACTTCCCTGTAGGAAAACAAGAGACAGGGTAGGAGGATGTCCCATTTCTTCCGTAGGCTCTCAGGTAGACTCCGTATCATACCTTTCAAGGTTTTGTTAAACCTTTCCACAAGACCATTGGTTTGTGGGTGATAGGGAGTAGTAAACCGATAGGTAACGCCGCACTCCTTCCACATGGCCCGCATGTATGCTGAAAGGAAGTTAGTCCACCTGTCGGAAATGACCTCCTTGGGGAAACCCACTCTGGTGAAGATCCCCATCAGGGCCCTTGCCACTGCAGGTGCAGTGATGGTCCTCAGAGGTATTGCCTCTGGGTACCGGGTGGCATGATCCACCAAAACCAGTATGAACCGGTGTCCAGCTGAAGTTGGTGGATCCAATGGCCCTACAATGTCGATGCCCACCCTCTCAAAGGGGGTGCTAACGACAGGTAGTGGTTCCAGGGGAGCTTTTAGCTTCACCCCAGTTTTCCCACTGGCTTGGCAAGACACACACGTCCGACAATATGTATCCGACGCCACTTTCATTCGAGGCCAGTAGAAATGGGGGACAAGCCGGGCAAAGGTCTTGTCCTGTCCTAGGTGTCCTGCCAATGGTATCTCATGAGCCAGTTCCAGTAGAAAGGCTCTAAAGCATTGAGGGACCACCAAGGCTCTGGCTGAACCGTGGCCAGGTGCCTTGGGCTCACTGTAGAGGAGTCCATCCTCCCAGTAAATCCGGTAGCTCCCTTCAATGTTTCCCGCTGCCTGGGCGTTGGCCTGTTGCCGCAGCCCCTCGAGAGTAGGACACTCTTTCTGAGCTTTGCAGAACTCTTCCCGGGAAGGACCTCCCTCCACATGCCATTCAGTTGGGATGGGTAGGTTTTCCAGGGAAGCAACATTCTCCCCGGTGGACTCCAGATCCACCTCCGCAGGTGGTCCAGTTGTCTCACGAGGTGGAGATGTCGAGGCAGGGTCCTCCGGCCTCCTGTCCTTCTCCTCTCTGGCAGCTGGCTGGGCCATTGTTCCAGGCTCCAGCGTCAATGAACTCCCCCTTCGGGCAGTCGCGGACCTTGTGCTGACACAAGTCCAGTCAGGGGGTCCCAGCATCTCAGAGTGAGTCTGGTACTCCACCCTCCTCCAAGCATTGTGCTCCATATCATTCCCTAACAGGCAGTCAACAGGCACGGCAGGGCTTACGGCAACTCGAAGTGGACCTGCAACCCCTCCCCACTCAAAGGGAACCTCAGCCACAGGATAGTGGCCCAATCTGCCGTCAGCCATTACGGCGGGATGGAGTACATCTGGGATGACCTGCTCTGGAGACACCAGCTGACTCCTTACCATAGTCATGCTGGCTCCTGTGTCTCTCAGAGCCTCCCCTCTTCGGCCATTGATGGTGACCCACTGCTCATACTTAGTAGTATTAGAGGGCAGCTGGGTCTTGGGAACCATCTCTTTATCTCCCAGGGACACTAAGGTGACACCCGCCCGCTCCCCTCCCTTAACCAAAGGTATCTCCTCCCCGAGCACTACACTAGTGATTCCCGGGGCTTTTCCTCCAGTGGAAGGGGGTGGTCTTTTTGGGCACCTCACATCTCCTTTATAGTGTCCCACACCACCACACTCAAAACAATGAACAACCCTTGGCTGCTGGCTTTGGCCAGGGGTAGGGTTGCGAGGGGGGTTACTCTTGGGGATGAATCCTCTGCCCCTTCCTTGCGAAGTATTTTGTGGCCCTTTTGAGAACTCCCTCTTAGTTTCCCCTCCCTCTTTCCTCTGGGGGGCGCCCTGTCCTTGCTTCTGGGAATTCCCTCCAGTCCCCTTAGTCGACACCCGGGTACTAACCCAGATGTCTGCCTCCTCAGCAAGCTTCCTGGGGCTGGTCAGCTTGCTGTCCACCAGATGCTGTCTTAGTTCGGGAAGACACTTCTCGAGTAGGTGTTCCTTGAGTATGAGGTCATATAGTCCCTCATAGTCTCCTACTTCGCTGCCTCTTACCCAACCCTCCAGGGCCTTCCTGGAGTAGTCCAAGAAATCTACCCAGTTTTGCGTGCCCAGCTTGTAGCTACCCCGGAACTTTTGCCTATATTTCTCAGGGGTCAACCCAAACTTCTTGAGCAGCGCTGATTTCATAGCCGGATAGTAGGTCTGTTCACTCTGGTCAAGAGCCAACAAAGTATCCCTGCCAGTGGGGGGCATGTATTTGTATAACCCACCTCCCCAGTGGACTTCCAGAATCCCATGGGCCCTTAGCGAGACCTCGTAGGCGGCTAGCCACTTAGCAATGTCGTCACTGGGTACATAACAAGCCATAATATCTTTTGGTAGGTACGGTCTAGGTTCTTTGATGTTGGTCTGGGTATCGCTGCCACCATTCTCTGATTTGGGGGATCCTCGGTTTAGGGCTTGTAAATCCATCTCTTTGATGGTTCGCTCATGCGCCAACCTCCTATCCTCCCTTTCCATGTCCATCCTGGCTAGTTCTATTTTCAACCTCCTCTCCTCCCTCCTATCTTCCAGCTCGGCTTCGGTTAAGCCCCTGTCTGAAACACTGCTGCTTGCCCTTGAAGGTAGCCTGGGACCTGTCAGAAGATTCCCTCTCCCCATTTGGTTCAGCAATGCAGCCTCAGCAGCAGTGTCCCCATCACCCACTTCCGTTTCTGGTTCCTCCCTTAGGCGAGCTTCTAACCATGCCCTTATGCTTGTCAGCAACTCTCCTTTCTTGGCACCTTTATTAAAAAATACCCCGTTCTGCTGACACCAATCCCTGAGTTGGGCCACAGTATTGGCTTCTAACTCTTTAAGATTCACCTCCAGCTTTGCCATGGTATAAAATTACTCACAGGAGAAAACCACGAAGTGACTTGAGGTTAACCTCCACCCACCACCAGAAGTAAATTTAGAAGAATCAAAAATATAAATTAGGAGGGCCGCAGGGAGAAAACTCCAGGTGAGGTCTTGTGGTTAGCACTGCGTTACTAATAAGTGAGTGTAAGTACAAATCCGTGATCCCACCGCTGAAACACCAATTATGTTAGACCTAGATTACCCAAGCCTACATATGGTAGCTTGGCACAGTAGTGGTCTACAGCTAACTCGAGGCGTTGGCTAAGTACTTACAAGTCTCACCCACAGTAACACAGTGATGAGCCACTAAAATAAAGACACAACACCTCTGTTTGTAAAAATACCGTTACCTTTTATAAAAAATAATATGGCTCTTTGGATTTGAAATCATACAGATTACAACATCAATTGCTTTTAGGAATAAACATTACACTTTTTACTATAGAGATTACTTTTCACTCCTCCAGCTGTGGAAAAAGGGCAGAAAACCACATTCAAATAACAAGGTTTCAGTAAGGTATAAAAGTAACTCGTTTGATAATTTACGGGAAACCCTTTAGTTTCACCCTATGCAGGATTACTTACATTAGTACACCATGTCAGCAATACTTCATCAATACACCCTGCCAATTCACTGGTTAATTTACAACATTCAGGGCTATGCCCTTTATACTTTTATCTGCACCTTAACTTTGTGTTAGCTTACACACACAGAGTGGCTTGTAAGAATACCACTGGTTTTACAGCTTCTCACAACAATTGCTAGGAGTTTCTGAAGGAAGCTCCCTTCCAACAAGACCTGTCAGCGCTCTACTGGTATTAGTTTAAGTTCCCCACTAATTTCTAGCTTAATAGCCGCTTGTCAGAAGCCTACAGAAGTGAAGTTGGGGTCATGTGACTCTTTTTCCCCCCCCCCTTTTCTTATTCTGACACAGTTCAGGACTTAACGTTGCTGGGATATCAGGTCACTCGATTAAGCGCTGTGATTTGTGATACTAGCGCTACACCAAGGACGATTTAGCCCGTTCCTTTCTCAACCCCCCTCTCTCCTTACTGTCTTGGCGGCCGGTGCGCCACAGTTCACAGATCTTTACTTGGCGCCCGCCTCCGAGGCTTTGTTGCAGTTCAGCACAATGCTCCGTTTACCAACAGGACGCTAGGGCTGGCCGGTCAGACTTCGCCTTAAGCGCTGGCCTCGTAGAGAGCGCTCGCACGCAGGGGGGTAACTGTGGACGAGGCGGCGCTCTTGGAGATCTTCCGGCGTCTCCTCAGTTAAGCCGGCAGTCGCGCTGAACCTCCGGGCATGCGCGGACGCTCTCGTACCTCTTCCGCCTCCGCACTCGCTCACAGGAAGGACGCTGCTCTTCACGTCGACGCTGATCTCTTGGGCCTGCCCGACCCTAGGCCCTTCCTGCTTTCGATAGCGGGCGCGCTGAGGGCATGCGCGGAAGCACTACCTGCTCTGCTTGACGCGGCTGGTGCCCCCGGGGTCCCGCAATCCACAGCGCCGCTACTCTTCCTCAGACACCTTCAGCTCCGGCCTCTCAGGAAGGATGTGCACACACGGCGCCCTCGCTCTTTAGGGCGCTAAGTTGCCACAGACGCCCACCTTCACTACAGCTGATCCACAACACCTATGAGCACAGCGCTGGGTATGGTCAGTCAGGAATGCCTTCAATTAAGGGTGATCTGAGTGGTTTTACTGGGGCTCTGAGATAAAAGGATCTTCTTCCTCCAGTAACTCGATTTCCTTATCAATAGTTGTTGTCTTGAGAGAGGGATCGGTCAAAGGCTGAAGGGGGAACAATCCTCTGAAGTAACTGTCAGCCTCAGTGACAAACTAGCTGCTCTCAGTGTGTCCACCTCCTCTCACCACTGCCTCACTCCTCTACTCTGGGGTCAGCACAAAATGGCTGCTGGTCACTGGCCTTATATAGGGTGGCCTGAGACCTGCAGAAGTCTCTAGTCAATTCTAGAAAGTTCCCTAATGTTATCCTATGGACCTGTCCTCCAGTAGTGTCCGTTATGGCAGTTGGTGGACACCATCTTAGGTTTCTGGAGATCCCTAGATTTTCAAGGGGGCTGACTAGGCCTCACAGGTTATGAGGGAAAAATGGCGTCATCGCCAAGGAACACCTAGCCCCCTGACAGCATTAAAAAATTCCTGATGGACATATGTAAAAATAAAAATAGAAACTCTGGGAGGCTAAGGGGGACAAAAATAAATCACGATGGTTAGAGTCTTCCCAGAAGCAGACAGGTCTAACACACTTTTATTATCGTTGCTAGATGTAAGTCATCGCATAAGAGCACTTTAATAATTGCTCCTAGATGCAAAAGATTGCACAGATACGCTGTATTCTCTCACAAGAGCACTTTAACAATTGCTGCTAGATGTAAAGCACTGTACAAGTTTTTTGTTTTTTTTCCCCTTTTCATTCGTCGGAAATTGTCTCTCTCGGAACATGTAAAGTTTATATTTATTACAGGAAAAAAACTATTTTCCGAATGTGACTTTTGATATTAGATGCTTGCCCAAGAAATTGCACAAGTGCACTTTAATTATTGTTTCTAGCTGTAAGCAACCGCACAAGTGCACTTTGGTAATTGCTGCTAGATGTAAAAAATTGCAGTTCTATTGTAAAAATTTCCATTTTAATAAGGTATTTTAAATTTGGATTTTAAATTAGGGGGTATTGTAGGTGGGTAGCTGTTATCAAAAATGTCCCATTAGATGGAACGGATTGGTATAACCAAGTGGACTATAACCATTGCTGCTAAATGTAAGTCATTGTACTAGTGCACCTTAAGTATTATAATTTAATTATGATATGAACTTTATAATTTGGGGAAGTTTAGGTTGTTCTATTGAGATCATTTAA
This sequence comes from Lissotriton helveticus, assembly GCF_964261635.1. Taxonomy (NCBI): domain Eukaryota; kingdom Metazoa; phylum Chordata; class Amphibia; order Caudata; family Salamandridae; genus Lissotriton; species Lissotriton helveticus. The sequence goes on along the minus strand of NC_136065.1, from coordinate 331,610,977 downwards.
AAAAATGATTCCCAATTTGAAGTGATGTCTTATGTAATTGTCATGAAATATTGAACCGAAATATAATGTACCTTATTAATATTTTCAACTTAATGCATTATATATGTTATGATATGAAAATACATGATTTTAGCTAGATCAAATTGGTATAATTAAGCTTTGTAGCAACCCAAAGGATTTTTTTTCTCCTCTCTTTGTTTCTTTGTAATTGTTTTTATAAATCAACAATAAAGAATTTCTCTTCTCTCTCTCTTCTCTTCTCAACTATGTTTAGTATGAATTAAATACAAATAAAAATGTTAGTGAGGGTGGCTATTTTTTATTATTATTTTATTTATTTCACATTAATATTGAAGATTGGAAATAATTTACATTGAAAGAAGGAATGGTTAGAATTCTAAAAATGTTCTTCCCCATAGAGAAATTAAGTAAATATACTACTTTTAACAAGTTTACTACAACTTTAATAATGATAAAAACATTAATGAGGGCAAGTAATTCTATTTAAAATTATTGTGTAAAAAATAATATTTATAAATTAAAATACTTAAAGTATTGCATTTATAATTGGACTTTTAATTTGATTGAATTTAATTTGAAAAGTAAATGAGCTGTAACTTTTTTATATTATTAATTTCAGGATACTGTTAAATATTTGAGATTTTGTACATTTATATTTTTATTTTTGTTAATAATTATTATTAAATTTCCCTATACTTCCCCATAGTTAGATCTCTCCCCTTATGCCGGAGATCTCAACCAACAGATGAAAAGTTACATGCAGTAACTTAACCCTAACAAATTAATTTATAGAAGGATACGTGGTCTCATTTGAGGAGGGTGGAGGCATGTAAGCAGGTGTAATTCTCAACTGAGAAATAGTGAACAGCAAAAAAGTGGAGCGTAACACAGAGATGTAGGAGAAGATCTCCATATGACCAGATCTACACATGTAAATTCACTTTGCGAATAGGGCCCAACATGTCCAGCAAGAGCTATAGCTTTGAAGAAGAATATGATATATATTTACAGGTAAGTTAAAAGAAACGTCACAATTATGATGCAGAAAGAAAACCCGAAGGTTCATTTGTTTCTGGCGCCCAGATAGGACTCAAAACATCTTCACACTGTTTACTCACTCGATTTTCCTAATATCAGCACTTCAGCCAGTGTTAGCCTATGGCTGTGGGATTGTTCTAGGGTCAATGTGGTGGACCTTAAGACTATTTGCTAAAACATTCATTATCAGATTTGACAAAGGTGTCAGACAAAAGGAAGTCAATATAGCAACCTTGCTTTTATATATGGATGGAGATCTGTTTTCATGGTCTCTTATCCTGCGTCCGCCATTGGAAAACTCAGTCTAACAAACTAAAAATCCCTTCACCCAGGCAACAACGCTTTCGGCAAAGTAGAGTCAATTGTGAAGTCTTTATTGTTTCAACAGTGTCGGTGTCCACTTCCAGTGGCTACCAGTGATCGAGTAAACATGGCTTACCCATAACGTAACTGAGTTTAGAGACCTCTTGAAGAAGCATCTTTTCTCAAGGTAATGGTAAAGTAGAGAATTAGCATTGGGGTGGATGGTAAACGACACTCCTCCAATAGAGTTTGAAGAATTTTGCCCACTCACTTCTGGCAAAACTCCACCAACCATCACGTGGCTGCACGACAACATTAATTTTGTGAGCGTGAGCAAGAAAATTGAGCTCTAGAGTGATATCTCAATGCAGGCAGGTCGCTACTGCTCTGGTGAGGGGATTCATGCTTAGGCAGTAACACATATAACCCTTGCCTTAGCTCTAGGGTGTGACTGGACATTGTTTCTTGCACTGCAGACTATTATGGTCTGCTGGGAGACACCCCAAGTACCCTGTCAGTGGAGCCGGGGCGACAACAGTAACTGGATGGTAACCCCAGAAATTACTGGTAAGCCGAAAGTCCACCAAATGGAAGACGCAATGGACACTGGAGCCAGAGTGACCACCACAGGCGGCATCCCCCCACCGGATGCCCTGAAGCTCAAGCCCCAATCCCCTGGGGAGGGCGGCAGAGAGGCAAGTAAGGCTGCACCTCCAGAACCAAGCTCCAGGGCTGGGAAGGTTGGTGCCCAGAAGGACACAGGGCCTAAGGCAGGTGCATCTGAAAACTCTACTGCTGCCAAACCAGGTAGCAAGAGGATAGGTGAAGAGGGGACCAGGCAAGGGATCGCCTGAACCCTTCAATGGGTACAATCTCACCCATAGACATGCCCAGGTTATGCGGTGGGACTTGAAAAGCAAGAAAGAACCCAAGCTAGACCAAGACCTGTTCTTTAGCGAGGTCATCAAGACAGCTGGGATCCCAAGGCAAGATGTGCTGAGCTGCCAGGCCTCGGCATCAGGGTAGATTATCCATCTCAACTTTGTCACCCAAGTCCTCTACAGGAAGTACTGGGAGTTCTTCCAGGGGAAGAAGGACGAGAAACACTATGCTGACTTTGCCATCTCGGCAGGATGAGAACCAGCATCGACGGAGAAGACTATCACAATTGAGATGACCAACCACCCACCCCCCCCCCATTTCCCAGACTGAGCTCCTTGCTAGACATGAGCAGTGTGATGGCTGATCCAAGCAGGCCAGTGGGCAAGGAGAGAGTGAGAATGTCGTCCCCCGGTGGAAGCAAAGTTGCAGACTAGTCTTCCCCCGGGGATCTTCGCGTGGCTGGATGGACGAGGTGGGGTGGGAAATTGAAGGGGTGGGATTGGAGGCGGACCGGTGGTGATTATAATGGTGCTGGGGTGGGAGGTTTGGGCCTCTTTCCCAGCACCTCGCACCACCGAGATAGGGAGGTTAGGTAGTTTTGTTTAATTGATTGTTAGTGAGGAGTGGGTAGGTTCATGTGGAGAGGCCCTTTGAGGCAGGGAACAGTTTCGAGATCCAGTGCGTAATAGGAGCGCCTACCGCGAGGGATAGCCGGCGCGGATTCCGACGAGGCGCGCGAAGCACCTCATGTCCTTGGAAGGGCGGGCCGGGTGGATTTACAACATCCCGGTGTATTGGCAGAGGCGTGGGTCGGCATGGTCCGGCCCACACGGTTCGCATCTGCGGGCATAGCTGCGGCGATCGCGGAATGTCTTGACGAATCGCTGACAACAGAGAGACCCCCTGGGCCCAGGGGGCAGGGCATGTCCAGAAGGAGGCGCGAGGGAAGGAGGCAGAGCCTGCCTGCGCACCTGACCGGCTCTGCAGTAACCGGTGAGGGGGGTGAGGAGGGGGCGGGTTGCAGCGCGAGGCAGTCATAGTGTCTGTGGGAAGTGATGACAATGGGGGAGAGAGGGGGGGGCTGAGGAGGATGCCAGCATGCATTCAGACCTGACTACTAGGCCCAAAATGGCTACAGGGGACAGGAAAGCTCCAACAGCTCAGGCCCCTGCAAAAAAGAAGGCGAAGACAGCAGGGCTGCAGGGGGAGCCCTCGTGGGACCTTCGTGCTCCAGGGAACAGGGCAAAGTGGGGGCTGAGCTAAGGGATGGGGTTACGATTGCCGCCGAGTTTGCCAAGGAGGGCAGGGCTCTGCTTTGAGGACAGGATCAAGGAGCAGAGACGACTGATGCAGTAGAGAGAGGACAGGTGGGCTGCCATCGGTGACGCCAGGGACCGGGTGGGCTGGGGAGACATGGAGGGGGAAGTGGGTGGGGCGGGGCCGAGTTTGCTTCAGGACACAGAATCGTCGAAGTAGTCAGTGGGTATGAGTCCCTGTCGAACGGCAGGTAGATGGTGGGTCAGGGACAGCCTGCACAGCGGTGAGGCCCGGTGGTGCTGAGGACCCCTCAGGTTGGAGCAGTCTGGGGGGGGTTTACCCAGCAGCATCAACTGGGTGGGGGAGGGGAGGGCCGGCGGGGCACAACACGGCTTCAGCACATTAGCCAGAAGTACCAAGGGGGGTCCGCGGCAGCCAACCTGCCACCGAGGGAGCACGCTAAGCAGAGAGGCGCAGCAAGAAACATGAGAGAGGTGCATGAGCAAAAGAGAGTTATGCAGGAGAGAGTGAATGAGCAAACGGAGAGCGTGACGGAGTTGGTGTTGGACTATGAGGACGAGAGTGATGAATGGGAGAATGATGAGTTGCTTGAAGAGGACGAAGGGGATAGGGTCTTGCTAGGGGTCTCTGGCAGGGCAAACAAGAAATTGGTGTCTTGCAGGAAAAGGTGGTGACTAAAGGGAAGGCTGTGCACCAGCGGAAGACCGGTGGCCGAGTCAGCGACATGGGAACCCAAGGAGGACCCTCAGGTACGGGGGAGTGGTGGTCGGCCTGGCGGGAGGTGAGGGTGGGTGCGAAAGGGAAATCCTGCCAGTTGGTAGGTGTGAGGGATGGGAAGATACTGGATGAGGGCCTCCAGGTAAAGGCTGCGTTGGTCCAGAAAACCAATGAGACAGGTGGGGGGCAGGTGTGTCTGGTGGGGACGGGGGTTCAGACTGTCAATGTAGTGGGGACCGGGGTCCAGACAGACGCACCAGTGGGGACGGACAATAAGGAGGATAAGTCGGGTGATAAGCACCAGAAGAAGATTCCGTACATGGGTTACCGATGCCAGTAGGTTCCCATCTCTCGGATAAAACCATGGCCAGGATATGGAAACACGAATATGTCGATATTTTCAAATAACTACATCTGGAATTACAGTCCAAGGAGGGTTCCAAGGAGGAGGAATGGGAACTGACTAGAGGGCTGAGGGTCCCCATTACGATGGAGAATTGGACCACGGCATTTCTGATTTTTGCAGGTATATACTGCGAAAAATATCTGGACAGAGCGATAGCTTTGGTAAAATACATGGACATAATTAGGAAAGCTCAGATGCACTTCGGTGGCTCAGCGTGGCTGAGTTACGACAAAGAGTCTTGGGCGCGAGTTAGTATTAACCCCGAGAAGCCTTGGGGGGAGGTGGATCAGGAGTTGTGGATGCAGTGGATGTCATCCACGCATTTGACAGCATCCACTCCTACGGAGAGCAGGTTGCCGGTGACCTACCGGTCCTTTCAGGCATGTCCCGCCCAGTATGGGGTGGGTGGGAACAGTGTGGGAGCGGGGAGCATGGGCAGGCCATCCAAACCATCAGGGGAAAATACAGGGTTCTGCTGGAATTTCAACAAAGGGTCCTGCACGAGGCACCCTTGTAAGTTTAAGCACAAATGCTCCAAGTGCGGGAGTAGACACCCCCTTGTCCAGTGCTTCACCCTGGTAACCCCCAGTGAGCAGTGGTGGGCAACAAAAGGGAGAGGGCAGGATGCCATGGGTTGCAATGGGGTTTTCAAGAGGGTTTTCAGGTGGGGTATAAGGGTTCTAGGGTCAGGCACTGGGTGGACAACCTGAAATCAGCTAAGCAACTGCCTGCAATTGTGGCACCAAAATTGGAGAAAGAAGTGTCAGAAGGGAGGATGGTGGGCTCCTTTACGGACTGGCCATTGGAGGACTTGATCGTGTCACCATTGGGGGTGGTGCCCAAAAAAGACCCTGGGGAGTTCCGAATGATTCATCACCTTTCCTGGCCGGAGGGGAACTCAGTGAATGATTTTATCGCGGAGAGTGTCTCTGGGATGCTGTATGCCGCAGTGGACGATCCGATCCGTCTGGTGAAGGCGTGCGGCTGCGAGCAGAAATGGCCAAGTGTGATGTCAAATCTGCCTTCCACCTGTTGCCTATTCATCGGATGGATTTCCCGCTGCTGGGGTTGCAGTTCAATGGGGCCTTCTATGTGGACAAGGTCTTGCCTATGGGGTGTGCCATATCCTGTTCGCTATTTGAGATTTTCAGTACATTCTTAGAATGGGTGTTCATCAGAATAGCAGGCATGAGGCCGTGACACACTATCTGGACGATTTCCTGTTCGTGGGGAATGGTGACTCGGGTCACGGTGGACGAGCGCTCCAGCAGTTTGAGGAGATGGTGCGGACGTTCGCGGTGCCCTTAGCCCCGGAAAAGAAGGCTGGGCCCAGCTGTAGCCTGACATTCCTGGGCATTGAGCTAGACTCTGTGCATTGGATGGCGCGGCTCCCACAGGACAAAGTGACTAGCGTTCAGGGATTTCTGGAAACAGTGATGGGGGAAAAGAAGATCGAGTTGAGGATGGTGCAGAAGTTGCTGGGTTTCTTGAACTTTGCGTGCATGGTGGTGAGAGTGGGGAGGACATCTTGCAAGCGGCTTGGCATGGCCATGTCAGGCGCCATGTTATCGCATCACAGGGTCTGGATCTCAATGGGAAATGTTTTTGAAAGACATCAATGGTGTCTCATTGATCTTTGTGGAGGAAAACATGATCTGGCAAGTGCAGATCTTTTCGGATGCTGCTGGGGCATGGAGATTTGTCCTGTTTTGGGACGGGCGGTGGTGTGCGGAAAGATAGCTGGCACATTTGTTGACCCAAGGCCGCAGCAATGCCTTTTTGGAGTTCTTTCCGTTGCTCGTGGCACTGGTGGTGTGGGGCAGGGACTGGTCAATGGGCTGAAGGCGAGGGACCTGAGAGTGTTGAGAATGTTGCATAGGTTTATGTTGAACTATTTATGGTTGAATATTGTTTTCCGTGCCAAGCACATGCCTGGGGCAGGCAATGACGTGGCGGATGTTTTGTCTCGTTTTCAGTGGCTGCGCTTTCGGACGTTGGCACCGGGTGCGGAGCAATGCAAACGCAGTTGCCGAACGACATCTGTGCCTGGGGGGATGAAGCTGACAGGTCTGGCTGTAAAATGCTTGGCAGATTCAACGTGGCGCAGTTACAAGCTGGCTTGATCAGAGTTCAGAGAGTCTCTGGGGTTCGGGAGGGGCATCCCAAATCATCGCACATCCAGTGGCTGAGCAGGGAGTCATGAATTTTGTGTTGCGTTATATAGATAGGGGACAGTCGCTAACAAACCATAGCGGGGAAGTTGGCTGGGATCTCCTTCAACTCTAAATTGTATATGGACATTGATCCGACGAAGGATGAACTTCTGAGCAGAGCACTGAAGGGTTAGGGAGGGAGAGAGGGGCGGGGGCAGTGAGGGGATCATTACTTTTGAGTTGTTGAGGGACTTGTTAGAGGTGTTGTTATGATGCGGGGGAGGTGCAGTTATTCAGGTTTTGCATGATTTTGATGTTTTTTGGAGCCTTACGGGTGTTGGAATTGCTGGGTACCTCATGAAGGCCTGGTTTGTTGTACAGTGAGGTGGATATGGCTGACGGAAACCTTGGAATTTGGCTGAGGCAATCAAAGAAAGATCAGGCAGGGAGGGGTAAGTGGGTTTGGTTGCAAGAAAGTGGGTTTGCTGAAGTTTGCCTGGTCCGGGAATGGCAAAGTGCTGCATTGGGGGGGGTCAACAGGGGAGTAGGGAGATAGTCTGCCACGTTTCTGGAGGAAGGGTTTCGTCTTTTCAATTGCTGGCAGTGCTGTGCAGGACCCTCAGGAGGGTGCGGAGGAAGCCCGCTGAGTATGGAACACATTCCTTCAGGATAGGTACGGCAACTTCAGCGGCGCGTCTGGAGTGGTCATGGGGTCAGATCCGTCGGATAGGACGTTGGCGTTCACATTGTTGCGAGAACTATGTGAGGAAATAACTTGAAAGGGGAGCAAAGGGGGCTACAGAGTTCTGTCATTGAAACGGGGGTTTGTAGGGACATGAGGTTGTTTTTCTAGTGTTAATTCTGCTTTCTTTTGCTGTAGGGTGCATGAGCGGCCCAGGAACTAAGAAGGTCACCTGGATTATAGGACACTCGTTTGTGCACTGGACAGCCAAGTACTCGGACCAGCAACTCTGTGGACGTAATTTGGGCCTTAAAAGCAGCCATCACGAAGTGAGCTGGTGGGGAAAGGGGGAATGCAAAGGGGTGCACTGCTGCCCTGGCTTACCAAGATGGTTGCTCAGAGGGGCTGCCCAGACATGCTAGTCATCCATTTGGGGGAGAATGACTTGGTGCAGCTGTCAGGCTTGGCATTGCTGCACGACATGCGAAGGGATTTGGAGGTTCTGAGGAAAAACCTTGCGGGGACTTGCCTAGTGTGGACAGAACAGGAACCAAGAAGGGATTGGAGAGGAGCTGTAAACCATGCAGCTATTGATAAAGCACGGAGGAAACTGAATCGGTTAATGAGAGTTTTTTGTCAACCAAGGAACATTAAGTTGATTGCTCATGGGGGTTTGAGGCTTGAAGATTCGGTCCTATTCATGGACGATGGAGTGCACCTTCCGAGGATGGGTAATGCTTATTACATGATGGAAATGAGGGATACGATCAGCAAGCTTTGGAATGAATCCATCTGGTGCAGCAGGTTTTAGTGAACAAAAGGTGCACCGAGCAGTGTGGGGCAGGTAACCTGGGTGGTGGTGCTTTGGAGGGGTGGTGAGTCATGGACGGGAAGAGCCACCCCTCGGGGAGTGGAGAGGATGCTTATGAGGGCTGTGAAGGTGAAGAATGGAAGGATGGAAAAGTTTACAGCAGGAACAGGAATGAGTGAAAGTGGTGAGATGGATAGAGAATGGATGGATGAGGGGGATGGGCTTGTTTATTGGTGATTAAAGTTATTGGAATTAAATTATTATGTTAATAAAGTTGAGAGTTTTTGATAACCTTGTGCTAAAAAATGGCCTTTTACGCTTCAAACTAGCGTGGAGTGTAGTTACTGCGCGATGTCGGCCCCTGGGAGAAGCAAAGTCGCAGATTAGTCTTCCGCCGGGGATCTTCGCGTGGCTGGAAGGACAAGGGGGGGTGGGAGTTCAAAGGGGTGGGATTGGGGGCGGACCGGTGGTAATTATAAAGGTGCTGGGGAGGGAGTTTCCGGCCACTTTCCCAGCACCTCGCACCACCGGGATAGGGAGGTTAGGTAGTTTTGTTTAATTGATCCACCGCCCACCCTAGTTATTGGGGCGAGGTAGTGGGACCGAGGAGTGCCAGTTTAGGACAGGTTATGCAGTTCTAATGGGTTACGGAGCTCTGCAGGGGTGGTGAGTCATGGACGGGTGGAGTCACCCCTGGGGGGGAGGTGCACAGGTGAAGGACAGTGGAGCGCAGGATGCAAGGTGCAGCAGAGGGAATGAAAGAAAGGATGCTTATGAGGGTTTTGAAGGGGAAGAAGAGATGGATGGAAAATTTTACAGCAGGAATGGGAAGGAGTGAAAGTGGTGGGACGGATGGAGAATGGATGGATGAGGGGGATGGGCTTGTTTATTGGTGATTAAAGTTATTGGAGTTAAATTGTTATGTTAATAAAGTTGAGAGTTTTTGATAACCTTGTCCTAATAAACGCCCTTTTATGCTTCAAACCAGCGTGGAGTGTAGTTAATGCGCGAAGCTCCCTGCACGCTACAGTGACAGTAGCGAGGCAAAGGTGGCAACAGCTAGAGGGCAAATGGGAAAAGCGACAAAAAGAAACAACCCAGAGGCAGAATTGGATGAAGACCTGGAGGAGCTGTTAATGAGAGCAAGGGGTCTGCTGACCAGACAACGCAGAGGCTTGGGAAATAAAGAGAATCTAAGACCACCTGAGCAGGGCCTGGCAAAAATGCAGAGGAGGGGCGGCAGGTGAAACAACTCGGACAAGGAGAACAGTGCCCCCCCCATGGGCTCAGGGGCAGGGCAGCTGTAGCCAGAACGGCGCCCCCTGTCAAGTGGACAGCTTCCCAGGGTCTAAAAAGGGGTGCAGGTGCCGCAAGAGCCTGGCCCACCAACGTGGGGTCACACCACAATGGGGTGGACAGGGGGGACGACCCGTCTACCCCTCTGAAAGAGGAAGGAACAAGTGAGGTGTGCAGCAATGATGACTTGAAGGGGACCGGATTGGGGAGCCTGAAGCTAGTACAGCGGCAACCACGGGATCGGTTAAGGATCAGCTGTCGGCACAGAAGAGTGAGCAACCAGCGCAGCGCTAAACCTGCATGCAGTGCAGCGCGGGGGTGTCTAATGGGAGCATAGTGAACATTGGCAAGCAGGTGGGGGCAGTGAACACCGCACAACAGGACCTCCCTGGGTGGCAAGGTATCCTCAATCATGCTCACCCTAGCCAAACAGGCCCATGTCCAGGGGGGGGAGTGTTTGTGGCCCCAGCAAGCACCTCTTCTGACACTTCCCGTGGGCAACCAGTGGTGGGCTTGGCCAGGCTCGGCAGCTACCTATTTCCTGGGCTATCCACCATTTTGCTGGCCAGGTATGGTCCCCTGGCAGGCCAGGTTGCAGTAGTGGCCACCACTAGGCAAGACCCAAGAGTGGACAGGCACAAGGGGACAGAATCAGGGGTGTCCAATGCAAATAGCAAGAAGGACAGGCACCCGAGGACAAGCAAGACAAGGCCAAGGAAGACGGAAGGGAGGACGGTCAGGCAACAGTTCAGGATGACCCCCCCTCAAAGAGGACTGACCCCACGAAGGTCTGGGCAGGAGGGGCAACCCAGAGGAAGGGGTTAGGGAAGCCAGCAAGTGAGTACAGTAGACCATCCCCGGGGGACTCACCCAAACCGGCCAGAGAAACGGGCCTTGCTAGCTTCATCCCACTGGCTGTGAAAGAAATAATATGGCGAAAGGAGACCATAGATCTATTCTCCCACCTCGAGGTATGACAGGTTGGGTTAGACTTAATCATACATTGCAAAAAAGATGAGGATAGACAGGAGAGGCGCAGACTGAGGGTTGAGAGATCTACTGACAACTGGCTGTGGGCATTCTGAACCTTAGCCTGCGTGCTTGCAGAAAAGTTCCTTGAGAGTGCAGCGGCGCTGTTCCTTCACGAGCAAAGAGTGCACGCAGCAAAGTTGAAGTACCAAGGTGGCACATGGATAGTTTTGCAAAGGGTTCCATGAAAAAAATCAGACTTGGCCCGTTATTGAGTGGGACCAGCAGGACACTGAGGGTTTCACCAATCACATGGTGGCAGCCAGGGAGGACGTGAGCACACTGGAACATACTTTTCACTCTTACAGCGGGCACAGAAAGGGTACACCATGGTGGCAGGGCAAGGAATCAGCTGGGGAGCAAGCAGGGCAAGCCTCGCATGACAGTGTGTTGGAAATACGATAAAGGCGAATGGAAGTGGGGGCAGGCCTGCAAATTCAAACATAGCTGCAGTAATTGCGGAGGGACACAGCCTGCAATTAATTGCAGAAAGGCCAGAGGTACTGGCAAAGGGAAGGATAGAAGCAACAAGAAATACGTCACGCGAGGTGGAGGGGGAAACAGGGTGATCCCCGCAGGCAGCCCTTTGGCCAGTCGTTTAGCTTGGTTAAGCAAAGGGCTCAAAGAGAAGCACCACAGGGTATGCCTCACTCAAGGAGTCAGGAGATACTTAAAGCTATGGCTGGTTTCCTAACCAGTGGAACACTGATTTGGAGGGAACACTGGGTATCCTCACGGCAACTCATCATTTCAGGGATGCAGGCAGGGGCGAGGGATGTGGGGCAGCCTGAACAGCGGCACCCTGGTCCGAATCATGGCATGCAGGTGGGGTCATCAGGAACATCACGGTGTTAAAACTCTTCCTCATAGTCGTTTCCTTCACCATTTGGAGGGACAGACTGGCTAACAGGCAGATCAAGCTATGGTCAGACAATCACTCAGTAGTGCAATCTCTGAACCCCGGGACAGCCCGATGCCCCCTGATAGTGCACCTATTAAGCCACCGAAAGGAATATCAATGAGGGACAACATTGCAGTGCGAGCTAGGCATATTTTGGGTTGCGAATACTCAGTAGCTGATGCAATTCAGCGCCAGAGGTTCAGAGAGGTGGCACCTCAGGTGGACCCACATGGCTCTGGTGCCCAGACACCTGTGGGGACTAGTGGACCAGTCCTGATGATGCTGGTGGACAACGTGTAAGCCCCGAAGACAGCAGTAAGATACAGTAAGTGCTGGGAGGTCTTCGAGAAGGTCGCCAGCGCAAGGGGTGGGTCAAGGTTACTATGGAGGGAATACAAAAGTTCATACACTGGGTTTTCACAGGGGATAGGAGCAAGGTATGAGCACAGGCCCACCTAAGCGCAGTCTCATACTATGCGAAATTGTTCTCGGGAACAGACCCTGCCAATTCCTTCTACTGAAGGGCAGCGCCATGAAAGGGTGGGGAAGGCTATAACCCTAGTGCTAAGATCAGTGCCTACTCATTGAATTTTCTTTGTTAGGAAAGCTAATAGCAGGACTACCCGAGGTATGCGGAGCAGGGCACAAAAGTGTGCTGTTCAAGGCAGATCTCACGCTGGCCTTCTTCAGGGCTTATTGTGTCAGTGAGTTTGTTGCACCCTCCAGGACAAACCCAAGGGAGGCATGCTTCCAAGGCCAGGATGTGCTCATGGACACAGGACACAGGTATATGACAATCCACCTGCAGAGGTCAAAGACTGACCCTGTGGTGCGGGGGCCCCCATCCTGCGGCCTGGTGAGGATCCGGGTGCCCGTGACGGGGTCCATCGGGCCAAGCGAGGATCCTCCAACCTGCCTGGGATCAGAAGCAGGGACCGGGCCAGGTGGGGGGGTTGCTGGCTAAGTCCTTTCCACTGCGTAGTAAGAGTTTGAGACCAAGAGGGAAAAGGGAAATATTCACACCTTGACTGCTTAGACGAGTGCACTCTCTGCCCAATGTGCAGCATAAAGGATTACATGGGGTCAGGAGTCCAGGAGGGCTTAATGCTTTTCGGGCATGAGGATGTCTCCTACCTCAGCCATTTTCAATTCATAGCAGTGCTCAAAATGGCCATCAACAAAGCCGGGCTTCCACCTGACAGTTTCGGGTCCCACTCCTTCCGCCTAGGCACGGCCACGACAGTGGCGGCAAGTGGCTAAGTGAGGAATGGATGAAAAAGTTGGGCCGCTGGGCATAGGGCGCATTCAAGGTTTTCACCCGGCCTGTGGGCCCCTGAGTCTTATTTCCTTTTTCTTACAACTGGGCCCCTGGCTCTGGGCACAGAATATAGATTGTTGGCTGCTAGTATGTCAAGCGTGCACAGTGGTGGCTGTTAACGCGAAAGGACTACACATCTGTGTTCCTACCATGTGGAGCACCTTGCTTCGGAAGGGGAGGCCGGACGCTGTGGTAATACACCTGGGGTGAAACGACCTAACCTGCCTCGGGAGGAAGGACTTATTGGGGGTGATGGTATTGAGACTCACAGCAGTATCACGGATGCTACGTCCCGCCGACATCCTGTTGTCCGAAGTCATAGCGAGGCCAGAGTGGAGAGGGGCTATGGAATCACAGGACAGTGTAGACATCCAGGAGAAAAACGGAAAACATGCATGGCGAAAGTTTAAAGGGCAAACTCTTGGGGTTTTGTGAGGCACAGGTTCATCAACCTTTGGACACTTGGGTATTTTGAGTCCGATGGTATTCACTTGACCGGGGTAGGCATGGAAATGTTCTTATTCAACATAGTAGGAGCTCTGGAACAAATAGGTTTCTCATAGACTGAGCTACAAGGGGGGGAGTTGCATGTGGTCAGGTGGCTACGGGCAGCGTGGCGGACGCAAAACACAGACAGTCAAATAGCACAATAGCCTAGAGAAGAAAAGATGCTCAGGTAGTGACCTCTGAATGCTTCACGGCAGGGACACAGGGGAGAAAACAAGGGCTAGCAATGGTTAGCAGTGGACGGACACAATACTTGCACGTTGGGCAAGGCTAGGGAACCACCCACTGTGTTTTGTTAGCAAGGGAAGCCTAGTCCCCAAACGCTGACTACCCGACTTAAGGGCCGAAGTGATAAAGGCTGTACAGGAACACTGGTAATCACTAGCTAAACAAGAAAAATCAGGATAACCTGAAGGACTCAGAATCCCTACACTGTGAATTCAACTTGTATGACCAGAAATTGCGATGTTTGTTTTATGTGCCTTGGGACCATATGTATGAAGCCAATTTGCCATCGCAAACGCTGAAATTCGCAGAATTTCAGCGTTTGCGATCGCAAATTAGCAGTGTGCAATGTAGCACACGAAAACCCCCTCGCAAAATAGGGAATAGCAAATTTTGATATTCCCTATTTTACAATTAAATTTAAGGAATCACAAATTGCGATTCCTTAAATGCAATGTAAGAAGCACATAAGAAAGTGCGATTTGGCGTTAAGAAATTGCAAATTACCACCAACTTCAAGTTGGTGGTAATTTGAGATTTCACTTAAAAATGCACTATTTTTCATTTTTGAAAGTGCCATGTGGCGCACATACATGCCCTTAGGGCATGTATGTGTGCCACATGTGCTGACATGCACATTTTAGGGGTGCAACAGGGTGTCCTTTTGACACCCTGGCACTCTTGAAATTGCATTCTCAATTTGCAATACTCTATTTGCAAATCGCAAATTGAGAATGCCTTCCCATTCATTCCTATGGGCCTCTTAACCCTTAGGAATGAATGGGAAGGTATTCCTTATTTGCGAATCTCAATTTTCGATTCACAAATAAGGAATATGTGGGATTCGCAAAATTATTAGCAAATTCCACATACATTGCATTTTGCGATTCTCAAATTGCGATTAGCTGAAAATCGCAATTTGAGAATCGCAAAAGTCTACTTTCATACATATGGCCAACGGTGATGTACAATGTACTAAACTATTACTGTTTATATCCAAGTTATATACCCTCCTATTTGTTGTGTTCACTGGGAGAGAGGGGAGGGGGGGGGGGGAGTCAACGGCGGAGAGGCGGTCGTTGATCTAACGCACATCTGGGAGGGGTTGTGCGCATGGGCGCTGGGGGGTTAAAACGGCCACAATTGTTGATGGGGTTCCTGGCTCCACCACCGTCTTTAGTGAAGCACAGTAAGGAATCTTTTCAATCGCCCTTTCTTTTCAGACGAATAGGCGGTGCCAACGTGCCCTTTTTGGTGAAGAATCTCCTTTTTAAGAGATGCACACTGCGGTAGTGACAAACCACAATCTCTCTTTGCATTCAGTACTCACTGTTCTCAGTTACATAATGATCCTGCGGGGGTGGACTGGGCTCAGGTCCCAGACCGTGGGCAAATGTCATCTTCCCCAGACAGAGCGTTCCGCGAACCAAACCATTTTTTAAACAAGTTTAATCTCCACAATTTCTTTTAAAGACTATGGAGCATATTAACAAGGGTTTATCTCTGCTTTTTTGGCTTTAAAAGCCAAAGAAGCGGAGATAAAAATATCGCCCTATCAACAACAGGGTGCTAACATGCAAAATCGCATGTTAGCACCCTTTTTCACTGCGCTTCCATTTGCATCCGTAATGAGATGCAAAGTGGGCGTTCCAGAGCAAAATAATAGGAGAAATGTCGCTAAACGACATTTCTCCTATTATCACGCTTCATGCTAACCCTGTTAGAGACAAAAAAAGCAGCGCTAACCTCGGTTAACGCTGCTTTTTTCATCTGCTAATTTTCAGACATATGTCAACACAATCTTGGGCAAAAGTTCCTCAGGGGGAGTCTTCCTAACTGTAGGATGCTCCAATAGATCAGTTAGAAAATCAAAAGTAAATAAATGGAAATGGTTTACCTCTAATGCCAAACAAAAAGGCGGGGTTGTAGGAAGTGCGTGCAGTGAAGAAAGTGCTTCTCCTTTGTGACCTAGTGCCCTCAGACAACCATGCGGTCGCCCTAGATCATCATTGGGCGTTGCTCCTCGTGTGGGTGGCGCTGCAGTCCCTCACGGGCCCCGCAAGGGGGCTCTTTAGTGGAGTTCTTTTTGGAGATGCCGCAGTTGTGCATGGGAGTCTGGGGGCCTAGCTAGAGTGTGTGGTGGAAGTGAAACAATAAAAAAAACCTGAACAGTACCCTCAAACTAGTTTATTCAGGGGTCTGTGAGGTTTGCTTAAAAACGGGGGAGTGGACCCTGGAGAACCCTATGTATTAAATAATAGAGGCGAATGTGTAACTAAACGCTACTCTCAGGGTAAGTGCTAAAGTGAAAGAATAACAAAGAATTAGGTCAACATGTTTCGCGCATCTGGTGGTCCCTTATGGATCCAATTGCGCTTCTTTAGGACCATACTGTATGCAAAAAACAATCTGAGTTTCTTGTTGCTGGTGCCAGGCCTATTGCCCGTGAACCAGCAGTACCTTCGTCGTCAAGGTCAACAGCGTGTTGTCGCTGGCTGGTACAATCACTGGTGGTACCTTAACCCAACCTAAAAAAAGAGAATCTTATGAGGCAAAGGAAAACCAACTCCAAAAGATACATAACTGTTCAGAGGCAACAATATCATGTCATACTGCAGCATTGTTATGACTCGGCCCTATATCGGTATTGCGTAGACCACACAATGTACAATTTGCAACGTGGGATTCGTGCGTGGGCTTCCTGATGTACAATGCTAAATGAAAAAGGCTAAATATAAAGGATCTACACAAATGCCTTGGTAAAAAGGCAGGCGTGAATATGGAAACGCAGAGCGTGCAGTTAAGGACTGGGTGAGCTGTCATGGTAACTACAGGCATGGCCAAAGTAAATGAAATCAAATAATGCGTTGGTCCCACCAGATGACATGTGTATGGGGTTATAAAGTCAGAGCAATGAGCCCAAGTCGGTCAAGGTTCGAAATGACAGATTATGGAAGTCTCCGTCTGTAGCTTGTGGACACTCACTAAGCCTCTAGATCTAATAAGCTCGTGCCACTCCTTAATAGTGCACCACTCATACTAACCATAACACCCAAGAGTCTTGTAAATAACGTAGCCTCGAAATGGTTAGGGGCATGCATGCTGTAACAACATATTCATGAAAAACATACCCAATCAGTATGAGGTCTGGGCCCCATCAACGTCGGCTTGCCAACTTGGCGAGGGAGCACTGTGGATACAAGGCAAAAGTCAAAAGCGGGTTCCCAGAATCAATATATCTGTGGGGCCACTTTGAAACAAAAACGGAGTATCTGTGATGTTGAGGATAGCGGCCATAACATAACCGAAATAACTGTAACGTTTAGAATAACGGCACGTCCCAACTCCATTAATGAATCGAGTCGCAATTGAACATGAGGAGAGCAACTACGGTATCTACATCGTTTATGACAGACATCACGTTGTGGGTACTTACAATTGTCTCACTCGGCGGGCGTCCTTTGGTCCTACCCACAGCAAGCACGACGTCGGAAAGGAGCAGAACTCTCTCCTGCCCGTGTATTTGTAAGTGTTGGTGCCGTTCTAACCCCATGTCAGCTGGTCTAGGGGATGGATTACAGCAGTACCCGGAAGTTAATCGGGCTGGTGTCAGAGATGGAAAAACGTGGCGGCCATCTTGAGAGGGGTCCCGAGGGAGGTACATTAGTGTTATTCATATCTAGGGAGTCCCGTTAATTACTTAGTTGATGTTCAATGCGTGAATACTCGATTCAAAATAGATGCTACTTCTTAAGAAAGGAGTGATAGTATTAAATCTCCCGTTCTGGAGTTCCGTACTCCACTCTCCCATCGAGTATGCACGCCATATTAAAGATGGGTAACTAGAACGTCTAGCAAAGTAACGTAGTGTGTCATATACTTAGAGAGATGCCTCCCCGAGTTGTATAAAAGAGGAAGGAACAAAATCAGTGCAGGGGGAATCTGATTATATTCTGATGTATTGTTCTTACTCAGTGAGTCTATATTCGATTAGATTCCACCCATAAAAGACACCAAGGAGTGAAACAGACAGTGTCTCTTAATTCGATCAGAGGGGTTTCACCCAGGGAATTCCTTCAATCAACACCTCAAAATCACATTTCAGTCTAGATTAGACTAGATACCACCCACAATGGACAGAAAGAAAGATGTAGATCAGACAGTGTCTCTTGACTCGATCAGAGGAGTTCCACCCAGGGAATTTCTTCATTCAACCCCTCCTTATCACATTTCAAACGATGGACCCACCTTTGTTCGTACCTAAACAGAGTTTTCGGAGACCGAAGTGGGTTGGAATCGCAAGGGTGATGCCAACCACTGGGGGTAGATTCTATAAGGTAGCCCTCTCTGGTGTAATTTGTTTGGGGCGTGTGTGAATGAGGATATCTTTGAGGTTCTGTGTGCGTTTGAACGCAAAAAGTGGTGTTGGTCCTGCCGAGAAAGTGCCGGTCTTGAGAATGCCAAACCTACAACGGATATTATGACTTGTGTGACAACGTTTACAACCAGTTCCAACGCGGTACAAAAGATAGTGAAAAAACATTGGGACATTCTCAAGACCAGCACTTTCTCGGCAGGACCACCACCACTTTTTGCGTTCAAACGCACAGAGAACCTCAAAGATATCCTCATTTACACACGCCCCAAACAAATTACACCAGAGAGGGCTACCTTATGGAATCTACCCCCAGTGGTTGGGCATCGCCCTTGCGGCACATGTACTTCTTGTACTGAGACATTGACAATGAAAGAGATAGATCTAGGGTTGATGACACCATGGCGCCTAACGAAACATACAACTGCAACACCGTTAACTGTATTTACATGATCCAATGGCCGTGTAAGCTCAGGTACATTGGTATGACTATACGCCAGGTTAAAGTACGGATAAAAGCCGCATACGTACAGGTAAAACCAACACAAAGGTGCTATCCCACTTTGCTGAGAAGAAACACCCAGCCACTAGTATTAGATGGATAGTGATTGATTCCAACCCACTTTGGGCTCCGAAAACTCTGTTTAGGTACGTACAAAGGTGGGTCCATCGTTTGAAATGTGATAAGGAGGGGTTGAATGAAGAAATTCCCTGGGTGGAACTCCTCTGATCGAGTCAAGAGACACTGTCTAATCTACATCTTTCTGTCCATTGTGGGTGGTATCTAGTCTAATCTAGACTGAAATGTGATTTTGAGGTGTTGATTGAAGGAATTCCCTGGGTGAAACCCCTCTGATCGAATTAAGAGACACTGTCTGTTTCACTCCTTGGTGTCTTTTATGGGTGGAATCTAATCGAATATAGACTCACTGAGTAAGAACAATACATCAGAATATAATCAGATTCCCCCTGCACTGATTTGTTCCTTCCTCTTTTATACAACTCGGGGAGGCATCCCTCTAAGTATATGACACTAAGTTACTTTGCTAGACGTTCTAGTTACCCATCTTTAATATGGCGTGCATACTCGATGGGAGAGTGGAGTACGGATCTATCCCAGAACTGGAGATTTAATACAATCACTCCTTTCTTAAGAAGTAGCCTCTATTTTTAATCGAGTATTCACGCATTGAACATCAACTAAGTAATTAACGGGACTCCCTAGATATGAATAACACTAATGTACCTCCCTCGGGACCCCTCTCAAGATGGCCGCCTCGTTTTTCCATCTCTGACACCAGCCCGATTAACTTCCGGGTACTGCTGTAATCCATCCCCTAGACCAGCTGACATGGGGTTAGAACGGCACCAACACTTACAAATACACGGGCAGGAGAGAGTTCTGCTCCTTTCCGACGTCGTGCTTGCTGTGGGTAGGACCAAAGGACGCCCGCCAAGCGAGACAATTGTAAGTACCCACAACGTGATGTCTGTCATAAACGATGTAGATACCGTAGTTGCTCTCCTCATGTTCAATTGCGACTCGATTCATTAATGGAGTTGGGACCTGCCGTTATTCTAAACGTTACAGTTATTTCGGTTATGTTATGGCCGCTATCCTCAACATCACAGATACTCCGTTTTTGTTTCAAAGTGGCCCCACAGATATATTGATTCTGGGAACCCGCTTTTGACTTTTGCCTTGTATCCACAGTGCTCCCTCGCCAAGTTGGCAAGCCAACGTTGATGGGGCCCAGACCTCATACTGATTGGGTATGTTTTTCATGAATATGTTTTTACAGCATGCATGCCCCTAACCATTTCGAGGCTACGTTATTTACAAGACTCTTGGGTGTTACGGTTAGTATGAGTAGTGCACTATTAATGAGTGACACGAGCTTATTAGATCTAGAGGCTTAGTGAGTGTCCACAAGCTACAGACGGAGACTTCCATAATCTGTCATTTCTAACCTTGACCGACTTGGGCTCATTGCTCTGACTTTATAACCCCATACACATGTCATCTGGTGGGACCAAGGCATTATTTGATTTCATTTACTTTGGCCATGCCTGTAGTTACCATGACAGCTCACGCAGTCCTTAACTGCACGCTCTGCGTTTCCATATTCACGCCTGCCTTTTTATCAAGGCATTTGTGTAGATCCTTTATATTTAGCCTTTTTCATTTAGCATTGTACATCAGGAAGCCCACGCACGAATCACACGTTGCAAATTGTACATTGTGTGGTCTACGCAATACCGATATAGGGCCGAGTCATAACAATGCTGCAGTATGACATGATATTGTTGCCTCTGAACAGTTATGTATCTTTTGGAGTTGGTTTTCCTTTGCCTCATAAGATTCTCTTTTTTTAGGTTGGGTTAAGGTACCACCAGTGATTGTACCAGCCAGCGACAACACGCTGTTGACCTTGACAACGAAGGTACTGCTGGTTCACGGGCAATAGGCCTGGCACCAGCAACAAGAAACTCAGATTGTTTTTTGCATATAGTATGGTCCTGAAGAAGCGCAATTGGATCCATTAGGGACCACCAGATGCGCGAAACATGTTGACCTAATTCTTTGTTATTCTTTCACTTTAGCACTTACCCTGAGAGTAGCGTTTAGTTACACATTCGCCTCTATTATTTAATACATAGGGTTCTCCAGGTTCCACTCCCCCGTTTTTAAGCAAACCTCACAGACCCCTGAATAAACTAGTTTGAGGGTACTGTTCAGGTTTTTTATTGTTTCACTTCCACCACACACTCTAGCTAGGCCCCCAGACTCCCATGCACAACTGCGGCATCTCCAAAAAGAACTCTGCTAAAGAGCCCCCTTGCGGGGCCCGTGAGGGACTGCAGCGCCAACCACACGAGGAGCAACGCTCAATGATGATCTAGGGGGACCGCATGGTTGCCTGAGGGCACTAGGTCACAAAGGAGAAGCACTTTCTTCACTGCACGCACTTCCTACAACCCCGCCTTTTTGTTTGGCATTAGAGGTAAACCATTTCCATTTACTTACTTTTGATTTTCTAACTGATCTATTGGAGCATCCTACAGTTAGGAAGACTTCCCCTGAGGAAGTTTTGCCCAAGATTGTGTTGACATATTTGACTTTGGGAGCAAGGGCACTGGACCTCATTTTTTCTGTTCTAAGTTTCCTATTTCAGCTCCTAGTCCCCCCCTCTTTTAGTGTATACAACACAATTTTCAGACATAGCAATGTAATCCAATGGGAGGTGGATTACATGGCTAAGTCCACCATGGGTTATCAACAAGGACATCCCTATCCTTGAAGTTTTATCGCTGCATTACCAGCGATAACCTCCCAAAATGCCGCTATCGCCGGATTTTTTATCGCCTAGGCGGTTAGCGTAGTTAATAACGCGACAACCAGGCGATATTATCCAGCGATAGCGGGCGTTAAAAAAATTTAACGCTAAGCACCCTTAGCGTTAAATTTCCCTGTTCCTTGTTAATATGCCCCTATGACTGTTCGAGTTCTCAAAATTTCTCAAGTGACAGAAAACTACAATGAAGATATGCCTTAGGAAAAGCAATATTATTTGTAAGAATTCCGTGAAGATTGTTGTGTGTGTTAAATGCTCACCGCGTGACATGTTCAAGACCTGCATATCTTGAGGGCGAATCACGGGGAGGCCAGTTCAACCATTCTCCCTTCCTAAAGTGAAATGATACTGGGACCACTGCCTACTAGCATTCACAATCCTCAAATATGGCAAGCATTTGGTGAGAAGCAATACAATCTACAAATATGTTTTTATTTTTTATATTCAGTGAGTGACAAAGAGAGCAGAAAAGGACAGGGCCAGACAGTAGTACAAGAAGCGTATGACGTCATGGGGACCATGGCTAACGCAAGATATGGAAAATATTGTGGAGCTTAACAGAGAGATAAGGAAAGGAAGTCACTGGGAAACTAGGAGAGACAGGAAGAGAAGGGAATCAACCAGGGTGCAGTAACTGAGAAAGTGAGAAGGGAAGGCTGGAATTGCCAAGTGCCACATTCAAAGACAGTAGACGCCATGAGCTGGAGGAGCGGTACCAATATTTATCTGTATCATACTGGAACATGTCTTACCATGGAGTACCATTGACTCTACTCAACAACTACAGTCCATTCTAGAACTTCTTCTCCTCGCTTCTGCCACACAACACAGACCCACACCAGTCAAATTCACAGCCATCCTTCAGAACAGGATGTCACACACATATACACCTAACTATACAATTACACATTTCTCCATTCTTTCCCTAAACCAGGACTCCCCTTCATCACGTAAGACTCTACTCATAACCACACCCAACACCCAACATTCACATCACATTCATACTAATCACAGGCAATGCTGTTTTATAAAATGATGTTCAAGTTAGGTAACCTCAAATGCACTTTCCCTCTATTACTCCCAGGGTTAGACTGACCTATAGGGCAATCAGCCAGTGCTCACTTGGCTGGTCTGACAGATCAGGGTGTGGTTCTTTTTGGGTGTGGGCCTGGGTTATGGTCTGGTGAGCCGATTTTTACTTTTGATTTCCCCTATATTACCATAAACATTGCCTGCAGCAAACACAAATTCATATTGTCTCCTGTACTTTACAAATACCCCAGCAGTGTGTCTTTACAAGTCCAAAACAGGCCTGATTTGCAAAAGTGGGCCGCTTTTTTAGCTGTCAGTGGTTCGCTAATGGGGGCCACTTTTATTTTGGTGCCCAGACTTAATTTTTATCCCAGTCCAACACTGATTGCTCCAAACCCACCCCCTCCACCTTCAGACTTAACACCACTATTTACGTTTGGCTTTTCATTATCTCTGTCTCTTTGACTAGCTCCAAGCATGAGTGGCCCACAAAACTGGCCATTCCTGCATGGAATAACCAGGAACCATCCGATTTTCTAAGCAAACCTAACAAACATTGAAATCTTAATAGCTCACCAATTCACCGTTAAACTTAATTCTATTCAAACCCCTATTTTAACTCATTTTCTGAAAAGTATCTTAGGAGGGAGTAGCCTGCAACACACCATGGGAGGGTCAGCCTTATTTCGTATACCATGAATGCATTGGAATATTTCATGTATGCCCTTTTAAAGCATATTGTTTTTTAGGAAAATCATGTGAAAATGTGATTTAAATTCACTATTTGACAATTTTTTTCAAAATATCCTCCCCACCCCCAAGATCTCTTATTGATATGGGTGTGTTGGTGGCATTCGCAACAGGTATTGGGCCTCGTTGCTTTCAAAGATCACCAGGTACCAACAGTCCCATCTCCACTGCGGTTTGTTCTTGCAGCCCAGTGATGGTGCATCTGTGAATACTCATGTGATGATGTGCTACATCATCGTCACAGGATTGGACTGCAGCATTGGCCTAAATACAAGATTTGTGTTACTGCTGCCTGGGATGGCTCCACCTCCATTCGGTAAGTGGGTTGGGCTGGTCAAGTGAGTAGCCTGCAGGTTTATCTATGCCTCCCCTGTGTATCAGGGCCATCTAGTATGCAGAATACCCCTCCCAGCCGGTTACTGTGAGATCCCGGGTGGACTCAAGAACAGGTCTCAGAGGTAGAACCTCTATCTATCAATATCTGCCTGTGTCTTTAAGGAGGAGAGAGAGAACAAAGTAAGGGAACAGAGGTGAAAGCAGCAGAAAGGAAAAGGGAGACAAGAAGATGTATGGTGTGAAAGGGAGACTTGGAAGATGGAAGTGGAAGATGGTGACAACAAGAAAGGAGAAAGAAAAGAATTGCAGAAAGACTGATATAGAGGTAGAAAGAAAGCTGTTCAGGGGATTACCCAGAGTAGAAAATGATTAAGACAATTTGGGGAGCAAGGAAAAAATGGTAAGAGAGAAGAGGGAGGGGGCAAGGAAGAAACTGGGTATAGGTACGAAGGGGAAAACAGATCTATTGGAAGAACAAAGCAGGAGACGTGAGAGAAATTCAGGAATACTATGGTTTCAGAAAGGAGGAGACATGGGGTTGACGGAAAACATGTGAGAGAAGGAGAAAGGATGAGTAGTAATAGGACATGGAAAATAAGTATAAGTAGAAAAATGTGTATAAAAGACACAATTTTCCTCCATTTTGTTCCAAATAATGGGGAGAACTGCCAAACCTACACTCCAAGCATTCTTTGGCCCAGTCCATGCAGCAGGAGAAAGAGTGTGATGAAAGGGCAGCTTATAGTTCCTAGTGAAACCCTGGACACCAAGCCAATCTGTGAACTGGATTGATGTGAAGGTCAGACTTGAAGGTTAAGAACCAATGACATTAAACAATGATATAAATTTAACCCTAGGCTTTTAGAAAGATAGTTAAAACTGTTTCAGCATCAGAGCAACTTTTGGTGGTGGAAACCTTGAGGTTGCTGTGGAACTGGAACGTGCTGGGACAGCTAGAGACGTGGGGCAAGCCAAAGGCAGTGCAAGCTCTCCAGTTAAATTGTAGGAATCCATTTCTGCAGCTCCACCACTCAGGTGATGGTTGTTGGTGGCCTTTCTCTTGCTTCCAGGCCGGCTGGTAGACAGAGAACTCATGGCTCATGTGGGGCCTCGATTTCCTAAGTTATCTCCCATGCATCCCGTCAGTCAACTGGTTCTTGGACAGGTCTTCAGTGGTCTATGCATCTACTTAAAGGAATATATTTCTGGTCCCTCGCAAGTCAACAAAATTAAGGTTTTACAGGAATTTAGGCTTGCACCTAGTTTGAGGGGAAGTAACCACAAGCAAATGTTCCTTTTCTGGAATTGTGTTTGCTCAATATTAATGTGGAAAGCCCCAGCAATGACCAGACCATATACACGAGTACTGTTTCTAGAGGTTTACTTGTCGCGTAATCCATCCCACTTTGGAGACATGTGCTGGAATCTTGGACCAACCACATTGATGCTTGTGTTAAATACAAAAGGGCCATACGTAGGAAGCCAGATTGCGATCGCAAACGCTGAAATTCGCAGACTTTCAGCGTTTGTGATCGCAGTTTGGGCAGTGTGCTATGTAGCAGACAAAAACCCACTCGCAAAATAAGGAATTGCAAAATTTGCGATTCCCTATTTTGCAAATATAGTTAAGGAATCCCAAATTGCGATACCTTAAATGCAATGTAGGAAGCACCCAGGTTGTGCGATTTTGGCTTAAGAAATCGCAAATTACTACCAACTTCAGGTTGGTGGTAATTTACGATTGTCTTCCCATTCATTCCTATGGGCCTTCTATCCCATAGGAATGAATGGGAAGGTATTCCTTATTTGCAAATCTCAATTTGTGATTCGCAAATAAGGAATATGTAGGATTTGCAAAATATTTTGCAAATCCTACCTATATTGCGTTTTGCGATTCTCTAATTGCGATTCCCTAAAAATCGCAATTTGAGAATCGCAAAAAACGTTTTACCTACATATGGCCCAAAGTCTTTTACTATTTCCTGAGAAAGGCATCTTACTCCTTTGTCCGTCTCAGACTCAGATTCTGGAGCAAGGAGAACAAGGCCAGACTACTTTGGACTGGTCAAGCTGTCAATATGGATCGGCCCCAAATAAAGCCTAATAGAATGCCCCAGTTGAAAGGTGTCAGCCAGCAACTAAATATGAGGTGGAGGTGTGGGTATCAGAGAAACCCTAAATTAAATGAAGTAAAGAGGTTGCACTTGTAAGGAACAGTTTTTGGAATTGAGGTAGCAAGGATACCATTGGATGAGTGCAAGCAAAGCAACTAGACCCCCTTACTACTGGAAGGCAGAGAAAATACAACAATAAACTCAGTGAATAATGGCGCCACTACACCTGCTGCACAACTGGTAGCTACTCTCCTAGTTTCTGGGTGGAGGTTTTGACCCAAGGAATGTTCAGGCTTCTATTTCTAACCTGGACAAAGGATAACCAGAAGCAGATGGAGGCATATGCAATTTTAAAGGTGCCATCCAAGTATATGTGTACCTACCTGTGCAGGCACACGCATGCACACACACCTTCACCCGCACAAATTTCTCTCCAAACACACACGTCCTACATTTTGAGTCTTGGAAAGGACCCACCGCTGTGGTGACCCGGATCAACTGTTGCCAGTAGAAGACAAAAGACAGTTTCTCTACCGAGAGTCAAGGCCTATATCCCTGAGCTAGAAATGTTAATACCACTGCCAGTCATTTCATTGCCAGAGGAGAAAGTGCAGTAAACTCTAGGGGTGGGCATAAATCACGTAGTTTACTGTAATGTAGTCATGCAAAATTACAACAAAATGACACAAGATTACATGGAATTATGAGAAGAGCGTAACCCATCATTTAGCTCTATTTTCTTAAAACAAAATTAACCCTCTAGTCCAAAATGCATCAGAGGATGCATGTTGCCCTACGAAAATAGCGCTAAATGCAATAGGACACGAATAGCAGTGGCTAGAGGCCGCTCACGCTTGCTAAGTTTATTGTTCCAGTGGTAGACAATTTGTGCCAGATTACTCATAATTATGTGAACAAGTGTAATCACGTAAATTTTGGTAATTGTGTGTCAAAAGAGTAACACGTTAATACTTAGATTATTCTGTCATAATTGAATTTTCGCCAAGGCCTAAGAAACACCATTACGCAGGCTGGAGCTTCACTCTGAGTGACACTATAACAACATAGTAATAGATGGAGCTCCTCTAGTGCACTTCCAGATTGTCATGTTCAGTGGACCTACAATGGAAGGCTAGAAAACACATACTGATTAGGATAGCACAGCTTTTCCCAACTGCACAGATGACATTATTCCCATAGTAGGCATTTGTAAATGGCTGATCACTCTGATCACTTTTGCAAGCATACATAGAGTGTGGTGAGCTTTTTCTGGCACCCATAGAGAGTGGTAATCTTCCTGATTTTGTCATCAGCTGTTGGTCACCGTTGTCTCCGAATGGCTCCAGATGGTTCAGGTATTCCTCCTGCAACTTTATCTATCCCAGGCAATTAATATTTCTCTTGAGCTTTGTGTGACTGTGTGTACATTCTAGATCCGTTCTAGAACCTGAAGTTGATGGTACTTTTTCTCAGCATGAAAGCGTGGAGAGAAGTCGTTAGCAATGTTAATCCATTTAATCGCAGTTTCTCTAGACCCATAGCAACCGCAGACTGCCAACTAAGGTTAGTTGATTTATTACAAAGCCTAAAGTAAGTGAACATACAGGCACCTCAAGACGAGGGTGTAGAAATACATTGGAGCCAACATAAAGCCAAATCTGCGAATAAAGTTATGTCGGTTCAACATGCACAAGACAATGAATTCAAGAGTTAGGATGCAGAAAATCTGAAAGCATAAGCATAAGTTACCCTGCATTGAGGGTTGGTGTAGATAAAGCATTAATCTACCGCTACACCGGCACTAGCGTGACATCCCAACACAAGCATTCTTCAGGGCAAGATATGTAAAGGTGTCACCATGTGGAGTCTTCCTTAGAAGTCTCTCCACTTCAATGGGCCAGGCACCATAAAGCTACAGAGTCAGAGCTTGTTCTAAGATGCTCTCTCTCCGAGGGCAAAGAAGAAGTGGGGCTCTCTCACTACTTGCAATATCCCAATTTCACAGTTGTCTTCACAGGATTTCTTTCAGGTCACGCCATCCGATCAGACCACATTCTTATTGGTAGTTTTCCACGGGATGGCAATGTTAGCGAACAGTGACAAGATAACCTTGATTCTAAGGGTGGGTTGGCGAAATCTGCTCCGCCAGTGGAGTTTGTGGAATTTTGCCAACTCCGTAATCCACTGGGAACGCTGAGTTCAGCAAAACCTTTGATTCCGTGGCGTGGTGGAGTTTGCCACTGCTGCCCTCCCTGTGGAGAGAGTTAAGGGGCGAGGACTGAGGAGGACCACGTCTTACCTGGGTCTGGCGTTCTTCGGTGTGCCTGGGCTGTCCTCATCCTGGTCTCCTCGGGGCAAAAGCAAATCTCCTATGCTGCGCAGTCCTCCCAGACGTACAATACTATCAGATACGATTCTATCTTAAAAATAGAAATCGTGGAGGGACTTACCGCGTTCATATTTAATGGGTATGTCACAATTGCACTCATAACAATTTGAGGCCATCACAGGTGGCCTGCTGAGGTCAGCAGAAAACATTTGTGATTTCTTTTCAATAAATGATTTATTTTAAAATTCAGACCATTTTGCAGGAAAAGTTGTTAGTGGTTCCTTTGCCTACTCTGTGACCAGATTTTGTTGCAAAACATTGATACATTTCATACCGATTTGGTATTGGAATTGATGACAATAACATGCTTGTTTAAGATATCTAGGAGTTAAAAAACATTTCTGACTCCTAAAATGGAGTTGGAACATGAGAAAAACATTTTCACAGTCGCAAGTGCCAAAATGGAGAGTTTGAGACTGTTAAAAATGAATAGTATATCTGGCCTTATGAACATCTGGTGGCCAGCCCCATACCTGAAACGAGAACATAACCATACTTGAGACCAAAAGCTGCAAGAAGGAAAAACAATGGAAGAAGGGCCGTCTCCATCTATGCTCCCTGGTTCTGGAACAATCTTCTCAGTGATAGCAGAACTGCTCCAATCCCAGTGGCAGCTAGTAAGATTTGGAGGGAGGGGCGGGCGGGACACACACACACACACACACGGACACACGGACACACACACACACCACTCACAACCATGCATTCACACACGCGTGCACACACACACAGAAACACATTCAGTCACAACACTCTTTCCCAAACATTCAAACATGCACGCACACACCAAACAATTTAAAACGAAAACAAAACACACTTACCTTCAGAAACACACTTACCTTCACACACTTGCCTTCCCTCATTGAGGGAAGGCAGCAGTCCAAACGTCATCACAGAGTGGGATGGAGTCAGTGAGACTACTGACCTCACCCCACGCTGTGATGACGTGTCACTGATTGACACTCGAGCCTGGGCGCTTCAGGGCTTAAAACTGAAGAGCCCAGGCGCGAGGCAATCAGTGACGCTACCAATCATAACTGAGGGGATGGCCTCAGCAACTTGTGCTGAGCTGAGAACGTCACGCCCAACGGAGCTGTGACTTTCTCAGCTCAGCAAAGTTCAGTTCAGGCAACAAGAAGCCAGTGCTAAATGCACATGTCTGGCTCCTTGCTGCTTAAACTGAAAGGGAACAGTGTCTGTCAGGCTGACCTTTTTTCAGCCTGACAGACACTGTTCATACGGGGCAAAAGGTGGGCGTGGCCCCTCCGCCCAAATGGACCGGCCGTGCCTGTCCAATCCTCATGTAATTTGGAATGATGCACAAGACACATTTCTTCATGGAATGCTGCCTACTGCCTGAATATGCTTGCACCGCTCCTTGGGCACTCATGTTCAGCCTTCTGGTGCTTCCAAGCTAGTTTATAATATAATGCTGATGTAAGTGAGCTACAGATCACTATTAGGAAGAATATTCTTCAAAGACTTTCTATGTCTCTGACCAATTAGAAAAAGAGCAATTTAGTTGGCTTATTCAGGAGAAACCTGAAGGGGGCTAACTTTATTGTGGTAATTTTGTATTCTTATCCAGCTCTACATCAATAAAACACAAGACCATATTTTGTTATTATAAAACTGATCTTTATTCAGTACAAAAATTATGCATGAATCCAGTCTTTAGCAAAGTCCGCTGTGTTTTACACATGCCTGGGTAACAAATGAGGGAACATGATAAAAGGGGCATGTCGAAATATCGACTACAGAAACATTGTGCTGCCAAACAAAATATTGTGGCCAGGTATATCAAAGACCAAAATATTGAGAAGGTAAGTATATATAGATAAGTATAGATTTGCTATGCTTTAATATATATATATATCCATATCCATACTAATATAAAAAAGAGAGAGCCCAAACCTTTGAGGCGGGTAATCTCAGGAACCACAGCACCAATCACAACACCTAATACAACGTTGGAAAGGGCAGTTGCAGCAGAAGGACATAGGCTATGCAACGCCCACCATATACATTTAAAAGGTAAAAGAACCGTGACAGGAAAGTAGTCCCTTGTGGGCGTGTCTGCGTTGTGCTGTGGGCGTGTGCTGGGGGTGTGACAAACGCTGGGGGCGTGTGGTACGTTCCGCCCTCCATGCCATGTCTCATATAGTGTGTTAATCCCACCCTGCTCCCTTTAAATACCCCTGCACCCCATAATCATACCCTTAAACACTAACCCATCTTAACCCTATAAATATACCCTGTACCCCAAAATCCAAACCTATCCCTAAACCCTAAAAATACCCACTACCCCAAAACCCAAACCTACCCCTGAACCCTATAAATACCCCTGTACCTCAAAACCCAAACCTACCCCTGAACCCTAAAAATACCCCTGTACCCCAAAACCCAAACCTAGCCCTGAACCCTAAAAATACCACTGTACCCCAAAACCCAAACCTACCCCTGAACCCTAAAATACCCCTGTACCCCAAAACCCAAACCTAGCCCTGAACCCTTAAAATACCCCTGTACCCCAAAACCCAAACCTACCCCTGAACCCTAAAAATACCCCTGTACCCCAAAACCCAAACCTAGCCCTGAACCCTAAAAATAACCCTGTAACCCCAAACCTACCCCTGAACCCTAAAATACCCCTGTACCCCAAAACCCAAACCTAGCCCTGAACCCTAAAAATACCCCTGTACCCCAAAACCCAAACCTAGCCCTGAACCCTTAAAATACCCCTGTACCCCAAAACCCATACCTATCCCTAAACCCTGAAACTTCCCCTGTACCCCAGAACCCGAAACTATATCTGAACCCTTAAAATACCCAAACACCCCCAAACATATACCTCAGTACCCCAAAACATATCCCCCTATACCCATACTTACCTTATCCAAACATAAAAAAATAAAACATGCTTTTACCATTCATGCATTTACAATGAATTTCGTTGTAAATGTATGCGTGGTAAAAGCATATAAAATGTAATGCCATGTGTTATAATGGCATTGCGGAGTCATGGTACTCCCGTAATGAAAGTATGCGGAGTGATAGTATGCGGAAAGAAAGTTGCGGAATAATGGGTGTTTACGGCGGCCCACATCTCCAGCAACATACTCATATTTTTTCACCACCCATTTGAAAAATGCACAGGTCTCTCTCATTGATGGCCAGCACCGACATACAGTTTTAGACACACCTCCCGCCACAAGTTCTAGAATTGCGAACTTTAGAGCTGGGGAGCTACGTTTGAATCTTGGCATCAGCTCAACATCCTGTGATTCCAGGCAAATCGCTTTGTCTCCCCGTGCCTACCACAAATGAATGTGTTCTTCTGTAATGTAAATTGTGCTCATGCCATGTTGTCGAGTTTGCGCTATATAATATTGCAAGGAAAACTAAAGTAGGGAAACTCGAGTTCACACACTACTGAACGCGCACTCTTAAGTGCATCAGCAGTGCACTGTGAATCGGAGCGTTTCACAGGCCTGTCCCAGATAAGAAATGCTATCTAAACGAAATCCTACAAAACAATATACTACTGGCCGGCAGCAATTCATACCCGGACAACGTCGGGATGGGCTGCTAGTATATATATATATATATGAAAAGCTCCAAAAATGAAAGCCAGCACTCGCAGGGGGTTAAACCCCAGTAGGATTTATTTGGCACAAAAGAAATATGTACAAGCGCGTTTCAGCGCTACGCCTCCGTCAGTGTATATACATATATATATCTATACTAATATAATAAAGAGAGAGCCCAAACCTTTGAGGCGGGTAATCTCAGGAACCACAGCACCAATCACAACACCCAATACAGCATTGGAAAGGACAGTTGCAGCAGATGGACATAGGCTATACAGCTGGCCACCATATACATTTGAAGGGTAAAAGAACCTTAGGGGCAAAGTAGTCCCTTGTGGTCGTGGGCGTTCTGCTGGGGGCGGGAGTGTGTGCGTTGTGCTGGGGGCGTGGCCATACAGCGATGGGCGCGGCATTCGCTACGTGTTAGTACTTCCTTGTGGCCGTGTGCGTTGTGTTGGGGCCGGAAATCAGGTAAAACAAGCGTTTACAGGGCTCCGTTGTGGGCATGTGGGGGCGTGGCAAACGCGACGTGTTAGTACTTCCTTGTGGCCGTGTGCGTTGTGCTGGGGGCGGAAATCTGGGGGCGGAAATCAGGTAAAACAAGCGTGTGCGTTGTGCTGGGGGCGGAAATCTGGGGGTGGAAATCAAGTAAAACAAGCGTGTGCATTGTGCTGGGGGCGTAAATCACGTGTGCGTTGTGCTGGGGGTGGAGATCTGGGTGCGGAAATCGGGTAAAACAAGCTTGTGCGTTGTGCTGGGGGCGGAAATCAGGTAAAACAAGCGTTTACAGGGCTCCGTTGTGGGCATGTGGGGCCGTGGCCATACAGCAATCGGCGCGGCATTCAACGGGGCTCCATGGCGGGCATGTGGGGGCGTGGCCATACAGCAATCAGCGCGGCATTCAACGGGCATTCGGCAAAAAGGGGGCGCGGAAATCCTGCAAAACAAGCGTTCACAAGACTCCGTTGTGGTCGTGTCTATACCCGGACAACGTCGGGACGGGCTGCTAGTATATATATATATATATATTCACTGAAAAAACCATAGGTTATAGACCATATATAGTTAGGAATTAGCATTTACAAAACCTTGAAAATTCACTGAAAAAACCATAGGTTATACACCATATATAGTTAGGAATTAGCATTTAAAAAACCTTATTTTACTCACACAAAACCATTGAAATTCCATATATAGTTAGTTGTACTAACTATATATCGCGCACCCGCAATCCACTGCTGATCATGTCACATATTACATCATTCATGACATGGTCAGTGACATCACTGATGACATCACTGATGACATCTCAAATGACATCACTGATGACATCACTGATGACATCTCAAATGACATCACTGATGACAACATCCAGTGACTGTATTTTTCTGTAAAGTTAAAATATGTCTTACATATTGAAGATTGAGTGGATGTATAAGTGTCTGGATGAATGATTTAGTAGGTGCATGACTGACTGTATGAATGAGTGATTAAATGTGTCTCACTGAGTGCATGGGTTAGTGACTAAACTGTCTTAATTTGTGCATCATTATGTCTGTTGTTCTGAAAACTGCTGCATGTGTTGTTCAGTAGCTATATGAGTAACTATATGGGTTATTGATTGGTTGCCCAAGTATTTGTATGGGAGACTGAGTGTGTGTGTGGGTGGCTGGGAGGTGTATGACTCTGTGCATAGATGTGTGAGCAGTTGATTCACTAGATGTATGGGTTCAAAAGTGCATGTGGAAACAGCTGTATGGGCGGTTGACTGTGTGCATGAGTGTATTGGTGAGTGAATGGATATCTCAGTGCTACATGTCAAAGTAAGTACATATGTAAAACACAGTACATGTGAGAGTTGACATATATAAATAACTGTGCAAAAGAGCCAGTGAATGTGTGAGTGGCTGTATGGATCATTGTGAACTTGTATCAGGGATTGTATAAGAGAGTAAATATGTGTTAGTATATGTTTGAATAAGTAAGGTGTGTATAACTGTATAGTTGAGGAAATGGAGGTGTGATTGATTCTTTGCATGACTGACTAGGTGTGTGAGTAACTCCATGGATGAGTGACAGTCTGTGAGTGTCTGTTTACACTGAGTGTATCTAAGGTTATATTAGAGTCTGAAGAGCTTCATCGTATTATCACATGAATGATGTCATCAGTGATGTGATCAGTAATGTCAAATGAGATGTCATCAGTGATGTCATCAGTGATGTTATTTGAGATGTCATCAGTGATGTCATCAGTGATGTCACTGACCATGTCATGAATGATGTAATATGTGACATGATCAGCAGTGGATTGCGGGTGCGCGATATATAGTTAGTACAACTAACTATATATGGAATTTCAATGGTTTTGTGTGAGTAAAATAAGGTTTTTAAATGCTAATTCCTAACTATATATGGTGTATAACCTATGGTTTTTTCAGTGAATTTTCAAGGTTTTGTAAATGCTAATTCCTAACTATATATGGTCTATAACCTATGGTTTTTTCAGTGAATTTCATTGGTTTTTTAAAAGCTAATATCTATAGCTGTAAAATGTATTCTTCTTTAAATCCAAAAATATATTTTATATGTTTATTAATAATTTTTTTTTTATATATTTTTTGTTTCGCTCCCGGTCCGCGAACCGGAAAGCTTTCCGTTAGCTTAAATTGATGCCGCGACCCGGTCCGCGAACCGGTAAACGTTCCGTTTGCGCAACTGCCGCTTTAGAAATCAACATCGTGACGCGTCGCAAAAGCGCGACGTATCGCGTTGCCGCGTAATGCGTCTTATGACGTACCGCGTTAGCGCACCCGGAAGTGCCCCGGGGCGCGGACCGAGGCGCGAAGCGCAGCGACCCGGAAGCTATCCGGGGCGCGGACCGGAGCGCGTAACGTAAGCATAACAGGTCATGTGACTTGTTAATAACACTTTTCATTGGTTCATTTCACTTTTGGTTTCATAATCATGTACGGCTAGGTCAGGTGACCTAAAAATAACACTTTTCATTGGTTGAGAACTATTGTTTTTCCCAAATGATGAAAACCCCTCCTTCTTTCCTCACTCTGACTTTCATCATTGTGAGAGGAAGACCTTTATTAATACTTGAGAAATGGCTTCAGTAGTTGCTTCAGCTGGTGCACCCCCACCACCACCTCCACCTCCTCATGGGAAGAGAGGACCACCTCCCCAGGTCATGACCAACACAGAGGAGGAAGAAGAAGAAATAGAGGAAGAGGAGAGAGAAGAACCACAGTTCTTGGAAGAGATGCCCCGGGTTTCCCATAGGAAAGCCAGTTTCATCTGGCAGTTTTATTCAATCCCTCCAGGGCAAAAGAAAGTGAATGCGAGGTATGTCACCTGCCTCATCTGCAAAGATAAATTATCAAGAGGGACTGATAAAAAGTATAGTTATGGGAACTATACCATGCATAGGCACATGACCAGGAGGCATCCACTCAATTACAGCCGGGCGGAAATACGGGATATGGAACAAAATCCAACATCAACTCCTGTGGCCAGGTCAAGATCGTCAATATCATTGACACCAGCAGAGGCACGGGAAACTGTGCCAAACATCCAAGAGAATTTTGGCCACATGAAACATACTTGTATGCACTGTGGTGCGTTGATAGCATGTGGCAACATGAGTATCAATTCAATAAACCTAGCTTACAACAATCATAATTGCCCTAACCGCCCCCAGTAATTTTTTTTTTGCTCCTGTTGAGCCCTTTTCAATGCCTGTTTTTTGTTGTTCCCCCCCCCAAAAAAAACCAAAAAATATATAAAATCGTTCAAAAAATACAAAAAAACCTAAAAATTTTAAAAAAATAACAAAAAAATATAAAACAACAAAAACATTAAAAAAAAAGTTCTTTTCAGAACTACCTCCCCTTTCAAAAAAAATTGCTAGAATGTTTAGCACTCTGGCAAGCTCTATTTCTTTTGGTTCGCTTCCCGGTTAGCTTCCCGGTACGCGGACCGGGAGCTAACCAAAAAAATAAAAAAAATAAAAAAGAGTAAGTATAAGGAAAGTAAACAGAGAGTGATGTTAAAAGAAAGACAGCTATAGGGAGTAAAGAAGAGATACTGTTTAATAGATCTATTTACCGAAGAAAAGACGGAAGAGGGTATAATTGTGAAAAACAAAATAGATAAGGAAGTGAAAGAAAAAAAAAGAGAGTAGAACAATAACAAAGAAGAGTTTCTTGGAGAATGTGAGTGAATGTTCAAAATAAGATTAAAACATGGGGAATAACAGAGAGAAAAAATAGAAAACAGAAAACAAAAAATAACAGAAAAAGATTAATTGAAACAGCAAAGAAATGTAAGTAAAATAGAGCCATATCATCAACATAGGCAATAAAAGTTTTGCAGCTTTTATCGGCAGAAATGTGTCGCTAAAGCCGCTTTTGCGGCAGAAAACTGCCGCTAAAACCACTTTTGCACCAGTTTTCTGCCAATAAAAACAGCAATAATTTTATTGGCTGTGTTCATAATATGCCCCTTAGTGTGCTTCAACTACACAGAGAAAGCATTATGAACAAGTAGTGATAGAGTGATCAGTCAAAGACACTAAGAGTAATAGAGACGGAGTGAGTGAACAAGAGTGAGGAACTATGAGAAGAGAGGGACTGAGAAAAAGAGTGGAAGGAGTTGAGTAAGTAGGTAATAGAGAAAGGAATGAGGGAAGTAGCAAAGGCAGGAAACTGAGGGTTAAAGAAATGAAGCAGTGGAACTAATAGAAGTTAAATGTGATAGAAATGTAACGAAAAGAGTACAAAACATTTACCTTATAATTGTCGTTAAATTACTCACTTTTTGTTTTTATACTTTCAATCTGTGAAAGAGAGAACAAACATTTGAAAAATATTAAAACATGTATTTAAAAATTACAAAAGACAAGGGAAAAGATTGAAGGACAAACAGTTTTTCAACAACTTTGACACTTACAGAAGCTTCTGCTTCTCCAGGCCCCCTACACAGTCCTAAAGATATACATTTTAAACTAACAGTATCTTGTTGCAGATGAAGTGAGGCCTATCTTAAAACATGGTGCATCTTTTGCATTGCTGTTGTCTCAGAAAAGTGTTGCAAGACACTAAAATTTTAAATGATTGCTTCAGGATGCCAATAAGATGTGTCCTATCCAGAGGTTTGTTTGAGGTGAGGCCTACTCAGGGTTGCAGATGAAATTTAGAGTTGTTGAAGAGTACAGAGAAGATAATACATTTGCAGGCCTACCAATGAAGTGAGTCATGTCCACTGCACTCTTGAACAAAGGCCAAACCTCCTCTGTTTCCCTGGACAGACCTAAACTTGATCTGCACAATGTGATTCGTAATGATAGGAAACACAGGTGATGTAATTGAAATACGTGCAATTTCTTTTGCTCATTTCACAATCACATCACTTGTGTTTCCTTTGCTTAGGTATCTCATTGTGCCGATGTAGTCCAGCATATGAAAGAGTACGCAGAAGTGCAGCACTGCATGCAAGAACTTTGACACTTACAGAAGCCTCTCCTTCTCCATGCCTCCTACACAGTTCTACATATACATCATAAATGCAAACAGTACAGAATTAATTATACATGTTAAATGGTTTATTTTTGCTGTTCTCAGAATGTATCAAAATTCACTAAAAACAGTGACTTGAAGGTATTCATCATATAACAGCGGGGAAAAAAAAACACAATCAAAATGATTGTGTTTAAAAAACCCATACAACATAACAAATCAGAATTCAGAACTCCTTAAAGTTAACTTACTTTCCATGACGTCAAAGGATGTCCTATGAACAGCTTACACTCGGTTGTGCTGTTATTACTTTCAGCCCGCCACTTTCTGAAAGAAAACCTCCATCGTTTTTAAAAACATGTTACATGCAATAAATGACTTCTTGCTCTCTACCACAAGTTTCCACAAGGCCAAATCTTGTCAGAGCCATTTATAACTCTTGGATTTCTTGTAAGCCAATCCCGTCATTTGGCATTTCTGCAACTTTCAGAATTAAAATGTTGAAGATCATTTTCACAATCCTGGAATAGTAATATCTTCCCCTTCTTGCTCAGTCATGTTCTACATTTCCTATGACACTGATACTGCTTACTATGAATCAGACTTACACTACCTCTATGACTACTACAATTATTTAATTCTCTACATCACTTTTAATCACAAAGCAATGTAAAACAGTAGACAGCATTGCAGACTTACATTCCCTCTACTCTATGTTTTGATTGGCTGCTTCAATTAGCTTATAAAAAGAAATAGTTTTTCTGAACTCATTCAAAGTGCACTTATTTCTCCATGACGTCCAGTCTTATGGTTAGAAGTTATGTCTCTGAACTACACTTATCCTCAAGGCCAAATCGTGTAGGAGCCATTAGAACTTCTTGAAATTCCACAGAGCACATCCCGAGATTCTTTCCCTAAAATTTTGGTTTTAAAAACACCAGGTAAGAGTTTTTAAGGTCATACGGCAATTTTTTTTTGAAAATTAAAACAGAATCATTGCAGAATGACCAGCCATTTCTAGACTTTAAATAAGCTGTGTAATGTCCTGATGTTATTGAAGGACCGTCATGATATATAATTGCTGCAGTTACAAAAGTCCTTCCTGATATTGACAACTGCAAAGCCACAACATTTTTAATTAAAGTTGTCAATTTTGTTCCATCAGGCCTACATCGTTGGAACATTAAAATGACATACTGGCCATATGTTCGTATAAATAATGTGGACATCATTTCAGATTTACATTGGCTACACTCCATGTTGTGATCAGCTGCTTTTACTAGCTTATTAAAGGAGACTGATTTACTGTCTGGCAAAGTTAAATATATAAATCTTTCTGAGTCTACACTAGTAGTACTTGATACCATACAGTTCTCGCAGTCATGCTGCCATTGATAAGAAAGCCCAAACAGCTGATCTACATCTACACCTTCAGCATGCAATACATCAAGCATATACATTAAAAACTCCTGACAATCTTGCTGAATATTTTGAGAGAATTGTGTTTGGCCTGAACATCTGTCTAACAGATTTCGAATTTCAGACACACTTTCTATGTTTGTTCTATCAGTGCTACATTTCTCTAACACAGAATTTAACAAACTGCAAAATCTTTGATCAGAATTGACCACAATCTCTTCTTTTACATTTTCTAGAGAAAACAAAACATTAACCACTACATTAGCATAGCAGTTGACACCAGAACTGTTTTCAAATTGAAAACCAACAACATCTTCAACAGAATCCTTTTTGTTTCTGCTTATAATTTCAGGTTCATCGACTTTACGTCTTTTTGCTACAACCTCCCCAGTATTGGTCACATTTCTTTGTTTCCGGCCTACCACACGTTTCTCAAACAAAGGATATTGAGGCAAATGTGGCGCATACTCTCTTCTTAACCTATTGTATTCCTTAACACAATCTAGATCCGCACAAATGCTTGTGACATCACACTCAATCAAGTACAATCCCGATAAAGTTCTAACTCGTGACAATGCCACATATGCCATACCCTCCTTGAACACAGAACTGCCAATATTCACCAATGCACTGTCTACACTTAAACCTTGCGATTTATGGATTGTCACCGCATATGCCAAGCAAACAGGAAACTGCTTACGGCGAACATATAAGTCTTTTACAAGCAAAAATCTAGCAGAACAATGACCAATTAGCTGTACTTCCTCAATGCCATCAAATTTAATTTTTAAAAATTCAATTCCATCTCTATTTCTGTATTTTACAAAATCAACAACATTACCCATTGATCCATTTACCAGACCTCTTTCAACATGTAAATTCCTTCTTAAAATTATACGACAGTTCAAGCACACATTCAGAGTCTTTTCAAAACCTGCAGTTTTAGATATACTCTTCTCTAATGAATCCAATTTTGTTTTCAGATTCTCAGACAAAATAATTGTTGATCCCATATGCTCTACTCTGTCAATAGCTTCCAGTTTCACAATCTCTTGCTTTTCTAAATGCAACATTTTGTTGTTGAATTTGGCACATTCTGCAAGAGTTGGCATCAAACATGTTCCAGATTTCTTCTCAGTAATTTTCTGAAAAATATTCTCAGGCACAACATCTTGTTCTGGATATAAATTTGACAGTAATCGTGCATGTAAAGCTTCTTTCCCATGCTCGGTCACTTTTCCAATTCTAACATCTTGTAGAATAGTCTTGTAAACTTCATCCTTCGCCTGACGCATATTTTCATGCAGTTCAGCATAATTGAAGTTTAACCATATATTGACGTTGCCAATGCTGCCTAGGCACTTCCTGGTATCTTCATGCGTGAGCATTTTGAACACAGGTTGCCCTTTCACTGGTGTCAGCTGCAGAAGATCTCCGAAAACAATGATGTGTTTGCCACCAAATAACACATCATACTCTGTTTTGAGAACTTCTTGCATTCTCAAATGCACAAAGGCAAGCATGACATTGGAAACCATGCTTACTTCGTCAATGATAAGAAGTTTCATTTTCCTCAAGATTCTTGAAACTTCAAAACAAGCATCTCCAGATAGCTTGTGATATTGTAATTTGTTGTCATGCTCCACTGGCAGCATCAGTAAACGATGTAAAGTAATCCCTTTAATGTTATGTGCTGCCAGTCCAGTTGGAGCGGTGACAACACAAGACAGCGATGACTCTGTCCTTTCCTGCAAATAGCATGAAATTGCTTTAATGAGGAAACTTTTTCCAGTTCCCGCTTCTCCACTCACGTACAGTCGGACAGGCTTCAACGACGTACATGAGCACTCTTTCTTGTCATGACTTAATCCATGATCAATTTGCATGGTAACTTCGTCATATATTTTCCTCTGCTCAACGTTGAGTTGTCTTTCCAACTCTTCTAAGTTAACCGCATCCTCCTGAGCATGTGCCATGGCTCTTTCCACTTCATTCATAGCAGTGGCAGCTTCATTTTCGATAACAGGTCCTCCTAGTGGATCCTGACTCAATGAAGCAGAACTCTGACTGTCCTGAGAACTGTCTCTGGCAATCTCGGCTGCAATCATTGCTTCCTGCTCAATTTCCGCATTCAACATTTGTACATATTTGGGAAAAGCAGGACATTCTATGGTCTCCTTGGCGGCATTGAAAGAGTCTTCGTAACAGAGAAAATCTCCAAGCAGTTCCTCTTCTGCACGCCAAGGCTTGAAAAGTTGCAAAAGTGCTAAATAGAAAAACTCCTTTTTTTCAGGAGATTCGCCACTCAATTTTCGATGGTTTACCAAGTGGCATTTTCTTTGCTTGACCAGACATCCCTCACTTCCTATTACAGCATACACTCCTTTCTCAGTATCTTCTTTGATGTTCCTCTTGAATATGTAATTTTGAAGAACCTCATACAGACAAACATTCTCGAGGTGAATGCTTCGATTTGGATAATATGTATCCAACATGTTGGTCTTCAAAATGTCGGTACTGTTTGGCTCCTTTTCCGCCAAATACTCAATTTCCCGCACAGGTTTGAGAACTCGATTACGCGTTGCAGCAAGACCAAGACTCGCCCAAATGATACTCCTGGACTTGGCATAGAGACTTGCTGAAGACAACCGGTCAGAACATTCGTACGCTCCGATTTCTCGATGCGACAACATCTTCAGACTGAAACTGTACAACTTCTTGCTGAGGCTCTTTTCATGGGAAATGTCCTCCCACATATCCTTCAATTCTGTCTTCTCTTTTTTGGTGATGTAAGACGTCACATACCGAGCCACAGCCATACAGTTATCAGCCACAAACTGTATATCCATGTTAGCATTCCACATGGACAAAATCACCGGGTTGTAGTCGTTGATGTACTTGGAGTCTTCGTTCCTCTTCAAATTGTATGTGTTTTTAGGTGATTTCTTCATCACATTATGTCGCAGCGAAGACATCAAACTGTTTACTCTTCCTTTAGAAATCACCGGTCGTGGAAAGCCGAAACGACATTTGGTGTAGAACTTGTCCTTGTTTCGGAATTTACGACGACAGTACTTTCCACATCGATGGCTTTGGAAACGCAGAACTTTTTCTCTTAGGCTTTTCTTCTCCTTTGCGTTTGGAACAGCACACGTAGAATACTGTTGTATAAAACTCATCACTGAGTCTTCTGGATCCGTTCCAAATTTAGGTGCATCCTTGATCCACAGCAACATATGTATATGAGGAGCACCTCTTGCTTGGTACTCCTTTCTCCAGAAGAAATCCAACACCTCTTATTCATGATGAAAGACATCATAGCTTCAAATCTATGATTGAAGTACCTACATACATTGACTGGATCCAAAGAGCACAGTTCTCCGGGTGTCTTGAATTCGATGTTTTCTACGTTAGCATTTGCCTCTCGTAGAAATTCAAGTAAGTCTTCCCAGCCATACTCGGCACAGCTCAGAGTGAGGAACCATGTGGGAGTACCTAAGTTCCTCAGCATATATTTTAAATCACCATGACGATGGTACCAGTACTCATTAGTACCACGCTGACACGCCATGAGATTAATCAGGTGAGAATCCAAAATACTGTCTTGGACATTGACTTTATCCATAAAGTCACTTGCCGAGATGTTTTGCATGTGTATACCACTTTTCAAGATGTGGTTCACTGCATATGACAGTCCAGACAGATCGCTTTCAAACAGGAGATGAAACAAATAAGGAATGCATTGTCGAAACCTAGCATCTCCTGCATACAATCGCAAAGTCCGGTATTCAGAAGCAGGAATTTGATGAGGTCGCTCATCATATCTTCCTCCCTGACCTGTTGGAAAAAGCTGTGGGAAACACCGAGCTTCCAAACTTTCCTCCCAAACACTAATGGGACTCCCTTTGGCTTGTTTCATTTGAAACAACTCAATAGCATTCCCCATGACTTCCTTGGAATGCAAAGGATGAACACTATAATGTTCATATATTTCTTCACTAGTAGAAGTTTCTACTTTCTCAATTTGACCAGCACACAAATCGCTATCCTCTTCCTCACTTACTTCCTCTTCTGCAACATATACATTCTTATAGTATTTTTTTTTTTTTTCAAATACAATGTTGCCTTTTTAACTTTCCTAACATCTACTAAATCTTGCCATATTTTCTTATTCTTTGTCGCAACCCCATTAACTAAGATAACCAGAGGTTCCTCGTCCACTTTTTCTACTCCAATTGTGTTAATGTTTTTCTTCAAATCTAGAGGCAAATAAACAACTCTTCCCTTTAATCCTCTCTGTAAATCTGATGGAGGCAATTTCCCTGTCTTTGGCTCCATTCTTACAATAGCCTGAAAGGGATGGATACTTTGAATCAAAATAGATTCATAAGTATTTAAATCCTTCAATTCAGAAGGAATCTCAACCAATTCCAGATTATTATGAACTGCTCTAGCAGGCATCTGGTTTTGATTTAATTTGCAACAACAATAAGTACACACACGTTGATCCAATCCCAAATCAAAACAATTTTC
This sequence comes from Lissotriton helveticus, assembly GCF_964261635.1. Classification (NCBI taxonomy): domain Eukaryota; kingdom Metazoa; phylum Chordata; class Amphibia; order Caudata; family Salamandridae; genus Lissotriton; species Lissotriton helveticus. The sequence goes on along the minus strand of NC_136065.1, from coordinate 331,567,997 downwards.
TACCATCAAGTATGTTGCGAAATCCTTCCATTCACTATTATTTTCCCTTTCACTTTTTGCATATAAATCCACTAACTTAGTCTGATTCTTATAATAAGTGCGTCGACAACACACACAAGTGAAATTTGGCCTCTCACTTGATTTGACCTGAAACGTGGCAATTTCCCTCTGGACATTATCTGTACTGGAAACCTGTACACTATCTTCCACATCACCTGCTTCTTCTTGGTCAATTTCAACATTCTCCTCTTTACTTCCAAAGTAACAAAACTCAATTTCTTCACATATATTCTTCACATCTATTTCAGAACCATGCAAAAGAGCAGCACATAATTTTTTAAGCATAATTGCTGGACTCTTAGCATAATACAACATTCTAACTAATTTCCTCACTTTATTATGATGCACTGCTAGCATCCTGAAATGATGAAAAACACTCTGGCATACTCTCCTGGAAAGACAAGCCAGTGAATGACCATGCAAACCTGTCACTTCTCTCACTCTGCAAGGATCTAATTCTTGCAACAACCTTATTTTCTGCTTCAAACTTTTCTTATTAAATGACCGTACAAAATCACAAAGCAAATTGATGGAATCCTGTCGCACACTGCAAATACTACTACACTTCCAGGTGTACACAGGACCCTTAGCACGTCTTCCTAAAACCTCATTACCTAACACCTCTTCTGCCTCTGTTGTCACAAGTTTTTCTTTTTCAACTGGACAACCATCTTTCACTTCATAAGCACGACCACTGGTGTCAACTGCATGCACCAAATCATTATCCTGGAAATAACTCTCCTCATTAAAAAATGCCTCACAGCTTGAACTATGCATCCATTCTCCAGAAAAAACTTCACAAAAATTACTACGATTAACTATTCTCTTCCATCTACTATTTCTTTTGAAATCATAAATTGCCTTGTTTAGCTTCCTAATTCTATTGATTATCAAAATAAATAACTTACGTTTAATTTCAAATGCCTGATCAATAACTTTCTCAACTTTTTTTTTTCTCTTATAAAAAACCACTTTCTGTTGACCTTTCTTAATATTTTTTAACAAATTGCCAATTATCCTGTTGCGGAACATTCGTTTACGAATGTCCCTAAACTGTTGTTTCCTTCTACTATCATGCACAGAGTTATCTCTTGCTCTAGCAGTAACATTTTTGATTGGCCTTTCCTTTCCATTTGAATTGCTTCTCTTTTTCTGGACTGAAACATTTTCTGTAGTAATATTTTTTTTACTGCAAATATTTCTTATGAATGTTTTTGTACTCTTACCCGGTGCTTTCTTGTTGACTTGACAAATCTTTTTGTTAGAGGACTGCTGCTTTTTTTCAATCACCTGCTGTCTTTGACGTTTTGCAGCCTTTCTCAGTCTTTCTTTCGTTGGCATGGTGAAATGTTGAAATGATCTGCAGTTGAATCTGTGGTAAAATATATTAAAAAATGTTATTAACCACTATTACCCAACAGTACATCAATAACAGTAATCAAAAACTTAAAACACTACTTTACATTTTTACATATAAGATTTTTTAGTGCATGGCAATTTTAGAATACAGAAATAGCAGAAAAGAAATGGAATTTATATTCATGTTACCTGTGCTATCTTATATGTGAATCTGATCTAATTTTATGAGCATATTTTAATATTTTATTGAAGACACTACACATAACCTGTTTTTGAAGGTGTCTTTATTTTTAAATTAAACGGTTTACATTTTTACTTTTTATTTATTTTAAATTTTAAAAATAAATGTTTATAGTTCCATAGGATCAAGCAGGTCAGCTTCCCACCCTATGTCATATAATTCGGACAAATCTGCATCCTCATCACGTTCTTCTTCATCCTCAGGATTTAAATCATCCAAGGGATCAACATCCACTGATGTTTCAATTACAAGTTCAATGATGAGGTCAAAATCAACTGATTGCAGATTATCGCTCATGTTGATGTTGTCTTTATCTTTAAAGAAAGATAACAACAATGAGATGTTGCAGAGTAAGAGACAAATCTCAGAGATTATAATAGTAAAATTGTTTAACAAGAGTAACATTTTGCAGCTATTATTTAGCCATGTCCAGCGATGCTGAGCAGGTGAAGCCTATGTCTAATTTTTCAGTGAACAGGACTCATCTCTTCTTAACCTTGGATAAGCCTCACCGACTCTGTGTCCCCTGCACATACTTAAATGTAAAGGGGCAGATTTATGTTAAATGGCACATCCCCAGGCATGCACCAGTTAACGTGCACCGCTGCTCTGCCACCCATGGTGTGCCGCATTTACAATCAGATAGGAGAAAGCTGCGTCAAAACCCTGCGCCTGCTTTAAGCAGGCATAGGTCTTGATGCAACATTGTGGAGATGGGGCACCCCTGAGCCTTGCTGGAGCTGCATCGCACTTGCGATACAACTCCAGCAATGCGCCACCTTTACAGCACAGATACGTCACGCATCTGTGCCATTTTTGCCCCATGCTGCGCCGCATTGTAAATGCAGCACACCATGGGTGGCGGAACAGCGGCGCAGGATGACTGGCACATCCCTGGTGATGCGCCAGTCATCATAAATCTATCCCTAAGCTTCTTATCTTGTTACAGATGAACCGCCATATGTATCATCAAACTATTTTGCATTTCCTAAATAGCGAATTTTAAGGAATAAATAGCAATTCTTTACCATTCCTAATTTGCAATGAGCAAATTGCTAATTGCAAATTACCCATTCATTTCCATGGGCTAGGAGGCTCATAGGAATGAAGGTGCAATTTGCGATTAGCAATTAGCTCATCGCAAATTAGGAATTTTTTCAAGGGTGCAGGGGTGTCTCAAGAACACCCTGCTGCACCCCTGAAAAAGAAATTTGGGGGCATATGGCGCACATACATGCCCTAAGGGCATGTATTGGCGTCATATGGCACCTTTTGTTTTTTGGAAAAAAAGCTTTTTGAAAAGAATTCGCAAATTACCACAAACTAGAAGTTGGTGGTAGTTTCCAAATCCTTAATGTCATTTTTTACATATTTTTTGTTTGATACATTGCATTTAAGGAATCGCAAAATTTGCAAATCCTTCAGTGCAATCGCAAAATAAGGAATAGCAAATTTTGAATTAAGGACATTTTAAGTCATTTCCACATGTGCAGTGTTTTCAAATTATGATTTGAAAATCGTTTTTAGGGAAAAGGAATGGTTTGTAAATTTATGACAAGGACATAATGGTGTATGCTTCTTTATAAGGCATTTCAGTGTCTCTGATGTCATTTTTCCCATATTACATTATAAGACCTTTCCCCATGGAGCACATTCCTTGTAAATATGCTCCCACCTGTGCATGGTAAATTTAGATTTTGACTGTTTGAGTCACATAGCCATGTTAAAAGTGACCCAAAAAAATTGCAAAGGCTTTAAAAAAACACTTTCATGTGTCTTAAGGACATTTTAAGTCATTTCCCCGTGGGCAGTGTTTTGTAAGTGGCGCAAAAGAGGCATACACCTATCATAAATCTGTCCCTAGCATTTTAAATGATTAATTCATGATGACGATAAGGTGTGGCCTATCCAGAGGTTTGTTTAAGGTGAGGCCTACTCAGGATTGCAGATTAAAGTTACGCTTGATGAAGAATACAGAGGAGATAATACATGTAAAGCTCTACCAATGAAGTAAGTGATGTCCACTTCATTGCGCCAGTCATCATAAATGTATCCCTAAGCTTCTTATCTTGTTAGAGATCAACCGCCATATGTATCATCAAACTATTTTGCATTTCCAAAATAGCGAATTTTAAGGAATAAATAGCGATTCTTTACCATTCCTAATTTGCGATGAGCAAATTGCTAATTGCAAATTACCCATTCATTTCCAGGGGCCAGGATGCCCATAGGAATGAAGGTGCAATTTGCGATTAGCAATTAGCTCATCACAAATTACGAATTTTTCCAAAGGTGCAGGGGTGTCTCAAGAACACCCTGCTGCACCCCTGAAAAAGAAATTTGGGGGCATATGGCGCACATAAATTTTAACAACATTCCTTTACCTCAAAAACGATTTTCAAGTCATAATTTGAAAACACTGCCCACAGGGAAATGACTTAAAATGTCCTTAAGACACATGAAAGTGTTTTTTGAAAGCCTTTGCAATTTTTTTGGGTCACTTTTAACATGGTTATGTGACTCAAACAGTCAAAATCTAAATTTACCATGCACAAGTGTGACCATATTTACAAGGAATGTGCCCCACGGAGAAAGGTCTTTTAATGTAATATAGGAAAAATGACATCAGAGACACTGAAATGCCTTATAAAGAAGCATACACCATTATATCCTTGTCATAAATTTACAAACCATTCCTTTTCCCCAAAAATAATTTTCAAATCATAATTTGAAAACATTGCACATGAGGAAATGACTTAAAATGTCCTTAAGACACATGAAAGTGTTTTTGATTGCCTTTCCAGCATGGTTGGGTCACTTTTAACATGGCTATGTAACACAAACATTCAAAATCTAAATTTGCCATGCACAGGTGGGAGCATATTTACAAGCAATTTGCGCCACAGAGAAAGGTCTTACATTAAAATGGGAAAAATAACATCAGAGACAGTCAATTGCCTTATAAAGAAGCATACACCATTATGTCCTTGTCATAAATTTAAAAACAATTCCTTTTCCCCAAAAACGATTTTCAAATCATAATTTCAAAACACTGCACATGGGAAAATGACTTAAAATGTCCTTAAGACACATAAAAGCGTTTTTTGATTGCCTTTGCAGCATGTTTGTATCACTTTTAACATGGCTATGTAACACAAACATTCAAAATCTAAATTTGCCATGCACAGGTGGGAGCATATTTACAAGCAATTTGCGCCACAGAGAAAGGTCTTACATTAAAATGGGAAAAATAACATCAGAGATAGTCAATTGCCTTATAAAGAAGCATACACCATTATGTCCTTGTCAGAAATATTATAACCATTCATTTTCCTCAAAAACGATTTTCAAGTCATAATTTGAAAAGACTCCACAGCTCCTATGCAGAAAAACACCCTGTCAGTACTAATACTTCACATTTTCTCCAATTACATTTTCTCAAAGAAACAAAATCTATTTGTAAAACACTTGAGACAAAGCAACATTTGAAAAACACAACTTTCTTCATAATTTTCTCCTTAAAGCACACTATTCTCTATCTAAATTAAAGAAATATTTTCTCACCTTAGCAAATACTTTGAGTTTCAAAACAGTCTCAGAAACACACCAATTTGTCTTCAGCAGAGCAAAAGGTATGCACTCCAGAGTCTGCAGCTATCAAAAGCACAGAAATGCTGTAATTCTTCACACATATCTCTCATGTCACCCAATCAAAACTCTTCCCTCACTTTTTTTCAAATGAAAACCCTTCCCCCCTCTGCCATTTCATGCCTTTTCTGCATGGCAACCACCTCTTGGAAGACTTCTGGTGTTTGCAAGTTCACACAACAATGTTGCAATTGAACTCTGAACTCTCAGTGCACCTCATATCCAGTGCATTCTTTCATTTAATGATTTTTTCTTGACCACTCAAAATACATCTTTCAAACAACTCATCCATGCACCCTAACTTTCTGTTTTCAGCAATCAAAATCCACCAATCACTGTTACTACTTCATTAATACAGAAACTCCACAGTTTTTTTCATTTTAAACTCTTATTTTTTCAACTGCCATTTCATTGCCACACTTCATCTGACTGCAGGAGAACCTTCTCTCACCATGTTTTCTGTCTGGATTGTTGGACATAGTTACATCTACTGGGCTCAGAGGTATGCCGAGAACAGGAATTTACCTAACCTCAATTTACAAGATGTGGAAATTAAGTGGTTTGGCCACAGAGGATTAAAATGTCACCAATTGATACCATTGGTGAAAACCTTTATGCATTTGCCAAAACCTGACCTGTTAATTGTGCACTGTGGAGGTAATGATTTGGGCACTTTGACTGGGGTAGGTCTGGAAATGCTTTTAAAGGACACCTTTGAGCAATTGATGGCACTTTTTCCTCAAACTGCCTTGGTATATTCAAATATATGCCAAAGACAGAAATGGAGGTGGTCAAACCAATTTTGTCCACAAATTGAGAAGTCGAGGAAGCATGTAAACAAATCTGTTTCAGATTACATGAGACACCATGGAATGGGCTCCCTGTACAACAATAACTTGCGTTACTACATGCAAGATATCTACAGAGGAGATGGAGTTCACTTCTCAGATGAGGGCAACAGAATTTTCATTCTGAATTTAAGACTGTGCATTGGTACCTACTTATAAGTACCTAAATGTACCATAAACCCAAAAGCTCTTCTCAGAGCTACCCTACATCTGATCACTCACAATTATTATTTTACTCTAACATTTTTCACTAATTTTCAACAAAGTACGCTCCCTGGGGCGCTTCCCGGTACGCAAACCGGGAGCTAACCTCGCGAAATTTTAAAAAAAAATGTTTTTTTTTCGCACATATAAGCCTCCTCAGCCACCCTCAGAAAACCTAGGGGGTCAAAATAAGTCTACCGTGCCCCCTTCTACCCATTCTGAACATTATTTGCCCTCCATCTTGTATCTTAATTCGACCGAAACACAAAATGGTGGACTCCCGTAACGCTTAAGGTTCGCAAACCGGGGCGCTCAACAGTTCGCGTACCGGGTCGCTCCCTGGGAAGCGCACCATCAAAAAAAGTGGGAAAGTAGTTTACAGAAAAGCGACTGGAGACAATTTCACCAAATATAGATTAGCTCATACTACATACCAATCCCTACCATTTTCACAAATTTGATTGGAATTCCATTTAGCCATTTAGCCTGTAGACCTCTCTAAATACCCTGAGGTAAATTACTTCTCAAAACACATCTGAAGTGTTGGAATTGACAACCAATTAAAATGTTACTTTCATTTTCTACTTTTTTTACCTGACATTTGATTGGTTATGTACCTGAATATATATAAAGAAAGAGAGAGAAACACAGCCATTTTGACTACTACTTCCTGAACTACATTGCAAGATCATTTTCACTCACAACTTAAACTTGTTTTTAGAAGGTGAGATATTATTTTATAAATTTGAAAACATTTTCAGATAGTTATATACTATCCCTCTGTAAGAGTTAGACATTGAGAAAGGCTTCTTTATTATAATTATGGATTGATTTAGGTTTCTGTGGTATAATTATGAATTTACTTAGGCTTCTTCACAGGCACTTTTTAATAGTACTACTTCACGCCTGAAACCATACAGTGCCCATAGATTACTTCTCTGTTATAAACTCACAAGTACCTGTCTGAACTTAAACCCAACAGTGCCCTATCTCTACTGATATATTTATTTTTTATGCAAATTACAGCAATAAAATGGAAGGTGAGCAGAATGTTTCCTTCGAAATTGTTCTGGACAGCAACAATGAACAAGTTATGGAACCCATTGATGACTTAGAATTCATGGATGAGTCACGGGACTATGAATTACTTCAATGTGTAGAATCTGTCGATCATTTACTCCATTATGATGACGGTCAAATGTGGGAACTTATGTTCAATCAACAAGAGGACATATCGGACAGTCAAATGCTAGACGTTCTATTAAATTTTGAAAAACAATCCGAAAAATAAAATTGTATGTAATATTAAAAAATTGTTTGAGTCTTTAATCATTTTTATATGTAATTCATAAACTAGTTAAATGTTAGAAATGTTATTAAATTTTGAAACACAATCACAATAATAAATAATTGCTTAAAAAATTAAAAAATTAAAAAATAATCAACAAAACCAACAATCAATTAACATACAGTATTTGAAAAGTCTATCATTCATTTTTCATTATAGTACGCTGCCCAGAACGCTTCCCGGTTCGCGAACCGGGCGCTACCCACGCAAAAAAACAATTTTTTTTTTTTTTTTTTTTTGCCCCGCGGGGCCCTTTTAAAGCCTCCACATTAAACCTAGGGGGTCAGGGAGGATATACTATGCCCCCTTATGGTCATTTCCCCCTTTGTTTTGGCCTCCTCTTGTCTCTCGATCCTACCGAGAGACAAGATGGCGGCCGCTCCGGACTGTTTAGAATGTTGACAGGCACCGGAGAGCCAATCAGCTTCGCTACGCGAAGTTCCGGTACGCGTAAAGTCCGCGAACCGGAGTGCTGCCCGGAGCGCGCTTACAGATATATATCTTTTTTTAAACGTTAATTTCTCAAAATCCACTGAAGCACATATATTGAGACCTAGCAAAGGCACATCGGGCTACCAGTCCCTACAATTTTGCCAAGTTTCGTGCAAATCCATTCAGCCGTTCGGGCTAAAAGTGAGGCCAACCGCCCTATGGAAAACTCAATGTTAAAAACACGTTTTGGGACCCCCCTTTTTTCTCGGCCCCCCCTTGACGAACCCCCCCCAAATTTCCAGGGGCTGCTCAGAAACAAAATGTTCCATTTTCCTGAAAATTTCAGCCAATTCTGTCCTCAAATGCCAAAGTTATTAGACATAGAATTTTCAAAAATCCCATAGGGAAAAAATCCTAACTATATATACCTACTGGCGACCGCCAGTAGGTAATATAGTCACAGTAGATCTATAACATATAAGTAATCCTATACTTGCCAATGCATGCTTACCTTCTCAATAACTTGGTCCGCAATATTGTTTCCAAGATATCTGCTAGCACATTTTCTGGAATTAACATTAAGGTGAATAAAGTAGCTTGCCACTGCTGGCACTTAATTTTTCTTCTTCATACTGTAGCGTAGGAAGAACTTGTGCCTCTTTCTCATTGAATTAATGCATCTGTGAATCATTCATTTTACTCTCTACCTTTAGTATGTGAGACTCACCCTTTCCATCAAAGATGCACCACCAACATAATCTTGAAACAATTTTTCTAAACTTCAAAAAGTCAGAGCTTCCTCACCAGCCTGCATCTCTTTGCTTTCCCCTTTGTACATCTCTGTTACAGAGTTTTTCACCAAGTGGTAAATGAGTCAGAGGCCATCATGTGCCGGCCATGAGGTATTGCCAGGCAGAGTTAGAGTCTTTCTGGAGGTATCTTCTCCCTGGAGGGCTAGGATTGAATTTCTTGTTGGTGGTAGTGTAAATTTAATAGTAGGTGTCTAACCATTTTCCTTATCCAGTCGGTGTGGTAAATGACTGCCTTGTAAATGTGGTGTGATCGCTCTTATGACACTCTATCGCCAAGTACTATATGTGTGTGTGGTAAAATGTAGTCTCCTTCATTTTATAACTACCTCCAGGGATTTGTGCATGAGTGTTCCATGCTATGGGCGATCCATGTAGGGAAATCTTCTGGGAGTTTCTCTCTGGGGGTAAATATTCTATGTGGCTCCACTCACATGTCAGGAAGTGCACTTTTTTTCCTTGTTCTCCTGTGATTGTCTCTCCTTTTAAGATGGCACCCACAAAGTAATCCAAAAAACAACCAGGGAACCCAGGGAAAATCCTTTCCAGAATAGTAAGTAGTTCTCTCTCTGCTTCCTTATATTAGGACTAGCAGCCCGTCCCGACGTTGTCCGGGTATGAATTGCTGCCGACCAGTAGTATATTGTTTTGTAGGATTTCGTTTTGATAGCATTTCTTATCTGTGACAGGCCTGTGAAATGCTTCGATTCACAGTGCACTGCTGATGCACTTAAGAGTGCGCGTTCAGTAGTGTGTGAACTCGAGTTTCCCTACTTTATTTTTCCTTGCAATATTATATAGCGCGAGCTCGACAACATGGCAAGAGCACAATTTACATTACAGAAGAACACATTCATTTGTGGTAGGCACGGGGAGACAAAGCGATTTGCCTAGAATCACAGGATGTTGAGCTGATGCCGAGATTTGAACGTAGCTCCCCAGCTCTAAAGTTCGCAATTCAAGAACTTGTGGCGGGAGGTGTGTCTAAAAGTGTATGTCGGTGCTGGCCATCAATGAGTGAGACCTGTGCATTTTTCAAATCGGTGGTGAAAAAATATGAGTATGTTGCTGGAGATGTGGGCCGCCGTGCCACCAATGTACTTACCGGGGGAGGGTAAACACCCATTATTCCGCAACTTTCTTTCCGCATACCATCACTCCGCATACTTTCTTTACGAAAGTACCATGACTCCGCAATGCCATTATAACGCATGGCATTACATTTTATATACTTTTACCACGCATACATTTACAACGAAATTCGTTGTAAATGCATGAATGGTAAAAGCATGGTTTTTTTTATGTTTGGATAAGGTAAGTATGGGTATAGGAGTATATGTTTTGGGGGAATCTCTGACTGAATATCGAGGCTGAAAATATCGACAGACAAAATATCGACGCTGGAATATCGAAGGCAAGTATATCGACACCCTATCTACAACATGGTAAGTACAAAAATATCGAAACTAAAATATCGATGTTAAAAATATCGTAATTAAAAATATCGTTTTTTTTCTGTTAAAAAAAGGTAAAATTAAGTAAATAATACTTATATATAATTTCAACTTATGTTAAAATGTGTTATAATGTTTAAAATGAATAAATAATACATATTTAATATTAAACATTTAATTAAAATTAAAAATACAATATATAATATATACTTAATTAATTATAATATATACATAATTTTTTAAATAATAAAAAAATATTAACAAATACTACAAATTAAAAATACATCAATACTCATAAAATAATAACATAAATAATAATAAATAATTATATATAATAAATAACAACAATTAAATATACTTTCAATATTTTTAAAATTAATTAAATACAACATTATGTAACATCTTATATACATAAATAAATACAAATAATATTGAATAGCATAAGGGTAAACATTACTAATCAAACTCCAGAGGGTGCAACAGTAGATAAAGCGTTGGATAGCGTAAGGGTAAAAATTATTATCCCAACTCCAGCGAGTGCAACAGTAGGGAAAGCGTTGGATCGCGGGTATGTAAAAATGACTATTCCCACTCCAATGAGTACAACATTAGGGAAAGCGTTGGATAGCGTAAGAGTAAAAATTACTATTTCCACTCCAGAGAGTGCAACAGTAGGGAAAGCGTTGGATAGCGGGTGGGTACAAATTACTATTCCAACTCCAGTGAGTGGAACAGTAGGGAAAGCGTTGGATAGCGGGTATGTAAAAATTACTATTCCCACTCCAATGAGTGCAACATTAGGGAAAGCGTTGGATAGCGTAAGAGTAAAAATTACTATTCCCACTCCAGAGAGTGCAACAGTAGGGAAAATGTTGGATAGCGGGTGGGTAAAAATTACTATTCCCACTCCAGTGAGTGGAACAGTAGGGAAAGCGTTGGATAGCGTATGGGTAAAAATTACTATGCCAACTCCAAAGGGTGCAACAGTAAGAAAAGCGTTGGATAGCGTAAAAATAATAATTAATATTCCAACTCCAAAGGGTGCAACAGTATGGAAAGCGTTGGATAGCGTAGGTTGGCAAATTACTATTCCAACTCCAGAGGGTGCAACAGTAGGGAAAACGTTGGATAGCGTAGGGGGAAGAAATTACTATTCCCACTCCAGAGAGTGCAACAGTAGGGAAAGCGTTGGATAGCGTAGGGAGAAAAATTACTATTCCCACTCCAATGAGTGCAACATTAGGGAAAGTGTTGGATAGCGTAAGGGTAAAAATTACTATTCCAACTCCAAAGGGTGCAACAGTAGGGAAAGCTTTGGATAGCGTAGGGGGAAAAATGACTATTCCCACTCCACAGACTTCAACAGTAGGGAAAGCGTTGGATAGCGTAGGGGGAAAAATTACTATTCCCACTTCAGTGAGTGCTACAGTAGGGAAAGCGTTGGATAGCGTACAGGTATAAATTACTATTCCAACTCCAGAGGGTGCAACAGTAGTGAAAGCGCTGGATAGCGTACGGGTGAAAATTACTATTCCAACTCCAGAGGGTGCAACAGTAGGGAAATGGTTAGATAGCGTAGGGGGAAAAATAACTATTCCAACTCCAAAGAGTGCAACAGTAGGGAAAGCTTTGGATAGCGTAGGGGGAAAAATTACTATTCCAACTCCAAAGGATGCAACAGTAGGGAAAGCGTTAGATAGCCTAGAGGGAACAATTACTATTCCAACTCCAAAAGATGCAACAGTATGCATAGCGTTGGATAGCGTAAAGGGAAAAATTACTATTCCCACTCCAGAGAGTGCAATAGTATGGATAGCGTAGAGGAAAAAATTACTATTCCCACTCCAGTGAGTGCAACAGTAGGGAAAGCGTTGGATCACAGGTATGTAAAAATAACTATTCCCACTCCAATGACTGCAACATTAGGGAAAGCGTTGGATAGCGTAAGAGTGAAAATTACTATTCCCACTCCAGAGAGTGCAACAGTATGGAAAGCGTTGGATAGCAGGTGGGTAAAAATTATTATTCCCACTCCAGTGAGTGGAACAGTAGGGAAAGCGTTGGATAGCGTATGGGTGAAAATTACTATTCCAACTCCAAAGGGTGCAACAGTATTGAAAGCGTTGGATAGCGTAGGTGGGAAAATTACTATTCCAACTCCAGAGGGTGCAACAGTAGGGAAAACTTTGGATCGCGTTGGGGGAAAAATTACTATTCCCACTCCAGAGAGTGCAACAGTAGGGAGAGCGTTGGATAGCGTAGGGAGAAAAATTACTATTCCAACTCCAAAGGGTGCAACAGTAGGGAAAGCGTTTAATAGCGTAGGATTTTATTTTAACATACTTATAAATATTGTTTTAATTTGAAATAATGTATTAATCATTTTTAAATACATCAACATCTATAATAAACAATTAATAATTAATAAAACCAATTACATTTGAATAATTAATTGACAATAAATTAACAACAAACACAAATAAGTAATAGTTATTAAATATTAGTCACCAAATAATAACTATAAAAAATAAAATATTTATCATAAAAACAAATTTTGTTGTAAATTTAAATCACAATTAAAATTTAAGAAGCAATATACTAAATATTTTAAAAAAAGAAATGTTAACAATTAATTAAAGAATTTTTCTAGTTAATAAAAAATAACTACGAATTAAAAATATTAATTGCCAATTAAAAAAATTAATTATGTTTAAATAAATTATTTGCAAAGTAATAATTAATTAACACATTAATTATCCATAACAAAAAATGTATAAATAATTAAATATTTACAATTAAATTACTTCCCACCCAATACCCCTATAAACCCACAACACGCTCCGGTACTAAAACATAACATTTAATAAAAATTAGCATTAATTACCAATTAAATAATTAATTTATCAATTAAAATAATTAATTGCCAATTAATAAATATTTTCAAAATATATTATACATAAACAAATGTAATTAATTACAATTAAATTAATTCCCACCCTATTCCCCTATAAACCCACAACCCACTCTGGTACTAAAACATAACATTTAATAAAAATTAACATTAATTACCAATTAAATAATTAATCTATCAATTACAATAATTAATTGGCAATTAATAAATATTTACTAAATATATTATACATAACATTTTTTAATTCATTACAATTAAATTACTTCCCACCCTATTCCCCTATAAATCCACAACCCGCTCTGGTACTAAAACATAACATTTAATAAAAATTAACATTAATTACCAATTAAATAATTAATTAATCAATTAAAATAATTAATTGCCAATTATTAATTAAATAAAAAATTATTTAATTACAATTAAATTACTTCCCACCCTATTCCCCTATAAACCCACAACCCGCTCCGGTACTAAAACATATAATTTACTTAAAAATAAATTTATTAATATATAAAAATAATACACATTTTATATAAATTAATTTAAATACTTAACAAAAACATATAACACATACATAATAAAAATCAAAAAATAATACAAATATCGATATAAGTAACATCGAAATTAGTTACATCGATATATATGTTAGCGATATTACTAACTTCGATATTACTTACATCGATATAAATGAATTCGATATTACTTACCTTAGAGTCGATATTCTGTCCTACGATATTCTTGACATCGATATTCTGTACCTTCGAAATTTTAAACACGATATTTTGGTAGGTCGAAATTTTCAACTCGATATTTTGACTGTGCACCGTTTTGGGGTACTGAGGTATATGTTTTGGGGTGTTTGGGTATTTTAAGGGTTCAGATATAGTTTGGGTTTTCGGGTACAGGGGTATTTTTAGGGTTCAGGGCTAGGTTTGGGTTTTGGGGTACAGGGGTAATTTAGGGTTCAGGGGTAGGATTGGGTTTTGGGGTACAGGGTTATTGTTATGGTTCAGGGCTAGGTTTGGGTTTTGAGGTACAGGGGTATTTTTAGGGTTATGGGGTAGGTTTGGGTTTTGGGGTACAGGGGTATTTTAAGGGTTCAGGGCTAGGTTTGGGTTTTGGTGTACAGAGGTATTTTAGGGTTCAGGGGTAGGTTTGGGTTTTGGGGTACAGGGGTATTTTTAGGGTTCAGGGCTAGATTTGGGTTTTGGGGTACAGGGGTATTTTTAGAGTTCAGGGGTAGGTTTGGGTTTTGAGGTACAGGGGTATTTATAGGGTTCAGGGCTAGGTTTGGGTTTTGGGGTACAGGGTATATTTATAGGGTTGAGATGGGTTAGTGTTTAAGGATGTTGGGGTATTTTAAGGAGTAAGGGTGGGTTATGATTATGGGGTGCAGGGGTATTTAAAGGGAGCAGGGTGGACACCCGGACCTGGAATGTACAGAACCTGGGAAGAAAAAACAATGAATTATTTAGGCGCAATGCTCGCTTTTTTTTCCGTAATCCCGCGCCCCGCCCACGCCCACGCCCCCAGCACACGCCCACAGCACACGATATGAGACATGGCACGAAGGGTGGAATGTACCACACGCCCCCAGCGTTTGTCACGCCCCCAGCACACGCCCACAGCACAACGCAGACACGCCCACAAGGGACTACTTTGCTGGCACGGTTCTTTTACCTTTTAAATGTATATGGTGGGCATCTGCACAGCCTATGTCCTTCTGCTGCAACTGCCCTTTCCAACGTTGTATTGGGTGTTGTGATTGGTGCTGTGGTTCCTGAGATTACCCGCCTCAAAGGTTTGGGCTCTCTCTTTATTATATTAGTATAGATGAAAGGAGATTTGTGCTACACGTCCTTGTGATGCAAGTTAGATCTCAGGTTCGTGTGCTTTTCGTCCAATTTTTCCTGATTTCTTTTTCTAGGGTGCATGCTTGTGGTTGCTTTGGAATCCTCCTAAATCTTTATTTAAATGGGTTTACACCTGACAATCAAGGAGGGCCTTTACATTTTGAAAACAACTGATTTTACTGCTGACACTATCTCTAAACTGAATAATCAAGATGTGTATGAATTGTCAGAGCATGATCTGACTTTGGAATCCATAAATCCGGCAGACGGCATATTATATTTTTCTGCTGATACAAAATGGTGCATTGTTGATCATTCTAATTGCATTCATGCTGCCTAAAATCCTTATGAATCAGGAGAAACTATCTAGAAGACACCAAAGGATTGGATTCTTCCACCATTATCAATTTATGATGATTTTGCTCCTTAGCTTTTGTTCAATTGGGTAGTAAACATTTAAATGTGCACAGATTTTTGACAAATACGATGATTACATAGTTTACGGGGGAGGTGGGCTTTTGTCAATACATGCACTCAGGTTTTACATGAACATATGTTTGTTGAAGAAATTAATTTTGGTCAACAGGGCAGCACGTTGAGAAGGAAGCAACAAAAATCCATATGGAATTCCTGATGTCACTATTAGGAATCAACCTCAGGCTTTTGGGACATGCTTTACAGACAATGTGTTGGCCAGACAGGAAGTCTAATTTTGATACTAGCTAAGAATAATTTGCTTGAGCATTATTTAGACCAAACAATGTGCACAGGATGTGGCCTTTTTGTATTTTTTTATAGATTAAACCTAGGGCTCCCAGTTTTATTGTGTTTAATTTTTTTTAATATTTCCATCTACATTTAACCATATTTATTTTCGGCCGTTTTATTGGTATTTGTCCATATGTATTTTGTGAATACATTAAGTTGTAAAATGGTATATTTTTGCATTAATTTAACGATCTCTGTGCACTCATATGTTGATGCCTGACATATTTTAGCAAACTAAGCAGCCTAAATTAAAATAACAATGCATCCACAGGTAAATATTATCATTGTACTATAAATTAATGCTGACATATGACATTATTAAAGTAATTGCATTCCGCTTTTTTTTAACTCCCCATGCTGTCTATCTGATCAGCTTTTGGCATGGAATTAATATATGACAGCATGGAAAGTCACTCAAAAGAAGCCCAAGTTTCCGTGTTATTCTAGTTCTAAAAATAAATTCAGCCAGTAAACAGTTGTTTTCTGTCTGTATTTATCTGTACAAATCAGTAAAAACAGAAAACTGGGAGCCTTAATTATATCTTATTTGGCTGCAGTAGTACAGACCTGATACTGAATTAATTTGATATGTAACTGAGTCATTCCAAAAAAACAAATACATTGACAGAGACTGTGGATAACTAAATATGTAACTTTATAGCCCCTAGTATATATTACTGAAAGGCAAATATTCCTTTGATTTACATATTAAACCATTTGAACACCCTTTTGTTTCCCCATAGGCAAGGACCGAAAGTGGATTCATTGCAGAGAGATTAATTACTTCCTAAAAAAATTCCTCAAAGAAAGACTTAGAACTTGTTTCTGTGAATAGTAGCATGTCAAGATTTATTGGGGGAGGGGTCATGGAGACACCAGGTTTGGTAGAAATTTGCTGTCTTCATTCCCTCCTCACCACGTTATTAGGGGTTCCAACGTAACAGTTTTTTGGGGTTTTTTTTTTTGGGGGGGGCACTGGTGATGTTCAACAGGACATCGATGTTGATTTTTTGTCCACATGCTCTCTGCCTTTTTCAAGGTTAGAGTTCTGCCGGATTCAACCACTATGTCCATTATGAGTACTGTTTCTGCAATGGCTGATTTCCCATGTCTTTTACATTAAGTTTCATACCACACGGTGGCATTTCTAGGCTTGGTACGTAAAAGGCGTTACTATTGCACAATTGAATGGTACCCACCAGGATGATCACGTGACCTGCAGATCACCACATGGTTCAGTGGTAAGCCCTTAACTCACAACCGAGATATTCTACTGTAACCTTTTTATTTGTGGTTTTAGAAACTCTGCCAAAACATCCGAGTGGACTTAGAACGCTGTATTAATTCACAGAAAGGCATTTGGGATTTCTGTCTGAACAGCTCGGAACCCCATGCCCTGAATGAATCATTTGAGTACAATTGCTCTCTGTGATGGATTTGTGTTGGAGCAACATTATTTTGTTATATTTTCTTGCTTCAAACCAATTTATTGTGGACTCAATAAACCTTTCAAAATGAGGCCATTTCACTGAATCACAGGCGATGCAAAGGAAGAAGTGTGTGCGGGGACCCACTGAACGACATTTAGGGTGGCAATTCAGGGTAATGGACAGTGAGTCAGAGTGCCCTCCCAAGTATATGTAAGAGCCACTTTAGTGCTTAATTAAAGCCAGAGATTGTATATTATTTTGTTTGTGTTGCAGCTCAGTGTCTGGGCACAGGAAGGAAGGTAATGACTGGTGTAAACCAATTCATTCATTAACAGTGGCGTAGTAAGAGAGCCAAGTGCTTAATATGTAAAGAAATTAAAAACATAAGTGCCAGGGCCCTCGTCAAGAGGCCACTGCAGCTTGCATCACCCATTGCCACCGCCGCGCTGCCAATGACAGTAACAACATGACTACTAACCATCACACTGCTACAAGTATGACAGTTTAGACTTTAAAAATATCAGAAGTCCCTGATAACTAATTCTTGGAGAAATATGTAACTCCCAATTAGTCAAACCAGACCAATCCAGTGTCTCCTAATGGATCATGTGCTATTGAACAGCCCTTGGACAAAACATTATGAATCTAAATGAAAAAACACATTATAAAAGAAAGAAATTCTTTATTGTATATTTAATAAAAACTGTTACAATATACAATGCAATATAACAAAAAGTAAAAATACTTTCCTGTGCGGTCTATTGTACAAAAAAAAATACAAATTTTAAAACAGCTGTTAATTAAAATGATAAAAGCACAGGTATCCGCAAATCTCTTAAGACCTATCTTTTTGGCGCATAGGTCCTAGTGTATGCCCTTCTGTTACTTGTTCTATTAGCGCCGGGACACCCCATTGGGGCAGCTGCGCGCTTTACAAAACACACAAATAAATAAACACACAAATAAATTCTTGGTATCCTAATGATTTCGGAAACAGATTCTAAATTAGCCAGTACAAATTCAAGGTTCAAAAAGTTCAGGCTAGTGTTAGCTTTTCAGTAAGTTTTTTTTTTCAAAGTTAATGACATATTTCATTATTCGACAAATTAATTGTCGATCTGCTGAGTCCAACGCATATAATATCGCTGAGAGGCATGTGCGAATTCCTTTTTACCCTTAGTAGGCTCCGGCGATCACAATCCAATGCTGGACAAATGCAGATCAAGTGGATGATATCTTGTACTGCAGCACCGCATAGGTTACAATCCTTCGGGCCCGGTCTCCTCCAGCCAGGTTGCTCCGCGTTTGTTGGCAGTTTGCCCATGCGTAGCTTTAGGTATTTTAGTTTTAAATGCGATGGAAAAGCAAGGCCTAAATAGGCTGCAGGTGCCGGCCTTTTGTAGTATTGTATTGGATCACTGAAATATTATCGACGGTCACATTATCGACTAGCAATAATATCGTTGAATAATTATCGACTACAAAAATATCGACTTTGTATACTTATTTCACAAAATACAAAAATATCGACTACAAAATATCGAGTACTTTTAATATCGAGTACATAAATATCGTCTTATTAAATATCGACTACTAATATATCTTTGTTCATGAAATTACACCTAACACTACCAAAATATCGACTACTAAAATATAGAGTACAAAAATATTGTTTCTAAACAAATATCGAGTAATTTTTTGTACCCTTTTATGTCTAAAATAACATATTACTCGTCTATAAAAGTCATTGCTGTATACAAAAAACATTTTACATGTAATACCTGTTACTTTTATAACATTACTATTTATCATCATTTCCTATACATTATATTAAAATCGTTATATCATTAGAAAAAGAATCTTTACATGTAACTAAAATTTTCATAATATTTTTATACTTACACATCTATTTTATTTAACAACTAACCTGCTTTAATGCGGAAACCACCACATACCACCATTCTCACATCAACAAACACACCAATTAACTTAAAAAAATTCAAACTAGCCTATACAATTCTTCCTTTCATCCTACAACCAATCAATATATTTTATTCACAGATATTCATCGAATTTCCGATTTCAACCCTACAAATTTATAGAACTACACGAATTAAACATGTAAGTATATATGTTTTTGTTATTAAACAACCAAAATTAAAAAATGCTAGTTTCTAAACAACATATCTTGCATATTACATCTTCCCTACAGATCCAATATAAACATCCAACATCAACTATACCAAAAGACAAGACTACCCTTGTTAAAAATGTAAGTATACATCAATTAGTCTAAAACTTCAAAAAAAACAAGAACTATATTCTTAACACCATGTTATGTATTTTATATTTCCTCTACAGATATTGTGAATACATCATACATCTATTCTACCTACAGCAAAGAAAAGTACATATTTAGAAGTTAGTATACTTTTAAATATTTCCAATTTCCCAATGGTTAAAAATAAATTTTATAATATGTGACATGTATTTATTCTATCTTCTCTACAGATCTAAACTTGACTACCTTGATGTACTCCACCAAATACTACAACTCAACTATTTAAACAAGTAAGTATATGTAATGTTCACATCAAATGTAGTACTAAGCAATTTAAAAAACTGCTTTCTCCTAGTAAAAACGTGTATTATGTATAAACATTAACTTAGCATTTCTATATTTTCATACCAACAGTAAATAAAGAAATACATACAAGAAAGTCCTTCAAAATACAGTTCTGCATTTGTGATTACTACTTTTAGTAAACGTAAGTATAAATTCAACATTAATTATGTTTGCACCACTAAGTGAAATATATGTTATTTGATTTTGTTTCTTTCTACTCTTTCCTAGAACAAGTAAAACAAAATGACAGAAGGTGCAGAATTTGTAATGTCACAGAAAAATAAATTACTGTTATGTTATATGGGTTATGTTTATAGTCAGGAAAGACAAAGTGGTAGAAAAGTTTTCTGGAAATGTACTAAATATTACTCTAACAAATGTTATGGAAGGGCTACTACAGAGGAAACTAATGTGCTATTTACCAGGGAACACAATCATCCCCCCAATGTCACAGAAATTGAAATAAGAGATGCTTTAGAAAGTATAAAGACTGCTAGCACACAAAGTGATAAACCAACAACACAAATCCTTAAAGAGGAGCTGTTAAAAGTCCCAGCCCATGCTTCAGGTCAACTACCCTCTATTGACTCACTAAAACGCACAATTGCATACACTAAAAGACGCACTTCCACAACCCCACCCAACCCTACTACTTTTGAGGAAATTATTATTTCACCAGAAATGTCCATCACACACAATAAAGACAAATTTATCCTTTTTGACAATGAAAGCAGTACAAACAGAATCATAATGTTTGCAACTGCAAGTAATTTAAGAAAAATCCAACAGTGTCCCCAATGGATGATGGATGGCACATTTAAACCATGCCCAAAACCTTTTTATCAACTATATTCCATCCACGGGTTATACCATAACTATAACATCCCTTTCATTTACTGTTTGCTACCAAACAAACAGCAAAACACTTACACAGAAATATTAAATGTTCTCAACAATGAAATCAATAATAATTTTCCAGAAAAAATGATTATTGATTTCGAATTAGCTATGATTAATAGCATTTTGAAAATATTTCCCCACACAGCAATACAGGGTTGTTACTATCATTTCAATCAGAGCATATGGAGACATCTCCAAAAATCTACTTTAAGTATTTTGTACTCAACAGATAGCACCTTTGCCTATCAAATTAAAAAATTGATAGCACTGGCCTACGTTCCTGTTACCGATGTAGCGGAACACTATAATTTATTAATTGACAGCACATATTACAAGAGAAATGAAGAGAACTAACCCCATTACTGGATTATTTCGAAGATACTTGGGTGGGAAGATTGCACAGATCTGGACATCGACGCCAACCCAAATTCCAAATCCCTTGGTGTAATGTCTATCTTAGTACTTTAAACCAAGAGGCAAAAACCAACAACAGTGTAGAAGGGTGGCATAATGCTTTCCAAGCTACCACAAGCAGAACCAGACCCACTTTCCATAACCTACTACAAGCTTTGATAAAAGAACAAAGCTATCAAGAACTAAGAATGGAACAATCATTGACCCAAATTGGTCCAAAACTAAGTAAACAAACTAAACAAATGTTCCGACTACTGCAAAGTCAAGTCACACTATACCCTACAACTAGAGGATTAGAATATCTGTCAATAATAGCTAAAACCCTACTATAAAAATGTCTACAAAATATACTAATATCTTCTTACAATAATGGTACATATAACAATCATAAACATTTCTAAACAATTATAAATAATACATATTTGTTTTACAAACGTATCAAAAAATTGAACATTATTTCAGAACAAATATGCAATATTTATAATTACATCACACATACAAATTACATAAAGATGGACATTTCCCACCCAATAAATAGAAATATAAAATTACTTACAATTGTTGTAGATGACAGAGACGTAATGAAGCAAAATACAATCCATACAATCCATTACAAAGTAAGAGAAATCCAATATGGGAAACCATCAAAAACCCGAAAATAATGTTAAAATAAAATAAACGCTCCAGGAAATCCCGAAAACAGTAGTGTGGACACTTTATGATTTAAAGTGATATACACACAATTTAAAAAAAAACCTTGACGCATACCAATGTAACAATCCAATACGAAACCCTCAAAAAACCCGAAAAAAGGTAAAAATGATTAAAATCCGCTCCTGGCAAACACGAAAAATAGGAGATACACGTAAAAATATAACCATAAAAAGTCATACACTAGTATCTCAGAAAAAAAACACGCTTCCTTCCATGTAGTTTTCATGCGAGGAACCGGAACCTGTAAAAAAACATACATAACGAAACCCACCCACAAATAGCACATAAAATTTGTAAATACACTCACAATTAACATTAACCATTTAAGAAGACATTTCCTAACAATTCAAATAACACTAGAACTAAAACATACACGACGCATCTATAACGACGACATTACACCTAAACGCTACATAAACAATTCATACATACACTCAAAAACACAACACAGTTCGAATATACCCTCAAACATTACCACTCAGTCATAAATAGTATATAAAATTTACCTTACCTCTCTCCACACGAAGCAACACCCAACCGCGAGCTTCTCCAGTCCTGAATGAAGCTCAATAACCTTACGCGGTAAAAAAGTAGTCCCCTTAAACCAATTTTGAGAAGGTATCATTGAAAATACAATGTTATAGTCAAAAAATATAATACATACACATTGTTATTGAACCAAATTAATACAGTATACTCATTATAATTTAAACAGTTTAAAAAAATATAAATGTATTTAATATTAATTAATATATAGTAATTAATATATATTAATAATATTAAATAATTATGTAACACTAGAAATAATATATGTAAAGAAATTATTTTTGTGTACATTTATATGAAAAAATGTGTGTTTCTTTATAACTAAACATGATTAATTGTTTTGTTAATAATTATTAATAATAAATAATATAACTTATTTATTATTATTAATATAAAATTTATATCCATTTACTATATTAATAATTGCCTTAAATAAAGTATTTTTATTTCTCTGAATGTATGTATTTCTGAAAAGAAAAGATAAATGTTTAAGTGAACTAATTAATAATAATAATAATAATAAATATATTTGTTATTATTTTTATTAATTAATTATAAATTTGTAATAATAATGTCAAAGTATTAGAAAAGTATATAATTGCATAAATAATCTTTTACCAATACCAGATATTATTATTATACATATTATTCCCCTTTACAGTTATAAAGTTGACAACATAATATATTTATATGTATAATTTAAAAACAACATTGTCAGAAATATGTGTAAAAAAATGTCTTTATTTGTATTTCCATATCTTGAGCAAAAATAATATATGTCATGTTACTTTATACAAATGTAAATATTAAACTTAAATATTTAATAATATTAATATATAATATTAACATTATTAAATATAAATGGAAGAAACAGAAAAAAACTGGTATATTATTTATTTCAATATAAATACTTGTAACAGAAAGTGATTGATAATAAGAATTTGTTTAGACATAAAAAATGTTGTGAAAAATTTTTGTGTCACAAATTAAAACATGTACATAAATGATAATGTGTTATTCTACAAATACAACATTTCCAAAAATGTTAATGTTATATTTGATAGTGATTGTATTGTATTACACATGAAAAAAAAAAATTGTAATAAAGATTTGTGAAAACATCCATTTTGCATTGTCTTGTAATATAATAACACACTAAATAAATTGATATGCAAATGTGCTGGACACTGACCAATTAATAATTGCTATTCCTACTCCAGTCAAAGTATTATCAGAGAAGTTGCTGGACACTGACCAATTATTATTTCATATTCCTACTCAAGTAAAAATAATATTCGGAAAGGTGCTGAAGACTGACCATGTATACATTAGAATAGCTACTTTAGTATAATGTTAATGTGTAAAAATTGTCTAATATTTATATATATTGTATAAATATAATAAACATAATTTTGTAGTATATTTTTTGCTGAGTAGTACAAAAAAAGTTAATATTAGCATAAAAAATAGCAGCTAATTGTCACTCAAAAAATTCAAATATTTGTAATATTTAGAAAAAAATTCCTCACACTTCATATACCCAAACAGACCCTGAACCCTAAAAATACCCCTTTACCCTAAAATTAAAAAGTGTCCATGAACTCAAAAATATACTCCTATACCCAAGAACTGGAAACTGACCCTGAACCCTAAAAATACCCCTTTACCCAAAAACTAAAAACTGACCCTGAACCCAAAAAAATCTCCTTTAGCCAAAAACTGAAAACTGACCCTGAACCCTAAAAAATACCCCTTTATCCAAAAACCCAAAACTGACCCTGAACCCTAAAAATTCCCCTTTAGCCAAAAACTAAAAACTGACCCTGAACCCAAAAAAGACCCCTTTACCCAAGAACTAAAAACTGACCCTGAACCCAAAAAATACCCCTTTACCCAAGAATTGAAAACTGACCCTGAACCCAAAAATATAGCCCTTTACCCAAAAACTGAAAACTGACCCTGAACCCTAAAAATAAACTTTAACCCAAAAACTGAAAACTGACCCTGAACCTTAAATATACCCCTTTACCCACAAACTGAAAACTGACCCTGAACTCTTAAAATACCCCTTTACCCAAAAACTGAAAACTGACCCTGAACCTAAAAATATAGCCCTTTACCCAAAAACTGAAAACTGACCCTGAAGCGTAAATAAACCCCTTTCCCCAAAAACAGAAAACTAACCCTGAACCTTAAATATACCCCTTTACCCACAAACTGAAAACTGACCCTGAACCCTAAAAATACCCCTTTACCCAAAAACTGCAAACTGACCCATAACCTTAAATATACCCCTTTACCCACAAACTGAAAACTTACCCTGAACACTAAAAATACCCCTTTACCCAAAGACTGAAAACTGACACTGAACATTAATTATACCCCTTTCCCCAAAAACTGAAAACTGACCCTGAACCTTACATATACCCCTTTACCCACAAACTGAAAACTGACCCTGAACCCTAAAAATACCCCTTTACCCAAAAACTGAAAACTGACCCTGAACATTAATTATACCCCTTTCCCCAAAAACTGAAAACTGCCCCTGAACCTTACATATACCCCTTTACCCACAAACTGAAAACTGACCCTGAACTCTTAAAATACCCCTTTACCCTAAAACTGAAAACTGTGCCTGAAAAAAAAAAATACCCCTTTACCTAAAGAGAGAAAACTGACCCTGAACACAAAAATGTCCTCCTGTACCCAAATGTAATTGATATTATTTCATTAACTATTAATGAATTATTAATTATAAATAATAAGTTAATATATTAGCAAATTAGCTGTAATTAATTGAATGTAATTATTTATAATATTTATTCCCAAACAAATATTTAATAATAACAAATTATTAAATAAAACATTTGTATAAATAATAATTTAATTAACTAATTAATATTAATTAATTACTAATTATTTACTAATGATAAATATGTACAAAATTATATGAATTATTTAAGAAAATTATATTTAATCGTTACCAATTAATTGATAATATAAATTTATAAGAAACATATCATAATTATTTATTTATTTTAAATTACTCCCCACCCTTATCCCCTATTAACCCAACATCCCGCTCCTAAACATTAAGTACAATTTATAACAATAACAACGATGAAAATATTTTAGCACATTAACTGGAAATAATTTCATTTAATTATTAATGATTTTTTCCCCAATTATATAACAAACTATAACAACTTTTATATATATATATAACAATTACTCTAAATAATGTAATTAACTAATTAATATTAAATCTTTACCAATGAATTAGTAATACAAAATAAAACACATTTAAAATAATTAATTAACTAATTAAGAATATTTATTTTCCAATTAACTAATTAATAATAATTATTTACCAATTAATTACTACTTAAAATTATATTACCAATTATATTAATAAAATAACTATTTAATATTATTCAATTTCCAATTTACTAATTAATAATAATTAATTAACAATTAATGACTACTTAAAATTTTATTACCAATTATATTAATTAATTAACTAATTAATAATATTCTATTTCCAATTAACTAATTAATATTAATTAATTACCAATTAATTACTACTTAAATTTATATTTCCAATTATATTAATTAATTAACTAATTAACATTATTTATTTTCCAATTAACTAATTAAGATTATTTAATTACCAATTAATTACTAATTAAAATTTTATAGAAATTTATATAAATTATTTCTGTAATTATTATTAATTATTTCCCAATTAATTAAATAATAAAAATATTTACAAACATATATAAATGAATTATTTATTTTAAATTACTCCCCACCCTTATCCCCTATTAACCCAACATCCCGCTCCTAAACATTAACTACAATTTATATTACTATAAAAAATTATTTATATTTTTTACCTTTTTTCAACATAATATCGATATTTTTTCCTTTCACTATTAATCGATATTTTGTCATGTCGATATTTTTGAGTCAATATTTTTTTACTCGATATTTTATTGTCATTATTTTAATCGATATTTTAAACAACGATATTTTTGTTTTCGATATTTTATCATATTCGATATTTTTTACTCGATATTTTGTCCATTCGATATTGTGGAGTCGATATTATGTCTGTGCACCATTGTATTATCATCCAAGCGTGTGCACGGTGTCTTAGGGTTGTTTTGTCTTCGATCAACGAATGAATGTTGACTGCCTTTTTTACGGTCTGCTTAAATGATGATACAGGTAACTTCCTTTTCCACACTGACGCCATCTCCGTAATTTTAAGGGAGGAGTTTAGGTACTTCGCGTACTGGGAATTGGAATTGCTTTGCAGAGCTACCCAAATAGCAGAGTTAATTTCTATTTCGCGATTGAGCCAGATGTTGCACCAAAATTTGACTGTCTCGTATTTTTTATGCAATATTTGGGACTGCAAACCAAATTCAAGGCGAACCTGTGCGGGTGAAGCATCACATGGTAAGCTGAATACACGTTTGTATACTCTTGTTTGGATTTTATCTAATAGTGGTGCACTCCTTCCACTATGTACCACACTGCCGTAAGATATCGTTGGGAGTAGCTTGGCTTTGATAACTGTGAGGAGGGGAGTGAACAGAGGGCCTTTTAGCTGCTTGGATAAGCTGCAAAATGCATGCAGTAAGGCTGTTCCTTTCTTTTCGATAGCATCAAAGTGCGTGGAGAAGGTGAACCGTCTATCCAGATGTATCCTCAGGTATTTGTAGCTATCCACTACTTCCAAGTTCTTGTTATCAATTGTGAAATTCAGCTGTTTTATACGACGATGCGTTATGATCATGACCTTGGTTTTTGTAATGTTTATTTCCATTAGGTTCTGTTTAGTATATTCAGCCAGTTCATGCATGAGACGTTGCAGTCCTATTTTCGTTTGACTAAGGAGGACAACATCGTCTGCGTAGGATAGATGCGTGAGGGGCAATGTTCCTAGCCGTGGAGGATGTGCATTGATCCCATCTAGCCTTGGTGACAAATCAGCCATGAATAAATTAAACAAATGGGGAGCCAAGACACAGCCTTGTTTTAATCCTTCACTGGTTGTGATCTTCCGTGTTAGCCTTCGGCCGTTGTCAATCTTAACCTGCAGGTATTGGTGTAAAGATCCATTATTGGGTTTAAGATTGTGTCCGGCAGGCCCTGCTGATTAAGTTTGCCCATAATGTTTGTCGGCTGACATGATCGAAGGCCGCCTTGAAATCCACAAAACATAGATGTAATGCTTGACGCTCTTGTAGGCTTTTTTCAGCTATCAGACTTATTGCTATGGCATTTGCCATGGTGCCTATGCCGCGGCGAAACCCTGACTGATTTACAGGGATTTTGTTGTTATCGTCGGACCATTTTGCGAGGTCAGTTAGCACCAGTGAGGCATAATATTTAGCCTCGGCATCGATCAGCGCGATCAGGCGGCAATTTGCTGGATTTTTTCGATCACCGCGCTTGTATATTGGGTTGATGATCGCGCCTCTCCAGCTTTCCGGAATCTGACTGATGACATTGATCGTCCAGAACAGATTGTTAATGTTACTGGCCCACATTATAAAAGGATTGCAGCAAAGTAAAAATGTAATCACTATTTAAGTGAACAATATATTGTATCATATAATAATTTTTTTGTGCAATAAGCATGAGTACAAACCTCATCACATGGAGAAGTCTACTTTGTTGCACTCCTTTTATAATGTGTTTTTCATTTAGATTCACAATGTTTTGTCCAAGGGCAGTTCAATAGCACATGATCCATTAGGAGACACTGGATTGGTCTGGTTTGACTAATTGGGAGTTACATATTTCTCCAAGAATTAGTTATCAGGGACTTCTTAAAATATTCTTAGATTTGTTACCCTGTCCCTATTATCACAAATAGGGTAAACTCCCTTCCTTTTGACAATTCAGACTTTTCCAGGCCCCCAAAGCTATAAGAAAAGCTTAGGTGGTAGGTAATAGTCATTTGTAATATTTATTGAATTAATAAACAGCTATTATTATGCTGATCACTAACTTAGACAAACAGCACAAGACTTTCATAAGTACTGGTGTTAACAATTAAGTGCCGGTGCCGAGCACATGAAACCACAGACGCTAATTAAGCACCAATGAGGGCCATGGGCCACTATGGCAAAAAGCAAAATGGCCACGAAGCCATCTCCGGTTGAGCAGTATAAGGTAGTAATAAACCAGGTAAGCCCACTGCAACTTTGAGCCCTGCTAACGCTGCACTTACTAAACTAAACATAGAAATCCCACTGCTCCACAATAACGACAAAGAAAACCGTAAAGAACTACACACCATGGTCGAAAAAGTACAACCTTAGGAGCAATGTTCTACACATATGAAAAGACAACATATATTGTCTCCTTAGATTCCAATAAACAGTCAACTGGCAGTGGCGGCTCCTCCGCTAGGGCGGAGGAACATTGCCCCCACAACGCAAAAAGTAAAAATAAAATTGTTATAACGTATCGTTATTATGATTTTATTTTTCCTATTGTATGCAGTCAGTGGCCTTGTTCAATGTGGGGCGGGACTGGGCTAGCCAGAGCAGGGGAGGAATGGTTTGCACTCCCTAAATGCGGATGATCTTTTTGGCCGGCTCTCTTGGGCCGACCAAACAGTTCATGGGCACTTTGCATGCTCCCCACCAGGCTGCATTACACAGCCTAGTAAGAAACATGCACAGGTTCCCTGTTCCTATCTGAGCACCGAACCACAGCACTCAGACCAATCATCATGCTGTATTGCACGCAGGGGTGGCAACGTTCCTGTCCGGTAGCAGCCGCTACTGTTAGCTGGGCAAGTCTGTGAATAGTTCATGCACTAGGAATGCCTCCTCTCCCAAGAATCCTGACCCCATATTCCATGTGCCTCTTCTGGTCTCCTCCCTTCCAAAGGAATATGAGGTCTTCTTGATGACTAAGTCTATGGACAGAGGCGCATCAGTCTATTATAAAATGGAACACTTAACTGGTGTTTCTGAAAGGCTGGTTCAGAGTCACAAACCAGGATACTCTAGAAGTGTGACTTCATGAATCTCTCAACTTGTTAGCAAGATGGTGTGCATTCTAGGAAGGAAAGACTTCGCTACACACTGACTCACTTTATGCATTTACTGACATGACCAAAAGCTTCCACTTCATCCAACCAACTGGTGTCTATGAGGGTCAGTAAAGGAAAGCTATGTCTGGTATAGGACTGATTCTGCCCCAGCCATTCTGACATAGCTGAAACAAGAAACAAGAGATCCATGTCTAAATGTCCCTAGAGGAGAGACTGTCTCTATATTAGTGATGTGTGTATTGTCCGAGGGGGAGCTCTGTATTAGAAAAACCACGCAAACATACACAATTGTCTCCCTCAACCAAATATACACATGGTACAACACCTTGTTGTTTCTTCCTAAATGATTGCTTGACCAGGCGTGCAACAGAACTTTTCAAGAGGCAGAACCCGTTTCTAGGTGTGGAGCTCCTAAGCAGAAGAGAAGAAACCTCAAGTTCATCTGGTTTCATTCGATTGCCCCTTGTCTACAAAGTAGTGCATGAATGTGCAGAGCCACGTGACATCCAGCCTCCACTGAGATCTTCCTACATTTTGATACTGAGCAGGAGATATTGCCTCCAAACATAGGGACAAGTTAGATGAAAACTTCAATAACTGAAGACTTGCACTTGAATCCCTGCTTCCCCATTTAACCAAACTTTGTGATCCTGGACACAACGCTTAGGGGGTCATCACGATGTCGGGCGGACTGCCCCCCATAGGGCATCGGCAACAGTCCGTCTGACATCCTGGGAATCGGTCCAACCGCCGAATTACAATACAGGCAGTTCAAACACAGAGGTTGGGGGGTAGGACCACTGCCTCTGACAGTTTCAAAGATCCAGTCGGGACAGAGGTCTGATTCTTAACCCTACAGTGGGGGCGGTGCATGCGCAGGCACCGCCGTAGGTATTAAGATATCCTTTTCTGACTGCCTTTTAATGGCGGTCCTGCCGCCATGAAAACGCAGTGGGAAAGGGACTTTGGGGGCCACAAACAGGGCCCTGTCCCCTGTAGGCCACTGCTAAATGGCTTGGTTGGTGCATGTAGTGCCCCTCCACACATCCATGCACCATGTGCCAGGCAACAGATGGTGCATGGCACACAGTACCTGGATGTGCACAAACCGCCCTTTTCCACTGGGGCTTGTGCTGAGGCCCTATTTCCTGGGCCACAGCACAAGCCACAGTAGAAAAGGCAGTTTATGACCACCTACACGGTGGTCTAATCGTTATGTGGCGGGTGGGACCACCGACACTTTGTCAGCAGCCCTTTATTGGAAGTACTTATGTGCAAATAATTTATATGAGGATATTTATAAAGACAAACATGAACTTTAGTATTAAATGTTTTATTGACCATTGTAAAAGACAAAATACAGTAGAGCTACAAAAGGGTCGCGAGTCAGTCTTTAGGCTGAAGTTAGAGAAGCATGAGGGACTAGAGCATGTGCAAGATTATATTGCCTTTATTAGAAGTACGTGTGTGCAATTAATTTAGCAGTATATGCTTTATATGGAATTTATAAGGACTGAATTGTTGTCTAAGCATGATGGACAAAAACATATTCAAGAAGGAAGGCAACAGAAATCATCAATACCTGCTTTGCAATATTATTGCTAGGTTACGAGTTTGAATAGCAGTGTGTGTATGAATCATTTCATTATATGTAAGTATAGGTCACTGAATGGAGATTGACGTGTTTTATTTTTCTCCCCACATTGATTGTGAAATACAATTGGAGTACTTATTTTCTTAGAGGTAGTTAAACGTTTTGATGTTGCATTTTTTCTGGGAGGTCACTGGCATGAGATTAAATGGAATTTCAATTTGTAAGTTTGTAGATGTATTTATACTTTTTTGCTACTTAGCAGGTCTTTTATACCGTAAACACATACTGGGACCAGTCATAAGCTCATGGTATCATATCCATGAGACAAGGGTACAGTGAGGCTACAAATTGGGGGCTTAGTAATGCTGAGTACCTGAGACTGACATAAGTGAGGGAAGGAACTTCACTGCAAATAATCAAGCACTTCATCATTTAGCACAAGCTTGTGTAATGTCTCAAAAACAGAGTACTTGAGTGTAATTAATGACCATTATAGATAACATATAGAATTATAGATGGGCTAACAGTGTACTACTAGGGTGTTTTTCTTCGATGGGTCCTGAGGGGAAACAACCATCGCAACGAAGTGATCGCTTCGCCAACACAATACAACGCAATTAACACATCGCAGTAACGTTTACATCGCATGCCATAGCAACGCTTCGATGTTTACATCGAAAGGCATTGCAACATAAGCAACAACAACGCAATTTGCAAACGAGCGCTATGTAACCATGTTGAATGTCAATCAAACTTGGCCCGTTTACATTTTGAAAGTCATAAAATGTGACTCAAACTTGAAGTGAAGCCCGTCATAAAATGTCAAGCCCGTTTAGACAGTTTACATTTGGGGAGTCATAAAATGTCAATGTCAAGCCCATGTCAATGTCGAAGCCCGTTTCAATTTTGCAATCGCATGTTGAATGTCACTCAAACTAGGAACGTTTACATTTGGAAAGTCAAGCCCCTCGACCGCGATGTCACTCAAACTGGAAGCTTGTTGAGCGCGATGTAATAAATGAAAACGTGGAAGTTTACATTTTACGTTTTCAAAGTCATACGCGCGATACCAGTCAAACATGCAGCTAGATGAAATAAAAACGTGGGAATCAAAAAAAGCGAAGCCCATCTAGCGCGATGTCACTCAAACTTGAAGCTTGATGAGCGCAATGTAATCATGTGGAAAGTCATAAATGTCAAGCCCGTTTCTATCTTGAAATCGCAATGTAATCAGCGCGATGTCACTCACACTTGAACCTTGATGGAATAAAAACGTTGAATAGGGGGGGGGGGTGGATGAATGATGAATGGGTGGATTGATGTAGGTTCCAAAAGGTGGGTGGATGAATGAAGAATGGGTGGATGGATGGATTAAAGTAGGGATGTAAGGGTGGATGGATGATAGGGTTGATGGGTGGATGGATGTAGGTGCAAAAAATGTGAGTGGATGAACGTGTGTGTAATAGAAATAA
This sequence comes from Lissotriton helveticus, assembly GCF_964261635.1. NCBI lineage: Eukaryota > Metazoa > Chordata > Amphibia > Caudata > Salamandridae > Lissotriton > Lissotriton helveticus. The sequence goes on along the minus strand of NC_136065.1, from coordinate 331,535,285 downwards.
CCAATAACAAATGATAACGTCAGAAAATGTCTTTGAACGTATCCATTGATTTGTAAGTTTGCCTCATAAAGCATTCAAGGGCTGAGTCAGCTCCCCGGGGATCAGGATATTATGGTCGCCCCTCCAAGCCAAGGTCTACTCGGGAGTTTTACACGTTCTTATATCCTATATTTTCCCTACTTAATTTTCATTGTTGTACGGACTGAAATCTTCTGATTCCATCAAATATTTCACGTGATCTGAAATGTATATTCAAATATAGGCAACTGTTCATACCAATAATAGTATCACAAAGCGATACGTATACGACATTAATTAGCCTTTAATCGGCGTCACAGTGCATATCATAGGCTGCTCCTGACTGGACCGCTAGCATCCTTTTTTAAAAAAAAAAGAAAATATAGCGCGAAGGAACTGGAGAGCTTCACATGAGCACCAGTTACATTACACATTCATATTTTGGTAGGAACATGCCCAGAATAACAGGAGCCGAGACTCGAACCTGGTTTCCCACCTCCAAAGTCGGCAGCTCTGCCCGTTAGCCCACATCTTCATCCATATCTTTAGCAACACATACCACTAGGAGAAGGATGAAGTGGTTTTGTCACAATCACAAGAATATATTTTAGGAGCTGCAAGCGGGAGGAATGTTCTAGTGCAAACTAGCTCCTAAGAAGAGGACATGCATTTTTAAATTAACTAATTAAGCACTGCCATCACCAACTCTCTATCACAAAACAAGTATCGCACACACTATGTCTCACACACTCACTCTGCCACACAGTCCCACGCACTTTTATACCCCCATACGTTTTTGCCAAATTGAATGGTAGCATTTTAATAATGCAGTAATTTCTAGTGCACAATATATTGCCAAAAAATAAAGAAAAAAAAGAAAAAAGGAAAATAGAAAGGGAAGAATTATCGGGCCCAGGAGGGGTGGGGGGGGGGGGGGGGTCGTGGGTGCACGGCATTAGAGGCGGGATCAGGCATTCCGACTAAAGAATGCAAAAACTGGGGTAGGACAACACAAATCGCGTTGTAAAGGAGTGCGATTTCGGAGCCTGCAGAGTAAAGTACTAGCCCATACACATGAACGCATTTGCGAGGCAACAACGTCCGATGTCAAAGTTGCCGATGTTGTGGATCTTACGAAGTAATAACCACGTGGTAAATGCACGCGATGAAATGGTGCGCGATGTGGCGACATACAACCGTTCTGAGTGACATCAAATAGACAACGAGAGTGAAGATCGAATTGTCTATAATGTCACTGAGACCCAGAGTTGAAAAACATCTTGTAATTCACCCATCTATAATTTTATGTTATTTAAGACCCCCTCCCCTACCTCCCCCCCAATCATCTGCCAATCCTTTCCAGAGGGAGAGGAGTAATGAAAAAAGCCATACATACCCTGGTCTCTCTTCCCTGATGCACATGTGCACAGAAATACCGTACCTGCCATCCTTAACTAACCCCATCACATTCCCTGCCTTTCTCCCCTCTCCTGCAGCTGTGCTTTCTGCTTTCAGTCAAAGCAGACCAGCAGCACTGCGCTGACAGGCTCTGAGGGAGCCCTCTCAGCCTGGCCTGGAAAGCCTTTATGAAGTAGCAACTATGGGAAACAAGTTTTGTTATCAACTGTTGCTACATCATAGCAGATTTAGAATCTGACATACAGGATAGAGACTTCCGAGAGAAGCCATACATTAGCACATTTCCCTGACCTTTGTCATCCTCCTTTACTTATTTCCAAGCTGCTAAGGTATTGAAATAATAACATAAGATGGAAAGGTCAGTGGAGTTTGTTACAACTGTCAGTGATACCACTTTTATCAACTCTCACTATTGTCTGGATGAATTGGTTTTGTTAGGGATCAACTGTAGGCCTGTGTGTAATTTTAATTACCCTGGAGTAATCAGAGTAATTTTGGCAATTCCACGTTACTCTTTGATGTGGAATTACCAATAATAACATTATTACTCCTGCTCGCATAAGGAAGAGCAATTTTGCCAAAAACAATCCTATTGCAAGCCCACATTTAGTCGCTGCAAGAGGCCATTTACACTCGCTATTTGTGTTCTGCCGCCTTAAGCACAATTTTTTAGCGCAAAGTACATCCTCGCTTCCATTTTGCATACAAGGGTGCATTTTGCACTATGAAAATGTTGTTAAATGCTGGACTAAGTTAGGGGTAAATCTTACCCCAAGAGCACATTTGACGTTATTTCTTAGCGCAAAATGCATTCTCATGCCTAATTTGGATCCGAAGGGGGCATTTTGTACTAAGAAAATATTGCTAAATGTGAGGTTTGAGTTGGAGGAGAATCTTTACACAGAAGCACATTTAGCGGGTGTGACTGGCTGCTTGCCCTCACTATTTGCAATTAGCGCTATTCTTTTAGCGCAAAATGCATTCTCGCACCCATTTTGTATGTGAGGGGCAATTTTGTGTTAACAAAAAATGCTAAATGCAGAATTACTATTCTCGCATAATTATGCGTAATTCTACTACACGGTGGGGACTGCAATTACCATCATGCAATGGGCCGGGGATTCCTAGAGCATTTAACACACCTGCCTGTGGGGGGAGGAGCCAAGAGACTACTTCTCTGGGAGTGGTTTCTGGAGCCCATGATAAATCAACAGCCTGTGGGACTGGCACTGATGACGGCCATTCCGGCCAGAAACACGTCACTGACTGCAGGAAATCGTTTTGAATTATGCCTGAATAAATCCTTTTTTGTGCCCGGAGCATGTGTCCCGCTGACTTTGTTACTGAGGTCAGCAATTGGTGTGATATATATATATATATATATATATATATATATATATATATAATACAATTTTAATGTCTAGTTGGAGATAGTCTCCAATTCCGTGTTGCTCCGCACTGCAGACCCACTTTCAAGGCTGCTGCGGAACCATGCCAAATTCCAGTATCTGGCAGCGTCCGTTACCCAAGGTTCTATATTCACGAGTCACTAAGGTGGTCCAAGGCTGGGTAATGGCGGCGCACTTACTGGCGGTGTGTAGCTCTGGGGCAGGACCAAGCCGCTACACATTACAACACTTTCTCCCCCTTCAAGGAAACGATGAGCCGCACACACAACACGGTGCTTTCAAAGCATTTATTCGAGCAATTTTGGGCGATCCTGACGCGTTTCATTCCATCTTGGAACTTCTTCTGAGGTGAGCCCTGGCAAAAAGAAACTGATTGTGAGTCTCCACAGGTGCAGATCAATAACCATTCTCGGGCCTCTAGTGGGCATCAACATGATAATATTTTACAGTGCATGATGGTATGTGTGGTTTTCACAATTCAGTCCAAACATTACGAACCCTCCAGTAGGCTGCCTTTTTACAATTTTAATGTCTCGATGGAGATAGTCTCCAATTCCGTATTGCTCCGCACTGTAGACCCACTATCAAGGCTGCTGCGGAACCATGCCAAATTCCAGTATCTGGCAGCGTCCGTTACCCAAGGTTCGATATTCACGAGTCACAAAGGTGGTCGACGGCTGGGTAATGGCGGCGGACTTACTGGCGGTGCGTAGCTCTACGGCAGGACCAAGCCGCTACACATTACAACACTTTCTCTCCCTTTTATATATATATATATACATAATACCCTTTCAGGCATAGAGTGATGCATAAATATTTAAAAAAAGAACCAGAGAACTGTGGGTAGTTCTCAAGTTTAGGTGGAAAGCAGCTCCTGTACTGAGCACCCTCAACACCAGCGACACTCTAGATCTGCTCACCTCAAATGTCTGCTTTTCTATCAAAGTCTTTAAGCATAGGATTAGCACAGTGCCATCCACGCCCGAGATAGAATGGGACAAAGTCTTTTGCTAATTCTACAGCAAAGTCTTTAAGCACAGAACTAGCAGAGTGCTGTCCATGCTCAGCTGTAAAATGACAAAAGCCACTTACCACGCCATGCGCAGTATTACAGCTTTGAATTGGTAAAATGCCAACCAAGCCAACCTGAAATGAGTAAAAGCAACCCCTGACACAGTGTTTCACTCCCGTTAGAGCTCTACAGAGAGGTATAGCTTTGTCCAGAAACAAGGTAGCACACATTATAAGTCAAAACAATGCCCATTCAGGCATAGAGTGAGGCATAAATTATGCAAAAAGAGAAGCAGTGAACTCTGGGTAGTTCTCAAGATTTGGTGGAAAGCAGCTCTTGTATAGAGCACCCTCAACACCAGTGACACTCTAGATCTTCTCATCTCAAATGCCTGCTTTTCTATCAAAGTCTTTAGCACAGTGCCATCCATGCTGAGATAGGAAGGGACAAAGTATTTTGCAATTTCCACAGCAAAGTCTTTAGGCATAGAACTTGCACAGTGCTGTCCATGCCGAGCGGTAAAATGACAAAAGCCATTTACCACTCCAGACATATATGTGTATGTTACCTACTGGCGGTCGCCAGTAGGTAGTTATAGTTAGAACCTATTTTCCATAGGAAGAGCGTTTTTTTGATTTGCCAATGTCTTTGGCGCGGTTTGACAAATCAATCTTCGCGAAGTTTTCAAAACTAATGGGGCGGCTCGGTCAGCTCCTATCTTGAACGTTTTGGGGTGATTCGTCAAGCGGGGCAGAGAAAAAAGGGTGCCCCAAAACGCGTTTTCCCCATGTTAATATCATAGTAAACTTTAGACACGGCTACAGCCCGAACTGCTGAACGGAATTACACCAAATTTGGCAAAAAGGTAGCTCTTGGTTCAGAAAGGGCCTCATTTTTTCTAAATGGTGTAAATCCGTTCAGTAGTTCCTGAGAAATTTAAAAAAAAGAAAACGTTCGATACCTGAGCACCGAGGAGGAGTCACGACTCCTCCCGAGCACGAGCTGACTTCGGATTGGCTGCCAACACTCCAAATCAGGAAGTGTTGGCAGCCATCTGGTGAGTCCCGCGCTTCCTTGTACTTAAGCCCCCGAGTCGGCTAGGTCCTGGGGGCAATTCATAATAAATTTGCGGGGGCCTTCAGCCCCGGGCCCGCCACCTCCCCAGGGCTTAGTTAATAGTGTGCGGGGATGCACATGGCCCCCCACAGCTCCGGGGACCACCACATCCCCAGGGCTTCAATAATAAATGCACGGGGGTCCCAACCCCCCACGCTGCCCCGGGGACCACCACCTCCCCGGGTTTTTTTATAATAGGGGTGGGGGACCCCCCAAGCCCTGGGGACCACCACCTCCCCAGGGCTTCCTTGATTAGTGGGGGGCCTTGTGGGCCCCCAAAGTCCCGAGGACCACCACCTCCCCGGAGCGTCTGATATTAATCAGAGGGGCCTCGCGGGCCCCCCAAGTCCCGGGGACCACCACCTCCCTGGGGCTTTGAAATGTAGGGAGGGGTGCCGTTCAGCCCCTCTCCAAGAGCCCTTACTGGCCGTGGGGACACACAGCCCCCAGGGCCGGCTCCTGCTATGTCCCGGTGTGCCCACCTCTGGGACATTGCTGTTTGCTATTGCAGGGCAGGAGCACTGGGGGCCAACTAGCCCACCAGGTACCTCCAGTAAGAGCGAAAAAGCTGGATTGCAGCGAGGTGGTCCGAATCCATGCCCCATTTTACACCACTCTGCAAACGCGCCTCTTGGCACACTGCTGGTGGGGTGATGAGGTCCTCTTGTGTCCTAAGGACTTCAGGACACAAGTGGACTTCACCCCCGAGCAGTAGTGCGCCAGGAGCTGCGATTGCAGAGTGGTGTAAAAAGGGGGAATTGCCTCGGACCAATCTCAGCAATTCAGGTGTGTGGGACTTACTGGAGGTACTTGGTGGGCTAGTTGGCCCCCAGAACCCTCAGATTTCAAGGGGACTTAATCCCCCAATTTAGAATGCTCCAGGAGGGGCATTTGCAGAGGGGTGGAGAAAGGGGGAGTGGCCTGTGTCCAGCTTTCAGCAATCCCACTATCTGGGACATACTGGAGGTATCAGATAGGCTAATTGGTCCTTAAGGGCCCCCAACAGCGTAGGGGACTTTAATCCCCATCCAAGAGCGTGACAGGAAGTGCGTTTGCAGAGTGGTGGGGAAAGGGGCACGGCCTGCTATGACAACTTAGCAATCCTGCTGTGTGGGACTTACTAGAGGTAATAGGAGGGGTAGTTGTCCCCCAAGGGGCCAACTACCTCTCTTGTTACCTCCAGTAAGTCCCACACAGTGGGATTGCTAAGACGTATTCGGAGGTCATGCCCCCTTTCTCCACCACTCTGCAAACCTGCCTCTTGGCAGACTACGGGATGGGGGATGAAGTCCAATTTAATCCTGAGGGACTTTGGGAGCCAATAAGCTCTCCTGGTACCTCCTGTAAGTCCTATGCAGAGGAATTCCGGAGCGCTGGGAGGAAGCCCAGCACCCTTTCTCCACCACTCTGCAAAAGTGACTACTACCTAAAGAAGCAGCTTTCTGCACCACTGACATAGAGGTATTTTTAATCCCACTGCCCTATTGTGTACTAGGGCTTTACAGAGGAGGTCATGCAAATCACTGGGGTACCCCAACACATAGTGTTCCCTAGTGTATGTAGGTGTTTTCACTGTATTCTGAGTGTCTTTTAGCATCGCACTGGCTCTAGGCCTGATTAGTCAGAGTCAGTTGCCACCAGTAACCGTCAGCAAAAAGTTGGGGGCACAGGATTACTTTGCAACAAGCCTCTTTCAGCTCCTCTGCTGGTTCTTTGTGAACATATCTTGCTTGTTTCTGCACCTTTCTTCGTCTTTCTGGTCTTCTGTTGCCTCTTTCTGCATTTCTCTTTCTTCTTTCTGCGCCTTTCTTCCTCTTTCTGCACATGTCCTACCTCTGTAGGCATAGTTAGAAATTAGCATTTAAAAAACCTTTGAAATTCACTGAAAAAACCATAGGTTTCAGGGATGTTATAGTTAGCTGGACATTTCACTCTTACAAAACCAGAGAAATTCAGCCGATATAGTTAGTTCAGCTAACTATAACTCGCGCCCCCGCAATGCACTGCTGATTACGTCGCATATTACATCATTCATGATAACTATAACGTCCCAGAATCCCATGTTGTTTTCAGTGAATATATATATATAGCTATACTTATATAGAGAGAGAGATATAGATATAAATATACATATGTTTAATGAAAAACAAAGGTTTAAGATTAGTTATAGTTAGGAAAACTTCATTTAATATTTCTATAGAAAACCAACTTAAATTACACAAACCCTTAGAAATTCAAAACATAAGTTATAACTCAAAGTTATGATTTGCACCCATCCCAAAACTTACTGTAGCCCAAATTCCGCTGTAGTGTTTTCATCTCGCAGGTCAGACTAAATTAACTACAACTCAACTTTCTAACATGCACACTCTTCTCATACGTGATGTCATTTGAGATGTCATGAGTACAGGTGTGAATCTGGCTAGCGAGTTGATAACATTCTGTATGAAGGAGTGCGAGTTCTAGTGAGTCCTGGAAGTAGAGATTTTATTAATAGATTCAGTATTACATTGAATTTCTGCATTAATACTGTTTTCTTCTTCTATTTCTTGATTGAGCATTTGTAAGTATGTCTCAAATTTAGACAATGCATTATCATTTTTGTAAACATTCTAAACATTAAATCCAGCTTCACAGCATTCATAGGGAAATATAAGTTGATATTGTCTGTCATATTGTTTCTATATGTACAAACTTAGCTACATTATAGAGAAATAGTTTTTCCTAACAATGTGTCCAACATATTTGTTTTCGAAATGTCTTTGTTTGTCAGATCAAAATGAGTAAGGTATTCAGTTTTGGGGAGACTTTTCAGAAGTTGTTAACGTAATGATGACAGTACTTCTTAATTTTATTTCTCATGTAGTTTCTTATAGTTTTCATTGTGATGTGATGTGACCACAAGTTGCATGTTAAATGCCTTTAAAATGCTGCCGACTAGTTTATTTTCTTGCCTGATTTTGGATTTTGGTAGTATTGTGCTACATTAGTAGGCTATAGACCAAATTGTAATTAAGCCAATAATTGTCTTACTTTCAAAATTAAAATGTTGGTTAGATGTAGATTCCTAATGACCAATCATCTAACTCTTTCTATATTTATATTTCTGCCTATGTGTTCTTTATTCTTGTATGTCAGTGTATGTGCAAGGTGTTTAGGCTTTGGTTAGTCAGGTACAGTTATATTTTTTGGGCCAGACTGCCTGCTAAGAAAGTACGTTTTGAAACTGATTTATTTTTTAAAGGAGTTGAGCTAACATAGATTGGTTAAAGAGGTTCAAAATAGAACCAGTTAATCCCACTACTTTCTTCTGTTAGCAAATGTGTATATCCCCACAACAATATAGGATACTTAACTGGATTTAGATTGGAAATTGAGATGAAGGAGACATGTTCCTTCTTAATATCTATGTTTCTGAACGCACATGTTGTGTTCTCTAATATTTGTCAGAGATAAAAGTGGAAGTGGTCTACTGTAAATGCTCCTAAGTTTGAAAATACTTAACCCCCACCAGTAGAATATGCTGCAGGACACACCACATAAGTTATACTACACTGTATGCACTGTACCGGAACACCTCCAGATACACCCCTAGCAGAGAGTGCGAATCCGCATGCTAAGCAGCTATGTCTACATATACACTTCATATAGAACTGTGCTCCACACCAATATATGCGTGGTCTGAAGTGATTCAGGCACAGAGGGAGGGGATGGGGAGGGGGTGAAGAGATAGGGGGAAGGTTGGGGAATTTTGTTTTGATAAGCAGACTGATACCATGAACCACTCAGTATGCGCTGTGTATGTGTTACTTCTACATTTACTTTACAGCCTTTATTTCTAGTGCAACTACAGTTAATATGTAACACATTGTTGCTGGTTCCCCCCCTTGGGGCTAAAGGTATGTACCTTCTGACAGTATATCCTTGATATGTTATGTTGTCCGTAACGAAAATCAATAAAGTATGTTTCAAAAAAAGTTTGAAAATAGTCAAAGACGTAAAAAAGTGAGTGTCAGTATTCCTTTGCAATCATATAATTGTATCCATTTTTCATTTAAATACAGAATATGGTAATGCAGTACAGTATTTTCATGATGGTATACATTTTTTAACTTATGGAAACCCTATTTTCATTTCAAACCTAAAAATGTGGCTTGAAAAACAGATAAAATATGTCTATTTTTTTTAAAGGTTCTTTTGAGAGCCATACTATATAATGTCTATTTTTCTCATTTTTTATTATGTATTCATTTCATAAAGAAGGAAGTCGAGAGGTACCCCTTGAGGAACCAAGGGAAATGGGTTATACAACCAAAAGAAGAGACGTTTCCCTTGAGACAATGCTAAGTGAACTCAACGATCAGAAGCACCCAATCCTGGCTGGCCGATAATCATCTCAAACTCAATGCCCTGAAAACAGAGTTCCTTCTGATCTCACCTCCAGCGAAGGTCTCCACCACTCAAATTTGGCTTAAAGACCTAACTGCACTCAATGTCCAACCCACCATCGTGGACTCAGCAAAATCCCTAGGCATAACACTTGACACCAATCTGAACATGCAGCAACATATCAGCAAGGCAACAAAGGGAGCAAACTTCCAGATCAACACTTTGAGGAAACTTAAACCTCTCCTCCCAGCCAAAGACTTCCAAACCGCAGTACAAGCACTAGTCATCCGTCGAATTGAATACGGCAGCATCGCCCTCTGAGGACTCCCCCTAACTACAACAGCACCCCTAAGAGCTTCTCTAAACGCTGCAGCGAGACTCATCACTGGGTCAAAGAAACACTCCCATATTACCCCTGACTTGAAATCCCTGAACTGGCTGCCATTTGAAGCTAGAATACATCTGAAAATCGCCTGCATGACACACAAGGCGGTACATCTAAACGCACCTGGATACCTCGCTCAGAAACTGACAATCTCTGGAGGAGCTAGAAACACCAGAGACACAAACAATCTTCTGCTGAAACCTCGAAGATTCCGGAAGGAAAAAACATATAAGCGCTCCTTCTCGGGAATGGCGCCTAGGATCTGGAATTCTCTCCCGACCGAAACCAGGCTTATCTCTTCCACCACACTCTTTAAAAAGGAAGTAAAAGCTATCCTCATGGCTAAATACACCTGAACTACTATCTTGATCACTGTTAGTACTCTGTACCGATCTATACTACATGTTTGACCCTTTTGATTATTTGTATTAACTGTTTATTACTCACAGGTCTGGCTCTGTACCGCCTATTTGTACTACTTTGTACTCATGTTTGGGCTTAGTTGCCACCAATTTGTACTTATTGACCTATTGCTTTATCTGTTTAACCATGCTCCCTCATGTACTTCTCTTTGTAAAGCGCTCTGATATCTGCAAGGATCTTGTCCGCGCTATATAAAACTTTCAAATAAATAATAAATAAATAAATAAATAAATGGGGTTATACAACCAAAAGAAGAGACGTTTCCCTTGAGACAATGCTAAGTGAAGGTTACGATACCAAGCCTCACAATGTCATAAGTACATACAATAGAAACATATAGGTAGTTAAAAATTCATTTATTTTGAATAACTTAAAAACACAGGAGTAAATTTCACTAATCTAGATTCCTAGTCTTAAAATACGGTTAAAACAATACACACAATTGCGACCTGCACAATTGAGAAGAAAAGACAGAACAGGTACAACATGCAATTGTTGAATACAGTTTGTATATTCTGGCTCTGTTGTGATAACACCAATATTGTATTGCTATGACATCAGCATATCAACTCTGGTGTTGGAGACTTGAATTATACCACTCTGTGCGTCGACGCGCTTCGGTGGGTTCTCCTTATAGTTACCACCTTTATCAAGACCAATGGTAAGCTGTCACAATCAGGGGGTATATGTAATTGCCCCTGGATTCTTGATGATGATCACTTCTTATAGTGAGTACTCTGTTTGTGATCCGAACGATGGTTTCTAGTCGAGATATGGGTAGTATGTTGCTGCCAGTTGTCTAGCCTGTTTAAACTTATACGACTTATTATATTATCCCACTTTAGATGCGTGATCCACTTCAATTTGTAAAAAACCCTTATTATTGATCTGTTTCTAGGCCACACATGTCTTGAGTGATTGCCTTGCGGTCCTTGTTTCTTCCGATAGTCTAGGATGTATTTTGGTTTAAAAACAGTGCCTCTTCTTCAGCCCTTTCTTTGTAAAATCAGGAGGAAGGATATCCTGAAGGGTAGTACGTAGTTCCACTGTCAACAGTACTTCTTTATTGGCGTGTTGCGAAGACTACCTGAAGAACGTTGCATCGATCCGCTGTCTCTGGGGTTCTGCGTCGGGATCTAGATTAGTGAAGTTTACTCCTGTGTTTTTAAGTTATTCAAAATAAATGAATTTTTAACTACCTATATGTTTCTATTGTATGTACTTATGACATTGTGAGGCTTGGTATCGTAACCTTCACTTAGCATTGTCTCAAGGGAAACTTCTCTTCTTTTCATTTCATAAATACATAAATACTGCGGTACATTCTAGGTAATTTCATGAAAGTAACGTGGCACTCCATAAACTTTAAAAAATATATATATAAATCAATCAAAAATACTTTCCACTAACTCTGCAGAATTTGATAAACTGCCTTCACTTCATTCTATACAATGCAAAAAGAATAATAAGCTACATTCAGGTGAAAACAAAGTGAAAAGACAAAGTGTGGCCTAAACAATATTGCTGCCTTTTTTATTTTGCAGGGCTATTATAAACGAACAATAACCTGTTTTCATGATTGCCATGTACAGCTGTATCCGGCGACGTACTGCTGTAAACCACAGCCCAATATATCACTATGTTTTGTCCCTTAGTACTTAAAACAAATGGAGAAGTGTGGCTCACTGGTTAGAGGAGGCAGACCCTGATGCAGAGATCAGACCCGGGACCACGGTTCAATTCCCGACGCGGCAGGGTCTTGAGCTCATAATGTCCATGGACTCGATAATTCTCGCCTCGGTGCCTACTCGAATCGTGGGTTCACACTCTGCAACTCGGGGCAATAGCTTCCTTAATCTCCATTACGGCCCCACTGCGATGGGATGCCTGGTCTTCACCTTGGGGATGCCCAGTGTAGCATCCAGCTACAAAGAACCACAGACACAGGTTCTACCTTTAAGGAACTTTATTTTCTGCTTCTTGTCTGTACCCTGTCCCTACTCTAACTGCCTCTCCCTCGTCGGTCCCCTCCTCTTCCTGTCCACCCCCTAAGCTCCACCCACAACCACTAGCCTGCTAACCTCACAACATCTCCCCCCTTTGTAACAAAACAAATGAACATACTGACTTTTTAGTCCATTTCTGCAATAAGTCTTTTTGGTGGACGTATGTCACGACGAGGTCGTGGTGACCTTGCTCTTAGATTAGTGTCACTCTGTGTTTCATTTATTTGACCAGTGTTCTCACAATTGACCGAAGGTGGTTCTTCCGAACCAGGAGTGTCCATGTCACTCATTGAGATCTCAGTGGCATCGTGTGGTAGTTTCTTGAAATGCGAGATATTTCTTGTGATTCGTCTCTGTTCTGATTCAGCAGTCACCATAGTTCCTTTCCTTTTCGTGACCAATAACGGTTCGTCCTTGAACAGGCAGTCGGTCTTTTTCTGTTGTTCTTGCTTAACAAGCACTCGGTCTCCTTCATGTAACGAGAGTGACCTCGCTCTTCTCCTGTGATCTGCATATGACTTCATTTTGTCTTTTCGGCGCTGGTCTGTCTCCATCATTTCTTGATGATCTTGAGTGGGTGACAATGATGGTCGTAAGGCCCCTTCCCACGTTGGGATGCGATTCCTCATAGGACGCCCCAGCATGAGTGTTGCCGGGCATTTTCCTGTGGTAGCGTGGGGAGTTGTCCGGTAGGCTCGTAGGACCTCGTTGAGGGCGACTTGTAGATCTTTCCCTTCCGCTGTCGCATGTTGAAAAGTCTTTTTGAGCGTGGCCATGAATCTTTCGATTGTTCCATTGGCCTGTGGCCAGAGGGGCGTAATCTTACGATGATGGAAATCCAGGTGTTTCGCAAATGCTGCAAAGTCATGTCCATTAAATGGGGGTCCATTATCTGTCTTAACCTTGGAAGGAACTCCCCAGGCCGCAAAGACTTCATCTAATACCTTGAGAGTGCTTACGGCATTTGTAGATGACACAAAGCGTGCAATGGGGTATCTAGAGTGTTCATCAATGATGGCCAGCACATACTTGCCCGATGCCAAGGGTCCATAGAAATCAATGGCAATTTCTTGCCACACTCCAGGCGGTAGAGGGGTCATGTTTAGGGGTGCTGGAGGGTCACTTTTGCTCGTAAGTTGACACAGATGACAGTCCTTCAAGGTGGCTTCTACCATTTGGTCGAGATACGGAAACCACACTCGCTCTCTCAGTGCGCATTTGGTTGACACAATACCCCGATGTCCTTCATGGGCAAGGGCAACCACTCCTTGTCTTAGTTGAGTGGGAATCACGATTCTCTGGTCTCGCAGTATTATGCCATCCGTGGTGGCTGACAGCTCACTGCACACATGTCGAAATGCCTGCATTTCTTGTTTAAGGAGAGGATCAGTCTCTTCATCCTGAGAATCATGCCTCCACCTGTTGTGTCGAATCCGGCGCAGGACCTTCTGCAGGATGATGTCTTGTGCTGTGCATTCTCTGATGGTGTCCATTGGGATAGCGGGAGGAAGAGCATGATCGGTCACGAAATGTATGTACTCTTCCGCAATGGACGATTTAGAGACTGATGATGTGTCCGGGTGTCTGGACATATAGTCAGCCGGGTTTTCTGACTTCCCTGGCTTGTGGATGATGGTGAATGTGTACTCCTGTAGTCTTAGGCCCCACCTTTCGATTCTTGGGGGCATCTTGGATCGTGGGTTTCCGTAAATGGTGACAAGAGCCTGGTGATCTGTAATTAAAGTGAAGTGTTTTCCATATATGAAGACATGAAAATGTTCACATGCCCACACTACGGCAAGACTTTCTTTTTCAGGCTGCGAGTAGGCCCGCTCCGGGTCGGTCAAGCTACGACTCGCATATGCAATTATTCGACGTGGATCTGAATCGTTGTCATACTGTGCCAAGATGGCACCAAGGCCCACGGGGCTGGCATCCACAGTTATTTCAGTTTTTCTTTTTGGGTTGAAATAGGACAGGTGATCCGCAGATGCTACTGCCTTCTTGATCTCCTTGAAGGATTTCTCACATTGGGGAGTCCACTCAAACGGCTGGCCTTGTTTGGTCAGCAGGCGAAGGGGATGGCTGATTGTTGCGTAGTCTCTGATATAGCGAGCACAATAACTGGCCATACCGAGAAACGACCTGAGCTCACTGACGTCTTGGGGGCTCTTGGTGTTGTTTAGAGTCCCAATCTTATCGGGGTCAGGTTTCATGCCAGCGCCTGAGAAGATATGACCAAAGAATTTAAGTGTGTCTTGATGGAATTCGCACTTCTCTTTGTTGAGGGTCAGGTTTGCTTCTAGTAGTGCGTGGCAAACACGATTGAGTGCAATGTCATGTTCTCGCAGATCTGAACCATAGACGAGGATGTCGTCGCTATAGTTGAAGGTATTGGGAATGTTTTGAATGACCTGTAGAATGGCTTCCTGGAATATTTCGGCTGCAGAGGAAACCCCAAAACTGAGTCTCTTATATCTGAACAACCCCAGGTGGGTTGCAAACGTGGTGATGTATCTCGATTTTGCCTCTAATTCTAGCTGGTGGTACCCCTTATTTAAGTCCAACTTGGAGAAGATCTTTGCTCCGTTTAGAGCCGAAATCATATCACTCAAGTGTGGCCCCGGATGTCGTTCTCTTTCAATTGCAGTGTTGGGCAGGCGCATGTCCACACAGAGTCTGACTTTGTTGGCCGTGCCCTTTTTGGGAACGATGACAACCGGGGACACCCACGGTGTTGGACCCTCAGTGCGCTCGATGATGTCAGCTGCTAGCAAGTCCTGGAGTTCTTCTTCTACAGCGGCTTGGAGATGGAAGGGTACCCGTCGAGGGTGTTGAGCGACAGGTCTGATCTGTTCATTAATATGTAATCGTACTTGGCAGTCTTTTAGCTTGCCTAGGCCTTGAAATAATCTGGGAAACTGGCGGGTCACATCTTGGTTTCCACTGACCTTGAAAAGGATTTCTACTAGGTGAAGACGTTCCGCTGTCGGGAGGCTCAGCAGACAGTCCGCCTCCGGGCCTTTAATGACATGGATGACCGCTGGAATGATTGTGTCCTCATGTTGGAGGGTCGTCGAAAACTTCCCAAGGCAAGGAAGTGGCTTCTTAGCCATCCATGTAAAGACTCTGACTGGTGCAAAGGTCAGCGGAGGACGTGGCTTCATTCTTTCATATTCCGTAACTGGAATATAGTTCAGGGACGCACCTGAATCTAGTACAAATTGTGTGTCATGATTGCCCACTTTGATGTCCAGCCGGGGATACGTCTTCAGTTGGTCTGGATCTGCGGCTAAGTTCAGATATTCAATGGTGTATGTTGAGTCTCTGGATGACGGTCTAGATTCCTGGGATGGTGACCTCCGTTCCCACCTGGACCGACGCGACTCTCGGCTGGAGTGTGACGACCCAGAAGACTGTTCAGCTTGGCCTTGGACGGCTCGTGCATGATGTCTTCGGGTGCCGGATCGGGACGTTCTCGGGGCACTTCTTCGTGAGTCAGGCTGAGCTGTCTTTGTGGCACCGCTCCGTCTCTCCTTATTGTATTCTCCACACATCGCTTCAAAATGATTTGTCCTACCACACTTCCGACATCTTTGACCCATGGCAGGACAGCTGTCTACATGGGGGTAGTCATATCCACACCGGAAACATTTTCTCACTTTCTCTGATCTCCTTTCCTTCTTCCACGGTTCTCGCCGCTGATGTCTTGATTGCTCTCGACACGGTGACGGGCGTGACCTCCAGTGTTTGTCACTCGAGCGTCTTCGATTCTCATCCTTGGCCTGCACACGTCGCACTTGTTCGCGACTTCCTTTGTGTCCTGTTTCGATGTCTGCCGCATACTCTTCTGCTTGGTCAAATATCCGTGTCATCTCCTCTATATCGTCAAGGCTATGCTCCTTTCTCAATAGTCGTCTCCTCAGTTGGTCGGAGTGACACCCATCAATTATTTGAGACTTGATTGCCGCATCCGTTGAGAAATTATCAAAGGCACAATGCTTGGCTAGTCTCCTCAGGCGCATCATGAAAACACTCATTGGCTCCTCCTTCCCTTGCCGAGCCGAGTGAAACGTATGGCGTTCATAGTCGACGTTCTTTTTGTGGAGGAATCTCTTATTTAATGCGTCACGCACTTTATCATAGGTGTCCGCCTCTGTGTCAGGAAGGTCTTTGATTATTTTGACTATCTCCCGCCCCGCCAAGTTGCGCAGGGCAATCAATTTCTTTTTATCCTCAGTCACTTCTGACCCTTCGATATAATCTTCGAATTCTTCGAACCATTCTTGCCATTTGGGACCCATGGTTCCCCCAGTGGTCACTTTGAGGGGTTCGGGTGCTCGCAGATGTGACCTACCCGGGACCTTAGGCTTGGCATCCGGCGGATTTCTATCGTCATCAGACATCGTTGCAGTGTTTGTTGTGGTTTTTGGCACACTCACTTGGTCTCACCAATGCTTGTTTATTTTCAGATGCCAATGCTTGTTTCTTTGCCAATGCTTGTTTATTTTCAGGTACCAATGCTTGTTACTTTTCCAATGCCTGACTTCAAAATGGCCGCCTACAGTTGGCACAGGGAAGGTGTCCCGAAAGTTGCCTGACTCAAAGATGGCCGCCGTGATCATCCACAGGCACTACTTTCTCTCTCTGCATTCAACTCTTTTCCTCCACCCAGGACTCACCGGCAATCGTCTTCAGGAGCAGTATTCTCAAGATTCAGCTCCCTCAAGTTACTGCTGTCGTCAGGTGAGGTTGGGGTGGGCTCCCGCCTCACTTTGCAGGGTTCTCCGCGGTGGCTTGCCAAATCTCACGCATCGGGCGTGAGATTCTCCGACGTCGGAGTCACTGAAGCTCCGGTTATCTCGCGCTCAGCAGCGCTCAGCAGCAGGCCTTTTGTGGGGCGATCTACCCCACAATTCACTCTCCCCCGACCACAGCAGACCTCAGGTTGGGTTGGGGTAGGCTCCCAGCTCACTTTCGACGGTCCCGCTTCCTCAGTGCCGATAGCGTGCCGAAGCTCACGCATCAGGCGGAGCTCGCGCTTTCGGCGCGAAAACCTCTTCTTGGCTCGAGCGTTCCAACGCTTGTGGTAGTGGCTCCCTCAGACTCCCACGCTCACAGGAGGGGCAGGGTCACCTACTCTTGCTCTCCTTTTCGGCTGGCAGCCTCACACAGCAGCGGACCCTTCTCTTCAACGCTGCAGGGGACAGGGTGCTTCCATTCAATGCTGTGGGCTGCAGTCCATGCTTATCCCACCCTCGTCGCCAGTTGTAGCATCCAGCTACAAAGAACCACAGACACAGGTTCTACCTTTAAGGAACTTTATTTTCTGCTTCTTGTCTGTACCCTGTCCCTACTCTAACTGCCTCTCCCTCGTCGGTCCCCTCCTCTTCCTGTCCACCCCCTAAGCTCCACCCACAACCACTAGCCTGCTAACCTCACAACACCCAGTAGGGGTAATCTCGCAGGGAAAGACCAGGACGGGTTCCCAAAGCAAGTGCCTTGAGACCTTACGGTGATAAGGTGCTGTACAAGAGCGTATGATTACGATTTACAAATGAACAAATTCAGATCAAATAACAGAAAGACCCTTTCCACATCTTAATCTATATTCCATCCAAATGTCATGTTAATCTGTTCAACTGTTTTGCTGCTCCCTTTGTTTAAAAAGTCTATGTAAAAAAATGTGTCTTGAGAACCCCTTTTTTACTGTGAACCCCCTTAACTGATCACCACGGGAATTTGCATCACCAGCCAATATAGAAAATTTTAGAGGTTTGTGGAGATTCATCAAACAGTCAAATGGCTCCTTCCTGGAAGGTTTAAGGGTGATTTGTTAAGCAGGAGGTGTTACAAAGGTAGTTTCCCAAAATGCTTATTCTTCATGCAATTTCCGTTTGAAGTTTTAGTAATTGATAAAGAAAAATTACACGAAAGTTGGCAGAAAGCTAGATTTTTATGTGCTTTTTCTAATTTTGAGCAAATCCACTCAGTGTTTTTTAAAGAAATTAAGGTTCAAAATATAGTGATACAAAGCCAGTTGGCTCCGATGGAGTTCCCTGGAACTAAAATAAAAAATTAGAGCATTCTCATTGTCAGAGAAGGCCTTTTTCCCATTGAGCATCTCGGTCCAGCGCAGCCGTTCCTGATCCCGCCAGGACCAAGCGATCTGATTAACGGTCATTTCTATTTGATCCCCTTGTCCCGAGTTTGTTTTAAGAAACAACACCCTAAGACCCTGGCCCTTGTGGCCTTTGTGGGGATCCCAGAGGCACCACCGGTGGACACATTTTTATTTTTAATTTAGGCACTCTAGTTCCACGGTCCTCTCCCACAGGACCCAACTCAGTATTCACCTGTGGTTCAGCAGGAGCAATTTAAAAATAAATACTTTATGTGGGGTGTGCGTTGTGCCTAGTTGACAGAATGCGGTGAGCTGGCTGGCCATGGTTGGTTAGGCTAGGCCCTGTTACCAGGCTTTGCATCCAACCACTTAATGCACATGGTCAAAGTTGTACTCAGTGAGGAAGTTGGGCAAATATGATAAACTCGCCCCATAAATTCTAAGAAAAAAATAACAAAGATTAAAATGACGTTATAGTTAGGCGAGGTACTAAGATCTTACTTTACGATTAAAAAAACTGAATTCACTGGAAAAACCCAAAGGTTAAAGTGGCATTATAATTAGCTTTGGTAAAAAAATCTTACTTTATGTTAAGAGAAAGCCCTAGAAACTTGCTAATTTTTTTAAGAGTTGATAATATAAAAATTATTGTTTTAAAACACCAAAAACAGATATTCACTAGCTATATTTCATCAGGCAAACTATAAATTCAGACAAACAAGTCCATAATCCAGCCTTTCATCTGGGCTTCACCTATCTTAAATCTATCACACATGACACTGAACTTCTCCCAGTGATCCAACCAAAACACATGCGTGGCTTGTTTTCAAACAAAGTCCAAATGTTTAAAAGCTTCCAAGGCCTAGATTTTGTATAATTGACAGCCTACACATAATACCTTTTTACTATACAAAGTGTACATTTAAACCTTTGTATTAATTACACCATACATACATCATACATACATGTAACAAACACTTCAAAATTCACTGTACACAATTAAATATATTATGGTGCAGCTTTCCATGCAAATACCTGGGGAAGTTTTAGCAATCCCAGAAATGAGTAAATCTGAATCGAATACTTCGTATTGTATTGATATTTTTATAGCACCTTGCATACCTCTTGCAAGGATTAAACCAATATCTGGGTGGCCTTGTTGAATTTTTTTTAATACAGCTACACACCCCAGGTGAGGTGTTTGAGGGGAACATCAAGTAGTAGGGGTAAGCCAAGACTTTCTAGCCTGCAATCTACTTCCAGGCTCCAACTCCAACAAAAACGTTTTACCTCTTATTTCATATTTTGGATGGAGGCATTCCATGCTCCCTTGTGTAGGACCGTTTCGATGGCAGTTTTAGAAGTTATATGTTTTGACTGGATAGCATGGTAATGGGTGTGATAGTAACTTGAGTGAAAGATTGAGGAAAGCCACTGTCAGTTGAAGAGGAAAGCTTGAAGGCAAAACCGCTAGCCATAGGTCCAGTCCTCAAGCATTTTACAGACAATCACTCTTTGTTTCTAGGTTTTTCCTGCTCTTTGAAAAGTTTTCTAGGTTCCTCTGAGTGTGGCTTCCCTTTTGCACTTGCCTCTAGCTGCCTCGAAACAGTGATGCTCCAAACAAAGGATTTCCATCGCAAGCAGACTTCTAAATCTCGTAGCACCTCTGAAGGTGCCCTGTAGACTCCCCATACTTCTTCCTGAAATATACAATGGGTACAAGTTACACTGAAATAGACTAGACATCTTCCAAAACCAACCCCAAAATCGGGATCAGGTGAGCTCTCAAGGTTCCTAGGGCCATATGCGAGTAGCTCAGATATTTTCTTTACATTTTGGCATTTGTAGTCCTGTTTATCCCATTATGAAATAATGACCACAAGATAAAATGGACTGGAATGGCTACTCATGCATTGACCTGGGAAATTTGAGAGCTGTGAATTTGGCCAGACTGTAATACATAATACTGCATATTTGTAATAGATGCATCAATAAATCATGTGTTTTTGCTTTTTGTTATGTGGAAATAAAAATACATCGGTTGGCAAAGATTCATGGGTCCTACTTCCACAGTATGTCTCTCACGTACTCACTATATTCAGCATCAAGATCAAGACACTCTATGTCAATGGCTCTGAACAGAGGGAGAGAGTGAAAGTGCATAATGTCATAATAGAACATCTGTGAACCCCAGAGCACAGCAAGGTATCAAAACCCCACCCAACTAGCAAACTACCAACCAATCTCTCTTCTATCCTAACCAGTTACGGTCATGGAGAAAGCAATCAACAAGCAATTTGCTCACCTCATTGACATACACCAACTCCGAGACACCACGTAATCTGGCTTCAGACCCATTCATAATACCAAGACTGCCCTCATCACCACTAATGACGACATCGGGATGATCCTCGACAGACAAGAAACAGCGACCTCATCCTGCTCGTCCTCCCAGCATCATTCAACATGGTTTCCCACTCCACCCGGACCAGAAGTCTAAATAAAAAAGGCATCTAAGTACTCAACCTCAACTGGATTTGCTCTTTCCTCACAGAAAAAACACAAAAAGTAAGCATGCCACCTTACAGCTCAGAAGCCAAGAACCTCATCTGCGGAATGCCCCAAGGATCATCTGTCAGTCCAACCCTATTCAACATCTACACTACCCCAATGGCCGAATTCATAAGATCACAAGACATCAACATACTGTCCTATGCTTACAAAACCCAACTGATACATTTTCTGTCAGACAAGATCTCCGCGACAAAAAACAACTTCAACACCTGCGTGACACCGGTAGCCACCTGGAAGAGATCCAACTGCCTCAAGTTCAACTCAGACAAAACGGAAGTGGCGATCTTCTGAAGGAAAGCCTCTGCTTGGGACTCCACCTAGTGCCCAGCAGACCTCATCTCCATACCTACCCCATCGCCCATGCAAGAAACCTTGGAATCATCCTAAATGACAAGCTCGACATGACAGCCCAATGAAACGTGGTGACTTCCAGCTGATTTCACATCCTGTGGGTGCTGCAAAAAATCTTCAAGCGGCTACTAGACAATACCAGGAAAACAGTTACACAGGCCCTGATAACCAGCAGACTTGACTATGGTACTCACTCTATGCAGGAAACACCAAATAGCTCATGAACAGGCTCCAAAACACAGCCACAAGACTCACCCCCAACCTACCTCTCTGCACCCACATCACCCACACCTCAAGGAGCTTCACTGGCTCCATATGCACAAACACACTCAGCTCAAACTCCTCACACACACACATACAAAGCATTACACAACACAGGCCCCACCTACCTCAACTGCCACATTCCTTTCCACTAACCTTCCTGGCTTTTATGTTCAGCCAGACTCTCACTAGCTCATGCACCCCTCATACACAAAAATAGAGCCACACGTCACGCGTTCACAAACATTTCTCCTAAAATATGGAATGACCTCCCACATCACATCAGAGCCTCCTGCTCGCTTCTTGAGTTCCGCAAGAAGCTAAAGACCTGGCTCTTCGAATAATCTCACTTGGGAGACAGCCACCTATCCACCTGCGAAGCACCTGGATACTCTCACATGTGATTGGCACGCTATACAAATTGACATAACATAACAGAAGCCTTGGACATCCGCTAACCGTATTGAACAACATAATGTCCAGAATTTGTAAAGCGCAAACAATTACCCGAAGGTGTCAAGGCGCTGGGGGCCGTCGGGAAGATTAAGCGAGCTATTGCCCAGAGTCACATGGTGCTGGGCAGATCCCTGCCACCAGAGCCGGGGATCAAAACCGTGAACCCCAGCGTCAGTCGCCCTGGCCGCTGCGCCGCACCCCTTCCTATACAGAGTCTGAGTCCTGCATGAGATGAGTGCACCATGTATATAGTGTTTCTCTAAAAGAAATATAATAGCCTCTCTATTTTACCCTTACTCAGCAATCACCGTGAATTGTCACCATTGCCATCTTCAGAAAGCCCATATTTAAGCCATTGTTGGTTAAAAAGCCACACCTGAGTGAATTTAGTCCCATATTTAGAGGCCAGAGGACAGCTCTGACCACATTCTCTCTGTGCCATGAATTGAGGCCATCTCATTTAGACTGTTTGCTTTCAGATGCCAGTAATATGCTATTTTTGCAATGAAGCCATATTGCAATTTCTTTGAACTGGATATACAACTAAACGAGAGTGATAGTAACAGAATCTGTCACATAGATATTTAGCCCCTTGCAAAGGATATTTTATGTAGGATTATTGGGGCATTTTACCTAGAAGTGCATTAGAAAACGCACAACGCACATTCCCATATCGCTGGCTATCGCAGGATTTCTTCGCCGTGATAGCGCGCAATTATCTATGCGCATCACGTAGGCGAAATGAAATCCGGCGATAGTCGGCGATACGGCACATTAGCACATGAAAACAAATGTTGTTTTCACGCGCTAATGTGTTCCTTGATAATATGGGGGGGTGGAATCAGCGTTATGATCCACACCCCCATGTTATCAATGCCCTAACACCTGGTCAGACCAGGCATTGGGATACCTGCGATAAACGAGTTTATCGCAGGTCTCCCTCTCCCAACGCCTGCCTTGGTAATAGGGTGTTCCCACCTCCAACCACATTTTACATGTGGTTGGACGTGGGAACGCCCACTTTGCATGTCATTAGCGATATTTGTCGCCGACATGCAAAGTGGGCTTGAGCCAGGCGTTAAATTGCCCTTGTGGATAGGGCTCTAGAAGTATCGCCGCTTTCTCGGCACAAATCGCAGAAAAAGCGGCAATAATTCCCCTTGCTAATATGCCCCATTGTTCCTAATTTGTAATAGAAACTCATTCCTTAAACCAAACGAAGATGAAAGGTTGAGTTGACCTTGTCAGAAATATTTTTTTGTTTATTTGTAGATTTATATAGTGTAGCTTACTACCCTTGAGGGTATCCAGGTGCTGTCAATGGGCACAGCAAGATTAACTGATTTGCCCAAAATCATAGGATGTTTAGCTGACGCTGAGACTCAAACCCAGATCCCCTGCTCCCGAGTCGGCAGCTCTCAAACTTGCAACCTTCAGGTCAAGAACACATACCGCAAGTGCATGAATTACTGAGTTATCTTACCAACCTTACGGAAGGAAACCCAACGTAAGCCCCTGAGGGCTATGTAGGACCCTCTGGCATTATCAGCAAATTACAACAGACATTCCAAAAGTCAACTAAAAGTACTGAAGGCCTACTGAAAAGTATAGAAGTGCCAAATGCAAACAGGATCATCGCGCTGCCGTGCTGGTACTTTTCATGAAAAAACCAGCAGCCCTGGAGAGAAGTGTTGTTCCTGCCAGTGAGAGTATAGCAACCTTCCTGTGAATCTGGGAAGACTCATTGAGACAGCCAGTGAGAAGGAGTGCCCAGCAGTGCACGTCGCAGAAGATCAATAAACCTAGAGGACTGTGTGTGGATCAAGCGAATGCTTAGCAAGCTCCTGTGATGTGAAAGAGTGTTACAGTCAGTGTTCATGAACCTGGCTCAAGATCTGCTGTGAGCCCTGCCAAGTTCACAAAATTCATGCACCTTTCCTCATAGCCTGCCCTGTTGCCAGTCATCTTTAAAAGCTTCAGGAAATGTATATATTTTTGGACAATTCAGGGTGGTGGGTTATTTTCCCTCCATTTTTATTTTTTTTGTTAAAACAGTTTTTATTGCAGACATATGAAATACAAAGTACATTTATCTTGGCACTGCCTCTCAGACGCCAATTCTAGTCATCAATTGTTCATCTTCATACACGGCCTTTGAGCCCACAACCAGGAGGTCGGGCGGCGTTGAACAGTTGCACCCCCGTTCCAGTGACGCATGATCAGGCACAGCCATCTCGTCAAATATGCACTTGTCCGCTTTTGTTTTACTCCCCCCTAAACTCCCCCCGCAACTAGGTTACCCCCCAACTCCCCCCTCCCCCCTTGAGTCCCTCCACCTGCGCCTGAGTTTGGTTAGTTCGCATCCATGAGTGCTGTCAGGGGTAAATATGTGTCTAGAGATGTGATGTGTCCTGGGTGTTTCTGGGGGCATCTACGTCTGAGTTCGGAGGGTCCTCCTCTCCCAGCGCTGTGCTATCTCGCAAAGCATGCACTAGCCTCCCACTCTGTCGCTGCGTCTAATGCCTTGTCGTCCGACTTGCGGCGAGCCAATTGGTATCTAAGTGTACTGTCACTAGCTGCTCATTTCAGGAACTCATTGGTCCACCGCCTATGTGTGGGGCCCTTTCTGGATTTCCAGTTCCTCGTTATTTCTCTTTTGGCCAAAAGGAGACCCATATCGATAAATTTGCTGGTGATCTTATTTTTGGGCGTATGAGGGAACCAATGCAGTATACTAATGTCCATGTCGTATTGCAACCCTCTGTCCGTGACGTCGTTTAGTGTCTCGCCAATCTCCCGCCAGTAATCCCGCAGGTGAGGGCAGGACCACAACATATGGCCCAATTCCACCCCTCCCGCAGTGCATCTGGGGCACGCCGCTTCCGCCACTCCAAAATATTTCTTAATTTTGCCGGATGTTAAATAAGCTCTGTGGAGGACATAAAAGTGTATAAGCTGGAAGCGTGCGTTTCTCGTGCTTTTCCGTGCCCGCCGCACTATCTGCGCCCATGTTGTGTCAGGGATGTTATTTTCCCTCCATGTAGTTGTCTTTACTGGAGACCATGCCCGCCAAAAGTTTAAACCACAGGCCTGAATGCATCTGATCCCTGGTTTCCGCTCCTATATATAGCTGTGCTATCCCATTGTGCAAGTTAGAACCAGTCTCTGGAACCAATGTTAACAATATTCTGACTTCTCTCAAAACTCTTCTCTTCCTTTGAGGACCTGAATTGCCAAGCAGTTCGGTGGTCGACCATTTCAGGACAGCTCCCTGTGAAGCTCTCTGTCATTGCAACTGAGACTTGAGGATGACTTTACCAAGTTCAGGAAATATTTAAAGCTCCCCGTGAAGCTCTCTCATTACAATTGAGACTTGAGGATTACTTTACCAAGTTCAGGAAATATTTAAAAACTCATCTATTCTTAATTGCATTTGAGTAATTCTGCTCTCTTCATGACTTTCCTCCTGAGTTTGCTGACAAAGTCCTGGCTGGTCAGACACCTAATAACTTCTTGTTTTCATTCAATTGTGGCTTTCAGGACAGTGTACCTTTAAGGCTTTGTCCTTTAAGGCATTGTCCTGTTTTTAGGTATTGAAAGGGCGAGATTTTGATCGATACCTTATATCTATTGATCCAAACCTCGATCTGGTCGACTGAACCTTTGTTGCCTGTCTGTGAGGAAAGAAAGTGCACCTATTTCCAAGTTAGTCTACCCAATAAAGGACTCTGCTCCCAAAGATCACAGACAACTTCTAGCTTTCAAAAGTTTATTGTAAAGATATGATAAGCTGCAAATACAAGCATCTCAGAATGAGATTAACGAGATACACAGGTCCAATTACATACATGTGCTCTCGGAAAGCCCTCAGACGAGCAACAGAAATCACTAACACAAGTTCTAAGAATAATAAAGCTATCAGCATAGACGCATATCTCTCCTTCATTTAGGTTGGAGGAAAACGCAAAGGTTAGGCTGTCCCTACCCTGCTCTAGATGGTATCCCTACTTAACCAAATCCCAACCTAACAAAGGTGTCAGCAGTGAATGACCCCCAAGGGAAGTCACTCACTCTAAGTCTCTTGGTGAAAACCTATAGTTCTCCAGTCATGACCCCTCTCTGCCTACCCATCCGCTCTCTAAAGGGTCCTCAGGTATCTGCTCTAACTCCACCCAGGGGTGCTGTCCCTAATACAAAACAGTCAACAACATTTGAGACGCCCCTTGCGAGACGCCTCTCACGTGGTGTAGCTTCTGGCTTTTTCCATGATGCTTTGTATTGGGCCTCATACGTTAGAGTTGACCTTGCTTCTCAGACTCTTCTCCGGCCCGCTGATACCCCTCAAACATTCCGGAACCCTCCTCCATGTCTAGGCCGTCCACTGAACAGACCTCTATTCATTCATTTATAATTGGATCCCCCCTTATCCTTTGCAGACAGATATCTGCAGCCAAGAACCCAACTCTCATAGACTTCTAAAAAGAAAAAGCTTGCAACATTTCTCAGCCCAGACATGTACGTATAAATCAATGCTAAAACATTTCAGGCCTACAATATTTCTCATTATGACTATAGCATTCAACTTCTTCATTAATTAAAGCATGTTAATATTCTTATTCTATTATTTAGTAAACATCTCTATAAATCATGGCCTATTTAATGCAATGACCAAAACATTAATACAATCTGTGTCGTGAAAAGAAACACCTTCCCTTTAGCTCTGGCCCTGAGGCCTACCACATTCTGCGTTTAACCGCATACCATCTTATGTTTTAACAGCTACACGACATGGATTCAGAAATAATCACATCTACTAAAATCATATAATGTCACACATTTCTGTATTAGTTCCACTTCTACTTAAATCTCTATATTAGCTATACATTTAGAATATAATTGCAGATACTATTAGCACTCATGGCATTTCTCCTCATGATTTGTGCTTACTACTGGTAAGTGTGATGTACTCATACATTTAAGTCAGTTTGCGCTCTCTCAGTTCCCCCCTTTGATGACCTCTCGGGGTCATCACTAACATTTAGACTGCAGTTATTGCTGGCATTCTCTGCGCTTCCAGAGCCCTCAGGCTCCTGTACTGATTATCTTGTATGGCAGCCAATCTCTGCAGCTGTTCTCTTTGGGCCCTTTCTGACCTTCTTGCTCTGTACCATTTGAATACTCTCACCAATCCCCACAATATTATCCCACAGATCAATATTATGATGATAGGTTTTAGAATGTACCAAACAAAGCTTTTGCCTAAGGTGGAAAACCACCCTCCAACTGTACTCATTCCGTGGCCCACCTTTTCCCAGACATTTTCTCTACTCAAGTCTTCGATCTCCTTGTGAATATTAGTTATGTTCTTAATAACTTTCTCAAGGGGCTTCGAATTGTCTGGAATGTAAGTGCAGCATTCCTGGACCTTCAAAGCCTTACAGACTCCGCCCTCTTTTGCTAATAGGACATCTAATGCAAGACGGTTCTGAAGAACCATAGCCCTTATCGATTGCATCTCTCCTTCTACCAGCATTAAGGACTGAGCAGTGCTGGCAGACAACCTGTCGACAACTGTTGCCAGTCGTCTAATTTTAACATCATTAAGGATTACTCCCAAAAGAGGGAACATAGCTCCAAAGACATCTCCAACCATTTCTGCATCGCCTACATCTCTCCTTCCCCTCGAAGATGCCTTGCCCTCAATGATCACTAAGTCTTGTGCATGATATATTTTGGGGAAGACAATTGCCAAGTAACATGATCCATACCAGTTGTCAGGTAGTCTCACGTAAGCATTTCTTCCACATACAAAATACACATTTGGAATCACTTGCATTCCCTTCAGGAAATCCTTAGTGTAGTACTCTAAATTAAAAGCATGCTCACAGTCAACTTCACCCACGTATACATTTTCATAATACGTTTTGGCTCGGTGAAGACATAGCTTTCCTCTCTGCGTTTTATCTAAAGCTATTGGACCACTACTACCCTTTCTCTTGTGTGCCTTCTCTTCCTCGGTCCAATCTGTTTTCCATTGTCCTGATTTTTTCAAAATCTTTTGTCTCCTGTAACGATCATCCACCTGCCCTATGAACTTCTTCTCGACTTCTGACACCTTGCATGTCAGGTTATTTCTACGGGCATGTGAAGTGTCTAAGGTAATCCAAGGAATGAAGAACTTGGCCAATCTGTCTTCACTCTTCCAGTAGTCCCATTTGTTCATCTGCTTATAATTTGGGACTTCTGGCAACACTGAATCATAATTGGAGAAATAGTATTCAAAACTATCTCTCTCATAAAATATACTAAGCAATAAGCTACATGTAATGCCATATGTCAGAGGGAGGTGATGGTATCTAATACCCTCATCTACAGATGCCGGCAATTGCATGCAGACATAACAATCCTTAACCTCCATGGCATCCACGTATTCATATAAAAGTTTAGCATAAGCATTTGACCTAAAGTCTCCTTGGGACTCGTCTACGTGTAACCTGCGGGCTTCTGCAGCCAATAACGCTTTCTCTTGAGTGTTTTCCCTTTTCTCACCAGCAACAGTAGGTGTAAGCGTCACTACAGAATTCACATCAGTTACCTTTACCTCTTCTTCATGTCCCTTTACATAAGAAATTGTTACCACTAAAGCTATTAATATTATCACTCCTACTATTAGTGTACCTATTATACATTTAGCTCTTCGGTTCTGGGTGCCGGCCTCCATTTCGTCAGACAATATGGCTCTCTCTTATCTTAGAAAAAAGTTCTTTTCCTCTCGTTCCTTTACAGTCTCTTTTCAATCCTTTTGTCTTTAGAATCCACACAACTGGAGGCTGACAACCTTCTTCGCAAAAGTCCTTTAACAGTTCAATAAAGACAACCCTAGCCCTTCTCCATCAACTCAAGGGAAGTTCCCTATTATTCTCTGCTTCCTGGGCGCTAGGTAATCTTCTTTTTCTGCTTGCTTTATTTACAAAGTTCTTTAACAGTCTACTATCAGGTTTGTGGTTGCAGCTTCAATAGCATAGTTCAGTATTTCCAAACGAAGATTGTGCTCTTCATGTGCTGTTATCGTTGTACCAAAGTCGGGGAATTGCAATTCTGAAAGGAACATGTGTTTTAACTTGCTGAGGCGGGGAGGTCTGGGGAGCATGAATGTTAGTGACCCTTCTTGTTCGACACCGGGTACCAACAGTCTTATTTCCACGGTGATAATGGGCTCAGAACTGGACACCACCACCGCTCGGATCCTCCCTGTCTCCGGTTTCACAGACATTTGTCGCCAGATATGTCCACTCAGGTGTGGAGTATCTTCTGTTAGGCACACGCACTCTTCTTGACCTTCTTCGGTCCGGTGCTTCAGCGCCCTGAGCACCTTCTTCCGGGTCTGAGTCTTCTGATATCGGAGGAAGGGTTACTTCTGGAGTTGACCTCAGGCTAGAGCTCCTTCTTTGCGGCCAATTAGCTTCTCCACGTGCCCTTCTACTCCTTCTCCTTCTTGTCTGTTCTCGCTCTCTCTCAGACCTGTCAGGGTCTGACTCGTACTCCCAGCTACTTTCTCCTTCTGTAGCGTCTTCTGTTTCGCTGTTGTACTGACCGTCCTCAGCTTGGTCAGACTCGTTCCCTGCTTCCGCTGGCACCTCTACAGCTTGGCTAGCCCCCTCTATGGCTTCTCGGTCCTCTGCTGGACGTCTATCCGAGAGAGGAGCTGTTTCTTCCAGAGGTGCTGGAACCCTTCGCGTATGTGACGCGTGGATCCAATTGGGCAGGCCTCCCACCTTCACAGCTGTGTTCGTGATCAGGATGATCTGGAAGGGCCCACGCCAACGAACATCCAGACAGCTTCTTCTCACGTGTTTCTTCACCAGGACCCAGTCCCCAGGATACAGGTCATGGCACGGGCCCTGGCACGCTGGAACCTCGGCAGCCTGCACCTGAAGGGACACAGAACGAATGGCGTCAGACAGCCCCTTACAATAGTCCAGGATCATATCATCTGTGATATTTAACAGTGCAGTAGCTGGGACAGATGGCAGCCTCATTGCTCTCCCCATTAACACCTCATGTGGTGATAACCCCGTTCTTCTGTCTGGGGTACTACGAAGGCTCATGAGAACCAATGGCAGGGCATCAGGCCAACTCAGGGTCGTTGAGGAACAAACTTTGGCTATTCTGGACTTGATCGTGCCATTGATCTGCTCCACAATTCCTGAGGCTTCTGGTCGGTAACTGCAATGCAACTTTTGGTCGATATTTAACGCTACACAGACCATCTTCACAAGCTCGCTGTTAAAATGTGTTCCCCTATCTGATTCCAAAAAGGCCGGCACCCCGAAGCGAGGAATGATTTCCCTGAGCAGTAACTTGGCCACTGTGAGGGTGTCGCACCTACGTGTAGGGTATGCCTCAACCCATCTGGAGAACACACAAACAATCACCAGGACATAGCGGAGGCGGTTGCACCTTGGCATTTCAATGAAATCTATCTGCATTCGATTGAATGGACCTCCAGACCTCCCTATGTGACTTAGTGCAACTGGTGTTCTTTTCCCTACGTTCAGCTGCTGGCAGGTCACACAACGCTGGCACACTGCTTCTGCGGCTATTCTAAACTTAGGATTGTACCAAGTTTGTCTAAACACTCTCAGCATAGCATCTCTCCCTAAGTGTACGGGACCATGTATGAGTCTAGCCATTGGACTCACCATCTCATTGGGCAACACTGCTCTGCCGTCTGCTGAGACCCAAAAATGGGTCTCACCCATTACACATCCTGCCTTCTCCCATGTTTCTTTTTCAGAATCAGGAGCATTTTCTTGCATGGTTGACAGTTCATCCCAAGTATCAACAGTTTCCAGTATCATGGCTAATTCAGTTCTTACATTTATTCCACCCACTTCCACCCCTGTGAAAGAGTAACCTTGTTCCGCGCAATACCGCGCAACTTCATCAGCATATCTATTGCCTTTCGAAACAAAGTCCTCATTTCTGGTATGTGCGGTGCACTTTACAACTGCGATACTTGCTGGGCATTGCAACGCCTCTAACAACAAGCGCACAAACTCTCCATTGCGAATGGGAGAGCCTGAAGAGGTCATGAAACCTCTTTGAGACCATAACTGCCCGTAATCATGAACTACCCCATACCCATACTGGCTGTCGGTGTATATGGTGACTCGAATTTGATTGCTTGCTAAGCAAGCACGTGTCAGGGCAATAATCTCGGCTACCTGAGCGGAGTGTACTCCTTCCAGGCACCCAGCTTCCACAACTCCAGTAATTGTACAAACAGCATAAGCTGCTCTCAACTGCCCAACTTCGTCTCTTACACATGAGCCATCGACAAAGAAAATTTCATCTGGGTCAGTCAGTGGCTCATCTACGATGTCGGGTCTGGGTTTGGTGCATAGTTCAGTCACATCAAGACAGTCATGGTCTGTATATTCATCATCATCCTCGATATCATTAGGAAGTGGCATCAAGGTAGCAGGGTTCAAAACAGAGCATCTCTTGAGGGTCACATTCTCTGCAGCAAGAATAACTTGCTCATAGCGCGTGAGCCTGCTGTTGGTCAGATGCTGTGTTTTGGTCCTGGTCATCAACAGTTCAACAGAATGTGGCACGCACACCTCTAACGGGTGTCCCATGACGATATTTTCACATCTCTCAATGCTGACACCTGTTGCAGCAACGGATTTGAGACATCCGGGCAACGCTGCGGCTACTGGGTCTAAAGTAGCCGAGAAATAAGCAACTGGTCTACGGGCATTCCCATGGATTTGGACCAACACAGACAACGCGCAACCTTCTCTCTCACAACAGTAAAGAAAAAATTGTTTATTGTAATCAGGCATTCCCAATGCCGGAGCACGACACAGGTCCTCTCGCAGCTGTAGGAACGCCATCAAACAGTCTTTGTCCCATGGTACCGGATCACTCACCTCTTTGTGCGTCAGTTTTTGCAAGGGCTTTGCTTTCAGTGAAAAGTTCACGATCCACTGTCGGCAATAACCCACCATCCCTAGGAACATCCTGACCTCTCTCTGTGTCTTAGGCGCATTCATTTTCATGATCGCCTCTATCCTGTCTGGTGACACTTTTCGTTTGCCTTTCTCTATTCTGTGTCCCAAATACTGCACTTCTGTCAGGCAGTACTGCAATTTTCCCGGGGACACCTTGTGCCCATTGGCAGCTAGGTGATTTAACAAAGCAATGGAGTCTTCCCTGCAAGCTTCTTCTGTTTCTGACGCCACAAGGAGGTCGTCTATGTACTGGACCAGAACTGACTTCTGGGGCAGCACTAGACTTTCAAGATTTTTCTTTAAAAGCTGGTTAAAGATCGATGGGCTCTCTGTATACCCCTGAGGGATACGACACCATGTTAGGACGCGATTTTCCAGCTTAAATGCGAAAAGAAAATGGCTTTCTTCGTCCAAAGGGATCGAAAAGAAGGCCTGACAAAGATCGATCACAGTGAACCACTCAGCTTGGAATGGAATCTGAAACAGTATCACGGATGGATTCGGTACCACTGGACAACACGAAACGACTATGTTATTAATCTTTCGAAGGTCCTGCACTATCCGAAATTTCCCATTTGGTTTCTGCAGACCCATAATCGGGGAGTTGCATGGACTACCCACGATTTCTTTCAGTATTCCCTGTTTAATCATGGACTCGATCACGGGTTTTATGCCTGCAATCGTTTCTGGAGTCAATTTATATTGGGGTGTTCTTGGGAACTCAGCATGCGGTTTCACTACAATTTTCACTGGGTCCACCCCTTTGACCAATCCAATCTCTTCCCCAGTGAAATCCCATACTTCTGGTGCCACTGTCTCTCTCAAGTCCCAGGGGAGCTCATCTACTGTCAAAGTAGGGTACAGCTCCACGCATATTCTTGAGTTTGCAACTTTGAAATCTGCATCATCATCATTGGTCAATACCTCCACTCCCTGAGGTGTACAATATATAGTACAATTCAATTTACACAACAGGTCTCTTCCTAGCAGACACACAGGACTTGAATCGCAAACCACAAACTGGTGCTCATCGCTGTACTTCCCTATTTTCACCTGTACCGGTTCTGTCAATTGGCTGGTTATTCTCCTGTTTGCGACCCCTACCACCTGTATGGTCTCTCCAGACATGGGCAGGTCTGGAACTGCAGCTGATCTGATCGTGGATCTAGTGGCTCCTGTGTCCACCAGAAATGTCGTAGGGCACCCTGCTACTTCTGCTTCAACATAGGGTCCCCTCTGATCCACTTCCAAGGCTGCCCCGAGGGTGCAGTCTTCTCTTTCCACTCTCTGTCCGGTTAATGGGTCCACATAATAGCACTCTTCCCCTTCCACAAACAGGGGCATTTGTCTATAGGTCTTACCCATACTCCCTACTCGAGGAGGTTGCGGGAACTGGGCTCGGGGAGGAGCCCCCCCCCCTTTGAGCACCTTTCCTTGGTATGGCGTTACCCCTCTTGTAGGCGCGCTCTGGACCTCTTCCTCCTCCATCTCTTGTTCTCCTATCTCTACATTGTAGGGGCACTCGCGTTTCCAATGCCCCACCTCGTTACACTGGTGGCACCTTGTCGTTTTCTTCAAGGCAGCTATATCTATTCTGGGTCTAAAGGTGGAACTCTCCTCATTGCCCTTGTTCTGGCTGTACTGCTTCTTTCCTCCTGTACCTGTCCCTTGCTGCTGTTGCTGTTGTCCCCCCTTTCCTGCTGCCTGCATCTGTACCACCATCAACTTTTCTTTTAGTTTCTTAGCCTTAGAGTCTATCTCATCACAGCAGTACCTGGCATATCTCAGTATTTCGTCTAGGGGTTTAGTTTGCCAACAAATCGAGTGTTGCTGAATCATTAAACTAATATCCGGTCTCAGTCCCAGGACGAACTTGGACACAAATTGCCCTATGTCTTTTGGATCCATTACATCCAAGCCGCTATACTGTTTAAACGCCTTCAGCAATCTCTCGTAATACTCGTGGACTGTCTCTTTGGGTTCCTGTCTTGTTCGATCTATTCTGACCCAATCTATGTCTTGCATTGGCACTTTCTCTTTCAGCCAATTCATCACTCTCTCGAATTTTGCCATCACAATCTCGGACGGCCCATTAGTCTTGGCATCTCTCTCTGGCTCCGTTGTGGGCCACTCAGCGCTAACCTTGCATGCTGTCCACAGATCGCCTGGTACTACAATGTCAAACAGCGTGTTCAGATCTATCCAAAGGACCTTTGAGATTTTTACAAATCTCTCCACTTGCTTGTACCACTCCACTGGGTTTTCACGTAATTTGGGGAAAGAGGTGGTAAAAGCAGCTAAATCTCCCCTACTCCAAGGGACATGTACATAGTTCCCATTTGCCACTTCCCGCAAAGGGTAAGCTTCTATTCCCTGCTGTCCTGGTGTCATACCAATCATGCTTCTCCTGCCGGTCCCTTTCTTGGACCACCTCTCTTCCCACTTATCCAGTGCCCTCCATGTCCTTATTCCAGCAATCAGTTCCCTTATGTGCGTTTTCAGCCCAATCGTTCTCCTCTCATCTAGGTCTCGATCTGTATAATGTAGCCTGTGGTTACCCTGTAATGCTTTGGTTCTTGACAAGTCCACCATATATTTGCCTGCTAGTTCGACTAACTTCTCATGGACTGCTCTCGCTTTTCGAGTAATGTCTTTTGCCATATACAGTATTTCATCCTGTTCATACATTTCCATTCTTTCTAAAGGCAGGGTACCATCTACCATGTCATCCAGGTCTGACCTTAAACTGGAGACATCGAGTCTCTTGGCTTTTATCTCAGCTCGCAATATGTCCTTCGAAGGGGGCTCACTGGTCTCCCTACCATCCCAACTTCGAGCTCTACGTTTGGGCTCGGGAGAGTTAATGGGTGGTCTCCCTCGCTCCCATCTCTCCAGGTCCCATGCTCGGCCATCCGATCTAGGAAGGTGATGGAACACGGGCCTGTTACCCCCACTCTTGCTCTGCCCACTCTCTTCTTCTTCTCTCCTCTCCCCGCACACCTCTCTGTTATTCTCCCTCTGCTCTCTACTCTCTCTTTGCCTAGTATCGCTCAGTATCTGATACGATCCTTCCTGGTTCCCCATATTCCCTGGGCTGCGCTCATTTCCGTCATCACAGGGACTATGGTGCGACCTCTCACAACTCCCATTCAGTTCTCTGGTGCCAGGTACACAGTGTGGACACTTAAAGCTGTTCCTGTACTCTTGCGCTCTCCTCTCCCCTTCACTGAGTATTGGGCACGCCACCCCTCCACTCCCGGGGCCCCCGTTTTCCAGGTCTGTTCTACCTCCACTCCGGGCCCAATGGGTGACTCCCCTACTCCCTCTACAGTCCCACTCCGGGCTACTCTCCCCAGCCCCGCAGTGAGTCCGTGCTCTGCTGTCCTGACTTTCTCTTTCAGCTTCCGCAGCATTGATGCTCTTTTGAGCCTTCACTGCCTCATCCCACTGCTTCATGTACTCATTTAGCTCTTGAAAGGATTTTCGTCCAGATCCCCTCAGATCCATTGGCCATCTAGGGCCCCCAGGATCTCCTCCTGGGTCCCCTGCTGTGTGCATCGGGGTGCTCCACTCTCTGGGTATCGGCATCTGACTTGGGGAATTGATCGTATCGTTCCTTCTTGCCTTCTCTGCTCTTTCTCTGTCCTTCCGTACCCGTTCTTCCCCTCTTGCTCTCTCTTGGTCATATATCGATATTATAGGACCTATGGTAACAGGTACCTGTAGTGCATCTGGCAATGGGTAGGATGTGGCGCTTTCCGTTTCCGGCGCTCTTTGTACCACAAACCTCCCGACTACCTGTTGCACCTGACTAAGCTGGGACAGCTCTTTCTTTGGCTCAGGATCCCACTCTGAACTGGGAAGCGGTCTGTGCTCTCCTGCATTGCCCCCCTTTTCTCCTTCATTATTCTCGACCTCCCCCCCTGCTCTATTATACGGGGGTGGCCTGTCTGTCAATAATCTGTTTATCAGGCTATCCTCTGTTTCGCTCTCCTCATCTTCTTCTAGGGGGCTTTTATTTACTGGCGCCTCTAACACTGGGTACAGTTTATTTACTTCCATGTTATGCACTCTCCATCTTTTAGCATCCGCATCCCACCTGGCATCCTGTACTGCCCTTACCGATCGTTTCACCCTTTCCTGTCGTCTGTTCATATTCTTTTCATGCGCTGCCCTAATCCATGCATCAAGAGCTTCAAACTGGGTTGGTCTAGGCAAGGGTCTCATTGAGGTCATGACTGATTTTAATCGATGTAACACCTCTAATCTGAACGTCCCGTACTTCGGGAACGTCAGTTCCTCATTTCCTTCAGTAATCTTACTCCACTCTGATATCCAAAGGATCGTATGCAGCCCAACATTCACTGCCATATAACGAGCTGGCGTACCCTCCGGCGGGGCTTCTTCCCCTTCATACGATCCCCGCTTCTCTTTTTTAAACACTGCTTTCAGCCATTTAAAACACTTCATAATTATGCGCACAAAATCCAGCCTCGCTATTCTGTTTACTTCCTGATGACAATCCACCAATCCTGTCGCGGCTTTGCTAGCTTGGCCTATCGCAGCGCGGTCTTTCTCCAGTCGGCCAATCACGTCGCGACCCTGTCTGACGTCTTCGCTAGCTGGCCTATCACAGCGCGGTCTTTCTCCGGTCGGCCAATCACTGCGCGACACCACCTGACGTCACTTTTCTCCGCTTCGCAGCAGCACCCCTCCTTTCTCAACTCGTCTCCCGGTTATGCATGCGTCCCATTCATACACCGAAAAATGACTACTTCCGACCAAGCGGTCACTTCTCTCGACTGTACGTCCACAGTCTATCTGTAATTGTCAACACAACTGACGAGATGTCTATCGTCTCTCTGATAGGTTGCTTACACACACAGTAACTTCCGACCAGCGTCCGTTACTCACGCACTCACTCTTACGTTCCCCCTATCTCGGTCTCTCGGGTGATCAATGGTACCTCATGACCCCCTTCACACTAGTTGACAATTACTCTGGGTGTCCGATACACCCGAACCACTTAAGCTCTCCTTGAACTTAAGATTTCCACCGGTTGCGCGCGCTCACAACCTGTTCCACAGTCACTCTACAGACATTCAACTCCGCCAGACATTACAACATAGATACAATACAAAACACCGCAATCTAACACGCATAACCCTTTATACTCACTCTCGACCGATACTGCTGCTTTTTCTGTCTCACGTCATCCGGATCTTCTCCAGCGGCCTGTTCTTCCGATCATCGATCTCTAGGGGCCTTGGGGTAAGCTAACCTGGCCTAGGTCACCGTCCTCAAGAAGGCAACCATCCTCTGCTACCAACTGAAAGGGCGAGATTTTGATCGATACCTTATATCTATTGATCCAAACCTCGATCTGGTCGACTGAACCTTTGTTGCCTGTCTGTGAGGAAAGAAAGTGCACCTATTTCCAAGTTAGTCTACCCAATAAAGGACTCTGCTCCCAAAGATCACAGACAACTTCTAGCTTTCAAAAGATTATTGTAAAGATATGATAAGCTGCAAATACAAGCATCTCAGAATGAGATTAACGAGATACACAGGTCCAATTACATACATGTGCTCTCGGAAAGCCCTCAGACGAGCAACAGAAATCACTAACACAAGTTCTAAGAATAATAAAGCTATCAGCATAGACGCATATCTCTCCTTCATTTAGGTTGGAGGAAAACGCAAAGGTTAGGCTGTCCCTACCCTGCTCTAGATGGTATCCCTACTTAACCAAATCCCAACCTAACAAAGGTGTCAGCAGTGAATGACCCCCAAGGGAAGTCACTCACTCTAAGTCTCTTGGTGAAAACCTATAGTTCTCCAGTCATGACCCCTCTCTGCCTACCCATCCGCTCTCTAAAGGGTCCTCAGGTATCTGCTCTAACTCCACCCAGGGGTGCTGTCCCTGATACAAAACAGTCAACAACATTTGAGACGCCCCTTGCGAGACGCCTCTCACGTGGTGTAGCTTCTGGCTTTTTCCATGATGCTTTGTATTGGGCCTCATACGTTAGAGTTGACCTTGCTTCTCAGACTCTTCTCCGGCCCGCTGATACCCCTCAAACATTCCGGAACCCTCCTCCATGTCTAGGCCGTCCACTGAACAGACCTCTATTCATTCATTTATAATTGGATCCCCCCTTATCCTTTGCAGACAGATATCTGCAGCCAAGAACCCAACTCTCATAGACTTCTAAAAAGAAAAAGCTTGCAACATTTCTCAGCCCAGACATGTACGTATAAATCAATGCTAAAACATTTCAGGCCTACAATATTTCTCATTATGACTATAGCATTCAACTTCTTCATTAATTAAAGCATGTTAATATTCTTATTCTATTATTTAGTAAACATCTCTATAAATCATGGCCTATTTAATGCAATGACCAAAACATTAATACAATCTGTGTCGTGAAAAGAAACACCTTCCCTTTAGCTCTGGCCCTGAGGCCTACCACATTCTGCGTTTAACCGCATACCATCTTATGTTTTAACAGCTACACGACATGGATTCAGAAATAATCACATCTACTAAAATCATATAATGTCACACATTTCTGTATTAGTTCCACTTCTACTTAAATCTCTATATTAGCTATACATTTAGAATATAATTGCAGATACTATTAGCACTCATGGCATTTCTCCTCATGATTTGTGCTTACTACTGGTAAGTGTGATGTACTCATACATTTAAGTCAGTTTGCGCTCTCTCAGTATTATTAAATGGCGGGTGCCGTCGGTATGCCTCGCCTAGACCTATATGCCTCTAAATCTCCATATTTTGCAGACCATTATTCACACTTTAAATGTACCTACAATCTAAAGCACTTTAAGGCAACTGGAGGGTGCTTGAGACACTTTACAAAAGCCCTAAATAAATTAAACAAATAAAGAAGTTATGGAGAACTGAACAGATTGTGACAAAAGGGACAGAACACAGCGTTTTCCCTGCAATAGTGGTAAAAAGGCTCGTGCATATGCGGTGCCAATCACCTGCCACATAACCCCAGCCTCCCCGTGTCCTGATGAGTGGACAGCTGTCACTCATCACTATGGCTAAGACAAGCCACAGCGCTTCCGTGAGAGTGTTTTCATTCAAAGGTTGGTCCAGGGAGACACTGTCAGGAAACAAAATGACATCGCTCAAGCTGATGAACTCCAGAGTGTGCTGCCGCAGTTTTCGTGTTGTTTCTGGGGGGAAGGAGGAGTGAGTGTGTATGTAATTGAATCGACTTTAAATGGACTGCGGAGGGAAACATCTGTTCTATCACTCCCACGTGAAATCCCCCAGCTTCGCTATTCACGGATGCAGTCCAGCACCTGCCGCCGCTCCCGCTGGGAAATGTTATCGCTCACAGACACAGAGTCAGTGGAGAGGAATGCCAGATTGAACGTTTACTCATGAGGAGGCGCAGAGCCAGCCGCATCACAGCTGCTTATCAAAAATATCACGCTCTCTGAATGGGATACTTCCGCGTTTACACGCTAAGATGGATGTCAGAGGACCGGTGGATTGTGGGTAGCCTCTGTGCACAAAACAGTACCAACTCTACCGGCGCTGGTGGAGCTCACTGTACAAGGGGCGCTGGCACTGGTAGGCGTGACAGTGATGGTAGAAGTAACACTGGCATTTCTAGGCGTGACACTCAGTACCAGCCTGAGACAGTGCTCTGGTAAGAATGGCAGTGTTGGGAGAGGCAACACAAGCACAGGTGGAAGTGCTGTGACTGGCATTGGCAGGATGGAGTGCTGTGACTGATGACACTGACAGAGAGAGTGCTGTTACTGATGCCACTGACACAGAGAGTGCTGTGACTGGAGACACTGGCATTGGTCGATAGTGCTGCCACTGATGACACTGACACAGAGAGTAATAAGTGAGGTCTCAGTGTGGTATTGGGCAATTGAAGAGGCAGTGGATGGGGTATTTAAGCTCGCAGATGAGTTATGGGGGGAGGAGATCATGGACATACAGTGTGATCTTCTGTGGCAGGACTCCTTTAAAACTCTTTTCAGATTAGTTAAAACTGCCTGGCTGAAGCGGAACCATCTGTTCACTGCTCATAGAGCGTACCTATCCCCTCTCAGACTATCAAAATTCTTGAAAGGGAAAGTGTGTAACAAGTGTGGGATGGCAGAAGCATCAGATATACATATGTTTAAGGACTGCCCCTCCATTTCTTCTTTCTGGGAAGATGTGCGGAAGACTCTCGAGAGTATCTTAAAAGTACCAATCCATATAGACCTGTCCCTGATAATCTTCGGCCTCAATAGCAACATCGTTGGCCCTGCCAGATCTATGTTATTCTACGCAATTTTAATGGATAGGAGGCACATTTGCAAACATTGGATAGATCCAGTTCCACCTGACCACTCAGATTGGTTGACCTCACTATACGAAGTATCCAAGATGTACATGTCTAGAAGATGTAGTCAGAAAAAAATCGCATATTGGGACGTGTTGATTCAATGGAGGTAGCTGTTTTTTTTCCGGGTCCTATTATTATGCCCTTTGGATACTTCTTGGACTATTCTAAGCTTCTAGGCTATCAATAAAGTCCATCAGGTTTGCATAAGACCTAGCTGGAGTAAACCCAACCCCCCCCCCTCTCATGGCAGGGGAAGCAACCTTCCTACCTAAAACGTACCCTTACAGGCTGATGTATCAAGAGATTCTATATAAGAAGCCAAAGACATTCAAGGTCAATAAGTAAGGCTACGAATAGGTGGCGGGGTCTATCAAGGTGGGTGAAGGCGAATGAGGGACACTGACACAGAGAGTGCTGTGACTGGAGACACTGGCATTGGTAGAGAGTGCTGTCACTGATGACACTGACACAGAGAGTGCTGTAACTGGAGACACTGGGATTGTTAGAGAAGAGTGCTGTGACCAGTGGCGGCCAGCACAGATAAGGGCGGTAGGGCGGAGGGGCTGGGCGGGGTGGGAGTGGGGGGAAGTCAACAGATGACAGAATTGGTATAATGAAATAAATAATACCTATTCTGTCATCTGCCGACTCCCCGCCCCCTCCACGGTGCCCCACCCCACCGTGCTTACCTGTGGCGCCTGTGACTGGGGATGCCGGCATTGGTAGAGAGTGCTATGGCTGATGACTCTGACAGAGAGTGCGGTGACTGGTGACACTCCTCGCTTTGGTAGAGAGTATGGGCCCGATACACAGAACTAACTTAAGACAAAATCCTAAACTTACTACCATTTTGATATTCACAGAAGGCACTTACTCATTTTGGTATTCACAGAAGGCACTTACTCATTATGGTATTCATTCCAAAATTAGTAAGTGCCTTCTGTGAATACCAAAATGGGTAAGTTACTAAAAATGAGTAAGTTACTCATAATGAGTAAGTTACTCATTTTGGTATTCACAGAAGGCAATTACTCATCAATGAGTAAGTGCCTTCTGTGAATGCCAAAATGAGTAAGTGCCTTCTGTGAATACCAAAATGGTAGTAAGTTTAGGTTTTTGTCTTAAGTTAGTTCTGTGAATCGGGCCTGAGTGACAGTACTTTTTAAATCAACACACAGCTTGATGGGAGTGGCAGTGCTGAGTGAGATTGCGGTGACTGGTCACACTCGCATTGGTAGAGAGTATGGGCCCGATTCACAGAACTAACTTAAGACCAAATCCTAAACTTACTACCATTTTGATATTCACAGAAGCCACTTACTCATTTTGGTATTCACAGAGGGCACTTACTCATTATGTATTTCACAGAAAGTACTTACTCATCAATGAGTAAGTGCCTTCTGTGAATACCAAAATGAGTAAGTGCCTTCTGTGAATACCAAAATGAGTAAGTTACTAAAAATGAGTAAGTTACTCAAAATGAGTAAGTTACTCATTTTGGTATTCAAAGAAGGAACTTCCTCATCAATGAGTAAGCGCCTTCTGTGAATACCAAAATGAGTAAGTGCCTGCACAAAGCTTGGGCAACTGCTCAAATCTCAAAGTCCATACGTAAAACGGGCACTCTAAAAAATCACATGGAGAGGTGCACACAGTAATATTTCTCAGAAGAGGGCACATGCAAGTGACACACAAACTGCTTTCAAAACATGTCTGCTTCAATTGTGAAGTGCGAAAAAATACACTTCATTTATGTTTTAAAAAAAAAGTAAATGATGGAATCCCGATCAAGACCACTGCACCTGCTGAACACATTAGAAGTATCAGTTTCATACATTGCAATATGTTCAGCACTGGGCAGAAACAGCAGTGCCGGGGCCAGGTATGCCCTACACATACTTCAAACACATGCAATCGATACAGAGCTAGAAATGCCCCATAACCAATGAAATATTACAAATTATACAGCAGTAGCCATCCATGCACAAAGAGGCTTCCTATGCATTCCATGTCCAGTGTCCCCTCTGTGGGAAAGTAGGGGTGAGCCGTGAGCCCTGGTAAACTCCTCTACGTGGAGGTTGGCGGAACGTTGGCTGAACTCAGTGAACTGTGCCGGTGGAGCAGAATTAATCTACCGCATCTAGAAAAAGGGGGGTCCCAAAATGCAAAATCCCCATGAATTTTCCATAGACATCTTTAAGAAGGGCTACTGCAAAAAATATGGAACAGAATTACACCAAATTTGGCAGGAAGCTAGATCTTGTTCTGCAGATTGTGTGTGTGTGTAACAAGAGCCTCCTGGTGCTCTGCTGGTTGGGGGATGAAGTCTCATTAACAGCTGAGGGTCGTTGGAGGCCAAAACCCCTATTGTTGCCAAAAGTAAGTCCCCCACAGCTGGATTGTAGAGAAATCATAGGAGGCCCCACCCTCTTTCTCAACCACTCCGCACAGGGGCCTCCCGGTGCACTACTGGTTGGGGGATTAAGTCCCCATGGCTGCTGAGGGTCATTGGGGCCCAAGAACTCTGATTGTTGCCACAAGTAAGTTCCCCACAGATGGATTGCTGAAACTTCATTGGAGGCCACACCCCGTTTCTCAACCACTCTGCACAGGGGCATCCTGGCATACTACTGCTTGGGGGATAAAGTCCCCTTGGCTGCTGAGGGTCATTGGGGCCCAAAGCCCCTATTGTGACAAGTGAGTCCCCCACCAGGGTATTGCTGCGACGTGGTCAGAGGCCCGCTCCCTTTCTTAACCACTCTGTATAGGGGCCTCCTGGCACACTACTGGTTGGAGGAGGAAGTCCCCTTGGCTGCTGAGGGTTGTTGGGGGCCAAGAACCCCTATTGTTGCCACAAGTAAGTCCCCCACAGCCAGACTACTGAGACATCATCTAAAACCCCACTTCCTTTCTTAACCACTCTGTCCAGGGGCCTCCTGGCATTCTACTGGTTGGCAGATGAAGTCCCCTTGACTGCTGAGGGTCATTTGGAGGCCAAGAACCCCAATTATTACAAAAAGTAAGTGCCCCACAGCAGGATTGCTAGGATGTCGTTTGAGGCCCTGCCCACTTTCTCAACCACTCTGCACAGGGGCCTCCTGGTGCACTACTGGTTGGGGGATGAAGTCCCCTTGGCTGCTGAGGGTCATTGGAGCTAAGTACTCTTATTGTTGCCACAGGAAAGTCCCCCACAAGCTGGATTGCTAAAATGTCATCAGAGGCCCCGCCCCTTTCTCCTCTATACTGAAAAAGGCTCGGGCATCCTGGTGCACTACAGGTTGCAGTCGCAGTCACTCATGCTCGATCATGCTCACCTAAGGCACAAAAGAATTTGACTCTGTTGTGGAGTGTGGAGTTTATTGGTAACTCTGTGTTATCCATGGAACATGGAGTTGCTGAATTCTGCAAATTCTATGAGTGGAGCAGAAGTTTACGTGCAGGCCTAGTTACCATTCACAGACCCACTCAGAGACTCATGCACCTACTCACAGATCCACTCAGAGACTCATGTACCCACTCCTAGACCCCCATCAGACTCTTACCAACCCACTCAGAGACTCACACAACCACTCACAGGCTCTCTCAGACATTCACCCACTCACTCACCCACTCAGAGATTCACACACCCACTAACCAACCAACACAGCCACTCACATCCCCACTCTCAAAGGTTATAGGTTACAGTTAGGAAAAAGAATTAAAAATCATAGATATTCAATGAAAAAAATAGAGGTTACAGGGATGTTATAGTTAGGAAATGTAATGTTTTTTAAACGTAAAAATTCACTAAAAAAACAACAAAAGTTACAGGGGCGTTATAGTTAGGCTTACATTTCACTCCTATAAAACCAGAGAATTTCAGAAGTTATAGTACCTGAGCTAACTATAACTTACGCCCCCACAATACCCTACTTATCATCTCACATATTACATCACTCATGACATGGTCAGTGACATTACTGATGACATCACTGATGACATCCCAAATGACTTCACTGATGACATATTCCACGCAATCACTCACACATCCATTCACACCCATATTCAACCTATCACATACCCATTCACAGACCAACAGACCACTTGCATACCCATTCACAGACCCATACAAGTACTTACACAACTACTCACTGAACCATAGAACAACTCACGAACCCACTCACTCACCTATATAGGTACTCACATGCCCCCTCACTCACTCAGCTACTCAGACAACCACTCACTCACCCACACAGCTACTCATACAACCGCTCACTCATCTATACAGCCACTCATACAGCCACACACTCACCAATACAACTACTCACACACCCACTTATTCACCTATACATCCACTCACTCACCCATACAGCCTCTCAATACAACCACTCACTCACCCATACAAGCATTTAGACACACTGACTCACACACCCACACAACCACTAACATACCCATTCACACATCCATACAAGCTCTC
This sequence comes from Lissotriton helveticus, assembly GCF_964261635.1. Lineage (NCBI taxonomy): Eukaryota > Metazoa > Chordata > Amphibia > Caudata > Salamandridae > Lissotriton > Lissotriton helveticus. The sequence continues at coordinate 331,490,477 of NC_136065.1, read as the reverse complement.
CCACATCTGCTCACTCACCCATACAGCCTTTCACACAGAGGAACACTCTCCAGTACAGCCAGTCACACACAAACTCACTTACCCAAACACCCACTCAAGCAGCCACTGACTTGCCCATACAGCCACTTACAAATTGCCACTCACTCATACAGCCATTCAGACACCCATCCACACACCCATACAACCGCTGACACACACACTCACTCACTCACACACACAGATACTTACACACCCACTTATATACACATACAGCCAATCACACACCTATACAGTCCCTCAGGCACCCACTCACGCACAGATCCAGACATTCACACTACCTTTCACATAATATATGTTAGAAATAGTATCACTCATTATTTTTACACCTACTATACTAATTTCCCTTTTGAGGTAGCTTATTATATATGTTTAACAAATATAAACTATTAGCAAAAACTTACACTCACTGAATGATGTCATCAGTGATGTCATTTGAGATTGCATCAGTGATGTCAATGACCATGTCATGAGTGATGTAATATGTGCGGTCATAAGCAGTGCATTGTGGGGGCATAAGTTATAATTAGCTCAGGTAGCTATAACTGCTGAATTTCTCTAGTTTTATACAAGTGAAAGGTGAGCCTAACTATACCATCCATGTAACCTTGTTTTTTTTAAGTGAATATGTATTAACCCTGGGCAGTGAACTCTGCTTCGTTCGTGGATTTTGCAAAGTTTTTTACACTTCACGCTCTGGTAAGTTGGCAAGCGTGAGCGATGAAAAGCCAACACTCGACCACTTCCCAGTGAGACTTCTTAACACGGGTAGTCGTGGATGGTCGCTATCGCTCATGTTGAGAAACCTTCCATTCTCATTTAGGAAGCTGCAGCTCGAGTAAAACTTCTACTTGAGTGGTAGAAAGAAATGGCACCGTCTTGCACTGTATGAGATGCAGTTCACACTGATTTCACTGTGTGGGACAAACACCTGGCACAAAAAATCAGTGCGAACGGCACGATGTAACCTACTCAGCAGCTTGCGAAACTCTTTGTAGCTCAGCAGAGTTTTTGTTATTCCACCCAGGCTTAATATATTTATGTGTGCATGTGTAGGGACCCCTGAGCCCAGGGTCTGAAAAATAGCAGTGTCCTTGAGAGCCCACTCTCTCCTGGGCAGGGATCAGGCCTTTGCTGTCACCCAGCGGGAGCAGTAAAAAATTGCTACTCCCACCGGTGTGAGAGCAAAGGAAAGGTGTCACCTCCTGCCAGCACCCAGCATGGTGCTGGCTGGAGAGCTGGCTGGGGTTGCGGGACATTGGGGCTCCCCTACAGCCCCCAGTGGCACCAGCTGTATGGGTGCCCTCAGTGGGCACAGGGGCACACACCAAATATCTTTTTTAATGGCTGTCTTCCACCAGGGGAGTCGGCTGGGGCTGCAGGGCACTGGGGCTCACCACACAGCCCCCAAAAGAATTTGAGCTTTGGGTGCCTCGGGATGACACAACGGCACCCACTTATGAAAAGAAATGCTGGTGCCCACTATGGATGTCGGCTGGGTTGCTGACTGGGGCAGTGGGGGATCTGGGGCTCCATACGTGGCCCCAAGCAAAATTTAAAATGTGGGTGTCCCAGGTGGGCATGGAGACACCCACAAAAATATATTTTTTTAAGGTGAATAATAAATGAGCTCCAGAATCTGCTCATTCATTATTATTTGCTCCTTTAAAGAGCACCCATAATGCCCTGCGAGGGCTCATAACATTTCATTTTGCAGCTTATTGATGTCTCTACCAACAATCATTTTTGTTTCATCTTCTTGTGGTTGTTTTTTGTGATTGACCTTTATGATCTGAAAAATGTTAAAAGAAAGATTTGGAGACATGTTTTTTTAAAACATCTCTCTGAATCTCTCTTTTAACATTTTACAATCCGCAAAATGCAATCATTAAAGTTATGTTAAAAGAAAGATACACAGAGGTGTTGGTTTTATTTATTTTAATTTAAACTTATCATACATTTTTAGAATAATCACTTTTGTTAAACATACATTGTGTGAGTTATTGAAACATACATTTGATAAAAAATATTGGATTTTTTGGAGAAAGATAACAGACCTGCTATCTATATATATATATATATATATATACTATCAGCACGTCCCGACGTTGTCCGGGTTGAAATAGAATGTGTGTAATGTTTGTATTTGGCAAGGGCAATTTGTTTTAAAATCTCGCGGTAGACAACATTTTTTGTTTCATTAGAATAGGGACGGAGAAGGCCCAGCTGCAGCCCTGGTTGATGTTAGCAGGCGCGTGTAATTGGTGTAGTGATCCGCCGCCTGAGCCCGGCTACAGCCCTGGTTGATGTTAGCAGGCGTGTGTAATGTCGTTGAATGAGAGAGTTACCGGCCGAGGGTAAATCAGTTTAATGAGAGAGTTGAGTGACTGCGAGTAGGAGAGGCTGCAGTAATTGTCCCCGCAGAACCGCTCATTTGCGTGTTCCCCCGCTTGAGGCCCAGATGCAGGCCTGTTTGATGTTAGCAGGCGCATGTTCCCCCGCTTAAGGCCCAGCTGCAGCCCTGGTTGATGTTATCAGGCGAGTGTAATTAGTGTACTGATCCGCCGCCTGTTCAGTAACAGCGCGCAGGAGAGGCTGCAGTAACGTACTTACCAGGCCTCCAGGTGAACGCGTTTGTCATGCCCCCAGCACACGGCCACAGCAGACGATCTTCTGATTAATGTATGACCCACATGGCATGAAGGGTGGAACGTAGCACACGCCCCGGAATGTAGCACACGCCCCCAGCATTTCTCACGCCCCCAGCGTGCCCCTTGATGCGGCGCAATTGCGTTCACATGGCATGAAGGCCGGACACAGGCCCCCAGCGTTTCTCACGCTGCCAGCGTGCCCCTTGATGCTGCGCAGCAACGTAATTGGCGCTTGTATGTACGACTCACATGGCATGAAGGGCGGACACACGCCCCCAGCGTTTGTCGCGCCCCTAGCGTTTGTCATGTCCCCAGCACACGCCCACAGCCCACGATGTGATGGCCGTACCACGTGCCCCCAGCGTTAGTCACGCCCCCAGCCCACGGCCACAGCACAACACAGACACGCCCACAAGGGCCTACTTTGCTGGCACGGTTCTTTTACCTTTTAAATGTATAGAGGAGTTGGCCTAACGGCTAAGGTGCTTGAACTCGGACCTGGGGATCTGGGTTCGAGTCTTGGTAACGACGCCAAACATCCTGTGATTCTGGGCAAATCACTTACTCTTCCCCGTGCCTAACAAAAATGAATGTGTGTCCTCATGTAACGTAACTGGTGCTATGTAAAGCGCTCTGATACCTGATTTAGTTCGGGTCAAGTTCGTGCTATATAAAACTCTGCAAAAAAATATATATATATGGTGGCCGTCTGCATAGCCTATGTCCTTCTGCTGCAACTGCCCTTTCCAACGCTGTATTGGGTGTTGTGATTGGTGCTATGGTTACTGAGATTACCCGCCTCAAAGGTTTGGGCTCTCTCTTTATAATATTAGTATATATATATATATATATATATATATATATATATATATATATATATATATCAATTCAACTTTATTTGGTTAAAAAACACCATAACAGCAATCTAAAACATGACGTACCGGGCAAAATACATCAGTTTTGCTGAGACATTATAAAGAACAATCGAATCTTAAAATCAGTAAATTACAGGATATGAATAAAAGAAGGGCTAAAGAGATAACAATACATATAGTAGCAGCATATGATTAGTAGAAGTAAATCATCATGTGAGTATGTATCGTATTTTAGTTTCATCTGATATGACCACTGATTATAATTTATCTTTCCTATTTGTCATTTAATTATACGAGAGAAACTGCAGCATTATTTATAGCTCAAATCCCAGACCGCATAATATTAAAACCGACTTTAGATGGGTATAGTACTCTACCACCAACTAGACAATAATACATAATGAATAGCAACTTAATAATAATATAGTTTCTATAATAAATGAAGCGATAAAGTACATAAAAAGTAGCAGTATGTAGTGAAAATAAATCCTGAAATAAAGATACAATATAACAAGCATCTTTTATACGTGTATAACCTATGTAATTTCATAAGTTAGGGCCTCAAGATGCGAATTTTCTTTCCTTCTTTTGATCAATAATTGTATGTATAAGGCCGTAGCATAACATGCACCCTCATTTTCCAAGCTACAAATAAAATTATAGACTGCTTTATAAAAATATAAATTTTCGCTATGGAAAAGGGGACATAAAATATTTTTCCTTATATCCTTATAAAAGTTGCAATAAAGAATAAAATGTAGAGTTGACTGTTTTGACTTTGTCACACGGGCAGAGTGGTAGTTTTGGTTTCCGTTTACCTATCTCAGGTAAGGCTACTAAAAAAGTGGAGAGTACCCAATCTAAGTCTTGTAAGGTAGAATCTATGATGCAGGTTTGGTACCCAGTAAAGATATCGTTGCATACCTTTCTCTTGTTATCCCTCGTTGTATTCCTTAATTGTCGATTTTTCGTTCTCCCTGAGTTTCCTCCTGAGTTTCCTAGCCCCAACAAGCCACGTTTTCAGATCCTTTTTACTATAATATAGGATTTGTACAGGGTCATGAAGATCTGGCATCTCGTACTACGGGTCGATTTTTTACTAACGGTTTTGATCGTGCAGGGAGCGCCACACCTGCGCAATAATTTATAATAATGACCCGACGCACGCTCCCTTATGTATAGAAGCGTCAAAGACGGGCAACTTTACTCACTATTAAATAATCCTATAGGAAGTGGATCTTTCACAATTGTTCTGTCATCACTTATCTCACTTTTTTTAAATATATGCAGCCTTGTACTGAGTCCCGTAGTTATAGCTTTTCAAGGAATTTTTTGCAACTCCTCTTTGGAATTTTATAGATGAAATTCAGAAATAGATTTTTGCTAAAGAATTTTTAACAAACACATTTTTTTTTCCAAGAACTCACTTAATTTCTAAGCACCCTGTTCTCACTCTTTGGGGGCAACTGTTCTTATGCTCATTACTTCTTACAGTGTACCCTATTTCTGTTACAGCCTTGAGAAAGCCCTGGCGCTACTCGCCACACAGGGTGAAACACGTGTCGGCTGTCCTTTTTCCCTGTGCCTAATAAAGTCTTGAAATTCTACAATAAGAGTGACATGGGCTCTCTAAGAAGATGAATGAATGTAACAAGCAGTAATTGAGTTTGCCACTAAAAAACAAAGACAAAAAGGATTCATCCGTGCTATATGAATAAACCAGCCATCTGAAAGTAAGGAACGTATGCTCACACCTAACCTCAATTACTTTATGAAGCTTTTATGGTCCAGAGCTTTGAGAAAGGTTCCTTAGCTGTTTGAATTTTTAAAGAAGCAAGATATAGACCTGGGGCCCCTGGACCTTACACCCCTGTTGAAACTCATGAACACCAAAGTCCTTGTCAACCTCTTTTAGGAGTTTATTGATATATGCCAGCCACAGGATTTTAAGGCTGTGTTTAATACCCAGGCAATCAATTATAATGTCCTGGGTGAATCTGGTTCCGATTTTACTCCATATCCCGTGCCAGGCAATTAAAGGGGCTGTACTGATGCAATCATCGTTATAGGGAAATGCAAGCTCCTTAGGTGCTATGTAAGAGGGAGTAGAATTAGGGACTGCCAATATTCTCCTCAGAAATATGTTTTCCTAAGTTTGAAGTGCAGCGCAATTAGCCGTTCCCCATAGAGCAGCGCCATATCAAGTCCTGACCATTTAATACTTATACCATTTTCTCTTTGGGTTTCTATGTCTGTTACTAAATGAGCCCTTTTCTGCTGTATGGTGGGCAAACCCATGGGGAGAAAAGGCGGATGGTGGTTGCTAAATATGCTTTCGATAGCCTGAAAGTTTTTTAATCATACCCAGACCGTTTTCTGAGATCAAAATGTGATCAATAGTTGAGGAATGGTTATGATTTTCGTATGTTGGTACCTCGGTGTTCCCCTCTATGACCAGTACTAAAAGCTCCAGGTTATACTTATGCATTACTCTAGTAATTGACTCTCCATAGGAATTATCAGGAAAATGGGGACAAACTTCACTGTGTACATCCCTGAACCCGCAATTTTCTCTAGCTAAAACATTGCATTTTCTACAATTGAAATCACCAGCCCAGATACAATCATAATCATTTTTGAGACATTTTGTAAAGTTATCTAGTTCCTTTTCAAGGTTCAACACAACTTAATTTCTAGTATTATCAAAGATGTCATTATAAAAGTTGATTAGCACTATACTCTGGTCTCTGTTAGACTAGAGCCATAATAATTGAAAAAATTGCGAGTTTGTAAAAGACTTACTCAGAGTTAATGAAGATGTGACTGCAATTAGAGTAGCTAGGCCTCCTTTTGACCTGCTGGTGCGAGAGGGAATTGCTGTTGTTATTACTGGAGTATCCCTCAATATAGAAGGCTGTAGTGTCCCATGTCTCATGTAAAAGGATTAATTGACAACTTTTAATTGTATCTATCCATGCTTCATCCTTTAATTTATTTCTAATCCCAGCAATATTCCAAGTTGGCAGGACCAAATCCTATATATGGTTGTGGCTCTTTTAGTACTGTTCCGGCATTTGGTTTAAATATTCGTGGTGTGTAGGGTTTATCAGTTGTATGCAGGTCTTGCTTTGAGTACTTAGGTAGTCAGTCAAGATCACTACATCTTCTTAGTGGGGTGAATCTGTTGTTATTGGCAATGGCGTATGCCTATCTATAGATGAATCAATGTAACTATTACACGGAAATTGTTCTCCTTCTGGTTTATAGAAAAGCCCAGGAGGTACTGTTATGACACCATCTGGCCGTGTCGCCCTCATCCTTTGGCTGTCTCTAAGAAGTTGTCTGGCCAGATCTGATGAGCAAATGTTTACAACAACACAGTCCCCTTGTCCGATTTTCCTTGAAGGGGCAACCCAGTTCACTCTTTGTAACTTAATAATTCTTTGTGAAAGAATATTTCTCTACAATTGCTAATTTTAGTAAACCAATGAACAACCTTGTTTTTTAGCTCCATCCATGTTTCAGTGGTGGCCCCTCTACCAACGTTGGGGCGTCTTTCAATATGATAGTGTATGGTGTTGCTTCAGGTGGCAAGTGCCGGGTATCGTGAGGATTTCTTAGAAAACTAGAGGTTCTATTGCCTGTGATGCTTTTACTGTTATTAATGGTATTGCTAGTTATACGCATGTGGTGACTGTTTCCTAAGAATGTGTTTGTGTTATCCTTTGCTTGGTCGGATTCAGGGGGGCAAAGGGGACTTTGTAGCTCACATTTTGCGAAGGATGGCTCTGTAGTTCCATGTTTGGAATCTTAATATTGTTGAAAAGGATGGATATTTTTTCTGGTGATGTTATGTCCTTAATCATTTTCCCAATAGATTCAACATCATGCCTAACAGTTTTTATCTCCGCCATTAGCCTTCTTTCTATAGTGTCTATTTTCGTGTGTAACTTCTTGATTAAGCTTTCACGACTTTTCGGGATGCTAGGTGCCAAATCCCCTTCTGTTCTATGTGCTTTACTCATCTTTAAGACTTTGGTCTTTTTCTTGGATCTAGTTGGCTTGGCTTTGTTGGGTTGCTTACTTTTTTTGCAGGGGGGAAATAATTTCAGTGCTCCCTGATAGTACAGATATCTCTAGTGAAGTTGTCAATAAACAGGATGCTTTATTTGCATTAGATAGGATAGGTGCATTTCCCCCTGAGCATAATCAGTTATTGGTTCCGCTTTCTAAAATCGCTGTTTTAAATCTAGCTTCTTCTAATGCAGTGTTCAAGGCTGTTTTAGTAACAGCAATGCATTTCTCAGCATTGGCTATTTCATTATAATTAGACCCATCGCGTTAGTTAAGTAATTAGTTATTGGTGTATTTGTACCAGAGTTAAATTTTCCCTTTCCTTTTTAGGTCAAGGGTCCGTAGGCTGGCTTGCCAGCCGGAAGTCCGGAGAATTAATGTGTCTTAGTGTGGCAGCTTAAACCCGCCTCTCTCCTCGTCTCTCCTCCATTGGCTGGCTTCCTAAACGGAGGCCAGCCATTGGAGGAGAGAGGCGTCCCTCGAAAGAAGCTCCGTCTCTTTCAGATTCGGGGGCGTACATTTTGCTGTTCTTTCGCCAGTGACATCACCCGTCACTCAAAACAACAAATACACGCCCCCGAATCCGAAAATGGTCGGAAGCTTGTGGCCGCCATTTTTTTTTTCTCGTCTGCCGGTGAGGATCATCTTGGTCTTGTTTTACTTGTTATCTTATATGGTTGCTCGACTGATGAGGAACGTTGGGTTTCTCGGTCCTTGTAATTTTTATTTAACCGCGTAAGGTTAACTGTGGCGTGTATTATGGCCATGTGGTTACTGTGACCTGCTTGTTAACTTATGATTGTGTTGAGGTCTTTGTTTGATCTCCGCGGGTCACCCGTTCTGATCGATGCGATTCTGTCTGCCACTTTGATCGCTACTTTGATCTGCGCAATTATCTGGGTGGATTCGCATTGGAGGCAGCCTTTATGAATCGTTCGGGTTTTGATTCTTTTTTTATTTTTATTTGATGGTTCGATTATTTATTAATTTTGCTTGGGAGGAATTTTGGGGCACATTGGTGGTTGGATAGTTAGTAACCACGTCTACTATTTTTAAAATGGTGGTTGGATAGTTAGTAACCACGTCTACTATTTTTAAAATTTCCACACCCAACACAAGAAACAGAATAAATGTATATATCTGTGTTGTTGGTGTGTGTGTTTTTATATGTTGTTTCCCTCCTTTTCACTGCATATCTTTACACAACCTTCTTGTGGTTTTTCGGACACCTTATTATTTTTTCCTAAGCTTGAAGGCGCCAATGATGAGAACAGGGCAATCCTGGTGAGTACCTGCCAGGTTCCCGTTGGTGGTGCGCCCGTGAGGTGCCTTCTCGCTTTCACTCACTTTTTTTGTCTATGTATCACGGTTTGACACTAAAGTGTATATGTATGTTGTCTCACAATTGAATTTTACTGTGTTTGGAACGGGCGATTATTAAAGGAGGCACAATCCAGGGTTATACCGAGTACCCCAAGAACTAATGATAGGGGAGTAATTTTTTTGCAACAGTATTGCAATGACTGGTATCCCCTTAATAGAAGGATGGAATCTATAAGTGCCTATAAAGTCTAGGTCTTGTTTGTATATGTTGATAACCTTCGCCCAAAAATATGTTGCAAATGGGATGTTATTCAGACCCTTGTATTCCACTAAGTGATTTATTCAACTTTTCTATCTGAACCGGTGTGTGGTCCAATCGCAGCAACAGATACCAAAATATTTTAGGTGGTCCTTCATTTCCTTGGAATCACTCGGTAATTTTGTGCCCCAGAGTACAGCTTGTGTGGTATGATAGCCACAGTGATTTAATGCCACAGTATAGTTATTAGACCCTAAGCCATATCAAGAATATAGCCAATGGCTTTCTCATCGGGCAATCCTGCACCACCTCGTGATTGGCGTTCTCCTGCCGCAGGGCAAAAAGTTTTGATCTGGTGGCCCCTGGTAACAGGGGAGTGCTCTTGGACAGGGGGCACTTTTGGAGATTTTGCGCACAAGAATTCACTTTTGTTTTTGAAGAATCTGATTTGGTAATTGGATTGGATTGGTGCCTGACTGGTGGCCCATTTGGTCCACTGTCCTTTTTTGTGTGTCCAGAAGCATATACATATTGTTATGCTCACCCCTTGATAAAACTGGGAGGCCTGCTGTTAATATCTTGTGACTCTTTGACAAACTCAGTAAGTCTGCCTAAGTGTGGTCAGGACTTGCAAGACCAGCCGCTTTCTGCACATGTTAGAAGGCAGTTTGCTGCGTGAGGTAGGGGGGTTGGGCACAGAGGAGGACTGGATACGACCGTGATGGCTGTAGGAACTATTAATGGCAGATCCTGAGTGCCAGTAAAAGGCAACAAGTGACCCAAACTAGTGAGACCGGGAGCCCAAAGTACAATGCATCGGCAGGAAGGCCCCTTTCTGGGCAGAGAACAGTGGGGCACCTGCTCCAGACACGGCTTCTGAGCTCAAGGACAGCGGATTGGCCTACCTCGTGGCCGCGTTGATTAAAGAAAAGCGAAATGGTGACCCTGTTGTAAATTATATGCTGAACTGAGATACTGCAGAACACCTGGTGCTGCAGGGGGATCCATCTGGTGCTGAGACACTCTAGAGGGGTGATGCCAAAGGAGAGCCTGGGAGGGGAGACTGGACTTGAGCACCCCTCTCCGAGACACAATGCTGCGACTGAACCACAAGCCCCTCTGAGAAACTGGTGGCTGGGGATTGTGCATGAACTGCAGCTTCAAAGAAATCAGATGAGCTCCCCCATGCGAATAGGATATCCTAAGGACGAAATCACTCGATCCCTTCAGGGGTGTGGTCCCCCTACCATGGGTAAAGATAAGACATCCAGGAACTACCAGGGCAACACCACTATGCAATATACAACCCACAGAGTCCTACCCCATGGATACTACACAGACAGGACCCCAAGACATATGATCCTGATCCGTCATTGAGTTCTATCCTAGATGCCATAGCCAGCTCACACACAGCCTTGGAGGAAAAAAATAGATGCATTCTCTATTGAAGTCTGCTTACTGCCCACAGATGTATGCAAGTTAGCCGACATAGTTCCAACAATAGATCATGTGCACAGTGAAGCCGAAAGGATTATCGGCCATGTTTGCTGTCGACAAGATGCACAAGGTCTTGACACTAAGACTGCTTCTGGGGCCCCGCCAAGGGCAATGATAGTCAGCATCTATCATTATAGAGACCTGTAGTATTGTGGTTTTGTTCACATCCTTACCTTGTTTACTCTATTGGCATCATTATTGGATTTGTTCTAATTCTTAGGAATTAAGAATCAGAACAATGTGTGTGTTTAGAACAATTTGTGTGTTCCTAAGTATTTATTGTTGCATGCTAGAATGTTGACATTCCTAACACGGCTTCTCGGTCTGGTTGGTACTCGTAGTGGGGTTGCCAAATAAAGAAGAAGATTACCTTTACAACTGTTTTCAGTGTCTTTACTTCAAGACCAAGGCAGCATCTTAAGAGACGCCCGCGAGGCATTAGGCGGGGGATGCACAGTAAGAAAATAATAAAATGACTGTCTTCCTGGACTAAAGTGCAGACACAGAGGAAATCCTTTTTGGACTTTAAGCAGAAACTCGCAGCCTGGAACCTCTCACACATGCTGATGTATACCGCCTGACTCTAGTCATCACCAACTAAAAAATATATTTTTTAAGAAACAGAGGAAGTAGGGTCCTAGCTGGACCTGTGGGACCAACTACCCCCTTACAAACAGGAATACCCAAAATAGATGCAGCGGGAGAAGCATGTAAGCCCTGAACACTATAAATGAGATGTCTCAAGGTTCGGAGAACCTACATGGCCGGCTCACACCCTTCCATAGTGTTCCGGGAGGATGGCACACCTGAGAGAGAACCTGAGGTCTAACGGGAGTAAGAGCAGTGGAAAAAATAACGGATATACATCGGGTGACCACCAAATGGCCGGAGATGATGAACAAATATAGTAACACAAACACCAGAATGGCTGCAAGATATCTTGTCACCACAAACGTTGTATGCAACTGACAAAGAGAATGGGTGGGAAGGAAAGAGGGTTATGGGCTTAGTTGATGCGACAAGTGAGTAATAATGGATCTAAAATTAGCAGAATCATGTTCTGCATGCATCAGATGGACTCATTGGGTATATTGGATACGGACTTACAGTGCAGCATGAGTGAGGTTCTTAGTGGTGCCTCACCCCCACGGGATTTGAGACCTGCTGGGGATTGCCCTGGTCCTGCGCATTACAACAGTTACCTAGTGTGTAGGCATTTTCTGAGCTCAAATTTGTAAGTATTGTGGGACTGGATGGGATAGGTCTGGAAATTACTTCTGACCACACAGGATGGGCAAAAACAATGTTTTGTTGTTACCTAGTGTTTACTCGGCGAGGATCATGGGAGGAGGGAGGTTTCAACAAGCAAGTTCTGTTTAGTTACTGTTGAAAGGTGCAGAAAGGTAGAGCATAATCACAGACTGCTCACTGATGCTTGATATACACACTGCAAGAAGACCAGAGAGGGGAGAAGAATCTATGACGTTACAACGCAAACATTTACAATGCATGCCTTTACAACACAGTTTTTACATCGCATCATCCATTACAACGCATGATTTTACATCGCATGCCATCACAACGCATTTTTAGAAATTACATTTACAACGCAGTCCATTACAACGCATATCATTACAACACATACCATTACAACGCATATTACTTTTAGGGCAGCAGTAGGGTAAGTGTTGGATAGTAGAGGAATAAAAAATACTATTCCCACTCCAGTGAGGGCAATAGTAGAGTAAGTGTTGGATAGTGTAGGTGTAAAAATTACTATTCTCACTCCAGGGAGTGCAACAGTAGGGTAAGTGTTGGATAGTGTAGGGGTATAAATTACTATTCCCATTCCAGTGAGTGCAACTTTAGGGTAAGGGTTGGATAGTGTAGGGGTAAAAATTACTATTCCCCATAACTTACCTCATATTGCGTTGTAATGGCATGCGTTATAGTGACAGGCGTTGTAATGACATGCGTTGTAGTGACATGCGATGTAATGGCTGTGTTGTAATGGCATGCGATGCAAAGGATGTTGCGTAGTGATGACTGCGTTGTAAAGGTAGTGCAATGTAATGACTGCGTTGTAAAGGTTCTTTCCCGGGGAGAAGTTATCCTCTTGGGGGGAGATCACGATGAGAACCCTGAGGGGTAACTTGCATGCCGATATGACTCATGGATACAAGTTTCTAAAGTGGAATATCAGAGGTCTTGGAGGATATGTGAAGAAACATAGAGTGATGTCCCTCCTGTGAAGACAGGGGGTAAGCATAGCCTGTGTGGTGGAAACACACCTATTAACAAGGAAGACACCAAACTAAAAAAGAGAGAGGATAGTTGTACTTGTCAACATACTCTGCATATGCCTGAGGGTTTTCAATCTAGTTGGGGCCTGCTGTTCTCCTAAAACTGCTCTACTCAAAGGCAAACCCTGCCAGTCGATATGTCCTTGGGCAGGGAAAGCTAAATGTTGGAAACATTTGCATTCTAAAGGTCTAATAGTGATGACAAAAACATTTATCTTAGGATGCATGCTCTACTGACTGACAGTATGGCCTCAAAGATACTGTGTATTGGGGTTTTTAACTGTGTGCCGAATGGAGAAATGGATAGGTCACCCCTAAACAAAAGAATAAATCAAAGTTTTACCCACAGGCTTCAACTATCCCCATTGAGTTACTCACTTTCAAGCAGGCAGTATTCAACGAGGTGGAACAAATACAAGAGAAGGATACCTACCACAACATATGGAAGGAAGATACTAGAGCACTCACAAAATTAAAAGCTGATCAAACCTTCATCATAAAACAAAAGATAATGGGGAGGTTTTGTATTGCAGAATAAAGAGGATTACAGGATCGAGTGTAAACATCTCTTGGAAGATGGAAAGAATTACAAGATTCTACTCTTAGATCCTTCATGACAATTGGGCAGCAAGATCAAAAATCTCATGGAAGAAGTCGAATCAAAAGGGGCCATCAAGAGGCTGATATCTTTTGCATAAAGAACCCCAAAATAGCCTGTTTCTACACACTTCCAAAAATTCACAAAACAGAACTCCACATCCTGGCTACCCGATCAGGTTGGGTATTGGCTCCCTCCGGGGTCACTATCAAGCTTCTGTGACTTCTTCCTCACATGTGAGCCTAATAATGAAGGAACTTCCTCTACGGACTGCACATAGCACATGTACTGTAATATTGAAGGCCTTTAGAAAAATGGGAATGCACAAATAAACACTGCACGGGGAAAGGTTGAAATGGCTATAAAGTTTATTTAATGTTTATAATGGTTATACGAGATAATATTGTTTATGTCAACAAATGTGAAATTAAACATAATCAAATTCTTAAAAAAATAAATACTAGCAGCATATAATCTTGTCTCCAAGTGTGGATAGAAAAACCTGTCTTAAGTGGAAGGGTAAATGTGTTTATTTGCCACATGTCTGCATACACATGGCGGAGAAAAATACTAAAGCAGGATGAGCACACTTGCATGATTTTAACTATATATCATTTTCGCTAATGAATGAAAGGAATATTATTTTGGCCTGGTATGCGTCGTGTGGTAGGATAGAACTGCTTGTTTACCACATGCATGCTGAAATGATGGAAAAACCGGTGTTCACACTTGATGAACATGTTAGCATGAAATGCGTGCACAGTGCTGGCTCTGCACAGATTCCATCAACGATATGATACCATGATTTTATGCATAATGTCTTTTTCATGATATCCACTCTGGAATCAATAAGAAGATTGGTGAAAATCATAGGTTACAAATTACTCCAAACCTTATACGTATGCCTCAGTGTGTATGCATCTATTGACTAGGGTTCCTATTATCCCAGAAGCGCTATTGATACTTACCATAATCACTATATACATCATGGAGCCCTCCATATATCGTAGAAGCATTTTCCACTAATCGTCATCCCATATGTGAAGGTACACGAGAAGTTTTTAATGTAGAGATTTCACATACTCTAAACATCTCCATATGTCCTATAGATATTCTATCGTTAAAAGTATATGTCTATTATTATCTCTCTCCCATTAGGACATCCATCTCCCACATATTTTACTTTATCTGTGATAATCATCGACTTCTGGTAAGTATCAATAGCGCTTCTGGGATAATCACTATCACTCTTTGTAGCTTAACAATGCACTTTGTGGTATATGGGTATACTATTCACTATTTTTTATTTTCTCATTAGCCACTAAGCTATGGTTAACCTTTGTCAAATAGGTCGGTCTATCTATTTGACATCACATCCCCATGTCTTTACATCTTTCTTTGGAGTTACTGCTAGTCTGCCGTTCTCCACAACTTTTTATCCTCCTCTTATCATACACAGGAATACAAGGCTCTGACGATCTGCATGCTTTTAAGCCAGCATTTCCTCATATCTTGAGCTACCTACATATGTAAGTACTATAGGGATTTCATGTACACACTGCCTTTCAAGATCATATTCATAAATCAGGAAATTAGGTGGTATCTATGTGCTTTCATTCAAGTAGAGCCTCACAATTAAGGTTACTGTGACTTACAATGTATTGTTTCTCTATATATACTGTTCATTAAGTATTATCAATTAAATTATTCTGACAATGTTTGAACATTATTAACTGGGATGTCATATATACCGAATGGAATATGTGGAACAAAGTTTTGTGGAACAAAGTGGTGGTTTAGGAATGACAAATGAAAGTCTTCTTTTCTTTTCTTCTGTGTAGCATACTTGCGGATAGGACTTATTAATACAAAGTTGTTTTGATAGGGTCCAAAATCCTTGTACTATTGTACATCTCATTCTCTGATGATGTTGCAATGAACATGCAATGTATGTCTATCAGATGTGGCTTTGGAAATATCAGACCATTGGACTTTTACAGGATACATTACTATGTTTTTATTTGTATATAAGTAAATAATAATTGTTTGGACTTAATACCTATAAATGGATTTAAGAAATATATATGCCCACTACAGTAATGTTCTCTTGTCTGTATGTTTGACTGTCACCTATGTTTTTTAAATTGTAGTGCCAAAGACGGGTCACCTGATGAAGGCTTCCAAGCCGAAACGCGCGTAGTGTGTTACCCACCGCTTTGTCTGTGTGTTACCTACCGCTTTGCCTCCATCATTTTTTGTCTTATGCTCATCTATATGTGTGTTATGTAATTTTAAGATTTGTATGAGAAATTCCATAGAAATATCAATTTACCATGAAATATATTGGAATGTATCCACAAAATGTATATCTATTTTCTAAAAAAAGCAAAAAAATATATATTTGAATAATAAAATTGAAAAAACACTCTTATATAGTTGGTGACAAGTCTATATGTAGTGGGGTATAAGATATAGATGTATCTATCCATTTAGGTTCATTCACTAGTGATAGACCTTTTCAAACTAGCTATAATGCATTGTGTCTCTGAAGCATGTACATTTACTTTCCACACTGGACCTTTGCTCTGTGTTCCTAATATGCATGTTTTGAGACACGCTTTTTTTACAGCATATGAAATTTACTAGTGCATATTTATTTATTTATGTATTTATTTATTTTATGCGTTTTTATATAGCGCTGACTTTACCCGAAGGTGTCAGAGCGCTTCACAATAGGAACAGTAATGATACATGAGGACAAAATTACAAGTGAACAAAGTACAAAAGCAAACGTTAAGTTAGATGAGGCAAAAGTGACAATTGTGAGCAAACAAAATACAAGAGGTAGGAAGCGGTACATTACAGGAGGAAAAAGTGACTTGTGTGGAAGTTACAAACGCGTACAAAGTACAAGTAGAGGTATAATGAGAGAGTACAGCAGCAACATACATTTTTCACACATTATCAGTAATTTTGAACAGTTGTAGCTGCTGTCATGGCATTCGGCTGCACAAGGATTCCTTCGGGTGGACAGTGCCACATAGTATATGAATTATGTTTTATTTACTCTCTCCACATGCTTTTGTGACCTTTTGTTCGTTACACAATAGCGCCCATGTTACAACAGCAATGCCCTTTGTTTTTGTAGTCCTTTATTTATTTTCACATTTTTGCTGTATATACACTGTGTGATTATCTCAATTTGTACATGGGATCAAGGCCAATATTGGCTGAAACGCGTCTTGTTGGGAGTAAATCTTCATCACATTGACCTGAGTGAGCGTCTACTTTGATTGAATTGTTGGGACAATTTTCCAACTGCTGGCTCGCTCGGCTCCGACGCTCTACCCCTAGTGAGCTATTGACTCATCTTCTAGAGTTGAGTGGTGGTGTTTTACATGCACACACCGCGTGCACACACACATATATATATTTATTCATAAATTTAAAACATAAACAATAATATAATGACAAATAAATATTTTATTGATTACGTATATATATATATATAAATAGTGATATATTAAAAAAAATAAAAAAATAGTAACATTTAAATATTTTTTGATTATGTTATCTAGATATATATTCATATAAATACAAACACATATATATGTATATGTGTGTTTAAATAAGTATATGTTTATGTATAGAATTTGATTTTATTGGAATATATTTCATTATATGAAAATTATTTTAAAATATGTAACATTTACTACTTTAAACTCTATGTTTAAAAAATCAATACTTGTATCTATTTTTCAGCAATATTTGTGTCAACAGTATTTTTTCCCAATTTTTTTATTTACCATTATAAGTAAAGGAGCATGATATTGTGGTAAATGATACTTTTGCACAATATTTTTGTCAATGATATTGTTGACGATGATATTGTGTCAGTGATCCCCAGTGTAGCTTCATTCCGGGCCATTGTATAGCTTTGTATTTGTGTAGATTGGCACATGTCCTGCATTCGGTAGAAGATAGACAAGAGGATCTTGTGTTGGTCTCTGTAGATATTGCGAAGGCATTCGATACACATGATGCAGGTCCTGAGACAACTGGGGTTTGGACCAATCTTTTGTGGTTGGTTACAGCTTCTCTACAGTACCCCTAGGACCAGTGTTAGAAGTGAACAGAACAGAACAGAAGGACAGAGCTGTCATAACACAGATAGGATGCTGGAGGGCCTAGATTGTTCCACAAATTTCTAGAACATGTTACTGCTCTTAGTGGCGGGTTGATCACCTGGCCACAAGCCTCTATATAGTTGAGAACTTGCTGAATACACTTACTTGAGATATCTCCAAAACGTTGGATAGGGAACAGTAACGGCTCATCCGCTAAGGCGGAGGAGCATTGCCCCCCTGCTCCTTGAGCAGTGCAACATTTAAAAAAAATGATAATAACAAGAAGATACTATCATTTTTGTTTTCTTTGCTCCAGCCAGGTCTGACGGTGCAGGCTGGCTCGCCGCAGAGGGAGCAGGAGTGGTTTGCACTCCCTCGCTATGTGCGCATGATGACTAGAGGGCTGGTGAAACAGTCATGCGCACTCGGCATGTTCTCCATTGGGCTGTGGTGCACAGCCCGTCGTGAACATCCCCAGCCTCCCCAGGCACTGCCTGAGCGGCCAAACAGGACATTCAAACCAATCACGATGTTGTTCCGGCAGCGTTGTGATTGGCTGGGAGAGTCTGGAAGCCTGGGTGCTTCCGATGCTGCCAGCAGACGGAGGAGAGGCGTGCGGCGGAGGGCGAGTTGTGCGGAGAAGGTAAGTTAATTTTTTTTTTTTCATCTGCCATCTCCCGCCCCACTACCCCTGTTAAGATTTAGTGGCCACTGATAGGGAACGGCCTCCTTGACACAGAAGGCATGCCCGAGGAATGGATATGTGTTAGCACATGGGACATGCATAATTCTAGGGAATTAGTGCAGGAACTGAGTAATGCTTTTGTGCCATAGCCCCTGCGGGGTCCTAGGCTGTAGGTATAATGAGCATTACAGGTACACATATTTGAAATTGGACTGGTCACAATCTGTGTTAGGGTAAATTTGGTTATGATTAACCCTGGGTGAAGCACTACGCTACGCTCGCGTAGTTTGCGAAGTTTGCGCAACTTCGCACTACGCAAACTGCACGTAGCACAGTGCAAACATGCGTAGCGCAGCGTAGCGTAGTGCAGCGGTAATTTTTTGCTTGCTCGCGGTTCTCAACGTCAAGTTGGGGACTGCGAGCAAGCAAAATGACATCCTTGCAAGATTTTTTCCTTGTTCGCGATCAGCAACATCAAGTTGCTGATCGCGAGCATGGAAAATAAACCTCCCGGCGAGATTCTCAACACGGGGAGGTCAGGTTTCTCATTGCGGGTGGTCGCACTTGCTCGCGACCGCTCACGTTGATAAACTACCAGTCCGCTTTGAGAAAGCTGCAGCTCGAGTAAAAATCTACTCGAGCGGCAGAAAAGAACAGCTCGCACTGTGCAAGATGCTGCTTTCAATGATTTCACAGTGCCGGATGCTTGTCCGCACTGTGCAATCATTGAAAACGACATCTTGCACAGTGCGAACATGCTACTACGCAGCTCGCGTAGTGCGAAGTGCACTTCGTGTAGCTACGCGTAGCGCTATTTCACGAACTACGCCCACCCCTAGTTATGATCATGCATTGTGGGAGTCATTTAATGCTTAGCATTTTGATTGTACCTGCTGTAGGTCGATGCAAAGTTGTTGGGATGTTACATGGTTTCACCATTTTAGTACATTTCATTTGCAGTTCACTAAATGTAGTGTGCTGTGTTTGCCTTGAGAATTTATTTCTCCATTGGCAGCTCTAAAGTCAGTTACTGAGGCGAAAATCTTTTCTCTAAAGCGTTGCAACCTTCTTGTTGAAATGCAAATTATGTACTGTACTCCTATTATGCCTTAAGAGCGTCTTTTGTATTTGTGCGATGTGCTTTGCGACTGGCTAGTAATTTGCATGTACTTCGGGAGCAGTATCTGCAATGCAACAAGCATTCATTTTCACATAGAAAAGAGCACAAAACTTTCAGATTAAAAAAATACATTAGGTCTTTTTTACTTGTGCATCTCCAATAATGTTATACTATGCCAGCTTGAAGATGACACATTCGAAAATGGCTGTCTTGTCAGACTGCTGGTATGTTCTTTCAATCAGAGGTCGAATAGCATAAAAAATATGGAACTATGATAGTGCAATGAGGGTGCAGTCAGGGAATATGGGGGGGGGTGGGGAAACAAGATGTATAGGAGCTCTTAGTGTACAATTAGAAAATATTTGGAATGCTATTCCTAATAGATCTCATCCGCTTCAACCACTGGATTAAGTGAACTGAAGCACCAGGTGCTGTCCCAGGGCCTGATTTACAATATTTTGACGCATGGCAGTGCAGCAAGCCTTCCTGCTGTGCAGCTGCGCATCGAAAGAAAAGGGCAGGAATGCTCTGTCTCTACAAGATACAGTCAGTTGCTGTCCTTCTCCTCTACACTGGTGCAGAAACAGCAGCCGTGCACCACCGCAGATACCCTTGCATCATTTTACAAGGGTGCCTGAGCTGAGGGGATGATTGTTGTTGTGTAGGAAGGGACACCTGCACAAAAACAATCATTAAAGGCATTTTCCTCTTTCTACGCGTAGAAAAAAACAATAAAAAGTATTTCTCCTCGTTGCAACTCCTTACGCCTCCCCTGGGGAGGCATAGGATTTTGAGGCATTCCTGGGTTCCCGGGTTTACAAGATGCCGGGAATGCGTCAAGTTACATGGATGTTGTTTGGGAACAGCAACACCCATGGAACGCCCCTTTTAACACAGAGCTATGTGTGAAAAGGAAACTGTTGGAAGGCGTGGGTTCGAATCCCACCGCTGCCACCAATGTTAGAAATGGGATCCCTGGCTGGAACACTTAACTCATATTGCCTCCGAGTTTAGCCTTACTGCTCATGCTACGTTACCAAGGGGGTGAGCAGGGGTTATCTTGGCATGTAACTCCCTTGCCCTGACGTGGAAGTGGTGGTCTCTGACTGACTTTGGCGCAAGCCCTGGCCAGCCAGGGGGCCCATTTCTAACATTGGCTGGCAGCGGAAAGGATCCGGATTTGTGTTTGCGTTGTACCACAGCTGCAACTGGTCGCACTACAAAACTCTGCATTTTAGATGACCGCATTTTGGGGATTATTGTTTTTTTTGAAGTTCCATATTTTCTTCTCCTAAAGGTATCATTGTGTAATTGTGTCAAGTACATTTGTTCCCCGCCCTGCGCCCAGAGTTTGGTACCTGTGTCACGTGTGGTCAGGTTGAGGAATCAGGGGTGGTAGCAACTGCCTTACCAGTCCGAGGGGGGGGTTGTGTGTGGATGAATGGTGTGTTGCTCTGGACAAGTGAGCGTGAGTTCTCTGGGATAGGTAAATTACTGAATACCTTTGTGAATTGTGTACTCCTGTGTTAAGCTCAGACCCCTAGGTTCCCTGTGTAAACTTTTTTCTGGAACGTCCGCCAAAATGGAGCCTGCTTTTGATTTCTGTGCTCTGTTTAGATACAGTATGGGAGAGTTGGTAAGGTTCTGTGAAGAGAGAGACATAGGGGTGGATGTGTCAGACACTCAGTCCGAACTTAGAAGCAGCCTGATCCTATGGCAAAAGGTTCAATGGGATCTTGAGTGCAGTGAGGAAAGGGCCCGGGCCTCACGCCATGAGGGTGGTGGGTCTGTGGGGAGCCCTGAAGAGTCTGAAGAAGAGGGAGAAGATGACAATGAATGGGCACCAGCAGATAGAGAAGACCCCAGAGATAGGGAGTCCCTTGCTGGTTCCAGTAGCGGAGGCAGCGCCTCATCCCCTTCCCTGTCCCCAGAGGAGGATAGGAAGTTAGCCTTAGAGGAGAAAATGGCATTATGGGCTCATGAGTTGAGTCTTAGGATGTTGACCCTTGAGCAACAAAAGCTAGAGACTGAGAGGGTCTTAGCGCTGGAGAGGATAGAGGAGGATGAGAGGGCCTTCACCAGAGAGAAGTTAGCTCTGGAGGGTAGACTATCCCCTGCGCGCAGTTTTAATTTTCTGGACTCCCCAGGGCGGGTTGAGTCCAGTGGTGGCAGCTATATAGAGTCCCATGCGAGCAGTCCCATTCCTAGTTCCCCAAGTATGGAACCTGTTTCCCAAGAGGAGGAGTTAAGGTTGAAGTTCAGGGACAGTAAGAAACTGTCTCACCAGTCTTGGGAGGAGTTTGAGGATGAATGTCATGGAGCACTGTTTGATTGGGTACAGGTTCACACGGAAGATGATTTTGACGTATTGTTCGGAATGATTGTCAAAGAGCATCTGCTCAGTTGTTGTTCACCAGGGTTGCGCCAACACCTGTTGGAATGTGGGTTTACTGATCCAGAGCTCCTTGCAGAGGAAGCAGAGCGCTGGGAAAGGGCTAGAGGTTCTCTAGAGTCATTAGGGAGTGATTCCAAAAGTAGTGGTTCAGGTATCTTCCAGCCCAGCGTGGTGGAAGAGGCTCAGTGTAGCCCAGCTAGGTCCCAGGATAGCAAGGAGGGTGTAGGGGCTTACTGCCTGGCTCAGTGGAGCAGGAGTAAGTGGGTGACCGAGGGTCCCCAGACGCACGAAGCCCTGCCTCAGGACTTGGATGGTTTCTGTAGGGAACACCAGGTTGGGGACCTAGGCTGTCCTGTTACTCCATTTGAGGAGGATCTCCTAGTGAGTAGAGGACCTGGAGCGTCTGTAACCAGAGCTCCTGTGGTTCTAGAGTCTGGCAATGCCGCTCCGGTAGGGAGGGTACAGGAGTCCAGCGTGAGAAGTGATTGGGGGATGAGTTCCCCAGTGGAAGAACCAGCGGGTCAGGGACTACCCAGTTGGGCAAGGTTCCCTTGTAGTGACCATGGTGACACCACTTCTGTTCTGGGGGATCTTCGCGCACTGTCAGGTGGAAAGGGGACGGGAGATCTGCGCCAGACAGACAGTCACACAACATATGTGTCATTTGTTAGCCTCAGGGGGATGGTGTGTAAATCCCCAGAAGTCCTGGAGTGCCAGGCAATTATCCCACCAAAGGTTTTAGACCAGAGGTTGGGAGGCCAGGTTCAGGATCAGCCTGACCTAAAGGGTAGGACGACTGTAACCAGTGTCCTGACTGGGTCTTCTTCCAGAGGAACCTCTCCAGTTGGGAGAGTGCAGACCTCTGGAAGGGGGTGCAGAGGGTGGGAGAGCCCCCCTCTGACCCCGGTGCGACCTGAGGGGTTAAACCCTGGGTTGGAATGGCGTTCTAGGTGTACCCCTCGCCGGAGGAGGAGGAAACCTAGGAGAAGAGGTAGGGGTAGGAGAGCCTTCCCTGAGACTCCTGGTCCGCCTAAGGGTGTAGACCCTTGGCTTGAGAACCAGTGGCAGTCTAGTCCTGTCTTGCAGACAGGAAGAGTGGAAAATGGCTACTATGTGCCAGGGATTACTACCCCCCGCTCTGCGAATAGGCAAGGACCAGTGGCACCTGAGAGACCCAGGGCCTGGTCCTGGCCGCGGACAGCTCGGGAGTACCAGTGGGGTAGCCCAGTTGGTCCAGGCATTGTTTTGAGAAGGAACCCCATGGCTTCACCGTGGCGTAGAACCGCAGGGTGTCCCTGCAGTTGCGGGCCCGCGTCTGTGTTCAATCGCCCCAAGCAGGGAAGTCCATCACGGTGGTGATTGGTCTACCCTGCGTTTTGGCTGGAAGGGGGTTGTGTTGAACTTGGCCCTTCTGGCAGGTTCACCCCTAAACTTTTTGCTTTTAATGGTGACCTGGTGATGGTGATTTTTGGTTTCTGCGCACTTTCACTGTGTCCCAGTGGAAAGTGCGTGCGCACTCTGAGTGCGTGGAGTAAGGTTGGCCTGCCCTCCCAGAGGAATGCATGGGGAATGTATGTGTCCCTGGTAGTTCCTGATGCGTGGGGGCTCGAGTCTGGTATGTGCGGACTCGTGTGATTGAATGCTGCAAAATGATGTATGCGGCGTGTATGTGTCTAGTGTGGAAGTGCCACTTCTAGACATGGCTGTGCGTGTGCTGTAAAGGTGCTGGCGTGTGATTGGCTGAAGCTGGCTGGGGTGCCAAGCTCCATGAGTCATGATGGGTCTGCCCGGTGGTGAGTGTGGAGATTAGCATGCTGATGGCTGGGGATGAGTGCACCTGGGTCCTGAATAGGGCTGGGCTTTCCCCACACAATGCTGGCTCCGCCCCCTGTGGTGCGTCTAACGACCCTAGCCCTGCCAGTCAGTGAATAGAGTGAGGGGCTGAGCACATCAAGAGTGCTCACAAACCAGCTGCAACTGTTTTTTCCCCTTACCCTGAAGCCAGACAAAGGAATTCAATGTATAAAAAGGGGCTGTGTCCCCTTACAAATTGTTCTGTTCCTGATCCTACTGAGGGGGGTGCTGCTGCTGCGGGGCGCCAGGAGGAACCGCCACTTGGGACTGCCTTCCTGTCTGGAGGGCCCAGTGAGCTGGCCCCTGGCAGGCCCAGCCTTGCCCCCCCATCTTGCTGCATTTCCTGGAGAACTGTTGCTGTCTTTTGGGCCAACTAGCGCCTGGGAGCGCTTTATTTTGGCCTCCAGCGCTTAATAGCGCTTTACTTTGCTTCTAGCGCCTGGAAGCGCTTTGTCTGCTGTCGTAGCGCTTGGAGCGCTTTATTTGTCACAGCCGTTGCGCACCCGGCATTTGCCCCGCATACTTGCCGATTTTAAAGTCCCCTGGCAGGTGCCCACCCCGCTAGGGACCTTGCCGCTATTTCTTGTGGCCCCCCCAGCGAGTGCCCACCTCGCAGTATATTTAAATTAGAGGGAGGTCACCCCTCGTAGCACCGAGTTCACCGCCCCAGCCCAGGAGTGCTTGAAATGTTGCCGGGCCGCTGCCTAGTGCGACCCGGAAGTGCCCGCCTCCACATCCCCTGGCCGCGCTGTGATTGGATCCGCAGCCGCGACCCGGAAGTACAGTAGGCCAGGCAGGAAGCGGACGGGAGGCCACCCCGCGCTCCTGCCCGGCAAAGAGAAGAGCCCCGCAGAGAACAGTCGAAGCCGCGAGGAGACGCCGCCTCCCCAAGTACCGGTGCCCCGGGTCGCTCCTCTGCTGGGGGCATTGGCTGCCTAGATCTTGGAGAGCCCTGAGGGGCTCAAGAGCATTCCCCATCTTGGTGACAGCGAGTCCCCCGAGAGGGATCCCCAACGAGAGGAGGCAGTCTTGTGGTGCGCGGAGCGGCCCCGGTTGGCAGCGGGCCGCTCCCACGTTAAAGGGGCCATTGTTGTTGTAAAGCCCACAAGGGCTTCAGGGGCATTTCCGGTGGTTGGAGCCCAGAGAGGCTCTAGGGGGCATTTCTTTGTCAGAGCCCAGAGAGGCTCCGGGGGCATCACCTTGTTTTGCGAGCCCAGAGAGGCTCGTGGGGGCACAGTTGTTTCATTAGAGCCCAGAGAGGCTCAGAGGCATTTTTGGGTCACGAGTCCCCGGAGGGGGGACTCCAATGTCGGGGGCATTGTTGTTCAGAGCCCAGGAGGCTCCCACGTTGTTCTTGGGCCCCAGTCATTTGCTCAGAGCCTGCGAGGCTCCAACATTGGCCCCATCATTGTATCTCCAGCTGCCCAGCACTTAGTGGGCAGCTGCTCCGTTTAGGCCCCTGACTTTGGGACACAGGGCGTCCTAGCCCCCACAAGGCCAGTTGGCCTAAGGACAGTCACAGGTGGTGACTTATGTGAGTTTGGCACAATTTTTCTCTTGCTGCACCTCTGAATATTGTTTATGCGTCATGTGCCTTGTTCTTACACCTCTGAATGTGTTGGTTATACATCATGTGTTTTCCTTCCCTACACCTCTGAATGTTGTGATGCATCATGTGTAATGTTCCTATGCTTATACCCCTACAGATATTGTGATACTTAGGTGGTTGTTTTTCTCCTAGTACAGGTGTTGCTAGTGAGGTCCTAGTTCCCTGCGTGACATTTTCCTAAGGTGGTTAGGGTTTTGTAGGGGGTACTTACCTGGTACCAGTAGTTACTGGTTGTGTGCTAAAGTGATTATTATTCTATGATCTACAACGTGCTATTTCTAACAGTATTTCTAGTTCTAAAAGTGCTGATTCCTGACAGTGGTCCAGGTGGCGCTGTCTTGTAAATATCCCCTGTAAATTCTGCCCGTGCCTGTGCCTGTTGGCACATTGTAAAGTGTGTGTTTTTAATCTAATGTGTTTTGGTGTAATACAAAGGCTATTTTAATACATAACCTTGTGTGGAGTTTCCTTTGTGGCGGGCCTTGGGTGTTGTTGCTGGGGGTGCGTGCGTAAACACTTAACTCACATTGCCTCCGAGTTTAGCCTTACTGCTTGTGCTACGTTACCAAGGGGGTGAGCAGGGGTTATCTTGGCGTGTAACTCCCTTGCACTGACGTGGACGTGGTGGTCTCTGACTGACTTTGGCGCAAGCCCTGGCCAGCCAGCGATCCCATTTCTAACAGAAACATATTTACAAGGCCATGAAAAGTCATGCAGGGTGCCTTTACATGGCCTTGTAAATATGAGGAAGTCTATTGCGCTGCCAGTGCGTCCATGTTAGTGGCTCCCCAGTCTTGTAAAAAAAAAAACACAGAGCGGTGGTAATGCATATTAGATCCGCAAATGTCTGGCAGAGGCATGTGGGAGCAGACAACTCAGTGACAGCATGCTCTGTTCTGGCCCCGCCCCCTTCGGTTCACTTTCCCGCCCTTCTCCGTAGAAAGGAAGATTAAGAGGAAATGTCTCCATGTCGGGTGAGTGACACGGCTGTGTAAATACAGGGAGTCACCAACTCCGCGCCGAGTCTGATCTTGATGCATATTTGCCAGCGCTGATTGCATCTCTCTCTGCCTTCAGCATCCTTATAAATGAGCTGTCGCATTCAATATTCATCGCCTCCACAGCTCTTGACTAGAAGCTAGGGAGGCACCCAAAACAGAAAAGAAATCAACTGACTCTCATCGCAGGAAACTCATTTCCTCAAAAGGACTTCCTTTTTCAAAACAAAATGCGCCTCCCTGGCAGGAGCGGCGTCGGCCATTCTTGGAGTGGAAGGGATTGTTACACTGAGTGCTGGAAATGGAAAATACACTTGGGGAGCTCACCTTCTCACGGAAGCCGGGGTGGGGAGCTGCGACAGGAGAGCACAGAAAAGGTGCACAGAGGTCAGGCTATGGGTGGGCACCAAGAGACTTCCATGGTGAGATACAGAATCTGCCAATTGTGTTGCATGCAGCTGTCACAAGTGTGGCATGGTAGCACTCAAACTGTTTAAAGTGGTTACAAGCAGAAAGTGCTGGATTAAACCCTGTGTAGGCCCCTAGGTAGTTGCCATGTCTGCCCCCCTTGCCAATTATCTCCTAATACCCAAGGCACAGGATTTGTTTTACAAACTGACAGCTGCCAGAAGATGAGCTTTTAAGAGACAAACTGTTATGTGAATCTGATATTTCTGGTTTATGTACTTTAATTTGTTAATAGGTACATTACATTAATACAGTATTTTTTCTATGGAGTCTTTAATGCAAAGTCTTCGTTTCTTTGAGTTAATTCATTGTATTCTATCTTTTGGAAACAATATTTAATAAAGCTTGAATGTAATTTTCTTTCAAAATCAAATCAATATTATTTTTATCGTTGTCGGGGGGGGGGCCTAAAAGTAGTGGGGCCCATAGGCCAGTGCCTACTTTCCCTAATTGGTAATCTGGCACTGCAAGCAGATGTGTTTGCTTGGCGGGGTGTTTGGTTACTGTGACATATGTGAGAAAAGTTGGGTGAAGTGTGTGACGTCCTGGAATATGGGGACACATTTACAAATTATTCAAGCAACAGAACGCAGGATCCAAATTTGAGGCACTGGATTGCACACGTGAAAAAACACAGCACAGAGCCATATCTACCAGCATTGGCCTGCTGGTATAGTCATCTATTGCACTGGCACTCTAATAAGGCAGCTTCTTACTAGGCACACTAAGAGGTGCAGAGGTGAGTGTGCACAGTTTAGCATAGGTTTTGAGTTGCCAGTATACCCTTCCAGTACACTTTTCAATGCCTAACAGGATCCCATGCATTGGATCTGTGCATCACACTTCACCACACTTGCAACACATTAATTGTTCTTTTTTTATATGTGTATTTATTTCCCCTTATCAGTGCCTTTATTCAAAGTGGCATTTTTTAATGCAAAACCTGGTCTGGCAAACTCAGTAGATCAGGCTTTGTGTTAAAACATATAAAGGTTTTGGCACTGAACTGCCAACGTAATGCCCAAGTCTCGCTTCTTTGATGCAAAGCAACAGAAAGCAGCACAAAATGCTTTTTGCACACTGAAAAGGGCACATTTTCCAGTGCAATATACATTTTGCACTGCAAAGAAAATACCTATGTATCAATTTGAATTACTTTGGAGGCGCGGCGGTTCAGGTAAGAGTGGTAGGGCGGGAACTCGACAGAATAGGTAAAATAAAAACAATAAAAAATAAAACTACTTACTTTGCGCTCGCCGCATCGCCGGCGATGCAGTGAGCGCAAGGTATGAGGTTTTATTATTTTTTACCTATTCCATCGTCTGTCGACTTCCCCGCCCCGCCCTGCCCACCCCACCCCACTGCTCTTACCTGAACTGACCGCACCTGTTACTTTACAGCAATTTGCATGCCAATGTTGTAGTTTTATGTGAGAGGACTAGAGTGTGCGTCATGAAGTATTTATTCCACGTACCTGATCAAAGAATAGTTGCATGGTGGAAGTGCTAACCCATCAATGATGTTGGAGATGGTTCGTGAATACCAACAACATACCTCAAAATATAAGAGTGCCTGGGGTGGACCAAGACGTTGCCAAGGTGCAACTTGCGCAAATCAGCTTCAGTGGTTTTGAAACCATGCATACCAAACAGCACCCTTACATACTCTGCAGTGATTACAACTTTTCATCACTGCAGAGTATGTAAGAACACCAAGTAATATGTAGTGGTTTCTAAAGTTTAGAAACTACTGCATACCACTTGGCTCCCATACATACTCTAGTATGTATTTTCTAAGGCAAACGGCATCCTCACATTCATTTTTGGACAGAAGGGTGCATTGTGCGCTACGAAAATAACACCAAATGCCCACTCCACCTCGCTGCAGAATTCTGTGGAATCTGCTGGAATTTTAATGTTATTCCATGTGATTCCATGGAATCAAACTCCGCGAATTCCACCTACCCCTAAACTTAATGCCGAAATTATAGCAGTTATTTAATTTCTTTGCCTCATCCAATTTGCCTAAAGGCATTTTTCAAGAAGCTACTATATGTCACACACATAAAGATGGTAAAGATCCTGCCTGTTGTAAAAATTATCAGTCAATGTCTTTTGTCAATATTGATTACAAAATGTTTGCAAAAATATTAGCCTTGCACCTAGATTCCTTTTTACCTAAACTGATTAGGACAAACCAATCGGGTTTTAGTAAAGGTAGACTTCCGTAAGACTATACTCGCTTATTTTTTAATGTTCTTGGCAAAGTCTCCCAAAAAGTAATCTAGATAAATACTTAGATAGGCTGAGTTGGGATTTCATGCTTGCCATGGTGCTGGACACAAAACCATCTCCCTTATATCCTTATTATACAATCCCCATATGGCTTTTGTGGTAATGAATGGGAAGGCATCCTCTTCATTCACACTCCAAAAAGCTGTACATCAAGGTTGTCCCTGATCCTGCATCTATCTTTCTTGTGCTGGAACCTTTCTAAGGTTGGATCTGGAATACATTTTTTATCCTGGGTTTTCCCTAAGGAGATAGAATTTGAAATTAGAATCTAATGCAGATTATATTCTTCTTTTTGTCTCCAACCCTGAACTCTCAATACCAGCTTTACTAAATGAATTCTCATTGTTTGCATCCATATCGGTTATAAAATTAACACTGATAAAACTGAAATTCTTACTTTGAATACATTCTGTGCTAAACACTTGTTCTAGTCTACTGGTTTCATCCGGAATTCTCCCACAATCAAATACTTGGGTCTTCTAACTCAATCAATTAGAAAGTTCATATCAATCTTAGGTAATTTCTGTTCAAATCTAAAACCCTACTTTCAAGTGGAACCATTTATTTTTATCTTGGTGGGGTCACTTAGACTCTGAACCACTCCCCAGATAAAATTATCCCACAGAATATAGTTACGTAAAAATATAAAAATAAGTCACCCCCTTGTAAAATATCAGACATCTACAGCTCCTTTCAAGAGGCAGAGGAAAGCCTAATTTCCAGTCCTTCCAGTAAAAGTCAGGAGACCACCTTATCCATCCTCTCAGAATTCCCTGCTTACCTTGGAAACCTTTGCTGAACTTTTAAGCAAAATCAAATCTTGATCCCCACTTGATTCTGCTCCATTCCCCCTCCACCCCAGAATTCTTGCCCTTGGAGCAGAAATAATTTTCCCCACCCTGCTCAAGATGGTCAATCTCTCTTTGAAGAAAGGATTTGTTCCTCAGCCATGGAAACACTCCAATGGTTAAAACCATCCTAAAAAAGCCTCCTCTTGATGCCTCATGCCCGGGGAATTTTTGCAAAGTATCCGTGCTTCCAGGCATTAGTAAAGTAGCAGAGAAATATGTCAATAAGCATCTCTCTGAATTTATTGAGGCCCTCTCCCTCCTGCATCACACCCAAACCGGTTTTCGTCCCAAACACAGTACCGAAACCACGCTCTTATCAGTGGTAGAGAAGGCTAAAAAGAGACTAGATCAAGGGGGCATGCCTAACATTGATACCGTTGGTCATACTACTCTCTTTCATAGGATCCATACGGCCGGTGTCGCAGGGAAAGCTCTGACCTGGCTAGGCTCCTCCCTAGTCTTTGATAAGGCCTGCTCCTCTGAGACTCTTCTGGTTACCTTTGGAGTTCTGCAGGGTTCATCTCTTAGCCCCACGTTATTTAACGTGTATTTGCAACCCCTGGCTGACAGTGTAACTCCCTTTGGGATTTCCAGAGTCTTCTATGTGGATGACAAACAGATGGTTTTTTTGCTCATCCCTGAATCAGACCACGTAGCTTCAATCCGGGTCCATGTCTGGAGCGAGTAGCCAGCTGGATGAATAAATCCAGTTTCAAATTGAACAGAACTAAAACTGAGCTTATGATCCTCTGGAACAATCCCTCTCCTCACTGGTCCTGGGCTGGCCAGCATGTCTCAGTCTCTCTCTAGGCCCCAAAATGGCAATACAACGTCTGGGGGTCTGGTTGGACTATTCCTTGTTCATAGAAACCCAGGCTACCAAACTTTCAGCCAGTTGCTTCGGAATCTTGTGCATGCTGCACAAGATTCTCCCTCTTCTTCCTCAGTCCTCGAGGAAGCTGGTAATCCAGGCATTGATTCTTTCCCTCCCAGACTATGGCAACTCGCTCTACCTAGCAGCCCCCAAGGCAGTTACCCGGAAATTACAAGTCTTGCAGAATGCAGCAGCTACCATGCCTCTGGGGATCCCTAAATATGAGTCAGACAGTCTAGGTCTGGTGGATCTTCACTGACATCCAGTTGCCCAAAGATTTGAGTTCAAAGCTCTGCGCATTGCACAGAGCCCTACATGTATGTTGACCTCCCATCCTACACCAGCTTGTTGTTCCCTATATTTCTAAAAAGATACTTAGATCCACCAATTCCCACCTGCCCACTGTACCCACCATCAGAAGAACCGGAAGTGGATGACAATCTTTTTGCCTTAATGTGGCCAAACTTTGGAATTCCCTCCGCTTGGCCATCCGATCCATGGACAATGAGCTGTGCTTTTGGAAACAACTTTAGACCTGGCTTTTTAAGATATGACCCTCCCAGTGCCACTTCTGGCTTTAGTAGAACAGCTCTCTCTCTTAACTAGCCCTGGGAAGCCTATGGGTCGCCATGCGCTCCATACATCCCATAGTATAGCATAGCATTAGGTTGATGATCTCATCCATTATATTCCATACAATTTCCATAATACTGGTAAAAATTCCTCACTTTTATTTCAAGAAACTTGATTCAATTCTCTCAACTTTTTTTATGGTAGAAGAAGAAATCTTGATTCTCTGAGCAAACTCAAAAAAGTCAAAAGGGAAGGTGAAGATAACTTTCCATATTTTCACCAATATCATAAGTGTTGGACCCGGTCCTTTGGGCAGGTTCACCCCGTGACTTTTTGCTTTTTCCTAGCCTGTTTTTGGAACCTGGGTTGGTGATTTTAGGCCTCTGCGCACTTTTTCACTGTGGTACAGTGTAAAGTGCGTGTGCTTTCTGTGTATGGATGGTGAGCGCCCTGCCCTCCCATAGGAATGAATGGGAAATATGTATGCCCATGGTAGATTCCTGATGCGTGGGGAGTGCAGGGGCGAGTTTGATATGTATGAACTCGTGAGAATGAATGCTGCAGAATGGTGTATGCGGCATGGCTGTATCTAGTCCAGAAGCGCCACTTTTAGAAGTTGGCATAATTGTGTAGTGAGTCTGCTAGCACGTGATTGGCTGATGGGCCTGGCCCAGGCATGCCTGGGCCTGTTGGTAGATGGACTGTCTGGAGGAGGGGGTCTGAGTCAAGCCGTAGATGAAAGGCCCCCCATCTGCTGTTAGGGGGGAGTGGAAAGAGCTCTGGTGGTGCCAGGCTGTGTCTGTCGGCCCACCCTGGATGACTCTCCCTCCCGATGGCCCCCTGTCACCTCTGACCTGAGGCTGACAGGAGAGGGAAACCAGATACTCCCAGAGCTTAGGGCTCGCCTACACAAAGACTTCTAAAGACTTCAAAGCTTTTTCTGTGGATAAGAAGGGGCTCTGCCCCTTCCAAAATGTTCTTGTCTTGTTCTTGTTTGCTGGACTAGAATCTATCAGGGGTGGGCGCTGCCCAGCCCCTGGATGCCTAGACTCCTGGAGGGGACCCCTCTGCCCTGCCTGGGCTGATGGGGAGACTTAGCTTTGCCCCCCTGGGAAGCTCTGGGGCTTTGGCAGCATGGAGGAGCTGCATTTTCCTGGGGAGGAGCGCTGGAGCTGTACTCCTAGCGCCTGGAAGCGCTCTGCCTGTTGTCTAGCGCTTTGGAGCGCTTCATTTTCCCCAAGCGCTTAAGAGCGCTTTGTCTGGACTTTTCCTAGCGCTGAGGAACGCGTCATTTCGATTATAGCGCTGGTAGCGCTCTGCTCCTCATCCCTAGCGCTTAGAAGCGCTCTATTCCTGCGGCCAGTGCCCCCGGTATCTGGCCTGTAGAAAAGAATCCGCCCCCGCCTGCCAGCCTAAGGATCGGGCCGCCGCGCTGCCCGCGGCGACCCGGAAGTACCTGGCCGGCCGGCCAATCCCAGCGCGGCCGGCCGGAAGTCCCGCCCCGCAGCCCGGGTGCCGAGGAATGGCGACCGCGAGCCCGGGGAAGGAAGGGAGAGAAGAGGACGCATGGCGGCAGGTCGGCCGGGCTCCCGTGAGCTGAGGGAGCCCGGTGGCATCTGAGGAGGAGGCGCGCCGAGTGAGGAGAGGAGCGGCAGGCGGAGACTTGCGGCGGGGGCGCGAGGCACATTGTCGGTGCCTGCCCCCACCGCGAGCAAAGAGGAGCCCCCGCCGAGTACAGTCCGGTGAGTCAAGAGGGCTGGGGGGGGCTCCGTGATGTGGCTGGCGGTGCCGGTAGAGGCAGCAGGGCAAGAGCGGTCCCGTGTGACAGTGGACTGCGCCGACGTGGCGAAGAGTAGTGCGGGAAGGGCGGCCCCGGTTGGCAGCGGGTCGCCCCAACGTAGTAAAGCCCAGAGAGGCCCGGGGGCCATTATCGATTGAGAGGCTCCCGAGTCGGCCGCATTGTTGTTGGAGAGCAAGAGGGCTCGGGGCATATCGGGGCAGATTGTCGTTGCCCGTCCCCAAGGGGCCCAGTTGTGTCTAAAGCCACGAGGGCTTCAAGGGCGGCCCCGGTTGGCAGTGGGTCGCCCCAACGCTTGGAGAGTCCAGGAAGGCTCGAGGGGGCATTGTCTGCTGAGCCTGAGAGCTCCAACGTTTGGCTATTTACAGTAGCAGAGCCTGTGTGGCTCCAACGTCTGGGGCATGTGCGATGTGCCCAGAGCCTGTGTGGCTCCAGCAGTGGCGCAGTTGGCGCCTAAGGGCCAGTGAGGGCCTTGGCGCAGTTTTGTTGTTTTCCAGCTGTCCAGCACTTTGTGGGCAGCTGCCACGTTTAGGCTTTTTGTACTTTGAGACTGGCGCTGCATGGCAACGCACCCTGACACTGAGACTCAGGGCGTCTGAGCCCCAACAAGGCCAGTTGGCCTAGGGACTGCCACAGGTGGTGGCTTTTGTGAGTCTTTGCGCAGTGATATGGTTATTGCACCTCTGAATGTGTTCTCTTGCATCATGTGTTATTCCTGCACCTCTGAATGTTTTTAGACATCATGTGATTCTTGCGCTATTGTATTGCTCTGGCACCTCTGAATGTTTTTATGCATTATGTGTCTTTATTTTCCTGCGCTGCACCTCTGAATGTTTAGTCCTCATGTGTCTTCTTGCGCTGCACCCCTGAGTGTATTTTATTGCATCATGTGCCTTATTCTTAACCCCGCTGAATGTGTAGGTTTATACATCATGTGTTTCTCTTTATTACTCCTCTGAATGTGTTTTATGCATCATGGGTAACGTGTTCTTTCTTAGACCCCTAAATGCTGTGTGATACTTAGGTGGTTGTTCTTTTAGTACAGGTGGTCCTAGTGAGGTCCTGGTCCCCTGCGTGACAGTCTCCCAAGGAGTTTAGGGTTGCGTAGGTGGTACTTACCTGTTCCCAGTAGTTACTGGATGTGATCTATAACTGTTACTTTGTGTTACAGTGAAGTTTATATACTTTTATTCTAATTTCTGACAAGTATTTCTATATCTGCAAAGTGTTGATTCAGACAGTGGCCCATGTGGCCCTGTCTTGTAAATAATCCCTTGTGAATATTGCCGTGCCAGTTGGCACAATGTACATGTGTAATTTCTATCTGATATGTTTTGACAATACAAAAGTTATTTTACTATAACCTTGTGTGGAGTCTCTTTTGTGGTGTACCTAGTATGTTGTTGCTGTTGTGCGCTGACGCAAATGCTTTACACATCGCCTCCGAGTTTAGCCTAGACTGCTCGCGCCATGCTACCTAGAGGGTGAGCAGGGGTTATCTTGGCGTGTGACTTCCTTGCCCTGACTGGAATGGTGGTTTCTGCCTGGCTTTGGCATCAGCCTTAGCCTACCAGAAATAGCCGGTTTCCAACAATAAGGCTTTTTGTCTCTACCAGACTTCTCTTTGGTTACAAAAATAGTTTCCCCATTTTCCCCATTATGACTTGATGTTGAGAAAACCTTACTAAGGCCTTTCTCTTTTCAAGTGGCTACTTCCTTTTACTTGCAGCCCTCTATTGTTGCTCCCTCCGTTTTTAAACATACCTATTCACTGTTATCCTCAAGGTTTCGTTCAGGATCCTCTTCAGGGCTTTTCGTAACATGCCCTTATGGCATAGTAAACATATTAAACTTAATAATAGTTTGATTTATTGGAAGACATGCAGAGAACAAGACACTATGTGGGTATCAAATCTCTTTCAGGATAATGGTTCCATCTTCTTTCCCCAATTTCAGTTGCAATTCCAATTGGCCCTCTTTATTTCAGTCTAGGTTCTCTCTGCTATTAAATATGGTTGGATATGTTTTATTCCCTAAATGACTCTCAAGACACATCTCCTACTATCAGTGAGTTGCCTCATATCCCAACCTCCCATTAGAGTTTCTCTTATACATACAATTATTTCATCTTCACCTATATTAAGTCCCAAATCTAAAATTAAACTTCTATGGGAGAAGGATTTTGGTCTTATTTGGCCGATCTGGCAAAAGATTCATAAAACATTTAGGACAGCCAATACTACTCAGACATAGTTCTTTATTTATAATAGGCTTTATAGCCCTCCCTCAATGTCAGCTAAAAAGATTCAGGTGCCACTACCAATTGCTGATTGGTGATTAAACCCAGTAGTGATTTATTGCACGTATTATTTTGGTGCCAGCATACTTTGGCCTTTTGGCATAGCGTGTGGAAACACATTAGGGTGGTTATCCATACTCCATCTTCTTCTGGTACTACTAATGTATTTCTTGGAAATCCTGCTGACCCCAGTGATGCAAACTTATTTCCAACAAACAACAATCAATTGGAATGACTCTTCAAATATTTCATTTAAAGCTCGGTGGTATGCAGTTAGATACCATCATAGATAGGACCGGGCTTTTATGAGTTCCTCGATTGTTACTGTAAATAGAGAAGCATTTTGACTCCAAATAACAACTTATTTAAATACTGTCAGTAGAAATGTTTTGTAGATCTGTATTGTTACATCAGAGCATTTTTAAACTACCTTGATCATATGCTGACTCTCTTCTTATGTATTATTTCCCTTGTTAATCATTACTTAACTAAAGCCTTTCTCTATTACGTACTATTACTATTTCTCACTATTTTTACCACCACTACTTTCTTCCCCATCTTCATAATTCAGCTTGTTTTATGATTATTTTCTTGATTTTTTCCATTTTTTGTTTTCCTAAATTATGTCTTCATGTTACACATCTATCTTTATCAATGTAAAACAAAGCTTTATCATGTTACTGATATGGTTTCATTATCCTGTATTCTCTTTAAGTTTTTGATTCTTTAATAGAACATTACTTATATTGTAAAATTTACACCCATAGTTCCAATGCTCTAATACATTTCTGTATGTTTTCCCTAAACTTCTTTTCCATGTTCTATTTATTTTATAAAAGTTTTCAAATACAAAAAACATGGCTGCTATATTATTGTTTATGTGATTCACAGCTTGCTTTATAGAGCACGATGTAGAGACTACACCAGAGGGTTCAGAGATCTCTACAGTAATGGTAGTAAGAAGGACACCTTGTCAATCATAGATTATAATTGTGTATGGTAACTAGCGATGAGCCAGAACAGAATATTCATCAATCATAGAACAACAATTGGCAAAGCCAAAAGATCTGGTCTTGGAAA
The DNA here is from genome assembly GCF_964261635.1 of Lissotriton helveticus. Classification (NCBI taxonomy): domain Eukaryota; kingdom Metazoa; phylum Chordata; class Amphibia; order Caudata; family Salamandridae; genus Lissotriton; species Lissotriton helveticus. The sequence continues at coordinate 331,453,836 of NC_136065.1, read as the reverse complement.
GGGGTTATAATGGATATTTATTTTAATGTTATTGCAAGCATATACCAGAAAAATAAAAAGTCGAAAAAACAGAAAACATGCTGCTGCTCGACTGTGGCACCCATAGGCTTTGCATAAAACATCCAATTAAAAAAAATGAAAAAGTGTACATAAATTTAATAGAAAACGGTTTGTACTTCGTAGCAGGGAGGTGTACTTAGAACAGGTATAGGAAACCATTTAAGTTTCAATACAAATCACAGGAAAATATGCTACATATTAGCACAAAGAAAAGGCACTATTCACCTTGAATTACTCAACACTGAAGGCATAGTTTATCATAGTAGTATGACTAAAACAATGAAATTGGATAAAGAGGATAGAATCTGCATTCTCTCTCCAGCCCTGGCACTTTTTAGGTGGTTGTGCACACTTGGTCAGTCAGGAATGCTGCCCTCACTATCCAGGAAATCCTGTAGCTGAAGTCTCATACTATATGCTGTGGAGAGCAGAAGCAAAATCTGAATGAGTGAAACAGACACAAAGCTCTCGTCTCTGTGTACATATGGGTCTGTGGTGGCGTCCGGGCTCCATGCTCTTTGTTTTCTCCTCCAAAATAGTTTTCTTTTTAGGTTTTAAAAAGATGATTAGAAAAATATATTCCTTCATATGCTGGCATAGCAGCACTAATAGTACTCACCTGCAGTCACACTTGCTTCCTTTTCCAGTCTTTATAATGCGCAGCCATCTCAGGTTGCGGTCATCGATCAACATTTGCTGGGCTGACAATCTCACAGGCCTGAGGCTTATGTTAGTCCAGCAGAGTTAGAGCCTCCTGGACTACGCTCCATCCCCTGATGACAAGTAGGTAAAGCTATCCCCGGAGCTGGAAGCTGAAGCTCTGCAGTGCTGGGGCCTACACATAAACCACTGTCTGTAGCCACAATACCCTTTCACCAATTGTCTAGAGCTGAGGTGGGGCTAGTAAGCCTCACTGACCCCACTCTACCTTGTGATGAGTTGTAAAATGTTGGGGGCTAGAGGTTGCAGGTGTGAAGCCGAGCACCTGAGCCTGTGCAGTACCGGCACGTTTTATAACAGTGCGCAGTTTAGTTTTCAGCTTCATGCTCTGTACTTAGAGTGTTCAGTCATACCCTGACTAGACGGACACTGGAGAGAGGTGAGCAATGCGAAGCAAAGCCGCTTACTTAGCTTTCGGTCTCGTGCCTCTACACTGTTTGTCGAGGTTTGTATGACACAACCACGCTTTCCTTTGCCATGTCTTCCTTAACAATGTAGGTGGAACTACAAATGCGCCTAAACAACGCATTCCATTTACAACACATGTCGTTACAATGACTTGCTTTGGAGGGGGCGCTGGACTTTGGAATAGTGTAATTTACTAATCCAAATCCTGTCCCTTCAATAGTAGGGAAAGCGTTGAACTTTAAAGTCCAACGCCGTTTTACCTAACACTTGTTCGGTAGTCCTGGTATTTGCTGTTTCCCTTCGTTGAGTAAGCCCAGATAGAAGAGGAAAAGGTGCAGGTAACTATTTATTTAAAAGGTGAAGCAAGTTGGCAACATCCTCTTTGCCACTGACACTGGACCAGTACCATGGTCAACCATCTGTGACTCAAATAAACAAGAAATATGAATACTGTGTTAAAGGTTTCACTGGAAAAATCCTTAACAGAAGACGAGACACAAATTGCTACTTCAAATCTGGCAAACTATAACACCCCAGGTCGCTTTACATTTACTCCCAGGAGCTACAGACTGTGAGGAGACTGGCTCTGTGGCCCACGATCAAGATGTGCAGGCACAGAGCCAACCTAAGGAAAGATTCTATGAACTTGTGCTGCTTGGGAATATTTAATTGCTACATGTGGGCTTTTTATGACAAGTTTTATGGGTCTGTAGCACACCTCTCTGTGCAGAGTCAAAGGGAACAAGATAAAACCTGTATTATAGGATGTGCAGAATGATGCTCCTTTTTAGTCTGATTTTAAATGGTGGCTGGTATTAATTCATGTTTTTACCTGTTCTTCCCTTTCACCAGATACAGTTGCACCTTCAAACTTCACCAGCCGCCACTGATATGTGTGCCTTTTTATTTAATATGTTTTCTTTACATGAGGCTAGTGAAAACATTAAAGCTATTTATACGCCAGACCTAAAAGAAGAGCTAGTCAATCAGAGGCACTGATGGGCACTCAGGATGACAGACAAATTATTACAATTCAATACATAATAAGAACAAGCAGTGGAGTTACAATCAAATGGAGACGGTGACACTAGGGAGTAGGAGCTAGCAAGAAGGAAGTAATAGAAACAAGAGTGGAAGGGAATGTCAAACATTATACAATGTCCGCTTAGCATGTGGTTACAGTGCTAAAAATCTATAGAGGAAATAGTGGAAATTAATAAAATAAAATAGAATGGACCCTCTTCACGAAGGTGCATATAAATGTGCACAAGGGCGGAATCTCTGCATTTGGGGTGGAATCTCCGGACTGCAGTTTACAGTGTGGAAACTCGGACTCATAACCTTACTTTACACGTAAGTACCTGAATTGGGCCCAGTGTTACTTAGGAGTAAAGATGTGAATGTAGGCGGTCGATGGGGACATGCTGTGGAATACATTTGTGGAAGGTATAAGGAGATGCTTGCTGAGGAATAAGAGGAGAAGAAGGGGTCAGGGCTTTAAGTGGGCCGGGTCCTGCTGGTGCTGAGCACCGGCAGTTCTTAAAAGCAGGTGCTGAAAAGTCAACTCAGCAGCTCTACCTCCCTTCACTGCCTTTGTAACTTCACAGTTTCATAATTTCAGAACTGGAGCATTTTCAGTATTATATACAACAGAGCCATAGTTGCTGCCTATTTAACTAATGCAAATAACAATCATTGGCAAAGCCAATAGTCCTGGTTTGTTGACGGTGTAATGTTACTTGTTCTATAATTCATCTGGATGCAATAGCAGAAGCAGCAAAATACCAGTCAGGTGGCAAACTATGCTAAGCACAGGTTTTTTGCGTATGCACTCTTAAGCCACGCCCTTAATTACATCAGCAACACCCCTTTGAGCTCCCTCCCACACACCGCAGTTTTTTCATCCCACTTAAAGCCCTGGAAATGGTTATTGTCTGTCGCAGATAGTTAGAACATGTTAGTATATGTAATAGAAAATACCCTGCACCTTTCAGCCAGGATGTTGATATACTATTGATAGACAGCACCAATACTTCTCAGCGAGCTACCATACCTTTAGAGGGGGCAGCAGCAGAACTCCTGTGCAGGACACATACATTTACTGAAAAAGAAATGGTATAGGACCCCACGATTAGCACTTACAACAGTCAAACATACACAGGTATTAAAAAAATTGAGTATTATTATATGTAACAATTGAAACTTTGAGAGTAGAAGATATGCGTTGTAGGCATCCCACTTTTAAAGCCAAAGCACATTCGTTCATACTTGATAACACTGCCATAGAAAAAACAGCATACACATAATACGGCACTGTTCCCATTCTTAGTCCACCCCTTTTGCATTCAATATACTGAATTCATCTTGTAGGGTTGATAAAGCAAATAGGTTTTACCTTTTTGACTTCGCCAATGTAGCCCTGTTGGCGTTGCCAATGGTAATGAAAGCTATGGTTACCACCATGTTTTCGATGTTGAACAGCATCAATAAAAATTACAAAAATATTGATGATGCATAAATATGCATCTGTCATGCATATGTAAGTTATGATGTACAGTGGCTCCAGTCGCCCATCCATTGACATGCATTCATCACCAAGCATGTGGATGCATGCGTAATGAAGCTAAGAACATTTTGTTTTTTGCTTGTATTTATTGCTCCAAGATTGCAGACAATCATCTTGAAATTGGAAGATATAAAAACATTAAAAAATGCAAAACACATTTTTATTCTCGATAGAAATGAGGGCTGACAGCATATAACAGCTACTGAGAGCTCAAATTGTTTTTAAAAAAAATAACCTAATACTAGGGAGAGGGAAGGGAAACTATGATGGAGTGGGTGGGTGAATAGAGCAGTTGTCTTCTGATCGCCAGGAGCAGCCGCAGGATAAACTGAGGAAGGGGTGTAAAAAAAATGACATAACTGAGTGAGGGGGGACAATCTGGAGAAGCAATACAGAAAGGGCAGGCAGTGGGAATATCGGTCTGGAAGCAGCACATGAGGGAGAGAGCAAGAAAACACATACAGTTACATGGAGTGTTGTAAGTAACAGAAATAAGTTGGTTCCAGATGTGGCGCTGTGGTAGGATACGAGCCATCAAATCAAATGGATGGTAAAAAAATCTATTCTCCAAGTAAGGGAGAAACACAGGAAGAGAAAGAGAGAGCATTGAATAAAAAGCAAGCGAATGAGACTGACAAGAAAGCAAACCAATAGTAAGCAATTGGCTGAACTAAAAGCAACTGTGTCAGTATTGTCTTCAATGAGTTTCGATAAGAGACAACCAAAAGCTGTCTTAGGCAAGAATAACAAGCATTTACAATGCAACGGTCTCGCCTTTGCCAAAATTAGAGCTATTGGCATTGTAAGTGACAACATTTTTATTTATGTGTTGGTTTTGAAAACAGATAAATAAATGGCATATCATTTACAATGTCAATAGCTTAAATCTCTAGCAAATGTGAGATCTATTGCATTTGCACCCACAACACACACAGAGACACACACACAGAGCCACACACACAGAGCCCCCCACACACACAGAGCCCCCCACACACACAGAGCCCCCCACACACACAGAGCCCCCACACACACAGAGCCTCCCACACACAGAGTCCTCCCACGCACACAGAGCCCCCCACACACACACAGAGCACCCCACACACACAGAGCCAGCACACACACACACACACACAGAGCCCCCCTACACACACACAGAGCCCCCCCACGCACAGAGCCCACACACACACAGAGAGGCCCACACACACACACAGAGCCCCTCACACACACACAGAGCCCCACACACACACAGAGAGCTCCCCCACACACACAGAGAGCCCCACACACACACACTGAGCCCCACACACACAGAGAGCCCCCCCCCACACACACACAGAGCCACACACACACACACACAGAGCCCCCCACACACACAGAGCCACACACACACACAGAGCCCCCCCACACACACACAGAGCCCCCCCACACACAGAGAGCCCCACAGACACAGAGAGCCCCACACACACACACAGAGCCACACACACATACAGAGCCCCCCACACACACACAGAGCCCCTCACACACACACACAGAGCCCCCCCCACACACACACACAGAGCCCCCCACACACAGAGAGCCCCCCACACACAGAGAGAGCCACACACACACACAGAGCCACACACAGGGAACAGAGGCCAGAAAAAACGATCACAACGAGTGAACAGGGGGGCAGAATAGCAAGCACAATGAGGGAACAGGGGGGGGGCAGAAAAGCACGCACAATGAGGGAACAGGGGGGCAGAAAAGCACGCACAACGAGGGAACAGGGGGGGCAGAAAAGCAAGCACAACGAGGGAACAGGGGGCAGAAAAGCACGCTCAACAAGGGAGCGGCGGGCAGAAAAGGACGCACAAAGAGGGAACAGGGGGGGCAGAAAAGAACACACAACGAGGGAACAGGGGGGCAGAAAAGCACGCACAACGAGGGAACGGGGGGGCAGAAAAGCACGCACAACGAGAGAATAGGGGGGCAGAAAAGCACGCACAACGAGGGAACAGGGGGGGCAGAAAAGCACCCACAACGAGGGAACAGGGGGGGCAGAAAAGCATATTGGGTACCTGGGTATCATGTAAACCCTGTCCCATGGTGGGCTCTATGATGGCACAGCCACCGTTATGCTGCTGGGTTCCCCTTTCCCACCCTCCTCCCAGCTTGTTGATGCGTCTGGCCCCTCCTACCACTGAATTCCTATGTGCTTCTCTTTAAATCACTTTGGCCTCCGCAACCTGGACTTCCTTGCACCCACTCTACCTGCGGAGGCCAGATGCATGCTCTGCACGTGCCACACTGCCTCTGAAAGCAATGGGGCCTCCCCTGGACACGCAGCCTCGCTGCACGCTGTTAGCGCGAGCCATGCAGGTGTACAACAGCCCACCCCATGCACTCCCGGGGCCGCTCACCGCACTAGGACCAGCCCCGCCTGGTTACCGCATCTCTCGCCCTACATTGCGGTGTGGTGGTGCACACGCCAGCCTAGCTACTTCCACACTATTGGAGGCACGTCGTATCGGGTGGCCTCTCGACACTGCTCCCGCACATAACAAATCAGTGTGCTCCTCCCTCTCCGGCAACCGCAATGCAAATGCCACCTTATCCTCTGCCATTCTGACAAATAGCAAACACCGCACATCCGCAATTACTACAAAACACAAAATTCTCACAAACCCTACACCAGGCACGGTGTCACCTAAGACGAAATGGTGACCAGTGAGCAAAATGGCCTCGAGGGAAGGGGGGCAGAAAACCACGCACAACGAGGGAATGGGGAGGCAGAAAAGCACGCACAACAAGGGAACAGGGGGGCAGAAAAGCAGCACAACGAGGGAACAGGGGGGGCAAAAAAGCACGCACTCACCGGCTGGGGCAGAGGACTCAGCAGCTTCTCTACTTCTTCTGGCGGCGGTCCAGCAGAAATGGCTCTCTGATTAACCCCGACATTTTCGGACTGGGGGGGCGTGTTTTTCTTTCTCTCCTCTTTCCATTGGCTGGAAGGTAAAATTCCAGCCAATGGGAAGAGGAGAGAAAGAAAAGAGAAAGAAAGTAAAAAACACCCCCCCGAATCCGGCTTAAACTGAGTGATGCCCCTCTCCTCCAATGGCTGGCCTCCGTTTAGGAAGCCAGCCAATGGAGAAGAAAGGCGGGTTCAAGCCCCACTCTGTAAACATAAGATCTCCCCAGCGAGACTGCGCAAGCGCAGCCTTCGCTAGGCGGAGACCTAAAATGAACAACCCCATGAATACCATTCTTTGAACCGGCAAACTCTTTACTGGGCAGTGGAAACCTAAAGGTAGCCACAGTGTACATTTCCTGTTGTGGGCCTGGTGTGAATGAAGGCAATTAACATTTCTCAAAGGGCCTGGGGTTTCCAATCGGCGACGCAGGCCGTCAGTGTCGGAGAACACTCTACTGATGCAAGGGAGTCTTATCTACACTAGCAAAACGAAACTTGAGGGGGGGCCCTTGCGAACTACATGGAGGGGCCCTCCTCAGGACTCAGTCAAGGAACTCCCGGGCCAGGCGACTATGGTGAGGGGGGCTGCAGGGGGCCTATGTTACACCACTGCTAAGCTGTCTGCAGATAGCTCTGCTCCAAAGTCCTTGTGTGATGCCTAAACTTTCCACTTGAGTAGAAATAAGCAAATTTTAAGGAGTGCGTCCTTAGCCTCCTACACAGTTTAAGTTATAGGTTTCCAGTTTAAGCTTTTGGATTTGAACTATATACTCAATGACTCCAGGCATAGTCGGTGAGGGCTTGGCAGTACAAGTTAAAGTGTCTAAGCGCCCAACAGGGACAGTGGTCTGAGAGGTAATGTGAGCGGCACTATCATAAAACATGAAAAATAAAGGCGAAACAACGTATAAACTGTTGGGACAGTACCAACAATAACACCAAAAGGGGTGTGACCAATGTTTGGGGTCTGTTGCCCTGTGCATGGCTCCTGGTGCACTTTTTATTAATTTATTGATGCATGCGTGACACTCACACCAAAAGGAGGTGAATAAGGTGCACCGTTTGATAGTTTTGAAACAGCATGTGATAAAACGATGATTTCCAGCTTAGTTATACCTTAAAGAGGTGCCATAAAATGAATATATCACTGACTTCATGGGGCTTTAACTTTGGATGTTTCCTTCAATCGCCTTTCGTTTTCGTGATTAGTTAAAACCTCATTACTTGTCTGCTACTGCGGTCCCCCCAGACTTGCTATTGTTCATGGATCCAGATGCTCTGTTGTATATTTCCAAGAGTCAAGTTTGGATTTATGGCTTCTCTCCCAATACATTAAAATGAGTTTCAGTGCCATTCATAGCCTGGAGCTCTTTACCAGGCAGCCAATCACTGGTGGTCCCTAATGCTGTCATTTTAGATTAATTTCTTCATTATCAGTGTTTTGTTGTAAAGCTTAATCCGAATTTACTTTTGTTACTATTTTTTTAGGAAGACAATTTTTTACCATTTTTCAGTAACAACTTTCACTAAGAATTTTAAGGGTACGTGGCATGTGAGATTCCTGTAGTCGTTGGATGGCAATCTACGCCTCTCTTTGTGGAGTCCAGGGGTTCATAAAAGGATTTGCCCATGAGACATCCTCAAGCTAGGGAAGGCAATAAAATATTTGTCAAATTTGTAAAAAAAGACTATCCATACCAAACTTGGTACCCAGGGTCAACACCTTTCACAGTGTGTACCTTAGAAGTGTGTGCACACGAGCCACCTTCTTTGTCACGCGAACGTGTAGACAAGTGGGCTCATTATTGCCTGAGACACAACCTCATCCCACCTAACAGCGGTGCTCGCAGATGCTTGCGTTGCTAGGAGACAGAAGGCAATTTCCTTGAATACTAGTTTACCAGCTTAAAAGATTGACATTGGCGACCCTTTATTTAAGGATCTAAAAATGTTAACAATGCTTTATGCGTTTTGTAAGAGCCAGCGCGTCTTCAGTATGAAGGCTCTGTAAAGGCAATTGTCAAAGTATCTGAATTGAAAAGAAAGCCATCACACTTGATATCAGGAGCCCTAAGGGCAAAAGGACCTCAAAGAAATGTAGCAAGGGTAAGCTGAATCATAGCGATGACAAAGGCATACAGATTGAAAGCCGTAAGACACCGCGATACCCAACAAACCAAGGCATAAATATAACGCAGATGCGGGTCTTGTCGTGCCGTGGCATAGAGACTCGAGCTGTACCTCAACAATGAGGACCAACAAGACTGACAAACTTCCGGGTTGTCTTTGTTTCAAATCATAAGTGATGTTGTGGACTACATTTCATTCTGGAAAGCTCCTCTTGTATGTGCCAAGACTTGTTTGATTATGGGTGTTCCACTTCTGAATTGGCAACTCTAAAATCAATTGAATGGAATGCCACCCAGACCATTTCGAATCGGTTAAGATTTAGTGGGGCGTCTGTATAGATGCGTCAGTTTCCCTGCGCCTGCGTGAAAAACCCTTGCACCACCATAGATGCGCCGTATTTGCAATACGGCGCACTATGGCGCAAGGATTGACAGATGCGTCCACCGCGGTCCCCCCCGCCATACTAATATTGCGGGGGGTCATTTATGTGAGGATGGCGGGTGGATTGCCCCCGCTAGGCCGGCGGTGGCTACCGAGCATCAACTTAACCACGCATATGCGTTGTTAAGGCATATGCATCGTTAGGACAACCGTTGTTCGGTTTGCAGGGAAATGGCACACATGGCTGAGCCCTTGTTGTTAAGGCCATTTCCCATTTGCATGCAGGGAAAGAGAGGAAGGGAAACAGGATGATACTGTCCTGTTTACCTGAAGATTGAAGGACAAATTGTTGTCCACCAGAATTACAAGGTTTTTTGTGGAGCCAACAGGGTTGGGAAGTTGACCCAACATTACTGGCCACCAAGATTGGGTCTAGGTGAATGGTTGACTACCAAAGATCAAAACCTCACTTTTATCACCATTGAGTCTGAGGTCGTTTTTTGCCATCCAGATGGCCACAGCCTGCATGCAGTTCTTTAAGTTGGCAGCAGATGCCTCTCTGTTTTTCGTGTTAGACACAATTATATGTATGTCGTCAGCATGGGATAAGGCTTGTAACCCAAAACATCTAATAAGTTTGGCCATAGGGAAATATATAGGTTGAAAAGTGTGGGGCTCAGGGAGGAGCCCTGAGGAACCACACATGAGTAGCTATGGGTTCAGAGAATACCTGGTCCATCAACACAGTCTATTCGTCAGAAAGGACGAGTGGAGCTTCAGGGCTGAGTCTGAGATCCTAATTTGCTGCAAGCGATTGACCAGCCGAGTGGGAGAGATGGCGCCACACAGTTCAGCAAGACCATATCATGATTCCACAAGACGACAACATCTCCTTTGGGAGACTAGATCACCAACTCATTAGGCTAATCAAACTTCCCGTTAGAGTACATCACCTCTGCTGCTGATCACTGAAGAGTCAGGTAGCACGTGCTGTAGTGCAGAGGGTCATACAGCACTAACCTGGAGGGCAATGCAGATGTAGGAAGTACCAAGGACACGGAGATAGCCAAGTCCCTTCACCTTGAACAACTAATTGCTCACCTGTGCTATTTGAGGGGTGCTTTTGTCAATTTATTTAGCTTTAACCCCTTCGGTGCTCATGACAAGGTCAGCTCGTCATGGGCGTAACCTGCGCTACGCGGATGACGAGCTGACCTTGCACGTAACGCGGGATTTTTGAAATCGCAGCGCGCAGCCGGAAAACCGCTAGCGCGCATGCGGTTAAGCATGCAGATTCTTTTACCTAGTAGAAAACGTGCAACAATACATTCTATGCCTTTAAGTATGCCAGGAAATCACTGACATCTACGATTGTTATGCATTTCCTTGAGTATTCCTTTCCTTGTACCATTTGTGAATCCTATAAAAGACTGAAAATTGCTCCAACGTCAGAAGGAATTGTGCACAAGGTTATATGTCCCTGTGGCTTATGGCCAAGCTTATTCTTGGAGTGGAACTGACAAGTAGGAAGAAAAGCTGCAAAAATAATTTAAAGGCCCAGTAACTTTCTTCTCTGCTGGGTATATTATCAAGGGGGTTTATCTCCGCTTTTTTGGCTTTAAAAGCCAAGAAAGCGGAGATAAAATTATCTCCCTATTACCTAGCTGTCGCTAACACCAGTTAGCGACCGCTAGTAGGAGATAGCGACCATCTTGTGCCCCACTTTGCATGTCAGTGATATTTATCACTAATGACATGCAAAGTGGGCGTGCCAAGATGTTAGCGACTGGAAACAGTCGCTAACATCGCTATCTCCTATTACCAACTTTTGGAGATATTCGCGCTAAGCGCGAATATCTCCAAAAACTAACACCTGCCCTGACCAGTTCTTAGCCATGTTATCCAATGGGAGTTGGATAACATGGCTAAGAGCATTAGCTCGGTAATGCATGAATATCGCTGACTTTTCAGCGATATTCATGCATTGCGGCCGTTTTTTATCGCATTTGCGATAAACCTTGATAATAGCAAGGTTTATCTGCGATAATTTCTGACGATGCTTAGCAGTAAAAAATTCGTTGCTAAGCATCGTTAGCGATAAATATCGCTTAACGCTGGTAATATGCCCCTGCGTTCGTGACTTGATCCCTTTTAAACTTCCACATACTGAATGAGAGGTGGTGTCTGGCAGCGGCACACTTCCTGCCTACAAGAACACGGACAGAGGTGCGCGAGTCCTCCTTTGTCTCACCCCTACCACAGAAGGCGAAGTCTCTGAACGAAGATCTGAACGCTGACGTCACCTATCCCTTTCTGAAGTGCGCAGAAATGAGAATACCGGGAACGTCTCCAAAGAACGTGCTGTGTTCTGGCCCGAGACTAAGCAAGGCATTTCCTGCGCGGTTGCAGGATTTTTGGCCGGCGTTGTGCGACGGATCACGCTCTCGAGGCGTCGGGCCTTCGGTCTCGGTGTCCAGCTGAATGACGCAGACGAATAAAACGCGCCAATTCCACCAGCCACACATCCTACTTTATACAATGTCAGGGGAGAATAACATACTACTGGTTAGGCACCATTTGACAGTTCGCATAACTGCCAGTGATCGCTAATGAGTGAAGCTTTTTTTCATAATCAGCCTTTTTTTACCAAGAAAAATTCGACAATAGAATGTATTATGAGTGATGATATGTAAAAGTCACTGGTGCCCAATTCCTGACTTTTGTTCAGAGTCTCCAACTTTACCGTTATCATTGCTTTTGCAGTACCGTTGCTACATGTTTTGAATGCAAGTCTTTTAAAATGCATACACTGTTTTTGGTTGCTCCTGCTCTACTGGGCAGCTCTATCAGTCTTTTTTTTACCTCCATGACTTACCGCCCTTTCTCCATTACTGACATCGAGAGGGCACACCACAGAAACCCAAACAGGAGCAAGGCATGTCCATATACAAGAAGACCTTCGATGGGTCATGCAATGCACAGCAAACCTTACTGACCACCTACCATAAAGTAACATAAGAACCTGCAGCTAGCACAGCCCAGCCAACGGCAACTGGTGCAGCATCTGACAATTTAAGATGATAACGCAGCACAAAACTAGCCTCCTCATCCTAAGTAGTGGAAAGAAAAACATCCAACAGTAGCATACCTGAAGCAGAGGCCCAGATAGCAGCCACCAATCAGATTAGTGTTAATCGCGGCCTCCCCAATTGGCTAAATTGTGTGCTCTTGAGCAATCACCTTTTGAACTTATTCCGCTATCGCCATTTTTTGCTCAAAAGTGGGAGTATTTAGAATCAATCTAACTGTTAGTGTGTGGTAAAACAAAATGGACTCATATTACCTTGTGGGAGAGTGGGTAGACAGTGCCGACTCATATGTTCTAGTCATTCAAATGAAATATGGTGGTAAAGTAATAGCCATTGGAGCAAGCAGTACTGCATTACAATCTGGGGACTCCAACTTCAGAAACTGATTGGACGTGGGCAGATTATACTCTCCTTATGTTATACTCTTCCTATGACAATATGTGTGCACCAGGAAGCTTAATGGAAGAAATACCCACCAAGGGTATATTGCCAACACATGTCCAATGCATGGTTTTCATTCCCACAATTAGGGTAGTTTAACTGCAGGTCTCCGCATTCCCTTTTGGCATCTCTAAAGGCAACCATCCCTGGAGCTGCATTGTGCAGGGCCCCTCCTTTGCTGCAGCTCCTCGTGCACCACTTTGACAGCTTTAGATTGTTGAAAAGGTGAGTTGTGGACACCCTTCCAGGTGCATGGTTGGAATGCCTGTTTACTCCATCGGCCATTTCCCTGGTGGGCTGGAGCCACTGGATACCAGGTTTTGAAAGTAGGGAACCTCTTGGAGGGTCGCTGCTGGCTTCTTGTCTCTACCTCCCCCGTGTGAGCACAGCAGGTGCAATGGGTGTTTTAGGCAAGAGGAAAGAGAGACAAAAGAGAGAAAAGGAGAGAGATGAGGAAGGAGTAAGGTAGTGGGGCTGTTTTGAACATTTTTGCCAGAGCTGCTTCTGGTCCCAGTCCGGCCCTAGTCTGGAGGCAGTAAGGGAGCAAGCTGTGAGTAGCAAAAAGCGGTAATTTGGGGGCAGCAGACAGACCAACCAAATGTGGGACAAATATGCAGAAAAAGAGGACAGTTGGACACCCCAGGAGTTTGTTTTTCAGAAAGAGATTTGCATCAATAAGGTGCCTCTGACCATCAACCACCCATCCGGGTCAAACACAGAAGCCACTCCTTCCACCCCACGTACACTATCCCAAATTGTTTCCCGAAACCCTTGATGTAGAATTCTCCATTTGGCCCCAGGTTTGAACTATCCAAATGCCAAAGCATAGAATAAAAACTTTTCGAAAGAAGTGAAATTTCAAAGATGCAAATAGCAAATAACGGAAGGTTTTGGTTATTAGGTTAGAAAGTCAAGCAATAAAGATCCACACGTTAGCTAGAGGAATGCAGCAGTTCTCAGGCACCGTGAGCCCAATAAAGCAATTTACACAATATTGTATAGTGCCTTTCATTGGGTTAGCAAGTTCTCATGCCTTTTAATTGTGGCAGATTCGAAAACTAAAATTAGGCAGTTAAGGAGATTTATCCCAGGTCACGCAAAGTGGCCAAATGGGGATGTTAAGATCAAAACTCTTTCCTTCCAAAGATGAACAATGTAAGCACTGACAGTAGATGCTTGACACTGTACTGAGTTCAGTGGTATTAACCTGCAATATATTTCCATCCACTACTACTTCAGATAGGGCTCTCCAAATGCTACGCCTGCTTACCCAAACCTACCTTGGGATGTAGTGCTTAGGTTGATGTAGTGGATGATGAACTAATTTTGTCTTGCAATATAATGTGCATTATATAGTTGAGGTACACCCTAGACAGCACCTCATCCAGTTGCAGCACACTAGGAAGTTTATATGACTTGTGCACAGCTTATATGGAGCTAAACCAAACCCCCTCTCTAACAGCCATGTTTCTGCTATAGGACACCAGGGATGGCCACTGACCATAGAAATGTCTCTTCAGTGTATACCCGGTACTAGAACCATCCCGGTAAGTGGCAAGAGACCATGATACTCCGAATGAGGCTGCTGGCATATGACGGATTGCTCTGTTGATGCTCAAGGTATCCACAAAACACATCACGACGCCAGTCCACATTACTATCACACTGTAATATTAGCAACAAAACGATCACCTAGATAGGGGACCATAATCTGAATTGGCAATTGGCGCTGAAATAGCTGGCGCAATCAATGTATATATTCAATGGTTCTTGCTGAAAAGATCTTCGATGAATGAAAGGCGGAGCTGGTCCTGTCTTCAGTCATCACTCCAAGCCTGGACCACTCACCCCAGTTCATTAGTGCCTCTGTAATGCACTCTACCATCAGCTGTTCTTCTCTTCCTGTGGGCAGTCGTGAACACTTTTCCAAGTAGCACACACGTGGAGCTCAGCCTCTGTCCCTTGTTTGATAAAATTCAGGAAAGGTCACCTATCGCGACTGTTTATCCAATAGCTATGTTTTCGTCTTTACCTCAATTGTCACCCCTTGCCTGTGAGTCACAAGCTCAGGTAATAAGCGGCGCTGCAGAACCGTGTAGCGTCAAGAATTTATCTTCAAGTTTGAAGTGTGCCCAGATCTTGACAAGACTAGCCATGAGAAAACAGAGGAGCAGACCCTCCCCCATCTCCGGTTCTGTGTGGTTAGGATCTCGGAGCAGCTGCAGATTTTCCGGGAAGGTGTCATGGCTGCCAAAAACAAGCACAATCTCAAGTGGCCACGTTTGGAATCCAAGTTTGAAGAAATTGAGGAATTTTGCAAGATTGAAGGCAGCTGGGCTTGTGTCACAGGCACATTTGTGAGTTCCTGAGTGACCAATCATCGGCCTAGGAATGGTGTGGGATTATCGCCAAGGGAAGCCACTGCCAATAGGAGGTGTGTGCCAGAGGGAGGTCACTCAAGATCCGTACACCCCATTTGTGGTATTCTGACCTAGGATCTCATATTACCTTTAGCTCGTCTTCCTCAATATGTGCTTGATATTGTGAAATAAGAACCTCTGCTTCTGGGTTTCATTTTATTTGCATTTGTTTTTTCTACACCCTTTGGTACTCAGCTAAATAACTTATCAGAATCTTGGAATGGAAAAAGATCTGATGATTTCAGAAAGCTGAATCAAAGTTTTTCCTCACAACTATGCATCCGATCCCCTGTCCGCACTTAAAATAAAGAAAATACCAACTGACTAAAACTTCAACCTGTGTGAGTAACTTCGTTTATCATCTCAAAATGTCCCATAACCAGATGAAGCACAAGACAGTTAAAATAGAACCATTATGACATGACACTAAG
Organism: Lissotriton helveticus; assembly: GCF_964261635.1. Lineage (NCBI taxonomy): Eukaryota > Metazoa > Chordata > Amphibia > Caudata > Salamandridae > Lissotriton > Lissotriton helveticus. The sequence goes on along the minus strand of NC_136065.1, from coordinate 331,438,243 downwards.
TACGTTTCAGGTCCTAGGCTCCCATTTTACAAATCGGTGTATACTGGGATTTGTAGTTTTTGCATCCTTGATTTGAGTCAAATGGACTAAGGCTCCTGATAGCAATAACATGTAAATTATCCAGCCTTGGATTACATTATAGAGTCCTACTAACTATTCCATTCATCCTCTTGCCTCTATCTCGGCTTGTCACCTTTCCTCCTGCACAGATTCAAGCATGTGCAAAACTCTATAGTCTGACTACCATTCCTTGTCCACCCTGGAGGATGTGCATCTTCAGAGATGCAATTACCACAGTGACAGTTCTGTCACAGGTACCAACCCCTTGAAAGCCCTTTGCTCTACACATGGGTCGTTCCACAGAACTATCTCGAACTTCAGCCCTCTTGGGCAACTTTAATTTCAATGGAAATAATTATGTTGACACTGGTGTGGACCAACTCCTAATGGACATGGAGATGATCGGGCTTCAACAAATAGTGACAGGCCCCACGCATAAGACAGGTCACACCTTATCTTTACCAACTCTCCGAGAATTAGGGGGAACCTCCACTACCCCTTACATGGTCAGATCACTACTTGATCAAACTACAGATCCCTAGAGAAAATGAACCTGCCGAGCCCAGTAAAGGGGCCAGCAAAGTAAGGAGACAATGGCAGGCTGTCTCACCTGACTCCTTTTCTAAAATATTTGTGCCTATTGTGACCACACCGCCCAAGGACATAAACTCAGCCTTAGCTGTGTACTACAATTCCCTTACTCGAGCTTTTGACAAAATTGCACCTTTTTTTGCGAATATTATTATTGATTTTTCTTAGAACAAAACCCTCTGTACGTCAATATAGAGCTTCATGAAATCAGTAGACAGAGTCAAGATATGCAACACATCACCACCAAGGGGCATGAGCAAGAATCCGCTTACAAATAAAGGATACAAACATGCGCTATATTATGTAACAGTGATTCCTCGTAGGTTTAGTGGAATAAACACGGGAATAAGCCCATATTGAGAGCTCCTCTGAGGCCCAACGAGCCACATCTGTCTGCCTTGCTGTGATTGAGGGGGCAGGTGCTGTCTTCCAGGACATGGCACTACAACGCTTCAGAAGGACAAGTGCCAGACCCTGGAAGCTCATCATTTGTTTTGTCTTTTTCATTACCATCCCTGTGTTGAAGATGCAACAAGAGGGGTCACAGGGTAGGATGGAATATGTACTAGCAGAAATACAAGAGGTCACTGATTGCCTGTGATCTGCGATCACTGGGCATACCCACATCATATGAAGAAAGTCTGCCCCGACCTGTTGGCATCTGAGACATTCTGTGCTTGCACCTGGGTACATTTTGCATACTTTCTCTGGGTAGAGGTACGTGTGCTGCAGATAGTTGAATTGTGTAAAGGGGAATCGAAAGTTCTGTGTACTCGATTTGACCGACCCCAGTCATCTCTGCCAAGCAGCGTCCGTCAGCTACATAGACAATCTATGTTCCCACCCCTCTCTAAGGGTCTGGAAGCAATGATTGGAAGGATCCTGTCTCAAAGTTCCATAAAAACTGATATTGCCCATCTCAAGCTTCTTGTAGGCAGTATCAATTGTACTGGTCCAGCCACTCTTGACAACTCTCTCTTGGAGTCCCACATTCTAACAGTCACCTCACTGAGGGATGAATACTACAGATACTGTCCCAAACCTCCGTCAGGTCCTCGAATGTGCATAGACTAACTTCTACCACCACATCTTCCCACATCGTGTACCCCACCTACATATGGGCATTAATCTATTGAGGTGCTGTCAGGGCCCTACATGTTTGAGGTACCGAAAATTCTCTACCACCTCCCAATTACAGTTACAGTAAACCCCAATTACCAATAATTAGTCAGTTGGCAGTGTAGAAGGTCCAAGCATTTATTACGACAAACAAAACTCTGCCAGAGGAGCTTCCTGCGACCTCTCCCCACAAGGTCCGCCAAGAAGACTGCTGGCACATTGTCAGTAAATCACATATATACAATTGCATTGGCATCATCATATCCTAACATGGAAAAGTACAAATTGGTACAAGCTGGCACAGACTGAAAGGAAAGCCCATATATGGCACACAATGCGCTCCTGGCTTCACTCATCCTAGATTTAGCAAGGTCGAACGGGTGACTCCCTTCTGCCGTCTCCGAGACAGTCCACCCCGCACCCCTCCCGGAATGTGCTTATCGGTCCTTCTTCTGCTACCTATAACCTTGACAGGCCTAACGAGCTGAAACAGCAGTTTTAGCAACAGTTGGGTTATTTCGCAAGAGGACGACTCTGGTGCAGGGAATGAATGGGGCTTGTTAATGCAATGCTTTCAGCAAGGCCACAATATGGCGTTAGCACGTGAGGTGGTGCAAAGCTATAACGCGTAAGGCTAATGTGTACGCACATAAACGAAAGTGTTTAGTGACATCATGCTAATCATAACATATCGATAATTAGTATTACTGATCATAACGTATTGACTAATAGGAAATCGATTCCAGTTCCTCAAACCCTCCTTTTAGCGTGATGTAGCTAAATGCAAAGACAAGCAGTCAATCTTCAAAAATCTCTTCATTAATGGTCATTAGTTCATGTATTCCTTGTTGCAGCATTTGGTGTTTAGTAGGGACAGTGTTAGGCACGCAAAGCGTAGTCACTCGGGAAGCACAATAAGAGCAACACGCTGGACCACATTGTATCAGGACATAACAGGTAAAGATGATACCGGCTGCCCCGCCCAGGATCAATAATAATTTCCATCCCCAAGTGGACAAGAGGCCCCAGAACCAACCCGATAGTGACCAGGACCCATTTTCGGTGTGCATTTCAGAAGCAATGCGGTGCAGTTTCTGGATGGCCAGATGAACAGAGGGGGCGGAGTCAGGGATATGTACGCAGCAAGAACTGCCAATCACGCGGCATGCTCCGCCCCGATCAGCCAAGATAACGCCTAAAACCATACGGTTTTGGAGCGCCACAAGTCTCGTCGCCTGAAGCTCCACAGTGAGGTTGGCTAGGATGTCAGTTGTTATGTTAATGACATTTTCCACTATTCTGGATAATCTCCTTATTTCCCTGCTATTAAATATGGGACCCCAGAACGGTGTCGAGCCCTTGCTAAAATCCGTGAATTGCTGCAAAGAGGTGTCCGTTTGATTAACTTCGGTCATATCAAGTTGCCTGCGCTGTCTATTGGGTAATGCAGTGGAGGCAGTACTGACAGGGAGTGACCGTACAGGGTGTAGCTGATGTGTCTTGTGATAGTCAGATGGAGCTATGTATACAGGTGGGTAGAGGAAAGACAAATAACAACGTCCTGCCCAATTGCGAGGTAACCATGTATATGCATTCTCCCCACAGACGAAATACACATTGGGTGGAGTTATCAAAGGGAGGCTAATGCGTTTCTTCAGACGATAGGTGTAATTGCAGATACTATCTCCAACCTGTATCCGACCCACCCCTTGCACACAGAATGCAGAAGAGACATTCAAAATAGGAAGAGGTACAACACGGTCTCTGGTAACATTGCGTTCAATAAAAAGCTGGAAATATTGCGTGGCATTGAATTCTCTAAAATCATAAAGTTCGTTCTGCAACCAAGTTTTGTTCATTGCTACCAAATACAGCTGTATACATGCCTGTGGGACTATCCTTCCCCGTCCCCCGTTTCCTGTTTGGTTGAAACCATAGTGTGTGCCAACATAGTCTAGAATTATATTATGCTCATTAACATCGAAATCCCTGCGATGTTCACCCCAATGTCGGTATATGGCAGAGAACAATTTGTACCAAGCCTCTCAGCTGCCCAGATAGGACAAGGGTAGTGAGAGAAACAGATCATGATTGTGTACTGCAGATGGTAGAAGCCCGCAAACCCAGCAATCAGTAGTGTTGGTGACACTGTGTGTCTGATGAAGCATTTCAACAAATACATTTTTAGCATATTTCTGACGGTGTCGTTCTTTGTGGGGTGCCAAAGTGAACAGCAAATGCTCAGGGGGTGCAGTGGTGGAAGGTAGGAACTTCTGCAAAGGGTATTCATACTCTAAGTATACGAACAAGCCCATGAACACCGCTACAATAACAGCTATAACCACTACAAATGCTACTTTGACCTTCGTGGTCCATGTGGAAAACATTGGTTCATAAAAGGGTACGTGTTGTGGGGCAATTGGGAATTCTTCTTCTAAAACAATACGGCCAAAAGGGTACATTCCTAGCTAAAAGTCCAAAAGTAAGCCTAGCAGTCCGTCCTGCCAGAGGGTTCTTCTTCCCTGTGTCCGTTAGAGTCTCACAGTCAGACTCCCAGTGTTCATCCCAAAGAAAACCAACAAACAGTGGTCCGAAACTTCTCCGTTGCACAACCTAGGCCTTTTGCAGAGTTGAGTCTTCTTTCTGAACAGAGCACAACATTCAAAGTTCCAGCTCTCAACGAGTTCAGTCCAGTGTCTTGCTCAGCACCTCAGACCAAGAAGCTAGCAAACCCTGTCTTATGCAACTGAGTCTTTCCCTATCTCCTGAGGATGGGGTCTGAGGCGCCGTGTTTTGGCTTTCTTGGCCGCAGGTTGTATCGCACATTACCCGGCACCTCCTGATCAGAAAAGAGCGTGCCAGGGACTTTCCGCACATATGAACTTTCACTTGCCGGGGTACTGAAAGCAGGATTTAAAGCATTTGCAAATCTAGTAGAGACCAAATCATCCGGTCTCGCTTCTCCCTCCTCTAGCCTTGGTTCAATCTCACAGGCGTCAGAAAAGGGTACAAATGCAGCGGCTTTCTCTGTTTCCTGCGTCAGAATTCCCCCTGGGCGTTGCTGATCATAAGGAAGCGGAAAAGGCAGCTTCTTTAGATGGGAGACGTGGATCCAATGCTTTCTCCCGTCCACTTTAACCGCCGTCCGCTTAGCCAGGAGAATCTGTCGTGGCTCGGACCACCTTGGAGCCAAGCTGGTGTCTCCTTCAAATTTCTTCACCAATACCCACTGGCCGGGTTGCAGTCGATGACCGGGGCCCTCTGGCAGTGGCTGCAGTACAGAAGTTACCTGCTGATGAACAGAACGAAGGTCTTTAGTCAAAGCATAAAGGTAATCAATCAACATAGGATATTCAATGTCCGCAAAGGATCGTGGGCTGGGTACCCCCCACACGTTAGCAGGCCTACCAAATATTATCTCATACGGGGAGAGACCAGAACGAGAGTGTGGGGTAACACGTAATGACAATAGGGCTAAAGGCAAGGTGTCAGGCCATTTTAACCCAGTGCTTTCCTGTATCTTGGCCATTTTAAGTTTAAGGATGCCATTATATTTTTCCCCGAGCCCTGCTGATTGCGGATGTCGGGCAGCTTGGAACCTTTGCTTAATGTGCAGACCTTCGCAGATATGCTTGACAAGGGCCCCATGGAAGTGGCCCCCATTGTCCGACCAGATCAAACGGGGCAATCCAAAGAGGGGCATAAACTCTTTTAGGAGGGCTTTAGCTGTGGCCATGGCAGTATTTTCCTTGGTGGGGTAGGCTTCAACCCATTTGCTAAATGCACAAACCACCAGGACGTATTTCAGGTTATTGACGCGCTCCATATGAATGTAATCCATCTGGAGCACTTCAAACGGCAATGTAGGAGGTGCAAAATTCCCGCTTAAGACACTTTCCCCTTTCCCTGGATTGTGTTGCAAGCAGACCATACAGTATTGGACCAAGCGGACAGCCGTCCTTTGGATGTTCGGGTTGTTCCAAACTGGGTCCAGGAGCCCGCAAATACCTTTTGCTCCTATGTGTGCAGGTCCGTGTGCCATAGTCACCACAGCCTGTACTAGTGCATTGGGTAATAGCCATCTTTGTCTTTCTGTCAGATCAATCCAACAATTATTTTCATCCAGTCTTCCTACCTCCGTTTCCCATCTCTCTAACTCCTCAGGGGTAGCCTCTTTCTGCAACTCTCTCACACTCTCCATTGTATTATCAAACAATTCAGAATCCTCCACCCATCTTGCAGAGGAGTTAACGAACATAGCGGACATTGTGGTTTGTGCTGTCTGTTTGGCCACCTGGTCCGCAAAAGCATTTCCCTCCCCCACCTCATCCACTATTGCTTTGTGTGCACTGCATTTGATGATAGCTACCTTCTTGGGTAGGGTAAGGGCCTGTAACAGCAGTAAGACCAAGGGACTGTTCTGTATTTTCTGGCCATGGGAAGTAAGGAAACCCCGCTCCCTCCACAACCGCCCGAAACTATGGGCCACGCCAAAGGCGTATTGGCTGTCCGTGTAAATGTTGACTTCCAATCCCTCACTCAACTCACAGGCCCGCAACAGGGCCATAAGTTCGGCAGCCCGAGCTGACCGGTGAGGTATTTGGAATGTTTTGACAACTGTCTTCAAAGTCGTAATTGCATATGCAGCTGTTGTTGTCCCATCTGCCAGTTTAAAACAAGATCCATCCACATATAACTCCCCTTGAGGGTCATCTAAAGGGGTGTCAGTAAGGTCAACTCTGCCTTTTGTTTCTTCTTCAGTGCGATAAATGCAGTCATGGAGATCTGTATTATGTTCACTCTTGGGGAGTGGTAGCAATGTGGTAGGGTTCAATGTTGCACATCGAATTATCGTAATATGTGGTGCAAACAATGTCAGTTCATATCCAGTGAGACGTGCACTTGTAAGGTGTTGCGTTTTGGTTTTATTTAGTAGGGTGTCCACTGCGTGCGGCACCATAACGGTCAAATTGGAATTTAGAACGAGCCCTTCCGACTGCCGGATTGCCACCGCAACAGGTGCTGTGGCCCTCAGACAGCTAGGAAGTGCTCTTGCAACATTATCCAATGTGGCTGACAAATAAGCGCACGGTCTTTGCTTACCACCAAAGTCCTGCGTTAACACTGAAAGTGAGCAACCGTCGACCTCGTGTACGTATAGTACAAAAGGTTTACGATAGTCAGGAGTGCCTAAGACAGGAGCGGAACACAAAGCAGTTTTTAAAGAATCAAAAGAGTGCTGGCATTCATCCGTCCAGGGTAGGAGTTCATGCACATCTTTAGTTGTTAGGTGCAACAGAGGCTTAGCAAGCAAGGAAAAGTTAGGTATCCATTGGCGACAGTAAGAAGTAATGCCAAGAAAAGCGCGAACTTCACGCTGCGTGCAAGGTACAGACATGTTAGAAATGGTAGTAATACGTTCAGGTGTTAGTCGTCTACCCTCCTTCGATAGTAGATGACCAAGGTAGGTCACCTCCTGTCGACAGTATTGGAATTTTGATAATGATACCTTGTTCCCTTTAGCAGCCAGATGGTGCAACAATTTAACTGTGGCCGCTTTACAGCCGTCTTTTGTGTCAGAGGCAATGAGCAAGTCATCCACATATTGCAAGAGGACATTGCCATCCGGCAGGTCTAAATCGTCCAGCAAAGCCTTAAGGGCTTGGCTATATATACTCGGGCTTTCAGTATAGCCTTGAGGTGTGCGACAGAAGCGGAAGCTTCGACCAGATAACGAGAATCCGAAAATCTGCCTGTTATCAGGATGAATGGGAATGCTGAAGAAAGCATTTTTCAGGTCAATGACCGAAAAATATTGGGCAGTTGGTGGGATCATTGTGAGAATCGTGGTGATGTCGGTCACCACGGGATATTGTGGCACCACTATTTTGTTAACAGCTCTCAGATCAATCACAAAACGGTAAGCAGCACCCTGCTCACCAACCTCAGAGTTCCTTTTCAAAATCGGGAGGATCGGACTATTGCAAATATTAGCAGCAGTTTCTTCTACCACTCCTTTATCGACCAGGTCCTGAATAATGCGCAGCAAAGCCCGTTCTCCGGCTGGTGCTATTTTATACTGCGGGATGCGCGGTAATTTTGCGCCTTGTTGCAATGTAATGTGAACCGGAGGAATATCCAACGTACCCACATCCGCATCCCCCGTTGCCCAAAGTGTGGCGGGAATGCCATCGAACTCAGACGGAAGGCGTTCACCCTTAGCGAAACATTGTTTCACATGATCAGCATAGGGTTGGATTGTTAAATAAACCCCGTCCGCAGAGCAATGAATTGTTGCATTCAATTTCTTTAGCATATCTAATCCTAACAAATTTTCCCCGCAATGCGAAGTCAGTAGTAGAGGAGTGTCAATGGTGGCATGACCGATCGTGAAAGGGAGAGGTCTAGAGATGGGGCTGACAACTGGGACTCCCGAGAATCCCACCAAAACATTATTTTGCCCGGACAGAGCCGCCCCTGGAACCAATGATCGAGCAACGGAACTATTCATTGCCCCCGTGTCAATTAGGAAATTCTCAGAAGTCCCCAACACTTCCCCTTTTACATAAGGTCCCCTTTGATTGACCGGGATGGACACTTGGCCCCCACTCTGTCCTTGGCTGTCCTATGCTGTCACGTATGCGTCTTGGTCCTCGTATTCATGGCCATCATGATAGTACTGCCTGCATTGGTGACCGTCAAAATGGTTCTTTTCTGACTTGCCTGATCTCTCTTCTCTGTGCATGTCACTTCGGTCGGAACCGCCTCGTCCTCGCCCTCGGACCGCTCCGTTCTGGGCAAGCAGAAACGGACACTGTGCTTTCCAGTGCCCCTCCTCTCTGCAATAGGAACACTGGTTCAGACCTATTGTCGGGGCTCCTCCTGCACCTCTGCCTGTACCCGCCCCTCTGGACATAGTTCCTCGTCCTCCTCTCCCCCCTCCCTGTCCCCGAACTACTTGCTGCAGTAATACTCGAGTTTTGAGATCTTTGGTCTTCTTCTCCACCTTCTCTTTATTCTCGTTCTCCCTATGCTCATAGTACTGGGCCATGCTTAGAATTACAGACGGGGTAGAGGTGGTCCATGTACTTTCCGCTGCCTCTAATCGAGCAGAAATTTCCGGAGCCAAGTTCGTAACGAATCTGTTAACGAACAACCTAGTTCCACCTTCAGTTGCCAAATCTTGCCCACTAAAATCAATGAAAACTTCCTCAAACCTCGTGAAGAAGTCCGACACGCTTTCATCCTTCTTCTGCCGACAGGCAGACAAATTATGACAGTCAACCTTTCTTGGCGGTAGCAAAGCATGCATGAAGGCTATAATTTTTGCTGGCAAGGACGTTATTTCAACTCTTGGTTTGTCTCCTGGCTTACGATCCTGGTCCCAACCCTTTATCTCCTCCCATGACCCCCCTAGTTCAACATGATCTGAATCATGCACCTGTCGCCATATGTCAACAGGTACTAATAACCCAAAGAACAACTTGACATCTGCTAGTGTCATTACAGCGGATGCAGCTGCTTGAATCAGTTATTTACAATATGCAGTAGGATTCTTTCGGGGGTCGGGTAGTTGGGATTTGGCGAGCCCAGTATAATTCAGAAGCCAAGCTCGAATACAGGAATATGGTCAAAACTTACCATCGAGCGATTCTGGTTGAGAAGAAAAGCTATTTTGCCAGGAGGATCGAGGATGCTTCGAACTCCGGCAAGGAGATCTTCTCGATCGTTAGGGAATATATCACCCCGCGATCGAATGGGACTCGGTCCGCTTCTAGTCAGAAGTGGGCCTCGGATCTGGCTGGCTTCTTTACTACAAAGATCAAGACGATACAGGAGTCATTTCCATCGCGGCCGGAGGCTGCTCTGTCTGGCCTTGATGCTGGCTCTGTCCCATCGATTTTCGCGGGACCTATTCTTTCTGATTTCCCGCCTTTATCTATGGCCTCCTCCTTTGCTCTGCTCGCCAATCTTAAATCTGGGTCACCGCTCGATCCATGCCCGGCCAAATTCTTGGCGAGGATGGCGGAGGTAGTTAACCCGTTGGTTAACCCTCTCCTGAATCGCTCCCTTAGCCTAGGTGAGGTTCCTGTGGCGTGGAAGCGGGCTATGGTCATTCCTTTGATTAAAAAGCCCGGTCTGGCTCCTGAGGTCTTGGCCAATTATAGGCCGATTTCTCTTCTTCCGGCCTTAGCCAAGACCCTGGAGAAGCATGTTCACAGCGTGCTTTCCAACTTTCTGGAAGCCAACGACTTGCTTCACCCTACTCAGTCGGGCTTTTGCCCTAATTTGAGTACGGAGACGGCGCTGTTGGAGGTTTCTGAGGCCATCAAGGAGACGCTAGATCTGGGTGGTAGAGCGATGTTGATCATGCTCCATCTGTCGGCGGCCTTCGACACCGTTCCCCATGGGGGTCTCCTCTTAAGACTTCATGAAATCGGTCTGAGGGGGACGGTGTTGAGATGGTTTACATCTTTTCTAGCTGGTCGCCGACAGTCGGTCTGGGTTTCCTCGGCTTCCGCCGAGATGCCGCCATTGGGAGTCGGAGTCCCGCAGGGCTCGGTATTGAGCCCGACTCTGTGTAACATCTTTATGACCCCATTGGCGGCTCTGGCGGAGTCCTATGGAGCCCAGATCGTATCCTACCCGGATGACACCCAGCTGCTCTTCACCTGCCGGAAAGGGGAGGATTTTGACGGAGAGAGTATCTGTGAGTGCCTTGGGGCTGTTTTCAAATAGCTCCAACTGAACAGCCTCAAGTGCAACTCAGATAAATCGGAGGTACTCTTCTTCGGTTGTCAATCCGACCCGGACTGGCAGATGTGGTGGCCGATGGACATGTCTCCACCGAGCCTGTCGTCACAGGTGGCAAAGAATCTGGGGGTCAAAATTGACAACGGCTTGACCCTCAGATCTCAGATTCTCACTCTTACAGGCTCGTGTTTTGGACTTCTCCGCATGCTGCGGAAGTTCTTTCCGCTGCTCTCAGAAGATCACAGGAGGATTGCGGTGCAGGCCTTGATCGGTTCAAGATTGGACTATGTTAACATCCTATATCTGGGCCTGCCCGAATACCTCTTGCAGCGGATGCAGGTGGTCCAAAATGCGGCGGCTCGCGCCATTTTTGGCTTGCACAGGTGAGCGCATGTCTCTGGCCTATTACAGGCACTTCATTGGCTGCCTATCCGACAGCGGATAGTTTTTAAAACTCTGACTCTTGCCCATAAGGCCTTTTACTCAACTGGGGCTAAATACCTGCAGAGGAGGTTCAAGCAATATTGCCCGGCGTAATCTTTGAGATCAGGATCACAGTTTCTTGCCGTTGTGCCCCGTGTGAGGAAGGCTCGACTGGGAGGTCGTTCCTTTATGCTTCGGGCTCCTCAGCTTTGGAACTCTCTGCCTTTTCTGTTACGAAGCAACTCTAATTTGCTATCCTTTAGAAAGGCCCTCAAAACCTGGCTGTTTGCCTCTTAGATTTTACAAATAATTAAAATTCTTTTTTTTCTGCTTCTCTCTTTATTCTTTATGTGTTATGTTTGCTTTTAGGGTGTCAATAAAGCGCCGGGACACTCATTGAGTAGCCGTGCGCTATAAAAGTCACAAATTAACATAACATAACATAACATTTCAGGGCCAGAACCTCACTTCTTTCCCACGGGGTGTAAACCCATTGTTCCTAAAACCTAGCGGCCGTTCCTGCTCGTGTGATTGCCTGGTTACCATCCCGCAGTTCAGGGACCTCGGGATGGTAAATGGGATAACCCTCCCCGATGGGATGCTGTGAAGTCCACTGAGGACTCTTCAAGAACAGCCTTCCTCGGTACTGAACTAGGGTATCTATATTCTTGAACACCTCCCTAGGGGTCAGACTAAATTTATGGGACCAGTCCCGGATATTATACAATATCTGAGGGGCAGTCCCATCCTTGAAGTTGACCTCCCAAGAACAAATGAGTGAATTAGACATCTGGTATATCACGTGTTGCTGCATTACCGGCTCTAAATCTTTGACCGTACTCCATATGTCAGTCACGGTGTAAGCATCGCTTCTTATCCACCTAATGGCCTGATCTTCTAACACTTCCTTCTCGCCATATCCCACGGACGATCTGGTAAACAGACGTTTGCCTTCCATTCCTCCGGCTGCCCCTCTGGGAGTCTGCTCCGAGACACCGGAGGTGGCGTCGGCCGAGGAAGGAACCTGCTCGGGAGTCGGGGTACTTAGTTGTATACCTAGGGGTGCTAGCGCCTGCATGGAATCGGGGACAAGGGTGGCCAGATGACCTGGGCTGCTAGTAGCCCGCCCAGAGGTGACCGAGCCCCTTTCCTCTGGTGCGGATGCTCGAGGTGCGGCCGCTGGCTGGACAGGTATTGCGGGATATACACGCTGTGGGGCATATGGCGGCGGGGGTCTCGCATCCAGCAGTTCCTCTATCTCATCTTCAGCTCCTTCTCGAGTTACATAGCTTTTGTCCACCTGCAGTCTAAATTGTCTGTCTGCAATTTCAATATTCTTTTCTATTCTATTTTTGTCGTGTGCAATAGCTTTCTGAGTTATAGTCTGTCCTTGCTGTACCTTGAGGAGCTTCTCCGATCGAATGCGCCTCCTTTTTGTCTCTTTCTGCCATTTGTTAAGCGTATCGAACATAGACTGTCGATTTAATAAAGAGGCGCTCTTGTAAAAACTGAAGCTTCTTTTCGTCAAAATACCCTGTTTTTGGCCACTGCAATTCTACGTTGTCCTTAGTGTATTTGTGCCATAAGGAATTAAAAATAAGGGGGCCAATATCGTGTTTGCAATACATATCATGGCTAGGTGTCCCTTCCGGAGTGGCGGGCTGACTCTTGTCCAGCCTTACACTATCGCTATGGACACAGCCGAAGCATAACTTGCTAAGACACGGCATTTCCCTTTCCTTTGTTTTATTTCCGCTGAAAAGGAATACGTTTTTAATTACAAAGTAACCGAACCATATGTCATTCAATCACGGTGCTCTCATTCACATGGCCATGTCTTCACTTAAAACCATACACACCTTGCATTATGCGGCTTCGTGATATCATGACATGAAAACACAAAACGTACCAACAGGAATACAAATATTTGCAATCAAAAAGTGGAGCCCGTCGACTCCCACCTATGGAGAACCCTTTTTCTACTATTCAAAGCTGCAAAGAACAATTTCCAACAACAGTCTCGTCCTCAGACTGCCTGGAGATAGTTACACAGGTTTTAAACCACAGACCGGCCTACAGGCCATCCGACAGTATTCATGGTTCACCTCCCGAACTATTCTGGCTGAGCCCGCATTTTAAGCGTCGCTCCAGATTTGTCCGGGTGCTACCCAATCTCAACCATCGGCTTTCCCGAGAACAGTCTGGCCGAGCGAGAACCGCAGTTCCCCTGAGGCGTGCAATCCTTATCTCCAGTATTCTACACCAAACACACCAGGGGTGTCCGCACGTGCAATCTCATCATTGCCCCCGTCGGACCCCCTAGTCAGAGTTTCTTCGTGACCACAAGTCACCAAATGCTGAGTACCAAATCTATTTCAGAGTTTCTCCGTGACCACAGGTCACTAAATGCTGAGTACCAATATCCAGATCTGCAGACTTAGTCCAACACAAAACGAGACACAACACTCACCTGGTGCACGCAGGTCTGATTGAACGTTCTCCACTGCCAACTCTCGATAAGGCCAACGTGGCTGGTTCTCGGGTCACGCCTGAAGGACTCCGGCGTGGGGTTACGAGCAGCCGAGGTCCCCTGGATCGGGAGAGCGGAGCAAACCCCAAATTCTTGCTGGTCTATTCTGAACCCCCCCGATCGAGAGCACCCCTTTCAATGTCCCTTCGATCGTCTGTGAATACACAGGTACAGCCCCAACGCGGAGTCCCGGCGGAGTCGCCAACTGAGGTACCGAAAATTCTCTACCACCTCCCAATTACAGTTACAGTAAACCCCAATTACCAATAATTAGTCAGTTGGCAGTGTAGAAGGTCCAAGCATTTATTACGACAAACAAAACTCTGCCAGAGGAGCTTCCTGCGACCTCTCCCCACGAGGTCCGCCAAGAAGACTGCTGGCACATTGTCAGTACATCACATATATACAATTGCATTGGCATCATCATATCCTAACATGGAAAAGTACAAATTGGTACAAGCTGGCACAGACAGAAAGGAAAGCCCATATATGGCACACAATGCGCTCCTGGCTTCGCTCATCCTAGATTTAGCAAGGTCGAACGGGTGACTCCCTTCTGCCGTCTCCGAGACAGTCCACCCCGCACCCCTCCCGGAATGTGCTTATCGGTCCTTCAGCAAGGCCACAATATGGCGTTAGCACGTGAGGTGGTGCAAAGCTATAATGCGTAAGGCTAATGTGTACGCACATAAACGAAAGTGTTTAGTGACATCATGCTAAGCATAACATATCGATTATTAGTATTACTGATCATAACGTATTGACTAATAGGAAATCGATTCCGGTTCCTCATGTTGAGGGCTTCCACAAGGGCAAAGTGGGTGTGTATGGTACTCACCTGTGTCCACTATATATATATATATATTTTGTCCAACAACATGCTGCAACCGGCACCAAAACATTTGGCATTGTGCAGTAGGAGGGACATGTCAGGAACCACTCCTAGAGGGAGCCATCTTTAAGATCTAGACCCAGAATATCTCTTTAGGGACACGATATGTCATGTAGCCCGCAAGATTGCACTATTTAAGGAAAATTCATCCATCTCAACCAGAGGTCAAGGCCCCTGGTACTCCGATGAATTGTGCTTGTAGAAATCCAAGTGGAAACGGCTGAAACGTAGATGGCGTCTGATCAAATGTTGCTTTGACAGAGAGGCTCATAGTTATGCTTTACAGGTATCATAAAAAGATTAAAGCAAGCCGCAAACACAATATAACTGATAAAATGAAATAAACAGGAAATTCTACAAAAGAACTGTTGAAAGCGCTGAAAGAATTTGTGAAACCTTGAGCGTACAATTGCTCTATTCCGGCCTCTCAAGCTTTATGTGATGCACAGGCAGACTTTTCCAAAGGAAAGATTAACACTGTCTATGATAAGTTTCTGTAGAGTCGCTGTCTAGTGCTCACGCTACGTGATGACGTAGCGTGAGCGGCAGCCATTTTGGATGGTGCGAAAGACGTGATTCGAGTGCCGGAGCCCGAGCAGTCAAGCTGCACGCTCGGCGCTCTCTGGGAATAATAATAATATAAAATAAACACCTATACCCTAACCTTCCAGTTTCCTGTGGTCATTACAGGTGACTGCAACTTTACAGTTTCCTATCGACTTCAGCCTGCAACCCCCCACCGAATATCACTTTTGCTTCAGATAAATGTGAGCCATGCTCCCTGGAGCAGGTACAGGAGATGATGGCCCGTGCCAAATCGGGCTCCCTACAGGATGTATGCCCCGCCATGATCACTTCCTACCTATCCAACGCCATTGTGCCATCAGTTAGGGTTCTATACAACCTCTCTTTGGTCTCAGCTAAACTTCCGGCAGAGTGGACGTCTGCCCCAGTGTCTCCAATCCTAAAACAAGCATTAAAAATGCAATAGGTCTCGCCTTTAATTTAGTTAAAGCCATTTGCTTTGCTATACAATGCCATTAGCAAAGCAAATGGCTGTAACTTAATGAAATGCAAGATCTATTGCATTTGGGAGAGAGTTGAAGCAGCAACGGGGTGGGTGGAGGAGCGAGATAAAAGCGGGTGTTTTAGAAGTGGTGATACGAATACTGAGCTCCACACAAACTTGTCTGAGTTTAGCCTGCAAATATAACAAGGGGGAGTGGGAGGGGTGCAATGATTTGAATGCTCAGCAGCACTCCATGGAAGCCTGTCGGAGCGCAGGCTGCATTGTAACAAAAGTAATCAAATAACAAGCTGTCACCAATGCGCGAATACAGCCGCGTGTGTATAATTGTACAGCAATGAAGTAGAAAAACAATGAATAATAAATACACTTCCTATTAACAGGACAAAATATATTAGGCGTGTTTAAAAGCGATAAAAAGAGCTACTTGTCACCCTAAAGTGAATAAATGAATACATAAAGTAAATGACAACCTTTGAATTTTGTGCATTATAAACTTGGAACATTAGTGAACTCCAGTAGATTACGGTGCAGTGCCAAACTTGTAGCTGGCAGACAGCTTTGTGGAGGGGGGGGGGGGGGGCACCGGCGTGTCTGGCCATGTAATACAATGGGCCTGCGGATAACACGTGTGTGGGGCGCACATTTTGCACATGTCACGGGCCCGCCCCACTGTATTGCCTGCAGGATGTAAGTCACTCTACTCACTGTATCTATATGAGGCCCGGGACAGACTGAGCGGGATCCGTGTAAGGGAGACCATGGAAGGAGCGTAACGGGACGGGTGCTCTGAGCAACCATGGATATCTCACTAGAAGCAGCCCACAGGGATGTTAGCATTTATTCGGCATCAGACAAAATTGGCAACTAGTTAGAAAATAAAAAATGCAAAGAACATCAGGACAGAAAAACAACCATCTAAAAAATAATAATATGATCTCTTATTAAAACTACAGCCCAGAATACAATGTTATGACTTAATCAGCCTGTCAAGAGACAGGATTTGGGAAGCTCAATTGCAGTTTTAACTGAGAAGGGGGCTGACACAACCAGCCCCTTCCATGGCTACGGCAGCGCCGTTAGCAGGTGCGGCTCACCGTATATGCTAGGCGAGTGATGAATCTATGACAGAATATCGACAGTCAAAATATCGACCTACAGAAACATCAACGCTGGAATATCGAAGGCAAGTATATCAACATCCTATCTACAACATGGTAAGTACAAAAATAGCGAAACATAAATATCGATGTTAAAAAAATCGAAATTAAAAAATATCGTTTTTTTATCTGTTAAAAAATAATGTGTAAAATAAAGTAAATAATACTTTTAAATAAAATATACATGATTAAAAATATTTAGTAATGTTTAAAATTAATACAATATAATAATAGAACATTAATTAAACATATACATAAAATATATAATATATACTTACTTCAAAATGAAAAGGGGGGGGCCCTCGGCCCCCCCGCACGCATGGCGGCGCGGCGACCGTCGCCCCCCCTTTCCCCGTTGTGGTCATTCGGCGGTGGGGGCGTGCCCTGGGGGTGCGGCCCACCGCCGATTGGCCGGCGGCCTTCCTGACCCGGATCCAATTTAGTGGGTCCGGGTCAGGGGGGGCGGGCGATAGGAGGGGCCGACCGGCCCCTCGGGAATAAGAGGTGGGGAGCGCCCAGGAGACCCCCTTGTCCCTGGACGCTCCCTCGCTGAACGTTGTGCCCCGCGTTCGGGGCTTCTTTGTTTTAGGCCCGCTCACAACATCAGCCGAGTTGGGCCTATGGACTGATGCGGCCGGTAGTGTGGGCTTTGGCGCCATCCTAGGGAACAGGTGGGTCGCTCAACAGTGGCCGGAAGAATGGAAGACATGGGGTCTGACCAGCAACATTGGCTTCCTTGAACTCTTCCCAATATGGGTGGCACTGATGGTCTGGCCCGAACACCTATGTAACCAATCAGTGGTGTTTTGGTCAGATAACATGACAGTGGTAGAATGTATCAACCAGCAGGGGGCGCGGTGTCCTTTCATACTTCGTCTGGTCAAAGAAATTGTTCTGCGGTGCCTTAAGCTGAATGCTAATTTTAGGGCCAAACATGTCCCTGGTGTTCTAAACAATGCAGCTGACTCCCTCTCTCGCTTCAAAATGCAGGTTTTCAGGGAGCATCTCCCCACAGCAGACCCCTCGCCAGCACACTTCCCAGCAGTACTTTGGCAGATTGGTGCCCCAGATTACAGGACCTCGTAGTCGCTAGCCTAGCCCCCAGGACCAGGACGGCTTACGAAGGGGCGTTTCTGTCTTATTGTTCTTTTTTGGGGCCACAGTGGGAAGTGCTTTGGGCGGAGGAGGATGGCTTTGCAGCCTATTTAGAATGGATGCATAGGGAGGGGCGCTCGGTGGCAGCTGCGAACAGACATAGGGCAGCGGTGTCATTCTTCGCTCAAGCTAGGGGCTTGCGGGATCCCACTAATACCTTTATGATACGTAAGGCTTTAAGGGGATGGCGCCGTATTCAGGGACACCAGAAGGATAAGAGAAAGCCCATTGGATTGGCCCGGCTGACAGCCTTACTGGGCACGCTGGAGACTGTTTGTAGCTCGGAGTGGGAGGTGCTTCTTTTTAGGGCGGCGTTCTCTTTGGCATTTTATGGGGCACTGAGAATTAGCGAACTTGTGGCGGGTTCCAAGTCGGACCTACTGGGCGGCTTGCAAAAGGCTAGTGTGACGATAAAGGAGGACACCATGTGGGTGATTATCCAGAAGTCAAAGACCGACCAGGAGGCTAGGGGTCACACCATAGTTCTGCAACGGGCCCCCGCCAACCCGTGCTGCCCGGTGAGGCACGTGGAATTATTCCACGGACTGTTGGTAGGCTCAGCGGGCAGGGCATTGCTCTGTCACGCCGACGGGAGCCCCTTGACCAGGTATCAATTCAGGAAAGTATTGGAGATGGGGGTTAGGAAAGCAGGTCTTGACCCTAAAGAGTTTGGCTCTCATTCCTTCAGGATTGGGGCAGCAACTGAGGCGGTGGCGGGGGGCCTCCCAGTGGAAAGAGTGAAGACAATTGGGAGATGGTCTTCAGAATGCTATAAACGTTATGTTCGGATTGACATGCTATGATTACATGTCACTCACGCTTGGTTTCTTTCCGCTCTCTTACAGTTTCTCAGACCTGTTACGCAGGGGAGGAATTTGTCGTCGGGCACCGGCAACATACATCAGCGCGGATCGGCGACCAGGAAACAATGAAGAACAATGTCTGGATTGTTGGTCATTCATATGTGAAGCGAGCGGAATGTGTCTTTATGTCAGGTGACAAGAGGAAAAGGGCGGCACAACTAGGGTTGGACATCACGTTCTTTGGCAGAGGGGGGTTGTGTCTTCACGAGTTTAGGGGATTCTCCCAAGGGCTTTTAACACTCCAGCAATCTCCACCGTCAGTGGTGATACTTCACCTTGGGGAGAATGATTTGGCAACACTGGGTAGGCGCATTCTGATTGAGGAGATTATCTCAACGGCGGGTTGGATGGCTAGGACCTGCCCCGGTTGCACACTAGTATGGTCACAACTCATACCTCGACTACAGTGGCGGGGGGGACATTCGGTCAGGGCGTTGAATCACTCGGTAAAGAGGATCAACACACGGTTGGATAGGTTGTTTCGAGCCCCCTTGTTACAGTCAATACCTCATGGGTGCATCTGGGGCGACAAGTATTACTTGAAGGACGGGGTTCATTTAACAGAGGAGGGTAATGTCCTATGGTCTGACAATATCTGGGCCTGGCTAGAGGGTTTTGAAAGTAGGAGGGTGTCCTTAGGCAGGGGCTAGAGGGGGGAGGCCAGATCGTCGGTTAACAATGCTGGCCTGTGGCGGTAAGGTCATTATCGGTGAGCACATATTTGAGGTCTGAGGGGGCGGGCATCATCCTATGGAGGTTCCCGCCCAGGGGGAGGGGCCTGCGGGCCACTCCCAGAACTCCAGGGGCAAGGTAATAGGCAAAGGAGCGCGGGTAGGAGTAGTTCACGCTTTCCTTAGGCTGGTAGCCACCCCGCGCGCGTGGACTCTCCTTTAGTGGGTAAATGGAGTTTAGGGCGTAGACCGGGCAATTCCCGGGGTAACACTGCGCATGCGCACTTCTATGGGGGAGGCGCAGCTTGTAGGACCTGACACCGGTAGTGACCCTGCCATATGGCCCGAAATGTACAAAAATCAAGTTTAGGATGTTTAGTCTAAGTTAGGAAACAACATGTATTAGAGTTTTGTTAAGGTCAGGCTCTCAAACTTGTTGATAAGGATTGTGAAACTAAATGTCCTGCTGATTTTTGTATTCATTGTTGATTATGCAATTAAAACCCTTTTTTAATTTCATATTTTAATAAATACGGCCGGGCGACTAGCGCCCGCCTTCCAAAAAGTAAAGACGTCTCGTGTCCACGTTCCTGGGTGTTGGGTGCCGGATTGGGGGGGAGGCGGCAGTTAGTCGCTGACCATGTACGTTTTAATAATTACTTTAATTACTTATAAATTATTTAAAAATATTATAAATTACAAATACATCTGCACACATAAAATAATAACATAAACAAAGAAATAATTATGTTAAATAAATTAAAAAAATTAAATATACTTTCAATATTTTTTGAATGAATAAAATACTACATCATGTAAAATCATTAAAAAAATATTAAATAGAAAAATAAATAAAACTACTATTTAAAGTCCAAAAAAACTACAGTATTAAAAACATTGGATAGTGTAAGACGTAAAATTACTATTCCCACTCCAGAGAGTAAAACAGTAGAGAAAACGTTGGATAGCGTAGGGGTAACAATTACTATTCCAACTCCATAGAGTGAAACAGTAGGGAAAGCGTTGGATAGCGTAGGGGGTAAAAATTACTATTCCAACTCCAGAGAGTGAAACAGTAGGGAAAGCATTGGATAGCATAGGATTAAAAATTACTATTCCCACTGCAAAGAGTGCAACAGTAGGGAAAACGTTGGATAGCGTAGGGGTAAAAATTACTATTTCAACTCCAGAGAGTGCAACAGTAGGGAAGGCGTTGGATAGAGTAGGGGTAAAAATTACTATTCCAACTCCAGAGAAGTGTTACTCAATGGTTAGAGCGGCAGACCCTGATGCAGAAGTCTAGCCTGGGACCAGGATTCAATTCCCGCCTCGGCGGGTCTTGGGCCCAATTTCCTCGGACCTGATATTTCTCGCCTCGGTGCCTATTCTAATCATGGGTTCCACTCTGCAACTCTGGGCAATAGTTTGCTTAATGTCCACAACGGCCCCAACAACACTAGGATGCCTGAGTTCACCTTGGGGGTGCCCAGGAGTGGACACTTCACAGGGAAAAGCCAGGAAGGGTTCCACAGCGGTATTCGTACAAGTGCCGAGATACCCTCATGGGTGATTCGTGCACTATACAAGTACTACTACTACTACTACTACAAAGAGTGAAACAGTAGGGAAAGCATTGAATACCATAACAATTTAATATAACATACTTATAAAGCAGTTTTTTATTTAAAATTATTAATAATTTAAATTTTAAATAAGTAAACATCATTTAGAAATACCCATTAATAATTAAAAAAACTGAATTACAATTGAATAATTAATTAACAATAAATTAACAACTAATACCAATAAATATTAATTAATAAATATTAGTTACCAAATTATAAATATTGAACAATAAAATATTAAAAAATATATACATATATTCATTATTAAAAATGGATTAGCAATTAAAAAACATTAAACAATAAAATTATTTGTATACCAAAAAAGACATTTTTATAAGATATTAATTACCAATTATTAAAAAATTAATTTCCAATAAAAAAAACCCCAAATAAATAAATTAATTACCAATTACAAACATTAATTACCAATTACAAACATTATTAACAATTAGATAAATTAATTACCAATTACAAACATTAATTACCCATTACAAACATTAATTACCAATTAAATAAATATATTAACAATTACAAACATTAATTACCAATTAAAACAATTAATTAACAATTAAAATAATTAATTGCCAATTAATAATGAATTAATACATTAATTATCAATAACAATAAATAAAAATAAAACATTACTTTATTACAATTAAAATACGTCCCACCCTATTCCCCAATAAACCCACTACCCGCTACAGAACTTAAACTCAAAAATTAATTAAAATTAATTTATAATTCCTAAAAAGTAATAATTAATTTAGTATAATTAAATTACTTCCCACCCTATTCCCCTATAAACCCACAACCCGCTCCGGTACTAAAACATAAAATTGACTTAAAAGTAACATTATAAATATATGAAATTAGTTCACATATAATTTAAAACAAGTAAAATACTTAACAAAAAACATATAACACATACATATTAAATACATATTAAAATACATAACAATAATACAAATATCGATATTAGTAACATTGAAATTAGTAACATCGATATATTTGATATCGATATTACTGACTTCGATATTACTTACATCGATATAAAAAAATTCGATATTACTTACCTTAGGGTCGATATTCTGTCCAACGATATTTTTGACATCGATATTCTTTACCTTCGATATTTCAAACTCGATATTTCTGTAGGTCGATATTTACAACTCGATATTTTGACTGTGTACCGCGAGTGATGCCACCATGCACAAGGGCAGCCCGGACGAAGCCGCCACTGCCAGCTACCATATGTGTTCTGGGGCTGAGGACGTGCTCGCGATAATAACAGAGGCGCTAGTTTATACTCGCTCTGCAGGGATTAAAAAATAACGCTTCCAAGCTCCGTCCTTCCCTTTGGCTGCGAAGGGGTTAACAAACACAAACAAGCACAGCCGAAGCATACCCCGCTTGTTTGGCTCCTGACGGTGGACTCAGCATAAACCTTACGTTTTTATGCATGAGGGCTCAGCTTCAAAGATAAGCTTTTGATGATATCTTACATGTGGGAAGCTTTTTTGTTTTCTTTATTTTTTGCCGCTATTGCTGCTACTTTGTTACTACGAACTACAGACTTTCGTCCTCTGCCCCTGCCCCCCCTACCATGTGTGGTGAGATTTGGACCAGGGCGGCTAAGGCTCATGGCGGCCCTGGGCAGGGAGCGTAGGTAGGGGGCCCCGAAAGAGGGGGTCCGGGGCCGGGCGGCCCACGGCCCTTGTGCATTGTACCCGTTGCACTGTTGATAGTGACTCCCTGATGCGCGCTATTCCCATGCACAAGCAGCGTGGTGGCATTCTGCACTGTGGATCCCTGCACTGCCCATGACGACACAGCCCTGGGGAAATGTTACAGCAGAGTTCTCCAAGTGGGCAGAGGATGTGATCCGTTGGCTAGACTGCCGACTTTGGTGCTGGTAACCAGGATTCGAGCCTCGGGGTCGCGTCTACATCCTGTGATTCTGGGCATATCACTTAAGGGAGTAGGGCCCCAGGCAGTTTCATTTCCAAAGCACCGGCACAAATTTGTGGCGGCCCCTGGGGTTTGTCAGCCCTGTGCAGGTGCACAGCTTGCACATGCCTAAGGTCACCCCTGTTTGGACTCACTCATCACACTTGTTTCCAAATGCTGGAAGCTGCTGCGACAGCGCTCAGAAATTACTTTACTTCACAGCCAATATTGTCTTTTTTTCCCAGACTGGGTCTCTGCAAACAACCACAGCGATAGGTCACATGAAATGGGAAAATGGTAGGAAGCGGTTAATAATTCAGTAAATACAGGTGATACGTTCCCAATGCTTCTACACAGCTCACACACCACCCTTCCCTGAAGCCTTTTCTGAAATGCTTTCACCCGATTGTCAAGCCACAGTAAAAGCATGGTGTTGGCATTTCGGAAACTCCCTTTACAGATCACAAGGATTGAACGACTCAGAGTAGCACCAGTTCAATGGTAAATAAAACATCTGTGATTCCCAAAGCTCTTGGCAAAAAATTGACGTGATTTTTGACCCTTTCTTTGGTACACAAAGCCTCGCTGAGACTGGTGCTTGTTTGGTAAAATAATTAATTAAAAACACACGCGTGTCCGAAGTGGACCATGCTCGTGTGATTACATAATTAATTAAATACACAAGCGCGGCCGAATCGGACCGCGCAGCTGAGATTAAATAATTAATTAAATACACGCACTGCAGAGATTAAATAATTATTAAATACACAAACACGGCAGAAACGGACCACGCTTGTGCGATGGCCATTACAAGCGTGTGGACGGCACTGCAAATGAAAAAAAAGTGCTTACTGTCCTTTAAAGGAAAAAGTGTAAATCCACCCATAAAAGATCCAATCCCGGTGGGCGGGGCCAAACGCGGACAGGGTGGTAACCAGGAGGGACTAAAAAGCTTCCTGGACAATCAGTACACCCCGTTTAGCATAATTGGCGATGTCAAATGACGCACACCAATGAAAATTACAGCAGGAACCGAAAGTGAACTTCGCAAACCGATTCCAAAAAGGCTCGCATGGCGTGATCCGCGCATGCGCTGCTAATGCCAGGCGAGACCTAAAAAGCTCACTATCTACCCAGGAATTCTAACCAACTGTTAATCTATTTTGCTGCTTCCTTTGTTAGGAAAAAGTCTAGAAAGCCACATAAATAAACAAGTAGCTGCTTTCCTTGAAGAGCATAAGTTCTAAGACTCCTCACAATTAGGTTTTATAGTGACGCATAGTACTGAGGCTGCACTAGTGGCAGTCATTGACACCATCAGACTGTCACTAGATGCTGGCACACCGGTCATGTTGGTACTGCTGGATATTTCTGTGACTTTCGATATGGTCTCTCAAATGATCCTAATCCGCAGACTATATGATGCAGGCATGTATGAGAGCGATATAATGGCTCATGGACTTCCTTGATAACCGAACCCAAATAATCTCTCTAGAATACTTCAAGTCTTGAACGATGCTCGTCAACAAAGGTGTCCTGCAGGGTTTCCCCCGAAGCCTGACACTAATTTAATATCTATGTAACCCCCCTCGCACAAATCGTCAGGTTGTGCAGATTCGAGATCATATCATGCGCTGACAATACCCAACTCATCATCTCCTCTAGGCAGGCCCGGGGTAAGGTTACATTTCGGTTTGTAGGCTGCAGGAGGAAAATCGCCAACTGGATAACAAGCAACTGTTTTCAATTAAACAGTGATAAGACCAAATAGTGCTATTTGGAAAGGCTCATGAGCTTTGCTCAACAGACTGGTGGTCGGCTGAATTAGGACCAGCCCCATGTCCAAAACAGGTGTTAAAAAACCTCAGCATCAAACTGGTTCAGACGCTATTCATGAAAGACCAGGTTAGCGCGACCTGTGGCTCTTGCTTTGCCACAATGCGCCCACCAAAAAACTGAAAGGCTTTTCCTTGGCTCCCCTCCACCTCGAAAAAACCCTAGTCCCGGTCTTGATCACGAGTTGGCTGGACTATGGTTATGCACTGCTAGTGGAGCAAATGACACACTGCTGTATAAGCTCCAAGTTGTGCAGAATACATCGGCTCGGCTGACTTGTAATCTCCTGTTACACACCTCTTCTACACCCATCTTGAAAGCCTTGCACTTGCAGCTAGTCCAGAAACACACCATTTTTAAGCTGTGTTGCTTAACTCACAAAGCACTAACCAACTCATTACCATCTTACCTGTACTTCAGACTATACCTTCACCAGCCCAATAGACTGCTCAGGTCCGCAGACAGCTTTATTAACCCCTTCCCTGTGGATCTAATTTCCCCATGGTGCGGGGGGCGGGGGTGAGCGCGGCGCCGCGGTGCTCGTGACGAGACCAGGTCGTCATGAGTCACGGTGGAGCTGTGCTCATGACGGCCTGGTCTCGTCACGACCCCGCCCACTCATTCATTCGCCCCCACAGGCGGGGAATTAACCACGCTTGGGCGGAGCGGCGGCGTTATGACAAGACCAGGCCATCATGAGCACAGCTCAACTGTGACTCATGACGGCCTGGTCTCGTCATGAGCACACAAGGGGTTAAGGATCCCTCTCATCCAAACTTCCAGATTTGGACGTAGATCCTTCTAATATGTTGCCCCACTGCACTGGAATAAATGTCTGCTCCAAATTCGTATCTGCCCAGAACCTGCCAAGTTCAAAAGACTCCTAAAGACGTAGTTGTTCTAATTGCATTACACCGACTTAGAGTAGCAAAGCGCCTAGATACACTTCTGGGTGTGAGTCGTAGCACTATAGTAAGTGCCCATAACATAACATAGCATAGCTTAACATAACATAACATATGGTGACCTTTGTGGATACTTTGTAGTCGTAATACTGCCCATTTTCAGAGGTAAAAGTACATTTACGACCTGAAATACCTGTGTGATTTGGGGCCTGTGGGTTGTGCTCTCTTTTGCACTTATGAATATTAGAGTCAGAGTTCTAATAGTGATTTCTAAACCTGACCATATTACTTGACAAACCACTTTACCAACCTTCATTCCTTTAATCATCCTCTGTGGGAGAGCTTAGAAGCAAGACAGAGTTTCGTATGCAAACAGAGAAAAGGTTACAGTGAGTTCTACATTTTTTTCCAATCTAGTATGGTCCCTTATTGCAGACGTGGACAGCCCTTTCTGAAAAGAGCCTCTTCCGTTTTACTGCAGCATATCAACAAGGTTTCTATTTTTTATTTTTTTATGATGAGCAGATTTTTTATTTCGGACTATTTTGAGTTAACCAACCCTATTTCCCATCATGAACATTTCATCTCATTTAGGATACAGACTCTGGATGTGGATTCTGTGACTTTATTACTCTTATTGGGAACATAAGGTACAATGTTCTTGCTTGTCATAATCCTGCAGCTTTATAGGGCTGTATATAACATGGATTCTCTTACTGCCTCTTCTATTAACGTTCATTTTATGTACCTCAGAAGATTGACTAGCTGGAATGGCTCAGCCTGGATTTAGACCTGTAGTGTGCAAGATAAAGACAGATATATCCAATGTTGCCATTTTACAAACTGCATTACTAACATCTGCCCTTTATCTGACCTTGGGATGCTTAGCCATGGTTTCTGACACAGGCTTTCAGCCAACTTCCACTGGCCAGCTGTGTATAGGCCCTGTGTCTGCCCGGAGCTTCTTCACCAGAGCACAATCCTTGAGGCAGGGGAGGAGGAGGCCTCGGCACTCAGTGAGTACTAGATTAGAGCAAACACCTGTCCCATTGGGACCAGATCCAGGTGCCCGTCAATGATAAGTGAGGAGTTACTGCTGGGAAAAGAATGCCTCTCAAAAGACAATTACTCCCAGAAACCTCCTGCGGCAGTCTTATACACAGAATACTACAACCCCAGCTGGAGATTATAAGCACACTTTAAACTACTGATGTGTTTGGGCCATAAAGCTTACTGTGCACGCTGGCTGCTGAGTGATTTTGAGCAGCCTAAAGCTAGACATGGAATTGCATATGCTCTACATTTAAACAATAGAAGAGGCTACCAGACTCAACGGCTTCTGCCGTAGGTGAGACAAGTATTAATGCCTTAATTGCTGCCCCCCCCCCCAGTGCTGAGCCCCTTTTTGGCTATTTGGGATAGTTCGTGCTTAAGGCTCTATAACTTTCTTTCCACATAAGGAATTCATGCCAAATGTTTGTTATTTATTTCCAACATCCTGGAGATTCCAAAGGCACCCGAGATGTGTGTATTATCCTGAAGGGGACCGAGAAAATAGGCAAAATATACCTAACTTTTGAGTTTTTTGGGAGAAATAGCAAAAAGGTGCTCTGGATAAAAGTGTCTGTTTTCCCCCCTAAAAACTGCATCAACAAATGCTTTGCTGTTACCATCTTTGCATCTTTCAGGAACATGCAGAGCTGTATTAAAAAAAAAAAGTACTTTTTCACCACAGTTTTAGCATTTTTCAAAGAGGTTGCTCAATTTTCAGTTTGTGGTGGAAACCAGTGGGAGACCCATGGGTGATCCAGAAAACTGTAGATTTCTGAAAAGTAGAAACAATTCCAAATTCAGCAAAGGGTCATATGTTTAGACCCCTTAATGTTTCCCCAAAGTAACCAAGGGGCATATTTATACGTTCCTATTGCCACTTTTCTTGATGCTCCGGCGGCGTAGCGTACTGCCACTTCCCATATTTAAAAGATGGCCCCACCTTGTAAATATGCCCCTTTCCACCAAAACGCTCTGCGGCAAAGTGTCATGCAGTGGGTGTTGCTGTGGGCATTCCACTGCAACACCCATTGCTTTTTGACCCTGTCCCACATTTACAAGGCCAAGGCAGCGCCAGAAACTAACACCATGGAATTCCAGGTGTTAGAATGGCGAAACAAAGAAAAATAATTAACTTCTCCTTGTTTTTTGCTCTTTCCATATGTGCTGCGTTCCACAGCACACATAGAAAGAACAAATCATCATTATTGATTGTTTATGTTCAGGGAGGTGTCCCTTCCTGCACATAAACAATCGTCATTGTAGCGCAGGCACCCTTGCTACATGGTGGCAGGGTGCCTGCGCTGGCGCTAGGCAACTTGTTTTGCACCAGCGCTAGGGGAAACACAGCGGTGTGCCATATTCTTATGAATACAGTGCATCCTTGCGTTTTCAACATGACGGAGCACAGCAATGCCAAATTTGGCGCAGCTCCGTGCTCCAACGTTTTTTGAGAAATATGCCCCTAACTGTTGAAATAAAGATATTTTAAAAATAAATAGGAAAAACCAGCCATTTGTGACAACATTTTCATCTATAACTTTTTGTCTCAATGGCTGATTTACATAAGCATTATATAATGACATCCGCTAGACCATTCTGGTTGTAGGGATATAGAGGATTTGTAGGTTCTTCAGAAACACAAGGGACCCAGAGCCAAGAACTGAGCTGCACCATACAATGTTTTTTCATTTAGTTCCTAGTGTAGACCAATTCATATGGAGAAATATATAGGGTGAAAATGAATATCAAGGAAACCTATGCACAGGACCGGCTCCAGGGCGGTGCAACCGGTGCCACCGCACTGAATGCTGGCTTACTGGGGGCGCTGTGTTTACAAGTTTATTATGATTTTAAAGCACCTGCAGCAGCATTCCTTTCCTTGGCAATTACTAGGCTTCACAAAAATGTCAAGATAACTCCTGTGATTAATGTTCTTCCTGGGGAAAGATCAGAGTTTTGTATAGTTGAGGTTTTAACTTCTGTGAAGTTAGTGCAGAGGGTTACTATGCCTGCTGCAAAGAACGTGTACCAAGTAGATTACAGAGTACATATAGTGTAAACATATCAGAAGGTTACTGCTTTTAAAAGAGGCATCCTTTTGTTACTTGCAATTTATAACTTAAAGTCCTAATATAGAACAGTGAGCGATTAACTTTCATAATAGAACTGCATACACACTGCAAAGTATACATTAGAACATTGATTAATGTTGCAAAAAGGGTTAATTTGGCTAGAAATTGATTCTTATTATTAAAGAAAACTCCCAACTATGCTGTTTCTTTTTCAACTCTGAGTTTGTGCTTCTCTACACAAAGCACTCTTAAACTATACTGCCTTTCAACATGGATGGCATGTGACTCCTACACTTTTAGGGCCAGATGTACAAATACATGTTTCCATAGACACAGAATGGGTAAAAACTGTTTGATACATCTGGCCCATAGTCCTTTGGCGTATGTAACATTTCCTATACACTGATTTACACACATATAATTGATTGTCTCTGTGTAATGTGTGTGTGATGCAAAGTGCTCTGACACACTACACTGGTATGAGTGGCTCTAGATAACTAATTCAATACATCTAAGAGAGAGTGGTTATGGAGACTTGGTCACCGTTAAAGGGTTATAGTGAGAGAATCTGTGGTGGAGATGTTCACTTGCCTCCTCGAGGCTTCAAGACTATTTATTGACCCCTCTACCTCTTTGCTTCATCTCGGATCCCTCGACCTCTCTACCTCTTCGACACACCTTTGACACTCAGCAGAACTGCAAACTTGAACTCTTCTATATTTACCATCCTTGTCACTGTTATGTATTTTACCTCCTCTTCATCATGTTGTAAAGCTCTCCGATACCTTCGGGTCTGGCTAGCGCTACAGAAAACTTCTAAAAGAAATTAAAATAAACATGGGGGGGGGGCGTGCCAACAAACATTGTCGCACAGGGCACCACCAGCGCTAAAGCCGGCCCTGTCTATCCATTTCTGAAATGCGCACAAGATGTGGAATTTAAGAGCAGTGATTATATGCACATCTCTGAATATTGGGGTGCCCGTGCAAGCATATGATTTAAAGTTTTTTTTTTACAATGTCTTCTTTATTACACACTGGCTTGCATCCGGAAGGCACAAATGCAGCGAAATCCAATTGGTAATTACAATTGTTCTACTATTATGAGCTCCCATGTCTTCTGATATAAATGGCACCTCCATTTGTGTGGGTAGGCCTAGTGCCTGCGACAGGAAACAGCCGAAAAGGCAACATGGATACATATAATTTTACCACTCAAAATTGACCCTTTTTTATCAAATGGGTAGCTGTGGATTTTGGGCCCTGGCTCAGGTATACCTAACACACTTTCACAGATTTTGAAAATAGACACGTGGGGGAATCCAGGGTGGGGTGACTTGTGTGGCTCTCACCAGTGTTTGTACCAAAATCCCTTGCAATCCTCAAACTATCATGGTCTCCAAATGGTATCTTATGCAGATGATACGCAACTGGTTATCTCCCTGTCGCATGCGACCTGTCTTGCTGCGGATGGCTTCCGATCGTGCATGAAAGATCTTGCCGATTGGATGGCCATGAATTGTTTAAAACTCAACGGTAGCAAGACGGAGGTGCTGGTGGTGGGGAGAGCCCAGTCGGCTTGGTCGTCGGCATGGTGGCCGTCCTGTTTGGGATCAATTCCCACCCCTTGTCAGGAGGTAAAAAATCTAGGAGTATGGTTCGACGCGGGCCTCACTTTTGGACCCCAGATCAACCGTGTGGTTGGCGTGTGTTTTGGGGTCTTGAAGAGGCTGAGGAAAGTTCTCAACTTACTGCCGATGGAAGCCCGTCAAACCCTAGTACATGCTCTGGTGACCGCAAGGCTGGACTATACGAACCAGCTGTGCTTGGGGGCACCGGGGAAAGCTGTTGGGCGACTTCAAGTGCTGCAAAATGCGGCAGCACGCTTGATCCTCAGGCTGCCCAAAAGGGCGCCCTCGAAGGTGGCCCTGCAGAAGCTACATTGGCTCCCTGTGAAGAGCAGAGTCGAGTACAAGGCTCTTTGCACCTGTCATCGTATTTTGAATGACAGGGCACCTCGACCACTACAGAAACTAATTGAAGCCTACGAACCTGCCCGAGCGCTTAGATCTACGGGTGGGGGACTGCTGAGGATCCCTATGGTGAAGAAAGCTCGTATGGGAGGTAGATCTTTTAGGTATTTGGCGACAAAGTACTGGAACAAACTCCCAGTAGACCTTCGCTTGGAACCAGCAGAAACGAGGTTTCGAGCTAAATTAAAAACCTTCCTCTTTGCCAGATAATAGTCTGCCTGGTAGCTATCCCCTGTTTTCTGCCTCTCCCACTGTCAGCGCGGGGACACGCCGGTGTCCGTAACTCAGCGCTCTATAAATGCCCCTATTATTATTATTATTTATTATTATTATTATTACTGTAAAAAACATTTCCCTCACATTTCTGTGATGGAAAGTTCTGGAATCTGCGGGGAGCCACAATCTTCCTTCTACCAATAGTCCACCAAGTCTCCCAATTAAAAAGGTAGTTCACGTGCGTGTGTAGGTCTAGTGCCCACAACAGGAAACAGCCCAAAATGCAACATGGATAGATCAAAATTAACCCCTCAAAACAGCCTTTTTTGCAAAGAGAGTAGCTGTGGATTGTCGGCTGAAGCTCAGCTGGCACCTAGGGAAGCCTAGCAACACTGTACATTTTCTTAAATAGACAACTAGAGGAGTATACAGGTGCATGAGTTGCGTGGCTCTCACTAGGTAATTTTACCCAGAATCCCTTGCACACCTGAAACTTTGACTATAATAACTAATTTTCTTCCCATTTCTTTGATGGAAAGTTCTGGAATCTGTGAGTAGCCACATATTTCCTACCACCCTGAGTTCCCACTTGTTCCCCAATAAGATGGTACCCAACCTTTGTTCATGGTCTACAAGACCACAACACATAAAGGCCCTAAAACTCTACATTGAGAGGGATGCATTTGGGCTAGCTGCAGAATCGGAGGGTGTGCTGTAGTGCCACTCATGCAAACCTATGAACCACAGACATTTTTTAAAACTTCACAAAAAGAAGAATCCGAGGTGGTGTGCTTCACATGGATCCCATGAGGTTTTTCTTAACCACAATGCCCCGCAAACCTCAAATTTTGCCTAAAATCATGCATTTTCTTTTAATTTCTGTCATGGGAATTTCAGAAATCTGCAATAATCCACAAAATCCCTACACCGCTGCACCTTTTGTGAGGATGGGACTACTGCCTGCAACAGGAACTGATCAAACTATGGTCAATGGGAGTCCTTGCGAGGGGACTCCCATCAACATCAGTTTGATCCCTTCTTGTCGTGGGCACTAGGCCCAGCCACACACATGGAGTAACATTCCCCAGGGGCAAATTGGAGGCAAACCTCCTGTCTGCTCCTGGGAAGGCCAATGACAGAGCTCAACACCTGCACCACTTTCCTTTGCCCCAAAGGCAAAATCCCTGGTGTTAGGTGGACCTTCTACCCTCCACCCCCTGGGACAGATTTGTGGCAATTACCCCAATTGGGACAAACCTATTTGCCTCCAGGTGGGCAGAAAGATACTATTGCCCTCTTCTGGAGTGGGGTATGGCTTGATGCTAGAGTGGGTTGCCCCCTCCTTTTGTTTGTTTTGGTGCTGTTTTGATATGCCTACTGCTCAGTTAGCTTTCTCCCACCTGGGGGGGGGGAGGGCAGATTGGGGATGATCACTCTCATCTGCCCCCTAGAGGAGACAGAAAGACTGTCAGCATATTTTATAGCGACTGAGGGCATGACCATGCCCATAGGGGACAGCTCGACCTTTATAAAAAAAATTATAAGTCCATGGGGTCTAGTGGGCTTTTTTGTCCCCAGGAGGTAGATAGGGGGTAAGAACTGCCATCGGCCCCCTGAGAGGCAGAAAGACTGGCAGAATATTTTTGGGGGTTGGGGGTATAGCTATGCCCATGATGGAAAGCCCCCACTCCTGTATTTATTTTATATGTCCCTGATGTCTAGTTGTCTTTCTGCTCTCTGGTGGCAAATTGGGGGTAATCGTCCTCATATGCTCCCTCGGGGGGGGGGGCAGAAAGACTGCCATCATAGTTCTTAGGTGGGGTGGGCGAATGGCCATACGCATGATGGACAAACCTCAATCCTATTTTACTTATATGTCCTTGTTGTCTAGTAGGCTTTCTGCCCCCCCACCCCCTCCGGGAGGGCAGATTGTGGGTAATCACCTCAGTGGGGGCAGAAAGACTACCAGCATATTTTGTTTGGTGGGATGGGACAATGGGCATGCCCATGACAGGCAGCCCAAACTCCTCTATTTTGTTCGCTAAGTCCTGGGTGTCTACGGGCTATCTGCCCCCCCCCCAGGGTGCAGATTGGGGTAATCACCCCCATCTGGCTCCCGGGGGGCAGAAAGACTGGCACTATATTTTGTTGGGGGTGGGGGCATGGCCATGCCCATTATGGACAGACCCCACACCTATAATTTTTATTAATTAATCCCAGGGGGCTAGTGGGTTTTCTGGGAGGGGTTATTACCCCTGTCTGCCCTCCGGGGGGGGGAAGAAAGAGTGTACTCATCAGATGTAATGGGAAAGCACAACATTCTTTCCTATGGGGCCGCTCACTCCATCCATGGTGTCTAGTGGTTGAATCCCTGCTTGGGTATCACTCTCCTGTGGCGATACCCCAAGCATCTATCCACTGGGCAGAGATACCACTGGCAAAGGGAGATTCTCCCCTTTCCAACAGTTCCCCTCTCACCCCAATCAGTGCTCGGGGGGCTATGATATGCCCTGATGCAGTTAAAGTAAAATGAGCGCATTGGCTTGGTTTCCTTTCACTTTAGTGTAATTACTTCATGTGTGCTGATCGTCATTACACTAAAGCCTAAAATAAGACTCAGACTGCCCTTGGAAGCTCTTCCTGAGCAGCCTGAGTTTTAAATATTGTAAAGGAATTCCTCTGGTGCTCTGCACCAAAGGGACTTTTATTTTCCTCGTCAGTGTCGGCCAATGGCCAACAGACACACTGGGGAGGTAGTGCGGGTGTCAGCGATTGGCCGACACTGTCACTCAAAGGGTTAAAGCCAATCAGCGACAATGCTACAGCTTGTTGAACAACTCCTGAAACCATGTTGTAACTTTACAGTGGTCGAGTTGGACAAATAATGCCTGGTCTAATGAAAAGGGTTTCTGACATGCCTGTGCAGTTCTTGTTACCATCCATGCAATGTTGGAGACACTGAGGTCTAGCAGGATAAGTCCCGCCTGTTTGTCAATATCTTCCGCCAGTATACGTTATTCATGTCACGGCTCGTACACTGCGCTCTCATGCCCACCACCAGGGGGCTGAATTGCGGGACTCTCCACTGTTCTAATAAGCTTCCGGACCTTCCCCTGTATGCATGTACTTACTCCCAGCCATTTGGCACTATCTGGAAATTGCCATCCATTCCCAATCCATCCCAGGTTTTGTGGAAGCCAGTCTGTTCATGCTTGAAACTCCATTACCTATAATCTCCTGCTCACGGCTTTGTCTCCACCCCTGCAGGCCAAGAATGGGTGGAGGAATGCTCACACCTGATGCATGTGATCACTGTGAGCTTTTCTAAGCCCCAGCTCCCTTCAGTCCAACGTTAGTCATTGTAGATATGTTCCTCTGAGACCGACCCTTGTTTCCTGAGCTTTTGCTATCATTGTTTCCAGATTCCTGAGCTATATTTATTCCTTGGTTCCTGATCTAAAGCTATCATTGTTTCTGAACTAGCGCTGCCTGCAATATTACCTTGATTCATGAGCTATAGTTATACTTGTTCCTGAACTAACAGTGCTATCTTGACTCCTGAGCCTTAGCTGTACCTTGTTTCCTTGTTTCCTTGATTCCTGAACCAGGATAATTTGGTGCACCCTTGAAGTCTCTTTCCTTCTGCATTTACCTGTTTCCAGTCCCTGCTTCCTTTTCCATTTTCCTTTGTACCAGTTTCTACTTGTTCCTGCAGTCTTTGCTTCTAGTATCCTTGTGTGTTTTGTGACTGACCTTCTGCAAAGTGTGCTGTTGTGTTTCTATTATATTGCTAGGTTGCGTTTCCTAAAGTATTCGGTCTCCCACGAGCCTTGTACTGTAAAGTTCTATATTCTTTGCTGGAGCTCTGGGAAGTCAGTTGCTTTTGAGACATGTTCCTGGTAAGTTGTCCCTTCTGCTATGCTGTTGCGACAAAAAAGCTCCTTTATTACTGCTAATGGAAACATCATACGTGCCCTTTATTTTCCTTCTTTCCTGTTAAGCCTTCCTCCTTGCTAGCTCCTTGTCTAATGTGGCTGTGTATTTAGTTCTACACCCTTGCTCTTACCACCTTGCATGTTGCTGTTTGATCGCCAGGATCCGAGACCACAGCTGACAACCTAGGTGGTGATTCTTGTTCACTGTGAGTATTGTCTTTGAGTTACATTTATAATATCACCATAGGCATGAGCTGCACAGCCCCTGCCTTTGCATTTATATCCTATACATGGGTATTTGCAATCAGTATCTTTAACAGCAATTCTGGATGAGGAACTTACTGAGCTTCAGTCTTACCGTGTGGAGCTTTCGATTTTTTACCCCACCTTCCTTTTATTGTGAATGTTGCTATATATATGTCTTTGATATCAGTCCTGGGTGTTAGTTATTCTGAATGCTAAATTGTCTCTTGAGTGTCTGACCTTTCTGAGTCTTAAACATCTTGTTCCTTAACGCAGGCTTCCCATTTGGATCCCTTTTCTTCTTTGACTCCCTGTGTGGTCCGTAGCGGCTCCGTTGGAATACTCTCATAAATTTAGATAGCTACAGAGGAAGGTCATTAGTCAAAACAGGAGAATAGATTTCTAACATTTATAAACTGATCAGACAAATATTTTTCACTTAATGAATATTTTTAATTAAAAAAGGGCCATATACATAATCATTATATCCACACAATATGAAAGTTAAAAACCAAGTCCTAGACATTAATATTTAAACTCAAAATGACAACAACTACCTATTACATACATATAAATTCACAATAAATGATAAGCAATCATATTTCCTCTATGGCATTAAATTAAAACATAACTTGAAATATTGACAAAACAGAATATAATCTTTCAAAACATATCATTAAAAAAGTGGCATGACATAATACAGTCTCTCGACGCGCGTTTCGGCGTTCCAACAAACGCCTTCTTCAGGAGCCACAAAACTACACTGAAATATATATAAAAAAGAGAGAACATTTATGAGCAGGCATTTTATTCTAGTTATCTTCCAGTTATCAAACCTAGTTTCGACTTGGCTTCAAACTTATAAAAAATTTTAATCAATACAAACATATCACATTTAGTATCAAGTTATCAAAAAGAATTCCTTAAAAATCTATCAGACTTATAAATTGAACATTCAAAACTTTATACTATCGTACATATTTTCCTATCCTCATTGGTCTGTAGCTATCGATATACAACAACTAATAAATACGATAAAGAAACATAGAATAGTATTGTCTATTAATATTTGAGCAGTTGCTAGATGAAGTAATTTAAAGAGGGAAAGGGGGGGAAAAAACAGAAAGCAGGGAGACTGGGTAATCTTAGATTAAATATTATGAGCAATTATTAATGGGATTTCATGTGAAAGGATCGATGCATGAAATAATACAGTTTTATATATCTTATAGTTAAGTACATATCTCCTGATAGTGCCTTCATTGTTTATTATTTTAATCAAAATAGTCATTTCTTGTTATTGATGTTTACCTATCTTTGAAATAGTATACTTACTCGATTCAAAACTTGTTTATTCAGATAGTATAGATACCTTGGGTTCCCTTATTGTATAATGGCGGAGAAGCATCGCCCCACTGCTTTATGCAGTGTAAATAAAGGAAAAATACAATGATAATAACACAAGGTTATTATCATTTTATTTTTTCCCCTTGTGGCGTCTTTGTGGGGGGGGGGGGGGGCTGCTCTCAGAGCAGGGGGAGGATTGGTTTGCACTCCCTATGTGAGCATGAGTGATTGGCTGGCCCCCTCAGGCCGGCAAAACAGTCATGCACACATAGCATGTTTTCCATGCAGGCTACATTACAGCCTGCGTGGAGAACATGCCCACCCCTCAAGCCCCTGTCTGAGCCGTTGCACGGCGCTCAGACCAATCACAGCGCTGCATTGCAGCATTGTGGTTGGCTGCGGGGAGCGTGGGAGCCCTGGTGCTTCCTGCTTCCTTTTTCCTCCAAGAAGCCAGGAAGTAAGTGATTATTATTTTTTTTAACTGGATCTCCCCCATCACTTCCCCTCCACCACGATCCCAGAGGGCCAGTCAAACAGTCAGGTGCACTCAGGACTGGCAAAACCACTCCTCATCTGCCCTGATCTGAGAGCTGAGCAGGCCCACCCACACGCCCAACCGTAAGGCAGCATGGAAACATAAAATGATTGAAACTCAAAGTTATTAGCATTTTATGTTTCCTTTATTTGCACTGCTTAACAGCAGTGGGGCGACCACTCCACCATAGCAGAGGAGCTGCCACTGCATGCTGAAGTGGTGCTTTACTGAGGTGAGAAACCTTTCCTGGTCCACCCGCCCTGCTCAAACTATCCGCTTTCAGGTAGCTTGATGGCCCAATTAGCAACCCCTCCACACTGTTCCTTTTTGGTGGTTGTCAGTTATATAACCCCACTCTTGCAACCCCTTAACCATGGACATCATTTAGGGCTTGCTAGGGGTCACAGCTGCGACCTCTGCCTTGCCCCTTGCAATCCCTGGCAATGCCTTTGCGACCCTTGGCCTCAGAGTTGGCACAATCAGTATCAGGTACACAGGGGCATCTTTTTCAGACATACATTGGTTGTGGTTCCACTCTCCTTGTTTTCTGTCAATGTTTTATGACACTAATAGTGAATAATCTATTATTTACTATTGGTGAAATAAAGAATGAAGTACAATTAGCTGGAATATGAACCTCATTGTAAGCTATGGTAAGTAAAAAATACTTTTAAATGTATGTTTAGTTAGTGCTTGTGGGTTCGAGTCTGTTTTTGTGAGAGCAAGTATGTGTATGTGTGAATATGTGTGTTCGCGAGTGAAAGTAAAGGTCAAATGGCGTGTGATGTCATTGCCATTGCCCCTGGTATTTTGGTTAGTTGACGTTCTTGACCTTAACAGTTCTCTTTGCACACCCTTGGTGCCTCCTGATCTTTTGCTGCCACTCTATCACACCTCAAGGTGTATCCCCACACAAGGCAGTGGTTACAGCCCCCACTGGAGATACTGTGGTAGGAAATGCAGCCTTTCTGCCATTGCAGGCAAGTTTAACATTGCTTTGCGTAATTGGGCAAAGTCAGGAATCTTCCACCAGAATTTGGCTTTTGCTAAGGATGCAAAAGCCCTTGTTCATGTTAAACCTCGATGTTCATGCAGAAGATGGGTCAAATGTGCTTCAACAGGGTCTTGTAATTTGTAGTTATCACCAGATCCCTGAGAATGGAGAGAGCACATCAACTGATTAGGGAGACAGGACATGGATGATCCGGTTTTGTAATGCTTTTGAGACCTTTCATTATTTTAAGGACTTGTGCTTGGCTTGTAGGCGAGAAGTGATCCAAGGTACATGGGCATAGGGTCCGTGGAATCATAAAACCATGTGTCATTATGGCTGCAAATTAGGGACCAAATGTACAAAGAATTGATTTGCAAAAAGAAGTGGCAAATTGTGTACTGACTTCTTGTGAATCCATTTTGAATTTGCAAATCAACTTGTGTACGTCAGTCTACCAAAGTACCTTTGAGGTGGCTTGTAATTCGACCTACCTCATTACCATTAATTAGGTAGGTAGCAAATTGCGACTCACTCCGACTGGATGACATCACAGGAACGGGGGGCCTGCTGGGGTCAGCAGCTTGGCCGGTGATTGAATTCATATAAAGTATTTTTTTAATGCAGCCCATTTCCTTAAACGAAACAGGGTTTTATTAAAAATATATTGTTTTTTTAAAAATGTTTGCATCAAAGTTGGTAGTGGTCCTCTGCCACACACAAACAAACTTTTTTTCTGAATCATAAAGAGGAATGGATCGCAAGGGAATGCATTCCCATTTGCAAATTGGTTGCCATCTTCTTTTGAAAGTCGAAATCCTGCCAATGGTTTGTGACTAAAACTGCGG
Organism: Lissotriton helveticus; assembly: GCF_964261635.1. Classification (NCBI taxonomy): domain Eukaryota; kingdom Metazoa; phylum Chordata; class Amphibia; order Caudata; family Salamandridae; genus Lissotriton; species Lissotriton helveticus. Next base: position 331,399,413 of record NC_136065.1, on the reverse strand, counting down.
TCGCAGACCATTAAAACATGGCATAACAAATCACTAGCTGTCAAGGACACTCTAAACATGCTCTTTCTAAATCACAACAATTTTTTATGCCTTTCTGAACCCATTTTGTGATTCAGTAACCTGCTATCAGATCACAACATGAGTTTAGTACAATAAAAAACATTTTACCGTCACAAACCTTGAGATTTTGTGAATTACAGGATTTGTAACATCAAAATTGCTTTGTACAGCTGGGCCAAGGGTCCTAGCATTTTTGGCTATTTGCTATCGAAAAAGTTGATTGTGTTGCTACAAAGTAATTGTGTGTGGGCTGTGCTTGGGTTGGAATTAGGGAATGGAAAATAAACATGATGGCAAAGATGACAAGCTTCACAATTGTATGATGCTGAAAATCTGTTACAAAAGTAAAACATCTCAAGTGGGTGCAATTTTTCACAAAGAAATCTGTACTCACTTTTTAAAAAAACGATTATCAGCTTTAAGAAGTTTGTAAAGTTGCTAAAGTTATGGAAATACATACAGAAGTCGACAAATCCCAACTTCTCCAACTTTGAGCATCCCTGGCTTGAGTGAGGGCCAATCAGCATCTTGAAGATGGTGCATAGTTCATTAGGTTTGTTTATCTGCCTCGCTCATTTTCAGTGTTGTCCATTATTTGCTCTGTAGAAGAATCTGGCGCGGTTATTATTATATTTGTGAACCATTTGTTGTCAAATTGGTATTAGCTCTAGTCTTTTGCATAACAACCTGTAGGACTTCATTAAGAGATCATTGGCTTTCTTCTAAAGATTGAAATCGGTATTGTGCATTAAGCCTTATAAAATTGTGAAACCAGTGAAGAAGTTCGGATTTAGGTTTGAGACTTTTTGGAAAGTTGGAAGATAGCAAATATCAAAGAAAGTAATTGTGTGACCAAATACTGAGTTAAGGCATTATGTTGATTACAGGAAGTAATGAGGGCTGCTGTATTTATGCTGGCCTCCAGCATCAAGTGTTACATACAATTATGGATTTATGGCAATTGCAATTTAATTCACATTTTGCTGCAAAATCTGCAGATTTGAACCAAATTTCTAGCTGTAGCAATTAAACCTAAGAAAGCTGCATTTGGAATGCAATGGTGTTCCTGACACTTTTAAAGGTCAATTGGTCACCGTCCGCCTGCTCAGTGTGTTTTTTATCCACTAAATATATGAGCTTAGCCCAGATGGTGTTAATATCCCAATCTTTTGACTAGAGCAGCAAACAAAAAAAAATACTAGTTCAAATGTAATCCGAGCAAGGAATGACTCATTCTTTGTCGTCTCAGTGGTTTGTTTTATTGTTGGACATGGGTATTTAATTCACAGTTTTCATAAACAAACACCTAATTTAAAAGGGAACTCGGAATGTAAGAATCTCAAACCTTTGTATCTCTTTTTAAAACCTGATGCCTTGAATCTGAAAGTGACTCCTAGTGAGAAACTTCAATAATAAATAAGCAATGTGCTACACTTCTGCAGGGCCCTCTCTCATTGGAAAAAGGAGATGCCAGAAACCCTTTCAATTGTGAATTCACAGAATATGCTGAGAGCGAGCTCTAGAACTTATGTCTTAAAAAATAGCTGGGTGTACAGGATAAAAAGGTATCCCTTTTATTTCAAGAAGTGAGTATATGTGGTGTGCTTAGTGCTACAGTGTACTTGCTTTTCGCATCCTCTGTCAGAGGGAGAGCTGAGCTTACTGGAACATGCTGGGCAGGAAGACATCTCTTCTTAAACTGAAGTTACCCTTGAGAAGGCCTTTGTTTGATAAACTGAGCAGTTGACCTATGAGTCGAGTAAGTTTATTCTTGAAACCACAACCACGGACTCGACTGTTGATGAAATATTAAATCCTATTTGATATGGTGTAACACACCCAATATTGCGTAAACATGTGCTGAACTAAATGCTGGAGCGAATCATACTTTTCATTTTATATGCACATTTCACAGAGGAGAAACAGCTATATTGTTTTGCCCATTCACAGATTGGCCTCTTTGCTGGGAATTTGAAGCCGAAATCCGTTTTCAGCAAACCATGATTGCACTATGAGAGGAATGTGTTATAGTCATAAGTACTTGGTCTGTGTGCTTTAATGTGCTGCTGTGTATGCACTGCACTTGAACAACCTCTTTGCCACCATTCCAACCTTCACGCATCTAGTAGCCAGTGATAGACGTTAGTATGCAGAATACATTTTGAAATGAGTGTGTCTAAAAAAGGACAGGGTTATGTTAAAAGCACACTAAATAAGTTCTGCCAGCAACCATTCACATGTGTTGTGGCCTACAGGAGCATGATGAGAGTTCTTGAGAACCTGGTGCCTTATGGAGACAGTGACCGGGAGATCTGTGGGAGCCAGTTGCAACCAGGGCACAAGTCCTATAAAAAGAAGTGGGGGGACGATGAAGTCATAACAGGAAGTGACGTCATGAAAAATGGCTTGCACCATCAGACTCATTGCCTCCCCTCGCTCACCCCTTAGATGCTATTGCATCAGAGAAGCTAGCGCGTGAGCAGCTTTCTGAATGAGCTCCGATCTCGCCCCAGAGAGGTCAAAGCGTGAGTGTGTGGCTCCATTTGCTCTAGTTATCGAGCTCCCGGTAAAATAAGTGGGGGGACGCCGTCCACCCACGTGGTACCCCGATGCGAGCCCTGGTTGCACCACTTGACGTGAATTACCAATGTCGGAGTAAAGTAGGTGTGGCCTGTTCTAGAGTCTGGCAGATGGCTTACTCCGTCATTACCCTCTTTACACATGCATTATATCCTAAGGAACTTGTAATAAGGCGGATAGAATGGCCTTCACGCTTGTCATGGAGTTCCCATCCTCCAAACTCTAAATCAGGCCGCTGGGCTTTATTTGGAACTCGGATCTCAGCATTAAAACATACATCAACACAATAACCAGACAGAAACCCCATCAGCTGCGCAGGGTGCTTTGTTTCCTGCCCGTGGAGACTCCTAGGGTGGTGTTGGTTCTGGCACTGCTTACCTCCACTCCGGATTGTGGGATGTCTTTTATGGGACCTCCTTGAAGTGCAGCTGCAGCGTCTGCAAAGAGCCCAGGATGCAGAAATCCACCTCATCTGTGGACTGAGGAACATGGCTCTCCTCTGCTAACAGTGGGCGCAAGGTTAGTTTTGAAATCCTGACCCTTGTTTTGAAGGTCATACAAGGTAAGAGATGGTTCCACTTAGCGCATGAACGGTGTTGGTGATGCCCTGCTGTCAGCTGATCTAGACGACCATGTTCTCCCATCCCAGAAGCTTGGCGGCTCTTTGCCCAAGGCTCTGAAACTCCTGCCAACCCATTTCAAGCTGAATTATATCGGCATGTGTGTGGCACAACAAGGGCACTAAGGCTTGCGTGGCCCCTTCTGAAACACCCACATAAATACAGCGGGCATATTTACAATGTCTGGCGCATCTCTGCAAATCAGCAGGGATGCGCCAGAACAGAAGTGTCACGCAATCCCCCCTTGCGCCACCATGGATGCGTCACATTTACAATGTGGTGCACCATGGTGCAAGGAGGGGCAGATGCGTGACGCATCATGTTGCGTACGGGTGGCGCATTGCTGAAGTCGCATCGCATGCACGACGCAACTCCTGCAATGCACAGGGGCCGCCCATACTTAACGTGGTGCATCACTCCTTACGCCTGCTTCAAGCAGGTGTAAGGGTTTCACGCAGCAGCTTCGTAAAACTGACTCAGTGAAATCTTGTAGATTTCACTGCGTCAGTTTTACGGGGCTTTTCTGCGAGGGAACGCCCACCCTGCGACAGTACGCCCACATGAAACCTGACGCAGGTTTCATGTGGCGCAGGGCTTTACAACGTGACGTATCTGCCTAGATGCGTCACGTTGTAAATAAGTCGCAACGTGACGCATGGTGTACGCTGCCACTGAGTCACAAAAGTGATGCAATGGTGGCGTAAACGTGTCCAAGGGGCTTGTAAATCTGCCCCCGCATATTTTGCACCAGGTAATGGGAAGGGGACATTCTATCATTTGCATGGGGGCAGGTCTTGTGCAAATGAGGAAAGGCCTTGCAATTGTGTCCGTGCCCTAAGCGGAGGGCACACTGGCTATCGGTAGGTGCACTGGCTGTGCACTACTTAGGAAGTGGCTCAGTGTAAGTGTGCCAAGGATATGAGTAAAGTCATTTCCTGCTCTCAAAAGGCAGACTGGTCCACCATGCCGTCACTAATGTACTCTCTCTAGCGTGGTCGGAAATTTAGGAATTTGTCCTTGCGATGGAATAAACAGATACTTCCGGTCTCCCCTCCTGGGGCCTTGCAGTCAGGGCCTTGGGACAGCTCAGTGAAACAGAGAGCAGGCTACTCCACTGCCTAAATATGGTTATGTGTCACTTAAGAAATCTATACACATTTTTATCGCCATGGTAATGACCAGGTTTTGTATTCTTACCGGAATACACAAATACGTTCCTCACAGGAGGAATGTATAATTTTTTCTTGCTCTAGATAACAGCGCGTTTTGAATTGTTTCTTCCCTGCTTTAAATTCAACCCTATCTACCTGCAGAGTTTAAATCATAGTTGAGGGCAAAACCATCATAGACAGGGGCTTGCGGCAGGCAGGAATTTTAATGCTTCACACAAGCTTTTAAAAGCCTATAAACGGCTCTAGCGAGTAGGCAGGAAATTAAAACACCCATAGGGCTTTAAGTGGGCCGGGTCCCTTCTGGTCTCTGATCTGGTCGTCTCTAAAAACGGACAATGAAACGGGTCCCTATTTGGTCCGTTTTTCGTGCCCCTAACTATACTTGTTAAAACACTGACGTTTTCTGATCAGTGAATAAAAAAAATGTCATTCCGCGTCTGAGAATTAGTTGGTTTATATTTCACGTTTTACTTAAGTCTGCATTCCCTTCTATTTCCAGGCTGTTGTATTTCTGTATTTTGTTCCCCTGTAGCATATAACTCGTGTATATATCATACTTTGAACTGAGTCACACCTAGGTGTGCACAATGGCCACGATTGAGAGCGCTGAGGCTGAAGGCTGTGTGAGTGTCTCTCTGTGCCTGCCAGTGGGTCAGAAAGGTGTTCAGAATGCATGTTCATCCAATCCTTGGCCTCTCTGCAGAGCTCACACAGCAATGGTCACATATTTCAGTTTCAATTGTGATACTTTGCAGGATTCGGAGTGTGAAGGAGGTACACAGTTGTCATAATTTTGGCAAGGCAAAAGTAAAATAAAATGCAGTGTTTACAGCTGAGTGGGTGCATTGTGTTTGTGGGGGGGGGGGGTGAAGTGAAGGAGATGCATTCGAGAAGGAACGAAAAGAGGGCGCTGAAGTGCACAGAAATGTGGTGCAAGATTCACACAGCTAACGAGGATGAACAAACCCAATAGTCCTGGCTGGTTTTATGTGTAAGTTGTTGTGTTATATACCTGGTTGTAGCAACAGAAAGCTGAGAGAGACACCAAAATACTGGTTTGGTGGCACACTAAGGAAATCACAGAAATTTCTTTGACATGTTTAAAGCCATGCTCTTAATTACATAGACCGTGTTTCTTTTTAAACCATCCTCTTTTTCATCCCACTTAAAGCCCTGATAAACACCCACTTTGAACCAAAGCTCTGATGGCACCAAGCAAGCGAAGCAGGTGAGCCCAGCCCTCCCTAGGACTCCCTTGTCTCTTCCATCCAAGCATCTATCTATTCATTCTTTCACCCTTCCTTCCACCTGCTGAAATCCACAATTTCACCTTTACATTGTGTCATATGTTCATTCTTTCATCGACCATTCAATTTTTCACCATTGCATCCATCCATGGTATTCTTCATTCATCCATCCATCCATCAACTACGTGCGCACACATCCATCCCTATATCCATCCATCCAACCACACATCTATCATTTAACTTACTCCTCCATAAATAAAGCCTTTCATCCATCAATTGATCTTTTTGTCCATCAACCAATCCACCCATCCTCTCAGATTTCCATTTACTCTGCCATCCATCCATCCATCCATCCATCCATCCATCCATCCATCCATCCACCCACCCACCAATCTCTTAGATTTGTATTCACTAGGCTATCCTTTCACACAGTCATCCACCCATCATTTTACCCACTAATCTATCCATCCTTTCATCAACCCATCACTTTACCCACACTATCCTTTTACCCATCCATCTTTCACCCACCCATCTACCCATACTGTCACCCACTCATCCATCCATCCTCTCCTTCACTCTTCCACACACTCATCTATCCCCTCATCCACAGTTCTTTCCCTTTCCTATCAACCCATATTTCTTCCTCCCTTCCTTCCAGAGCGATAATGAGATTTTGTCTGACAAGCTGCAGACAGAAGAAGGCCATAGACAACTCTACTCCAGCTCCTAAAGCGGGATGTTCAGGATGTCTCGGGTTCTTTTCAAAATTTCATACGCATCCCACTGAGCTCTCACTTAGGGCCCAATGTGTGCGAAGTGGAGTTCTACTCAACCCTTAAATTACTCAACACAGCCTGTTTTCAAGTTTTGGGGCACTTACCACTTGGTAAGTACCATTACCGCAAGGTGAGGTATTTTCTACACTATGGGCCCAGGCTGGCACGGGGTGCCCCCCCACCCCAACATCCATGCACTATGTGCCAGGCACCACAAGAGGCCTGGCACACAGTCCATGGATGTTTGAGAACTGCTGGTTTGCACTGCGGCGTGCACTGCAGCACTTCCTAGGGCCGCAGTAGAAGCCGCAATGGAAAAGAGCAGTTTTCCAACCACCTGCAGGGCAGTCACATTGTAATCAGGCAGGTGAGGCCGCCGAAATATAGTCGGTCGGACACCTGCCTGAGGCAATAGAGCACCATTGTAATGAGGCCCTTAATGTTTACTATTTCAATTTTCCTTTTTGAAGATAGCCCATTACTAGCTACATCCAAAACCTTCAAGTCAACATTAAAGGCCACATGTATACAAACTATAAATTGAGATTTCCACATTTTATTCCAAGACCAGCGGCTCCTATTATGCTTCTCTTTTTATTAGACAGCAGCAGTCAAGAACTTAAAATAGTACAAGACCCATGAGGCTTAACCCCTTCCATGCTGATGACGGCCCCCAGCTGTCATGCATCACTTTGGGCATGTGCTGATGACGACTGGGGGCCGTCATGAACCCGCCCACTCATTAAAACGGCCGCACAGGCGCAGAATCGCAGCCGCGCCCAAGGGGTTAAAGAACACTAGCCACTGGGAAAAGGAAACACAGTATGCTTCAAGACCAATAGAATGCCGCTGTCCGCGCGACCCGCAGGGGAGCATGGGCGGGGCAGCGCCCTAGTCCCACACGACGCGCAAACTCAGCTTGGCAACGCCCCTCCTGGCGCCCACCTCCAGATTCTAACAAGGGGAGGTCTCAATTGGGAGGAGGGGCGCCCCTCTGGTATTTAGGTTCCCAGCACCAGTGCTCGGCCTCTTTCCCGTCCTTCGGCTCTCCTGGCTCTGCGCTGTTCCCACCCTGAACCCTGACCCAGCAGCAGAGCGGCGGTGCGAATTGGTGAATAATTTAATGGTCTAGTTTTGTGTTGCAGGCGGAGTCACAGGGCGATCTGGAAGCAGACGGACAGTAAGGGTACCTCTGTGGCAGAATGGTACAGTAAGGGTACCTCTGCCTGGCACAGTAAGGGTGCCTGAGCCAAGGACCTGGAGCCGAAGGAGGTTCCGGGAAACCGCGACGGCGCCCCGTTAGTCCTTCGGGCGGTCGGGGGGCCTGAACCGACCGGGGGTGTGCCCCATCGCCCCGCCCTGACAGGGGGGGCGGGGCGGGAGTATAACAAAGTGGAATAAAGGCACCGTCAGAGCATCGTCTCGCCGTGCAAGATGGCTCCTTAGGCAAGCGGGACAGCGAGGGGCTGCCTGCTTTGGATCGCCTGTAAGATGACCCACCATAATAAACATCATACCATACTTGTGTTGTATGAAATAAACCTGCAGCAGTTCTTTCCCATAAACATGCCTCCTGAGTTTCTGTTGGGAAATGTAAGTGTGTATTGCAAGCGGGGTGAGCGCATGGCGGTGTGGGCACTATGACTTTATCATGTAAATCCCATTAGCTTAACAGCGCACAGCCCTCTGTTCTTGCTGCTTGCAGTCAAGATAAGTACTCCATATTTATTAATTCTAGAACATAACATGGTATTGCTCGATACGAATAAGCTTATGTTTGGATAATTTATTCTTACTGTTTGGTGTTTCTTTCTATGCAACTGTATTCTGTTTTGCTGGTGTCTAAGCACCCGTGGCAGCGCTCTATGTCGTGCGTGGCTCGCGACCGCTATTTTGTGGCACACTTCTTCTTAATCTCATCAGCGCTCCTTCATTGCTGCCATCTGACAGTTAATTTGCAGTATATCTTCCGCTTGCTTCTTGAAATATTTTTAGAACCCCACCCGTATTACATGTTGCTCCGGGCATCGTCTCTGCGCCAGACACAGAGTTGAGCCACTCCCAGGGGACGCAGCCTTTGTTCCCGCCTCTTCGGGTTTCTCTCAGCTCCTGATTTAAAGTGCCCATGCCCTATGGGAGGGAATCTTTTTCTCATCCTCCCACTGTGAAATAAACACATTTTCTGGCTAATTCTTTTTTTTAAAATTAATATTGGGAACTTGTTTTCCCTAATGATGGAGATAGATAGCTCTCCATTATTCTTTGGTAATGAAGAACAAGGGGAATCATTCAAAAATGACCTGAATGATTTTATTAATTCATCTGTTGAACCAGCTGTGGCAGCTTCCATAGATAAAATGTCAAAAAAAGATCAAAAAGTCAGTGGTGAATATAATGTCTAAGACTCTTTCGGCCCATTCTGTGGGGAAAAGAAGAAAACTAAAAACTATGCCATTACCTACATCGTTAAAGAAGTTGCAAGTAGCTACTCCCATTCCTGAGGTTGCACTTCTGACGAGTGAGGTTTCCTCACACAAGGCTGTGGTCATGTATCCTCTCAGGCCTCCTAATAAGGAGGATAATATTAAGACACCTTCCAAATGCAAAGTAAAATCCAAACATATTCAGGGGACGTTATCAAAACTTATCATTTTTCTGATCTTTGATACTGATGACCATATGGGTCATCCAGATGCAGACAATGATAAAGATAATTTTGGGGCCATTGATACTTTTGCTTCCCTTCCACCTAAGAATTCCAAAGTGCTGTCTCCTTGCATGGCCTTTTTGTGGAAAAACTGCCCTTGATGCAGAAGGGATTCCTATGTTTGATCCCAGTCTTTTACACCAACTCAATTCAACAGAATGGTTTCCCACTGATGAGTGGGAGATTACATTTCCTCTAGGATGTGTTTACCTTTGGACAAACAAACCAGGGCCAAACTCAGATATGAATGCCCTGGACCATCGTTATCTTCAAATATTATTTCCAGACCTGGCATTGACCCTACTTTGCTTGCTTTCTTTTGTAAATTTGGCAAAGACCCGCTCAAAGGAGAAGATAAAGCCTGGTCAACTTGCCAGGACAAGTTACTTGACATTATTGGTCCCCCGGCCCATATTTTTGATATAGCAGAAGAAGCTAGACTAGACAACAACACAATTGATCCAGAGGACGTCTTTGTGGGTCCAGAAGGCATTTTGCTTACTGGGAAATACAAATGCTGCTATCACCCACGAGCGGAGAAAAGCCCTCCTACTGAAATTAGATTCTAAATTGGTGAATCTTGCTACCTTGGATCCTGGCATCAAGGCAGAGGAACTTTGGTTTTGGAACTCGTTCATTAAAGAACTAAGAAAATATGTAATAACTTTCACTTCCATAGACAAGGCTCAACAATCTCTTTAAAAAGTGTTTCACAATGGGTTTTTGCCAGGGTTGGTAGAGGCAGGTGCCGCTTTACAGGCCAAAACGATCACAGCCATGGATCCATAAGCTCCTGCAATTCCAACTCCTATTCCAGTTACCAAGAACACACACCTCAGTTTTACCCCCAGAGAAGCTGAGGCTGTCAAGTTTGTGGACAAAAGATCTTCAGAGCCAACATACAGTCAGGTGAGTCATTTTTCTGGCCAACCTCCTATAGGAGGCAGCCTCTGATATTTTCACGAAAAGTGGGAAACTATAACTGCAGATCCTTGGGTTTTAAATACAATACATGGGTATGTTATAGAGCTTTAAGCAACGCCTTCCCAGACTGTGTTCCCTTCTCCTCCAAAGTTTTCTTCAAGAAAGTCCAACTTGATGTCTCAGAAAATTCAGTCTCTCTTACAAAAGCAAGCAATTAAAAGTTCTAACCCAGATCCCCTAGTTTTCCCGAGTTCTCTTTTCCTAGTACAAAAGAAAAAAAAATGAGACCTGTTATCAATCTCAGACTTTCAATCAGTTTGTTGTTTACTGTCATTTCAAGATGGAAACAATATTACATCTCAGGGATTCTTTGCTTCAACATGACTGGATGGTAAAACTCCATTTGCAAAATGCATATCTCTCAATTCCCATTCATCGAAGTCACAGGAATTTTCTTTAGTTCCAAAGGCAGGGTCAGACATTTCAGTTTTCCTCTCTCCTCTTCGGACTCTCTTCAGCACTGTGGTGCTTCAGAGAACTGATGAAACCAATAGTCATACATCTCAGAGCTCAAGCTATCAGACTTAATATTTACCTAGATGATATTCTTTTAATATGCCAAAACTGTCAGACTCTAATATATCATCTGCAAATCACCTGTTCTTTTCTTTCAGAGTTAGGTTTTCTTATCAGCACAGAGAAATCAGTACTTCTGCCATCAAATCAGATAACCGCAGCACCAATCACAACACTCAATACAGCGTTGGAAAGGGCAGTTGCAGCAGAAGGACATAGGCTAGGCAGACGCCCACCATATACATTTAAAAGGTAAAAGAACCGTGCCAGCAAAGTAGTCCCTTGTGGGCGTGTCTGCGTTGTGCTGTGGGCGTGTGCTGGGGGCGTAACAAACGCTGGGGGCGTGTGGTACCTTCCGCCCTTCATGCCATGTCTCATATCGTGTGCTAATCCCACCCTGCTCACTTTAAATACCCCTGCACCCCATAATCATAACCCACCCGTACTCCTTAAAATACCCCAAACAACCTTAAACACTAACCCATCTTAACCCTATAAATATACCCGGTACCCCAAAACCCAAACCTATCCCTAAACCCTATAAATACCCCTGTACCTCAAAACCCAAACCTACCCCTGAACCCTATAAATACCCCTGTACCCCAAAACCCAAACCTAGCCCTGAACCCTAAAAATACCACTGTACCCCAAAACCCAAACCTATCCCTGAACCCTAAAATACCCCTGTACCCCAAAACCCAAACCTAGCGCTGAACCCTTAAAACACCCCTGTACCCCAAAACCCAAACCTACCCCTGAACCCTAAAAATACCCCTGTACCCCAAAACCCAAACCTAGCCCTGAACCCTTAAAATACCCCTGTACCCCAAAACCCAAACCTACCCCTGGACCCTAAAAATACCCCTATACCCCAAAACCCAAACCTACCCCTGAACCCTAAAAATACCCCTGTACCCCAAAACTCATACCTATCCCTAAACCCTAAAACTACCCATGTACCCCATAACCCAAAACTATATCTGAACCCTTAAAATACCCAAGCACCCCAAAACATATACCTCAGTACCCCAAAACATATACCCCTAAACCCATACTTACCTTATCCAAAGATTTAAAAAAACATGCTTTTACCATTCATGCATTTACAACAAATATAGTTGTAAATGTATGCGTGGTTAAAGCATATAAAATGTAATGCCATGCGTTATAATGGCATTGCGGAGTCATGGTTCTTTCGTAATGAAAGCATGTGGAGTGATGGTATGCGGAAAGAAAGTTGCGGAATAATGGGTGTTTACCCTCCCCCGGTAAGTACATTGGTGGCACGGCGGCCCACATCTCCAGCATCATACTCATATTTTTTCACCACCCATTTGAAAAATGCACAGGTCTCTCTCATTGATGTCTAAACAAAAAGAGAGGTAGGGAGAGTAGAATGACACTCTTATTCCCCGGTAATAGCTAACAAACAAAAGAAGAGTGTCCAATGCTTTATATTATATATAGGCTGTCCGGAATTCGGTTTAAACCGAATGTACTCGAAAATACCCTACCGGCTGAAAATCAGCTGACCTTGTTTAAACCGAGTGTCACTGATGGATGTATGACGTTACAACGCAGGCTATTACAATGCCTGCCTTTACAACGCGGTTTTTACATCGCAGTCCTTTACAACGCATAGCGCTTTGGGGTGCTGGATAGTGAATAGTTTAATTTACTATTCCAACTCCAGTCCCCGTGGACACTAGGGAAGGTTATTGGATAGTAAATTAACCTATTCCCTATCCTAGAGCGCCCCCCAGAACAATGCGTTGTAATGGTTTGCGTTGTAAAAGTTGCGTTGTAATGGTAGTTCGTTGTAAAAGTTTAGTTGTAAAGGCTGTTTACCATCACTGATTTTCTTATTTGTTGCACCATTTGTTGCACCTTTTGGCCACTTGGTGGAGCCAAAGCAGTACAATGGACCCCCGATTGAAGTTCACATGGCAGCAGCAGTGGAGTTATGTGCAGGAGAGGGGGTAACGACGTGTGATAATGGTAGGGCGGAACTGTTGTCTGGGGCTGGCTTGATGGGGGTTATAAATGGGCAGAGAAGTGGGAAGGGCACAGCGGGGATTCAAGTGCCATTCATAGGTGTGGGATGGGTACTTAATACGGCAGGGGGGCGAGAAACGTTTGGGGTAGGTGTAACGCTCGTGAGGGAGAATATTTCTCGGGATGCTGGAGGCTCAGTGCAGATCAATGGGGCCCGCTGTACAACAGCAGGCAATAGCGGAGACCAAGGGGAAAAGCGATGCGGCCCTATGCGCAGAGCGGCTCAACATAGTGATCCTGGGCAGATAGGTTAATGTCCTCAGGCGATCACAAACGAGGTCTTTGGCCTGGGGGTCAAGCACTGACTGGTGGGGGGAGAGCTTCAGTGTGGAGTCGAGTTACAATTTCAGAATCGGATTGATGGGCTGACAGAGCGGGTGCGAATGAGAGCAGCGAGAGGGGATGCAGGAGGCCCATTTTAGGAGTTGTGCACATCGTAATTGGGCACAGGAGCACAAGGTGGTTACGCAAGGCAATAGTAGTAAATGAGGGAGGCGAGGGGGGCCGGGGCTCAGACCTGCTGACTCAGGAGCAGGTGAGTTAAGTTTGAATCTCGATGTAGCTCAACATCCTGTGAGCCTGGGGGGATGATATATATCCCAGAGTACTGCAAAGGATGTATTTGTAATGGGGTGACGCAACAGGGGCAGCAAAACACTTCAATATCAGAGGCGGGTTGGAGGGAGACAAAGCGTGTAAGTGGGGGTGGCTCGTTTCACCGGGTTAAGACAGGGCAGATAGGGGTCTAATTACTAAGTTAATGCAGGGAACCAGGTTTCCACGGGGAGGTTTTTGTAAGGTAAGAAGAATGGAGTCTGGCCGGTTCGGATCCATTACACCTACAATGAGCCAGGGCTATTGGCTTAGTCAAATGGTTGTCAGTAGCAAAAGATAAATAAGCAGCAACCACGGCTTTGTTTATATAATATTGAAAATGCTTCCATGATAAATTGATGAGACACTGAAAGATCTAGAACGAGTCTCGTTGAAGTTACATTAAATGCTTTGAGCAGTGGCACTGATGCAGAGATAAAAAAAAAAATCGCCATGAGGGTGAGAGCCCAATAGAGAGGCGCCTGAGCACCTGATTTAAGAATTGCCTGTGCCCTCTGGATGTAGCCCTCTGGCAGTGTTATCTACTTGCCGGGCATGGGGAGGTCATGAAATTGCCATGTTGAAAGCACTGAAGTGCAAACTTCCCACGCTGCTCTTCACTGTGCGTTAAAACTGATTTGTAGGGCAGATTCAGTGCTTGGGTGTTTTTTCTCAGATTTCCAAAAAATGCTATCACTGAGTAGAGAAGATAGGCTCCTGTTTTTAAATAAAAAGGGCATGTCGTGCTGACTTCCCCATTCAGAATATATCTCGAAGGAGCGGCGCAAGCCTCTCACGGTGGCCACAGCTGTGCTTGCATACCTGCTAAGTAAGGTAAAGGTGAGCATGGACCCATAGCCTTTTTCTTTTTCACTCCAGATTTTCCGGGAATTCACTTTACACAAACATCAAATATCACCCATCGGTTTCAAACTCCGAAAGGTAAAAAATACTTTTGAAGGTGCATTTATTTTTGTTCCAGAGAATTAGATTACATTTTTAACTCCTGACAGGAGCAGATTTCTCAATTAATCGCCAAAGGCCACCTTCATTAAAAAAAAACTTGTTTTTAGGTCGGAAGGCCGTGGCAGAGCAGGGTAAGACGATGGGAGGGAGGGTAACGAAGATACAGTGCCATCAGATGAGGAGGGAGGGTGATGGTGGGGGGGATCGGCGCTTCATAGCAGGCACAATGATGGGCAGGAGGGACCATAGGGCAAGGTTGTCTGTTCTCCGCCCTCGAATCGACTGCTGGGCTGGCTCCAACTCGGATGCAGGGTGGATTCAAGGAGCCGCTGGTTTCCTTGGATAGCGGTTTCGGGTCCAGCCTTTATTCCCCAGCTTTCATCCTTCTGAGACTAATTATATAAGTTACAACTCGTTGCCAATAACCACAGTGCCTACGGTGGCGCGCAAGGGGACTTGTCTGGGGAGGGATGAAGGGGCGCACTACAGGGAGAAATGCAAAGGAGGCTGGAGGTAGTTTGCGCAGGTGGTGGGGGAGCGGGTGGTCACCTTCATGAAAGGGGGGGGGTCTCCTGTCACGAGGCAGTAAGGACACAGGGGGATGATGCTGGAGATGGAAGGAACAGTCGGTGGTACGCTGGTGGGCACACAGGTGGCGGAGCGTGCAATAATTTGAGTGTCTGGCATGGCAGCAGCGAAAAGATTACATATGGCTAATTGTGCCCCCTCTGTTGACAGACAAGGAGCAAGGAAGATTGTCTGGGTGGTGCCAGTGCTACACAGGGAGAGTGGGGGTGTAATGTTGGGCTGCATAAGAGGCTAATTTGGCCTATTGGCGGCACCGTTCATTGGGGGTACACGTACAAGGAGACCAGCAGTTAGGCCAGGGTCCGCGATAACGTAGATAGTTCTCCTCCCGCAATAAATCAAAGGTTGCACACATCCCAAAAAAAATAAAATATGCAGCAAAAAGCAACTGTTAAACCTTACTCTGGTTATGCAGAAGTTGCCTTAATGAAGCGCCAAAGTGTTAGACATTCCAAATTATATTTGATATTTTATAAAATATTTTAACTCTAAACATTTCTGCTCTAGTGTCAACCCCAATCCCCATGCGTTTTCAAATGCAGCAGGCTGCTAATACATGTAGGACTACTGTGCTGGTTTTGTTAGACCTGCATTTGTTAGGTAAAATGCACCTCATCACTATTATTGATGGGAAAACAAGCAACTTCTGGACTCTTTGTTGTGGCAGAAATTGTATGATCACATTTTTCAATTCAGTTTGCTCTTGTCTTTCGTTATTGTGAATCGTCTGTCTTCCAAAGATTGACTGAAGAAGTATTGCATAGTGTACTACAATAAGTTTGACTTGTAAAAATATATTTGAACCTCATATACACTGTACGTACACTGTCTACATACCATGCATCAGTGAAGAAAGCAAGTAATAATAAAAGCAAAGCGTTCCATAAACACCGGTAAAACACTGTTTCTGCTGTTTTTTATGGTGCAAAAATGGGTAACCACTGAAAAGCACTGTTTTTGTAAGGTATTGAAATCACTGGAAAACACTGAAAAAACACCACCAGAATTTTCCAAAAATAGAAACTGAAAACAGGAAAGCCTAATTATATAAGATCACAAGAAGGAGCAAACAAACGGCTTCACTTGAGTGGGTTGGTGAGTTCAGGTAGTGTTGTGTAAAGAAAAATAACTAGTGAGTGGTGAATGGTTAAAAAATAGTCCGTAGTGTATCAAAATAACTTTATTTAAATGATCACTAAGGATAGGATTTAAATTTATGTGTTGGAAATTTTGTCCACAATTAGTTGAGTGGTAGTTTCCTAAATATCAGTCGACATGTTTCAGCCACGAAACGGTGTAATTTTACCTGGCATTCATCAGGACTCTGCGTGTGCTAAACCCTGGTGGAATGGACGCGCTAAGGCCCACCCTTACCTAGGGGCGTGAAAGTGAAAATTAACAAAAAGGTGAAAAGTGCAAAAAAATTAGGAAGGGAAGAATGTCTTCCTAATTACTCCTGGTTTAGGAGACTTCCAGCTTAAGGGTTTCTGCACCTGTAAATGAAAATGACAAGGACATACAGAAAGGACATGTGTACTGGGGGTTGGTGCGGACCGGAATAACAGGCTTGGAGGCCGTATATACTTGGCTATGTTAGCGGTTTTATTGAAAGTACACAAACAGGATGCTGAAGATGGTAGGTGACCGGAATCCGTAGAGCCTCTCCAGTCTCTTCCCAGGTCAAAGGGGTCTTCTGGGCGTCTTCGGGTCGTCAGGGAGGGGTCCGGTGTAGTCTCGGAGGGAAACAGAGAGACAGGGCGGTTAGTCCTTTTTGGCTAGGACCGTCAGAGCACTCTCACCAACACCCGGGTTGTGATGGGACGAAGATGACTGTGAGGACGGGGACAGAAAAAGGTAGGCTCAGAGGGAAGGGGGAAGAGAAGGGAACGGGGAAGAGCGTGCCACAGTGAGTGAAGGGGGGGGACTATGGTACAAGCTATGGGTGCAGGAACACTACTAAATATATATATATACAGTGAATGAGTGAACTATCGGTGCTCAGGGCTTCTATACAGGTATTTACATATAACTACAGAGGGGCACGGAGAAAGGTGACAGTGTACTCACGTGCCCCGCCGCAACTCTCCAGTGAGTCGCGGCCGCTCTCCAGCCACCTCCTGAGGACTCCACCACTCCTCGGTCCAGACGTCCTCCGCTTCCTCATCGTCGCTCCTCACACTCCTTCCGCTCTCCGTCTCTGGTCCACTACGTGCTGTCTCCTGCCACGAGTCCGCTACCTGGAACGCTCTCCTCTCTTTGTCGCCGGCTTTTCTGCTCCTCTGGCTGATGACGGGGCGGGACTTCCGGGTTCACTGGAAGCCGCTTCCGGGTTCACGCTCTGTCTTGCCGGTCTGTCAGGTACCTGCAGGGAGAAAAAGAAAGGAGGAGTCCTGGTCGTCAGGGACGCAGGAGGGTTAGTGTTCGTGGATCCCCTGCCCGGGCGCCGCCCGGCCGAGGTGAGTGGTGCTCCCCTTCCACATCCCCTTTCCCTAGCTGTCTTTCTTGTAGGGGAGGTAGGTGGGGGATATCGAGAGAGATAGTCTGCGTTGCCCTGTTCGACCCCTTTCCGGTGTAATGTCTTGAAGCGGTATGGTTGCAGGGATAGGAACCACCGGAGCACACGGTCATTATGTCCCCGGTTTCGTGCCATCCACTCAAGGGGGGCGTGATCTGTATAGAGGATGAATTCGCGCCCCTCCAGATAATAACGAAGGCTCTCTATGGCCCATTTAATGGCCAGTGCTTCTTTTTCCACTACCGCGTAATTCATTTCCCGCGGAAAGAGCTTTCGGCTGAGGTAGAGGATAGGCCTCTCGATCCCTTCTTGGTCTTTTTGGGACAGAACAGCTCCCAGTCTCTGCTCTGAGGCGTCTGTTTGCAGGATAAAGGGTTGGTTGTAATCGGGGCTGATCAGAACGGGCTCTGATACCAGAGATCGTTTGAGGTCCTGAAAGGCCTGCCACATCTGCGGAGTGGGGTGTTGTAGCATGGCCTCTGTTCGGGTGTTTTTCTTCAGGAGGTCGGTCAAGGGGACTGCGGTTTGGGAAAAGTTGGGGATGAACCTCCGATAATACCCTAATAGTCCAAGGAAGGCACGGAGGTCTTTTTTGGTTTGGGGGAAGGGGATGGTTTGGATGGCTTTTATTTTGTTGTCCTGAGGTCGGATTACGCCCTCCCCCAGTAAGTACCCTAGGTATTGCACGGATTGGGCAGCTAGAGTGGTCTTAGCGGGATTAATGGTAAACCCGAATTCCCCCAGGGAGGTGATGACTCTTTTTAGGTGGGGCAGGTGCTCTTGCCAGTTGTTGCTATATATGACGATGTCGTCCAGGTAGGCTCCTGCGTATTGGGCATGGGGTTGTAGGACAATGTTCATGGCCCGCTGGAATGTCGCAGGGGCCCCATGAAGCCCAAAGGGCATGACTCTAAATTGGAACAGGCCGTCCGGTGTGGAGAATTCTGTTTTCTTCTTCTCCTCGCTTTTCAGGGGGATCTGCCAGTATCCCTTGCAGAGATCCAAGGTGCTAATGTAGCTGGCTCTGCCTATCCGTTCGATCATCTCGTCTACTCTTGGTAACGGATAAGTGTCAAAGCTTGAGACTTTATTGACCTCTCGGAAGTCAATACAGAATCTCGTGGAGCCATCGGGTTTGGGGACGAGGACGATGGGCGAGTTCCAACTACTGATCGATGGCTCTATGATGCCCATTTGCAACATTTGTTTCGTCTCTTCCCGGATGATGGTTCGGCGGGCTTCGGGTATTCGGTAGGGCCGTTGTCTCACGGTCTTTCCGGGTTCTGTGTGTATTGCATGTTCTATGACTGTTGTGTGCCCAGGCAGAGAGGAAAATACCACTTGTATCGGAGACAGGGTGGTCCGCAGCTCCTGTCGTTTGTTTTCGGGTAGATCCGGGTCCACACAACCCTCGAACAGTAGGGTTTCTTGGCCACGTATACTGGCTAGTACCGGTTGGGGGCCCTCCCACCTCTTTAAAAGGTTAATGTGGTATATTTGGGTTTGGTTGCGGGTGTGGTCCAATTCGATTTCGTAGGTGACCGGAGTCACTTGTCTCGTTACCGGATACGGCCCTTGCCACTGTCCTAGCAACTTGTGATCGGAAGAGGGGATAAGGAGCAGTACCAGGTCACCGGGAACAAAGGATCTCGCCTTGGCTCCTCGGTCGTACTGACGTTTTTGGGTAGCTTGGGCAGTCAGCAGGTTTTGCCTCACTATTTCCCGGATCTGACCCTGGTGGGTTTTAAGATTAGCGACATATTCTGGTAGGGGTCGTGTACGATCAGGCTCGGCCTCCCATGCCTCCCGGGCCATGTCTAAGAGGGTCCTGGGGGCCCTCCCGTATAGGAGTTCGTAGGGGGAATATCCGGTACTGCTCTGGACCTTACATCGAATGGCAAAGAGGGCTAAGGGCAACATTTCCTCCCAGCGACGACTCTCCAACCCCAGCAGCTTCTTGAGGGTGGTTTTCAGGGTGGCATTATAACGCTCCACCAGCCCGTCGGTCTGAGGGTGGTAGGCCGAGGTCCTTATTTGTTTGTTGCCCAATTGGGTACACACTTGGCGCATGAGGGATGAGACAAACGGGGTGCCCTGGTCTGTCAATATCTCACGGGGAAAGCCCACCCTAGTAAAGATGGTGATGAGAGCCTTTGCTATATTCTGGGTGGTCGGGTGGCGTAAGGGAATGGCCTCAGGGAAACGGGTGGCATAATCCACGAGGACAAGGGCATATCTACACCCGCTCCTAGAGAGTAACATGGGGCCTATAAGGTCCATCCCGACCCTACTGAAAGGGACATCAATGAGAGGGAGGGGTTGGAGGGGTACTCTTGGGGGCTGGTACCGACTGTTCTTTTGACATACCGGGCACTCACGGCAGTACTGGCTCACTTGTTTGTACACCCACGGCCAGTAAAATTTATCCAGAATGGTCTGTCCTGTTTTCTCATCCCCAAAGTGACCCCCTAACAAATGGCTATGAGCCAGGAACAGTACTTTCTCGCGAAAGGGACCGGGAACGAGTAGCTGAGGGTCTTGTTGGGGTCCACCTTTCCTGTACAACAGCCCGTTCCTTTTGAAGAAATAAGGACATACGTGTAAAGGGTCTTCGTTATCCAGTGCATGCCCCCAGGCGTCCTGTAGAACCGGGTCCTCTTGTTGCGCAGCACGAAATTCACGGTCGGATTCCCATGGATGGTTGTCAGCCTGGACAGGATAGGCTGTGGTGTGAGACCTTTTTTCTTTCTTCTTTTGTCCTCTGGTCTTCATTGTTTTGGTTGTTGGTTCCAGTGGGGGAGGGTTCCGAGAAAAGGGTGCCTCGGACCACCATCTTTCCAGGGAGTCCGTAGCGTCTTGTAACAGACGTGGGAGACCACTATAGTCACTACCCAGGATCACTTGTTCCGGTAGGTTTGGCACCAGTCCAACAGTAAGGGGTCTTCCTTTTTCCGAGGTGTGCTGTACTTGGACACATGTGGTGGGATACCTCTTTGTATCCCCATGTACGCATTGAATGTCCACGATACCGGTCACAGGCCCTACAGGGTTGGGCAGCTCCTGTGGTCTTAGAACGCTTTGTCTGCAACCGGAATCGGCAAGGGCCATCATAGGGTGGCCGTCGATCCTCACCGGACACCGGAAAGGAGGAGGAGTGGCATCCGTGGTAAGACATACGTAGTTCCTTGCCAGACCAACCTCCATGGGTTCTTCCTTCTGTGGACAGAAACGGGCGATATGTCCATGCCCTCCACAGTGGTAGCATTGGGGACCAGGGGGACTGGGTCTTGATAACACCGGGTATGGAAACAAGGGAACGGGTTCCGGTTTTCGGGGCACGACAGGCCTTTGGGGCCGAGGATGACTTCCGTGGGGCATCCGGGTAGGGTGTTCGTCTTTCTTCTGGAAGTCCTGTGCTCGGCTGTAGGCACTCGCGATCTCCACGGCGGTGTCTAGGGTTAGACGGGCGTGCTGACGTACCCACTTCTGGGTGGCGGGGTGGAGTGAGGCCAGGAACTGTTCCAAATAGATTTTGGAAAGGATTTCCTCCTTAGAGGCCGTGGCAGGCTTCAGCCAGCGGTTGGTCAGATCCTGGATGCGGAATGATAATGCTCGGGGAGTTTCTTGGGGTCCTTCGCGAGCTTGCCGCAGTCGTACTCTGTAGGTCTCATCGTCGATCCCTAGCCTCTCCAAGATACAAGTTTTTATGTCTTGATAAGGGGTCTGGCCCTGTACGTTGGCCTGTTGGTAGGCCGCCTGCAGTTCTCCCGTCAGCAGAGGCCCCAGGTAGTGACCCCAGCGATCAACCGGCCATGCCGCTGCTTGGGCCAGATGCTCGAAGTTCGTAAAGAAGAAATCCGGGTCTTCCCCCGGGACATATTTTTGTAGGACTACGGAGGGCAAGGAGGTCGCTGGTCTCTGCTGTCCCATGACGTCGGCTAGCTTCCCAATGGCCCGATCCTGCACGGAGCCCTGGTCCTTTAGGACGTCGTAGAGCTGGCGTCGATCGTCTTCAGCCGTTTTCAGGAAGCGCTCCATCATCTTCCCTAGAAGCTCCTGGCTTTCAGCTAGCTGTTTTACCGCGGCCTCCATGCTTCCGGATCCCACTTCTGACACCAACTGTGTACTGGGGGTTGGTGCGGACCGGAATAACAGGCTTGGAGGCCGTATATACTTGGCTATGTTAGCGGTTTTATTGAAAGTACACAAACAGGATGCTGAAGATGGTAGGTGACCGGAATCCGTAGAGCCTCTCCAGTCTCTTCCCAGGTCAAAGGGGTCTTCGGGGCGTCTTCGGGTCGTCAGGGAGGGGTCCGGTGTAGTCTCGGAGGGAAACAGAGAGACAGGACGGTTAGTCCTTTTTGGCTAGGACCGTCAGAGCACTCTCACCAACACCCGGGTTGTGATGGGACGAAGATGACTGTGAGGACGGGGACAGAAAAAGGTAGGCTCAGAGGGAAGGGGGAAGAGAAGGGAACGGGGAAGAGCGTGCCACAGTGAGTGAAGGGGGGGGGACTATGGTACAAGCTATGGGTGCAGGAACACTACTAAATATATATATATATATATACAGTGAATGAGTGAACTATCGGTGCTCAGGGCTTCTATACAGGTATTTACATATAACTACAGAGGGGCACGGAGAAAGGTGACAGTGTGCTCACGTGCCCCGCCGCAACTCTCCAGCGAGTCGCGGCCGCTCTCCAGCCACCTCCTGAGGACTCCACCACTCCTCGGTCCAGACGTCCTCCGCTTCCTCGTCGTCGCTCCTCACACTCCTTCCGCTCTCCGTCTCTGGTCCACTACGCGCTGTCTCCTGCCACGAGTCCGCTACCTGGAATGCTCTCCTCTCTTCGTCGCCGGCTTTTCTGCTCCTCTGGCTGATGACGGGGGCGGGACTTCTGGGCTCACGGGAGGTCGCTTCCGGGTCGGGACTTCCGGGATCTCTGGGGTCACTGGAAGCCGCTTCCGGGTTCATGCTCTGTCTTGCCGGTCTGTCAGGTACCTGCAGGGAGAAAAAGAAAGGAGGAGTCCTGGTCGTCAGGGACGCAGGAGGGTTAGTGTTCGTGGATCCCCTGCCCGGGCGCCGCCCGGCCGAGGTGAGTGGCGCTCCCCTTCCACAGGACAAAACATACATTCAGTAATTATGTTGAACACTTGTGTACATCGCAAGTGCTCCAGTGCGTGGTTTGAGAGACATTTGTGGTAAAATAACGATATAGTTATCACCACCGTAGTCCCTGGGCTTATAGATGCTAAACAGTGGGTAGTGCTGTGTACTACTCGTGCTATGCAAAAGTATGGTTGATTAAAAAGAAGGTATTAGCCTTATAGCTATCAAAATAAAATGCAGGCACGATTGTGCTAACAGGTTAAAAATATATCTCACTTTCGTGGTGTTAGGAATTCGCACCATGGGTCTCAGGAGGGGGGTGGGAACGTAATTGGCACACCCTGCGGTTTTGTAAACTGTACGTTTGCTTCCTTTGTTTTACAAAACCGCAGGGTGTGCCAATGTGTGCCAGGGACTACGGTGGTGATAACTATATCGTTATTTTACCACGAATGTCTCTCAAACCACGCACTGGAGCACTTGCGATGTACACAAGTGTTCAACATCATTACTGAATGTATGTTTTGTCCTTTCTGTATGTCCTTGTCATTTTCATTTACAGGTGCAGAAACCCTTAAGCTGGAAGCCTCCTAAACCAGGAGTAATTAGGAAGACATTCTTCCCTTCCTAATTTATTTGCACTTTTCACCTTTTTGTTAATTTTCACTTTCACGCCCCTAGGTAAGGGTGGGCCTTAGCGCGTCCATTCCACCAGGGTTTAGCACACGCAGAGTCCTGATGAATGCCAGGTAAAATTACACCGTTTCGTGGCTGAAACATGCCGACTGATATTTAGGAAACTACCACTCAACTAATTGTGGACAAAATTTCCAACACATAATTTTAAATCCTATCCTTAGTGATCATTTAAATAAAGTTATTTTGATACACTACGGACTATTTTTTAACCATTCACCACTCACTAGTTATTTTTCTTTACACAACGCTGCCTGAACTCACCAACCCACTCCGCAGTAAATCTGGCGTTGCAGCACACCAAAGAGACACTCGGTCTCTTTGGTGGGGCCCGATGATGAAGCATGTCATCACTAGGTGGTGAGTGAGGGCTTTCTAAAAACGTCTCAAGTGAAGCCGTTTGTTTGCTCCTTCTTGTGGTCTTATATAATATAAAGCATTGGACACTCTCTCATTGATGGCCAGCACCGACATACACTTTTAGACACACCTCCCGCCACAAGTTCTAGAATTGCGAACTTTAGAGCTGGGGAGCTAAGTTCGAATCTCGGCATCAGCTCAACATCCTGTGATTCCAGGCAAATCGCTTTGTCTCCCTGTGCCTACCACAAATGAATGTGTTTTTCTGTAATGTAAATTGTGCTCATGCCATGTTGTGGAGTTTGCACTATATAATATTGCAAGGAAAAATAAAGTAGGGAACCTCGAGTTCACACACTACTGAATGCGCACTCTTAAGTGCAACAGTAGTGCACTGTGAATCGGAGCATTTCACAGGCCAGTCACAGATAAGAAATGCTATCAAAACGAAATCCTACAAAACAATATACTACTGGCCGGCAGCAATTCATACCCGGACAACGTCGGGACGGGCTGCTAGTTTCTGATAAATGAATCCTCTGCCACTCTTCATCTTCCTCCGAGAAAAGTAAAAGCAATAAAATCCGAGATTCTTCAAACACTTCATAGTTCTTGCATTTCCCTCAGGTCTCTGGCAAGAATTGTGGGTCTCCTGCCTTCTACCATACAGGCCTTATTTCTGGGTCCGTTTCATATCAGGTCCTTGAAAGGCTAAAGATCTCTCATTTATGCAGAGGTCCCACCAACACCATCAGTATAGACACAGAATCTCAGCTAGAGCTTCAATGGTAGATCGACCATTTAGAGGACTGGAATGGCAGAACTATCTTTGCCTCAGCCCATGATCTTGTGTTAGAATGTGATGCAAGCCGGACGGTTTGGGGTGCTCGATGTGGACCAATCTTGACTGGGTGTACATGGTCTCTCGATGAGACCAGATTGCATATAAACTGTTTAGAAATGCTTGCAGCTTTCTTTGCAATCAAAACCCTAGAAAAGTACAGGGTGTATTGTTCCATTCTTCTTCGTATGGACAATATTACTGCAATTCGATATATCAATCATCTGGGCAGCACAAGATATAGACCAATAGCAGAATTGGCAAAGAGCTTTTTGGAATTTTGTCTTCTGAACAAGATTTCAGATCGGGAAGAATACTTGCCAGGAGAACTAAAAACCATAAGAGAGTGGCACTCCCGTTATCTCCACGACTCAAGCGATTGGAAACTTCCTCATTCAGTATTCAATTTACTCCTTAACAAATGGGATCCTTTCGACATAGACCTATTTGCCTCCAGACTCACGCCCTCATTATGATGTCGGTGGGACCATCACCGATAGGCCATCGTTGGCGGTCTCATTGACATCCAGGATAGCAGTCTGACCACCACATTACGTTTCAGTCAGTGACGCCACTGACAGGCTCAAGGAACCCATCAGGGCGTTGATCAGACCGTAATCCCTACAATGAACACGGGGCCTGCGCAGGCAGTGCTGTTGGGATTACGATGTCCCTTTCTGAAAGCCTTTTCATGGCAGTCCCACGACCATGGAATTGCTGTTGGAAGGGCTTTGGGGGCCCCAAGCAGGGCTCCGTCCCCCGTGGGCCATTGAAAGGCAGCCGTGGGGGCACATGTAGTGCCCCCACACACATTCATGCAAAGTGTGCATGGCACCACATGGTGCCTGGCATACGGTGCATGAATGTGCACAAAGTACTCACTAACACTGCGGTTTGTGCTGCAACCCTGTTCCAGGTCCGCAGCATAAGCAGTCTTATTGAGCACTTTTCCGACTGCCATGCTGGCAGTCCCAATTTAGTTCGGCTGGTGGGACCTCTGACTCCTTGTCAGACAGTCCCATTCACGCTACGATGCTATTGTAATATGCCTATCAAGTCCCAACTTCGTCTTTTCTTAATTTAGCGTCCAGATTCCCTAACTCTAGCCACATATGCTTTCTTACAAGATTGTGATGTTCCTAGAATCTGAATCCGTTCCATGAAGGTTGTCATATCATGACGATTTTGATGTCAGCGGACCGAAAATAGCGAGTATATTATGTAGGAGTGTTTTCGTCATGTTCGCGTGATGGATTCACTACGAACTATGGGATTCCGTTCTGAACCCTCGGGTTCCATTTTGTGTACGGCAGCCATTTTGTGGTTGCCCTCACATAGGCCGATGACTGTGGCCGAACGAGTCTTCAAGCACACGTACACTTTAGCTGACTTCTGAATGACCTGAGCGAGCGACCCTCTTGCTCGAAGCCAAAACTTGTTAGGCCAGTTCCTTCCAGTAGCTGATCAAGATTACGAAGCAAGGCACAGGGCACCATAAACCTTTTCATTGCACACAACTATGTCTTATCCTGCTCACACCTGTCTCTGCTCCTTTCTTTATGGTCCATTTACGATGGGGATGTGCCCGTTTTTATTATGGGTTCGATCGACCTGTCTGATGAAGAATGTTGGGTTTGACCAATAATTGATTATGGGCTGGACAAACTGAAAAATGGGCTTGTCATCATGCTCCTACTGTTTCTTTGTCGTGAAAATATGTGAGTGGTCAACTGTAAATAAGGAATGTTTGCCTGAAGCAAAATATTTGGTATAAAAAGGGATGACTCGCTTTGTAAATTCGAGCAGTCTCCTGAGAACATACACCGTGTTGTACTTCTAGGATATCTGTTACTGGCTGCAGCTAATAAAATTGATCTTTGACGTCACCAAGAAGTATCCCATGCCTCTGTACTCTAAGACAGGTGGACCCGGAGACTAGGGCGTTTCCCCTGGCGCCGCTGGGTCTTAAATAACCCAGTTCATCATTTGGCGCCCAGCGTGGGGCGACTACAGCGGTACCGGTCCAAGCCTGAGGTTCGTGAGGAGCTTCGTGTGAAAATTCTGGAGGAAGGCCAGCCACTTCATCGACCCCTGTATGTCGTCGTGGTCCGAAAGACTTTTGCTACGAGGTTCCCCGCTTTCCGACGGCTACGAAGGACTGCTGCCCTGACTGTCGCCCTGTCTTAGACTCTTTGATGATTTGTAAAGCGAGACGATAGACGGGTCTTCTGGGGCCGACATCGATACCTCAGTTAAGTATAAGTGGAGCGTCTCCCAGTCCTTAGTTTTTGGGTATCCCTTGGGATCTTTGATTTGGAACTTGCAAGTACCAAAGCCGAGGGACTCGTGTATTCACGAGACTATCGTTTTTTGATATTCCCTTGAAGTTTGAAGCTAGACTAGCGAGCGAAGATGCCTGGTCTTAGCAGACTTGGAAATTTGTTTTGTTGTGGTCGAAATAAGGATTCTCGATTGGAGGACTCGTGTCCGCTTCCTCCGATTGGAACTCCAACCTATGAGCTTTATGTGAAACATGGCGTGGGCCCCATCACATATAACGAAGTATGGATTCGTTACACGAGAAAGGACGGTGTCCTAAAGTGGCCCCAATATGGTAGTTACGACACAGAAATTTTAGATAATCTAGAGGTTAGACTTTTTTAAGAAGAAAGCCCAGCCGGCGATGTTTGACTCTTTCAGCCTATGGCGAAAGGAAGCCAAACAGAAAGAAATTAAATTAGCGAAGAAAAATAAAAGAGATAAGGGTATCTCGATAATGCAAGCTGCTGTGCAGTATAAAGATAACGAAGAAGAACAAGCGAGTGAGCAGTTGCACAGGCAATGTAAAATGGCAATTGATAAATGCTATCCAGTTCTGCCGCTATTTCAGCAAGATGCTGCGAAGGAACTTGAGAAAGATCCTTTAATGTCACATTTGTTGAGCTCGCCACCCCCTAATGCGCAGAGTGCTACAGCACCTTCGCAACCTTTAGTGGCGCAACCTCTGGTTGCTTTGACTCTTGCTATTGCACAGCCGCCAGCTCCTCTTCAGTTGGCTCCTACTCCTCTGGTGCAGCCTTCTCAAGGGCCGTCGACTTTACTACCTGCTCCGTCTTTAATTCCTACAACTTTTCCACCTGTTCTTGCTGCCTCCTCTGCTACTGCTCCTACATTAGCTTCCTCTCAATCCGCTTTATCTCCTGTCCTATCAACTTCTCCTTCTGTCCGACAGAGAATGACGGATACTGTGACTAGTCTTTTGTCTCCTTTCTTTGGGTCATTGAGCACGACCCCCGTTTCAGAGCGTAAACAGTTGCGTAGCCAACTGCCTGATTCTAGAGAGAAGGAAGTATTGGATCATTTGGCGCATAAATGGGTTACTGACCCTACAACAGATATGAGTTAGAGTCTGTAATGGATGTCTTCCGTCAATGGGAAGCACCGAAGCAGAGATATGTTTTCGACAAAATGTGTGTTTTTCTTTGTGAAGAACTGGAAGATGGTGATTTGGGACCCAATCCGCCTGAGTTGTGCCGTGTATGATTTGAGTTTGCGAAAGGCACGATTGTGGGTCTCGGCGTTGAAAGAGCGGTGGCAACACTGCTTTCATTCAGGAGCGAGTCTCCTGTTCGGTCGTTGTTTGAGCCTGACCCTTCTGTTAGAAGGAAAGCGAGACAGTACCCAATGAGAGAGGTTCCTCCGGTGTGGAAGGAAGCAGTTCAAGCTGATGCTGTTAATAATATTGTAGCTGCACCGGCTCACTTTCAGCGTGTTTGGGTACATGTTCCGTGGAAGAGAGCTGAAGTCTTGGCTCTTAAACAGACCTTACCTGACCCCCGTAAAAATCCTGCAGGGTATTATAAGGAATTATCACAGACCGCAGACTCATGTGTTATGAATTTAGCTGATATAGACATGTTGTTTGGAAATGTGGTCCCACAGCCTTTATGGGGTTTGATTCGTCACACGGATCATGCGCAAGAGTTAGGTGATACCTGGGTTAATATTGCTGCTGCGGATGGTCGACAAGTTGGTGGTGCTAAACCTGAGCCTGTAGTTGCAGAACTCTCTGGTAAGATCGTTACTTACATGAAGACTTTAATGCCTGTGAAAAGGCGGGATTTTCATTCTAGAACCTGCTTACCATTCTCCAGAATCCCGTCACAGGTCGACTAGACCTTTTTATCTGTCATGGAATGAATTAGGCAATCTATGCACCACTAATCAATCAAATTTCTCCGTTTCCCAATTATATCCCCAAAGAACCACTGACTAAGAACTAAGTTTGAAGATTTATTACATAACCGAAAACAACTGAAGATACAAACACCTCAACACGAGGTTCAGAAGATAAACAGGCACTAATACAAACATAATCCTACGGAAAAGTCTTAGACGGCTTATGAATAATACGAGAATCAATTCAAGAATCATCAGGCTAACAAAAATTGCTGTAACCTGAGTTCTGGTATGCATTGGAAAGAAAATTAAATTCAGGTTAATCTGTCCCTACATACTAAGTAACATCCCTACTCAGCAATCGCCCAACCTAACAAAAGGTGTCAGCCGTGGTGACTCCCAAGGAAGTTCACTCACGTTCTCCTTTAGTCTAGAGAATCCTCAGTCATACCTAAGCTCTCTGCCTATCAACCGCTCCCTCTCGCCTCCAAGCCCATCTGCCTACCTCCACCCTCGGGGTGCTGTCCCTAAGATGAAACCCCACAATTTCAGACGACACGCCCTCAGGTACGCCCCTCTAGAAGGTGTTGGTTTTCGGGATTTTCCATCATGGCATTTCTCCATCCTTGTCCGTTAAGACGTCCTTGAGTCTCAGGCTCGTCTTCACTTCAAGTTGCTTTCTTGAATTCCTGGGCTACTCCTCCATGTCTGGGTCTAGCATCCTAACTCTCATACACAATGGGCCCTTCTACTCTACTGTCTACTTGATACTGCACCTACAAAGAAATACATGCAAATCGGCACACACATTCTCAAATGTTGCAATGGCTAACTAAAGGCAGCTTTCTTCATGAAATAATTCCACGATTTAATGCTATGCAAATAATTCTTTTCCAGGCCTACACGATTTCCACAAACTAGGCCTCTGCTTGATTTATAGGCCCAACATTCTAACATGAACCATCCTTTCGTTCTTTAGGCCTCCAACTTAGAAGCAAAATACATTTCCCTACTTCAAGCAAGTTTATCACGTATAAAAATGCAACTATGAATTTTAATAAAGCAGACCTAAACATACAATGGTAATCTATTAAAACGACATCAGTAGTGTTTCAAAAACCTTAACATTAGTTCTGCATGTAGTTCAAACATCAAATACTTCGGTTCTCAACCCTACATGGCATTTGAACATGATTAGTAAACCCTTTATATATGCGGGGGCTGACTACTTGTACATATGATGCACCCCTACAATTTTCACTTCTGCTGGGCGCTCTCTCAGTTCCCCCCTTTGATGACCTGTGTCATCACTACTATCATACTATTTCTGAGGATAAGAACTGAGCTAAACAGAGCTTGTAGCCCCTTTCCCTCGCTTGAGCATCTCCAACGCACTCAAGCTCCGATATTGACTGTCCTGCAGTCTCTCCATTCTTTGATCTTGCACTCTCATCGACCTTTCCAGTCTCCTTGACTTATACCACTTGTACATTCTTACCAAACCCCACAATCCAATTACACATGCCACCACTATGATGAGGGGTTTCAGTACAAACCCAAGGAAACTCCTTCCCAGGTTTGCAAACCAGTTACCAACCTTTCCAAATCCCTTTCCAACCGTTTTCCACGCATTCTCTTGAGTTAAGTCTTCAATTTCATAATGGATTGCGGTAATGTTACTTATATATTTCTCCAGATCCTTAGAATGATCTGGAATATATGTGCAACATTCTTGGACCTTCAAAAGTTTACAGACTCCTCCCTCTTTCGCCAGAAGGACGTCTAAAGCAAGACGATTCTGTAAAACCATCGTCCTTATCGACAACATCTCACCCTCAACCAACACTAATGACTTTGCTGTATTCATTGACAGTTCATCCACTACAGTTGCCAAACGCGTATCTTCACATCGTTTAAAATGACCCCCAGCATGGGTATCACTGCTCCAAACACATCGCCAACTATTGCACCAGCGCTTTCCCCTCGCTTCATCCTCCTCTGAAGTCCTCCCTCTAGGAGAGCAAAATCCTCAGTATGGTAAATCTTGGGAAAAATAATCGCTAGATAACACGTTCCATACCACTTCTCTGGCAATTTCACATACGCATTCTTTCCGCAGACAAAGTACACAGTGGGAATCACCTGCACCACACTCTTCAAGAAATCTTTCGTATAATACTCCAGTGTGAAAGTATGCTCACATGTAGTATGACCCACATACACATTTTCATAATACGTTTGTGGCCTGTGAATGCACAGCTTCCCTTTCTGCACTTCATCTAGAGCTATCGGGCCATAACTCCCCCTGGACTTGTGCTGCTTCTCCTCATCTGTCCAGTCCACTCTACCTTGCCCTGATTCTTGCAGCTGTTTCTGCCTTTTGTACCTGTCCTCTACTTGCTCTATGAACCTTTTCTCTGTCTCTGATAGCAAACATGTCAAATTGTGTCGGTGTGCATATGAGGTGTCAATCTCTTGTGTCGGAATGAAAAAATATCCAAGTCTGTCCTCTGACTTATAATAATCAAACTTGTTTATATGCTTATAAGCAGGGACTTCTGGAAGCACAGCATCATAATTCGAAAAGAAATGGTTTCGCCCATAAAATATGCTAAGCAGCAAACTACATGAAATTCCATATGTCAATGGAAGGTGATGGTATCTAATACCCTCATCCACTGAAGCTGGCAATTGCATACACACATAGCAGTCTTTCGCATCCATCGCATCAATATATTCATACAACAACTTAGCATATGCATTCTGTCCAAAATTGCCTTTAGACAGGTCGGTATGTAACCTACTACTTTCTTCTGCTAGTAAAGCTCTCTCTACTCCTGCTTTGACCTCTTTCCTGCTAGAAATGGTAGGAGTCGGTGTTCCCTCAATCTTCACTGCCTGCTCATGTGGTACTAAATAGGAAACTAAAACTACTAAAGTAATAAGGAGTATCACTCCTCCTAAAAAGGGTGCCTACAATGCACTTAGCTCTACAAGTCGGGTTTCCAGCCTCCATGGTCTCCAGACAATGTGGTTCGTTCTCGGCAACAGTCCAAAGTCTCTCTCTTTGTTGTTTGAGTCTCTCGAACCACACCTCTGAAAGCAGAAATCCCCGTTTCAGTTCTTCAATTGCGTCAGCATCAGACAGCCCTAACCCTTCTCCGTCCTCTGTGGAAAGTCCCTAACTTTGTTCTTCTTCCACTCGGCTCTAGGTTAGTTTCAACAGCTATTTACAAAGTCTTTAATAATCAATGATCACACTTGCTCCGATTGCCTGTAACACATAGTCTAAAAGTTCCATGCGGAGCACAACCGCTTCGTAAGATGGTATTTCCGGACCAAATGTAGGAAAAATCAGTCTATCCAGGATTAAATCACGTATCTTGCTTAGGTAAGGGGGATTAGGAATGGTGAGTGTCAGTAAGCCTTCGATCTCCAGTCCAGGTACCAGCAGCATCACTTCCAACTTAACATTAGGGATCGTGCTGGTCACCGCCACAGACCTCACCCTCCCTGATCTCAGTACACCGGGCATTTGTCAGAGGGTAGATCCACTCAGGAGTGGCGTATCTTCGACAAGGTACTCTCACCCTCCTTGACCTCCTCGGGCCTCTTTGCTCAGTCTCTCGCTCTCCCTCTTCCTGGTCTGATTCTTTGGATACAGAGGCAAGATTTCTCTCGGAAGTCAACCTCACATTCAATCGCCTCCGTCTCTCAGGCCAATGAGCTTCTGCGCTTCTCACTCTTCTGCTTCTCCTTTGCACACCCCGCTCATCACTTCTTTCAGCTTGCTCTGCACTCAAATCACCTTCACAGCCACTTTCCCATTCGGAGGCAGTCTCAGTGTCACTGTTGTCGTGATTTTCTTCAGCTAGATCAGATGAGTTTCCGACTTCTTCTGACACCCCCACAGCTTGGCTTGTCCCCTCATGTGGACCTTCTTCAACATCCGGATTTTCATCTACGAGGGGAGCTGTTTCCTCCAAGGGTGCTGGAACTCGTCGGGTGTGAGAAGCATGGACCCAGTTTGGCAATCCACCGCACTTCACAGCAGTGTTCGTCACCAGGATAACTTGAAACGGTCCTCTCCAGCGCACATCCAAGCAGCTTTTTCTCACGTGCTTCCGCACCAGGACCCAGTCACCTGGGCACAGGTCATGACAAAGGTCTCTAGAAGCCGGAATTTCAGCAGCCTGCACCTGAAGGGACACAGAACGGATGACATCAAACAGTCCTTTGCAATAATCAAGAATCAGATCATCTGTGATATTTATCAAGGCTGTTGAAGGGATAGACGGTAGCCTCATAGCCCTCCCCATCAAGACTTCGTGAGGTGAGAGTCCTGTCCTCCTGTCTGGCGTACTACGCATGCTCATTAACACCAGTGGCAGTGCGTCTGGCCACTTCAGGGACGTAGACGAGCACACTTTCGCCATCCGGGCCTTGAGAGTCCCATTTATCTGTTCCACTATGCCAGAAGCCTCTGGCCGGTAACTACAATGCAGTCTCTGGTCAATGTTCAGTGCAGAGCAGAGCATCTTCACAATTTCGCTGTTAAAATGTGTTCCTCTGTCCGATTCCAAGGAGGTCGGAACCCCGAAACGTGGCACCAGTTCCCTCAACAATATCTTTGCTACTGTGAGTGTATCGCACCTACGACTTGGGTATGCCTCAACCCACCTGGAAAACACACACGATCACCAAGACATACCTCAGGCGATTGCACCTCGGCATTTCGATGAAATCCAGTTGCATCCTATAGAAAGGTCCGCCCGACCTCCCAATGTGACCCAATGCGACTGGTGTTCTTTTCCCAACGTTCAATTGTTGACATGTAACACACCTCTGACATACTGCTTCTGCAGCCGCCCTGAATTTTGGATTGCACCAAGTTGCCTGAACACTCGCATCATCGCATCTCTTCCTAGATGTACAGGACCATGTATCAGTCGTGCCATCGGACTCACCAATTCATTCGGCAACACCGCTCTTCCATCAGCTGAAATCCACATATCCAACTCTCCTTTGACACAACCAGCTGTCTCCCACACTCTATTCTCATAATCTGAAGCCTGCTCCTGCATCCTCTTCAACTCCTCCCAAGTATCTGCTTCCTCAAGCATCATGTTGAACTCAGTTCTTTCCTGTGCCCCTTCGACAGTTTGTTCAGTAAACAAATATCCCTGCTCGGCACAGTAACGTGCGACTTCATCAGCATAACGATTACCCAGGGACACAAAGTCATTGTTTTTGCTATGTGCGGTACATTTTACAACAGCTATCTCTGCCGGGCCCTGCAAAGCCTCCAGCAGTAATCTGATGAATTCTCCATTCCTGATAGGGGAACCCGATGATATCATGTAACCCCTTTGAGACCACAACTGACCAAAGTCATGAACCACACCAAACCCATATTGGCTGTCTGTATAAATGGTGATCCGAGTCTTGTTGGCTGCCAAACAGGCACGCGTCAATGCAACTATCTCCGCCACCTGAGCGGAGTGTACTCCTTCCAGGCAGGCTGCTTCAACTATTCCAGAAATAGTACACACAGCAAAGGCTGCTCTCAACTGACCAGTATTGTCCCTTACACATGAGCCATCAACAAAGAAAATTTCATCTGGGTCTACCAGTGGCTCATCAACAATATCTGATCTGGGTTTGGTGCACAGTTCAGTCACATCAAGGCAATCATGGTCTTCCCAATCATCATCTAAAGCATTTGGTAATGGCATCAAAGTAGCAGGGTTCAAGACCGAGCACCTCCTGAGGGTCACATTCTCCGCAGCAAGTATAACCTGCTCGTAGCGTGTGAGCCTGCTGTTGGTCAAGTGCTGTGTCTTGGTCCTGGTCATCAACAATTCTACTGAATGAGGAACATGTACCGTCAGTGGATAACCCATAACAATGCTTTCACACCTTTCAATGCTGACACCTGTTGCAGCAACGGATTTGAGACATCCGGGCAACGCTGCGGCTACTGGGTCTAAGGAAGCCGAAAAGTAAGCAACTGGTCTACGGACTCCTCCATGATCTTGTGCTAGAACTGCCAAAGCACACCCTTCCCTCTCGCAACAGAACAGTGAAAATGGCTTGGTGTAATCAGGCATTCCCAGAGCCGGAGCACGACACAAGTCCTCTCGCAATTCAAGGAAAGCCATCATACAATCCTTGTCCCATGGTACCGGATCACTTACATCCTTGTGCATCAGTTTCTGCAATGGTTTCGCTTTCAGGGAAAAGTTTGCAATCCACTGGCGACAGTAGCCAACCATCCCCAGGAACATCCTAACCTCTCTCTGGGTCGAAGGCACCATCATTTTCATGATTGCCTCAATCCTGCCAGGCGACACCTTTCTCTTTCCCTTCTCTATCCTGTGACCCAGATACTGTACTTCTGACAAACAGTACTGTAACTTGTTGGGAGATACCTTGTGTCCATTCTCTGCCAGATGGTTCAACAAAGCAATGGTGTCAATCCTACACGCATCTTCGTTTTCTGACGCCACAAGGAGATCGTCTATGTACTGCACGAGAACGGAGTTCTGCGGCAGTACCAGACCCTCGAGATTCTTCTTCAGCAGCTGATTAAAGATCGATGGGCTCTCAGTATGAGGCATACGACACCATGTTAGAACGCGACTCTCCAGCTTAAAAGCAAAAAGAAATTGGCTCTCCTCATGCAATGGGATCGAAAAGAAAGCCTGACATAGATCAATCACGGAAAACTATTCAGCATGGAACAGTATCTGAAACAGTATCACTGATGGATTCGGTACCACTGGACAGCATGGAACAACTATGTTGTTTACTTTCCGCAAATCCTGCACTATCCTAAATTTCCCGCTAGGCTTCTGTAAACCCTTGATCGGGGAATTGCATGGACTGCCCATGATTTCCTTCAATATTCCCTGTCTAATCATGGATTCAATCACAGGTTTTATTCCTTCAATAGTTTCTGGAGTCAACTTGTATTGGGGTGTTCTTGGGAACTCAGCATTTGGTCTTACTTGAATCTTAACTGGCTCTACTCCTTTAATCAGACCTATCTCTTCTCCTGTAAAATCCCACAATTCCTGTCTGACTGTATCCCTCAAATCAAGAGGGAGTTCCTCAACAGTTAAAGCAGGGTACAACTCAATGCACACATGCGTATTTGCTATCTTAAAGGCGGCATCATCATCATTTGTCTGCAACTCTACTCCCCGGGGGGTACAATAGATGGTACAATTGAGTTTACACAGGAGGTCTCTCCCCAACAGACACACAGGACTGGAATCACACACTACAAATTGGTGCTTGTCCCTGAAACTTCCAATTTTCACTGGGACTGGCTCAGTCAGTGGGTTTGTCATCCTTCTATTTGCAACGCCTACAACTTGAATGGTCTGTCCTGAAAGGGGTAAATTAGGGACCACTGCAGACCTACAGTAGAACGGGTAGCTCCAGTATCCACCAAGAAGGTGGTTGGATGTCCAGCCACATCAGCCTCTACGAATGGTCCCCTCTGGTCCACCTCCAGGACTGCCCCGAGGTTACAGTCCTCCTCTCCACTCAGGCATCGTCCTGTCACTGGGTCAAAGTAATAGTACTCCTCCCCCTCTATCATGAAAGGCATCTGCTTGTAAACCTTGTTCCCTGTCAGGATCTTCGGTGGCTGGGGAACCGGAGCCCTAGGGGCTGAAGTCCCCCCTTTTGTCGTCTTGAACTTCGCTACTGTTACTTTCTGTACCGGAGGGGCTTGGACCTCCTCCTCTTCTTCTCCCTGTACTTGGTTTTCTGGGTTATGGGGACACTCGCGTCACCAATGTCCAACCTCATGACACTGATGGCACTTGGTCGTCTTTTTCAGAGTCGCCAGATCTATCCTAGG
Source organism: Lissotriton helveticus (assembly GCF_964261635.1). Classification (NCBI taxonomy): domain Eukaryota; kingdom Metazoa; phylum Chordata; class Amphibia; order Caudata; family Salamandridae; genus Lissotriton; species Lissotriton helveticus. The sequence continues at coordinate 331,362,971 of NC_136065.1, read as the reverse complement.
TCTTGGGCCTTCCTCGTTGTCCCTCTTCTGTCCCCCTTGCTTGCGTCCCAATGTCCCATTTCCTGACTGACCCTGTCCTCCCATTTGGACTAACATCGGTTTATCCTTAAGCTTCTTTGTCTTGGAGTCTATTTCGCCACTGCAATACCTCGCATACTTCAAGATCTCGTCCAGAGGCTTGTTCTGCCAACAAATCAAATGTTGTTGTATCATGAGACAGATATCAGGCCTCAGTCCCAGAACAAACGTAGACACAAACTGCCCCATGTCCTTTGGATCCATCACTTCCAATCCACTGTACTGCTTAAAGATCTATAGTAACTGCTCATAGTACTCATGTACTGTCTCCTTCGGTTCCTGCCTAGTCCGATCTATCTTCACCCAGTCAATGTCCTGTGGTGGTACCTTACTCTTCAACCACGTGATCACCTGCTCATACTTTATCATTACCTTGGGTGAGGGTCCATTTGTGGCCGCATCTCTTTCCGGCTCCACTGTGGGCCATTCAACACTGACCTTACATGCTATCCACAGATCCCCTGGGAGTACAATTTCAAACAGTGTGTTCAAATCTATCCACAGTACCTTTGAGATTTTAACGAACCTCTCTACCTGTTTGTACCATTCCACTGGACTCTCTCACAACTTTGGAAAGGAGTTCGTAAAGGCAGCCAAGTCTCCCCTACTCCAGGGTACATGTACATATACCCCGTGGGCCACTTCCCGCAAGGGGTACGCTTCCACATTCATCAACCCTCCTCCCGGGGAAGTCTCAATTGCACTTCGCCTAACACTCTTTTTCTTTGACCACCTTTCCTCCCATTTCGCCAATTGATTCCATGTTCGGCGTCCCACAACCAGTTCTCTGATGTGGGTTTTTAATCCGATCACCCTTTTTTCTTCTAGGTCTTGGTCTGAGTATTGCAGCCTATGGCCACCCTGTAATGCTTTTGTCTTTGTCAAATCCACAACGTACTTGTTCGCTAATTCAGACAATTTCTCATGAGCTGTCCTAGCCATTTGTGTTACATCCTTTGCCACAAACAACAGTTCATCTGGCTCATAAAGTTCTATTCTTTCTAGTGGCAAAGTGCCCTCCACTATTTCCTCCACTTCCGATTTAAGTCTCAACACATCGATCCTTCTTGCTTTTATCGCCTCCCTCAATGTACCTTGGCTAGAATTTCCATTAGAGTCCCTCCCGCCACCATCCTGACTCACTCGTCTGTCCTCTTCAGGTATGTTAGGGGGAACCCTCCTGTTCGCCCAACCTTCCTGGTCCCACTCCTGTCTATGATCGCTGGAGGGGTGGTGTGATGCCCCCCTACTTCCCACACCTCCGCAGTTCCATTCCTGCCTGCCTTCGCTAGGCGCACAGTGAGACACCCCTCTATTCTCCTGGTTTCCGTTCTCAAAATCATTCCTTGACCGGTTGCTCTGGTTATCCACTATCGTATCCCAAGTTCTCAGATCTGGCCTTAATTCTCTAATTGACCTTGGCCGTGGACCTCTCAAGTCCATCGGTCCTCTCAGGCTCCCCTGTTCTCCAGAGGAGTCTGCCGCCGCCGCCAAAGGGGTGCTCCTTTCTACAGGCCTTGGAAATTGGCTCCATCCGTCCACCACATTACTCCTCCCTTCACTGACACTTCTCTCTCTCTCATGTTGTGGCGGACCCTCACTCTGTGTCTGTTCTGGATTGTATACTGATACTATGGGACCTATAGTAACAGGTACCGTAAGAGCGTCTGGCAGTTTCCGAGACGCGACACCCTCTTCTACTCGTACCTTTTGCACTGTAAACCTTCCCACTACTCTCGTTGTCGGGGAAGATTGAGGTGCCTTTTCTCCCTCTATCGAGCCGAACTTGTCCCCTAAGGAGCTCAAGCCGCTCTCCCTCGGGACGCCACCATCCGTGACAGAAGCCTCCCTGCTCACCGTTGGGGCTGACCCTCCTACCATCTCAGGATTATATGGAGGTGGTCTCTCCGACAGCAGTCTCTCTATCAAGCTGTCGTCTGTCTCACTGTCCTCCTCCTCTTCTCTGCGCATGCCCTGTATTGACAAACAACGGATTCAACCGATCTCCTTCAATGGTCTGCACTCTCCACCTCTTGGCCATGGCATCCCATCTCGCATCCTGTACCGCCCTAACTGATCTCTTCACTCTTTCTTGTCTCCTATCCCTGTTCCTTTCGTGGGCAGCCCTGATCCACGCATTTAGCGCTTCAAACTGTGTTGGTCTGGGCAGAGGCCGCAGTGCAGTCATAATCGCCTTTAACTGATACAACACCTCCAATCTAAACGTTCCATATCTAGGAAAAGTCAGTTCCTCGTTCCCATCTGTCATCTTACATCAATTCTCCAACCACAATATGGTGTGCAACCCAACATTCGTAGCCATGTAATGGGCTGGGGTATCCTCGGGTGGAGCCTCTTCCCCACCCCGAGGTTCTAATTTCTTTTCACCCCTGAAACAATCTCGCAACACTTTTAAACATTTCATGATGAAAACCACAACGTTTCTTTGTTTACAGCGCTCTTTTACTTCTCGATGGCAATCTACCAATCACAGCGCGGTTCCACACTAACCGACCAATCCCAGCGCGGCTCCACGCTAACCGACCAATCCCAGCGTGGCTCTTTCTGACGTCACTTGCCTCCGTTTCGCAGCAGTTCCCCTCCTTTCTGCTCTCGTCTCGCGGTCACGCATGCAACCCAATCATACACTGGAAATGATCACTTCCTACCAAGCAACCACTTCCTTGACTGTACGTCCACAGTCTAATTGTAATTGTCACCGAACTGGCAAATGTCTGTCCACAAAACGACCGGACAATCGCCTCACTGATAGGTTACAAAAACACGGCAACTTCCGACCAGCGTCCGTTACCCACGCACTCACACATTCGTTCCCCCTATCTCGGTCCTGCGGGCGGTCAATGGTACCTCATGACCCCTTTTACAATGGTCGACAATTACTATGGGTGTTCGATACACCCGAACCACTTAGACTCCCCTTGAGCCTAAGATTTTCACCGGTTGTGCGCGCTCACAACCTGTTCTCCTTTCACGCTACAGGCACTCAACTCCGCAAGACAATACAACACCCCATACAACATAACACCGCAATCTAGCAACGCATGACCCTTTTCATACTCACTCTCTTACGACCTGCTGCTTTCTGCCGCACCGTCACTCTCCGTCAGTTTCCATGGAACGCCATCCTCCGTCCACGACTCTCCGGAGCCTCGTCATGGGTTCTCTATGGGCCTCGGGGAAATCTTAACCTACTCTAGATTACCCTCACTCCAGAAGATAAACCATCCTACTCTGCTACCAACTGAAAAGGCGGGATTTTCATTCTAGAACCTGCTTACCATTCTCCAGAATCCCGTCACAGGTCGACTAGACCTTTTTATCTGTCATGGAATGAATTAGGCAATCTATGCACCACTAATCAATCAAATTTCTCCGTTTCCCAATTATATCCCCAAAGAACCACTGACTAAGAACTAAGTTTGAAGATTTATTACATAACTGAAAACAACTGAAGATACAAACACCTCAACACGAGGTTCAGAAGATAAACAGGCACTAATACAAACATAATCCTACGGAAAAGTCTTAGACGGCTTATGAATAATACGAGAATCAATTCAAGAATCATCAGGCTAACAAAAATTGCTGTAACCTGAGTTCTGGTATGCATTGGAAAGAAAATTAAATTCAGGTTAATCTGTCCCTACACTATACTAAGTGACATCCCTAGTTAGCAATCGCCCAACCTAACAAAAGGTGTCAGCCGTGGTGACTCCCAAGGAAGTTCACTCACGTTCTCCTGTAGTCTAGAGAATCCTCAGTCATACATAAGCTCTCTGCCTACCAACCACTCCCTCTCGCCTCCAAACCCATCTGCCTACCTCCACCCTCCGGGTGCTGTCCCTAAAACGAAACCCCACAATTTCGGACGACACGCCCTCAGGTACGCCCCTCTAGAAGGTGTTGGTTTTCGGGATTTTCCATCATGGCATCTCTCCAGCCTGTCCGTTAAGACGTCCTTGAGTCTCAGGCTCGTCTTCGCTTCAAGTTGCTTTCTTGAATTCCTGGGCTGCTCCTCCATGTCTGGGTCTAGCATCCTAACTCTCATACACAATGGGCCCTTCTACTCTACTGTCTACTTGATACTGCACCTGCAAAGAAATACATGCAAATCGGCACACACATTCTCAAATGTTGGAATGGCTAACTAAAGGCAGCTTTCTTCATGAAATAATTCCACGATTTAATGCTAAGCAAATAATTATTTTCCAGGCCTACACGATTTCCACAAACTAGGCCTCTGCTTGATTTATCGGCCCAACATTCTAACATGAACCATCCTTTCGTTCTTTAGGCCTCCAACTTAGAAGCAAAATACATTTCCCTACTTCAAGCAAGTTTATCACGTATAAAAATGCAACTATGAATTTTAATAAAGCAGACCTAAACATAAAATGGTAATCTATTAAAACGGCATCAGTAGTGTTTCAAAAACCTTAACATTAGTTCTGCATGTAGTTCTAACATCAAATACTTTGGTTCTCAACCCTACATGGCATTTGAACATGATTAGTAAACCCTTTATATATGCGGGTGCTGACTACTTGTACATATGATGCACCAATACAATTTTCACTTCTGCTCGGCGCTCTCTCACCTGCGATGCGTGTAAATTGGGATAAACTGTCTGCATGTAAGCAGAAGAAAGATGAAGGGGTGTCTGATTTCTTCACCAGGTTTGAAGAAACATTCATTGACCACAGTCGTCAAGACATGAGTACTGAAGGTGGTCAACGGTTGTCTGTTGATAAGTTTGTGCATAATTTGCTTCCCGAGTTATGTACCAAGTTGAAGGATTCCGAGAGTTCGTGGGCTGTTTCCTCATCAGCACAGATATTGGCTACTGCGCAGTACTATGAAAATAGGGATAGGATGTGAAGGATAGAGCAGACAAGAAGACTAAAGAGCTGAAGACGAAGGTTCTTTTACAGCAGGCGTATTCGCCCCGTAGTAACCAGCGTGATTATCAACAACCTCAGCAGTTTCAGAGAAACTCGCAAAGGTTCGAGTCTTCTCAAACACGTTTTCCTGTAGGCCCTAAAAAATGTGCATATTGCAAAGAAGAGGGTCATTTTAAAAGTAGCTGCCCTGTTTTGTTACAGTGTATGAATGGTGTTTCTACCGCAAGAGGTTGGGGTGTTCTACAAGCACCTAGAGGTAGAGGACATGGAGGGTTCCCCCAGAACGCGCGTTCCTTTCCTCCACAAAATTCAATGAATAGTTTTGATCAGCAGAATACTGCGTCTGGTAGGACAACTCAGTACTATACTGATGACTACTATGTTGAAGGTGAGAATATGGAGGGTAATGATTGCTAGGACAGCCACAGACAAAGAGAGGGAGTTGTTTCAGTTTCAGTAGATCAGAGTGGACCTTATGTTGAGGTGATTACATCAGGTGTGTCAGAGCCTTTTCTGTTGGATACTGGTGCTACGAAGAGTTCTATTATGCACTCTAAACTCCCTGGCGCACCTTTGTCTGGCGAGACAAATGTTTTAGTAGGTTTTTGTGGCGCCTAGGTTAGGAACCCGATTTCTAGTCCTATGCCTCTTTCTGTTGGACCTTGTGAATTCGAAGCACCCCTTATTCTGACGACAGGTTGTGGTGAGAACTTGTTGGGATTGGATCTGTTGAAAAGATTGTACGCGACATTGTATTGTTCTCCCTCGGGAGTACAACTTACATTGGGTAAGAAAGTGGTCTCCCAGATGTATTTGTCGAAGGATAAACTTCCGACAGAATTGTCGTCCCTTCCTGATATTCTGTGGGCTACTGGTCCTAATGATGTGGGTCTTTTGGAAATACTGCCATATGTTGTGACGTTGAAAGCGAACGTAAAAATGCCACGCATTCCCCAATACAAGATCTCTAGTGAAGGTGAAAGAGCGTTGCTAGTGATCATTCATGACCTGATTGAGAAAGATGTAATTGAATAAACGAGAGGTAATGTGTGCAATAGTCCGGTTTTGCCTGTTCTAAAAAGGACCGATTCCTCACAACCACCTGTATATAGGTTCGTGATCGATCTTCGCGAGGTGAATAAGATTGTAGTGCCGCAATTTCCTGTCGTTCCAGATATCACTGCCTTACTGACCATGATTCCAGCTTCAGCCACTTGGTTTTCGGTGATTGATTTGAAGAATGCTTTCTTCAGCATCCCGATTGCCGAGGAGAGTAGGGATATTTTCGGCTTCTCTTTAGAAGGTCGAAGCTTCCGGTTCAAGTGCGCTCCTCAAGGCTATTGTGAGAGTCCATCAATATATAGTCAGGCTTTGAAAACACAGCTTGACACTATTGTTTTACCTGATGGTGCTGCTCCTATTCAGTACGTCGATGATTTGTTAGTCGCTGCAGATACTGAGGAGATTTGTAAAGAAGCCACCTTGTCGTTGTTGCGTCATTTGTCTGATTTGCATTATAAGGTGTCTCTTTCAAAGTTGCAGTATTGTCGACAAGAAGTGACCTACTTAGGTCACCTCTTATCGAAGGAGGGAAGAAGATTGACCCCAGAACGAATTCAAGCGATTGCAAAATTGAGTGTGCCAATTACACAGAGAGAAGTGCGTGCTTTCTTGGGTATCACGTCATATTGCAGACAATGGATACCGATTTTTTCTCTGCTGGCCAAACCTTTGTTGGCATTGACTTGTAAAGATACACCAAATCCCCTCCCGTGGTCTGATGATTGTCAGAAGAGTTTTTCGGAATTACGCAATGCACTGTGTTCGGCTCCTGTGTTGGGTACCCCCGACTACAGTAAGCCCTTTACACTGTATGTCCACGAGAGAGAAGGATGTGCATTGTCAGTGTTGACACAATCTTTTGGGGACAAGCAGCGTCCATGCGCGTATTTTTCGTCGACTTTGGATCCGGTAGCTAGAGCGTTGCCGAGTTGCTTGAGAGCCACGGCGGCAGCAGCTGTTTCTATTCGACAGTCTGCTGGGTTGGTGATGAATAATACGTTGGTTATGATGGTTCCACATGCAGTGGATACTTTGCTAAACAGGACCAAGACACAGCACTTAACTAGTGCTCGATTGTCAGGTTATGAGTTGACACTTTTAGCGAGTCATGTGCACATAAAGAGATGCACCACGTTGAATCCAGCTACGTTGTTGCCGATTGTAACAGAGACAGATGTTTCTGAACAGCATGATTGTTTTCTCAGGACAGAAGAGGAAACGAAAGGGAGAGTAGATCTTAGGGACACTCCTCTTGTGAAATGTGATGGTACCTTATGGGTGGATGGTTCATGCTTCAAGCTTCCAAATGGTGATACGACTGCGGCATATGCTGTTACGACTTTGCATACGATTGTTGAAGCTGCATGTATCCCACATAATTCAGATCAAGCAGCAGAGTTGATTGCACTTACGAGAGCGTGTGTATTATCAAAAGGAAAGAAAGTGACCATATATACTGACAGCCAGTATGCGTTTGGTGTGGCTCATAGTTTTGGACGATTGTGGAAGGAACGTGGGTTCCTCACTTCTCATGGAACTAAAATTCAGCATGGTCAGTTGGTGAATGAGCTTCTTGAGTCACTTACTTTGCCGTTGCAAGTTGCGATTGTGAAATGCAGTGCACATAAGAAGGTTACTGATGACGTTGGTCACGGTAATGCGTTTGCTGATGAAGTTGTGAAAGAAACGGCAAGAGATGTGATGAGTCGAATGTATGTTGCGGGCCCTGCAAGATGGATAGGTGACGTTGGAATGTGTGAAGATACGATAGAGAGTGTGAAGTCTATTCAAGCTGAAGCTACAGAGAAAGAGTTGAGTGTGTGGAGAGAGAGTACAGGTAAATTAGACGCGAATGGTTGTTGGGTTGAGTTGTCAGAGCATCAGCGATGGTTTTTACCCGATGCGTACGTGCTTGCAGTGGTTACGATGGCGCATGGAATGGCTCACATCAGCGCGAAAGGGATCTGTACGTTTTTGGCTCCAGTATGGCAAAATACTGGAATTCCTAAGTGTGCAGAGAATGTGGTCAGGAATTGTATGGTTTGCCTGAAGTGCAATCCTGGCAAGGGAACTCCAACTCCAGCTGGTCATTTTGCTCCTCCGACGTATCCGATTGAGGTTCTGCAGTTAGATTTCATTCACATGGAGAGATGCAACAAACTGAAATACGTACTAGTAGTTGTTTGTGCCTTCTCAAGATGGGTAGAAGCATATCCCCTAAAAGATAATACTGCCTTGTCCACAGCTAAAGCCCTTGTCAAAGAAACACCGGTAAAACCACAGCCAGTCACCTCGGTCCGCAACCTGGGGGTCATGCTCAACAACAAGCTGAGTATGGAAACCCAGGTTGCAAAAACAGTGGGGACTTGCGCTGCCCTATTGCGATCATTACGCAAAATCATGCCACTCCTTCCCGCACAAGCTCGGGCGTTGATAGTCAGATGCACTATCCTTAGTCGCCTTGACTACTGTAACGCAGTGTTACTTGAGTCTCCAGCTGTGCTGCTGGATCGACTCCAAAGAATTCAGTCGGCCGCCGCCAAGCTAGCTCTTGGCTGGACCAGGAGGTCCTCTGCCACAGCGGCCTTAGCCGAGCTACACTGGCTCCCTCTAAAGCAGCGAGTGGCATTCAAGGCCCTTTGCCTTGTCTTTAAGGCTCTGCACGGAATTGGGCCCAGACCTCTGCTAGCCTTGTTTTCCTGGTACACCCCCAACAGAACTCTTCGATCTGCCTCAGCCTGTCTGGTAACAGTTCCTAGATATAACAAAGTCAGGACTGGGGGTAGATCCTTTAGAGTCGCAGCGGCTAAACTGTGGAACAGTCTGCCCCTTGACATCCGCCAAATATCACAACTCCTTCCCTTTCGGAAACGCATTAAAACCTGGCTATTTCCTTAACTCAAATTGCTTGCTACTCGCTCTCAGTGTCCTCAGTTAATGAGTTTTCTCCAGCGGCAGGAAACCTGCAAGGTGTTAGTTGCGCTTTATAAATATTTTAAATAAATAAAATAAATAAAACAAAGAGTTTTTCCCTAGGTTTGGTTTGCCGAGAATGATCTGGAGTGATAATGGGAGTGAATTTGTGGGTCAAGTGATGAAGAGAGTGTGAAGGGTTAGGAATCCGCCAAAAGTTCCACGCTACAAATCACCCCCAATCAGCTGGCCTAGTGGAGTGCTATAATGGCACCCTCAAATTGAAGTTGGCCAAGATACAAGTGAGCTCTGGTTTTAAATGGCCTGATGCTTTACCATTAGCACTCTTGTCGACTAGGATGACTGTGCATTCACGAGTGGGACTTAGTCCTTATGAAATAATTTTTGGTCGCCCGGCAAACATATGGGGAGTACCGAGGCCGACAAAATTTAGCGAGATTGAACACCCTGTATTGCTTGACTATTTGTATGATTTGACGGCTAAATTGCGTGTCTTACACCAACAGGTTCATGATACACTGCCTCAGGCTCCTGAAGATCCAGGGCATGCAATCGATCCTGGATCGTGGACACTGATTAAGAACTTTCAGCGGACAAAGAACGATCAGCCCCGCTGGATTGGCCCCTACTTGGTGCTTTTATCCACGAGAACTGCAGTACGAGTGCAAGGGAAGAAAAACTGGATCCACGGCGTACATTGTAAGAGGGTTCCTTTGCCTCTACCGTACGACCAGTGGGTCCAGAAGGGCATTCCTGATTCTGAGACTAAAACTGTGCCTCGTTTTCTGCCCTTTAGTGATGCAAGTTTAATGGGGACAAGTTCTGAGCGTGAAAGCGACGATCTTTTGCAAGAAGCCGTGCCACCATCAGTTCGACTGGACACTACCGAGCCTGAACTCTTATTCTGCGAGCCCACAGGGCCCGGCAAAAGCCGTTATAATTTGCGACCAAGAGTCATGGGACTAATAAAATAAAAATCCTTTTCTTTACTATTTTTGAAAATTCAGCTCTCCCATCTGAGAAACTGTTTTGATCGATTTTTGTTTTTCGAGCCGCCATCCGGGCTCAGCTGTAGGGTCGTGCCGTCAAGTCTTTAGAGTGCAAGCCGAAGACACAAGGTCGACGGTTCTGGTTGGTCCTAGGGCGTTCCCTGGACTGACAGACGCATTCCTTAGCACGGAACACCCTACCTCCGCGAGCAGCAAGGTTAGAGGATGGAGTTTTTCGAGATGGAGAGACCTGTCGAAGAAGAGAGTTTCAAAAGCAGAATGTGTAAAGTTATGAGCAGAAAATGTTTTTTAATATTGTGCCTTTTCATGTTGCTTAGCCTAATGATGTTTTTAATGGGATATGTTATATTCTCTTTTCAAGTGACGTTTGCACCCACTACACAGCCCATACCTTCTTCTACTGTTTCTTCGCATTCTTTTCATCCTCTGCCTAAACATGAGTCCATTAGGAGATTGGAATTCGCTAATAACTCTTTCATTCAGCTTCATACTACTGATAAAGGCATTCCTTATCTGGTCCTGCCATTCAGCTACAATGGTTCTGTGTGGGCATTCAGAACGATGTTTATCCATGCTCGTGAAGTCCACCCCCTACGTTCTGTGAAGGATAATCCAAAGAATAGTGCTCTAGTTAAGGGAATAGTCGATATGATTAAGGGAGCTAGTTCCTATGAGACTATCCCGAAAGATGAGACACTAGCGTATATTGGATGGAACGTGACTGGATATGGAGCGAGTCTGAACGAGAACCAGCGAGCAAAAAGATCCTCTCCGATTTGGATTGTACCCCATCAGGGTCATCTATGTCTGCAAGGCAAAGGCAAGAATCCGAGAGCTCAGTTAGGGAAGAGTATCTGCACTCAGATGTATGTTTTTGCGTCCCAGACTTCCCCATCGTTCCTGGCAGCTAAGGGTACCTATTTCATCTGTAATGATAGAGCATACACATGGTTGCCCCCTGATTTCTCGGGCACATGTTTTGTCTCGTTCCTGTTGCCTCCCACCTACACAGCTGCGGCAGATTACCACAAGACAAGAGTAGTTAGAGGAGTCTTCAGTAAGGAAGATACTGCAGGACAAGAATTAGGAGATTTCTTGAAGGGTTTTCTGCCGTTTTGGGGACCTATGGTTAACAGCAGGAACATACGGCAATTGACGAGAGTGGTTGAGTCCACCGTAGTTGAAACTGCCGGTGCCCTTAGTAACTTGACTGCTGAGCTCCAGTCGGATCGTCTTATGACTCTCCAGAACAGAGTTGCGTTAGATGTCATACTTGCAGATCGAGGTGGGGTATGTAAAGTGATCCAATCGAGTTGCTGTGTTTTCATTCCAGACAATGCTCCGACAGTGTACCATGCCATTTCCAAGCTGCACAAGATCTCCGAGTCTATACATGTGGACGAAGGGGATTGGTCGTTGATGGGATGGTTCTGAGGATTGTTATCCACTTGGGGATGGAAGGTTCTGATGGTCATTGGGATGATCTTAGCCATCCTTTTCCTGTTCTGTCTTTGTGTACAGTGTGCTCCTCCTATATGTGGTCTCTGTGCTACATCGTGTGTAAGGAAACCTGTGTCAAGAGACGTGCTAAGTAATAGGATGATGCTACAGCAACATCTTGATGATCTGATGAGTATAGACCAGGACTCAGACTGACATGGGTTTAGGTTATTGCCTATGTAAGGGAAAAAGGAGGGTCTGAGGTTCCTAGAATCTGAACCTGTCCCATGAAGGTTGTCATATCGTGACGATTTTGATGTCAGCGGACCGAAAATAGCGAGTATATTATGTACGAGTGTTTTCGTCATGTTCGCGTGATGGATTCACTACGAACTATGGGATTCCGTTCTGAACCCTCGGGTTCCATTTTGTGTACGGCAGCCATTTTGTGGTTGCCCTCACATAGGCCGATGACTGTGGCCGAACGAGTCTTCAAGCACACGTACACTTTAGCTGACTTCTGAATGACCTGAGCGAGCGACCCTCTTGCCCGAAGCCAAAACTTGTTAGGCCAGTTCCTTCCAGTAGCTGATCAAGATTACGAAGCAAGGCACAGGGCACCATAAACCTTTTCATTGCACACAACTATGTCTTATCTTGCTCACACCTGTCTCTGCTCCTTTCTTTATGGGCCATTTACAATGAGGATGTGCCCGTTTTTATTATGGGTTCGATCGACCTGTCTGATGAAGAATGTTGGATTTGACCAATAATTGATTATGGGCTGGACAAACTGTAAAATGGGCTTGGCATCATGCTCCTACTGTTTCTTTGTCGTGAAAATATGTGAGTGGTTAACTGTAAATAAGGAATGTTTGCCTGAAGCAAAATATTTGGTATGAAAAGGGATGACTGGCTTTGTAAATTCGAGCAGTCTCCTGAGAACATACACCGTGTTGTACTTCTAGGATATCTGTTACTGGCTGCAGCTAATAACATTGATCTTTGACGTCAACAAGAAGTATCCCGTGTCTCTGTACTCTAAGACAGGTGGACCCGAAGACTAGGGCGTTTCCCCTGGCGCTGCTGGGTCTTAAATAACCCGGTTCTTCAATTGGGCCCACTCAGTCAACAATTTTTCCTTGTTTCCTGATGATTAACAGGGTTCTAGCTCAGGCCAGACATTAAAACGCAACCCTGGTACTAGTGGTTCAATTTTGGCAGTCTCAGGTGTGGTTTCCTGCTCTTTTGTAACTGATGAATGACTTTCCAGTACTTCTACCGTCCTTTCCCAACATTCTTTTGGACCCATGGGGCCTTCCTAAGAAACTTAGGGGCCAATTACAATGTTGTGTGGAAACTTTCCACCCAACTCCTTGTCGGAATCGGTTCCAACCAACTCGGGATTGGCGGTTCCGTATGACCGATTATGATGTTTCCGAACACCGTTCGGTCGGATTACCACTGACTTCTATGTGAGCCTGTGTTTAGACCGACAGCACTGGCTCCTATAGGGAAATGGGGTGGTTGCAGAAAAACTTGCACCCAGTCTAGGGCACCCTATGGTGCCTGCCCCACAGATCATGGTTTTACAGGGGGGACCCTTGGGTACCCCCATAACCCCCAAACGGAGGCCTGAAGATGAAGGGGGGTTTGCTAATGGCCCGCAAAGTCAGGTTTCTGACTGCCTTTTACTGTCTGACAGTTTGAGTCAGAAAGGCTGTTGGAATCTGACATCGTAATCACTTGGTCGGAAATGTTTTCCGTAGAGCTAACCGACAGGGATTCTCCGAAAGCCAGTCGGAACTGATTCGGAATGTTTGAATGGTTTCCCTTCCGACCGTGATCATTGTAATCGGTCGGGCTGGTTGGATTCCGACCGAATGGGGCAGATGGGTTCTGACACGTCTAGTAGAATCTGGCTGTCGGTCGGAGGCTTTACACCCAACATCGTAATCGGCCCCTTAGTGTTAGACAATTCCCTCAGTCATTCTGTTTGGAAAATAGCGGGATCTCCCACTCAGGTTCTTTCATTTCGCCAGAAGCTTCATAATGTGTCAACAAATCTTGGGCCCCTGGTACCACTAAGGCTTACAAATCAGCAAGATCCTATGGGCATGCTGGTGTTTGGGAAAATCTACCAATCCGTTTTCAGCAGATATAGTTTACATTGTTAACATCCATGCAGCTGAGGCTATTGGAGGCAAGACTATTTCAATTAATCATCCCTACATCAATGGGAAACCGGTGAGAGAACATTCCCTCATCTGTCGAGTGTTAAAGGGAGTGACATTTTATGATCCTCCTATTGCAAAATAAAGCAAATTGTGGGATATGACTATTGTCTTAATTTTTTTTTATTACCTGGCCTGGTAATAATGATATCTCATTGAAAATGTTAACTGCAAAACTTACTATGCTATTATGCCTTTATTTACATCAAACATCTATATGATATTAAAGCACTGGATATTACATATCGCCAATTTACCCCTAAATGTGCTCTTTTCTGAGTCCACGGGCATACAAAGACAAATATAACTTCTGTAATTACCCTTATTTTCCTGATCAACCCAAACTTTGTGTAGGACAATGCCTTAAAGTGTACAAACACAAAACTTCTCTGTTCTTATAATGTTCTTGCACTCCCAACTCCTCATCTCCTTTAGAAACCCCCACAAACCCGTTTCCTCTCTTACCCTGGCTTGCTGGGTGAAGTGAGTGATGTCTTTGGCAGGCAGTGATACTTTTATTTTTGGTGCACATTATTCCAGATGAGCTATGGCTTCCAAAGTTTTCTGGGCAGGTTCCCATCTTGTGGCCATTCTGAGATCGGCTAATTAGAATAATGATAATGTTTATCACACGTTTTATGTAAATCTGCTCTGCTTTTTCTGCTGTAATTAACATGCTTTGAATAAGCATAATAGGAGTCACCGGTCTTGCAATGAAATGTAGATTTACCCAGCAGTCTATGAGGGAAAGTCTTAATTTTATTAAAAACACGAAGGCGAGTATTATCCTGCCTCAACACTTCAATAACCTGGTGGTTTTTGTTCCCATCCTAACAGGTCCAGCATTGCCACCTTTTTCCTAAAGATATTCCAGCACCTTTTGGATACTGACTGACAAGTTCTTCAAATTCTTTTTTTTTTTTTTTATTGTTTTATTGGCAGTGGAAGATTGCACAATTTACACATGAAATATCAAAAAAATATTTACAAATAATACAGTGCCATGATACGTCAAAAAGGCAAAAAGACAAATATGATAAGAGAAAAGAAAATAGAAACCTATTATATCCAGTTTGTAATTGGTAACCATAATTTTTGGCCGAATGCCTTTTTTTCCCGACCCTTAACTTTGTAAACAGCAATTTCCAGTTGATATATGCTTAACAGTTTAGATAACCATTGATGGAATACCGGTGGATCAGTATCTAACCAGCGAGAAGTTATACAGTTTCGGTAAGATGACATAGCAATAAATAAGAATCCTTCTTCTGCAATTGTCTTAATGCCAATTTGGTCAGATTGGATTCCTAGTATCACTAGTTCGGCTGTTAGAGTGACAGTTGAATCCAGGATGTTATTTAAAAAACCTTGCACTTGTGTGATAAATTGATTTAATTTCAAGCAACCGAAAAACATATGACTTGAATCAGCAGCAGAATGTCCACAACGGCTACAACTGGTACCCTTTTGTGCGTTCCATTTCATTAGTTTAGATAGGGTGTAATATAAGTCGAATATGGACATAAAATGTTGGCTTTTGAGTGATCCGTTAAAAATAACAATGCTGCAGACTTCTAGAGATCTGGATAAGTCGATACTTTCAGCACCAAAACATCTTTGCCATTTATCTGTATATATATCTAAATTGTCCTGGATTCTTTCTAGCATCATTTGATAGATTACACCAATTTTTTTTTTTTTACGACAGCTTTCCAATAAATCTATTTTATTCATAGCTTCAGTATCGATTAAGTTCTTTGACTCTAAAAAGCTGCGAATCTGTAAATATTTGAAGAAATCACCTCTGTTAAGGCCGAATTCCCTCTGCAAATCATAATATGAAGTGAGTTGCCCGTCACAGTATAGTATACCAAGTGAGCTTATTTTAGAATTGATCCATCTATATATGACGTGGTCATTAAAAATCTCAGGCAGTAGGGGATTCTTTAGAAAAGGTGTATAATAATTCAAATTAGGCAGGAGATGGAATTTCTTATTAATTTGTTTCCAGGTCTGAAATGCAGCCATCATAATTTTAAATTTAGTTTTTTTATAATAGCTAGGTTCTATTATCTTAAACAAACATTGTCGAGCTTCCGCTCCAAGTAACATTTCGTAAATTGATGGTTTCATGGCATCTTCTAGGCTAAAGTCTTGATACATTAAGGGACCCATTAGTCTTAATGTAACTGCCCAATAGTAAATTCGGAAACTTGGAATCCCTAATCCACCCCTCAGTTTTGGAAGGATACACCATTTGAGAGATCTTCTGGCTCTCCGATAACCCCATAAGAACCTAGAAATACTTCGATCTAATTTATTGAAAAAAAACGAAGAAAACAAAAGAGGAATAGTACGAAATAAATAAAGAAATTTCGGTAATATAAGCATTTTAATTACGTTAGTACGGCCACATAGAGATAGGTGCAGATTGTTTATTCTCTCTAAAGTCCTATTGGTAGATGATAATAAAGAATCTGTGTTGAGCCCTACGATGTCATCGACAGTTGAGGAAATCGTAACACCAAGATATGACGCGGTAGGAGTAAATACCACACCCTCAGGTTTGCCTTCAGATGAATGAATTAGCTGGGTTTTAGATATATTAAGCTTATATCCCGATATCTTTCCGAATTCCTGAGCAAGTTCTATGATCTTAGGGAAAGATATGCATACATCAGGGGTTACGACGGCAACGTCATCAGCGTATGCAAAAATATTATGTTTTATTTGATGTAGTATCACTGGAGGAATTCCCTCTTCCGTTGCGATTTTGTTCAGGTAAGGATCGATATATAGAGCGAACAGCAGGGGAGAGCAGGGACAACCCTGTCTTGTCCCCCTGGTGATCGGAAACGGACAAGATATTTCCGTGCCTATCCGGATTACTGCTTTCGAATCCTGATAGAGCGCCTTAATGGCCAAAATATACTCATTAGGGAATCCCTTCCATGCTAGAACAGACCAAAGGAACCCCCAGTCGACCCTGTCAAACGCTTTTTCTGCGTCCAGCAGGATGACGCCGACTGGGGATCCCGTGGCCTGCGCACAATCTAATAGAGTAATGATGCGTCTAACATGATCTGTAGTGTCCCTTTTTTTAATAAATCCGTGCTGGATCTTAGAAACCAGCGTAGGCATCATATCATAAAGTCTGTTGGCAAGTATTTTAGAAAAGATTTTACTATCAGATGTGATAAGGGATATAGGCCGATACGACCCTAATTCAGTGCCATCCTTGTCTTTCTTTTTAAATACTATAATCGTGGCAAAAGACCACGAAGCAGGTGGATGCCCTTGAAATGCTAACTGAAAAATCTTAAGTAGCTCAGGTTTTAACATGTTCCTAAAAGTCCGGTAAAATTCGAGGGGGATTTGGTCAGGCCCCATAGCTTTCCCCGGAGCTAAGCTGAGGATAGCTATTTCAATCTCCTCCCAGGTGATAGGGGCAGCGAGGAGCACCGAATCCCCCTCAGCAATAGGTACGTTACCGATTTCTCTAAGATACTCGAGTGGATCCTTACCTACATCGACCTCATCGGTCTCATCCCCAAATTTATTATATAAGAGTTTGTAAAAGCCATTAAAAGCCTTCAGGATTCCAGCCTTAGATTCTTGGGATACTCCGTCTAAATCAGTTATTTTGGTAATATCATTTAGCGTAGCTTTTTGTCTAATCCTTTGAGCTAATATTCTCCCGGTTTGTTCATTCAGCTCGTAGCACTCAGCTTTGTGTTGTTTATATTGCACTGCTACTTGGTCTGCTA
This sequence comes from Lissotriton helveticus, assembly GCF_964261635.1. NCBI lineage: Eukaryota > Metazoa > Chordata > Amphibia > Caudata > Salamandridae > Lissotriton > Lissotriton helveticus. Next base: position 331,345,524 of record NC_136065.1, on the reverse strand, counting down.
AGAAGGAGTATGAAGAAGCTCGTTCAATAATTAGTAGTCGTTGGGCTTCATCAATATCAGCATCCCTGCCATTCTTAATATGTGCAGCTAATTTTAACTCTGCCTCCCTAACGTTATCAAGTTTGTTCCTAAACTCTAGTTTTGCCTTCTTACGCAAATAGTTAGAATAACAGATTGTTTCCCCTCTAACAATCGATTTAAAAGTGTCCCAGACAACTTGGACTGAGGCGGTATCATTATTATGAACAAAGAAATCCTTAATAATTTTAGCCATATGTCTAAGATAATTATCATCAAGAAGAAGGCTCCTTTGAAATGACCAATGGCGATTGAAATTGTAGTTATTTAAAGGTAATGATATTTCTAGTATTAAAGGATTATGATCAGAGACAAGTTGTGGTAGGATCTCTATTACTAAGTAATCCAGAAAAAAAGAAGAGGTAAAAAAGTAGTCTAAACGAACAAACTTTTTATGCGGGACTGAGAAAAAAGTAAAACCAGGATCAGTAGGTTTATATTTATTCCAAACATCGTACAGCCCGTTGCTAACGACTAATTCCCTTAAAGCTCTATAGGTCCTCGTCTTGCGGCCGTTATAATTCCCGGAGGTTCGAATATTACTGCTGGCTTCAATATGAACATTCATATCTCCACATACGATTAAGGGCTGACACCATACCGCCAATTCTGTATTGACTATGTTAAACACCTCACCATCATCCAGACAAGTTCTTCAAATTCTAATGTTCCTGACATTCATCTCTTCCGTTCTTCAGCTAGATATTTGGGGCTCAGTCTCATGGATTTTTGCAAAGAACTGTTTACTTTTGCTTTAGCTTTTGCTATTGTTTTATCTATATTTCTTTTGTTCTTTGATTATCGTTAACTTCTTGCACAAGAAAGGAGGGCTGCTCATAGTCAAGCTAATGGGTTATACATGTTAAGGTAATTCTACTGTGCATCGTTTTCTTATTGGCTAGCGTGTTCTAACCCTCATTGGACTTTGCTGGACTTGGCCCTTTTTTCAGGGTCATCCCTGAACTTTTTGCCTTACTCCTGTATTTTTTCTGACCTGCTGTTGGCTGTTTTATGACTCTGGGCACTTTACCACTGCTGATCAGTGCTAAAGTGCATATGCTCTCTATTGTAAATTGATGTGTGGATTAGTGACTCCATGATTGGATTATTTGATTTACTGGTCAGTCCCTAGTACAGTGCACCATGGGTGCCCAGGGCTTCTAAATCAAATGCTGCTGGTGGGCTTGCAGCACTGGTTGTGCCACCCACAGAAGCAGCCTGTAAAAGTGTGTCTAAGGCTTGCCATTGCAGAGCCTGTGTGCAGTCAAGTACTGCCATGCTGACTGGGTAAGTGCACCCACTTGCCAGTCCCTAAACCTTCCCTTTCCTTCATATCAGACACTTGATGGTAGGCCCAATGGCAGGGTGCATTGTAGGTAAAAGGTAGGACAACCCTGATGTGTGTGGTATGTCCTAATAGTGAATTACAGCCATTTCCGTTTTTCACTATTGCAAGGCTACCTGTTCCCCATAGGCCAGAAGAGCAGTTTGATTATTACATCTTATAATCCTCACTGACTCATGGAATCAGGAAGAAATTCGAGTTTAGTATGCCTGAACTAAGAATGAAAAGATACATCTCTTAGTGACGTTGGTTTTAACATTCTGTGTTTGAAAATACCACTTTTAGAAAGTAGGTATTTTCTTATCTAACCATCCAAGCCTGCTTCTGCTAGGTTGTGTATTCCTTGTCTGGAGTTTAAGTGACAGGGGCAGGGGGATTCCTGGAGACAGGGTGAGTCAGCACAAGGCTGAATAGAGAGATCTACATGCACATGGGTGGGAGGAGTTGCACCTGGGACCTGAATAGGGCTGTGCCTTCCCTCCACAATGCTGGCTCCACCTCCTGTGGTGTGTCCGATGTCCCTGCCCTGCACTGTGAATGAAAGGAAGGAGTCATGTAAACAGAGTGCTCCAACACTGACCAGAACTGGTTTGGACCAGGCACAGGCCTCTCTGCCTTCAGAGAACAAAGAGAAACTGTGTATAAAAAGGGGGACCCAGACCCCAGAGAATTAGATCACTTTTGGGAAACAAGAAGAAACCTTTGCTGAGGAGAGGAACCAGAGAGACTGAGGAGAGACTATCCCTAAGCTGGAGTGCTGCCTGGGGGATTGGCCTGCAGTGGTTGCCTAACTGCCAAAGAGAGAAACTTTGTGTGTACTTTCATCAACTTGTGAAGGATCTCGAAGGGCTTGAGAAAGAGCTTGCCTCCTACTGAAGTTTCAGGGACAATAGACTTTACCCACCAGCTCCCCAAGCATTCTTTGGAAGTGCTTGCAGTTGTGATGGGCTTTCTGAGGGACTGTGTGTCGCAAATTGCTGGAAGCGCGACACACGAAGAAGAAGCGTGTTGCCGCCACAGCCGCTGTCCTCGCATCGTCGGAGAAGAAGATTGACGTCGCATCAGACGCCGCCACATCAATGGAGAAGCGCACCCCCATCCCCGCAGCTGTAGCATCACCGCCGAAGCGCCTCGCATCGCTGGAGAAGAGGATCGACGTCGCATCCTAGGCTGCCACATCACCGGAAAGCGTGCCACAGGGCCTGTCACGGCTCAGAAGAATCGCTGAGTCGCTGCACGGCCATCGGGCATGCACGCATCGTGTCGCATCAAGATGAAGACGCCATCCTTGTCGCTTTGTACCGGATCTTCAGCGCATCACAGCGTTGCGGGCCACATCGCCACCTACCCTCGCAGACAAGAACCAACGCATCCCTTATGCATCAGTAGGGACCCGACCCATCACCGTTTTTGCGTGTAAGGAACCGATGCATCACCTTCCCTGCAACACTTTCGTTGTATAGCGTTACGTATCCTAAGGTACATTGAACTCAAAGTTTCGCATTTTAACATCTAAAGAGAACTAAGCTATTTCTACCATTTTAAGTACAGTATTATGGATTTTTTGTCATTTGTGGTCTTGTGTTAAATGTACATAAAAATACTTATTTTTATACTACAACCTGTGTGGTGTCATCTGTAGTGTTATCACTGGGTTACTGTATGTGTTCACAAATGCTTTACACACTGCCTCTGAGATAAGCCTGCCTGCTCATGCCAAGCTACCAAGGGGGTGAGCAGGGGCTATTTTAGGAGTGTACCCCCTTACACTGACTAGACGCAAGGGTCCCCATTTGTCAAAGGTACCTAACTCTGCCAACTAGAAACCCCCAAATCTAACAGACATATAGTGTTTCAAGTTCTTGACTGTTGCTATCTAATAAAAGCAAGATCAGAGAATCATAATACTCGCCTTCATGTCTTTAATATAATTGAGACTTTCCTTCATAAATTACTAGGAAAATCTACTTTGCAATCTTAATGAATCACAACTAGGAAATTGCAAATTCGAATGTACAAAAGAATATATTTAAACATATTTATTCCTATTGGGGTTGCATATTGACCTACCTCATGAATATTAATGATGTAGGATGCAATCTTTTGACTTAGTAGGAAACATTGTCATCACAAGGATGGTGGCCTGCTGAGGTCAGCAGACTACCATGTCTGTGATTGCTTTTAAATAAAGCAAGATTTTTTTTTTAAAAAAGTGCAGCCAATTTTCCTTAAAGTAAAACGGGATGTATTTAAAAAAAAAAAAAAGAATATTAAACTTTTAAGATTCATTTTTTAAGCGTAGGTAGCGATCCGTAGGACCACTGCCTGCTCTTAAAAATATATTTTGTATATTTTCAAATTGGGTGGGTTACTGAGGGGACCCTTTCCCATTTGGGATTGGGTTACCAACTCATTGAAAGAGGTGGTAAAATATTAATATTTTACAACTGGAATTTGTTCTCATAGCATTAATACATACATATCAATGTGATTCAGTATTTGGAAGGGACGCCCTAAATATGCATCATCTAAATACCGAATAGCTAAACAAAATTGCGATTCGGTAACAAGTTACTGAATCGCAAGTTAGCATTTGTACATTACAAAATGTTTTTTTGCAATTGCAAACTGCCCAATTCTGTAAATTGGGCTATTTGCAACCTCAAAAAAGATTTGTACATATGGTCATAACTTATGCTAGTAAAAGGGTGACCCAGGGAGCGCGGGGCCCGAGCCGGTCTCTCCCTGGGTAGGTTCGCGCGAGGGCTGGCCACGAGAGGCAGGTGGTTAGGAGCTTAATTAGCGGGAGGGAGGCTTATACATAAGGGTTAAAGGGCGGGAAGGTAACTGTACCGGCGGGAGGCGGGTAGAGGAGTTTTGTTTTGCAGGCTCTCCTGCTCTTGCGGGCTGCAGGTAGGGAAGGCCTTCTGATGCCGGGTGTTACTGAGGGGGAGTGGTGGGGCTGGAGCGCCCCACCAGGACGGCGGCCGGAGGCGTAGCGACGGCGGTGTCTGCCTGACACTGCCATGCCGGCGGAGGACTTGTCCAGTGCGGTGGCGTCGGTGACCCCCCCCCCCCGCGTTTCCAGGCGGCCCGGCGAAGTCACGCAAGTCCCCCTTTGTGAACCGATTGTGTGGCTGGGGCCGGCCGGTGGAGGGCGGGGGGAGGGCTTGGGGGCTTGCCGCGAGGTCCAGGGGCAGGGCCCTGGCAGTTCAACGCTCGGTGCTGTATCTGGTGGGAGGGGGTGGAGGGATCTGAATGCCGGAGTGGTGAGCGGGTCTGTTTATTTATTTAGTTGTTTGTGCATTTTATATAGCGTGGACTTTGCCCAAAGGGTCAGAGCGCGTCACAATAGGACATGTGGAGAAATTTACACTTGAACAAGGTACAACAGCAAACATTCAGTTACATGAGGCAAATGAGACAAATATGAGCACCGACGTACAAGGGGTAGCAAATGATACCATTATAGGAGGAAAAGTGACATCTATGCAGGTTACAGAGGTATATGAAGTGCGAGTAGTGGTACAATGCTGCAATAAATGGTAGACACTAAACACAAGGACACACGGTATAATACTACAATAAATGGTAGACACATACGCAAGAACGATCGTTCCGTAGGCCACTTGTGCAGGTGTCTCTAGCAAACACAATGTAAGGGGTAGCAAACAGTGTGTTATAGGAGAAAAGAAAGGTGTGCATGTTACATAAGAGTACCAAAAACAGCTAGAAGGTCTGTCTGTTGCTCCACGGAGGGGGAGTATGCAAGCCTCTGTGGCCCTGAAGGATGTTGCGCGGGTGCTGGACCGGGCCCAATTTATACAGGTTGCGGGGAGGCTTTATGTCGTGAGTCCTGCCCCTGTGGCTCACAGTCAGGTAGCCTCTGTTGTGCCCAGGGTGGCTGCGGAGTCTGGGCTCTGGTGCAGCCCCCCCTTTTTGGTGGACGTGGGTTGTATGTTGTGAGGCCACGGCATTAGGACCAACCTGTAGTGGCGCAGCGCATTTGGAAAAAGGGACAGCCTTCCCCACCAGACGTTACAAGCTACTGGCCCCCCGGGCATGGTTGTGGGTGTGGATAACCGAGGACCTGAGATGACATTGCGGTGGGTAATGGTGCCGGGCCCCGGTGGAGGGGTGGTGGCTCAGCCTATGGTCCCGGCGTCCCAGGTTGGTCATGTTGGTGTGGGTGGGCCCAGGTTCTGATTCTGGGTCACTTTTGGATGGTACAGTGGGGATGTGGGGTTTTTTGGGTCCGGCGCAGTCTGGTTTGAGCGGCCGCACGGGCGGGTTTACACCTACAGTGAGTGAGTCATCGGATGGCAAGGGGAAATTGCGGGTTGAACACCCTGCGGTTCAGTCTGGGGGGGTGCACAGGAAAGGGATCTGGAGCGGATTTCTTTTCTGCGCCGTGCGATGGAGTGGTTACTAATTATATTCAATGGCAATTTTATGAAGAAGAAGTTGGGGTTGGGGAGATGCCGAGTGGCGGTGGGGATTATTTGAACTTGGTGATGACATAACGTTGGATATTGATGGTGATGAACTTGAGGAGGGTTAATTATGTGATGGGGATTTTGGAAAAGTTACAGTACAAGGCCAGAAGGGTGTTTTTGGGGCAATCCTGTATGTTTAGTGTTTTGCAGGAGTCAAGTGCGCACCAAGCAAACGGGCGAGTCGCTTCGGATATCAAGTCCCAGCAGGAGGACCCTGGCTGTGTTTTAACAAGGAGCGTCACAGTTTCCAAAAGTAAGACAGGATGGTGGTCTGTTTGGCAACAGGGGGAGGGCGTTCCTGCTCAGCGTGCCAGGTCTATTGGAGTTGGGGATGAGTTGATTATGGAGCAAGTTGCTGCAAGAACGCTGCTGGTGCGGAAGGCTAATGAGAAGAAAGCATTGTTGATGAAGTTCCTATAGGGGAGGTTTCTACATCAAAGGAGCATGTGGTTGAGGATGAGAACATACATGAGAACTTTGCCTTACGTGGGAATTGGCATGCCTTTGGGTTCCCATTTTGGAAGAACAGACTAAGTTCAGATTTTGGCGTCCTGAGTTTGTTGATGTTTTTACAATTTACTTCAGCGGGATATCCATGCCAAAGAGGGGTCTAAGGAGAAGGGGTGGGAGTTAGCTCGACGTCCTAGGGTCCCGAAGTCGGTTGAGACTTGGACCTCTGCCTTCCTTATATTCGCCAGTGTTAATTGCGAACAACGTCAGGATAAGGCAGTAGCGATTTTCAAATACATGGGCATTATTAGGAAGGCGCACAGTTATTTTGGGGGCTATGCCTGGCTCTCTTTTCTGATGAAGAATTCCGGGCTAGGATGAGTCTGTTTCCTGAGCATTCTTGGGGTGCCGTGGATTCGGAGCTATGGTTGCAATGGATGGCTTTGGGCCAGCCGACGGCTACTACACGCACTGCGAGTGGGTTACCTGTGACGTATCGGCCCTTTCAATTTCATCCCGCCTATTTTGGCAGCAGCATCTGGGGCCTGTTGGCATTATAAAAAAGGACTTTGCACCTGGCAGTATTGTACATATCAACACGAGTGTTCGCAATGTGGGTAGACTCCCTATCACGCACTGTTTCCCCGGGCAGCGTTTTGGAGATCAAGGGAGGGGTCAAGGGGGAAGAGGCCAGTCTTCTCAGTTTGTCTCCAAAGGCTCCTACGCCTGTTAAAGTGGAGGTTTTGGACCATTGATTGGAGGACTATCCAGACACTGATGCAGCAAAGCATTTGTTTTGGGGTTTTCAGGTGGGTTGCAAGATTGGGTATCGGGGCCCCCGTCAAGGAAGGTGGTCGGACAACTTGAAATCTGCCGAAGAATGTTCCCAGGTGGTGCAGAAGATGTTGAGGGCTGAGGTTGAGGCAGGCAGGTTTGCTGGTCCTTTTGTGCACTGCCCGCTGCCTGATTGGATTGTTTCTCCCCTGGGGGTGGTGCCCAAAAAGACAGCTGTTGATTTCCGTTTGATACAACACTTGTCCTGGCCTGAGGGATCCTCAATCAATGATTTTATTGCGCAGGAAGATTCTTGTGTGTTTTACGCTTCAGTGGACGATGCCTTACTTTTGGTCAGATCTGCGGGAAGGGGGCACAGTTGGCGAAGAGTGACATCCAGTCTGCAGTCCGTCTTTTGTCAATTCATCCTTCTGATTTTGGTCTACTGGGGATGCACTTTCAAGGGGATTTCTAGGTAGACAAGGTTTTGCCCATGGGGTGTTGGTATCATGTGCTTTTTTCAAAACTTTTAGCGCCTTTTTACAGTGGCGTTTCGCTTTCATCAGCGGGCATGGGTTGTTTTGTCACTATTGGCATTCCGCAGACTGGCTCCTGGGGCAGATCTCTGCCTTTTTTCCAGGACAGATCAGTTCGGAAGGGGCAAGTGGGTTTTTCTTGGGCAGGAGTAGTTTGGATTTCCTGTTGCCCGGTTCGGGAATGGGAGGTTTTCAGGGTCTCTCCCTTTTTAGGCATAGTTTTTATTCTGTCATGTTGACGGAAGTCCAATTTCCATTACCCAGCTGTTGGCCGTTTTACGGGTGGCTTTGTGACTTTGGGGGAGAATCCTTTGCTCTTTGGTACACATTCCATCCGTATCGGGCGGCGACTGAGGCTGACAGGTTGGGGTGGGACTGGTCACAATTGCGCGGGATTGGGAAGTGGAGGTCTATATGCTGCAACACCTATGTTAGGATGTAGTTTCTTTTATTTTTGGTTGATAACTGTTTTTCTGCCCTGATCTGCTGGTAATCCACCTTGGTGAGAACGGTCTGGTGCAGCTATCGGCCCTGACTTTAATAAAACTGATGAAATTGGATCTGGCGGCCATCAAGGACACCTGGGTGAGCACCATTGGTGATTTGGTCGGACTTTATACAGGGGCTGCACTGGAGAGAAGCCCGGACTCAAGCAGCCATGGACAGAACACGGAGACAACTGTATAGATCTATGAGTCTTTTTGTAAAGGGATTGGTTTTCACATTTTAGCTCACCCTAAGTTACAGCTTACAGAACGGCACTTTTTCCGAGAGGATGGGGTCCACCTTTCTCAGATGCGGCAGTCTTTCTATCTATTGGAGTTGCGGGATTTGATCGCTATGATACTGGATGTTCAGCTGTGGGCTCTAAGGAGCGGGTTTGATTCCTTTGGTGGGGCAGGAAAACTCTATTCGGTTTTCCTGGTAGGTGGTTTTTATGGGGGGGTGGGCAGCCTGGAGCGGGTTGGTCCATCCTCAAAGGGCAGTTAAAGGAAAGGAGGGGGTATCAACAATAGTCAGGTTGCTTCTGGGGTTTGTTTGGGTTAACTTGGTGGGGGGTTTCCTCTTTAGTAAGGATGATAAGATAAGCTGAAGGAATTTTTGGTTATTATATAATTGATTGGAAAAATGTTTGATCAGATTTTTATTTGCACCTGTCTTAATAAAGTGGCCTTTCTTGCTAAACTAAGAAGTTGTGGACAGTGAGTTCTTGCGCGAGGGGGGGGGGCCCAGGGAGAGCCGTACGTGTGCCGGTCTCTCCCTGGGTAGGTTCGCGCGAGGGCTGGCCACAAGAGGCAGGTGGTTAGGATCTTAATTAGCGGGAGGGAGGCTATATATAAAGGTTAAAGGGCGGGAAGGTAACTGTACCGGCGGGAGGCGGGTAGAGGAGTTTTGTTTTGCCCCACCCACCCTTCCCTCTCTTTTTCTATTTTTAGCCCTTCCGCTCCCTTTTTTTAGGTTTCGGTGCTTTAGGTACGGTCAAGGAGGTTCGGTTGCCACGCTAAGACAGGTTAGTTTCAGATTTTCAGTTGGTAGGCGGTTATATGGGGGGTGGGCAGCCTGGAGCGGGTTGGTCCATCCTCAAAGGGCAGTTAAAGGAAAGGAGGGGGTATCAACTAGAGTCAGGTTGCTTCTGGGTTGTGTTTGGGTTAACTTGGTGGGGGGTTTCCTCTTTAGTAAGGACTAGCAGCCCGTCCCGACGTTGTCCGGGTATGAATTGCTGCCGGCCAGTAGTATATTGTTTTGTAGGATTTCGTTTAGATAGCATTTCTTATCAGTGACAGGCCTGTGAAAGGCTCCGATTCACAGTGCACTGCTGATGCACTTAAGAGTGCGCGTTCAGTAGTGTGTGAACTCGAGTTTCCCTACTTTATTTTTCCTTGCAATAATATGTAGCGCGAACTTGACAACATGGCATGAGCACAATTTACATTACAGAAGAACACATTCATTTGTGGTAGGCACGGGGAGACAAAGCGATTTGCCTGGAATCACAGGATGTTGAGCTGATGCCGAGATTTGAACGTAGCTCCCCAGCTCTAAAGTTCGCAATTCTAGAACTTGTGGCGGGGGGTGTGTCTAAAAGTGTATGTCGGTGCTGGCCATCAATGAGAGAGACCTGTGCATTTTTCAAATGGGTGGTGAAAAAATATGAGTATGTTGCTGGAGATGTGGGCTGCCGTAAACACCCATTATTCCGCAACTTTCTTTCGGCATACCATCACTCCGCATACTTTCATTACGAAAGTACCATGACTCCGCAATGCCATTATAACGCATGGCATTACATTTTATATGCTTTTACCACGCATACATTTACAACGAAATTCGTTGTAAATGCATGAATGGTAAAAGCATGTTTTTTTTAATGTTTGGATAAGGTAAGTATGGGTATAGGGGTATATGTTTTGGGGTACTGAGGTATATGTTTTGGGGTGTTTGGGTATTTTAAGGGTTCAGATATAGTTTTGGGCTATGGGGTACAGGGGTAGTTTTAGGGTTTAGGGATAGGTATGGGTTTTGGGGTACAGGGGCATTTTTAGGGTTCAGGGCTAGGTTTGGGTTTTGGGGTATAGGAGTATTTTTAAGGTTCAGGGGTAGGTTTGGGTTTTGGGGTAATGGGGCATTTTAAGGGTTCAGGGCTAGGTTCGGGTTTTGGGGTACAGGGGTATTTTTAGGGTTCAGGTCTAGGTTTGGGTTTTGGGGTACAGGGGTATTTAAGGGTTCAGGGGTAGGTTTGGTTTTGGGATACAGGGTTATTTTTAGGGTTCAGGGCTAGGTTTGGGTTTTGGGGTACAGGGGTATTTTTAGGGTTCAGGGGTAGGTTTGGGTTTTGGGGTACAGGGGTATTTTAAGGGTTCAGGGCTAGGTTTGGGTTTTGGGATACAGGGGTATTTTAGGGTTCAGGAGTAGTTTTGGGTTTTGGGGTACAGTGGTATTTTTAGGGTTCAGGGCTAGGTTTGGGTTTTGGGTACAGGGGTATTTTTAGCGTTCAGGGGTAGGTTTAGATTTTGAGGTACCGGGGTATTTATAGGGTTCAGGGCTAGGTTTGGGTTTTGGGGTAAAGGGGTATTTTTAGGTTTTAGGGATAGGTTTGGGTTTTGGGGTACAGGGTATATTTATAGGGTTAAGATGGGTTAGTGTTTAAGGGTGTTGGGGTATTTTAAGGAGAAGGGTGGGTTATGATTATGGGGTGCAGGGGTATTTAAAGGGAGCAGGGTGGGATTAGCACACAATAGGAGACATGGCATGAAGGGCGGAACGTGCCACACGCCCCCAGCGTTTGTCACGCCCCCAGCACACCCCCACAGCACAACGCAGACACGCCCACAAGGGACTACTTTGCTGGCACGGTTCTTTTACCTTTTAAATGTATATGGTGGGCGTCTGCATAGCCTATGTCCTTCTGCTGCAACTGCCCTTTCCAACGCTGTATTGGGTGTTGAGATTGGTGCTGTGGTTCCTGAGATTACCCGCCTCAAAGATTTGGGCTCTCTCTTTATTATATTAGTATGGATGATAAGATAAGCTGAAGGAATTTTTGGTTATTAAATAATTAATTGGAAAAATGTTTGATCAGATTTTTATTTGCACCTGTCTTAATAAAGTGGCCTTTCTTGCTAAACTAAGAAGTTGTGGACAGTGAGTTCTTGCGCGAAAGCTCAGTTAGTTAAACAGTCAGCCCTAACATATACAGGTCACTGTTTTGAATAATGCTGGGGTGCACCCATCCTTCTGAAGCCACAAATAGGGTACCATCAAATTGGGTAACAGGAACATTAGTTATTTACAGTTCTAAACAAGCATTTACAATGCAACGGTTTCGCCTTTGGAAAAGTTTGAGCTATTGGCATTGTAAATGACAAAATTTGTATTTATGTGTTGGTTTTGAAAACAGATAAATAAATGGAATTGTCCTTTACATTGCCAATAGCTCTAACTTTTCCAAAGGCGAAACCGTTGCATTGTAAATGCTTGTTTTAAGTAGCAGGAAAAATAAATGGGTAACAGCCAAAAACCCATTTCATTAGCTGGCACTCCATTACTAATGCCACCTACGATGGAGCACAAGTGTAAGGCAGACACAGAAAAACAGGAAAACTGCTGAAGGGGAGTAAGAAGGGAGCTGTTATGTAATTTGTAACAGAAAAGTGGAGTAGACTTAGCTGATAGTGAAGTACGAACCAAGGACGGGGACAGAGTGACAAGGAATAAGCAGGTGTGCCAGAGAAACAGAAGGGGGCATCAAGTATGTAAGTAATGAAGAGGACTACCCTTACCACTAGTTCTCGATCATGGATATCTAAGGTAATCACAGGAACAATATTACACTCTCTCATTATTGGGAGAGGAATTCTTAAACTGCACATTTTCCATGCGGCCTGACTTGCATTGCTGGGCACTCGTCCTGTGCTCATGGCTCTGTTTCCAATTTATAAATAGCGTTGCACACATACATACACAAATCAAAGGCAGGACTCAAACATGCATGCAAGAATAGGACTCAAGAAAGATAAATCTTACACATAGGTACAGAACTACTGAGCAGTAGGGCAAAGAACACACCTACACTGAATTTACTATACAGGACTTCTGTAACTGTGTTGCAAGCTCTGTAGGGAGATCTAGCTCATGACTGTGTCTACGTTATTAGCATACAGCTCCCCTTCAGAGCAGAGAGGTCACCTCACTCGCTTCTGGTATTACTGGAAGTTCAGTATGGAGCTATTCCACCCAGTGTCTGTATGCCTACGGTTACTTTAAGCTCGATAGAGCTGCATCTCAGTACCGGGATAACTAGTGCGATTGGATGTCCGCTTTCACGCCGGTTCTGTACATTACTCTAAACATCGAAGGACGCTACTTCTTAGTACCTGGGGGGGCAATTTACATGTCTCTTCCATCAGGGTGTCTTATTCCTCTGAAATTCAAGAGTAAGGCTTCTGTACCTTGCATTACTATGAGCTTTACATATCGATCTGTGCCTGGCCTGTGCTGAATGACATTCTTGTGAGATCTGCGGAGCTGCCAATCACACCCCTGGTCTCTCTAGCGTGTGTTAGTGTAAGGTGTGTGGGCACTCGCTTTGTGCCTGCTTTTGACAAGGAGCGCTACAATGGATCACATGTTCATGAATTTCCACCGCATCTAAATATGTTAAGTACAGACAAGAGGCTGTATGCCCCCCTTTCAAGGACTTACCTGTTAGGTCTGAGGGGACCTATTCGAGCCTTCGGCGCCTTCTCCACTATCACCTGTGAACAGAAGCAAAAGCTTGGCTCAGGTTCTGGGAAGAGCTGGGAAAGCAGGCTAATCCTCCCCCTCCTGCTGGCCAGACGTGATCTAATGCCAGAGCAGGGTGCTGAGGAGCGGGCATTGGACCTGCCACCCCTCGCGCGCCAGCATTGCTCAAACACACGCTGCTGCCGCATTTTCTATCGGGCTGAGTCATGGCGGCGTGCGGGCTGTTCTTGGAGCACATTCAGTGCTCGATGGAAGAGAATCAACGGGTGGGAGCAGAGCAGACCACAGGAGGATGACGCCTCAGTCCAGTGCCAAGCCGGTGCGGGCCAAGCCGCACGTTGACAATCTGGACCGAACAAGAACTGCTTCCACAGGGAGGCACAGGCTGGGGTTCTGAGGAGATGTCTTTCCAGTTTCACCTCCCGCGATCGCCACGTGCATAACGAAGGCTGTAGTTTTATACCTATCGAGAAAGAAGTGAGTGAAGTGAAGGTGCCCTAAAGTTATGCTCACCCCCTTGCACACATACAAACATTATGCTTTTACCGACTGTTGAGGCAGTCCAGGAAAGGCACAGCAGAAAAAGACAGATGCCATTTCCTCCGGCTTTAAAGCCACTAAACTGGCTTCCTATATGGTTAGAACTGCATGCATCCTTCACAAAGTTCTGCACGGAAGCTCTTGGTGTAACTAGGACGAAAATGACTTTTACAAGCGTAAAACATAGCACTCACTTTGACTTAATTTTCGTCAGCAGAGAGTAAAAAGACTCACCCAGTGTGATTTTCGGAGGCTGAATACCTGATCCGGTGTGGTGAGAGGGGGCCTCGGCATACGGGAGAAGCATCAGCCTGGAGTTTGGTGTTCTGAATGAAAAAAACATGGCGACGAAAACAAACAAAACAAGTCAGGTCGCGGGCCGGCCAGCCAATCACAGCGCGGCCCGGGGAATGACGTCACGGGGTGTCCCGGGCCGGCAGCCAATGACAGCGCGGCCCAGGACAAAGGGGCGGGGCTTAAAAAAAGCCAGAGAAACGCCCCCGAATCGCGTTTTCGTGAGAAAGCGTGATTGACAGCCTCTGTCTCCCAATGGCTAGCCTCCATTTATGGAGCTACCCAATGAGAGGCAGAGGCGGGTCATCCATCACATATACATCTCAAGAGGTTTTGCTAGCGCATGCGTACTTCGTACGCATTGGCAGGCAAAACCTAAAAACGTCAAAAGTGCAGCATGAAGCACTGTACATTAAACCAAGTTAGTCCTTTTGCTGCAAGGACGTGCACGACGTCTCCCCCTAGTGGGAACACGTGAAACAACAGCAGTAGGTCTGACGATCTCAGTGCAGCAACTAGCTAGCCTGGACAACTTTAACTAAGCACGCCTATTGGGTGGTATAGCTTGTTTTTATATAGAAAAGCGAGAACATTATTAACCTATTGACCACAGGTCAGTAAAATCTGCTTAAATTTCTACCGAGGAAAGCGAAACTACTATATTTCACACAGTAATGATAATTCGAGCTGTGCAGGAAGATAAGAAAAGAGAGAGGTCGTTGCTGGTAATGTGGCAATTTGTGAATAATTGACCTTTTACATCTTACGTTCTCAAGCTGTGGCTCGTTGGCTTTCCAGAAATGCCTGTTGTTAGGAGCCAGCTCCGTCGAAGAGTGACGGAAGCTAGAGGCTTGAACCCTTCCGCTGAGTGGCCTTTTAGAGTCTTAGGGCAGAGCAAGTGCAGCGGCAATACTGGGGTCATTGAAGGGACCACAAACGCGTGGCAAGTCTGAAGTACTGTCGGCTGGCAAGGGCCAGCTGCAGCTTGTCATAGTCACAGCACCATTACGTAACACAAGGCACATCCCGTTATTCACAAGGGGGGAACCGAACTCCACATGGGACGTTCCAAACTCAGAGAATATCCTTCACGACAGTTCCCAACGAGATATCAAGTAGTGCGGAATTAAACAGGCATGTCATCGCATATATTGGACATAGATACAATGCCAGTGAAGTGCGTAGTCTTTCAAGGATGGTGTGGGAAGGGCCATAGTGAGTGATAGAGGTTCAGATGTATCCTGACGATCACCAGTGGGCCCAATAGTCGTATTGGTCCTTTCACTCAGATCCAACCCATTCTCAGGTTAACAACCCTGGACGTGTTCTGGAAAACACTAAGGGGTATATTTACAATAACTGGCGCATCCCTGCAAATCAGCAGGGAGGCGCCAGTTATTGTGCGCCACAGCTCCCCCATCATGGATGCGTCGCATTTACAATGCGGCGCACCAAGGGGCAAAAAAGGTACAGATGCGTGATGCATCTGTGCCGTAAAAGTGGCGCATTGCTGGAGGTGCGTCGCAAGCGCGATGCAGCTCCAGCAATACTCTAGGGGCCCTATCTAGTTAATGCTGGGTCAATCCTTACTCCTGCTTCAGGCAGGCACAGGGTTTTAACACAGCATGGGCCTAAAAGTGACTGAGTGAAATCTTGTAGATTTCACTCAGCCACTTTTAGGAGGCGTTCCTGCGCCGTAACGACCCCCTGCGCAGGAACGCCTACATGTGGCGCAGGGCCTTACAACGTGACGCATCTCCCAGATGCGTCACGTTGTAAGTACCCCGCACCATGGCGCAGGATTCGCGCCACCGCTGCGTCACAAAAGTGACGCAACAGTGGCGTAAATGAGGCGCAAGGCACTTGTAAATCTGCCCATCAGCCTCCCCATAATCCCCACCTCCAGTGTCTTCTTGATTCTTCCTGAGTTCTCCCTTGAGCCACGCACATTCTTTATTCAAATACAACACATTGCAAGATACTTTTCTTTTTTTTTGGGAAAATCCTTTCAGGAGGTTATGATAGGAGCACGAATGAAATAACTTTTAATTCCAGAGGTTTAAAAGGAAGGTGGTATTTGATACCAGGATAGCAGTCTTACTAAAACTAAATTCCCAGTCTTAAGGACACTCCTTTGTTTTTTTCTTCGAGTTGAATTTACACCTTCTTTGCATTCTGCAGCACAGGATAGCATCATGTTCCGTGAACACAGGTGACGACAAAGAATGGTGAGGTATGGAATCCAGAACTGTATTACCTATGCACTTGGGCACCATCCTGTCTGTGGGGGCGTGAGGGTATTATAGAATTTTTTGAGAAATTTACAGATTGATTTTTCCATGTTGCAGTCATTGGCGTGTATAATTTATATTGCTGGCCCAGGTTTACTAATTTTTAATGCAATGCAGCGCAAGAAGCTCTCTTACATACCAAAACCTGCCTCCAAATCATGTTTTATTTCTTAACCACTTTTGAAGTGAGAAGCTGAGTGTTTTTTTTTCCCTTGAGAACATTGGCATCAAGGTGTTTGGCTCCAGCTAGGTTCCAGACAGGACGAGACACAAACAAAGTGAGTGCTGATAGCCCTTTAAGTGAGGCATTTGCTTTGAGCAAAGCTGGAACTGAAAATAAGAGACTTCTCACCACGCAGTGCCGGCTTCGCGATACTTCCCCAGTGTCTTCAAATTGCACAGGGACACAGAACATTTCAGTGAGGTCAGCCTGGATCGAGGATCTAGATCCGTGGTACTCATAGTACGGCCCACGGACCGCCAGGGGCCCGGCAGGCCTTCCTTGGCGGCCTGTGGAACTTGCAGGTAATGTACCCATGGTCCCCAGAGAAAGAGATTGCAGAGAGAGAGAGAGAGTGGAGAGTGAGAGTGGAGAGAGAAAGTGGAGAGAGAGAGAGAGAGAGAGACTGGAGAGATAGAAAGTGGAGAGAGAGGGTGGAGAGAGAGAGAGAGTGGAGAGAGAGGGTGGAGAGGGTGGAGAGAAAGGGAGACGGAGAGAGGGTGGAGAGAGAGACTGACTGACTGAGAGACTTAGATACTGACTGACTGAGATTGACTGATTGAGAGCGAGACTGACTGACTGACAGAGAGAGAGACTGACTGACTGACTGACAGAGAGAGAGAGACTGACTGAATGAGAGAGAGAGCGAGACTAACTGACTGACAGAGAGAGAGACTGACTGACTGAGAGAGAGAGACTGACTGACTGAGAGAGAGACTGACTGACTGAGAGAGAGAGAGAGACTGACTGACTGAGGGAGAGAGAGTCTGACTGACAGAGAAAGAGACTGACTGGGAGAGAGACTGACTGACTGACTAAGAGAGACTGACTGACACAGAGAGAGAGAGACTGACTGACAGAGAGAGAGCTAGAGAGAGAGAGACTGACTGACAGAGAGAGTGTCTGCGAGAGAGAGAGACTGGCTGACAGAGAGAGACTGACTGACAGAGAGAGAGAGAGAGAGAGAGAGAGAGAGAGAGAGAGAGAGAGAGAGAGAGAGAGAGAGACTGACTGACAGAGAGAGAGTCTGTCTGAGAGAGAGAGTGACTGGCTGACTGAGAGAGAAAGAGAGACTGTGATGGAATTGGAGTCAAAGTGTGCATGAAGCTATGCAATGCCTCTTCAGATTGCTATTGTCTGCTAATAAAAATGTATTATCAAAATGTGCTCTTTGTAGTTACATCTGCTTTTGAAATACAGCATTGTTGCATTATCTAATGTTTTGGAACAGGTTTGATTTTTTTTACTCTAGCCCAGCACCCCCACTGACCCCGCACCCCACTGACCCCACCACTACCGGTGCCGCCCTCGGCCACAAACCACACTGTTATTTTGGGCTCCGACAGAAAGTTTGGGAGTACCCATGGTCTAGATCAATAATGCCTGCTTGATCAAGGCCCTGCTGGATGCCTCGCTTTCCAGCACAAAGTATGTGTCAGGAAGACTTACATCTGTGATAGTCGATGATTGGGGTGTGAAGGTCCTCCAATACAACAGATTGGCGTCTGTAATACTGACTCACCAGTTCTACTACTAAAGTTCAAAGATGGGGAACCAGACCTTCCACCAGAAACCGTTATAATGGGATCATTTAAGGTTTGGTGGAGTGTGGGACAAAAACCTGTGGCTCTCATGTCTCATTTAGTGAGGAAGGAACTGTTATGTTTTGGAAAGTGAAGCCCCAGCAAGCCCCACTGTCGAAAACCATGGTAGACCACCAACCACAGAACGTCTGGTGTATGGGATGAAGGCTGGACTGGCAGTACCGGGTATCGGGCGGTTCCCCCGGAGGCTAAAAGGGTGGTGGGCCGCTTTTGTTACTAGGGGGCCTGTTTTGTAGCAGTGCAGCGGTTTTAAAAGTACTGCAGAGTTCCTTATATATCCAACAGTTTTCAGGAAACAATAAAAGTGCCACTATAACTCTAGTGATTATTGGACCTGCTGATCAGAGTTTTGTCTAGTGGCAGCTTTGACTTATCTAATGTAGCGTAGAAGGTTAATTTGCCTGCTGCAAAGAGGATGCACTACGCACATCAGAGAACAGTATTTTATGTGCATAGCTTAGTGATTTAATGCTTTTGTCACAGAGATCCTTTTGTTAATGTGTTCATAAGTTACAATTGTAATCTAGGTTAGGAAGTTATGTTTTCCAAGTCTTTCATTTAGCTAAAAAGGGTTTGCTTGGGTAGAAATAAATTCCTATTAGTAAAGTAAACCCTAACCACTCTCTTACGTTCTGAATTCTGAGGTTCTGCTTCCCCAGACCAAGGAATCTTAGAAAATACCTACCAGGATGGATGACTTGTGAATCCTACACCTTGTAGTCTGTCCTCTTTGTCTTATGTAACATTTTCTATACACTGAATTGCCCACATATAATTCTTTGTCTCTGTATATGTGTGTGTGTGATATAAAATGCTTCAACGCTCTACAATGGTAATGTAGGCGCTGTAAAACAAATTAAATACATGTGAGAGAGGGGCTAGGGAGAGATAAGAGGCACTGTTGGACGGTGAAAGTGAGGGAATAATTGAAGAGCCCCAATTAAGATTGCTGTAGCCGGTGCACTGTAAGGTCATTTACTATGCTTTAAAAGTGAATACAATTGAATATATAATGAAAAATGTGTTATAGAATGCATAATATTTGCCATTGTTACCCAAACACTTTGGGGGGAGAACCCCTCAACCTTCCCTGTAGTTAGTGGTCAGGCTCACTGACTGCGCTCGCTGTGCACTGTCTGGGGACTGGTCTGACAAAATTTGCCAGCGCTGCTTTGGTTTCTCAGTCCGGCCCTAATGGGATGGAAGGAGTACACTACTTTGGGTGGGCCTTCCATTTCAAATTTATTGTGTCAAGGAGCACCATGCAAGGTATAGTCCCAGGCAGAAAATCAATGACCATCATGCACCGTTAGAAGATTTCCTATGCACAGGGTCACACTGGGACAGAAAATAAAAGTGGCCTCTATTAGCGAATCATATAAAAAGAAAGTGGTCCACATTTGCAAAACAGGGCAATTTTATGAACTGTAAAGTCACACTTTCACAGTTTTTTTCATGGTATGGGAGAGTGCCTGTGTTTGCGCTTGCTAAAGCCAGAGTTTGTGATAATGCTAGGGAAATCAAAAGTAAAAACCGGCCCACCAGGCCAACAAACAGTCAACACCCTGACCTATCACATGAGCCCATAAGGCACTTTCTGATTGTCCAATAGGGCAGTTCGACCCTGCCTGTGCATCAATGCCATTTATCGCTATGTTAATGAAAGCACTTCCATCATAAATTCACCAGTGTGGTGGTAGAGAAACATAGATATGGTATGTTGCGGGTAGGTGGGGCCTTCACTGCCTGGGGACCTGGCAGACCACACGCACAGGTTACCCCCTTAGTCATTACTATTCTATGAGGTCCAGCATGAGCAAGTTCAGGTGCTCTTGGAATCAAAGATGGTGGAAGGACAAGTGGTAAACCCCGCAGAAGCAGGCCATTACTGGTGATGGTCACTTCATGTTGTACATCATGTAATGCTGTTAGGATGCTGCAAGCTTCCATATGTAGCACTGATTGCTATTTGAACGACATTCATCATTTGAGACTCCTTCTTTGACTTCCTAAAGGGACAGTGTGGTGTGTTTACATTAATGATGTGTTTACATTAATGGGCTTTATAAAGTTTATTGAAATTGTGTTCTCTTTCATGTTACCATGGTTCCTGCTCGTTCCATGGAATCTTTTGTCATTAAGAATGTTTCTATGTCATGGGTTGGAACGGGAGGGAGAAGCGGTTGGAGTTGGTGGCAGCTGGACGTTTGATCCTGATGCACCAGCGGGTCTTTTATTGGTTTATAAATAAACCTTTTTATTCTACAAAATTACTGACTCCTTCGCCTCTTTACAGATAGTGAGAGTGGCCGAGCACTGTGCAAGCTGTCAGGTGGACTCTTCAGTCTCTTTGACCTGAATAAACTGTTGTTGTTAAGATGGCCGAGACTGTTGTAAAAGATAATCCACCGGATTGTGTGTGCCTGGCTTGTAGAAAACTCAGAAGTAATATTCTTGCAATTGTCAAATTTATTTCGCAATCCATGGTGAGGATTGGATGAGGATCACCTGTAACCTGCGACTAATGATTAGTGAACACTTGAAACTCTTATAAAGGTGTAGATGAAAATGGTGGCATCACAAGAATACAGCAAGATCCTCCTTTACTAAATAAGAATACATTTGCTGAGTTTTCTCTAATGGCTACTGCTGTTTGCAGCTGGAGCCCACCCATCTTTGTTTTATTCTTGAAGTAACAACTCTCCAACTTCATGACTGGAGTCTATGTCAAACTTCAGCTGTCAATTCTGATCATAGTGTTTAATGGTAGAATGTTTAAAGAAGGCATCTTTTGTGACTTTTTCTGGTTTTCTGTTCCCTGCCCTTCTGGAGGTTGGCTTTGACAAGATACCTCAGGATTACATTATTTGTTCATGTGTCAACCATAGTTGTACAGGCGAGATCTTACCTCTAACACAGACTGGGGAGTGGCTACGGTTTTAACATCAGCAACCTTTTTTTGACATAGGACCATACCTTCTACCAGAAACAAATTCAGTAGTAGATTGTAGAAATTAGTACTTCTGGTAATGGAGGGTCAGATCCCTTTCTTGCAATCTTGCCATTGCATCGAGCAGTCAGTGTGCTCATTGACTGATGCTTCATGAACCAGAATATAATTTTCCACATCTAAAATTCTAAACAAGCCAGTTATAACCTCTTTGGTGGATTACTGAAATGCCACAGAGACACTGGATCCCCTCAAATGAGGCATTTGAATGAATGGTATGGTCCAAATAGAATATCACTTGCTTGTCGCTGAGGAACCATACCCCGGTGCTTAACCACTAGAAGTCTTCTAACAATCTGTCCAATTCAAACACCTGACCACTGAGTGCTCTGCATGTGTTCTGGCTTTAGACCTCTGAAGAGTGTGGCAGTGGCTATCCTTGTCGCGGAAATGTTGACCCTCACGCTTTACGTGTCAAGACATCTCAGTTGGAAAGTGTCTACCAGTAGCAAAGATCTTTACTTCAGTGGCTTGTGGAGGAGAAGAGGGTCAGAAGTCTTCATTGGCTCCAATGTCACATTTTTTTATCTAGTCTGGTATTTGCATCAATTAAGTGACTCATTCACCATGGGTGGTGTCATCTCTTTTGTCAGTGTCTATGTCCTTTGCTGTTCTCCTTTGATCGTCTGGTTGAGTCTCTCAGATCGTGTGCAGCTACCTGTCGGCAGCCTGTGGTGTTGAGGTGAATCATTAGAATGACACATTTGGGTCAAACGATTAATTTTGCTGCAAGTAGAGGGCATTCTTTTAGTCATTGGTAGTTTCCTCCCAGAACACCCACACTGACATAGAGGCAGGGCAGCAACTCACCCTGCTTGAAAGCTAGATAACACCCACCATAATCCAGGGTCTTAGTGATATCCTCACCAACCTCACCGCACCCCTAAAGCCACTCTGTTTACCTTCCTTCCCCTCTTTCGCTCAACAAAGGCTTCCCAATTCTCCCCTCTCGAAAGGGATCTTCACCCTCCTCTCTAATTAGACGCAGAGACTGAAAAGAACTAGAGATGAAACGTCTGTGAGGGAAGCGGCAGCTCTCGCTTCCTTTTGCGACAATCCTGTTACTGCCACCCTCCAATCCAAAATACAGGTGATCACTGGACTGGGGTGAGAACAGGCACCTCCGAAATCCACGCACTAATATCCCAGTGGTCCCCCAAACGAAAAAACCCCACAACAGAGACATCCCCCACAAACTGCATGCTCATAAACTGCAGATCAGCCACCACCAAACATATCACAGAGCTAGCGGAATCCATCCTCACTCACAACATAGACATAGCATAGCATTCATCACTGAGACATGGCTTAATGACTCCTCATTTCCACTCATGTATACTCTTGTCCCCCCGGCTTTGTAATCACCAACAAAGATAGAAAAGATCAAAGAGGTGGAGGCATAGCTATCATCCACAAAAACAATATTTCTGTGACGGAAATAGACTCCTTCAACTACAACACCTTTGAGTACCTAACTGCCAATATCAATACCAGCAACAACAAAAAACGTATCTGCCACCTTATTTACCACCCCCAGGCAACACCACCACCTTCACTGAACACCTGTCCGACCTGATTGCCCACTGCTGTCTCCGGGACACGAACAACCTTATTCTGGGCGACCTCAATCTACACTGAAATGAAGCAAACAACCTGCTAATCCAGAACCTGAAGGAGCTGCTTCACAGCAACAACCTTACCTAACACTGCTTAGAGGAAACCCACAACAAAGGAGCGATCCTAGACGCCATCATCACCCAGCACGACACTCTCACGAAAGACCGTACCCTGCCCGTGGACTGGTCCGACCACCACTAAATCCTTTTCCACCTCACTCAGCCAATCACACTTAAACCCCCCACCCAAGACCCTCCAAAATGGACTAGAAACTTCACTCAAATTAACATGACTGGCCTAGAGGGAAGGGTTAATGCTCTCCTCACTGCCTCCATGGATGATCTTTCCACACAGAACTCACCTCGCACTACAACACAAACATGACATCTAGTCTAAATCAAGTAGCCCTCTTGAAACTCAACAAAAACAGGAACATCCCTTCCAAATCTTGGTTCAACACAGACATTAACAATGAAAGAAGACAACTAAGAGCTTCAGAGAGACTATGGAGGAGAAACCCCTCATCAAGCCTACTCGAACAACTCAAAGCAGCCCGAAGGAATTACGGAAAACACATCAGCAGAGAAAAATCTGCTGCCCTGGACAACGCAAAAAACAGGCCCAACGAACTGTTCAAAATCATCATACAACAAACCTCCAAACCCCGGAATCCTCCCTACAGGCCTCCAAGGACTTGTGTGAAAACTTCGCCAACTTCTTCGATAAAAAATTAATCAAGATTGAGCTCTCACTGGGCATCAGCGTCAACCCCGTCTGCAAAAGCCAGCCCCCAGTTACAGTAGATAGCACGCCCAGGCTCCCCACAGAAACCTCGAAGTCCTTCAACCCCATCCCAGAAACTGAGATCCTCAAACTGATCTCCAAACCAGCCTATCACATTCTTGACCCGATACCCACCGAACTAACCAAAAAACTGAAACTCTCCATAGCCCCGTTCTGGTGCAAGATCATAAACAGCTCCCTGAGATCCGTCATCATACCTGAATGCCTCAAAGTTGGCCAAGTCACGCCACTACTAAAAAAGCCAGGCCTTGACTCCAAGGAACAGAATAACTTCAGACCCGTCTCCTATCTCCCCCTCCTATCCAAAATCCTTGAAAAATGCATCCTCCAATAACTGACTCAGCACATGGATAGCATCAACCTTCTAGACCCCCACCAATCGGGTTTCAGAAAAGGCTATAGCACCGAGACCGCGATCCTTAACATCACAGACGACATCCACAAGTCCCTCGATACCGACCAATGTTGCCTCCTCATTCTCCTAGACCTATCGGCAGCCTTTGACATGGTTGATCACCAACTTCTCATCAAGGCTTTACAAGAAAGTGTAGGAGCTGAAGCGGTGGTCCTCCGATGGTTCGCCTCCTTCTTACACAGCTGCTCACAAAGGATACAAATAAAAAACTCTACCTCCGAACCTACACCCAGTCAACAGGGGTGTCCCCCATAGTTCAGTGCTCTCACCTCAACTCTTCAACATATACATAGTGCCCCTTACCACCCTACTCAAAAATGCCAACATCCCTTTCCACCTCTATGCAGATGAGACCCAGATCTATCAAGAAACCTCCTCCATTGATGTCATTCACGGACTAAATGTCACTCTTAAAGAAATCCAACATTGGCTGTCACTTAACCACTTAAAACTCAACCAAGACAAAACTGAAATACTCCTCATCTCCAACAAAGAAGAGAACCCTCATATTGCAGAATGGCTAAAAGCTTTGGATGCTCTTAACAGCAATCACACTCTGTCCCACTGCGTTTAATCATTAGGAATCACCCTAGACTCAAAACTTGACATGGCCAAACACATCAAGAACCCGGCAAAGAGTGCCTTCCTCAACCTGAAGCAACTTAAAAAAATAAAACCATTCATCCCATTCAATGACCTCAAACAAGCCACACAAACACTGTTGCTATCCAGAATCAACTATGGGAATGCCACCCTCACTGGTACAACAAAATCTCACCTTGCTCCCCTTAAAACTACTCTCAACGCAGCAGCTGGAATGGTCACTGGAACCAGGAAATATGACCACATCTCACCGGCACTCAGAGAACTAAAATGACTCCCAGTCGAACTGCGTGCTAATTTTCAGAACTGCCTGCCTCACACACAAAGCCCTGCACACAGGAAAACATGAGTATTTGGCTGCTAAACTCAAGAGGGCTGGCCAGACAAGGAACCTCAGGAGCTCTAGCACCCTACTTCTCATCCCTATGAAAACACGCAAACAAAAAACTGCCACACGGTCCTTCGTCGGAAACGCGCCCAAAATCTTGAACACCATCCCAGCCAATATCAGGACTATCTCGTCCTTCACAAAATAAAAAAGCTTCTAAAAGTCCTTGCCTCAACCTCAACCTCTCCCTCGCCATCTAAACGCAAATCCCTGCTCGTCGTCTCTCCCAGTCATTGTAGCTCTAAGACTTACCTCCTCCCTGCTATTTGACTCCTATCTGCTCCCCCCCAAGTCGTTCTACCCCAAGACAACGTCCTCTCTATGGGCCCGATTCACAGAACTAACTTAAGACAAACTCCTACACTTACTACTTTTGGTATTCACATAAGGCATTTAGTAGTAGTAATGTTAGGATTGACTTAAAACAAACTTAAGACAGACTTAAGACAGACTTAAGTTAGAATTTTGTCTTCAGTCTGTCTTAAGTCTGTCTTATGTCTGTCTTAAGTTTGTCTTAAGTCTGTCTTAAGTCTGTCTTAAGTCTGTCAGTTTGCCTTAAGTCAAACTTAAGACAAAATCCTAACTTTACTACTACTAAATGCCTTCTGTGAATACCAAAAGTAGTAAGTTTAGGATTTTGTCTTAAATTAGTTCTGTGAACTGGCCCCTATGAGGTTATCTCAGGACTCAAGGACTACCTCAATGCTGCTCAGCACACTTGGACTTCCGAACCTATGTAGAATACTGCTTTATTAGATCAGCCCCAAGAAAACGGGTACTCTATGAGGTTATCTCAGGACTCACATTCTACCTCAATGCTGCTCAGCACACTTGAACTTTCCGTACCTATATAGAATACTGCTTTATTGTATGAATCTTGCTCAAAATCTGTTGTGAAGCGCTCCAATACCCTCGGGTCAGGCTAGCACTAAATAAAACTCCTTAATAAATAAATAAAAAATAACATTTCCTCCAAAGAACCCTCAGATACAGCTCTTGCTGCCTTTAGGCCTTGGAGGTCTGTGTTACTAGCTTTGAAATCTGATCTCGGGGTCCACAGCTGATTGCCTGGGCAGCAATGGCTGATTCCTTGTGAGATGCTGTTACGCCAGATAGTTTTTAATATAAACCTTTTCATTCGGTAAATATGACCAAATTATGTATAACAAACATATAGGACCCAAATTATGTATAACAGACATATAGGGCCATAATTATGTATAACAAACATATAGGGTCGAAATTATGTATAACAAGCATATAGGACCTTTCACAAAGGTAAACATACACTTTTGTTATGGTTTTTTTGTATTCACAAATTAAGGGTTAATAGTAACGTACTCCTAGTTTCTGCATACCACCAAGAAAAACGTAAACTTACAGAAAAATGTAAGTTTACCCTTTTGAGTGTGGCCCACAGTGCTTCCGAACCTCTCATTGACATAACACATCAAACTGTAGATTTGGGAGCATTATATTTATCCTCTAGTAGGTCTCCAAAGTTGAGCGGTATCGTGTCAAAGCACAGCCGAGCTGCTGATATTGATCAAACTGTGACGGAAGAAGTCCATATTCCACCTGTAGAGCCACATATGATATAATGTGAGTTTGTGAAACTACTGCTCCTACAGTTGAGATCCCCAGTGCAGCCCATCTACCAAACCTGTGGTAAGCTCCGGCCGACCCAGAGCAGAGTCTGACCACCAATCCAATACTTTCAGGGTGTTGATCCACATGTGGAAAACCACCCTTGTGGTTTGGGTAGAACCCTTAAATACATTACAGGTATACATAATGGAGGGACGTGCATTCGCCCATTGCCCACAGTTCACGTCTGTATGCTTATTCCATAATTGGTCCAAATGGCTATTCATTTAACTACAATTAACTTAGGGACATGAGGGCAAAGAACATCTTCCTACTGCAAAACCTAATTTAAAGTGAACTTGTAACGCTTGGTCATCACTACATGTGAGTTTATGTTTTTCCAAATGAAAAAGCAAAGGGGTGAGATTACTTGTTAGAAAAAATGCATTAGGATCCCATATGGGCAGTATGTGTTATGCATAGAAAAAGCTACTTTGGTCTTGAACAAGGGACCAATAACAAGTGCTAAATTAGTGAATACTTTTTCAAGATTTTTGCCTCATCGTTAATTAAGGCTATTGAGTGAGATGACTTGCATATATCAGACACACACCACATTTTCTGGACACTAATCACAGCTTCACCTAATCTTGAAGCAGCTTTCTTTTGGATTTCAATGCAGATATATATTATGATGATATGGGGTCAGAAGACCTGAGAAACACTTGAAGAACTGTACAGGAACCTGTTAGGTCCAGGAATCTTACCTTATTTGTGCTGGCCTATTGCCTCAACTCTTTCCTCTATAGACTGTTCTAGAGAGTCCATGTCAATATCAGCTAATCTAGTTGGTCAAGTCAAGTCAAGTCAATACAAGCTTTATTCGATTAATTAAAATCATAAAAGCATTTCCAACAAAATATACAAATAACAATTTCGTATGGTAAAAACATTTCATATAAACAATTTAGTTAAAAAAGAGGAGCATATAAGAGAACAATTTCATATAATTACATGGGATAGTACAGTAGTGCAATTCATCAGATCAGCTAATGGTCAGTTGATTAAAATGCATATCATGGAACAATTAACTTCAATTGTTTAGATTTAATACGTGTAGCTGCAACCAAAAAGCTTGCTACCCCGAATATTACTTTAGTGCTACTTAGAAGCTGTAGGTAACGGAGAGCGGGACGAACTTGTATAAACCCTGCTTCTCTCAGAATAGGTAGTAAAAACAGTTTTCTACATTCCTCGTAGTAGCTACAAAACATAATAAAGTGCATCAGGGTTTGTTCAGAAAAATTATCGCAGCTACAGGGGATAGAAGGATCTAATTTACCCCATACTGGGTAATTCCCCAAGGAATATTGAATAATATTCAGTCTAAATCTTACAAGGAGATTACGATGGAAGGGTCGAGACACAATGGACAAGTAGGGTTCCAATTTCGGGGTAGTCTGCAGTATGTAATTAGCTCTTACTCCCGGTTTTTGGAGCTCTACTTCCTCCTGTTCCATCTCCCTACGTTCCAGAAAATTATTCTTAATCCATAGCACATCACCTCTCTTGATGGTATTCGGGGCAAAATATAGTTCAGGCCTACCCAATTTGTAAAACATATTTTTAATATAGACCAACCATGGATTTTTGTTCGCTTTATCCAGTGCTAAACAGTCTGTTAGAAAGGAGTGATTTAGATTGATTTCTGCGTTCAGCCAGGTCTTGGCCCAACAGATCAGAGGTGCTAGCTGTAATTGATCACTGATGAAGCCAGGACCCAACTCTGTATGGACTGAGAGTACTGGAGTTGATTGTGGGACCACTAAGAGGGATCTAAGAACCTTATTTTCTACCACCTGGAGTTTGTCTTGCGGTAGGTAGCCCCATAATGAAGCACCATACCTGGCGATAGAAAGACTTTTTGACTTGTAAACTGTCAGTAGTGCTTCTACTGGACGTGAACCTAACCGTTTCGCGAAGCCCAGTAGAGCAGAAGTGGATCTAGTGACAGCTAGGCCTTTAGCGTTTAGTTGTGGCCTCCAAGTACCCTTTTCGTCGAACAAGATCCCCAAATATGTAAAGACTGGAACTTTGATGATTTTTTCATCATTACATAGAAACTTTTTTACCTTTAAACTTTTTAAACGTTTCCCTGCAATCATTACATGCAATTTTTTATTGTTAATCTGTAGATCAAGGGAAGACATGAACACCCCAAAATCATCCAGGAGTCTCTGTAGCCCCATCCCAGTACGGGCTAGCAATACTGCGTCGTCCGCGTAGAGGAGCACCGGAACTGTGTACTCCCCCACGCGGGGGACATCAGATGTGGACTCCTTCAGGGCGGATTCGAGGGAATTTATGTACAAGGTAAATAGGAGGGGTGCCAAAATGCACCCCTGCCTTCCTCCCCGTTTTGATCTAAAAAAGCTAGTAGTATCTCCTTCTCTATTAGTTCTGATAGAGGCACAGAGATCTTGGTGCAGGGTCGCTAGGTAATTTATCAAAGGTGGGTCTATCCCTATGTTAGTTAAAATCACCCAAAGTTTAGATCGATTGACCAAGTCGAAATCCGACGATAAATCCATGAATGCCATATATAAATGACCCTCCTTAGCCAAGGTGTATTTACTTATTAACATATGAAGGTTTAGGCATTGATCTAGGGTGCCCCTTCCAGCCCTAAACCCATATTGTAAATCAGAAAGGACCCTCCTCTCTTCCAGATGGACACTGAGTCTCTGCAGAATGACTCTGCCCAAGATTTTAACGGCAGAGTCAATCAGAGAGATCGGCCTGTAACAGGCAGGGTCGTTTCTTGAACCTTTTTTAAAGACGGGTATTATAGATGAAGTGGCCCAAGAAGAGGGGAATCCAGAGATGACTGTGGAGTTAAATATGTTTGTGAGTGTTTTAGTCCACAACTCCACAGGGGACCTGTAAAGGTCTGCGGGCACACCATCTGGGCCCGGGGCCTTATTTTTAGTCATCTCTGTAATAGCCCTATGTACCTCCAATTCATTGAAGCTTAAAGAAGGGGCTGCTCCATTTTCTATGGGATTAACTATTGAGATATACTCCTCAGCACTGTCATAAATTTTGCTGAAGTGTGCAACCCATGCCTCATCAGGGATCACGGAGTCCAGCACCTTGTTGTTTGTATCAGTAAAGTAAGGGTGGTTAATTACAGCCCAAAATTTTGAGCTGTCTCTAAGTACATCAGTTGAGATCAGGTCTTCCCAAGCCTCCTTTTTAATGCATTTTTTGCGGTTATCCGTGGCTAATTTGTAGTTTTTCCTGAGTGCAGCCACCAGCTCCCTATTTCTTGGATTTTCTTTTAATGCATAAAGAAGTGCTTTATGGGCTTTTGAGCACGTCTCATCAAACCACCTTGGCTGGACAAGGCCATCCCCCTTCTTCTTACATTTCAATTGGAGTTTAACTTGAGCACAAATATTGGAAAAAGAATTTAAAACCACCTTGCCATCCGCCTGATTGTCTAGGCAAATTGCCATATCTTCCTTTACATTGTTCTCTAGTTCCAGCATAAAAGTGTCTGGGACCACCTTGGCCCAATTTAATCTTCTCCCCTGTTCTTTAGGAATAATTTTATCAGAGTTACTTTCCTCAATGTCCCTTTGATTATCTGACTCCCAACCCTTATATAGGGACATAATCAAAGGATTATGATCACTAAAAACTGAGGTTGCAACCTCAATAGAGGAACACACATAAAATATGCCAGGGGAAACGAAAAAATAATCGATTACAGTCTCCACCTCTCTTCCTACGAAGGTCGGGGCCCTTTCCTCCCCTCCGCTACCTTCCACTTCGTATAAATTGATATTAGCAAGGAGTTCTTCCAACAACTCACCCTGGGGCGAGTGTTCGAAGTGGGTAGAGATTGAACCAGGTGGACCTGTATTTAGTTTAGCCAAGCAGTCCCAGGCACAGGGGTGTATATTAAAATCTCCCATTAGGATTACTTCGAATAAAGCATTTTGTGTTATTTTATAATGTTCTAAAAAAGCGGCCAGTATATTCAAGTGTGTATGTTGTGTGTCCTTTTCAGGCGCGTTATAAAAATTCAGAAGTAGAATCTTTGGGTGTTTGGGACGACTCCATTCTAGACCTTGTAGGCTGGCTGAAAGCAGTCCTAAATCAGTAAATGAACCTGGAAGTCTGAGTGAAGTTAGAATATATAGACCACCTTTAGGTCTCCTACCCAGTCCGGGGGTAGCCTTGACTTGATAGCTACAGTACCCATCTAGCTAAAAGAGATCGCTTGTGGCCCAGGTCTCTTGTAGGGCTATGATTTCATGTTGTTTCACATATTGTAGCCAACTGTCATCCTTAACTTTCTTACTTAACCCAGCCACATTCCAACTAATTATTTTGAACAGGCCAGAGGTTTTAGGTTGAGTGATCTGGGTATTTCTAGGCATGTCCACATTACCATGGGGTAGTTGTCAATCATTTATATCTAAACTAGATAGAGCAGAAAATCTGTTAGATAGTGTTATATCTGGATTGACTCCTGTACCACTTTTGTTGACCGTGCCTAATTCCGCTACCCTTAGGGATGCCTGATGTGATTGATACAAATGATTTTTGGTTTTATTGTCATTTAGTATAGGACCACATATCGGGGGAGCTATGTATCGAACTTCAGTGGTTTGTGGGGGAGAAGGTGGATAAAAATAACCCAAAGGTAGTGGCCTGATGCCTAATCCATCAAGCTCTGAACCGTCCCACAGCAGGGTGTCCCCAATGTTTGGTTTACTGAAATTTACAACCACACAATCTCCTGGGATGGACTTTTTCCGTTTCCCCACCCACTCAACCCTTCTGGCAGCAATTATACTCGTGGAAATATCAGCGCTCCCAGTACTGAACTGCGAGCACCACCTTTTGGTTCTGTGTAAGAGATCTTTCTCATTTTCCTCAGTGCCATTTTTTAAGGTGGGGATACCAGACAAAACCACCACTAGGGGGGCAGCTTGTGGGGGAAGGTGTAATCTGTGTAATTTTGAGGTATGTCGATCTTTGGCTAGAGTCTTTAAATGCTTAACCTCATTTGGCAAGGGATGGCATTGAACCCCCAGGGTAGGATCTGGCATCACTACTTGTTTATTAGGACATCCTATATTATTCTGCAGGTCCTCTCCCGAGGGATTATCGTTATCTGTATCCTGTCTGGGCAACCTAGTTTGTTCTACACATAAGGCATTGCCATGATTGGGACCTATCAAGTTAGCCCTTAAATCCTTCAGGAAATTGTCTATATTTTCACATTTCTTAACAATATTTGCCACACAAAGGTTCAGGGAGTCCACAATGTCCTTGCCAATGTTCACAAGCACAGTCTCTAGATGAGATTCAATCAAGTCCTCCATCAATTCCAAAACATTATTTGGTAACCCAAGGTCCGGGTTATTAGCCATTCCCCCTTTAGTCTGTGTTGATGATTTGTTCCTTTTGGTGTCTATCTTGATATTTTTAATACTTTCATCATGTGGCCTTATCAACCCCGAACTATTTGTTTCAGAAGTGTCCACAGCAACCGGGGTATCCTGGGCACCCTGGAGCGTATTGACTACAATGATGTTTGGCTCTAAAGGAGTGTGGGCTACGGTACTTAGTGACAGTTCAGCATTCAGAGTGGGCACAGTGTTTGTGAGTAAATCTAGTCCCAGTTCCTTCTCAACGTTTGCTATTTGGTCGTTTAAAGCCCCTACTGCAGAGGTTAGGTAAGAAATGATCGACTCCGACTTTCGGGGCACCTTAGCCTTCTTACCTTCCTCTTGTCTGGCATTTAGTTTACGCTTGCCCATCCTGGATTCAAGGGGGGTGGCCCGACCCGACCACTGCTGACCCCTGATGGCCACAGATGGCCCGCCCTCTGCCCGGGCTCAGCCCGGCGTCGCCCGCGTGCGTACCGCGACGGAAGTGTCCTGATTATGTAGCGCCTCCGGGCGCGCAGCGGCAGGAAGTGGGCGCTAGGCTCCCTGGGAGCTGTAGTCTCCAGCCGCCAGCCGCCAGCCGCGAGGTGGAGTGAAGCGGCAGCGGCGAGACCACAGCGTTTGGGCCCCAGGAGCTAGCGAGCGTCCAGCAGGTAGGTCTCCTGGTCTGGTCTGGATTGGAATTGCCCCCCGCTCCATTGAGGGAGCGTCCTGATTATGTAGCGCCTCCGGGCGCGCAGCGGCAGGAAGTGGGCGCTAGGCTCCCTCGGAGCTGTAGTCTCCAGCCGCCAGCCGCAAGGTGGAGTGAAGCGGCAGCGGCGAGACCACAGCGTTTGGGCCCCAGGAGCTAGCGAGCGTCCAGCAGGTAGGTCTCCCGGTCTGGTCTGGATTGGAATTGCCCCCCCCTAATCTAGTTATCTAAATAGTTTCTATAAATTATAAAAGTGCCTCAGGGCTCGCTGGCCACCACTGGCCATTGGGCCACGATAAAAAGTTGCAAATGACCTCTGGTTCTGTCTGATACTGTCTGATACAGGATAAAGGCGAATGGGCATATATGCTCATAATCGTGAGTGTCTGGCCCTCTTACAGACCAGTCACCTTCAGGTATCTGCCTGAAGATCATTCCAAGCTCAGTAATCTGACAGAGAACGTGTCTGCGTATCAGAACTACCACCCAACTTGAGCACCTTGCAAACACTACTTGCCGCATGTTTTCAAGGAATGTATAGTTAGTACCTAAGAGATGTGTCTCCTGGAGCACTAGCATGTCTGGACCTTAATGTTTTGCTGCTTAAGCTTCGCTCCATTCTCAATGCTATTAATTATACCATTGAAGCTTGAGGAAATAATCTTCACCCGAAGTAGGGACCAATTTTGTATGGAATCAGCTAAGTCATATCCAACCAGGTCCAGTAGCATTGACATAGTTAGCTAAAGGAAATATGACAAAAACATCACAACTAAAGAACTTATCTAACAACTCCCAGGTTGCCCCTCATTCCCTATACTTCCATCCGTGAAGCATTTGCTAAATAATCCAGGGTAGGAGTATTGCCCTTGAGTTGGAGCATTAGTCGTCTCAATTAGCCAAGCATTGAAACCCCAAAGTCCTACGCCCAACATTGCAACTCATTATTGTAATTGTGGGTTATTCTGACAAACCTATGTAGAGTGCTACACTCATAGATATAGACCTATTGTTTGACCCACGTTTAGAACACCCCCATATGCTCTTATTTGAACCCCACAGGTTGACAATATTTAGACACAATGAAGTGCCGAAGCTCTTCTGTATTCTGTTGTACCGAGGAAAGGGTAAAACATTATAGTTGGATTATGATTAAGCAGGGTTGAACTGGCCTATAGGATAATCATACAGTGCCAGATGGGCTGGCTGACAAATCAGTTTTTGAGTCAGTGTTTTGGCTGTTTGTGGGCCTGTTTTATGGTCTGGTGGGCCTGTGTTTACTGTTGATTTTCCTAATATTAAAACAAACATTGCCTTCAGAAACCTCAAATCCATGCAGTCTTCAATACATTGCAAAACACTTATGCAGTGTGTCTTTACAAGTTTACAAGGGCCACTTTTTTACCTATCTAATTCACTTTTATTTTGGTGATTGCCTGGCCCTTTTTTCTGGCCATGTTCAACCCCTCCACAATTGACGAACATTTGAAGAATACCTCCCAGCATGTCTCAGAGGAGTCCACTACTCATGCACAGAGCTGTAGGGGCAGCTGGTGTTAACGGGCGAAGTGGTGTTGCCCTGCCTCCTTGGGGGCAGGCAGCAGAGGATGAAAAGAAAACCGAACAGCTGGAAGCAAATTGCAGTTGTTGCTCAGTCCCAAACCAATTGAGTCTGTGTTCTTTTATGGGGAGGAGAAGGGGTTGAGGGAATACCATGAGACTGCTATGTGGGCAGATCATGGCTGTTCGAGGCCTTCCTCGCCCTTGAGGCATAAGCCTGGCCACTGACGACAAGTTAAGGGCATGGTGGATTTTGCCTTCTAGGCATAGGTTTTCATATGGGCGTTATTTATAATGGCTCAGAGTAGGATTGTAACACTTCCATTAAACTAAATTAGCAAGGGCGGGGCTGGCTCATGGAAACAATGAAGGGGTGGCTGTATCACTGACCTCTGCCTCCATTGCTATCCTGCAACTGCTGTTTTTCCTTTCCACCTTAGATTATGATAGGTGGGCTGGAGGAGGAATCCATCTCAGCTTTCATCGAGGCTCTGGGTCAGTGCAGGAAGGTGTTTTACTAGTGCTCTATCTCCCTTTTCCCTCTCCATGCTGGTTTTTCCAAGGGTTCCAAATAGTGCCCACACCGTCATCTGCTCCCCCCTTCCATTTTACATTTGCCCATATAATGATTACACCGGACACATTGTTTATGGGAAAAGAACTGCTGCAGGTTTTCCAAAATACTGAGCCTGAGACCACATGGGCAAATCAGCAATCCACATCAGCAAACACGTCTGCTTCTAATCTTTGTGACTGCTGCCTGGGCTGACTTTGCTGCTCTCTGCCAGGCCAGGCCTGCCTCTTAGCAGCCTGGGCCAGCACTGCAGCCACAGAGGAAGAACCTCAGTTTCACGGTATGTAACCTAGGGGTTTGGCCTTTATCCTCCCCTTTTGCCTCAGGTAAGCACTGGCAATTGCTTTTGTGTATTTCTAAACTATTTACCCTTGGCTGCCCGTTGTGAAGTACTGTTGTGTACTTCTGCACGGTTCGTGCAATTTAAACTGCCTAAAAATAAAGCAAGCTTTTTGTCACCTATAAACTCAACCTACAGTAGTTTCAAAAAGCATTATCTTTGATGCCATACAGAGATACGCATATAGTGGCTGAATTGTGAAATCTAAAAGAGGAAAATCAAGGCTCAACCCAAAGTTCCCTGCTAGACCATATTGTGTGATCTTAGGCATAGGCAATACCGTATTTTACCATCTTTTATTTGTTCATTATCACATGCAAGACCACCTTCAAATATGTGAGTTAAGGATGTGCACCGAACAAAAACCTCTCTTGTGAATAATTTAATAGCCTAGTACTAAGTTGCTCCATGTATGTTAAGAATCTAGGCCAAAATGGGGGGTCGCGCGCAACGCAACCTAAAATGGCCACCTAACGTCAGAGCTACGCATCGTGCCGGACTTCACGATTCTTTTTTAAGCAGTTCCAGCGCTTCTTTAAATAAAAATGGGCATATTCCTGAATCGGAATGCGTGCCCTACAGGTTGCTGCCTTCTACATCCCTCATTTCCATGGAGACACAACAGAAATTGCAGGTGACTCTTTAGCTGCCTGGCGGCCTCCATTTTGAGTTCCTCCTTCTGCTTTTTCTCTTCAGATCTCCTCACATGACACTCTGGAGGACATGTTTTGATGTTTTCTTTATTTTGTGCACATTTCCTTTAAATGAATTTTTTTTATCATTGGTGGTTCTAACTATTTATCGGAATTGCTGTTATTTGTGAGGTAATTTTGCCCGCTTTCGTGTATGATGCCAAGTTTCATAGCCTCTTCCTGATCTTCTCATTCCACGTTTCATGGGTAGAAGCAAATACTTACTCCATAATACTAAGAGACAGAAGTCCAACACTCCTGCAGCCTGTAGTACCAACAATTCTGCTTCAAACGATTCCTCACACCCACTTGAGGTTTTGACACAAGAGCGCTTTCCATTGCAGAGGCTGCGGTGAGGGAAACTGCCATTATCCAGACTTCACTGCCCCATATACCGCCCTTACCTTGTCCTGCTCAACGCCGTTAGGGAAAAGGCTACCTGGGACTTACCCGCTTCACCGTCTCGCCCAACCGCCATGAGGGGAACGGCAAGGTGACTACAACTCCCAGGGGGCCTTCCGTTGCGCCAGAGAAACACGTCACCGGAGGGCGCCAGAGGCCCTCATTGCCGGTGCGGCCCTCCCGCTGCGCGGGATGAACTTTCCATTGCAGAGGCTGCCGTGAGGGATACGGCCATTATCCAGACTTCACTGCCCCATATACCGCCCTTACCTTGTCCTGCTCGATGCCGTGAGGGGAACAGCTACCTGGGACTTACCCGCTTCACCAGCTCGCCCAACCGCCGTGAGGGGAATGGCAAGGTGACTACAACTCCCAGGGGGCCTTGCGTGGCACCAGAGAGACACGTCACCGGAGGGCGCCGGAGGCCCTTATAGCCGGAGCGGCCCTCCCACAGCACGGGATGCGCTTTCCATTGCAGAGGCTGTTGTGAGGGAAACGACCATTATCCGGACTTCACTGCCCCACATACCACCCTTACCTTGTCCTGCTCAACGCCATGAGGGGAACGGCTACCTGGGACTTAACCACTTCACCATCTTGCCCAACCGCTGTGAGGGGAACGGCAAGGCAACTACAATTCCCAGGGGGCCTTGCATGGTGCCAGAGAGACACGTCACCGGAGGGCGTCGGAGGCCCTCATAGCCGGTGCGCCCCTCCTGCAGCACAGGACATGCATGGGCATGCCCGGGCGCTGCCTGGGCAAAGGCCGGGCCAAGAGTGGGCCCGTCCGCACCTGTCAGAGCCTGACAGAGGCTGGGCTGGACCCACCAACATCTGCCAAATGGGTAAGCGCAAACATGTGGGTAATGTGGAACAGGAGGGTTTAAAGGCCAAATTCCCCAGAAAGACTCCCTTAATAATCTCGAATTTGACTTCTGCTGTGGGAGAACTGAACAAAGAGATTGCTAATGCTGAAAAGGAGTTGGGGCTCCCGACAACTGAACATCAATTATCTGTCCCTGTTGCATTGGAACCGGTGGTCTTGATTAATGCCTCAAATACAAGGAGGGAAGCCCAAACCCCCGAGACTATCTTGTCAGAGATTATTGTTGTGGAGACCCCTCTGGTGTTAAGGACCGTCCTATAACAGGTTTGATTGGGGCCCCCGAGGAGAAAAAGGGCTTCAATAGTGAAACTGGTAAGCGGCAAAAACTCTCTAAACCCTCTAAACTGACGCTCAAGCTAGATGAAAATATTGAACTGACTTTACGGACTTTGATAGAGGAGATCTTTAGTGAGTCCATACTAACGGGTATTGCCAAAGATATTATTGACACTCTTCATAAATGTGTTGATGACCTCAAGAAGAAATGTGAGAGGCTTGATTCATTTTTAATGGACAAAAAACATACCATGGAAGTTATCCCCAATGTCGGTTTGTTGCCTAATCCCTCTGTAGTAAAAAGTATTAACCCTGATGAGAAATATCTCGGTAATCAACTACATCCACCTTTAGGAGAAGGGGTAAAATCTAACCTTGAGGTGGAAGTGGGGGGAAACCAAAAATTAGTGAAGTTTCGCCAAATCACCCGTAGTTCAAATAATCTATTGTCCTCTGGCCTGATGGTGACAGGCACTGAGAAATGTGCACCCCAATTTATTAATGCAAATAACAAAGGAGGTAGAATTAATCTTCCACCTGAAGCAACCCCATTGGTTGCGGTTCTTGTTTTGGTTCCTCTTCTTAGGGACCCCGACAGTGAATCCACGATGGCCCTTATACGAAAAATGAAACATTGGTGTGATCAATATTGCCCTGGTCAATCTGAGATCTCGACACATAGGCAAGGCAAGGAGGGTGTCCTGGGTTGGAAATCAGTGGCATAATGAAACTCGAGGGGGCCCCCCTGCAAACAACATGGAGGGTTCCCCCTCCCCATTCTCCGTGCCATTCTAGAGCTCTTAGGCCAGCGACCTGCCATACGGCAGGGGATGCGGGGCTATTGTTACGCCACTGTCACTAATACAGCCGTAATAAGTAACACTGGATGGTGGAGTTAAAGGTTGGGCTTAGTCTGCCAGCAGGCTATCATAGCTGGTGGTCCATTCATTACAGGGTCCCTACCATCAGTAGGCCGGGGAAGTTTGCCCAATCTTAGGTGGGTTTCCTGATGCAGACACCTGTCATGATATACAACATCGGGCCCACTCATCGTTCAGTTTTGACAAAAGTGCATCCACTTCTCCTTCTCGTTTCCATTTTAAAACATTAGACAATGCGACAATGCAGTATTTCAAAAGCAGATTTATTTTTATTTATTTATTTTTTGCATTTGTAATGCGCACAGATACCCACAAAGGGTTTCCCGGCGCCGTGGCTAAGAGAGCAAAACACAGAAAGCAACTGCTGTCAACAGATCAACAACCATTTATTTAAACAATTATTTATTAAACAGCCAGGTTTTAACTTGTTTCTTAAAACTGACGAAGTTCTCCTCTTTGCGCAAGGCTAAAGGGAGGGAGTTCCAAAGAACTGGTCCCAGGTGGGAAAAGGATTTACCTCCCATTCGGGCCAGTTTGAATCTGGGAACCATGAAAGTTGCTCCATTTGAAGAACGGAGATTCCGTACAGGAACATGGGGCCTAACCAATTTCTGCAGATACC
The DNA here is from genome assembly GCF_964261635.1 of Lissotriton helveticus. Taxonomy (NCBI): domain Eukaryota; kingdom Metazoa; phylum Chordata; class Amphibia; order Caudata; family Salamandridae; genus Lissotriton; species Lissotriton helveticus. Next base: position 331,306,839 of record NC_136065.1, on the reverse strand, counting down.
GTGGTGCGGTTCCTGCTCTGATCTTGAACATGTAGGTCAAGGCCTTAAACCGGACCCGGTTCTCAACTTTCAACCAGTGTAGGTCTCTAAGGTGCTTCGAGATCCTTGCTGTCCTAGGAATCTTACACAACAGCCTGGCTGCGGAGTTCTGGACCAGTTGTAGCCGCCTGGTTACGGTTAAATTGGAGCCCAGATATAGAATGTTACCGTAGTCAAGCCTAGATGTTATTAGCGCATTGACTACGGTCTTCTGGGTATCCACAGGCTGCATCCAGATAATCTTCCGCAGCCATTTAATGATCGTGAAACAAGTACCAGCCACTTTATTAGCCTGCTGTTTCATCGATAAAGAATCATCGATACACACCCCTAAGTTTCTAACCTGGGTAGCCGGGCTAGGGAAAGCGCCCAAAGATGGCGGCCAATGCCTATCCTGCCACAGATCACGATTTTTTCCCAGGAGAAGAATCTCCGTCTTCTCCCCGTTAAGCTTCAGCTGGTTTGTTGACATCCAGCTGAAGACCTCCTGAAGACCAAGTTTCAGAACTGAAGGGGATGAAGACTCTGAGTTGGTAAGGGAAAAAATAATCTGCGAGTCGTCCGCGTAGGACATAAGTTCAAGACCTACCCGCTCTGCTAGATCAGCGAGGGGGCGGAGATATAGGTTGAAAAATAACGGACTTAAAATTGAGCCCTGGGGGACGCCATGGGGTGACAGAAAGATGTCTGACTGGGCGTATAAGGACGAGATCTGAAACGTCCGGTTGCTCAAATAGGATCTAATCCAGTCCAGTGCGGTCCCTCCGACACCATCCCCACTCAGCCTGGCAAGCAGTCTGTTGTGCGAGATGGTGTCGAAAGCCGCGCTCAGATCAAGCAGGACGAGAGCCACCGTTTGTCCGTCGTCCAAAAGTCCCCTGATTTTCTCCGTGACTCCCAGGAGGGCAGATTCGGTGGAATGGCCTGCCCTGAAACCCGACTGGGAATAATGGAGCAAGTTGTTGTTCTCCGTGTACGATGAAAGTACGCCATGGATGTGCTTCTCCAATATTTTTGAGAAGGCAGGCAGCAAAGATATTGGGCGATAGTTTGCAAGGACCTCTGGATCAGCAGATGGCTTCTTCAACAGAGGGCTGACCATAGCGTGCTTCCAGGACGCCGGGACAGTTGCCAGACGGATGGAAGCATTGAGTGTCTCGGCAATAGTTCCTAAAGCACCGTCATCCAGTTGGCACAGAATGTTAATAGGGAGGGGATCACACGGAGAGCCTGATTTAATAGAGGTAGCCAAGGATTTTAAGGTGCAACTACAAAGAGCACATTTTGATAATACATTTTTATTAGTAGACAATAGCAATCGTAAGAGGCATTGCATAGCTTCATACACACTTTGACCCCAATTTCATCACAGTCTCTCTCTCTCTCTCAGTCAGTCAGACTCTCTCTCTCAGTCAGTCAGTCTATCTCTCTCTGTCATTCAGTCTCTCTCAGTCAGTCAGTCTCTCTCAGTCAGTCAGTCTGTCAGTCAGTCAGTCTAACTCTCTCTCTGTCAGTCTGTCTGTCAGTTGGTCTCTCTCTCTCTCTCTGTCAGTCTCTCTATCTCTCTCTTTCTGTCAGTCTGTCAGTCAATCAGTCTCTCTCCCAGTCAGTCTCTCTCTCTCAGTCAGTGAGTCTATCTCTCTCTGTCATTCAGGCTCTCTTAGCCAGTCGGTCTGTCTGTCAGTCAGTCTCTATTTCTCTCTCTCTGTCAGTCTGTCAGTCAGTCAGTCCCTCTCTCTGTCAGTCTCTCTCTTAGTCTCTCTCTCTCAGTCAGTCTCCCTCCCTGTCAGTCCTTCTGTCGGTCAGTCCCTTTGTATGTCAGTCTCTCTCTCTCTGTCAGTCTCTCTATCTCTGTCTCTTTCTGTCAGTCTCTCTCAGTCAGTCAGTCTCTCTCTCAGTCAGTCTCTCTCTGTCAGTCAGTCTCTCACAGTCTCTCTCTGTCAGTTTCTCTCAGTCAGTCAGTCTCTCTCTCTCAGTCAGCCAGTCTCTCTCTCTCAGTCAGTCTCTCTCTCTCGCTCTCTCTCTCTCTGTCAGTCAGTCTCTCTCTGTCAGTCTCTCTCTCTCTCTTATTCTCTCTCTCTCTCTGTCAGTCTCTCTCTCTTCATAGTCCCAGTCTCTCTCTCTCTCTGTCAGTCTCTCGCTCAGTCAGTCTTTCTCTCATTCAGTCTCTCTCAATCAGTCTCTCTCAGTCAGTCAGTCTCTCTCTCTTAGTCAGTCAGTCTCTCTCTTAGTCAGTCTTGCTCTCTGTCAGTCCCCTCTCTGTCAGTTTCTCTCTCAGTCTCTCTCTCTCAGTCAGTCTCTCTCCCTGTCAGTCCCTCTGTCTGTCAGTCTCTTTGTCAGTCTCTCTCTCTCAGCCTCTCTCTCTTAGTCTCCCTCTCTCTCAGTCAGTCAGTCTTCCAGACAGTCTCTCTCTCCCTCTGTCAGTCTCTCTCAGGCAGTCCTTCTCTCTCTCTCTTGCAGTCAACCAGTCTCTCTCAGTCAGTCTCTCTCTTTCTCTCAGTCAGTGACTCTCTCTGTCAGTCTCTCTCTCTGTCAGTCAGTCTCTCTCTCTGTCAGTCAGTCTCTCTCTGTGAGTCTCTCTCAGTCAGTCTTTCTCTGTCAGTCAGTCTCTCTCTCTGTCGGTCAATCTCTCTTTCTCTGTCAGACTCTCAGTCTCTCTCTCTCTCTCTCTCTCTCTGTCAGTCTCAGTCAGTCAGTCTCTCTCTCAGTCAATCTCACTCTCTCTGTCAGTCTCTCTCTCTGTCATTCTCTCTCTCAGCCAGTCAGTCTCTCAGGCCCTCTCTCTCTCTTAGTCTCTCTCTCTGCCAGTCAGTCTCTCTCTTGCCTAGTCAGTCAGTCTCTCTCCGTCAGTCATTCTTCCCCTACCTCAGTCAGTCTCTCAATCTCTCTGTCAGTCTCTCTCTCAGTCAGTCTCTCTCAGTCAGTCTCTCTCGCAGTCAATCAGTCTATCTCTCTCTGTCAGTCAGTCTCTCTCTCTGTCAGTCAGTATCTCTCTACCTCAGTCAGTCAGTCCCTGTCAGTCAGTCAGTCTCTCTCTCTCTATCAGTCAGTCTCACTCTCAATCAGTCTCTCTCTCTCCCTCTGTCAGTCAGTCAGTCACTCTCTCAGTCAGTCAGTCTCACTCTCAATCAGTCTCTCTCTCTCCCTCTGTCAGTCAGTCAGTCACTCTCTCAGTCAGTCAGTCAGTCTCTCTCTCTCTCTCTCTCTCTCTCAGTCAGTTTCTCAGCCAGTCAGTCTCTCGGTCAGTCAGTATTCAGTCTCTGAGTCAGTCAGTCAGTCTCTACTCTCTCTCCACTCTCTCTCCCTCTCCATTCTCTCTCTCAACTCTGTCCACTCTTTCTCAACTATCTGTCTCTCCACGGTCTCTCCACGGTCTCTCTCTCCACTTTCTCTCTCCTCTGCCTTGCACCCTTCTCCCCTCCGCATTGCACCCTTCTCCCCTTCCCTGTTGCACCATTCTCCCCTCTGCCTTGCACCCTTCTCCTCTTCACCTTGCACCCTTCTCCCCTCCACCTTGCACCCTTCTCCCCCTCCCTGTTGCACCATTCCCCCCTCTGCCTTTCACCTTTCTCCTCTCTACCTTGCACCCTTCTCCCCTCTGCCTTGCACCCTTCTTCCCTCTGCCTTGCACCCTTCTCCTCTCTGCCTTGCACCCTTCTCCCCTCTGCCTTGCACCCTTCTCCCCCTCCGCCTTGCACCCTTCTCTACCTTGCACCCTTGTCCTCTCTGCCTTGCACCCTTCTCTACCTTGCACCCTTCTCCCCTCTGCCTTGCACCCTTCTCCCCGCTGCCTTGCACCATTCTCCCCTCCCCGTTGCACCCTTCTCCCCTCCCTGTTGCACCCTTCTCCCCTCTGCCTTGCATCCTTCTCCCCTCTGCCTTGTACCCTTCTCCCCTCCGCCTTGCACCCTTCTCCCCCTCCCCATTGCACCCTTCTACCTTCTGCCTTGCACCCTTCTCTACCTTGCACCCTTCTCCTCTCTGCCTTGCACCCTTCTCCCTCTGCCTTGCACCCTTCTCCTCTCTACCATGCACCCATCGCCCCTCTGCCTTGCACCCTTCTCCTCTCTGCCTTGCACCCTTCCCCCCTCCGACTTGCACCCTTTTCCTCTCTGCCTTTCACCCTTCTCCTCTCAGCTTTGCACCCTTCTCCTCTATGCCTTGCACTCTTCTCCTCTCTACCTTGCACCCTTCTCCCCTCTGCCTTGCACCCTTCTCGGCCACCCCCTAGCACCCCTGCAGACGCCATGGTGCGTTCTAACAAGAGTGCTTACCTGAGGGCACCATTTTGCTGCCTCAACCCTTCTCATATGAGCATTGCCCTGGAGTATGCTGTCTCTGGGGCCCCCACCCCATCCTTGTCCTTGTCTCTTCTCAGAGGAGCAGAGCCCTGTGGGGAATGCTGTCTCTGGGCCCCCACCCCCATCCTTTTTCCGGGCGGGGCTCTGACTGAAGAGAAACAATGCAAGTTATTACATTGTTTCCCTTCAGTCAGCGCGAGCGGCTCAGAGCAGGCTGCAGACAGTCTGCACCTGCTTTAGCGGTAGAGAGGCTTGCTTTAGCACAAGCCTCTCTCACAGCTCTCACCGAAGAGCTGAGTGGGCCCCTTCATTAACTGAAGAGAGTGGGCCCCCCCGCACCACGGGGTCTGCGGGGCCTTTGTTATGCCCCTGTTGAAAATGGTCCCAAACAAGTACCTGGTGACTGTATTATAGCCAATTTTAACAAACGGGATGTTGTAGACAGGCTGTTTTGGGATTCCTCCACCGTATTTGGGGATGACATTAGGGCACGTCCTTTGGGTTTCTTCCACCCCCCTATAAAAAACTTTACAAGAGTAGTAGATGGAGTAAGGGTTGCGGACCTAAGGAGTTGTCCTCAGCCATCAACAAGTCACCCTATTAGAAGATGTGCCATGCCAGGTCTAGAGAACAATACTAGGGAGCCATGTGTACCTTCACAATTGGCCCATTGTCTGCCCCAGATGGTGGAGGGGAATTTACCCCTCTCAAACGGATTTTTACCTTAAGCACAATTGGATGAGATCGATTGACTGAATGAGAAGGTGGGTGGTAATGCTGCCTCTTTTCCGAAGGGTCCTGTCATTATTGACTCTTGAGGCGAAATTTTACGAAACTGTAGCTTAATCAGTTGGAATATTGCGGGCTAGAGGTCAAAAAGAGATGACCCTATTTGGCGGGACTTTATTATGTCTCATGATATAATAGCGCTACAGGAAACATGGGATACGGGGACAAACTTCTGGGTTGATGGGTATAGGTCATTTTTTCAACCTGCTCGCCCTGCTGTAGTAGGAAGAGCAATAGGAGGTTTAGTCCTCCTCCTTTCTCTCAGATTAGAGGGCTCTTTAAAAATGTTAGAGGTTGACTCTCCAAATTGTCTGGCAGTAGAAGTAACTATTTCTAGTCATACAAAGTTACTATTGGTACATTTTTATAACTCTGGGGAATCGGACTTCAGGAGCCAACACTTGTATTTTCTTAAATCTTTTTTAGAAGAATATAGGCTAAACAATCCACGGTTTATTATATATTATTAATGGGCGATTTTAATGTACATCTTTGTGATGTTTTATGGATGACCACTTAGGCCACAGTAACTCGGAGACTCCTCATTTTGAACATTTCACCCTGGGGGGAGGCCTTGGAGGATCTCTTGGCCGAAGCAGATCTTTTTGAACCCGGCTTTTTTAGCCAGTCAGAGCTGTGTCCCAAGTTTACATCTAAGAATAAAGAAACCGTCATTGATTATATATTCTGTCCCCCAGGTGGTTAGATAAAGTAGTCTCTTATAACGCCAGGTTGTCACCATATAGTGACCATAACCCTGTTATTTTAGTACTGGATAGCGGGGCTGGCATCTTGGGCCTGGGGGGAAATTGTGGAGTAAAAAGTTTGGTAATACGTGATGAGGGGAGGAGACTTAAATGGTTTAAAGTAACGCCCGATGCATTTTTCGCAGATTTTTGTTTAAAGGCTGAAAGGAATCTCGCTATGTGTGCAGACTCCTCCAATCCAATGGACCTGATCCTTAAAGCCTTTGAGGGTATATGTAGTCAGATTGCAGAAGATCTGACGTTCGACTCCAAGACTAAAGGGTTCCGTGGTACTGGGTGGTTTGATGATACCTGCTCGAGAGCCCATCGTCTAATAATTCTAGCGCTGAAAAGTGTACCACGAGATAGGATGTTGGTAGCGAGCCTCCATAAGCAGTATAAACTAGCAGTGCATTCTTGGAAATCAAAAATTAAGTCAGAGGCTTTGAATGCACTTTTATCTGTAGAGATTGTAAAAGACAGCTCCAAATTTTGGTCCAATATAAATGCCCTATTTTCTTCCTCAGTTGAGAATGATGTGCAGGAGTGTAATATAACAGAGGCACAGTGGTTAGCTCATTTTGGGGCAATTTATGAGTCTACTGGTACAGTGACTCCTATTGCTAGCCCACCTCCTCGATTGGGAGCAGTCCCTTTTGTGTTTAGTGAGATGGACATTGAGAAAGCTATAAAGGAGACCTTGACCAATAAAGCCCCTGGTCCCGATGGGGTTCCAGTAGATCTTTATAAATGTGACCCTAAATTTTGGTCAAAAAAATACTGGCTAATGTTTTTAATGCCTGTCGTACGCGGTAAAACACGCTTACAACGCAACTTTATTTCCGCATACCTTCACTCCGCATACCATTACAACTAAACTACCATTACTCCGCAATACTTTTATAACGCATACCATTATATCTTTTATGCTTTTACCACGCATGCTTTTACAACGAAATTCTTACCACGCAAGCTTTTACAACGAAATTCGTTGTAAAAGCATTACTGGTAAAAGTATATGTTTTAATATTTAAGTTTAAGGTGAGTATATGGTTTTATTTTGGGGGTGTTATTGTATATTTTTTAGGGGTTTAGGGGTATTTTAAGGGTGGGTTTGGGTGATTGGTTGCATATTGGGGTATTTTTAGGGTTAATGGGGTAGGTTTAGGTTTTGGGGTGTAGGGGGTTTTATTAGGGTTCAGGGTGGGTTTTACGTTATGGCATTCAGGGGTATTTTTAGGGTTCAGGGATAGGTTTTGGTTTTGGGGTACAGGGGTATTTTAAGGGTTCAGGGATAGGTTTGAGTTTTGGGGTACAGGGGTATTTTTAGGGTTCAGGGCTAGGTTTGGGGTACAGGGGTATTTTTAAGGTTCAGGGATAGGTTTGGGTTTTGGGGTACAGGGGTATTTTTAAGGTTCAGGGCTAGGTTTGGGTTTTAGGGTACAGGGGTATTTTTAGGTTTGGGTTTTGGGGTACAGAGGTATTTTTTAAGGGTGGCCGTAGTTCGCGAAGTAGCGCTTACCGAAGCTACGCGAAGTGCATTTCGCACTACGCGAACTTCACGTAGCACTACGCGAGCTGCGTAGTAGCATGTTCGCATTGTGCAAGATGCGTTTTCAATGATTGCACAGTGCGGACAAGCATCCGGCACTGTGCAAGCATTGAAAATGGCATCTTGCACAGTGCGAGCTGTAGTTTTCTGCTGCTCGAGTAGATTATTACTCGAGCGGCAGCTTTCTCAATGCGAACAGGTAGTTTCTCATTGAGAGCGCTCGCGAGCATGCGCAACCACTCACAATGAGAAACCTGACCTCCTCGCGTTGAGAATCTAGCCGGTATGTCATTCTGCTTGCTCGCGGTCGCGAACATGACGTTCAGGACCGCGAACACTGTGCTACGTGCAGCTCGCGTAGTGCGAAGTTGCAAAAACTTCGCAAACTCCGCGAGCGTAGCGTAGTGCTTCGCCCAGGGTTAGTATTTTTAGGATTCAGGGCTAGGTTTGGGTTTTGGGGTACAGGGGTATTTTTAGGGTTCAGGGCTAGGTTTAGGTTTTGGGGTACAGGGGTATTTCAGGGTTCAGGTCTAGGTTTGGGTTTTGGGGTACAGGGGTATTTTTACGGTTAGGTTTGGGTTTTGGGGTACAGGGTATTTTTAGGGTTCAGGGTTAGGTTTGGGTTTTGGGGTAGAGGTATGGGTTTTGGGGTACATGGGTATTTTTAGGGTTCAGGGATAGGTTTGGGGTACAGGGTTATTTTAAGGGTTCAGGGCTACGTTTGGGTTTTGGGGTACAGGGGTATTTTTAGGGTTCAGGGCTAGGTTTGGGTTTTGGGGTACAGGGGTATTTTAGGGTTCAGGGGTAGGTTTGGGTCTTGGGGTACAGGGTTATTTTTAGGGTTCAGGGCTAGGTTTGGGTTTTGGGGTAATTTGGGGTTTTGGGTATAGGGGTATTTTAAGGGTTCAGGGCTAGGTTTGGGTTTTGGGGTGCAGGGGTATTTTAGGGTTCAGGGTTTGTTTTGGGGTACAGTGGTATTTTTAGGGTTCAGGGCTACGTTTGCGTTTTGGGGTACAGGGGTATTTTAGGGTTCAGGGGTAGGTTTGGGTTTTGAGGTACAGGGTATTTATAGGGTTCAGGGCTAGGTTTGGGTTTTGGGGTACAGGGGTATTTTTAGGGTTTAGGGATAGGTTTGGGTTTTGGGGTACAGGGTATATTTATAGGGTTAAATGGGTTAGTGTTTAAGGGTGTTGGGGTATTTTAAGGAGTAAGGGTGGGTTATGATTATGGGATGCAGGGGTATTTAAAGGGAGCAGGGTGGGATTAGCACACATATGAGACATGGCATGAAAGGCGGAATGTACCACACGCCCCCAGCGTTTGTCACGCCCCCAGCACAATGCAGACACGCCCACAAGGGACTACTTTGCTGGCACGGTTCTTTTACCTTTTAAATGTATATGGTGGGTGTCTGCATAGCCTATGTCCTTCTGCTGCAACTGCCCTTTCCACCACTGTATTGGGTGTTGTGATTGGTGCTGTGGTTCCTGAGATTACCCGCCTCAATGGTTTGGGCTCTCTCTTTATTATATTAGTATAGATATATATATATATATATATATATATATATATATATATATATATTACCTACTGGCGGTCGCCAGTAGGTATATATAGTTAGGATTTTTTCTCTATGGGTTTTTTGAAAATTCTATGTCTAATAACTTTGGCGTTTGTGGACGGAATTGGCTGAAATTTTCAGGAAAATGGCACATTTTGTTTCTGAGCAGCCCTTGAAAATTTGGGGGGGTTCGTCAAGGGGGGGCCGAGAAAAAAGGGGGGTCCCAAAACGTGTTTTTAACATTGAGTTTTCCATAGGGCGGTTGGCCTCACTTTTAGCCCGAACGGCTGAATGGATTTGCACGAAACTTGGCAAAATTGTAGGGACTGGTAGCCCGATGTGCCTTTTGTAGGTCTCAATATATGTGCTCCAGTGGATTTTGAGAAATTAACGTTTAAAAAAATATATATATCTGTAACAGCGGACCGGGCAGCGCTCTGGTTCGCGGACTTTTCGCGCAACGGAGCTTTGTGAAGCGAAGCTGATTGGTTCTCCGGCGTCTGTCAACATTCCAAACAGTCCGTAGCGGCCGCCATCTTGTCTCTCGGTAGGATCGAGAGACAAGAGGAGGCCAAAGCGAAGGGGCAAATGACCATAAGGGGGAATAGTAGATCCTCGCTGACCCCCTACGTTTGATGTGGAGGTTTTAAAAGGGCTCCGCGGGGCAAAAAAATAAATAAAATAATAATAATCGAACGGCTGAATGGATTTGCACGAAACTTGGCAAAATATTAGGGACTGGTAGCCCGATGTGCCTTTGCTAGGTCTCAATATATGTGCTGCAGTGGATTTTGAGAAATTAACGTTCAAAAAAAGATATATATCTGTAACAGCGCTCCGCTTCGCGTACTTTTCGCGTTACGGAGCTTTGCGAAGCTGATTGGTTCTCCGGCGTCTGTCAACATTCCAAACAGTCCGTAGCGGCCGCCATCTTGTCTCTCGGTAGGATTGAGAGACAAGAGGAGGCCAAAGCGAAGGGGGAAATGACCATAAGGGGGCATAGTAGATCCTTCCTGACCTCTTAGGTTTGATGTACCATTTTGTCAAGTTTGGTGTAATTCCGTTCAGCCATTCAGGCTGTAGACGTATGTAAATGTCCTATGGAAAATTGCATGGGGAAAACACATTTGAAAGTGTTGAAATTTAGAACCAATTAAAATGTTACTTTGGTTTTGTATTTGTGTGTGATGAAAGTTAATTGGTTATGTATATATGTCAAATGAGAGGAAACCACAGCCATTTTGTGATACTACTGTCTGAGGTACATTTGTGAGGAATTTTTGGTGGTGAATTTCTGGTGTTTGATTTACACAGTACTAACACTTCTGCTACTTTTAAAAAGGTGAGTTGTTAATTTGTAAGGGGAACTATGTTGTACACTTGAAGATAATTTGAAAAATGTTTTCTGTTATTTATTTGCAGTCCTTCTGTTATACTAAATACTTGATAAAGTTAGTTTTATATTATGTATTACTAAAAACGATAAATGAAAGTGATTATTTTTTTCTGCAATTTACAGCAAGCAATTTCAAAATAAAATGGCTCACAATGAAGAGACCGTGGCAATTTCTTTTGAATTGTCCACTACATTGATTGAAATTGAGAGCACCAATAATGAAATATTGTCACAAGGAGGACATGACTTGTATGATTCCATTAGATTGATTGAAATGGACAGCACCAAGAATGAAATATTGTCACAAGGAGATGACTTGAATGATTCCACTACATTGATTGAAATTGAGAGCACCAATAATGAAATATTGTCACAAGGAGGAGATGACTTGTATGATTCCATTAGATTGATTGAAATTGAGAGCACCAATAATGAAATATTGTCACAAGGAGGACATGACTTGTATGATTCCATTAGATTGATTGAAATGGACAGCACCAAGAATGAAATATTGTCACAAGGAGATGACTTGAATGATTCCACTACATTGATTGAAATTGAGAGCACCAATAATGAAATATTGTCACAAGGAGGAGATGACTTGTATGATTCCATTAGATTGATTGAAATGGACAGCACCAAGAATGAAATATTGTCACAAGGAGATGACTTGAATGATTCCACTACATTGATTGAAATTGAGAGCACCAATAATGAAATATTGTCACAAGGAGGAGATGACTTGAATGATTCCACTACATTGATTGAAATTGAGAGCACCAATAATGAAATATTGTCACGAGGAGATGACTTGAATGATTCCACTACATTGATTGAAATTGACAGCACCAATAATGAAATATTGTCACAAGGAGGAGATGACTTGAATGATTTTTTTGATCAATCTCTTGATGGCGAATTTATCGAGTGTTTGGAGACCATAGAGTTACAAGAATCATCATTGGAGACTTTTAATGAGGACATTGCTGATGAGGACATGTTACTAGTTCTTTCAAATTTAGAAAATTCTGAAGAATAAATTTATATTTAGAAATCAAAAATTGTTTGAGACATTATTCATTTTTATTTTTAATTTATGAGGTTGTAGCGAAGTGATTGTAGTATAAAATGAGACTTATAGTATAGAGTGCAACATTTTTATGTTACATGGTAAGTTTACTCATATTTACTTCCCTTCTGCCACTATATTATCTCCAATGTGTATTTGACATCTCTTCTTCATCTCCGGCCTCCTTTCTCTCACTGTGTGTCTCCGATGCATCTTATCGCTGCTATTTTGTGTAATTACAGAAGAGAGTAAAATAAAATAGTTCGGAACGTGAAAAGGGGGCAAAGTAGAGTACTCCTCACCCCCTAGGCCTTTTTAGGCGGTCCCAAAAGGATCAGTTTCTGCTTTCCTGAGAGATTATGGTATGAGTTCCATATACCACAATAACTTGCATTACAACATGCAAGATATCTATCTCCTATTACCAACTTTTGGAGATATTCGCGCTAAGCGCGAATATCTCCAAAAAGTAACACCTGCCCTGAGCAGTTCTTAGCCATGTTATCCAATGGGAGGTGGATAACATGGCTAAGAGCATTAGCTCGGTAATGCATGAATATCGCTGAGTTTTTAGCGATATTCATGCATTGCGGCCGTTTATTATCGCATTTGCGATAAACCTTGATAATAGCAAGGTTTATCTTCGATAATTTCTGACGATGCTTAGTGGTAAAAAATTGGTTGGTAAGCATCGTTAGCGATAAATATCGCTTAACTTTGGTAATATGCCCCAACGTCTGTTAACGTTCGATTCGAAGGAAATGAGGAAGTGTTGAAAAACATTGTCTGCGCCATCTTGCCTTTTTTGAAATGCCACACTTTTGTCGTGCACGGCAGCCATTTTAGATGTCTTGACCAGACCCACTCTCTGCACGCTGTCGATTCGTAGCATGGCTCCTCACCCACGCAAGCATCTTCCCTAGGCACTGGTCACCACCGCTCTCTGTCTTATGCATGGGCAATAAACCTCCCCCCATCTGCGCTGCTCTTCCCTGAGAATCACACTCTGTGCCCGCCCGACACCTCCCTTTCGCCCTATTCACTACCGCACCCTCTGACACTCCTCTTTCTCTGTGTCCGATTGTCCAGGCTATCAGCTAGCCCTGCAGATGTAGTTTATGGCCCCAGCTGTAAAGAATCACCCCTCTTCAAAGGAGTTATAGTAGATCAAGGCCCACACCCGATGAGATCCGTCACACCACACGTGTTCCTACTATCTGAAAACCATCCTGTATTGTGATTGGGGAGGGGACCGAGCCTGAAGCGGAAGATTCCAGGAATGACTCTTTGTACATCAAAGTTTTTACAATTATGTGTCACATTAAAAATATATAGCACTCCAACAAAGTAGTAGGAATATAAAACTTTAATAACATATAAATATATACAAGAAAACAAAAACAGTAAAAACATTTAAACAACGAAGAGACCGTGGCAATTTCTTTTGAATTATCCAATAGATTTATTGAAATTGACAGCACCAATAATGAAATATTCTTGTCAGTAGCGGTCTGTTGTGCGAATAGTTCCAAGGCAGCAGAACGCGCTGAAATCTAGATGGCACAAAAGTGATGTCTAGTAAGTTGCCGCCCAGCAAATAACGGCGTGGGGCGCCGCGGGGGTGAGTGAGTCTAGTAGGCACCACAGCTATTCTTACCGGCATTGCAGAATTACTGCTGGGGACAATGCCTGTGCTGTAGCAGGGTCACAGCAGAAACAAAAAGGATTCTGTTGAAGATGTTGTTGGTTTTCAATTTGAAAACAGTTCTGGTGTCAACTGCTATGCTAATGTAGTGGTTAATGTTTTGTTTTCTCTAGAAAATGTAAAAGAGGGGGAGGCAGTCCAAAGTTCCGTTAAAAGGGCAAAGGAAAGGATCGGTGGTTTGAACTATCAGTCAAAAAGGGGAGGGGGTGCAATAATTTTTCCTACCGGGTCACACTGTGCTTTCACCGGAAGTGAGGTCTGCAGGATTCTAGTAATTCAAAGTGAGGCTGGCGCTAGCATGGGAGCGCCGACGTCCCGCGGATACAGTTTCGTCACTCCACGGGCGATCATGGCAGTCATTCCCCATCGGGGGTCAGAGACTCCCGCGGCTCCTCTAGAATCTTCAAGGTCGTGGAGGACTACGGTGGTGGAGTCAACCAGTGACCGGGCCATTTCTTTATGCTGGGCCCGCTCTTGCCAGGTCGACCGCCATTTTGAGAGTTCGGCAGCTACCGGCGATCGCGGGGTCACATGAGCGGACGGGCTCCACCCTGCCGGGCGAGACGTTGCAGCATGGCCACAGTGGAAGAACCCTTTTCCGGGCGCCTGGAGCGCTGAGGGTGCAGCTGGGAAGCCTCCACCTGGGGAGGCGGGAGAGGCCTGTTCGCACCGTCTCTCCCTCCCAGTGCACCCCACGGCGTCTCGCTTGAGATTTGTTATGGCCGGACCAGGCGATGAGGACGAGGGGGGGGGGGGTCGGAGGCATGTGCAAGACATCCCCCCCCAGTGTTGTCGCAGCCATTATAAAAGAAAGAAGTGTCCCGTCCGTCTTCGGGCCGGGCTTCCGGTGGATGTCGGCCGGACGCCCCTGGCTCTGGCCCCATGAACGGGTTTCTTGGTTTATCGGCTGCAGCCGGATCCCGTCGGCCTCGGCCCCCCGACCGTTGGTGGCCGGACCGGAAGAGCATGTGGCCGGACTACCTGCAACTCTCAAGGGCCACCGCGGCCGGACTGGGAGAGAGAGGGGAGGGTCGAGGAGACATTCCCCCCCCCTGCAACTGTTCAGCGTTGTAAAGGCAATCCCCTGGCCGGGTCCCGCTGGCCTCGGCCTCTCCTCCGGCTACACCCTACGTTAGGATCTCCTGGCCGAGGCGTGGCAGCAGGACCTGCCTTATATGGGCTGCTCCCGGCTGGGTGTAGCCGGAACCCTTCCCCACCTTGGAAGTTTCCAGAGTGGGGGCGGATGTTCTACTGACTTGCATTTTCCCTAGTCTATCGATTTTTTTGGCGTGGCAGGCGGTGGGACAGCGAGGGGTGATTTGGTTTCTCTTATTGTTTTTCTGGTCTCTCACCACTGGCATATTTTAACGTTTTCTTGTTTCTAGGACATTAATAGGTTTTATCATTACGTTATGTTATCGTTTCTTTGTTCGTTGTTTAATAAAAGTTCATGTTCATCAGTGGCCTACTGATTTTCATTTTCCTATTTTTTTCTTTCCAGGTTGTTTCATGGTAAAGTTTCTGTTAACAGGATACAGTGATCACTTCGTTATTATTGCATATGTCCTTTTCACTAGGGGTGCTCTCTGGTCGGGCTAGATGACGTATCTCTAGTAAATGGTCCGGGTGAAAAAGGTGCATCAATCAGTGGGGAGTAGATAGGCATGACAGATTACAACGGGGGAGAAAGGTCCGCATTACGTACCCTTTCACTACTTGCAAAGATTTTCCTACGTTTATTTGCAAACAGGGAATACCTCCAAAAAGAACTAATTCCCAAACAGTCAATGTTCGGACAATCAATCAATCAATGAGGAATGAAATAGGTACGACGTGTTAAAGGCTTGCGTTACCTACCCTTCACTATCTGCAAAGGGAGAGAGAATATTCCTATTCTTCCTCGTTTGCAGGTAGAGAAGATCCTTAAGAGAATTAACTTCGAACAATTCAATGCTCGATTGAAACAATCAACAAGGGGTACTGTGAACACAAATGAACGCCGCTTATGTACATACGCATTGCTATTTTCAACAGGTTGTTCCTAATGTTTCTATTTTAGCGAGGTCAAAAAGAGATCCCATTAGTGGCCTACTGATTTTGCTCGATTCCTTTTGTTTTTTTACACGATTTTTCGCTATCTGCAAAGACTAAACAGAGTATTGCGACTCTGTGCTTGTTTGTAAATAGAGAATGAACCAAAGAGAACAATCAATCAAATGGAGTGAGAAGCAGGCACGACTGATTACAAAGGGGGCAAAGGGCTGCGTTAACTACCCTTCACTATCTGCAAAGAGAGAGTACTCCTAATAGAAATGAGGGGTGGGGGGCAGCATTCAAAGCAGATCAGTGTGCATAAACACGAAAATGTTTTTACTTACCACGTACTTGACATTCGACAGCTTATGATATTTGCTATTAAAAAACCATTGAAATTCACTGAAAAAACCATAGGTTATAGACCATATATAGTTAGGAATTAGCATTTACAAAACCTTGAAAATTCACTGAAAAAACCATAGGTTATACACCATATATAGTTAGGAATTAGCATTTAAAAAACCTTATTTTACTCACACAAAACCATTGAAATTCCATATATAGTTAGTTGCACTAACTATATATCGCGCACCCGCAATCCACTGCTGATGATGTCACATATTACATCATTCATGACATGGTCAGTGACATCACTGATGACATCACTGATGACATCTCAAATGACATCACTGATGACATCACTGATGACATCTCAAATGACATCACTGATGACATCATGACACACCAATACCAGTTACTACATACGCACTCACTGATTCCTACGTCTACACACACATTCACTCATTCACCCATACAATAACTCATACATACAGTCACTTATTATTACAACACTATCATATGCACTCATACACCTATGCAGACAGTCACACACTGCCACTCATCCATGGAGTTACTCACACACCAAGTCAGTCCTGTAAAGAATCACACTTCCATTTCTTCATCTATACAGTTAAACACAGAACACCATACTTCAGTGACATCACTGATGACATCACTAATGACATCTGAAATGACATCACTGATGACATCTCAAATGACATCACTGATGACATCATGACACACCAATACCAGTTACTACATACGCACTCACTGATTCGTACGTCTACACACACATTCACTCATTCACCCATACAATTACTCATACATACAGTCAGTTATTATTAGAACACTATCATATGCACTCATACACCTAGTCAGTCCTGTGAAGAATCAATCACACTTCGATTTCCTCATCTATAGTTAAACACAGAACACCATACTTTTCACACATATACTAACACATACTTACTCTCTTATACAATCACTGATACAAGTACACATTGATATGCACAGAGTCACACACCTCCCAGCCAGCCACACACACACTCAGTCTTCCATACATCCAGTCATTCTTCAATATGTAAAACGTATTTAAACTTTACAAAAACACACAGACACAAGATGATGTCATCAGTGATGTCATTTGAGATGTCATCAGTGATGTCATCAGTGATGTCATTTGAGATGTCATCAGTGATGTCATCAGTGATGTCACTGACCATGTCATGAATGATGTAATATGTGACATCATCAGCAGTGGATTGCGGGTGCGCGATATATAGTTAGTGCAACTAACTATATATGGAATTTCAATGGTTTTGTGTGAGTAAAATAAGGTTTATTAAATGCTAATTCCTAACTATATATGGTGTATAACCTATGGTTTTTTCAGTGAATTTTCAAGGTTTTGTAAATGCTAATTCCTAACTATATATGGTCTATAACCTATGGTTTTTTCAGTGAATACATATATATATATATATATATATATATATATATATATCAAGTCAAGAAGGTTGTCCCCTCGAAAAAAGCCTGCACACTGGTAGGTATATTTCAGCGTTTTAATGTTTGCAGGTTAGCAGCAAAGTCAAAGGACAGATCTCCCAAATTCTTTAGCCTGACGCGTTTCGTGCTTCCATCACACTTTTTCGAAGGCTGTAGTGGAGATTCTGCGCCGAGCATGAGAGCACCTGATTAAAATCATAAATTACCCAAGTGGGCGTAGGCGCCATCTCGCGCTGCCTGCTGGTATCAGTAGTGCTCAAAATTAAACTTCAGTAAGCTGCTCGGCGTGAATACAATGTCCCAATTATTACCTCAGTGGGTGGGCGGAAAAGTCACTTTCCCTTCGATGCACAGTGACCCCACAAACACGCACCTCCAGTCCAGGAAAATGCTGCCTGCCCAAACATGCAGCAACTGGTCCGCTTTGTTGCGGCGGGGCTTCTTCCACGGCAGGACTGGCCGTAAATACATCAAGTCAAGAAGGTTGTCCCCTCGAAAAAAGCCAGCACACTGGTAGGTATATTTCAGCGTTTTAATGTTTGCAGGTTAGCAGCAAAGTCAAAGGACAGATCTCCCAAATTCTTTAGCCTGACGCGTTTCGTGCTTCCATCACACTTTTTCGAAGGCTGTAGTGGAGATTCTGCGCCGAGCATGAGAGCACCTGATTAAAATCATAAATTACCCAAGTGGGCGTAGGCGCCATCTCGCGCTGCCTGCTGGTATCAGTAGTGCTCAAAATTAAACTTCAGTAAGCTGCTCGGCGTGAATACAATGTCCCAATTATTACCTCAGTGGGTGGGCTGAAAAGTCACTTTCCCTTCGATGCACAGTGACCCCACAAACACGCACCTCCAGTCCAGGAAAATGCTGCCTGCCCAAACATGCAGCAACTGGTCCGCTTTGTTGCGGCGGGGCTTCTTCCACGGCAGGACTGGCCGTAAATACATCAAGTCAAGAAGGTTGTCCCCTCGAAAAAAGCCAGCACACTGGTAGGTATATTTCAGCGTTTTAATGTTTGCAGGTTAGCAGCAAAGTCAAAGGACAGATCTCCCAAATTCTTTAGCCTGACGCGTTTCATGCTTCCATCACACTTTTTCGAAGGCTGTAGTGGAGATTCTGCGCCGAGCATGAGAGCACCTGATTAAAATCATAAATTACCCAAGTGGGCGTAGGCGCCATCTTGCGCTGCCTGCTGGTATCAGTAGTGCTCAAAATTAAACTTCAGTAAGCTGCTCGGCGTGAATACAATGTCCCAATTATTACCTCAGTGGGTGGGCTGAAAAGTCACTTTCCCTTCGATGCACAGTGACCCCACAAACACGCACCTCCAGTCCAGGAAAATGCTGCCTGCCCAAACATGCAGCAACTGGTCCGCTTTGTTGCGGCGGGGCTTCTTCCACGGCAGGACTGGCCGTAAATACATCAAGTCAAGAAGGTTGTCCCCTCGAAAAAAGCCAGCACACTGGTAGGTATATTTCAGCGTTTTAATGTTTGCAGGTTAGCAGCAAAGTCAAAGGACAGATCTCCCAAATTCTTTAGCCTGACGCGTTTCGTGCTTCCATCACACTTTTTCGAAGGCTGTAGTGGAGATTCTGCGCCGAGCATGAGAGCACCTGATTAAAATCATAAATTACCCAATTGGGCGTAGGCGCCATCTCGCGCTGCCTGCTGGTATCAGTAGTGCTCAAAATTAAACTTCAGTAAGCTGCTCGGCGTGAATACAATGTCCCAATTATTACCTCAGTGGGTGGGCTGAAAAGTCACTTTCCCTTCGATGCACAGTGACCCCACAAACACGCACCTCCAGTCCAGGAAAATGCTGCCTGCCCAAACATGCAGCAACTGGTCCGCTTTGTTGCGGCGGGGCTTCTTCCACGGCAGGACTGGCCGTAAATACATCAAGTCAAGAAGGTTGTCACCTCGAAAAAAGCCAGCACACTGGTAGGTATATTTCAGCGTTTTAATGTTTGCAGGTTAGCAGCAAAGTCAAAGGACAGATCTCCCAAATTCTTTAGCCTGACGCGTTTCGTGCTTCCATCACACTTTTTCGAAGGCTGTAGTGGAGATTCTGCGCCGAGCATGAGAGCACCTGATTAAAATCATAAATTACCCAAGTGGGCGTAGGCGCCATCTCGCGCTGCCTGCTGGTATCAGTAGTGCTCAAAATTAAACTTCAGTAAGCTGCTCGGCGTGAATACAATGTCCCAATTATTACCTCAGTGGGTGGGCTGAAAAGTCACTTTCCCTTCGATGCACAGTGACCCCACAAACACGCACCTCCAGTCCAGGAAAATGCTGCCTGCCCAAACATGCAGCAACTGGTCCGCTTTGTTACGGCGGGGCTTCTTCCACGGCAGGACTGGCCGTAAATACATCAAGTCAAGAAGGTTGTCCCCTCGAAAAAAGCCAGCACACTGGTAGGTATATTTCAGCGTTTTAATGTTTGCAGGTTAGCAGCAAAGTCAAAGGACAGATCTCCCAAATTCTTTAGCCTGACGCGTTTCGTGCTTCCATCACACTTTTTCGAAGGCTGTAGTGGAGATTCTGCGCCGAGCATGAGAGCACCTGATTAAAATCATAAATTACCCAAGTGGGCGTAGGCGCCATCTCGCGCTGCCTGCTGGTATCAGTAGTGCTAAAAATTAAACTTCAGTAAGCTGCTCGGCGTGAATACAATGTCCCAATTATTACCTCAGTGGGTGGGCTGAAAAGTCACTTTCCCTTCGATGCACAGTGACCCCACAAACACGCACCTCCAGTCCAGGAAAATGCTGCCTGCCCAAACATGCAGCAACTGGTCCGCTTTGTTGCGGCGGGGCTTCTTCCACGGCAGGACTGGCCGTAAATACATCAAGTCAAGAAGGTTGTCCCCTCGAAAAAAGCCAGCACACTGGTAGGTATATTTCAGCGTTTTAATGTTTGCAGGTTAGCAGCAAAGTCAAAGGACAGATCTCCCAAATTCTTTAGCCTGACGCGTTTCGTGCTTCCATCACACTTTTTCGAAGGCTGTAGTGGAGATTCTGCGCCGAGCATGAGAGCACCTGATTAAAATCATAAATTACCCAAGTGGGCGTAGGCGCCATCTCGCGCTGCCTGCTGGTATCAGTAGTGCTCAAAATTAAACTTCAGTAAGCTGCTCGGCGTGAATACAATGTCCCAATTATTACCTCAGTGGGTGGGCTGAAAAGTCACTTTCCCTTCGATGCACAGTGACCCCACAAACACGCTCCTCCAGTCCAGGAAAATGCTGCCTGCCCAAACATGCAGCAACTGGTCCGCTTTGTTGCGGCGGGGCTTCTTCCACGGCAGGACTGGCCATAAATACATCAAGTCAAGAAGGTTGTCCCCTCGAAAAAAGCCAGCACACTGGTAGGTATATTTCAGCGTTTTAATGTTTGCAGGTTAGCAGCAAAGTCAAAGGACAGATCTCCCAAATTCTTTAGCCTGACGCGTTTCATGCTTCCATCACACTTTTTCGAAGGCTGTAGTGGAGATTCTGCGCCGAGCATGAGAGCACCTGATTAAAATCATAAATTACCCAAGTGGGCGTAGGCGCCATCTCGCGCTGCCTGCTGGTATCAGTAGTGCTCAAAATTAAACTTCAGTAAGCTGCTCGGCGTGAATACAATGTCCCAATTATTACCTCAGAGGGTGGGCTGAAAAGTCACTTTCCCTTCGATGCACAGTGACCCCACAAACACGCACCTCCAGTCCAGGAAAATACTGCCTGCCCAAACATGCAGCAACTGGTCCGCTTTGTTGCGGCGGGGCTTCTTCCACGGCAGGACTGGCCGTAAATACATCAAATCAAGAAGGTTGTCCCCTCGAAAAAAGCCAGCACACTGGTAGGTATATTTCAGCGTTTTAATGTTTGCAGGTTAGCAGCAAAGTCAAAGGACAGATCTCCCAAATTCTTTAGCCTGACGCGTTTCGTGCTTCCATCACACTTTTTCGAAGGCTGTAGTGGAGATTCTGCGCCGAGCATGAGAGCACCTGATTAAAATCATAAATTACCCAAGTGGGCGTAGGCGCCATCTCGCGCTGCCTGCTGGTATCAGTAGTGCTCAAAATTAAACTTCAGTAAGCTGCTCGGCGTGAATACAATGTCCCAATTATTACCTCAGTGGGTGGGCTGAAAAGTCACTTTCCCTTCGATGCACAGTGACCCCACAAACACGCACCTCCAGTCCAGGAAAATGCTGCCTGCCCAAACATGCAGCAACTGGTCCGCTTTGTTGCGGCGGGGCTTCTTCCACGGCAGGACTGGCCGTAAATACATCAAGTCAAGAAGGTTGTTCCCTCGAAAAAAGCCAGCACACTGGTAGGTATATTTCAGCGTTTTAATGTTTGCAGGTTAGCAGCAAAGTCAAAGGACAGATCTCCCAAATTCTTTAGCCTGACGCGTTTCGTGCTTCCATCACACTTTTTCGAAGGCTGTAGTGGAGATTCTGCGCCGAGCATGAGAGCACCTGATTAAAATCATAAATTACCCAAGTGGGCGTAGGCGCCATCTCGCGCTGCCTGCTGGTATCAGTAGTGCTCAAAATTAAACTTTAGTAAGCTGCTCGGCGTGAATACAATGTCCCAATTATTACCTCAGTGGGTGGGCTGAAAAGTCACTTTCCCTTCGATGCACAGTGACCCCACAAACACGCACCTCCAGTCCAGTAAAATGCTGCCTGCCCAAACATGCAGCAACTGGTACGCTTTGTTGCGGCGGGGCTTCTTCCACGGCAGGACTGGCCTTATATACATCAAGTCAAGAAGGTTGTCCCCTCGAAAAAAGCCAGCACACTGGTAGGTATATTTCAGCGTTTTAATGTTTGCAGGTTAGCAGCAAAGTCAAAGGACAGATCTCCCAAATTCTTTAGCCTGACGCGTTTCGTGCTTCCAGCACACTTTTTCGAAGGCTGTAGTGGAGATTCTGCGCCGAGCATGAGAGCACCTGATTAAAATCATAAATTACCCAAGTGGGCGTAGGCGCCATCTCGCGCTGCCTGCTGGTATCAGTAGTGCTCAAAATTAAACTTCAGTAAGCTGCTCGGCGTGAATACAATGTCCCAATTATTACCTCAGTGGGTGGGCTGAAAAGTCACTTTCCCTTCGATGCACAGTGACCCCACAAACACGCACCTCCAGTCCAGGAAAATGCTGCCTGCCCAAACATGCAGCAACTGGTCCGCTTTGTTGCGGCGGGGCTTCTTCCACGGCAGGACTGGCCGTAAATACATCAAGTCAAGAAGGTTGTCCCCTCGAAAAAAGCCAGCACACTGGTAGGTATATTTCAGCGTTTTAATGTTTGCAGGTTAGCAGCAAAGTCAAAGGACAGATCTCCCAAATTCTTTAGCCTGACGCGTTTCGTGCTTCCATCACACTTTTTCGAAGGCTGTAGTGGAGATTCTGCGCCGAGCATGAGAGCACCTGATTAAAATCATAAATTACCCAAGTGGGCGTAGGCGCCATCTCGCGCTGCCTGCTGGTATCAGTAGTGCTCAAAATAAAACTTCAGTAAGCTGCTCGGCGTGAATACAATGTCCCAATTATTACCTCAGTGGGTGGGCTGAAAAGTCACCTTCCCTTCGATGCACAGTGACCCCACAAACACGCACCTCCAGTCCAGGAAAATGCTGCCTGCCCAAACATGCAGCAACTGGTCCGCTTTGTTGCGGCGGGGCTTCTTCCACGGCAGGACTGGCCGTAAATACATCAAGTCAAGAAGGTTGTCCCCTCGAAAAAAGCCAGCACACTGGTAGGTATATTTCAGAGTTTTAATGTTTGCAGGTTAGCAGCAAAGTCAAAGGACAGATCTCCCAAATTCTTTAGCCTGACGCGTTTCGTGCTTCCATCACACTTTTTCGAAGGCTGTAGTGGAGATTCTGCGCCGAGCATGAGAGCACCTGATTAAAATCATAAATTACCCAAGTGGGCGTAGGCGCCATCTCGCGCTGCCTGCTGGTATCAGTAGTGCTCAAAATTAAACTTCAGTAAGCTGCTCGGCGTGAATACAATGTCCCAATTATTACCTCAGTGGGTGGGCTGAAAAGTCACTTTCCCTTCGATGCACAATGACCCCACAAACACGCACCTCCAGTCCAGGAAAATGCTGCCTGCCCAAACATGCAGCAACTGGTCCGCTTTGTTGCGGCGGGGCTTCTTCCACGGCAGGACTGGCCGTAAATACATCAAGTCAAGAAGGTTGTCCACTCGAAAAAAGCCAGCACACTGGTAGGTATATTTCAGCGTTTTAATGTTTGCAGGTTAGCAGCAAAGTCAAAGGACAGATCTCCCAAATTCTTTAGCCTGACGCGTTTCGTGCTTCCATCACACTTTTTCGAAGGCTGTAGTGGAGATTCTGCGCCGAGCATGAGAGCACCTGATTAAAATCATAAATTACCCAAGTGGGCGTAGGCGCCATCTCGCGCTGCCTGCTGGTATCAGTAGTGCTCAAAATTAAACTTCAGTAAGCTGCTCGGCGTGAATACAATGTCCCAATTATTACCTCAGTGGGTGGGCTGAAAAGTCACTTTCCCTTCGATGCACAGTGACCCCACAAACACGCACCTCCAGTCCAGGAAAATGCTGCCTGCCCAAACATGCAGCAACTGGTCCGCTTTGTTGCGGCGGGGCTTCTTCCACGGCAGGACTGGCCGTAAATACATCAAGTCAAGAAGGTTGTCCCCTCGAAAAAAGCCAGCACACTGGTAGGTATATTTCAGCGTTTTAATGTTTGCAGGTTAGCAGCAAAGTCAAAGGACAGATCTCCCAAATTCTTTAGCCTGACGCGTTTCGTGCTTCCATCACACTTTTTCGAAGGCTGTAGTGGAGATTCTGCGCCGAGCATGAGAGCACCTGATTAAAATCATAAATTACCCAAGTGGGCGTAGGCGCCATCTCGCGCTGCCTGCTGGTCTCAGTAGTGCTCAAAATTAAACTTCAGTAAGCTGCTCGGCGTGAGTACAATGTCCCAATTATTACCTCAGTGGGTGGGCTGAAAAGTCACTTTCCCTTCGATGCACAGTGACCCCACAAACACGCACCTCCAGTCCAGGAAAATGCTGCCTGCCCAAACATGCAGCAACTGGTCCGCTTTGTTGCGGCAGGGCTTCTTCCACGGCAGGACTGGCCGTAAATACATCAAGTCAAGAAGGTTGTCCCCTTGAAAAAAGCCAGCACACTGGTAGGTATATTTCAGCGTTTTAATGTTTGCAGGTTAGCAGCAAAGTCAAAGGACAGATCTCCCAAATTCTTTAGCCTGACGCGTTTCGTGCTTCCATCACACTTTTTCGAAGGCTGTAGTGGAGATTCTGCGCCGAGCATGAGAGCACCTGATTAAAATCATAAATTACCCAAGTGGGCGTAGGCGCCATCTCGCGCTGCCTGCTGGTATCAGTAGTGCTCAAAATTAAACTTCAGTAAGCTGCTCGGCGTGAATACAATGTCCCAATTATTACCTCAGTGGGTGGGCTGAAAAGTCACTTTCCCTTCGATGCACAGTGACCCCACAAACACGCACCTCCAGTCCAGGAAAATGCTGCCTGCCCAAACATGCAGCAACTGGTCCGCTTTGTTGCGGCGGGGCTTCTTCCACGGCAGGACTGGCCGTAAATACATCAAGTCAAGAAGGTTGTCCCCTTGAAAAAAACCAGCACACTGGTAGGTATATTTCAGCGATTTAATGTTTGCAGGTTAGCAGCAAAGTCAAAGGACAGATCTCCCAAATTCTTTAGCCTGACGCGTTTCGTGCTTCCATCACACTTTTTCGAAGGCTGTAGTGGAGATTCTGCGCCGAGCATGAGAGCACCTGATTAAAATCATAAATTACCCAAGTGGGCGTAGGCGCCATCTCGCGCTGCCTGCTGGTATCAGTAGTGCTCAAAATTAAACTTCAGTAAGCTGCTCGGCGTGAATACAATGTCCCAATTATTACCTCAGTGGGTGGGCTGAAAAGTCACTTTCCCTTCGATGCACAGTGACCCCACAAACACGCACCTCCAGTCCAGGAAAATGCTGCCTGCCCAAACATGCAGCAACTGGTCCGCTTTGTTGCGGCGGGGCTTCTTCCACGGCAGGACTGGCCGTAAATACATCAAGTCAAGAAGGTTGTCCCCTCGAAAAAAGCCAGCACACTGGTAGGTATATTTCAGCGTTTTAATGTTTGCAGGTTAGCAGCAAAGTCAAAGGACAGATCTCCCAAATTCTTTAGCCTGACGCGTTTCGTGCTTCCATCACACTTTTTCGAAGGCTGTAGTGGAGATTCTGCGCCGAGCATGAGAGCACCTGATTAAAATCATAAATTACCCAAGTGGGCGTAGGCGCCATCTCGCGCTGCCTGCTGGTATCAGTAGTGCTCAAAATTAAACTTCAGTAAGCTGCTCGGCGTGAATACAATGTCCCAATTATTACCTCAGTGGGTGGGCTGAAAAGTCACTTTCCCTTCGATGCACAGTGACCCCACAAACACGCACCTCCAGTCCAGGAAAATGCTGCCTGCCCAAACATGCAGCAACTGGTCCGCTTTGTTGCGGCGGGGCTTCTTCCACGGCAGGACTGGCCGTAAATACATCAAGTCAAGAAGGTTGTCCCCTCGAAAAAAGCCAGCACACTGGTAGGTATATTTCAGCGTTTTAATGTTTGCAGGTTAGCAGCAAAGTCAAAGGACAGATCTCCCAAATTCTTTAGCCTGACGCGTTTCGTGCTTCCATCACACTTTTTCGAAGGCTGTAGTGGAGATTCTGCGCCGAGCATGAGAGCACCTGATTAAAATCATAAATTACCCAAGTGGGCGTAGGCGCCATCTCGCGCTGCCTGCTGGTATCAGTAGTGCTCAAAATTAAACTTCAGTAAGCTGCTCGGCGTGAATACAATGTCCCAATTATTACCTCAGTGGGTGGGCTGAAAAGTCACTTTCCCTTCGATGCACAGTGACCCCACAAACACGCACCTCCAGTCCAGGAAAATGCTGCCTGCCCAAACATGCAGCAACTGGTCCGCTTTGTTGCGGCGGGGCTTCTTCCACGGCAGGACTGGCCGTAAATACATCAAGTCAAGAAGGTTGTCCCCTCGAAAAAAGCCAGCACACTGGTAGGTATATTTCAGCGTTTTAATGTTTGCAGGTTAGCAGCAAAGTCAAAGGACAGATCTCCCAAATTCTTTAGCCTGACGCGTTTCGTTCTTCCATCACACTTTTTCGTAGGCTGTAGTGGAGATTCTGCGCCGAGCATGAGAGCACCTGATTAAAATCATAAATTAGCCAAGTGGGCATAGGCGCCATCTCGCGCTGCCTGCTGGTATCAGTAGTGCTCAAAATTAAACTTCAGTAAGCTGCTCGGCGTGAATACAATGTCCCAATTATTACCTCAGTGGGTGGGCTGAAAAGTCACTTTCCCTTCGATGCACAGTGACCCCACAAACACGCACCTCCAGTCCAGGAAAATGCTGCCTGCCCAAACATGCAGCAACTGGTCCGCTTTGTTGCGGCGGGGCTTCTTCCACGGCAGGACTGGCCGTAAATACATCAAGTCAAGAAGGTTGTCCCCTCGAAAAAAGCCAGCACACTGGTAGGTATATTTCAGCGTTTTAATGTTTGCAGGTTAGCAGCAAAGTCAAAGGACAGATCTCCCAAATTCTTTAGCCTGATGCGTTTCGTGCTTCCATCACACTTTTTCGAAGGCTGTAGTGGAGATTCTGCGCCGAGCATGAGAGCACCTGATTAAAATCATAAATTACCCAAGTGGGGGTAGGCGCCATCTCGCGCTGCCTGCTGGTATCAGTAGTGCTCAAAATTAAACTTCAGTAAGCTGCTTGGCGTGAATACAATGTCCCAATTATTACCTCAGTGGGTGGGCTGAAAAGTCACTTTCCCTTCGATGCACAGTGACCCCACAAACACGCACCTCCAGTCCAGGAAAATGCTGCCTGCCCAAACATGCAGCAACTGGTCCGCTTTGTTGCGGCGGGGCTTCTTCCACGGCAGGACTGGCCGTAAATACATCAAGTCAAGAAGGTTGTCCCCTCGAAAAAAGCCAGCACACTGGTAGGTATATTTCAGCGTTTTAATGTTTGCAGGTTAGCAGCAAAGTCAAAGGACAGATCTCCCAAATTCTTTAGCCTGACGCGTTTCGTTCTTCCATCACACTTTTTCGTAGGCTGTAGTGGAGATTCTGCGCCGAGCATGAGAGCACCTGATTAAAATCATAAATTACCCAAGTGGGCATAGGCGCCATCTCGCGCTGCCTGCTGGTATCAGTAGTGCTCAAAATTAAACTTCAGTAAGCTGCTCGGCGTGAATACAATGTCCCAATTATTACCTCAGTGGGTGGGCTGAAAAGTCACTTTCCCTTCGATGCACAGTGACCCCACAAACACGCACCTCCAGTCCAGGAAAATGCTGCCTGCCCAAACATGCAGCAACTGGTCCGCTTTGTTGCGGCGGGGCTTCTTCCACGGCAGGACTGGCCGTAAATACATCAAGTCAAGAAGGTTGTCCCCTCGAAAAAAGCCAGCACACTGGTAGGTATATTTCAGCGTTTTAATGTTTGCAGGTTAGCAGCAAAGTCAAAGGACAGATCTCCCAAATTCTTTAGCCTGACGCGTTTCGTGCTTCCATCACACTTTTTCGAAGGCTGTAGTGGAGATTCTGCGCCGAGCATGAGAGCACCTGATTAAAATCATAAATTACCCAAGTGGGGGTAGGCGCCATCTCGCGCTGCCTGCTGGTATCAGTAGTGCTCAAAATTAAACTTCAGTAAGCTGCTTGGCGTGAATACAATGTCCCAATTATTACCTCAGTGGGTGGGCTGAAAAGTCACTTTCCCTTCGATGCACAGTGACCCCACAAACACGCACCTCCAGTCCAGGAAAATGCTGCCTGCCCAAACATGCAGCAACTGGTCCGCTTTGTTGCGGCGGGGCTTCTTCCACGGCAGGACTGGCCGTAAATACATCAAGTCAAGAAGGTTGTCCCCTCGAAAAAAGCCAGCACACTGGTAGGTATATTTCAGCGTTTTAATGTTTGCAGGTTAGCAGCAAAGTCAAAGGACAGATCTCCCAAATTCTTTAGCCTGACGCGTTTCGTTCTTCCATCACACTTTTTCGTAGGCTGTAGTGGAGATTCTGCGCCGAGCATGAGAGCACCTGATTAAAATCATAAATTACCCAAGTGGGCGTAGGCGCCATCTCGCCCTGCCTGCTGGTATCAGTAGTGATCAAAATTAAACTTCAGTAAGCTGCTCGGCGTGAATACAATGTCCCAATTATTACCTCAGTGGGTGGGCTGAAAAGTCACTTTCCCTTCGATGCACAGTGACCCCACAAACACGCACCTCCAGTCCAGGAAAATGCTGCCTGCCCAAACATGCAGCAACTGGTCCGCTTTGTTGCGGCGGGGCTTCTTCAAAGGCAGGACTGGCCGTAAATACATCAAGTCAAGAAGGTTGTCCCCTCAAAAAAAGCCAGCACACTGGTAGGTATATTTCAGCGTTTTAATGTTTGCAGGTTAGCAGCAAAGTCAAAGGACAGATCTCCCAAATTCTTTAGCCTGACGCGTTTCGTGCTTCCATCACACTTTTTCGAAGGCTGTAGTGGAGATTCTGCGCCGAGCATGAGAGCACCTGATTAAAATCATAAATTACCCAAGTGGGCGTACTCGCCATCTCGCGCTGCCTGCTGGTATCAGTAGTGCTCAAAATTAAACCTCACTAAGCTGCTTGGCGTGAATACAATGTCCCAATTATTACCTCAGTGGGTGGGCTGAAAAGTCACTTTCCCTTCGATGCACAGTGACCCCACAAACACGCACCTCCAGTCCAGGAAAATGCTGCCTGCCCAAACATGCAGCAACTGGTCCGCTTTGTTGCGGCGGGGCTTCTTCCACGGCAGGACTGGCCGTAAATACATCAAGTCAAGAAGGTTGTCCCCTCGAAAAAAGCCAGCACACTGGTAGGTATATTTCAGCGTTTTAATGTTTGCAGGTTAGCAGCAAAGTCAAAGGACAGATCTCCCAAATTCTTTAGCCTGACGTGTTTCGTGCTTCCATCACACTTTTTCGAAGGCTGTAGTGGAGATTCTGCGCCGAGCATGAGAGCACCTGATTAAAATCATAAATTACCCAAGTGGGCGTAGGCGCCATCTCGCGCTGCCTGCTGGTATCAGTAGTGCTCAAAATTAAACTTCAGTAAGCTGCTCGGCGTGAATACAATGTCCCAATTATTACCTCAGTGGGTGGGCTGAAAAGTCACTTTCCCTTCGATGCACAGTGACCCCACAAACACGCACCTCCAGTCCAGGAAAATGCTGCCTGCCCAAACATGCAGCAACTGGTCCGCTTTGTTGCGGCGGGGCTTCTTCCACGGCAGGACTGGCCGTAAATACATCAAGTCAAGAAGGTTGTCCCCTCGAAAAAAGCCAGCACACTGGTAGGTATATTTCAGCGTTTTAATGTTTGCAGGTTAGCAGCAAAGTCAAAGGACAGATCTCCCAAATTCTTTAGCCTGACGCGTTTCGTGCTTCCATCACACTTTTTCGAAGGCTGTAGTGGAGATTCTGCGCCGAGCATGAGAGCACCTGATTAAAATCATAAATTACCCAAGTGGGCGTAGGCGCCATCTCGCGCTGCCTGCTGGTATCAGTAGTGCTCAAAATTAAACTTCAGTAAGCTGCTCGGCGTGAATACAATGTCCCAATTATTACCTCAGTGGGTGGGCTGAAAAGTCACTTTCCCTTCGATGCACAGTGACCCCACAAACACGCACCTCCAGTCCAGGAAAATGCTGCCTGCCCAAACATGCAGCAACTGGTCCGCTTTGTTGCGGCGGGGCTTCTTCCACGGCAGGACTGGCCGTAAATACATCAAGTCAAGAAGGTTGTCCCCTCGAAAAAAGCCAGCACACTGGTAGGTATATTTCAGCGATTTAATGTTTGCAGGTTAGCAGCAAAGTCAAAGGACAGATCTCCCAAATTCTTTAGCCTGACGCGTTTCGTGCTTCCATCACACTTTTTCGAAGGCTGTAGTGGAGATTCTGCGCCGAGCATGAGAGCACCTGATTAAAATCATAAATTACCCAAGTGGGCGTAGGCGCCATCTCGCGCTGCCTGCTGGTATCAGTAGTGCTCAAAATTAAACTTCAGTAAGCTGCTCGGCGTGAATACAATGTCCCAATTATTACCTCAGTGGGTGGGCTGAAAAGTCACTTTCCCTTCGATGCACAGTGACCCCACAAACACGCACCTCCAGTCCAGGAAAATGCTGCCTGCCCAAACATGCAGCAACTGGTCCGCTTTGTTGCGGCGGGGCTTCTTCCACGGCAGGACTGGCCGTAAATACATCAAGTCAAGAAGGTTGTCCCCTCGAAAAAAGCCAGCACACTGGTAGGTATATTTCAGCGTTTTAATGTTTGCAGGTTAGCAGCAAAGTCAAAGGACAGATCTCCCAAATTCTTTAGCCTGACGCGTTTCGTGCTTCCATCACACTTTTTCGAAGGCTGTAGTGGAGATTCTGCGCCGAGCATGAGAGCACCTGATTAAAATCATAAATTACCCAAGTGGGCGTAGGCGCCATCTCGCGCTGCCTGCTGGTATCAGTAGTGCTCAAAATTAAACTTCAGTAAGCTGCTCGGCGTGAATACAATGTCCCAATTATTACCTCAGTGGGTGGGCTGAAAAGTCACTTTCCCTTCGATGCACAGTGACCCCACAAACACGCACCTCCAGTCCAGGAAAATGCTGCCTGCCCAAACATGCAGCAACTGGTCCGCTTTGTTGCGGCGGGGCTTCTTCCACGGCAGGACTGGCCGTAAATACATCAAGTCAAGAAGGTTGTCCCCTCGAAAAAAGCCAGCACACTGGTAGGTATATTTCAGCGTTTTAATGTTTGCAGGTTAGCAGCAAAGTCAAAGGACAGATCTCCCAAATTCTTTAGCCTGACGCGTTTCGTTCTTCCATCACACTTTTTCGTAGGCTGTAGTGGAGATTCTGCGCCGAGCATGAGAGCACCTGATTAAAATCATAAATTACCCAAGTGGGCATAGGCGCCATCTCGCGCTGCCTGCTGGTATCAGTAGTGCTCAAAATTAAACTTCAGTAAGCTGCTCGGCGTGAATACAATGTCCCAATTATTACCTCAGTGGGTGGGCTGAAAAGTCACTTTCCCTTCGATGCACAGTGACCCCACAAACACGCACCTCCAGTCCAGGAAAATGCTGCCTGCCCAAACATGCAGCAACTGGTCCGCTTTGTTGCGGCGGGGCTTCTTCCACGGCAGGACTGGCCGTAAATACATCAAGTCAAGAAGGTTGTCCCCTCGAAAAAAGCCAGCACACTGGTAGGTATATTTCAGCGTTTTAATGTTTGCAGGTTAGCAGCAAAGTCAAAGGACAGATCTCCCAAATTCTTTAGCCTGACGCGTTTCGTGCTTCCATCACACTTTTTCGAAGGCTGTAGTGGAGATTCTGCGCCGAGCATGAGAGCGCCTGATTAAAATCATAAATTACCCAAGTGGGGGTAGGCGCCATCTCGCGCTGCCTGCTGGTATCAGTAGTGCTCAAAATTAAACTTCAGTAAGCTGCTTGGCGTGAATACAATGTCCCAATTATTACCTCAGTGGGTGGGCTGAAAAGTCACTTTCCCTTCGATGCACAGTGACCCCACAAACACGCACCTCCAGTCCAGGAAAATGCTGCCTGCCCAAACATGCAGCAACTGGTCCGCTTTGTTGCGGCGGGGCTTCTTCCACGGCAGGACTGGCCGTAAATACATCAAGTCAAGAAGGTTGTCCCCTCGAAAAAAGCCAGCACACTGGTAGGTATATTTCAGCGTTTTAATGTTTGCAGGTTAGCAGCAAAGTCAAAGGACAGATCTCCCAAATTCTTTAGCCTGACGCGTTTCGTTCTTCCATCACAATTTTTCGTAGGCTGTAGTGGAGATTCTGCGCCGAGCATGAGAGCACCTGATTAAAATCATAAATTACCCAAGTGGGCATAGGCGCCATCTCGCGCTGCCTGCTGGTATCAGTAGTGCTCAAAATTAAACTTCAGTAAGCTGCTCGGCGTGAATACAATGTCCCAATTATTACCTCAGTGGGTGGGCTGAAAAGTCACTTTCCCTTCGATGCACAGTGACCCCACAAACACGCACCTCCAGTCCAGGAAAATGCTGCCTGCCCAAACATGCAGCAACTGGTCCGCTTTGTTGCGGCGGGGCTTCTTCCACGGCAGGACTGGCCGTAAATACATCAAGTCAAGAAGGTTGTCCCCTCGAAAAAAGCCAGCACACTGGTAGGTATATTTCAGCGTTTTAATGTTTGCAGGTTAGCAGCAAAGTCAAAGGACAGATCTCCCAAATTCTTTAGCCTGACGCGTTTCGTGCTTCCATCACACTTTTTCGAAGGCTGTAGTGGAGATTCTGCGCCGAGCATGAGAGCACCTGATTAAAATCATAAATTACCCAAGTGGGAGTAGGCGCCATCTCGCGCTGCCTGCTGGTATCAGTAGTGCTCAAAATTAAACTTCAGTAAGCTGCTTGGCGTGAATACAATGTCCCAATTATTACCTCAGTGGGTGGGCTGAAAAGTCACTTTCCCTTCGATGCACAGTGACCCCACAAACACGCACCTCCAGTCCAGGAAAATGCTGCCTGCCCAAACATGCAGCAACTGGTCCGCTTTGTTGCGGCGGGGCTTCTTCCACGGCAGGACTGGCCGTAAATACATCAAGTCAAGAAGGTTGTCCCCTCGAAAAAAGCCAGCACACTGGTAGGTATATTTCAGCGTTTTCATGTTTGCAGGTTAGCAGCAAAGTCAAAGGACAGATCTCCCAAATTCTTTAGCCTGACGCGTTTCGTGCTTCCATCACACTTTTTCGAAGGCTGTAGTGGAGATTCTGCGCCGAGCATGAGAGCACCTGATTAAAATCATAAATTACCCAAGTGGGCGTAGGCGCCATCTCGCGCTGCCTGCTGTTATCAGTAGTGCTCAAAATTAAACTTCAGTAAGCTGCTCGGCGTGAATACAATGTCCCAATTATTACCTCAGTGGGTGGGCTGAAAAGTCACTTTCCCTTCGATGCACAGTGACCCCACAAACACGCACCTCCAGTCCAGGAAAATGCTGCCTGCCCAAACATGCAACAACTGGTCCGCTTTGTTGCGGCGGGGCTTCTTCCACGGCAGGACTGGCCGTAAATACATCAAGTCAAGAAGGTTGTCCCCTCGAAAAAAGCCAGCACACTGGTAGGTATATTTCAGCGTTTTAATGTTTGCAGGTTAGCAGCAAAGTCAAAGGACAGATCTCCCAAATTCTTTAGCCAGACGCGTTTCGTGCTTCCATCACACTTTTTCGAAGGCTCTAGTGGAGATTCTGCGCCGAGCATGAGAGCACCTGATTAAAATCATAAATTACCCAAGTGGGCGTAGGCGCCATCTCGCGCTGCCTGCTGGTATCATTAGTGCTCAAAATTAAACTTCAGTAAGCTGCTCGGCGTGAATACAATGTCCCAATTATTACCTCAGTGGGTGGGCTGAAAAGTCACTTTCCCTTCGATGCACAGTGACCCCACAAACACGCACCTCCAGTCCAGGAAAATGCTGCCTGCCCAAACATGCAGCAACTGGTCCGCTTTGTTGCGGCGGGGCTTCTTCCACGGCAGGACTGGCCGTAAATACATCAAGTCAAGAAGGTTGTCCCCTCGAAAAAAGCCAGCACACTGGTAGGTATATTTCAGCGTTTTAATGTTTGCAGGTTAGCAGCAAAGTCAAAGGACAGATCTCCCAAATTCTTTAGCCTGACGCGTTTCGTTCTTCCATCACACTTTTTCGTAGGCTGTAGTGGAGATTCTGCGCCGAGCATGAGAGCACCTGATTAAAATCATAAATTACCCAAGTGGGCGTAGGCGCCATCTCGCCCTGCCTGCTGGTATCAGTAGTGATCAAAATTAAACTTCAGTAAGCTGCTCGGCGTGAATACAATGTCCCAATTATTACCTCAGTGGGTGGGCTGAAAAGTCACTTTCCCTTCGATGCACAGTGACCCCACAAACACGCACCTCCAGTCCAGGAAAATGCTGCCTGCCCAAACATGCAGCAACTGGTCCGCTTTGTTGCGGCGGGGCTTCTTCAAAGGCAGGACTGGCCGTAAATACATCAAGTCAAGAAGGTTGTCCCCTCAAAAAAAGCCAGCACACTGGTAGGTATATTTCAGCGTTTTAATGTTTGCAGGTTAGCAGCAAAGTCAAAGGACAGATCTCCCAAATTCTTTAGCCTGACGCGTTTCGTGCTTCCATCACACTTTTTCGAAGGCTGTAGTGGAGATTCTGCGCCGAGCATGAGAGCACCTGATTAAAATCATAAATTACCCAAGTGGGCGTACTCGCCATCTCGCGCTGCCTGCTGGTATCAGTAGTGCTCAAAATTAAACTTCAGTAAGCTGCTTGGCGTGAATACAATGTCCCAATTATTACCTCAGTGGGTGGGCTGAAAAGTCACTTTCCCTTCGATGCACAGTGACCCCACAAACACGCACCTCCAGTCCAGGAAAATGCTGCCTGCCCAAACATGCAGCAACTGGTCCGCTTTGTTGCGGCGGGGCTTCTTCCACGGCAGGACTGGCCGTAAATACATCAAGTCAAGAAGGTTGTCCCCTCGAAAAAAGCCAGCACACTGGTAGGTATATTTCAGCGTTTTAATGTTTGCAGGTTAGCAGCAAAGTCAAAGGACAGATCTCCCAAATTCTTTAGCCTGACGCGTTTCGTGCTTCCATCACACTTTTTCGAAGGCTGTAGTGGAGATTCTGCGCCGAGCATGAGAGCACCTGATTAAAATCATAAATTACCCAAGTGGGCGTAGGCGCCATCTCGCGCTGCCTGCTGGTATCAGTAGTGCTCAAAATTAAACTTCAGTAAGCTGCTCGGCGTGAATACAATGTCCCAGTTATTACCTCAGTGGGTGGGCTGAAAAGTCACTTTCCCTTCGATGCACAGTGACCCCACAAACACGCACCTCCAGTCCAGGAAAATGCTGCCTGCCCAAACATGCAACAACTGGTCCGCTTTGTTGCGGCGGGGCTTCTTCCACGGCAGGACTGGCCGTAAATACATCAAGTCAAGAAGGTTGTCCCCTCGAAAAAAGCCAGCACACTGGTAGGTATATTTCAGCGTTTTAATGTTTGCAGGTTAGCAGCAAAGTCAAAGGACAGATCTCCCAAATTCTTTAGCCTGACGCGTTTCGTGCTTCCATCACACTTTTTCGAAGGCTGTAGTGGAGATTCTGCGCCGAGCATGAGAGCACCTGATTAAAATCATAAATTACCCAAGTGGGCGTAGGCGCCATCTCGCGCTGCCTGCTGGTATCATTAGTGCTCAAAATTAAACTTCAGTAAGCTGCTCGGCGTGAATACAATGTCCCAATTATTACCTCAGTGGGTGGGCTGAAAAGTCACTTTCCCTTCGATGCACAGTGACCCCACAAACACGCACCTCCAGTCCAGGAAAATGCTGCCTGCCCAAACATGCAGCAACTGGTCCGCTTTGTTGCGGCGGGGCTTCTTCCACGGCAGGACTGGCCGTAAATACATCAAGTCAAGAAGGCTGTCCCCTCGAAAAAAGCCAGCACACTGGTAGGTATATTTCAGCGTTTTAATGTTTGCAGGTTAGCAGCAAAGTCAAAGGACAGATCTCCCAAATTCTTTAGCCTGACGCGTTTCGTGCTTCCATCACACTTTTTCGAAGGCTGTAGTGGAGATTCTGCGCCGAGCATGAGAGCACCTGATTAAAATCATAAATTACCCAAGTGGGCGTAGGCGCCATCTCGCGCTGCCTGCTGGTATCAGTAGTGCTCAAAATTAAACTTCAGTAAGCTGCTCGGCGTGAATACAATGTCCCAATTATTACCTCAGTGGGTGGGCTGAAAAGTCACTTTCCCTTCGATGCACAGTGACCCCACAAACACGCACCTCCAGTCCAGGAAAATGCTGCCTGCCCAAACATGCAGCAACTGGTCCGCTTTGTTGCGGCGGGGCTTCTTCCACGGCAGGACTGGCCGTAAATACATCAAGTCAAGAAGGTTGTCCCCTCGAAAAAAGCCAGCACACTGGTAGGTATATTTCAGCGTTTTAATGTTTGCAGGTTAGCAGCAAAGTCAAAGGACAGATCTCCCAAATTCTTTAGCCTGACGCGTTTCGTGCTTCCATCACACTTTTTCGAAGGCTGTAGTGGAGATTCTGCGCCGAGCATGAGAGCACCTGATTAAAATCATAAATTACCCAAGTGGGCGTAGGCGCCATCTCGCGCTGCCTGCTGGTATCAGTAGTGCTCAAAATTAAACTTCAGTAAGCTGCTCGGCGTGAATACAATGTCCCAATTATTACCTCAGTGGGTGGGCTGAAAAGTCACTTTCCCTTCGATGCACAGTGACCCCACAAACACGCACCTCCAGTCCAGGAAAATGCTGCCTGCCCAAACATGCAGCAACTGGTCCGCTTTGTTGCGGCGGGGCTTCTTCCACGGCAGGACTGGCCGTAAATACATCAAGTCAAGAAGGTTGTCCCCTCGAAAAAAGCCAGCACACTGGTAGGTATATTTCAGCGTTTTAATGTTTGCAGGTTAGCAGCAAAGTCAAAGGACAGATCTCCCAAATTCTTTAGCCTGACGCGTTTCGTGCTTCCATCACACTTTTTCGAAGGCTGTAGTGGAGATTCTGCGCCGAGCATGAGAGCACCTGATTAAAATCATAAATTACCCAAGTGGGCGTAGGCGCCATCTCGCGCTGCCTGCTGGTATCAGTAGTGCTCAAAATTAAACTTCAGTAAGCTGCTCGGCGTGAATACAATGTCCCAATTATTACCTCAGTGGGTGGGCTGAAAAGTCACTTTCCCTTCGATGCACAGTGACCCCACAAACACGCACCTCCAGTCCAGGAAAATGCTGCCTGCCCAAACATGCAGCAACTGGTCCGCTTTGTTGCGGCGGGGCTTCTTCCACGGCAGGACTGGCCGTAAATACATCAAGTCAAGAAGGTTGTCCCCTCGAAAAAAGCCAGCACACTGGTAGGTATATTTCAGCGTTTTAATGTTTGCAGGTTAGCAGCAAAGTCAAAGGACAGATCTCCCAAATTCTTTAGCCTGACGCGTTTCGTGCTTCCATCACACTTTTTCGAAGGCTGTAGTGGAGATTCTGCGCCGAGCATGAGAGCACCTGATTAAAATCATAAATTACCCAAGTGGGCGTAGGCGCCATCTCGCGCTGCCTGCTGGTATCAGTAGTGTTAAAAATTACACTTCAGTAAGCTGCTCGGCGTGAATACAATGTCCCAATTATTACCGCAGTGGGTGGGCTGAAAAGTCACTTTCCCTTGTGGGGTCACTGTGCATCGAAGGGAAAGTGACTTTTCAGCCCACCCACTGAGGTAATAATTGGGACATTGTATTCACGCCGAGCAGCTTACTGAAGTTTAATTTTGAGCACTACTGATACCAGCAGGCAGCGCGAGATGGCGCCTACGCCCACTTGGGTAATTTATGATTTTAATCAGGTGCTCTCATGCTCGGCGCAGAATCTCCACTACAGCCTTCGAAAAAGTGTGATGGAAGCACGAAACGCGTCAGGCTAAAGAATTTGGGAGATCTGTCCTTTGACTTTGCTGCTAACCTGCAAACATTAAAACGCTGAAATATACCTACCAGTGTGCTGGCTTTTTTCGAGGGGACAACCTTCTTGACTTGATGTATTTACGGCCAGTCCTGCCGTGGAAGAAGCCCCGCCGCAACAAAGCGGACCAGTTGCTGCATGTTTGGGCAGGCAGCATTTTCCTGGACTGGAGGTGCGTGTTTGTGGGGTCACTGTGCATCGAAGGGAAAGTGACTTTTCAGCCCACCCACTGAGGTAATAATTGGGACATTGTATTCACGCCGAGCAGCTTACTGAAGTTTAATTTTGAGCACTACTGATACCAGCAGGCAGCGCGAGATGGCGCCTACGCCCACTTGGGTAATTTATGATTTTAATCAGGTGCTCTCATGCTCGGCGCAGAATCTCCACTACAGCCTTCAAAAAAGTGTGATGGAAGCACGAAACGCGTCAGGCTAAAGAATTTGGGAGATCTGTCCTTTGACTTTGCTGCTAACCTGCAAACATTAAAACGCTGAAATATACCTACCAGTGTGCTGGCTTTTTTCGAGGGGACAACCTTCTTGACTTGATGTATTTACGGCCAGTCCTGCCGTGGAAGAAGCCCCGCCGCAACAAAGCGGACCAGTTGCTGCATGTTTGGGCAGGCAGCATTTTCCTGGACTGGAGGTGCGTGTTTGTGGGGTCACTGTGCATCGAAGGGAAAGTGACTTTTCAGCCCACCCACTGAGGTAATAATTGGGACATTGTATTCACGCCGAGCAGCTTACTGAAGTTTAATTTTGAGCACTACTGATACCAGCAGGCAGCGCGAGATGGCGCCTACGCCCACTTGGGTAATTTATGATTTTAATCAGGTGCTCTCATGCTCGGCGCAGAATCTCCACTACAGCCTTCGAAAAAGTGTGATGGAAGCACGAAACGCGTCAGGCTAAAGAATTTGGGAGATCTGTCCTTTGACTTTGCTGCTAACCTGCAAACATTAAAACGCTGAAATATACCTACCAGTGTGCTGGCTTTTTTCGAGGGGACAACCTTCTTGACTTGATATATATATATATATATATATATATATATATATATATATATATATATATATATATATATATATATATATATATATATATATATATATATGTATATATATTTAAATATGTATATATATTTAAATAATGTACTTTTACAAAGTATATGCCTTCACCACGCATGCCTTTGCGTTGTGATGGCATGCGTGGTAAAGGCATATGCGGAGTAAATGTTTGCGGGGTCATGGTATTTAGTTGTAAACGCACTTGCGTTATAAAAAATGCGAAGTAATGGTATGCGGGATATTATCCCGCGGAGTAGGATCATATATTCGTTGTACGCAGGGTTTCCCTGTAGCCTGGAGTCATTGTATTATTATTCCAGTTTTTAAGAAAGGTCAGAGAGGGGACCCGCAATGCTGAAGACCTATATCGCTGATCGATTCAGCGGTTAAAATTTTGGGTAAAGTGGTCTTAGCTAAGATTACAGACTGGATTAATGAACACAAGATTTTATCAGACCTGCAGTATGGCTTTAGGCATGGAAGAAGCACTATGGACCAGTGCCTCAATTTGCATTTATTAATTGGCAAGTATACTCTGGTCAAAGAAGGCTCACTGCACATGGCATTCATGGATTTGTCCTCAGCCCTTGACCTGGTTAACAGGTCTAAGCTGTGGAACATCCTGCTGGAAATGAGCATTGAGCCACGTTTAGTTTATTTCCTGGCTGATCTCCATCGGGACCTTTATGCGTCAGTTAGGACTTCCCAGGACGGTAGATGTATCAGGTCTTTTAAATCTTATCGGGGCGTTCGCCACGGGTGTATACTGGCGCCCCTATTGTTCACTCTTTATATTAACGCCCTGGACAAATCTCTAAAGGAGGCTAGCTTGGACATTCTGCGTGTAGGAGAATATTTAATACCTGTTCTCCTATACGTGGATGATTCCGTTCTTTTAGCACATACTGCGTTGGGTCTCCAGAAACTCTTGTATGCTTTTGGATCCTATATGCAGTGCCAGGATCTGGTTGTGAATAATCAGAAGTCGCATAGTATGTTTACTGGTAAAAAATCTAGGAAATTGAAGTCATCTTTTTGTAACGTAGTGGAAGTGTCCAGGGTTACCTCCTTTGCATATTTAGGGGTGTTATTCGATGACAAAGGCTCATGGGTCCCCCAAGACAAAGTTAAAAGATTGGCTGTTACTAGGTCGACGACAGCTTTATTAAGGTTTGCTCAGCGCCTGGGGGCTAAGCCAGTAGGGGTAATCACCAAAATATATAGATCAAAGTGCCTGGCTATTGCTGCATACGGCTCCTCTATTTGGGGTTTTAAACAACAGCCAGGGGTTCAGATAGCTCAAAATGGATTTTTGCGTAGCCTTCTGTCTGTCCCTCAATCAACGCCTACTTATGCAATTCATCAGGAACTAGGACAGGGCTACGTATCGGATATTATGAGTTTAGCTCCAC
Source organism: Lissotriton helveticus (assembly GCF_964261635.1). Classification (NCBI taxonomy): domain Eukaryota; kingdom Metazoa; phylum Chordata; class Amphibia; order Caudata; family Salamandridae; genus Lissotriton; species Lissotriton helveticus. The sequence continues at coordinate 331,266,685 of NC_136065.1, read as the reverse complement.
TTCTGTGCTGGCTCAAAACTTGGCTTAACCCAGAATTGTCACTGAATCATTTGATTCTGCAAGATATCATAAATGTGGATAAAGCCAATGGTATTAAGTGTCTGACACATGTTAAACGTATGCTTTTTAAAATAGGATGGCCAGAATTATTTGAATCCCCTGATAGGATCAGAAAATGAATTTTCTGATTACTCTAATGATGGAAAAGGGAAGAGCAGGAGCTACAGAAACCATCAGCTAGGACGCACTGTTTGACTAAAACTACCTTGTTAATTGAACCTTACATGATAACGGTTACCAAACCTTTTCACCGCTGGCTCCTGACAAGGTTCCGTTTCAACTTGATCCACTTCCTGTTGGGTGATTTCCAGGGATGGTGTAAGCCAGAGGATGCTGAACCCTGCCATTGTGACAATTTTTCTGTACAGAGTACGTTACATTTTATGATGTTCTGTGATCATTACAATGATATTAGGAGGAAGTATATAATTCCGTTATTGAGGGGCAAGGGTTTCGTACAAGTTAGACTGGCTTTACTCTATCTCTAAATGCTGAGTAACCCCTGTGATACTTTTAATGTTGCCTGCTTTCTTGTGCTGCTGTCCGATTGAGGAAAAAAAGATGTCCTGGTCTAGATTGTGTATAAATCGCAATGCTACTGTTTTATGAATTAGTAATTTGGGTATTTGCCTTTTTTTAAAAATTATTTCAGAATTTCCATATTCCGAAATGTCTAAATGTTTTTTAAGGATGTGTTTTTGTCTCTGTATTTGTCTTTTTGTACTTTTATGATTTTTAAAAAATCGAATAAAGTGGATTGACTTGACTTGACTTGACACAAGAGGCTTGTTCTAATAACACAGCGGGTCTTACGAACATGGCATCTAAAACCCAATTACCTTAAACTACCGGTAAGAGACTCAAACAAGATCCAATCCCCCTCCTAAGTCTGTCTCTCTGGTTTCTTTGGATATTGTTTTGGAGGAAATCCACGCTCTTTGACCCTTCATTGATGAAACTAACTCTTGCCTACAGACCTTGGATAACAAATGATCATCTATGGAGTCCTGCCTCACTGTGGTGGAGCACAAAAAAGGAGACCAGATAGATATGTTTCATATTTTTTGTGTGCCACACCTAGCCAATGATCCTAAGCGGGCAACATCATCATTTCAATCGTATTTACTTATTTGCATTTTTTTGGGAAAACATCTTTTACATATGACCAAGAACATAACACAATTGTCACGACTTTTTACACCATTACTACAAAAACACATTACATACAATCAAATAATGAAAAACATTCATGTAGACACCATATACACAAGTGGGGAAGGGGTGGGGATGCCTCAATTAATTTCATTTATGGGGCACCAGTCCTAATGTGAAATACACAAACAAGCGGCCAATTTCTACTTCATACAGGCTAGCTTGTTAATAGTGCTGGAAACAGTTTTTTTGGGGGGTGTGCTTGCAGGAGATTTTATCCTAAACTACATTACTGTAGCACCCAATACAGTTCACATTCCAGCACAGAGTCAACGCGTTTCGAACCCAGATTTTATTTTGGGGTTCTCCTCAGGACAATGACTGGAGATGGCCTTCACTGTGAAACATAAAACAATATAGATTGGTGTCAGTCAATTGGGACTTCTTTATAATACATCTTTAAACTGAGACCAGACTCTTATTACCACTAGCTATACCTGTGTGTCTTTTTCTGTTCCGAAACTACTATAGTTCAAGGAAAGGCAGGGACTCTATAAATTGAATGAGGGGATAATCAGTATCTTATTTCTGACAATGTTTGTATTTCGAGATGACATATATAAACGTGGACTCATACCTTGGACCAGTTTTTCATGTAAGAAGTCACTTTTTCAAGCCAAGAGGTGCACTGAAGTACGTGGTGATTCGTACCACGCTGTAAATAACATTGAATATTTTGTAAGCTTCAGCCACCTAATTGATTCACTCTTTGTGCATATTTAAGTGATTAAATGCATGTACCTCGGGGCTTCTCGGCGTTCTCCTAACCACGGCACCACTTCTTAGGCAACCGCGCGATTAATGCTGTTTTTTGTCTTTCTTCTAATCAGTTCTAAAGTTAACAAGGAATGCGGACTTCATGTTAAAAACAGCTTTTCATCGCTACTGCCCAACATATTGTGTGAATAATGCTCTCGGATTTGAATGAAAAATTTCCTAGCTAACGTAACGGAAAGTTTCAATTCTATTAAGGACTAGGAGGCAAGGATTATGCAGTTCTTTCTTCTCTTTATTAAAATAGCCATTCAAAGAAAAAACCAATCAGCACATAACAAGTGAACCACAACTCCCATGAGCACATGGGGCACAGTGTCCATAGTAACCATCAGCCAATAACGATGCCGTCCGTCGTATAACTATCTATGATGTCCCTTCCTCTTCCTCTTCTTCTCTGTGAGGAAAGAGCCCTAGGAACGCTCTTCAATCCTTCTGGTCTTGTCCTAAATCAAACAAGACAACCGTTATCCAGCTTTTCTATCCCGAAGGAGTCAAAGAGGCAGTATACAGCATTGACAAGAAGCAAAGGCATGCAATGTTAACGACCTTGACTTCCAGAACATGTACACAAGTCGTATCCTGTTCCAACAAATCTCTTTGCATCAGCATAACAGTGAAATAAATCGTAAACCAATACTTACTGAAGTACGAGGTTGTTCAGGTGGGTCGAGACCAGCGAGTCTCGGGAGGGATAATCCTCTCCTCCTAGTCCTTAATAGAATTGAAACTTTCCGTTACGTTAGCTAGGAAATTTTTCATTCTATGTCAGGACGGAGGCGAGGATTATGCAGTTTCAAAGCTTATTCACCACCAATTCCGCTGCGCCATAGATGGGCTTGAAGTAAAACTTTTTGAACGTGGACTCCGAGGACCAATCCGCTGCTGCCATGATGTCCTCTAGCCTACCGCCCACCTGAATGGCTTTAGAAGCCATTGCGCCTCTCGTGGAGTGTGCTCCAAATCTAGTCACATCCACCCCCGCTTTAGTCATGATCCAACGGACCCACCTAGCGATGGATGGAGCCGAAACCGCCTTAAACGGTTTCTGCAAAGCAATGAGAAGCTGCCGTTCACCCGGAGGGCGGTACTCCGCCGTCATGTCCTCATACGCCTTGAGGCAGCGCACCACACACAGTTTTGGTTGCTCCGAAAACGTCGGATAGGACACCGATCTGATATTAGTTTTGGTCCTTCTAGCCACCGTGAAAGTAACTCCCTCCGGAGTGAACATGCGTGCCGTGATATCTAGTGCTCGCACGTCGGAGACGCGTTTGCACGAAACCAAACATAAAAGGATCGCCAACTTAGACGACAATTCCTTCTTGTTCAGATACTGGTTGTCGCGCCATGAACACAGGAAGCGCAGGATGATGTTGACATCCCAGAGGTTTTGGTATCTGGGTTCCGGGGGTTTGGAAAGCCTAGCCCCTTTCATGAGCTTGCAAACCCAAGGGTGTTCCCCCGCCGGTTTCCCATCAATGTGGGCATGCCCGGCCGAAATAGCGGATCTGAAAGAGTTGACAGACCGATAGGCCAAACCCGATTGAGCCAACTCAGCCAGAAAATTTAGAATGTGGATAACGTCGCCGCCCACGGGATCGGCGTGTCTTCCCAGACACCAACGACGCCATCGCTGCCAAGCCGAGCGGTACCTTTTGACCGTACCCGGGGCCCAAGCTCTGCTGATGAGTTCCTCAGCGCCCGCCGAAAGGCGTCCGTCTTGCCAGCGTCCCCTGAAATCCTCCACGCCATGAGGTGTAAGGTCCCTTGAAGTACCAGCGGGTGACCCTCTCCCAAGGGTCCCGAAAGTAACGACGGGAACAAGGGCAGTCGGATCGGACAATCCCACGATAGTTCTAACAGTGGGGGAAACCAGGCCTGAGCCCGCCAGAAAGGGGTCACCAGGACCAGCGATGCTTGCTGCCGGCGAACTTGCGCCGCTACTCGAGGAATCATAAGAAAGGGAGGGAACGCGTAAGCCTGTTCCAGCGACCAGTTCTGTAGAAAAGCATCTACCGCCGTCGCCTCTGGGTCCGGCCTCCAGCTCACGAACCTCGGGAGTTGACGGTTGAGTCGGGAAGCGAACAGGTCCACTGAGAACGGCCCCCAACTGGTCATTAAAGTCCGAAAGACGGCCGGGTGCAGACGCCAGTCGCTGAAATCCTGGAAATTCCTGGAAGGCCAATCTGCAATCGAGTTCTGCGGACCCGGGAGATACTCCGCCGCCACCGAAATCTGTTTCTCCAGGCAATAGTGCCAGAAATATTTTGCCAGGTTTGCTAGGGCCCGGGACCGAGGTCCCCCCAGACGATTGATGTATTGAACCGCTGACACATTGTCCATGCGCAGCAGGATGCAACACGACACCTGGTTCTGGGTAAGAGACTTCACCGTGAAGGAGCCCGCCAGGAGCTCCAGGCAGTTGATATGAAACTGAAGTTCCTCCTCCGACCAACGGCCCCCCATCGTGATCTTGCCGCAGCGGGCTCCCCAGCCCGCTCTGCTGGCATCCGATTCGATGATCAGATCCGGGCTCGATCCGAAGATCACTCTCCCGTTCCACGCACTCATGTGTTCTATCCACCAGCGCAACTCCGTCCTCGTTTCCTCCGTGAGGGAGATGAGTTCGGAGTACGTGAGGCCTTTCCGGAGGTGCTGTGCCTTCAATCGTTGGAGGGCCCTGTAATGCAACGGGCCCGGAAAAATAGCCTGAATCGAGGAAGATAGGAGACCTACGATCCGTGCCAGGTGGCGCAGGGAGATTCTGTCTCTCCGAAGAGTCTGTGAGAGTTCTTTGCGAATCTTGGTTACCTTTTGCTGTGGAAGGCTGAGGGAAGCCGTCTCCGAATCTATGAGGAAACCCAGAAAGGTCATCTGCCTCCTCGGAAGAAGTTCGGACTTCTGCGCGTTCACCACAAACCCCAGATCCTGGAGCAAGGCAATAGTCATGTTCAAATTGGAACGAAGCCGGTCCGGCGACTGATCCAAGATCAGGATGTCATCGAGATAGATGATCAACCGGACGCCTCTCTCGCGGAGAGTCTCCACCACAGGCCGCAGGAGCTTCGTGAAGCACCATGGGGCCGACGAGAGGCCGAAGGGGAGAGCTTGAAACTCGAAGACTTCCCCCTTCCATAAGAACTGTAGAAAGCGCCTATGAGGCGGGAAGATCGGCACCGTAAGGTACGCGTCTTTCAAGTCCAGGCGAACCATCCAGTCCCCCTGGAGGAGAATGCCGCGTAACAGATGGATTCCCTCCATCTTGAAGTGGCGGTAGACTAGCCACTCGCTGAATTCCCGTAAGTTGATAACCGGGCGAAAGCCTTTGTCCTTTTTCTGGACTAGGAAAATGTTGCTCAAGAATCCTGACGGGTGAAGGTGTGTCTTGTGGATCGCTCCTTTCCTGAGGAGTTCCGATACCTCGTTGTCGATTACGGGGGGTGCCGTAGAATTCTATCCGGAAGCCCCTGACCGTCTGAAGTACCCAAGGATCTGAGGAGATTTTGCACCAGTTGTGGAGATGACCCCGTAACCTCCCCCCCAGAGCGGATGGGGAAAAAAGGGTAACACTCCCCGGATGGGCCTCCAGGTGCATTGGCTCCACCGTGATAGCCTCTTCCACGCCCTTTGCCGGCGCCTCGACTAGGGTAGAAGTTCCCTTGGCGGCCGTCGTTCCAGCCGTTGTTACGGCGCTGCTGGTTCTTGTTATTAGGGCCTTGCTGGAACTGGTGGCCGGAGGAGCGACCCCGCCCTCTTCCGGCCCCAGCAAAAACCCGTCCGGGAAAAATCTTCTTAATGGAAGTCTGCGCTCTGTCTAGAGCCGAAAAGGTAGTGACAAACTTATTCAACTCCTTTATGAAGGGTTCACCGAACAACTTGCCTTGTGCAATAGGCCCTGCTTCCGCGGTGGCCAGGTCTCCCAGCTTAGGATCAATCTTAATGAGGAGAGACCTCCTCCGTTCCGCTGCCAACGCACAACTGGCGTTGCCCAGGAAGCACAGAGCCCGCTGAGCCCAACCTGCCACGACCTCCGTGGACATCGCCGTCCCCGATTCTTTGGCCCTCTCGGCCAACTGGATGATTTGGGTCACGGGGCCCACGGCGTCCACAAGCTTGTCCTGGCAGTTGCGCCAGGAACGATCTATGCCCTTCCTAGGGTCCTTCATAATTTTTGCGAAGAACGCATAAAGCTTGTCATCGATGTCCGGGGTGGCCGCCACTCTGCCTTCCAGCTTTGGGCGAGGACACTCCCCCCGCATGCGGGTCCGAACCTCCTTCTCCAGGGGCTGGCGAACCTTTCCCACCACATACATTGCAACCTTGGGGTCAGGGATCCATTCCGACGATCGTGGATGGTAGATTTTTGTCGGATCAAACATATCCGAAGTTTTGTCATCCCCTTCCATGGACCCCGAAGACTGAGACGCCGGACACCAGGGCCGCCCGGTATACTCATTGTCTTCTTCCGAGGAGGCATCATCCTCGGTAACACCCTCTCCCTCCACAGGGAAACCATCCTCATGGTCTGAGTCCGGGGCGACCTCGTCGCCATCCTCTCCGGGGTAGAAACCCTCCCGGCAGGGTACATGTTTGAGCGTTCGCGCACTCTTGCGGAAAGAGTCCCTCAAGCGGTCGAACTCTTCCAGGTGCCCCGCGTGACGCTTAGCTGACTTTTTCCCTTCCCCTTGCGCACCTTTGGGTCCGCGATTAACAGGCACCGCGTCACCGAACACCCCGGGTATACTTTGGGTGAGGGCATCCACTCTCTCCCGCAGGGGCTCCAGTACCGTGTCTAATGCCTGGGAAAGCGCGCGACCAACCGCCGGTGGCAAGGGCTGGGAGCAGCAGATTTCCTCCCCCTCCTGAATAGGGGCGCTTGACTGCTCAGCAGACTGCATTTTGGGAGGGTGTGAGCACACAAACACCTTATTTCCTAAAATACAAAAGGTAGCCCCCTCGCCGGTGCTCGCACAGTCTAAATGACAGAAACCGCGTGCGGTAACTGCAAACCGCCACCAGGTGGCGCCGCGCACAGCTCGTCCGGGAAGCACCGAAACCGGTGTCAAATGCGAGGGTTGGTGAGGCCGTAAATCACTTGCCTCAGCGCGCACACCGGAGGCCGAGAGGAACCGCGAGCGCAGCTCTCTCACCCCGGTGGCACCTCACAGAGCCAAGGAAGCGCGCGAGCGCGCTTCGCATAGTCCGCGCTAAATCAGCGGTGACAGCGCAGGCAGAGCCCATCGCACGTCGATTGCTGAAGGGCAAAGCTGAAAGAAAAGCATCCTTTAGAAACAGCGCTACTGCACAGGCAAATATTAACACTCGAAAAAACAGTACGTCAGAGAGGAAAATAAAGTGACTTATCTGACGAGCAGAGAAGAAAGAGGAAGAGGTAGGGACGTCATGGATAGTTATACGACGGACGGCATCGTTATTGGCTGATGGTTACTATGGACACTGTGCCCCATGTGCTCATGGGAGTTGTGGTTCACTTGTTATGTGCTGATTGTTTTTTTCTTTGAATGGCTATTTTAATAAAGAGAAGAAAGGACTGCATAATCCTCGCCTCCGTCCTGACATAGAATTTACTTCATCAAATGTTGTACTCTCCGACTTCGGTCTCTTTCCATTAATCCGAATTGCAACGCTGGCGCGCATCACGTAATCATACGTGCACACGGCTGCGTACATTTAAAGGGGCAGTAAGAGCGGTAAATGCGGAACTTTCTCAATGGCTCATGGTATTTAGAATTCTACTTTTCCAAGTTGTGCCGCATCTTGGCTTAAAGAATAATACATGGTTAATTCATGGGGCAGATCTCAATGCTGGAGCTTCCACTAATGTACACCCACTGTATAAATTATACTCGCAGTGCAGATTGCAATTCTTATTCAATTTTGAGGTGCAATCTCTGATGATACTCGGGGCAATTTCGAATGAACTTGTATTCCGTGGTGACTGCCCTCCAGTGGCATAAAACCGTGTGTGCATGTTACCACAAGTTGCTTGATTCCGAAAGTTCATTTAATCCGGTCGTTGCTGTATCAAATTTCATGATCAGAAAGGCTTCTTTTAGCACCAGTTGTAAATCAGGGTCTCCTCCCACATCTACAGAGATCCTTATTACTGCTAAAATTGTCCACTTCAGATCATTTTGACTGTGGTTTAATTGTAGAAAATGAGAGACCAATGGGGCTGTTAAAACTTTATACTTGATCCTTGACGATACTGGATGATTCGCTGACGTACTTCTTGTGTCGTTTTTCCAATGTAAATCTTTTGGCATGGACACAATATTGCGTAAGTTGCATATTTGGATTTGCAATTAGTAAATTGATCATGACGCCAGAATTTTCTACCATCAGTAAATAATGAGCCTTATATTGTAATGTTGCATACTGAGCAAGTTTCACATTTGTGGTGTCCTTTGACTGGACTGAGCCCAAACAATGTACTTTGAGTATCTTTTTTCGGCGGAGGCTGGGTGGAAGTAATCTGCTGCCCTATACTTCGGGTTTTTTTAAGAGCAAATAGTGGTGGTCCAATATTGGGTATTACATCCTCTAACAAATGCCAGTGACTGCGAATGATTTTTTGCACAGGATGCGTGTGGGCTCCAAACGTTGAAACGCACACTATCCGATCTGTAGGTGTTTTTTTGTTTTTCTCTAGCAAATGTTCTCTGGGAGTCCAGGTTGCCCTTTTCATAGAATGCTTTACCAGCTTGCGTGTATATCCTCTGTCTTGTAATTTCTTACATAAGGCTTCTCCATGTGTCTCAAAGTCTTGCACCCTAGAACAATTCTGTCTCACCCGCAGGAACTGTTCATAGGGGAGATTATTTTTCAGGTTTCTCGGATGGTAACTTTTATAATGCTAAGCATTATTTGTATCCGTCTTCTTTAGGTGCAGGGAGGACATCAGCCCTTCGGGCTTATGTTTCATCTCAACGTCCAGAAATGGAAGTGATTTGCGATTATGTGTCAGACTGAACTGGATGTCAGGACTCCGGTTGTTTAGCCATTTCATGGAATTCTTCTAAGGCCATAGTAGATCCTTCCCAGATGCACCACACGTCATCTATGTACCTTAGCCATTGTTTGATGTGAACACTGTATGGGTTGTTATTGTGGATATATTTTTCTTCATACTGGGCCATGTACAGCACCGCCATCTCCGGCGCAAAGGGACATCCCATTGCTGTACCCGTCACCTAAAGGAACAGCTCTTCTTCAAATTTGAGGAAATTTCTTTTTTTGAGTGCTAGATGCTCGAGAGGCAAGATGGCGTCTGACTAGTGGCGTTCGAGAGCGCGCCCGATGCCTAAGGCATAAACAATAACGAAATGGTGTATTAAGGCTACATACCCCCATGGAAGCAGCCCTCAGGAACGGCAATCTCATATCTGCGGCCGAGGGGTTGATCTTTGGACTCCTGGCGACGGCAGTAGCAGTGCTCACAGAGCTGCGAGAGCAGTGGGAGCAGCGAGTCGGGCAGACCTTGGGCAGAGTCGGCTTAGCTAGCGGAGCCGGCGTAATCACTCTCGAAGAGCAGCGATCCGGGCTAGACTTGGGGCGGAAACTGCTCAGTTAGCGGAGCCGGCGGAATCACCCGCGTAGCCGGCTGGATCGGAGACAGAGCTACCGCGGGAGCCAGGGATGCCAGGGAGCTGGGTGGAGCAGCGAAAAATCGTCGCAGAGACGACCTGCAGAGTCCAGGCTCCGGTGGAGATAGCAGGGACGGTGCTGGAGGCAGTCACAATCGACACACATTGGAGTACAGCGGGAGCAGCTTGGAAAATTTTGGGAGGGCTCCAAAAACTACTCGAGGAGGAAAAGGAAAAGCTCCTGATGTGGAGCAAGTGGCTTCTAAGCAACCTGTGCCCCAGAAGGTCCCCGGGAAGAGCAAGGATATTGAAGATGCCCCAGGTGAGAGGGGGGGTGCGATAAATGATGCTGAGGCCTGGAGCAACACTAGGGGGAAGAAAGTTGTAGCGCTGTATCCTGGGTCTACGGCAAACGCTACTAGCATGACTAATGTTGCGAACTCTGGGGGGAACACAGGGGGCACTAAGACTATCACAGGTTATTTCTCCCCCGCTAGTCAAGACATTGCAGCTAATGTGGCTAAAGCAGCTAGCGTCGTCGAAAAACCCGCATTTGCCCTGGAAAAGAGAAGGGAAAAAACGCAGTTACACGTAAGGGCAAGGCAAATACACAGGAAAACCCGCGGATGGTGTCTGAGGCACAGGATGCTAATCCTGAGATACAATAGGGGGAGACCATAGAGGCCCAGGAACACGACAAAGGAACTAGAGAGCCAGATCTAGTAGATCCGGCAGATCTATCACAAGTTCAAAGGAACCCCCCAGGAGCCGGAGGAGTGGGATTCGAAGGATTTAAACTGCTGGTCGCAACAGGCACAGAGGCACTGGTAACCCAAACGCTGGTTCAGGAGATCATTGCAAGCAGCTGTCCAAGCGGCGCCGAGGACAATTTAGACGTAGCGGAAAATTTCTTCTCAGTCACCGATGGGTCTGAGGATACTCCTTCTGGGCTGGATGGGAGTGAGGGGGAGAACTCAACAGATGTCAGCCTTGGATTCAGCTCAGGAGGAAACAGCAGAGTGTCTCCTAATGAGAGGGATATAGCCACTAGGAGAAAAAGGTTGTCAAGACGACAAAGAGACGCACAGTCACAGGCAAATGCATCGATCGGGCAATGGTGCGCTAGCGGAGGTAAGAACGCAACAGCTCTAAAATGGGATTATTCAGCCACTCGGGGTACTTACCCAGAGCAATTGTTGCAGGGAGGTACAGAGAGGCCAGAAGCCAAAACACCTCCATTGCAGCTGATATTAGACTCAATAAAATAGCTGCAAGATGCAACAAAGATCGAGGGGAGGAAAAATTGGCTCGCAACCAGGAATTTACAAAGTTCAGTTAAGAAAATCGCTAAGATTTGTACAGACACAAAAGTCAGAGTATCTCACCTGGAGGACCGTACAAGTACCCTGGAAGACCAACAAGTAAAGGACACAGCCAAGGTTAAGGGACATGAGCAGCAGCTTGTTGATATTCAATGGAAACTGGAAGATTTAGAGAATCGCCAGCGGCGGAATAACCTTAGGGTTCTGGGTATTGAGGAAGGGAAGGAGGGGGACGATGTGAGAGCTTATGTTCTGAAGCTGTTGAAGGGGGAATTCCCAGAGTTGAGCCACTGGGAGTGGGACAAGGAAGTCCAAAGAGTGCATCGGTTCCCAATGACTTTGAAGAAAAATGTAATTCAAGCCCAGGGAGGAACCCAGAGACCACAGAGGCCACGAGCTATATTGATATTCTTTGGGAACTTCTTATTGAGGGAGGAAGTATACGCTAAAGCCCGACCTAATGCTAAGCGCTCGTTTGACAATCAGTCCTTTTTTACAACCCCAGACTATTGTCATATGACAGTGGAAAGACGATGGAGATTGCGAGAACTGTTGGATCCATGCCATCAAATGGGACTGCAGGCGTATCTAATGAACCCTGCCAGGTTGAAGATCATATATAAATCCACGGTCAGAGTCTTTACTTTCGAAGTGCAAGCAAAGGCGTATATGGACACACTAAAGACAAGCGGTTTAGATAACACCACAGTATGAAGGGGTTGTTAGATTGGAAATATTATTGACGTATGCAGATAAGGCCACTTATATAGATATTCATGTATTTACGTATTCGCGTAGGGGGGGGCATGGTGTGCACGGGGGCACGGTGGCAGCATAGAAGACCCAAGGGGACTGCATGAATAGTAAATAAGCAGTAAGTCTGACTCACCAAAAAAGAAAAAGAAAAAAGGGGGGGATTGGAAAGGGGGGCAGGAGATGAATAAGTTATATAAGTGATAATATAGTGGCATAATGCACCAGAATTATTAGTCAAAGGATGCAAGGTGGAGGGAGGTCGATGGTCAGACTCCATCACAGAGACCTTAGGTCTACTTGCCTCAATAGGCGGGGGGAAGGGAGGGGGGTCACAGGGGGGTTCATGTAGAAGGGGGGGAAAGGGAGGGTGACTAGGGGGAGTAAAAAGGAAAAATCATCATCATCATCAAGAAATCATAGGGGAAGAGAAAGGGGGAAAGTAAGGGGGAAAGGAAAAAATTTTATGCGGATAGTTGCAATTAATATTTGCAGCTTGAAGGATGTAAAAAAACAAAGGGAGGTGAAGGGATATTTAAGGATAACATACGCTGATATTGTATGCATACAGGAAACCCATGTTGAGATATCTCGTAAATTTCTGCTGGAATAACTTGGTTATCAGCTGTTAACCCCTTTTGGGGCTGATGACGACCTCCGCTCGTCATGAGCGTAACCTGGCGTGCGCTCATGACCAGCTGAGCTCGCCATGTAACGTGGTAATTTCAAAATTGCCGCGTACAGCGGGAAAAGCCGCCGCATTGATGCGGTTAATATGTACAACTCAAGGGTCTAGGACTCGGGGAGTGGCTATATTAGCACGGGGTAGGATGTTAACAGTATATAAACAGAAGGCAGACCCCTATGGTCGATGGGCCATGGTTGAATGCAAGGCATATGGCTTTAGGTTCACCCTCTGCTCAATTTATGCTCCCACAGTAGATGATCCGGAGGTCCTAAACCATATCAATGTACAAATGTCTAATTGGCCTATGCCTATTATAGTGTGTGGCGATCTTAATATTAACAGCCTGCACGGCCTCTGGAAAAACGATCCAGCCAGGTTTCTAGGTCGAAAGAAGAAAAGCCATAGGGCCTTGATACAAATTATGCAGGATAATGGGCTGATTGATATATGGGAACAGCAAAATATGGGTGGAGGGGGGAGCATGTATTACTCTGCGCCACATAAATCTTTAGCTAGATTGGATTATTTTCTGATTTCACCTGCGCTGATAACTATTTCTAAAGTTAGAAAATTGCCGCGGGTGATGTCAGATCATAGCCCTCTGGTATTAGATATCTCTATTCCTAACTATCAAAAATAAAAATCTAACTGGACCTTTGAGAGAGCCCTGTTACAGGATCCTAAGTATGTCACCCAGATGGACAGTTGGCTAAAAGAATATCTAACGATAAATCGAGGGTCTGCCTCCCCCATAATAGTCTGGGACGCTATGAAGGCTGGCATAAGGGGGGAAACCGTTAGCTTCTCGATAAAACGAAATAAATCAGAGAATGAGGAAATGGAGAGCAAGTTAAGAGCAGTTGCTGTCATCGAAGAGGAATTAACTGAAGTAATTAGGGTTAAACATGATGTAGCAGGGATATTACAAAAGCTGACTATAGCAAAGGCAGCTGTAGGCGAGTCACTTGCAGTTAAGGCAGCAGGAAAATATCTGGCGTGGAGACAGGATCAATATGAGTTTAGTGAGCAGATAGGTCGCATATTAGCTATTAGAACCCGACAGACGGCTACTAAAGGGGAAATTTCACAGGTCAACTCAGCTGCAGGGTTGTCAGCCACAACACCAAGGGGGATCTGCTCAGTATTTCAGGATTTTTATCAGAATTTATACGATTCGGATAGTGGTGCCGATAGCAGCGAAATAGAGAGCTATTTAGAGAGTGCGCAAGTAGAAGAGCTGACAATGGAGGATAGAGCGGGGCTGGAAACAAATTTTATGCTGGAAGAGATACAGGCAGCAATTAAAGACCTACCTGCTGGGAAAGCTGTGGGCCCGATCTTATTCCGCTGGAGTTTTATAAAAAATGTCTTCCTAGTTTAGAAGAGGATATTTTCCAGCTTATGGTATAAACACAAAGAGGAGCGGCACCTCCTGAGTCTTGGGGGGAGGCCACCATGGTGGTATTTCTGAAAAAGAACAAACCCCCAACTGATCCTGGGTCTTATAGACCTATAAGCTTGATGAATAGTGATACGAAGATTTATTCCAAGATTCTGGCCAATCGACTTAGCTCTGTTATAGGCAAGATCATCTCCCCCCGACAGCATGGGTTTATCCCTGGCAGAGGTACTGTAGACCATATTAGAAGAGTATGTACATTGTTTGATGGGACGGCAGCCTCACGAGACCCTATGGCGCTAATATTGTTAGACGCTGAAAAAGCATTTGATAGGGTCTCGTGGGGCTTCCTTTAGGCTGCACTAGTGAAGGCAAATATAAGCAATGTCTTTATCGGGGTTCTGAGTGCTCTATACAAGAATCCTACGATAAGACTAAGGATCATGGAAGAATTGAGCGGGACAATAAATATTGGACGGGGAACAAGGCAATGGTGCCCCTGCTCTCCGCTGCTCTTCGCTTTCTACATAGACACCTTCATAAGAAAGATAGAGCTGAACAAAAACATCTCAACTATTGTTTTGAATGGATTCGAAACAAAAATCCTAGGATATGCCGATGGCCTTGCTATAACATCTATGGACCCGGCAGCAGCCCTATTGGAAATAAAAAGGGAAGCGAACTTGTATGGGGCACTCTCGGGCTATAAATTAAATCAGAGTAAAACTCAAATTGTAATTAACACAAAGGTAACAATGGTGGATCAAAGAATAACAGACTCAGCAGTTTACCTAGGGATAACAATAACATCAGATCTCTCAAAGGTAGTGGAAATGAATTTGGGGCCGGTGATCAAAAAAGTTAAAGGGGACCTAGATAGATTGAATAACCTGCATTTCACAACAATCTGCCGATGTAATTTAATAAAAATGATATTTTTGCCTAAGATATTATATTTGTTTCGCACTATCGCGTTAAAATTCAACAGCAACTGGTTCAGTGAAATAGAGGGAGTCGCAAACCGTTTTATATGGGCCAAAGGCAGAACACGACGAGCATTAAAAATGTTGTCATTACCAAGGGAACGAGGGGGTCTAGCGGCTCCAGACTTCAAGGCCTATTATTGGGCGACCGTCTTACAATACATCAGAGGGCTAGTGGGTGGGAGCATGGAGGACCGGTGGAGAGCGGGTGAGAGTGTCCCTGATATAGACGAGTTATTAGTTAAGAATTCTAGCAAGTGGCTCCTCCTGTACAATGAAGGTAGCTTTTATAAAAAAGTCAAGTTCAAGATCCTCGGAGCGGCAATATCAGTTTGGTCAGCTTTTAGGAAGAAAATCAAAATGGGGAGGATGAACTATTATACGCCCTTATTCAAGAATCAGCTGCTACCAGCGATATTTCATGATCAAGTAATGAAGAGGTGGGATACGCTGGGGGAAAAAACTATTAGGGACCTTATGAACATGACTGATCTTATGACATTTGAGCAAGCACAGCAGCTACACAATTTAGATCGCAGAGATTTTTTCAAATATTTACAAATAAGATCAGCATTGGTAAAAAAACAGGGAGGGGACATTAATTATAAAAGAGAGGAAATCATGGAATTCCTAAGGGATAAAAATGGCTGTTCGATATCCCAGGTATATGGGGAACTGAGTCAGTATAAGGAGGATGATTGTGGAAGAGTCATTGAAAAATGGAACACCAAGCTAAGTTTATCTGGTATTGAAGTAGAAAAATCGTTTAAGCTCTTAAATTCAGTGTTAAGGGTAGCCAGCTTACAAGTCCAGCAATATAAGACCATGTATGAGCTCTATTACACACCACACAGAATAGCTCAATGGGGTGGAACAACGGAGGTAGTTTGTCCTAGATGTCAAGCAACACAGGCGGATACCATACACATGTTCGCGGCATGTCCAGCCCTGGACTTATTTAAAAGCTCATTAGAGCAGTTTCTTGATAGAGCATTAGGGATTAAAATTAGTATAACTAACAAAGCTATGGTTCTACGGGTAACCAGGGATGATGTAGAAATGCCTCAACATGAGTTTATATACCTAGCGATGACTCTAAGCCGGCTATGCATCGCAACACTGTGGAAAGATCCAAAACCGCCAACATTTCAACAATGGCTATCACGGTTATTAGTGGTATATGTACTAGAGAAAGCGCTGTATGACAAAAAGAGCTGGAAGTCAAAGCAACTGGGGAAATGGATATGGGCCCCTATCGCAGATTAGAAACATAGGGTAGAAAATGGCTGAAGGAGCAAACCTTCTTCTGGTTTCCTTTTTTTAATTTTTATATATTATTCGGGGGTAATTGGATAGCCTTGCCGGTGATCAATGTATGTTGTCCAATCATGTTGAGATTTATTGTATATTTTCCTCTATTTTCCTTTCTCTTATCGTTGCAAGATTGGGTTGTATAAGTCATTTGAAGTAATGTCAAAATGAAATGTATCACTTGATGATGATGAATAAAAAAATAAAATAAAATAAATAAATTTCTTTTTAATGCCAACGCTGCCAGCCTCAGGGTCATTTCTGTTGGTACTCTGTTGGGACGGGGTCTTTTTTACAGGTAGACTTCTATGGCCTCTAAACCGTCCTGTTGAGGGATTTGCGTATATAATGACGCGACATCCATTGTCACAAGAATCTGTGTTATGGGGTCAAATTGAAAACCCTCCACCTTATTGATAAACTCCATTGTGTCGTGTAAATATGAAGGAACATACAAAGACTCATTTCAGACCACACTTTGTTTTCATCAATTACCTTGAGCAATACAGCCAAACAACAGAATGTTTCAGATAATTTGTTTCGGTTACAAAAGAAACACGTAAGAACTGAATTACATGGTCATTTTCTACTTGCAAATTTAAAGGCTGGGAAATTTGAAGACGAGCTGTTCCTTCAGGTGAAGGGTACAGCAATGGGATGTCCCTTTGCGCCGGAGATGGCGGTGCTGTACATGGCCCAGTATGAAGAAAAATATATCTACAATAACAACCCATACAGTGTTCACATCAAACAATGGCTAAGGTACATAGATGACGTGTGGTGCATCTGGGAAGGATCTACTATGGCCTTAGAAGATTTCCATGAAATGGCTAAACAACCGGAGTCCTGACATCCAGTTCAGTCTGACCCATAATCGCAAATCACTTCCATTTCTGGACGTTGAGATGAAACATACGCCCGAAGGGTTGATGTCCTACCTGTACCTAAAGAAGACGGATAAAAATAATGCTTTGCATTATAAAAGTTACCATCCGAGAAACCTGAAAAATAATCTCCCCTATGGACAGTTCCTGCGGGTGAGACGGAATTGTTCTAGGGTGCAAGACTTTGAGACACATGGAGAAGCCTTATGTAAGAAATTACAAGACAGAGGATATCCACGCAAACTGGTAAAGCATTCTATGAAAAGAGCACGCTGGACTCCCAGAGAACATTTACTTGAGAAAAACAAAAAACCACCTACAGATCGGATAGTGTGCGTTTCGACGTTTGGAGCCCACACGCATCCTGTGCAAAAAATCATTCACAGTCACTGGCATTTGGTAGAGGATGCAATACCCAATATTGGACCACCACTATTTGTTCTTAAAAAAAACGAAGTATAGGGCAGCAGAGTACTTCCACCCGGCCTCCGCCGAAAAAAGATACTCAAAGTACATTGTTTGGCCTCAGTCCAGTCACAGGATACCACAAATGTGGAACTTGCTCAGTATGCAACATTACAATAGAAGGCTCATTATTTACTGATGGTAGAAAATTCTGGCGTCATGATCAATTTACTAATTGCAAATCGAAATATGCAATTTACGCAATATTGTGTCCATGCCAAAAGATTTACATTGGAAAAACGACACAAGAAGTACGTCAGCGAATCATCCAGCATTGCTCAAGGATAAAGAATATAGTTTTAACAGCCCCATTGGTCTCTCATTTTCTACAATTAAATCACAGTCAAAATGATCTGAAGTGGACAATTTTAGCAGTAATAAGGATCTCTGTAGATGTGGGAGGAGACCCTGATTTACAACTGGCGCAAAAAGAAGCCTTTCTGATCATGAAATTTGATACAGAAACGACCGGATTAAATGAACTTTCGAAATCAAGCAACTTGTGGTAACATGCACACAAGGTTTTATGCCACTGGAGGGCAGTCACCACGGAATACAAGTGCATTCGAAATTGCCCCGAGTATCATCAGAGATTGCACCTCAAAATTGAATAAGAATTGAAATCTGCACTGCGAGTATAATTTATACAGTGGGTGTACATTAGTGGAAGCTCCAGCATTGAGAACTGCCCCATGAATTAACCATGTATTATTCTTTAAGCCAAGATGCGGCACAACTTGGAAAAGTAGAACTCTAAATACCATGAGCCATTGAGAAAGTTCCGCATTTACCGCTCCTACTGCCCCTTTAAATGTACGCAGCCGTGTACACGTTTGCTTACGTGATGCGCGCCAGCTTTGCAATTCGGATTAATGGAAAGAGACCAAAGTCGGAGAGTACAACATTTGATGAAGTAAGTTCAACATCCGAGAGCATCATTCACACAATATGTTGGGCAGTAGCGATGAAAAGCTGTTTTTAAGATGAAGTCCGCATGCCTTGTTAACTTTAGAACTGATTAGAAGAAAGACAAAAAACAGCATTGATCGCGCGGTTGCCGAAGAAGCGGTGCCGCGGTTAGGAGAACGCCGATAAGTCCCGAGGTACATGCATTTACTCACTTAAATATGCACAAAGAGTGAATCAATTAGGTGGCTGAAGCTTACAAAATATTCAATGTTATTTACAGCGTGGTACAAATCCCCACGTACTTCAGTGCACCTCTTGGCTTGAAAAAGTGACTTCTTACATGAAAAACTGGTCCAAGGTATGAGTCCACGTTTATCATATATCATCTCGAAATACAAACATTGTCAGAAATAAGATACTGATTGTCCCCTCATTTAATTTATAGAGTCCCTGCCTTTCCTTGAACTATAAACAGTAGTTTCGGAACAGAAAAAGACACACAGGTATGGCTAGTGGTAATAAGAGTCTGGTCTCAGTTTAAAGAAGTACTATAGAGAAGTCCCAATTGACTGACACCAATCTATATTGTTTTATGTTTCACAGTGAAGGCCATCTCCAGTCCCTGTCCTGAGGAGAACCCCAAAATAAAATCTGGGTTCGAAACGCGTTGACTCTGTGCTGGAACGTGAACTGTATTGGGTGCTACAGTAATGTAGTTTAGGATAAAATCTCTCCTGCAAGCACACCCCCCAAAAAAACTGTTTCCAGCACTATTAACAAGCTAGCAATAACTTACGCATTTATGGTTTCCTGAAGGCCTTGAAAAGGGACGACCCTGTTGAATACTTTACTTCCTTTCTGCCACAGTTCTTGGGTATCCCTTCTTCGACCAAATTGTACATACAGCGAGCTCATAGACTGGGTCCACGCTTATCCTCCTCAGTCGCTCCATCTAAACCTTGGAGATTAATTCTTTTATTTCTACAATTCGTAGACCATCTGCAGGTGCTGAGTGCTGTTAAGTCCAAAAAGCAACTGTCTTGGCATGGTTCAAAAGTATTTATTTCTCAGGATGTTTCTTCGGCCACCGCCAAACGACAAAAATAATTCCTGGATCTTCGTCCGGCTCTTCGCTCCTTGGGCAACGTATGAATTGTTCCACCAAGCCTGTTTAAGGTTACCTTCTTAAACGATCTGGCTGATCTCAGAAGGTTTATTCAGTTTCATTCTACTGCTTCGATGGAGATTGTTGCTCCTCCTTTTGGAACTTGACTGTAGTATTTCTTTTGTTGTGCTATTTCTTTGATTCTGTTGTTATAGGTTTATGTTATTTGATTCCATTGTTCTTTTTTCTATCATCTATATAACTCTTTGTTTCCTTTTACAGGTTATTGAAAGTTTACTATGTTCCTCTCCATGTTTCCGCTCCTGTTCATGTTTAATTGATGTCCTGGTGTGGTGTGTTGCCCTTTGTTGGGTGTGCTGTTTTCATTGTCTGTTGCTGCCTCTCATCCTTCCCTTTGTTTCCCGTAAGGTACTTACCACAGTCCTCATTTTTGACATGTACTGTCCTCTCTTATTCCTATTCTTTCTCCCCTCCCATTCTTTCCTCTTTTTTTGTATCATTCCCCTTTCTTTTCTTGGTTGTTTTCAATCTTTTTCTTATATGTTTCTTTCTTCATATGACCTCTTCTTTACATCATTTCCTTGCTCCTTGACTCTTCTCCCATTTCTCTCTCTTTCAGGCACATGCATCAATGTAGGCTTTTGCGATTCCTTAATTGCGATTATTAAGGAATCCCAATAAGGGAATTGCAAAAGCCTATGCATGTAGGAATCACTATAAAATTAGCGATTCCAAAACATTCTTTAATTGGGATTCGCAAATTGAGAGTCGCAATTAAGGAAGGCCTTCCCATTCATTCCTATGGGCCGACAGGTTGATTCATCGCAGAAACCCGTTTTCGGGCGCAAACGGCCGATTTGTGCAAATCGCACCGTTTGTGCTCACAAAAATGGTTGATGCATGTGCCTGTTTATCTCTTACTTCATTATTTCATTGTTGAATATATTGTTCTTTATTTAGCATCAATGGTATTGCATTCAGAGTCATTTCCTGGAATGTGAAAGGTTTCATTAACCCAAGTAAAAGACATATTATCACAACCTTGCCTCTTACAATACTGATTTGGTTCACTCACCTTACAGAATCTGAGGCACTAAAATTAAAAAAAAGGTTGGGTTGGGTTGGTTCAGTTTTAGTCTCTCCTACTTCCACTAAGAAAATTGGTGTTATAATTTTATGCCACAAGAAATTGAATTGTAAAGTTATATTGCAAGAAACTGATACTGATGGGAGATGGTTGCTTGCTAAATTGTTAATTAATGATGTTTCTTTGACCGTATTCAATGTTTATAGCCCTACTCTTCCTGACTATTCCTTTTGGCCGTAGATCACCCAGAAATGTATTCAGTTTAGAGATGATCTCTTTATCCTAGGAGGTGACTGCAATCAAGTTGTTGATCCCTTTATTGACCGTCAATCTCAGGTATGCTTCATTCCTCATAAAGCCCATAAGCAATTTCTTGACACTATTTCTCAAACACATCTTGTAGATGCTTGGAGACTGACTCACCCCGATTCTCTTGACTTTTCTTTCCTCTCTCCTCCTCACAACTCCCTTTCCCGTTTAGACTATATTTTTCTCTCTCAGTCTTTATCTCAAAATCTTTTATCTTCATCTATCGAATCCATTGTCATTTCCGACCATGCACCAATTGTGGTTGACTTTGAT
The DNA here is from genome assembly GCF_964261635.1 of Lissotriton helveticus. Lineage (NCBI taxonomy): Eukaryota > Metazoa > Chordata > Amphibia > Caudata > Salamandridae > Lissotriton > Lissotriton helveticus. Next base: position 331,245,520 of record NC_136065.1, on the reverse strand, counting down.
CTGCCCCTCCACATCCCAGATACTCCAGATGGCCTTTAAACAATTCTCTTCTTCTTGACTCTCTTTTCTCTTCTTCTTTTACCACTTTTTCTAACAAATATTTTAACTAAATAATGATCCTAACTCCCTCCCCATATACTATGGGACTACATTAATGCTACTGCGAGGGGTTTTATCATGGACTTTTTCTCACAAAAGAAGAAAAGCTTCCTTTAACAACACAAAGCTACTCTAGCAAATATTAAGGCCTTAGAACACCAATTCTATACTTTGTCTACAGACTCGGTTTTACAAGCTCATGCCTGTGCCAAATTAGGCTTTAACAAAACTGCGACTGATAATGCGTCTTCCATACTTCTACGTAGCAGTACCCAATATTACGGAGGACGCAATAAAATTGACAAACGTTTGGCGAATTATCTCAAAACTTGTAAAGAACATACTTTAATCAACACTATCTATTCCTCAGATGCTCAGACATTCATAAGGAGCAGGACATTCTCAATGAATTTATGTTATTTTATGAAAGACCTTTATTCCCCAGAATCTTCTCCTTCCACTTCTCTCATTCAATCTGATCTTAACAACCTTCTGACCCCGTCTAATGATCACCTTAACTTTTCTACGCTTGAAACAGACCTTTCCCTTAATGAATTATCCAATGCTTTAAATGTTTTAAACAAAGGGACCCCCCCAAGATGGCTTTTCAGTTGAATTTTATTTACACTTTTCCAAATTATTACTTCCGAAACTCTTACAATTTTTTCATTCATTTTTTCTTTCTGGTAAGACAGACGGCACCTTTCAAGTGGCCCCGATTTGCTTGATATATAAAGGCGGTCGCGATCCAATGTTTTGTAAAAACTTATCGGCCGATTTCCTTGGTCAATGTAGACTATAAATTATTCGCCAAAACACTTGCTTTACGCCTAGACCCTCTGATGCCTCATTTGGTTGGTAAGGAGCAATGTGACTTCACCAAGGGTAGATTAACTTCAGACAACTCTCGTCTTTTTCTTAATGTCTTGAACAAAGTTCCTTCCCTCTCCACATCCTTAGCGACTGTGAGAAGTTGGCCTGATATATAATGTTCACTATTCTAGTGAGCACTTTGTATCAGTCCAAACAACCCTTATTGATGATTGGTTGTAAGTCAACCTTATAGACCAGCTATCCTAGTAGCATGGATACGAGCAGTCTAAGGCTAAACTCTAGAGGGCGTGTTAAGCCAGCTGTTTTACCATCACATATACCCCTTGAACACCAAGTGAAAGGACACCACACAAGTTGTTATGAAAATAAACGTATATTTATTTATAACAAGACTACCCTGGCTCTTTATGAGACAGGGATCTAAGCACACAACAAAACTCTTAAAGAAATACTGAAAGTCGCACAATTTACACAAATGCCCGAGGGGCACGAAAAACCATATACTATACAAGTGGAATGCGAAATTACTAGCAGGTAAGTACTACTCTCATAGACTGTAGAAACGCTAGGCCTACAATGCTGAACCCTTAGATTAGAAGCAGGAGGCCCAGGGACGTCGTGTGCAGAGTGGGAACTCTCACGCGTAATGCGGGACAAAGTCTATGGATCCTAGTAAATGCAAAGTTAGTGTTCTCGGGCGAACCCGACTAGGTAGGTCAAAAACGAAAGTGGATCTAGACACTTAGAGAGTTGGTCTACGCTGGAGCACCAGGGTACTCGGTTTACCTAGCCCAGGGGCTGCGGCCGCATAGGGTTCAAGTGTCGTCGGGTTTCTTCGTTGATGAACCAGGAGCCTGAAGTGGAAGTTGCTGGCAGGCGACCAGTGGAGATGCTCCGGGCTGATCCAAGGGCTGGATCAGCTGAAGAAGGATACCTGTAAGCAGAGGGGACCAAGTTCTGAATCACTAGCCAGTGATTGGGTGGGCACCAGGATGGCACCGGACGAGGTCACTCAGCCAGGTGAAGAGGTGACACTGGATTCTGCTGCTGCACGGACCAGGGCGCTGATGTCGACCAGGCTGGAGGTCTGCAAGCTGTCCCACGTCGGATGTCTGCTGCTGGCGATGCTGGATCCGGTGAAGGAGGCAACAAGCCTTGGCTAAGGCAAGCCCACGCGGTGACACAAAATGGCATCTGGGGTGGACCAGGAGGGTCCTAGGAAGTTCCCCTTCAAGAGGAGACCAGGGCCAGTCCAGAGGAGCTAGACCAGCGGTGAAACAAACGTAGGACGTCGTCTGGAGGGTCACTAGCCAACGGGCAAGTGACCTGGACAACGCGGTGAGCAGCAAAAAGCAGAAGGGCCCCACGCAGATCTCGTGGATGCAAGGGGGCTGGACTTCGGTGCTGGAGCTGCTCAGGGTCGGGGCTTCTCTTACCCCAAAGCACTCAGTCGAGGGTCACTCGGTGGTCGTGCTGGACAAGCGTCGTGCAGTCTTGAAGATGGCCGGTCCCTCGAGGTCTCGTCACACCCACGAATCTCAGCTGGGCTGATGATGCAGGTAGAGGTCAGAGGTGCCAGGGAAGCCGGTTCTCGTCGAGCTGGGCAGTCTTGATCCGGTGGAGAGACTTACAGCAGACCGCGATGCTTGGATGGTGCCTGCTGCTGCAGGGTGACTACTCCTTAGTCACAAGGGAGAAATCTTAGGAAGAAGTCTTGAGTTCCTTTCGTGGAAAGTAGTTTCAGGATTCAAAGATGATCTAATTTGGAAGGGGGCCTGCTCCTACCTTTATCCTGAAAAAGGGGGCTGGCACGCGACTAAGTCCTGCCCTATGGGTGGGACTAGGAGGGGGGTGGTTACACCCCTCTCCTTTGGCGGGCTTTTCCCCAGATCAGGGGCTGGAGTGCCCCTGGAACTGGTTCAAGCCGGCCTATGCACAGTGAGCACCGGGGTGCCACTTGCAGTCACCTTCCTCTAAAGCCCTGCCTACCTGGGATACACAAAATCCTGTCTGGGACGGTGCTGGCACCGCCCCTGACAGGAAACCCTTTGTCCAGGCCTCCGTTTGCTGGAAGGACTCCCAGCAGCTGGAGGGCAGACTTGTGTCTCGGTGGCAGAATCCATTTTGTGGAGCTGAGGCTATGTCTGACTTTAACCGGGGTTACAGGTTACCAACATGTCTTCTCCCTCTAGAGGGGTGGAATGCTACCCCCGTCGCCAGAACTGGTGAGGGGGTAGTATTCCAAAGCGTATGACACCTTACACGACATGTTTAGATAATGTCAGTCCAAAGTTACCATAACCGCGAGGATTATAAGGCACTTAAGAGTATATGGTCTGACGCTATCATGGAAACGGCTAAGGGATAGATCCCGAAAGCCGCAGACAGGCTCAGCTCGTGCCAGAGCACCATCTCACACGATTCCAAGCACTCTGCCTTCAGGATTGTTAAGGCCTGCCATAGGAGTGACTGATAGGAGATCTGTGTGTCCATTTGAGGGTTAGATATAGGTATACTATATCTAAAGCAAAGGGTGAGTACACCACCTTGCCCCCAGCTGTCAAGCAGCCAGTTGTGTCTGTTCAGTTAGTCAGCCCAGGGGTGGCATAATACATGCTGCAGCCCCTGGGAGACTTCTGGGTGCACCTCAGCCCTGGGTACAGGGACTTGGAGAGGGCCCAGTGCCAATTCAGTACCTGGGTACAATTTGGAATAGAGAGAACAGCTAGGCTGTGGGTCTGATTAGCAGGCCCACAGCCAGGGAAAGTCGGTAACCAGTGAAGCAAAAATCTGGGTGATCATAAAATTGCAGACCCTACTCTCCTACATGACCCCCCCAAACATTGGGACAATAAGCTAACCTTGACCAGGTGAGTCTTCTTGCTCTAAGTGGAAATACCTGGAGAGCCCATCAGCATTGCCATGATCAGTACCAGGTCTATGCTCCACTGTAAAATCCATCCCCTGTAGGGAAATGGACCACCTAAGTAGTTTGGGGTTTTCACCCTTCATCTTATTTAGCCGCAAGAGGGGCTTATGGTCGGTCTGAATCTTGAAGTGAGTGCCAAACAAGTATGACCTCAACTTCTTCAGGGCCCACACCACAGCAAAGGCCTCCCTCTCAATAGCTGACCAATTTTTCTCTCTGGGGGTCAGCCTTCTGATAATAAAAGCAATGGGCTGGTTGTTACCATCAAAATTCAGCTGAGATAGAACAGCTCCCACACCCAACTCAGAAGCATCTGTTTGGACAATGAATGTTTTGGAGTAGTCTGGACTCTTTAGGATAGGTGCTGTGCACATGGCCTGCTTTAGGTCATTGAATGCTTTCTGACAGCTTGCTGTCCACTGAACTTTCTTTGGCATCTTCTTGCTTGTCAGGTCATTAAGTGGAGTCACAATGGACCCATAATTCTTGACAAATGTTCTATAGTAACCAGTCAGGCCCAAGAAAGCTCGAACTTGAGTCTGGGGGGTTGGAGGAGCCCAGTCCTGGATGGCCTGTATCTTGCTCTCCAAGGGTCGAACCCGGCCTCCACCTACAAGGTGGCCCAGGTTTACAACCTGTGTCTGCCCTATCTGGCACTTGGTGGCCTTGATAGTGAGACCTGCCTTTTGCAGAGCCTCTAGCACTTTCCTCAGGTGGACCAGGTGATCCTCCCAGGTGGAGCTAAAGACAGCTATATCATCAAGATATGCTGCACAGAAGTCATCCAACCCAGTGAGGACTTGATTCACCAGCCTTTGGAAGGTGGCAGGTGCATTTTTCAAACCAAAGGGCATTACCACAAATTGATAATGCCCACCAGGGGTAGAAAATGCTGTCTTGGGGTTGGCCTCCTCAGCTAACCTGATTTGCCAATACCCAGCTGTCAGGTCAAATGTACTTAAGTAGTTGGCAGAAGCCAATCTATCTATAAGTTCATCTGCTCTTGGTATTGGGTGGGCATCAGTCTTAGTGACTGCATTGAGGCCTCTGTAGTCTACGCAAAACCTCATCTCTTTCTTACCACCCTGGGTGTGAGGCTTTGGCACTAGAACTACTGGGCTAGCCCAAGGGCTATCTGAGGGCTCAATGACTCCCAGCTCCAACATTTTCTGCACTTCTGTCTTGATGCAGTCTCTGACATGATCAGGCTGTCTGTAGATTTTACTCTTGACAGGCAGACTGTCTCCAGTGTCAACCTCATGGGTACACCAATCAGTTTGGCTGGGTGTCAGAGAGAACCTATGTCTGAAGGATTGCAGAACCTGTCTACAATCCTGTTGCTGATGTTCAGAGAGGCTGCCACAAAAGACAACACCATCTACTGATCCATCATCAGGATTCTGAGTGAGCAGGTCTGGGAGAGGGTCACTCTCTTCCTCCTGTCCCTCATCTGTGGCCATGAGCAAGCCCATGTCCTTCCTGTTGACATATGCCTTGAGCCTGTTTACATGGAGCACCCTGAGGGGGCTCCTGGGAGTTCCAAGGTCCACCAGGTAGGTGACTTCTCCCTTTTGCTCAATGATTGTGTGGGGCCCAGAACATTTGTCTTTGAGTGCTGCTGGGGCCACTGGCTCCAGCACCCACACCTTCTGTCCAGGCTTGTACACAGTCAGGACAGCCTTTTGGTCATGCCAAGCTTTTTGGAATTCTTGGCTTGCCTCAAGGTTTTTAGATGCCTTTTCCATATACTCAGCCATCCTGGAGCGGAGACCAAGTACATAGTCCACAATGTTTGTTCCAGGCTTTTTGAGAGGTCTCTCCCATCCTTCCTTTACCAAACAAAGGGGTCCTCTTACAGGATGCCCAAACAGAAGCTCAAAAGGGCTGTAGCCAACCCCCTTCTGTGGGACCTCTCTGTAAGCAAACAAGAGGCTGGGTATCAGGACATCCCATCTCCTCCTAAGAGGTTCAGGTAGTCCATGAATCATCCCTTTTAGGGTCCTGTTGAATCTCTCAACAAGCCCATTGCACTGTGGGTGATAGGGTGTAGTGAACTTGTAGTTGACACCACATTCCTTCCACATGGCAGTCAGATATCCTGACATGAAGTTTGCACCTCTGTCAGAGACAGCCTCCTTAGGGAAGCCCACTCTGGAGAACACTCCAATTAGGGCTCTTGCCACCACAGGTGCTGTAGTGGTCCTAAGGGGAATAGCTTCAGGGTACCTGGTGGCATGGTCCACTATCACCAGTATAAACTTGTGCCCTGATGCTGTCTGGGGTTCCATTGGACCAACAATGTCAATCCCCACTCTCTCAAAGGGTACCCCCACCACAGGTAGTGGTATGAGGGGGGCCTTTGTTGTGCCACCTGACTTGCCACTGGCTTGGCAAGTGACACAGGAGCGACAAAACTCCTTGGTATCTTCACTCATGTGAGGCCAGTGAAAGTGTGTGACAAGCCTGTCCCACGTCTTGTTCTGGCCTAAGTGACCTGCAAGGGGAATTTCATGGGCCAAGGTAAGAAGGAAACCTCTCTGAGACAAGGGGATGACCAGCCTCCTGATCGTACCAGGCTTGGGGTCTCTTGACTCAGAGTAGAGGAGTCCATCATCCCAGTATACCTTGTGGGTACCTGTGGCATTCCCTGCAGCCTCAGCAGCAGCCTGCTGTCTGAGGGGTTCTAGTGAGGGGCAGTCTAACTGTGCCTTCCCCAGGTCTGCTCTGGAGGGTCCCCCTGAGCCCAGAAACTCAACCTGATCAGGTTCAAGCTCTTTAGGCTCAGTTTCCCTCAGTTCCTTGAGATCAGCCTCCTCAGAGACTTGATCCACAACCTGGGGCAAGGGGGAAGGCAATGCCTTAACCCTACTGCTCCTTCTCTTGGGAGGTGTCTGGTCCATTGTTCCAGGATCCAGCACCTGTTCAGTGGGGCATCTTTTGGCCTGTGACCTAGTCACAGCAAGGACATGTGCTGGCAAGCCTAACATTTCCATGTGAGTCCTCTGCTCCACTTCTGACCATAGGGATGTTTCCAAATCATTGCCCAACAGACATTCTACTGGGAGGTCTGAACTAACCACAACCTTCTTTGGGCCACTTACCCCTCCCCAGGAGAAATCAACAATTGCCATACTGTGATTAGTAGTGACATTGCTGGCATTGGTCACCAGGTAATCTGCACCTGGCATGATCTGTCCAGGGAACACAAAGTTAGGTGTCACCATTGTGACACTGGCACAAGTGTCCCTGTAGGCCTGAGCCATCTTTCCATTAATTAAAGGTGTCTGCCTGTATTTGCCCAATGTATTGGGACTTGCATCAGGGGATATATCTACATCCCCTGTACAGACAAGGACAGCCTGAGTGAGTGTGCCAACTAAGTTGTCAGACCCCTCAGTTCCCACGGTTAACCCAACTAGTCCCTTGGGAGGAGCACTACCACTACTGACTGTACTAGGGGGTGCAGTTGCCTTAGGGGCTGTAGTGGTAGGCGGTTGCCCTCCTCTTTTGGTGCACTCACTAAACCAGTGAGACTTACTTTTACAGTATTGGCACCACCTTTTTGACCGGCCTTCTTGAGTCTTCTTTTTCTGCTGTGAAGCCTGACCCCCACCCTCTTTGGTTTGTTGGGGACATGTTGAAGACTTCTGGTCATTTTGTTCACTCTTGTTACTACCCTTTTGGTCTGCTTTCTTCTGACCACCCTGGTTCTGAGTTTGGTTCTGCTTGACCCTTGTTCTGACCCATCTGTCTGCCTTCTTTCCCAATTCTTGGGGAGAGGTCAGATCTGAATCAACAAGGTGCTGATGCAACAACTGGTTCTGACAATTATTTAAAATCTGTTCTCTCATGATCAGATTATACAACCCTGTGTAATCAGTAACCTTGCTACCCAGCAATCAGCCTTCCAAAGCCTTAGTGGCACAATCAACAAAGTCATTCCAATCCTGAGACTGAGTTTTCTGGGTGTCTCTGAACAGCAACCTGTACTGTTCAGTGGTTAAGCCAACCCCATCAACCAGTGTGTTCTTCAGGACTTGGTAGTTGTTAGCATCCTCAACTCTAGTAGTGAGGAGCTTATCTCGACCTTTGCCTTCAAAGGAGAGCCACAGTATAGCTGCCCACTGACTTTGGGGGATGCACTGGACAGTGCAGGCCCTCTCCAAAGCAGCCATCCACTTGTGGATGTCATCCCCTTGTTTAAAGGGGGGCACTATCTTAGTCAGGTGTTTAGTATCTAAACTCCTTTCCTTATCTCTAGGGAGATTGCTGCCACCAGTGGGAACTATCCCACTCATCTGCTGCTCTCTAGCAAAGGCAAGCTTCTCTTTGGCCAGGGCAAGTTCTTCCCTTTCAATCCTCAGATTAGCCTGTCTCATCTTTGCTTCATGCTCTATTCTCTGAGGGGAAGTCAATCTCCTCTGGGGAGAAATCCTCCTCCTCTGAGAAGAGGCATTAGAGTGCAGAGATCTATTGGAGTCCCTAGAAGTAGATCTATCTCTTCTAACTCCAAGGTTAGGCCTTATAAGGGTCAGTACTGGGGGCCCCCCAGATCCCTGCCTAAGTAGGTCTAAGTTGGCCCTAGTGAGTCTGCTGACTAACTCAGGATCCTTGTCTGCCTCATCCCCAGAGACTTCCTCTTCTTCCTCCTCCTCAACTGTATCCTCAGTGTTGAGGAGGTCTGGATCACCAAGGGTACCCTCTAAGGCTGGCATATTCCCATCTAACTGAGAAGCTTTTCTAGCAACATATGTCTCTAAGAGACCTATCAGAAAGGGAATGGTGGGGTTAGACCCCTGTTTCAGTTTCCTGGAGGTACACACTTGTCTCATCTCCTGGAAACTGAGAGCTGCATATCTTGATTTGACCTGTGGAGGGTCAAGAACCACTAGGGGAGTCTCTGAAGACTCTCCATGGGTAGACATGCTTTTCTAGTGAGGTGTAAGTGGTGCACTTACCTACACTATTTGTTTGCCTACTGATCCCTTGCTAGAGTTGTAGTTTAGGGTGTGCTAAGCCCTAGGAGCTACAACAGCTAGTTCAGTAGAACTCAGAGTATTCTAAGCTAAGTTATATGTACCTTAGTACTTATGTGATCTTTCAAATGATATTCTTAGGATACGTGTGGTAAAACAACAGCAAGCTCAAATCCCAACCGCTGCTCACCAATGTGAGAAGTTGGCCTGATATATAATGTTCACTATTCTAGTGAGCACTTTGTATCAGTCCAAACAACCCTTATTGATGATTGGTTGTAAGTCAACCTTATAGACCAGCTATCCTAGTAGCATGGATACGAGCAGTCTAAGGCTAAACTCTAGAGGGCGTGTTAAGCCAGCTGTTTTACCATCACATATACCCCTTGAACACCAAGTGAAAGGACACCACACAAGTTGTTATGAAAATAAACGTATATTTATTTATAACAAGACTACCCTGGCTCTTTATGAGACAGGGAGCTAAGCACACAACAAAACTCTTAAAGAAATACTGAAAGTCGCACAATTTACGCAAATGCCCGAGGGGCATGAAAAACCATATACTATACAAGTGGAATGCGAAATTACTAGCAGGTAAGTACTACTCTCATAGACTGTAGAAACGCTAGGCCTACAATGCTGAACCCTTAGATTAGAAGCAGGAGGCCCAGGGACGTCGTGTGCAGAGTGGGAACTCTCACGCGTAATGCGGGACAAAGTCTATGGATCCTAGTAAATGCAAAGTTAGTGTTCTCGGGCGAACCCGACTAGGTAGGTCAAAAACGAAAGTGGATCTAGACACTTAGAGAGTTGGTCTACGCTGGAGCACGGGGGTACTCGGTTTACCTAGCCCAGGGGCTGCGGCTGCATAGCGTTCAAGTGTCGTCGGGTTTCTTTGTTGATGAACCAGGAGCCTGAAGTGGAAGTTGCTGGCAGGCGACCAGTGGAGATGTTCCGGGCTGATCCAAGGGCTGGATCAGCTGAAGAAGGATACCTGTAAGCAGAGGGGACCAAGTTCTGAATCACTAGCCAGTGATTGGGTGGGCACCAGGATGGCACCGGACGAGGTCACTCAGCTAGGTGAAGAGGTGACACTGGATTCTGCTGCTGCACGGACCAGGGCGCTGATGTCGACCAGGCTGGAGGTCTGCGAGCTGTCCCACGTCGGATGTCTGCTGCTGGCGATGCTGGATCCGGTGAAGGAGGCAACAAGCCTTGGCTAAGGCAAGCCCACGCGGTGACACAAAATGGCGTCTGGGGTGGACCAGGAGGGTCCTAGGAAGTTCCCCTTCAAGAGGAGACCAGGGCCAGTCCAGAGGAGCTAGACCAGCGGTGAAACAAACGTAGGACGTCGTCTGGAGGGTCACTAGCCAACGGGCAAGTGACCTGGACAACGCAGTGAGCAGCAAAAAGCAGAAGGGCCCCACGCAGATCTCGTGGATGCAAGGGGGCTGGACTTCGGTGCTGGAGCTGCTTAGGGTCGGGGCTTCTCTTACCCCAAAGCACTCAGTCGAGGGTCACTCGGTGGTCGTGCTGGACAAGCGTCGTGCAGTCTTGAAGATGGCCGGTCCCTCGAGGTCTCGTCACACACTCACGAATCTCAGCTGGGCTGATGATGCAGGTAGAGGTCAGAGGTGCCAGGGAAGCCGGTTCTCGTCGAGCTGGACAGTCTTGATCTGGAGGAGAGACTTACAGCAGACCGCGATGCTTGGATGGTGCCTGCTGCTGCAGGGTGACTACTCCTTAGTCACAAGGGAGAAATCTTAGGAAGAAGTCTGGAGTTCCTTTCGTGGAAAGTAGTTTCAGGATTCAAAGATGATCTAATTTGGAAGGGGGCCTGCTCCTACCTTTATCCTGAAAAAGGGGGTTGGCACGCGACTAAGTCCTGCCCTATGGGTGGGACTAGGAGGGGGGGTGGTTACACCCCTCTCCTTTGGCGGGCTTTTCCCCAGATCAGGGGCTGGAGTGCCCCTGGAACTGGTTCAAGCCGGCCTATGCACAGTGAGCACCGGGGTGCCACTTGCAGTCACCTTCCTCTAAAGCCCTGCCTACCTGGGATACACAAAATCCTGTCTGGGACGGTGCTGGCACCGCCCCTGACAGGAAACCCTTTGTCCAGGCCTCCGTTTGCTGGAAGTACTCCCAGCAGCAGGAGGGCAGACTTGTGTCTCGGTGGCAGCATCCATTTTGTGGAGCTGAGGCTATGTCTGACTTTAACCGGGGTTACAGGTTACCAACATGTCTTCTCCCTCTAGAGGGGTGGAATGCTACCCCCGTCACCAGAACTGGCGAGGGGGTAGTATTCCAAAGCGTATGACACCTTACACGACATGTTTAGATAATGTCAGTCCAAAGTTACCATAACCGCGAGGATTATAAGACACTTAAGAGTATATGGTCTGACGCTATCATGGAAACGGCTAAGGGATAGATCCCGAAACCCGCAGACAGGCTCAGCTCGTGCCAGAGCACCATCTCACACGATTCCAAGCACTCTGCCTTCAGGATTGTTAAGGCCTGCCATAGGAGTGACTGATAGGAGATCTGTGTGTCCATTTGAGGGTTAGATATAGGTATACTATATCTAAAGCAAAGGGTGAGTACACCACCTTGCCCCCAGCTGTCAAGCAGCCAGTTGTGTCTGTTTAGTTAGTCAGCCCAGGGGCGGCATAATACATGCTGCAGCCCCTGGGAGACTTCTGGGTGCACCTCAGCCCAGGGTACAGGGACTTGGAGAGGGCCCAGTGCCAATTCAGTACCTGGGTACAATTTGGAATAGAGAGAACAGCTAGGCTGTGGGTCTGATTAGCAGGCCCACAGCCAGGGAAAGTCGTAAACCAGTGAAGCAAAAAGCAAAAATCTGGGTGATCATAGGATTGCAGACCCTACTCTCCTACAGCGACCATTTCTGTCTTTGCTGAAAAAGCATTTGATAGAGTTGACTGGTCCTTTTTATTTGAATCTTAGAAGTGGCATGGTTTTGGTCCCAAGTTGATTTCACTTATCTCTTTACTGTATTCTGCCCCAGATATAAAACTTTATAAATAAATAAAATAAGAGCCTCGGTGTTAGTCAATGGCTGCGTATCTTCCTACTTTGACCTTCAACGTGGAGTTCGTTATGGCTGCCCTCTCTCCCCTCTTCTCTTTATCTTACCTCTTGAACCCTTTTTATCATCAATCCGTAATAATGAATCTATATCTAGTTTCTCTTATGGTGAACAACATTTAACCCCTTCGCTGCAGGGGTTATTTTCCCGCTGTGCTGGGGGTGAGGGGGGAGCGCACTGCGCCCGCATGCTCATGGCGAGCTGAGCTTGTCATGAGGCACGGCGCTCCTGTGCTCATGACGAGCTCAGCTCGTCACAGGTGTATTACCTGCCGTGGAACGCTCAGCACAGCAGGGGAATTATCCCCGCATGCGAGCGCTCCACGGCTCATGATGAGCTTGAGGTACTGAAATTCTGAACCCGTTTCATAATAGTCGTCGTACCATGACGATTTTGGTAGCATCAGACCGAAAATGGCGAGTGTAAGGTGTACAAGTATTTTCGTCACATTCGAGTGACGAGATCACCGTAAAATCAGAGTTTCCGTTCTGAACCCTCGGGTTCCATTTTGTGTACGGCAGCCATTTTGTGGTTGCCCTCACATAGGCCGATGACAGTGGCCGAATGAGTCTCCAAGCACACGTACACTTTAGCTGACTTCAGAATGACCTGAGCGAGCGACCCTCTTGCCTGAAGCCAAACTCGTTAAGCCAGTTCCTTTCCCAGTAGCTGATCAAGACACAAGACACCATCAAACCTTTTATTACGCACAGCTATGCCTTATCTTGCTCACACCTGTCTCTGCTCCTTTCTTTATGGTCCGTTTACAATGGGGATGAGCCCGTTTTTATGGTGGGTTCGATCGACCTGTCTGATGAAGAATGTTGGGTTTGACTAAAAATTGATTGTGGGCTGGACAAACTGAAAAATGGGCTTGTCATCATGATTCTGCGTTTTTGTCGTGAAAACATGTGAATGGCCAACTGTAAAATAAGGAATGTTTGCCTGAAGCATAATATTTGGTATAAAAAGGGATGACCAGCTTTGTAAAGTTGAGCAGTCTCCTGAGAACATACACCGTGTTGTACTTCTAGGATACCTGTTACTGGCTGCAGCCAATAAATCTGATCTTTGACGTCACCAAGAAGTTTCTGTGTTTCCGTAGTCTGAGACAGGAGAATCCGAAGTCTTCGGGTGTGTCCCCTGGCACCGCTGGGTTCTAAATAACCCGGTACTTCAAGCTGAGCTCGTCATGAGCACCGGAGCGCCGTGGCTCATGACGAGCTCAGCTCGTCATGCGCATGGAAGAGGGTAAAGCTTTCCGCATATACAGATGAAATTCTTCTTTTTATTTCTGACCCTGAATTTTCTATTCCTCCGTTATTACATCAATTCTCTTCATTTTCCCTAGTCTCTGGCTGCAAACTAATTCAGACAAAACAGAGATTCTCCCTCTCACAAATTGTGCTTTCAACTTTCCTTCTCTTCTACTGGTTTTGCATGGAATAGCTCTAAAATCAAATACCTAGGTATGTGGTTCTCCAACTCCATCGCCTCTTCTGCTAAACTAAATATGACTGAGACCTTATCTCGGATTGATAAATTATTCTCATCCTGAAATCCTCTTTTTCTTTCGTGGTGGGGTCGGTTTGACTCAATTAAAATGATGGTTACTCCTATCTTAATTTATACTCTTTCCATGCTCCCTGTCCATATTCCTGCCTATTACTTTAAAAAGATTGGTTCTCGCTTCTCCAACTTTCTTTGGAAAAATAAAATAGCTAGAATATCCCTATCTTTTCTTCGCAAGGCAATATCTAATGGGGGTGTGAATTTTCCTGATTTTTGTATTTACCATAAATCATTCTGTCTCCGTCAGGCTTTGCAATGACTCCTATCAGAACCCTCCCCCTTTACCCCGCTATGGTCTTCTATTGAATGTGCTTTGATTTTACCCTTCTCTTTAAAGGAAGTTCTGGCCTTTTCTGCCAAGACTCCCCAAACTTCTCCTCCCTTGTTTAAACACACTTGCCTCCTGTTGAAACCTTTAACTCAATCAAAATTTGTTTCTAAGGATTCCTTTTTGGAATCTCAAAGTTGGCACAATTCCCTTATTACCATTAACAAAAGAACTATTTTTTGGAAATCCTAGCGATTAAGGGGAATAATTTTGGTCAAGAACCTATTTGATGGTTTGTCTCCCTGCTCCATTCCCCAATTCCCGGCTACCTTACATTGTCCCCGTACTTTTCTACAGAAGTTCTCTACTTTTTAATGGCAGTTATTCTTGATACCTTTTACTCTCTTCCTTCTGTTCCTCTTCTCTGTGAACAAAACTCTCTTCTAAAAATAATTTTTCTCTACCTAAGGCCTCTCTCATCTACAAATACTCCTTAGCTCCTTATCCATATTGTCCTAAAAGTAAAATTGAATGTGCATGGGAGTTAGACCTGGGATGTACATAGACTTTCAACTTTTGGGACAAACTCTGGTCCCTTTAGTTTGTCCCTCTTAAAATGTCTATATCTGCTTCTCTCACTCAATCTATGTTTGTCCTTTACCATAGACTTTATTTCGCCCCTATTTCTATAGCTAAATTCACCCATTCTACTGACACAAACTGTGGATCTCCTATCGCTGATCTCATGTACCTTCTTTTTCTTTGCCCTTCCGTTTCTCTTTTTTGGGGAAAAAATGTGGTCCTATATTTCCCGCTTATTCAACATTTTCCTTCCTTTTCTATCCCTATTCTTTTATCTGGGGGTCTATTTCCAACTCTAGAGCTCCCTTCTCACAAACATGGCATTTTTGACCTTGTGTTAGCTTTAGCTTTTCAACAAATAACTTCTAATTGGAAAACTCTTACAAAACTTTCTGTCCAACACTGGTGGAATAGCCTCTGTCATCGTCATCGACTTGATATTGCTTTTGCCTCTGCTTGTGGATGGGCTCATAGACCTAGAGACAACCCTTGGCTTAGCTCTCCTTATGAATTTGTTGGCTTGCCCACCTCTCATCAGACAAGCATTGGCAAAGACAATAGTGCTTGCCTATGTGACATCTTTTGGCTTTAGCATGGCTTTTTTAGTTATCTTGTATAGTATGGTATGGCCCATCATTGTATTGTATGGCATGGTATGATGTTGTCTGTCGTTGCATAGCATGATATGATGTGATATGTCATTGTATGTTGTATGCATTGTATATGGGTGGCGGTGGTGTTAGCGTGCAGGTATAAGAAGAAAAGGAAGGAAGTGGACAGTTCAGGCTTGCTCGCTACGCTTGTACATTATAGTTTGTTCCCAAATTTGTGCCCTACCACTTATAAAATCGACATGCAGCTACTGCAGAGCTCACTATAGGAACCCCGCCTGCTGTGGCATTTTTGCCATTTCTTTGCATTTCTTGTATGAGCACAAGCTCAGTTTCAAAGTCCTCTGACCAAAGAATTGAGTCTCCCTCTGCCTGCAACCACTCTCCAAAATCCTCCAGAGGTAGAACCAGACTTCCCCGTTTCCTGTATCTCCATCTGTGGGCCTTATGTGGCTCCCATAAAGAATGTGGACGCTGATCACCGCCTTGTGATTGGTTTGGCCTCAGAGAACAGTCCTTCTTTTCTGTCACCCAGCCCCAGGCTGCCTCGTGCATCTTAAAGAAGGGTGAGCTGGATTGTAACTGAACCTTCAACTTGGCCAGTAATAGGAGCATTTAATGGAGAACAATAGCTCTTTGGTCCTGTTTTACCCCTTTAAATGGATTTTCGTTTTTGCTATACTTCAATGTCAATGCACGGTCTAGATGTAGAGAGGATGGGCGGGTACAGGAAGACAGGAAGAGGATGGATCGGGAGAGGTCGAAGTGAAGTAAGTGGTGCTGGGACCAGGTCTTGGAGGTGTGAGGGAGTAGTTTTTCAGTGTGGGAGTAGTTCTTTGGGGTGGGGGTAATTTTTAGGGTTGGGGCTTATCGGCAGGGAGCAGTTTTAGGGCTCAAGGCAGGGGGGCTAGGTCGGGGTACTTTACAGGTGTGGGGACAGGTTTTAGGGCTCAGGGCGGGGGGACTGGGGTCGTTTTTAGGGCAATGGGGTCAGTTTGTAGAGCTCATAGCAGAATGGTGGAAAGGGGACAGTTTTAAGGGCTGGGGTCAATTTTAAACCACAACAAAATATCTGCGGGTCTGATGAGCCTACTAAAGCTCTAGAGACAAATAACACTAGCAGAGCCCTTTAATTATACTTAGGGAAATTCCTTTAAAAAGGACGGAATCCCATCACCCACCGGAGTGGCATGCTTTATTATCTGGGATCTCCTCTTGTTTGCAAAACCTAGTGCAGCCAAAGGCTAGAACCCCTTCACAGTGAGGGAGGAGCTCAGGGATGTTTTTATGATGTTTTTCAGTAGTAGGATTTCCTAAAATCCATCAGATATGAAGAGTTTAAATTTAAAGAGTGATGGGCGCAGTGCACTAATGTGGAAAGTGATAGAGGATCTAAAATTGGCTACTGACACACTGTAATCAATTGAGAACCGAAAGACAGCAAGTTTTGTAGATTGTATATGTTTTAACCAACAAATTTTGATAAACACTTCACTGTTTCACAAATACGCAGTAGCATTACACATCTAGGTCACGAGGAAGGCCACAATCCCACAGTGATCAAAATGGCCAAAACATGTAGATCTTGTTTCTGGACAAATGCAGTCAAAATTTCGCAACTGCATCTGCACTGTTTTTAATTTTGACACCAGGAGATAATGAATACAAGTTTTTTCCTCTCATGTTAGCCAATTTTAGATCACATATCACTTTCTACATTAGTGCACTGTGCCCATCACTCTTAAAATTAAAATTCTTCACATAGGAAATCCCTCTACTGAATAACATCATAAAAACATCCATGAGCTCCTCCCTCACAGTGAGAGGGTTGTAGCCCTTGGCTGCACTAGGTTTTGCAACCAAGAGGAGATCCCAGATGATGAAGCATGCCACTCCGGTGGGTGATGGGATTCCGTTCTTTTTAAAGGATTTTTCCTAAGTATAATGAAAGGCCTATGCTTGAGCTACATGTCTGTAGAGCTTTCATAGGCTCGTCAGACCAGCGGATTTTTTGTTTTGATGTAATAGTTGTGTTTGGGGAATATATCTGCGCCTGTCTTAAAAACTTTCCCTTAGACCCCCTATCATCTTTTGTGTATACTCTGGTAGTTTTAGACCTCAGGGCGGAGAGCTGGGTTGGAGCACTTTAAGGATGTAGTGGGCAGGTTTTAGGGCTCAGGGTGGGGGGCTGAGGTCGTTCTGAGGGCGTGGGACCGTTTTTTAAAGCTCAAGCAGTGCAAAAGGAAAATTTTTAACGGCAGGGGCAGTTTTAGGCCTCAGGCCGGGGGGCTGGGTTGGGGAACTTTAGGGCAGCCGCGGTCTGTACAGGTAACAGTGGTGAGACAGTGTGGCTGGGTAAGTGGGGATTTCAAGGGACGATGCAGAGGGGAAATTAATTATTTATTTAATTTTCCCTCTGCATCGTCCCTTGAAATCCCCCTTTACCCAGCCCCACCGCTGTTCCCTGCACGGACCACGGCTGCTTTAGGGATGTAGGGGACCGTTTTTAGGGCTCAGAGCGAGGGGAGCTGCAGTCAGGGTAGTTTTGAGGGCATGGGGTTAATTTGTAGAGCTCAGGGCGGGGGGAAGGGGACAGTTTTGAGGGTTGGGGGCAGGGGTATGATTTTTAGCACAAGTCCCTTTAAAAAACATGTCTTTACCACTAAACTGCATAGTAAAGGCATGCGTGGTAAAGACGCAGTCATGGTTGAGACCGATTGGTTCAGGCATGCGTTGTTACATCATACAACCAAAGCTGCCTAGCATAGTCTGGAAACACCATGATTTAAGATGCCTTGTACTTGACTGATTCTAGATTCTCTGCTTCTTTAGTATTAAGTTGATAAAGTTGAAATTAATAATTTTGAAAAATCTCCCTTATTTAAGTAGATTTAGAAAAAATTGATTTGCGGTGCTGCTCTGCCCAATTCCTAATGAGGGCCAGTGAGGGAGTGGATTACCCGACGGACCGCATCGGCTACTGGATCCGGACTGACGTAAAACATCTGAAACCATTTACCTATACATTCACATTACCACCCTTTCTCTTACATATTTAGGGAGCTAATTATCTCACTCTTGAATATCAAAAACAAGTCTGGTGTCTAGGCTTTTTTCTCAGAGCGCCAGGCAACTCTTGACAAGTTTTCTCAGGACGCAAATTAATAGTTTTATATTTGAGTCAGAGTAAAATAGAACATCTTTCTCTAATAAAAACTTGGCTTTGGAATAGTTTTGGACACCACCCAATAAGACATTTTTATTAATACCTGAAGTGGAGACAGCTGGCTCTTTTGTTGCCATCTAAGGAAGAAATAAAAATATGATTAAAGTGTATAAATCAGCACAGCACCGTCTGCTGGCTTCCCACTTAGGATGCTGTGCTGTAGGCGCACATTCGAAGGGACATTTTTAAGTTTAATAATCCGATCATTATTAACGCATGTGTCTTGCAAAATTTATATTGAAATTGTGTTTTGCTGGTTACAAAAACGTGCAAATAATTTGTAAGCTTATATCATTGCTTTCATAGGGTGTCAGTATTGTGAACTGCACATGGCTGAAGTCAGCCACATTTACAAAATATATCGGTATAAATATGAACATGGGGACTTTGAAACACCTAATTGGAACCTTGATCATTACCTATAAAGTAGAACAATGTTCCTGTCGGCCTCTTTTAGAAAAATTCATAATTTTCCATGCATAATTAATGAAGGAGCCGCATCCAGATCATTTAGATTAAATTCATTTAAAATTGCAAAAAGATCATAAAAGAAATAGAGTGCTCAGTGTTGCAAAGTGAAAGTGTGTATAGACTTAATTTGTGAGAGAAAGTGTAAGTGACTAAGTGGCAAATAAATCGACAGAAGTGGCAAATGGCCCTCACACACTATCAAAAAATATTTTATATTAGTTTACCTAGTCTAATTTCAGCAGAATTGGAGGCGTGGCCACACAAGAGCCCAAGATGCCCGCTTGTTGCTGAAGCTCCGTCTACCGGCCCAGCTTTTTTACATCATCCCGGAGCTACGAGCTGCAAATGCCTCATACTCAACAGCGCCGGAGCACTGAAGCTGTCCATAACACAGCGTGCTAACCCCCGGGCCAAGCAGTGCCTCCCTAGTTACAATATGGCACGAGAGAATTGAAGGGCTGGTGGCTGTCTGGATCCGTGGGACCGGGAAAAGAACAACGGGAGCCAGCGGTGCGTTAGGGCACATCTCAGCGGCAGGGAGGTGAAGTACTAGGCGGCGTTGAAGATCCCCCCCCTCATTACACCACGATACAGTTCAGAGTGCGGTCGCGCCTGGCCGCTCCATTGCCTACAGATGCCTATTCATTTTTGTGGCCTCGTGAGGGATGGGGCTTGCGGTGGGCCTGCGAGGCGCCCAACTGAGGGCAGCACAGCATTGGCAACAGATGGGGGAAATGAACTGCTAACTGCCCTCTGAGCAACCCGACCAGCCTCATCTACAAGCGGTCTGGATCAGCCAACAGGTGCTGAAACGCCACCTGACACCTTGGGCGGTTCGAGGCCTGCAATTGCCTGTGACTGTTCCCAGCCGGGTCCTGGTGCCAGCAGAGTCCCATTCCACCTCTAGGTCCCTACCTTCTGGCTGCTTCCGGCCCACTTACGGCAGCTGGACACCTGCGCATCATCTGCAGGGGCACATATCCTCACAACACAGGCACTGACTTGGGGCGCTAACCAGGCCTTGGCAGCAGGGTCTATCATCTGACCCTGAGGAGACTGGTCCTGGAATTTGGGCCCTCCCGACATAGGGCAAAGACACAGCTCTTTGGAAAGATGCCGGGGCTGGCATGCGGTCCTGTTTTAGACACTAGTCCCTGATTACACTTTTCCTGGTGCCTGGCACCCTCCTGCTCACACTGCCGCCACCAACCATGCTGAGTGTGGCCCAGGTTACTGCGCTTCCCAGTGCCTTGCTGGCTCACCCCTTTGAACCCAATCCAAAACCAGCACAATCCTTGCCCGTACTGAACCTCCCCACGGTTCGCCTACACTACGGATCAGCAGTATGGGCCAAAAAGTCCCGAAACAAAAGACCATGCCTTTTGAGAAGGTCATAGACAGGACCACTGAAGAGTGCTCTGGAATGGCGGACAATGCGCAGGGTGCAGAACACATGGACAAAATCCCGGCACTATCCATGGCAATGCTTCAGGAGATGAGGGCTGGCTTCAAGGCCCTGGATGGACGGTTCAACGCGCTAGACAGGAGCCTGGCAGACATGGGGGTCAAAATCCAAGTGCACGGCCGGCGCCTTGAGTTGCAGAGGCATGCATCTCATATATCAAAGATAGCACCGCTCAGTCCTCGAAACATCTGGAAAGCGTCGAGCACATTCTAAAAGAGGTGGCTGTAAAGAATGAGGACCTAGAGTTGCACAGTAGGCACAATAACATTCGCATTTTGGGAGTCCCTGAGTCCACAGCCACTGGCTGATTGGATGTCTTTGTCGAGACCCGGTTGTTCGACCTGTTTGGGAGGGAGTCCTTCACCCCTAGGTTTGTGATTAAACAGGCGCACCGGTCCTTGGGTCTCCGGCCCAATCCAGGATGCCCTCCCAGACCCATCATTGCATGTGTTATGAACTTCAGGGACTGTGACACTGCATTGTGCCTAGCTAGGGAGTGTGGGGGCAAAATCTGGCAGGGTTCTAAAGTATCTCTATATCTGGACTTCACTGCAATGGTGCAGGATGCCCGCCAGAAGTACAAATGGGTGAAGGCTGCCCTCATAAACCTGGGTTTAAAATATGGCATGTTATACCCCGCCAGGTTGAGGACTGAAGTGGGTGGCCAAGCCTTCATATTTGACACTCCTACGGAGGCACAAGAATTCTGCCATACGTATAAGCAAAATAATAATAGGGTGGGGGCGGGGGCGGGGGTGGGGGGACCATCTTCACCGCACAGCAGATCAGATGCAAGTGTCGAACTCTTCTCAAGTTCTGGTACTGGTTTATTAGGCAGTGATGGTCATTTGTAACTTTTGTGCATTTAAACGGGGATAATGTACTTGATACTTCAGTTATGCTTCAGATAGCTGGTCGACAGGTGTGGCATTGCCACCCCTCAAGGTGTATACCTAGGGTTTGTATTTGTTCTTTAGGATGAACCATTCTCAGGTTTTTCATTTAAATGTAAAGTGAATTGGTACTTCATGTTTTGTTTTTCATTCTGGTTTTGCCTCGCCCTGAGTGTAGTGAGGTTGGGTGGGGGAAGGTTATTTTTTATTGGCTGAATGTTTCCAGCAATTTCTCAGTTATGGTCATTGTCACAGTTCCTTATTATGCACTGTTATTTGAATTCATTATGTCAGGCACGTACAATAGATGGCCCAGTTAGGACACATTGAAGGTCCTTCTGGCTTGTCCGTAATGTCCTGGAATGTTCAAGGTCTCAATGACAACTGTAAATAAAGGCAGGTGGTCCACTATTAATTGAGACACAAAGTTGACATTGCATATTGCAGGAAACATACTTACCCAAATCAGATACGGCCCGCTTTGCTGCTTGTTGGAGAACACATAGGTATTTAGCCAATTACAGCAATTACGCGAGGGATACAGCCAGCCTTATTCATAAGAGGGTCCCTTTACGCTTTGGCTCCGTGGTCGGGGATGAAGAGGGGAAACACGTCATTGTTACAGGTACTACATGGCGCTGGTATGTGTATATGGCCCGAACACTGACATGGCTCGGATTGCATTTTCTTTCTTTCTTTGTTTCTGAAACTGTTACTGAGTGCAGCTTGGCTACATTACTTTATGCGGGCAAAGTGTGATGACTTTGTTTTCTATTATCCTACATTTTAAATTGTTTATATTTATTTAGTGTGTCCCACTGCACCTCGATCATGTATGTATTTATGTTTCCTAAACTAGAAATAAAGGCAGCATAGGCGACTCGGGTATCAAGACCAGCTGTTTTACAGCGGCAGCCCACGGGTTAGGCTATTTCTTTTCAGGAATGTTTGGATGAAAGTTAGCCTGCTTTCACTAAAGGGAAAGGCTGGGATTGTATTTCTCATCTCTAAATTGGCACTGAAGTAATTGTCAAGTTGAGATTTTTTTTCCTTACAAACACACACAGCAGAACACGAACAAGAGCTCCATTTTTTCAAAAGCTACATGAAGATTTGACGAGAATCACAGGATGGTGAACCGGCGCCAGGACTCGAACCTGGTTTCCCATTTCCAAAGTTGGCTGCTCTGGCCATTAGCCACCTCCTCTGCCATTTACGCCATGCAGATATACACTGAACCAGCTACGATTGCACGTTTAGTTTTTTAAAAAAAATTGTATATAATCAGGGCAAACCAGTGCAGTGATACTGTAACGTAGGACAGATATGTGTTTCTCTTTATTGTAAGCAAAAGTACGGCAAGGTAGGACAGTCCATTTTGGGTGTTCTTTATTACATGCTTTTAGAGCAGAAGATATTATTTATGCCACCCAATGGCAGACATGTCTTGGGTGTTCTTTATTGCTCCTACCTGGCCGCCAAGACCTGGAACTCCCTCCCTCCCGACCTGCGCCTGACCCAAGACCACCTCTCCTTCAGGAAGAAGCTCAAGACCTGGCTGTTCGAGCAGTAACGGCACCCCCCCCTCCTAGCGCCTTGAGACCCTACGGGTGAGTAGTGCGCTCTATAAATGTCTTGATTGATTGATTGATTGGGTGTATGGCAGAATGAAAGATTGGTTGTTATTTATTCCGTACAATTACAAAGGATGACATATATAGTTGGAGAGTGTTCTTTAATCCATGCAGTGATACAGACTCTAATCCACTCCACTGTGATCCATTGTTACCCACTCCACTCCACTGTAGTCCTCCATAATCCACTCCACTCTATTGTAATCTAATCCACTGCACAGTCATCCACTTCAATCCCCTGTAAACCACTTCATCCCATCGTAGTCCACTTTAATGCATTGTAATCCTCTCCACTCCACTGTAATCCACTTCAATCAACTCCACTCCAATCCACTATAATCCTCTCCACTCTATTCCACTGTAATACAGCTCACTGTAATACACTCAAATCCGCTGTAATCCACTCCACTCAAATCAAGTCCAGTGCACTGTAATCCACTTCACTTAAATCCACTGCACTCTGCTCCACTGTAATCAACTCCACTATAATTAACTTCACTGCAATCTACTACACTGTAATCCACTCCACTGTAGCCCACTCCATTGTAATCCACTGTAATATACTCCAATGTAATCCACTCTACTGTAATCCACTGTAATCCACTCCAATCTACTCGAATCCACCATACTTCACTGTATTCCACTCCACTCTAATCCACTGCAATCCACTATAATATACTTCACTGTAATCTGCTCTAATCCACTGCAATCTGCTGTAGTCCACTCCATTCCACTTTATTCAACTCCACTCCACACCACTTTAATCCACTGTAACCCACTCCAATGAAATCCACTTCAATCTAATGCACTGTAATCCAATACACTGTAATTCACTCCACATAATCCACTCGACTTCACTGTAATCCATTCCACTGCAGTCCACTCCACTGCAATCCACTCCAATACATGGTTATCCACTCCACTGTGATCCAGCCCAGTGTAAGCCACAGTATTCCACTCCACACAAATTCACTCCACTGTAGTCCACTGTAATCCATTGCAATCCACTCCACTGTAATCCACTATAATCCATTCAAATCCACTGTAATCCACCACACACTGTAATTCTCTGTAATGCACTTTATTGTAATCCACTGTAATCCACCTGATTCTAATCCACTGTAATCCACTTCATTCTAATCCACCGTAATCTACTCCAATCCACTGTAATTCAGTCCACTGTAAGTCACTTTACTCCACTCCACTATAATACACTGTAGTTCACTCCAATCCACTCCACTGTAATCTACTCCACTCCACTGTAATCCACTCCACTCCACTGTAACCTTCTGTAATGCACTCCATTGCAATCCACTGTAAACCACTGTAATCCACTCCAATCCACTCAACTGTAATCCACTATAATCCCCTCCAATCCACTGTAACCCCCTCCACTGTAATCTACTGTAATCCACTGTAATTCATTCCACTCCAATCCACTCCACTGTAATTCACTGTAACCCACTGCAATCCACTCCACTGCAAGCTGCTCCACTCCACTTTAATCCACTCCACTCCATAGTATCTCCTCCACTGTAATCCATTCCACTGCAATCTATTTCACGATAATCCACTCCACTCCTATCCACATCACTCTAATCCACTCCACCCCACTCTAATCCACTCCCCGCCACTCCACTCTAATCTACTCCACTTCACTCTGTGCCACTCTAGGACACGCTACGCTACTCTCTGACACTAACTTTTAGTGGTGTAAAACATGGCTAAAGCACATTGCCAAAAGACAATAATTCTTGAATAAGCAAGACCCATTGGCTTTGCCAATGGTTGTTTATTTCTATCTGCTGGTCCAACTCAGATCAGCACAAAAAAAGAAAAAGAATTGGCCACGTCATTTGTAGGCACACCTTTTTTAGGTCCGAGCCTACAGTCAGCGTGCATGCGCTGCTCTGCGAGACTTGCTGCACTGGAGTATTGAATAGAAGGCCTTCCCACTCTCCATGGTTATTTTTAATTGGCTTGTGTCTTTGTCCTTCGTAAATGCTGGCTTCTGATTCAGTAATCGGCTTGTTAGTCCCTCCTTAGTACAGTCTTGTCTTCATTTGTAACTTCCCATGGCTACTGGCCCTTTTACTTCCGTTGTTACACAGTATGTGTTATTTAGTCTGTAAACACTACTTTCTTTAATGAGTTTTTCCTACTGCAGGCACGACATGCATTCAGCATGCCATGTGCGCTTTAACTTTCCTTTCAGCACGTCACTTGTTTTACTTGATATTACCGCCGCTTGCACTTTTAGCCAGGGAGCCTTTATTTAATTAAAAATACCGCCACTTTCACTTTTGGCCGGGCGCCTTTATTTATGTAGCAATACCGCCTCTTTCACTTTTCACCGGGCACCTTTATTTATTTGTTTAATGATACCGCCGCTTTCACTTTTGGCCGGACGCATTTATTTCTTTTTCAACAGCGCCGCTTTCCCTTTTACATTTAAGGGACAGTGCAGAGCTTAAACACACTCTGCTTTATTACTCCTTAATTATTCTGGGTGATACATTAATAACATTCAAAGGGGGATGTCACCCTCGCCAGCATCCCATGCAAACAAACCGCAGCCTGGGGTTCTGCTTGCTGCTGCTCTGCGCCCAGCACATAGCTACCGGTAAGTGCAGGACATTATGACTTCCACGCAGCCCCAGCTGCCACCCTCACCACTGTGTGCATAGAGTGCACATCCTGGCAGTGCTTTGTGCTGCCTCATACAGCTCACCCCGTCAGCTTGCGTTGCGCCTCCAGCATTAACACGGGCAGCCTCCAAATCCAACACTATAAAATTGGCCATCTGGGCTTCTATATGTACGTGTATTTCATTGACAATGTTTCACTTTCAATTACATTCTACGTAGACTGCATATGCCTATGTCTTCCCTTCAAAGAATTTGGGGGCATATTATCAGGAACTGCGATAAAATTATCGCCGCGCTAAAACTGCGATAATGGGCTTGATAATATATTCTTGTGAATTCCCATAGCAGCCAAGGTTAAAACCAGAACCTGGGCTACTATGAACGGCAATCATTAGGCGCCTGTAAATGGTTCCGCTGTGAAAGCCACAGGCCCAATTTCCTTTCTAATTAGCAGCGCTTAACTTGATATCTAAAGAACAACCCTCCATTAAACTCCCCCAGTGATTAAGCCACAGGGATTCATATCCACCAAACTTTTTAGTTTAAGTTAGCTTTGCCTGCTACTCCAAGGCCATAACCTCTAACATTCAGGGTGAAACATTCCTGACACTTCCAGCAAGATCAATCCCTTTCAGGCAGTTGTCCCCCTGCGCAAACCCCTTGGTTATGTGTGCAGGAGTTCTTTTCAGGAACGAGCAAACCAGTGACTGGCTGCAGTGGAGAAGTGCTCTAAAATGATGACAGGACCAAGAATGCATAAACGAGGTATTAAACATCCTGAAGTGCCTTGACTTTATTACATTCCTTAAAAATTGAATAGTCTACACAGCAGCTGTCACACTATACACGTCAGTGTCTCCCTTGGGTGTCTCCCTTGGGAAGTAGCTTCTCAACTTAAACAGTGGTGGAATGTTTTTTTATCTGCTGTCCACTAATTTGCTTTCAGAGCAGAGCTATCCCTTTGGGTCAAAAAGGGATTCATGAGTGTTTTTTCGCTGTTTCTTCTCTACCCCCTCCCCCTTCCTATCTCTTTAGATGGGTTAAATAATCACTCCACTGCACACAAAAAAAACACAAAAAAAACATTATCATTTGCAACGCCAATAACTCTAGCTTTCATGAATGCGAGACCAATTGCATTGCAAATGCTTGTTTTCTTATTTAGCCATACAGAACATCATTGGGGATACTGCAAAACTCTTTGAAATGTTTGTAACTAATGTACTTTGCTTGCTGGCAGGGCTGATGCCCCACTCTTTCTTTTTAGGTCTCGCCTAGCGAAAGCAGTGCATGCGTAGCTCCGCCTTGGTGCGACTATTGTTGTGGGTTTTTGTAGCGTAGGGAGACAAACCATGTGCGCGCAAGGACAGGCAATGTGCACGCGCATGGTGTCTCCTCTTAGCTTTCAGCTCATGTGCGCGTGCACTGCGCGGCGTCTCTTTTGCTTGCTGGCTTGTTCTATGTCTCCAATGGAATTGTCTGGTCTCAAGATGACGGAGGCTCCACAGGGTTTACCGCCCAGGCACGAGGTGTCGTTGGTCCCTGGGTCGGACAGGCCACTGGCAGCCATGGCGCCCCCTCTTTGCCGCCTCGAGCATAAAACGTCCCTTTGCCCCGCTACTCCGGTAGGTGAATCGGCGCACAGTGGAACCAAGTTGTACTTGACCCCATGCCTTTATTAGCGCTTCAGTGTTTGCCTAAAACAAAATAGGGCCTGACAAGGCAGCCTGCTACCTTATGACAAGGCCCATTCAGTCTATTTGTTAGCTCTTGTTTGAATTTGCGGTCATAACTTTCAAAGATATTCTGAGTCTTTCAAATTGTTTTGAACAACAGTAATCTACACGATTCAGCAGTCTGTGTAGGGGGAAGCATATCTAGCAAGAAAACCTCTTTGGGTCACTCCAATTAATTTGGCTCCTTGCGTTCGCATTATTAATGTTTCAGAATCATTGAGCTAAGTCTGAAAGTTAGCAAAGCTTGCTCAGTGGTACCTCTGGAGAACACGTTGTATACCGTTCCACCGTCTCTTCTCTCAATCCAGTTATAGGTGGAATAAATAGTTACACTGTTTACTGCAATAGGAACTCCCACTAACATGGCTTTACATATAGATGCTCGCTGCATTTCAATAATGGGGTGCATTAAAATACCCTCTGACTTATCAAATAAACGAAATATGGTCCGACTTTTATGTAATGCCAGCCTCAAGATCATAATGCATGCTGGAGCTTTCAAAGTACCTTTTTGTGTTGCCACGTTTCTTTTTTAATTGATCTGCCTTTTTGTCTGAGTAGTAAAGAAATAGTTGCTACACTCGTTATTCAATAACAAGCCACGAGAAACATCTTATATTAAGGTATTATTATGACATACCGGAGTTGTACATTTATGGAGACTTTTTTTGTTCTTAATAATATCAGTCAAAGCAGAGCAGAACTAACTGTAAAATATTTTCAAAACAATACTTAATGTGAGAGCTAGGAGTGTGAAGAATGATGTTCACCATGCTCATACCTCAGTAGTGTGTGCTTCTTTTTTATTTAATTTATATAAATGTGTTTGTCCTGTTGGTGGCCAGGTACGCTGTTTAGTGGTGATGATGAGATGTCCTGTATATTAGCACAGTTTGCTGCTTGAATGTTACACATCCTACGCACATTTTCTGAGCTCCTATGTCCGTGCCAGTTTAGAAAGATGTGCTCTGGTTAAGACTCATGAAACCAGCCTTTGGTAGAAGCTGCTTCGTGGAAGAAGGCTCTTCTTCAGGTCCGAGAGGGTATTTCTACTAGACAATCAAAGACCTCCACCCGCCATTTGGTAACGCTTTTTTTACTTGCAGTAAACCTTGCTGCATTAGCAGTGATTAATTTTGAGTGAAATTCGTCCCATAGTGCTATTTATAGGGGCAACACTGGCTTTTGGAGATTAACTGGGGAGTCTGTACATATTAATGAACCTGGGAGATATACTAACATTTTGGTAATTTTGGGCCATATGTAGGTGGCCAAATACCGGTCGGTAACGGACGATTTTGGCCGTTACCGACCGGTATTTTGAGTTTCAGATGTAGGTGGCCAAAATATTACCGATTCTGTAAATTTACCAAATCGGTAAATTTACCGATTCTGTAAATTACTGAATCTGTAAATTTACAGAATCGGTAATATGGGATGTAGGTGGCACTGGAAACAGTGCCACAGGCCCTTAGGAATTCGTTATTTACCATGAAATACAATTGCATGGTAAATAACGAATTCCTGTGTACATGCACATCTGTGCATGTACACCTGTGCCATGTGGCACACATACATGCCCTAAGCGCATGTATGTGTGTCACATGGCACACAAGCCAGAATCAGGGGTGCAACAGGGTGTCAAAGTGACACCCTGTCCCCCTTGACAAATCGGTAATTTTACCGAATCGGTATTTAGCGATTCGGTAATTGCCATTGATTCCTATGGGCCTCAAGGCCCATAGGAATCAATGGCAATTACCGAATCGCTAAATACCAATTCGGTAATTACCGAATCTTACCGATTTGGTAATTGTTACCGAATAACTACCTACATGGCATTTACCGATTTGTAAATACCGAATCGGTAAAATTCTGTATTTACGATTCGGTAAATGCCTAATTTCCTTCATATGGCCCTTAGTTATGTATGTCTGAAAACGTCTTCATTATTTTCTGTTACACCCCCGCGGTTGTTACACATTGATTTAAAAATTCTTAAAAAATGCTTCCCAGCATTGCATCATTTTCCTCATTCTAGGGGCGACTAAGCGGCATTTAATGTGAAAAACAAATGTTAACTTCTTTCTTGGAGGAGGGGTGCTTGCCTGCAACTCTTTAAAGGTTGTTGCAGGTCAGCCGTGTGCAGTGATGTTTCTGCGAGGCCAGACTAAGACTGGGTGCATGTGAGGGACAAAACTGGGTCTATGCAGTTTAAGAAATGCACGCACGTCGTTTCTTAGTGTTTACACATAGTGATTAGGTTGTTAAAATAGAAACGCGCAATAAAGGTGAAAATATGTGAGCGGCTGTGTAATACAGTGATATTAAATTTCTTTCTTAATTCAAATACTTAAAACTAGTTTTTTTTATCTAAATAGTAAGATTTCACTTGCATATTTTGCTGAACTTAGATCACCCAGTGTCCTACAGCCCCTTCCCAAAAAGGGCTCCAATACAGACCATCTGTAACTGGTTAACTAGAATTGACGCCACGGTTTGTGTGGCTGTGCAAACAAGCGCTTAGAAAAGGTTTTATAGATCTTGCTGAATGCCCCCTTTGACATAATTTCACTGCATGTATATTTTCTTGTTGGTGACCATGCCGTTATGGTAAAGTGTAGATTCTCATAGCTGGAAACATTTGCAATTCTGAGTGAAATGTAACCATCTTACACTCTCATTCTTTGAAGCTGTCTGTCTGCAATTGATGAGCTTTGAGACTGCTCAACTTTAAAATTAGTAGGTTCCAACAGTATACAAAGATTTTGTGTTTGTAAAACTTGTGTTATAATAACAGAGAGCACCATGTATGGCTAAAGAGTACAGTTTGAGACTCTACACTCTTTATGCACAGAGCACAGCCTGCATGTACTGCACATGGTTTGGTGTCCTGTGTTACCTGTATACATTAACGTCCCCAATTATGGGAGTCCCTGATGTTTTGCAAGTTCACAAGTGCAATGGGGTGAAGTTGTAGGTGCACTGGTTACCATACCTGCTGAATTTCAGCAGTCTTGAAGGCAAACTTAACTTCCATTGCACTGCAGTTTTTCAAGGAACATACATCAAACGATGGCGTTAGTGCAGGCTTCTTCAACAAGTAGCTTGTGAGCCACTGGTAGCTCTCAACCTACCTGCAAGTATCTTTCATCTCTGCAGCCCAGCCTATTAAATTAGAAGCTTTTACTTTACTGAATTAATATATGCATAATATAATTGAGAGTGTGAGTTCAAGACTAAAATGTGTGGATTTTCAGAACTGGTAAATTGACATTTGGAGAAAAATGGCTCTATTTCCATATTATATGTAGAGCTGGTATTTGAGTGATACATCATGTGTCATTTGGCACATTAGCAATGCAATAGGCCCCTCATTTTAGAAACTTAGACCTATTGCAAATGACAATGCCTAATATTGTAGGTATTTAAACACATACATAATAGGCATTGCTATTTACAAAAACAATAGCTAAAAATCTTGCAATTGCGAGACCTATTGCATTGCAAATGCTTGTTATATCATAGGCCCTATTTTTAAACATGCATGCACGTGTACAACAGATATACAAAGTCAAATAACCTGTGTGTGAGCTGATGGTTCTTTTAAATCGAGTCAGCATACATTTTCAAACGTGACACAAGAAAACAGTTTCTAGCAAAATGGTGGTTTTTCAAGGGTGTGGCTTACAAATGGCTGGAGTCAAATTTCAGGGATGTGACTGACAAACAAAAATACTGACCATGAGGCACAACAAAAAATGTGTACACATGCCAGGGGGTTTCTTGGCTCCATTTTCGTGGCTGACAGAAGCAGACAAATGGTAATTAAGCTCAAAGAACATGTTGGTCTTCAACCTCTTGTGATGCTATCAGTGGTGGTTGGCAAACTGGGAGAGGTGAAATGCTTCATGCTAAAGGGGACAATGCTGAACAGAATTGCCCTGCTTTAATGATGGAAAGTCATATGAAACCATAAGAAAGTGCAGAATTTAACTTAAGACAGTGGCTGCCCATTTATCTCCTGATTTTCAACAACTACCGTGGGGTATGCCTCCATCTGCCTGCAGGCCAAATCATAAGTGTGCGATTTGTTCCCCTCCAGCCCTAGCTCCTTCCACATGCCCTGGAGTGTCAGGAAGGCTCTTGATTTCTCTATTAAGCCCTCTGTGCCCTGACATTACTAACTTCTGGTGGCTGAAATGCACAGACATGGAGACTAGGGAAGAAAGTTAGGAAAAGACTGAGGCTTGCAATACATTCAGAGTCTGGGAGGAGCCTGCAGTTCTGGCTCTGGTGTTGTATTCATAATATTGATCGTTTGTGTTGTTTGTTTTCAGGAACATTGAAAAACGAGATGGTGCTGAGGTCCCCATTTAATATAAATTTGTTGCATTCTCTAGGTAGTCCCCCGTCTGCTACAGAATTTTCAGATTCAAAGAAAAAGCAAATTTGTTTTTAGCTCTGGTAGACCAAACACATATTACTATTCCATCACATATTGTGCAGGGTCGCCCCAGGCACTTTGTAAAAGTTAGCTTGCCATTTTCAGCTGTTAATCCGGTGATTTGGCAGTGATGATGCTGCAGAGACATTGCAAGCATCCCCCGCCGGATGGAAGGGGGTGTAGCGTCTTTCCAGCCTGGGTATCCGCCAATGACTATGCCACACACAGAGCTTAATAATACACGTCTTTATTTGTGTGCATGTAATTGTAATCGCAACATTATAAAGCAAATTTTCATTACATTATGCCCTGACACCTATGTCACAGCTCTACTTAGTCCGTCAGGAGCCAAAGGGGTTCCGTCCTAAAACTCACAAGACACTACACCTACACTTCTGCATTTTTTTTTTTTTACAAATTACCATATACATATATATATATATATATATAATATATATATTTTTTTACAAATTACCATATACACACACATATATATATCCCAAACAACAGTTTTCCGTTTCTAGAGCCCAAGACTCTTCAGGGCGGCCTCATTAGGTATGGGCACGGAACATCCCACAAGAGCATTTGCCATGCAAAAACAAAATTATGAGGCCCAATACTGCAACTCAAGCTAATGCACAGTCCTGCAGCGCCATCTTCCCTTTTCCCTAACGTTTCGGCTGGGTAGTCTTGATCACAGGAGGAAGGAGACACTGACATGCGCTTTGGCGTGCTATTTCAAAGTTATTTTTAATACACATGACTCAGCTTGAAAACATCAACTCCCATAGTGCAATGTAGTCACAGGATATAAAAACCGGAAGTCCTTACTTCAGAGACTTGTTGGACATATATGCTCGATACTGCACTGATGTTCAAGTGGCTTTAAAATGTACAAGCAGTCAGGTGAAATATGCAGCAGTGTTTTTATTCTGCTTGCGACCAGCAGAAACCCTTTGTTGCAGCACGATATTTGCAGGAGTAATCCTGCTCGAATCCCTTCCACACGCATCCCATTTTCGCTGATTTAGCATAACCTCCGTAGGTAGGGAGCGTGAGTGAGTCAGGCTCCTCAATTAATATCCCAAACAACAGTTTTCCGTTTCTGGAGCCCAAGATATATATATATATATATATATATATATATATATATATATATATATATATATTCCACAAGTTGTTGCTTCTGGTAGACCAAGGGCTCACCTTCAGTATTCCACAACAAAGAGCCGACCCAAAGATTGCTGGTGCAAAGAAAAGTTTATTCCAATAAAGCCAGCGCTGCCGCCATGACGCGTTTCGCCTCCAGGGAGGCTTGATCACATGACAAACTACACAAGCTTGATGAAGCTATTTAAAGTGACAGTGCAATTAATGAAATCATAGGCATAGACAAAATACTAAACAATGGAAACGCTGCTGCTGTGCAAAAATAGTCGAAAAGTGCATACAATGAAGCAAGAATATAAATGACAGATTGCACACTCTAAAAAATCATGTAAACCGATTCCTTAGAAAGAAGAGCATGTTAATGGGGGAAAAATTCATATGAAAAAAAGGACAAACAAAATGATATATTTACATGACAATCAACATTATCTATGTACAACTATTGTTTGCTTTCATAGAAGAAAACCCTCTTTAAAAACATATATATATATATATATATATATATATATATATATATATATATATATATATGTACATATACATATATATACATATATACATACATATATACATATATATATATATATATATATATATATATATATATATATATCAGGGCCGGACTGGGAACTGAAAGCAGCCCTGGCAAATTTTGGTAAACCAGCCCCCGTCCGGCGCGCAGCGAGCGAGCGGAGCAAGCGAGCCCTACTGCCACCAGGGGGGTTTGGCGGGGTTCTCCCCCGAAGAAAATTTTGGAAAACGACAAACCAAAATGGTGAATTTTACAGCACATTTTTGATTACATATTCAAATTGTATCAACTTTCAAAGCACAGAAAATAGTAGATGACCTTAAAGAACATCAGGTTACCCACCCAGTCATATGTACCCATAGGCATTCTTTCAGAGCGCACCAAAAACAGACACAAGTAGTGAATCAGAGAGAACAAAGTGAGACCAGCTCCCACACGGTGTGTAGCGAGCAAGCGCAGTGAGCAACCACTACTAGGGGGAGTTTGGGGAGTTGAACTTCTCCCCCCCAAGAAAATTTGGGAACGAAGGGCTCTAGCCTACATTCTAGTGCTGGAAAGAGTAAGGTGCATACAAACATAAAGTTCATGAGGTCTTTATTAGGGGATTGCTCACAATGGGACTACTTTCTATGCACTATTGTTGACATGCTGTTACAAGTTGCACCCGAGTTGTAGAATAGGCTGTGGTTGGTTGCCTCTTGCCTGTGTGTCTGTGTGTGTGTAAGGGGGCGGTTTTTTCTGGAGTTGTGGGCAAAGAAATGTCCAAGGTGATTATAACAGGTGTGTATATCATGCGGGGGCATCATGTTTGGCCAAGGGAGATGGAAAGTAGGGATCAGGTCAGTGGCAATAGGTATACATGGAAGACCGTTACACATAATGTCAAGGCCACGAATAGCTACACAAAAAGGCACAAGGTGCAATATTACCAGAAAACAAAAGGAATCGTAATCCCATGAGAACATACCTCTAGCGGAAATAGATAAAGTGCGCAAAAAATGGGAACATTTAGTGTATGTTGGTGCTTTCTCTAGTTAAGCATATGGTGTGCTTACATGTGGCTGCCCTAGTTTCGCTGCAGATGAGAGAGGGTAAGGTAGACACAAAGAGAAAATATCTACTGGGATTCTAGGCGGTCAGGAAATAAGTCTCATTAAGTTGTACGTGCCGAATGTCGATGCTAGCCTTTTTGGGAATCAATTCTAGATTATACTGTTTTATATAGAAACAAAACTGGTGTAGGTGGGAAATACAAGTTTTGTTCTGGACAGACATGGGGCTGGAATATTCCACCAAGAGACAGCGCTAAGCCAGGGGTGGTGACTCCTTTGTAGCAGAATATGGATAAAATAAGTGTGATACACTACTGGAGGGTACAACAACCTGTTAATATTTGTGAATAGATGGCACTCCTAATTACCTGGAATACATCATTATTACAAAGGACTTCCTATTTAAATATGAAGAGTCTGCATATTAGGCCAAATACCTGCTGTCCCATTCCAGACCAGAGGTATGGTAAAATCGGGTACAAGGCAGAACTAAGATCCCAACATGGAGATTCACTGTTCGGGCCTTATTGAGAAGGTTGAAGGAGAATGCTAAATAATACAGCGCAAATAAATAGGAGCTATTCAAAGTGATGATCTGAGGAGAGTGCATGGCCAAAAAGTATAGTAACAAACAATAACTGGGACTGAAGAAATAGAAAGAAATTGCAGTTAAGAGAAGCAGCATCTACAATGCAACCGAAAAATGCTAGACTTGTTATATGTATGGGAAACACATGGGATACCCTTGATAAATTCACTATTGCTACATATAGACAAACCAGCACAGTGACCATATAAATAGACCATGAACATATGAAATACCACAGAAGACTTGCACATTTGCTCAAAGTTGCGTGAAAAACTTTGAAATCCACAATTGTCTCAACCTTATACAAACATATTTTGACTTGAACTTATGTAGGTTGTCTATTTACTTATATATTATTGCGGGACCTCCTCTGATGTGTATGTAAAACGTACCTTTTGCCCCAAAGATTTGTACTGAATTTTGACATCCTGTCCTGAATTTTAACCCTTTGTCCCGAATTTTTACACTCACCGTCCTGAATTTGCACCCATGCCAGTTGGTCACCCTAATCATGCTGGTTGCGAGGATCATCATGAAGAAGGTTGGCTTGGCGCGGTGAGTGCAGGGGATGGGACAGGTGTGAATACTGATGGCGATGGTTTGGCACAGATGTATTAAGGGGTTGTATTGTGCCGTGCGAGTGGGCGATATCTGAGGGTTACTGTTTGGTGTTTGTCCGTGTTTTGCCTACGTTCAGGGTCCCTTTGAACTGCGATGCTGCTGTGGGATGGATCCTCCAGAGCTGAGACCCGGAGCCGCAGTTGTAGCATTGTAGCTTGTTTCATACGGTTGGTTGCCCATCCTTGAATCTATCCCCTGCTGCCAGCCCACAGTCCTCCCTTTATGGGGTACAAATATCAAGCGGCAGCGCTCTGATTGCACATCATAAAAACGTCTTATTTATCCCTAGTTAAGTCTTTCACAGCAGCACTTTCATAATAATAACCGAATTGGGGTGATGTGACTTGTGGGCACCCTTGATCAGGACAGCACGGGACGTACTGAACAAAGGAGGCAGGCGCCACAGTGGCTCATTACCTGAGCCTTCCTTCCAGAGTACATGACACTGCAGGCTCATTGTTGTTGCTCCATGCCTCCAATATTCTAATCCTCCGCACCTCACAGAGTCTAAAGCCTCTTGCCGTGGTTTAAACTGCTAGCGCCGGTTTTCTCCACTTACTGCATTTCAGGGGCACCTCTGCAGGCACAGTGTCTTGGGCCACATCATGGTGAAGTTATAAGACGGGAAGACACACCAGAAGCAGACGTGGGAGAGCTCAAATGTCCAGCACAGAGGTATGTTTGTATGGCCCAAACCACGGTGGCATCCTTTTCATTTAACACACAAAAGGCTTGGCAGTTCTGAGCAGCTGCAGTGCCTGCATGCCCTATGTAAGGACTGCAGTCACGCAGTCTTTCTCTGATTAATGTATTTCAATTTCTGGAGCTTTGCAACAGTTTAAAGCTATTAGAGTTTCTTGTTGCTCAAATGAGTGGTATAACTTCTCATATTTATATGTTTCCCGTGTCTTCATTGCTTGGTTTTGCTTCCGAGAAATTGTCACTCATAGTAGTTGAAATAAGGGGTCAAACCCAAACAGAGAGATCTAGGCCTCAAATAAGATCTACTCTTCCCCCCTAAACTAAGAGCGATCTGAGATAATAACCTTTCATCCTTGAAGAGCTGTCTGACACTTGGGACTGGTTGGAAGCTTTAATACCTAACTCAATCGAGCTGACCGACCGGCAAGGATCTTGTGGGTACTGAAGGGGATGCCCCTGAAGCCAGCGAGAGGGCCACACTAGGCAGGCACTGGCATCGGGACACCTTCTCCTGAGCAAGCACAGGACAGCAGCCAATCAGCTCTGGATGACCACCCAGATACCTTGTCGGTCCTGTTGGGGATCGGAATCTCCCAAGCCCTCTCCCTGCCAGACCCGAGCACACCTCCATGAGCGACCCCCCCAGATGGCAGACAAGGTCATATAAGATAATGAATCATATTGGACATGAGCCCTCCGCTGGGATTCAACTCAAGCATTCTGGCCTCACTTACTCCTGAGCCTAGATATTTCTCGACATGGGACAGGGACTGCCCAGTCCTTCTGTCCACCTGACCAGGACTCTGACCACATGTAGATTCAAGACACTCCTCTTTTTGTCCTGCTCCTCAGGATGCACTGGTTACTTGGTTTGGGCGAAGGGCCACTGCCATGCTGTACACAGGATTGCTGTCCTTTGTTGAATGTAGTTGTGTGGTCCTCTGATCCACAGATGTTACAGATTGCATTAGTATTCTCTCCATTCCTTGGTGGGGTCCTCTCTTGCATCCATCTCTTCTCCCCTGACCACTGCCATGAATTCTCCTCCATGGGACCAGAGGGTAGGGGATATCACATGGGGCCTATGACTATACAAACGTATAATGTCTTATCTTGGAACATTTGTGGAATGCAAACCTGGACAGGCACTATCAAAACCACATATTACTCAAGGAAAAGGGAGTACACATACCACTTTGCAGGAGTTGCTTGCAAAACACCCAAGCTGAGGGGGTCCGGCTGCTGAAAAGGATAAAGGGCCATGTTTATGCTACTAACTTTTCTGCTTATGCCAGAGGCACACTCAACAGGGTGAAAGCTGGGACCCCCATCAAGGCCCCATCATACGGGGAGAACACGAAGGGCAGATTTGTCCTCCTTGAGACTCCATTGAATAGCATCCACTTCCTTATAGCATAGCATATATGCCCCAAACACAGTACAATTTAAATTCCTGCAATGGCTACCCCTTAGCTTAGCTGAGTGAGCACACATATCCCGTAGCTCCTGGGGCATGGCTGATGGCTGGACTGGCCAGACTAGCAAGATACTTAGAGGCAGGGTTTGCCCTCCTGGAGTGGTGGTGCATGTTACGGGATTCGACTGCAACTTAAGAGATGCTTTGGTTCAAGCGCGCATTAGCAGATCTGCACATGATGAGGGCTGAATGTCTGATTTTTGCCTGGGCATCTGGCTCGCTGTTTTAAGTTTTCAGTCCGGCCCTTAATGCCACTCAAAGTTTCTCTGAAATTACAGTCACTCGTACGTACCAATCTGAAACCTTGGCACTTGGCACTGCAGCTATGTTTGGGAGTATTATATATTTATTTATTTTATTTTTGAGTTTATACCGCGCTAGAATCAGACTCCCGGTGTGCGCATTTCCACAAGGTCGTTGTGTTCATAATCGTATGGTGGCAGTGCTTCCGTTTTTTCTGCTTACAGGCAGCTTGTGTGGGATTTGGGCTGCGATCCGAAATTGCATTTCGAATTGAAAGAAGCAGCGCGACTTGACTATGTAACATAGTCACGTCGTACTGCTTCTTTCAATTACAAATGCAATTAGCGGATCGCAGATAAAATCCCAATGTACCTGATATAACCTCTAGTCGCGGGCCGGCCCGGGGCGGAAAAACTGACTCATTTCAGGCCTGCTGATGATGACTGCTGTTGTTGGTGGCAATGGTGGCAGACACAGCACACAGGGGGGTCGGGCCGCAGACCGCGCGCCAGCCAGTAGAATAAAAAAATGATGGCCACTTACCCACTTCAACTACCGTGCGGTGCGCTAGTATGCTCCTCTCGTCGTCACTCACTCCTGTAGGCAGCCAGTCACGCGCATTTAATGCCCAATGCGCATGCGCCAGGAATTACACCCGCACGCTAGAGAGGCGCGCAGACGCGGCAGAGGAGGGGACAGGGCTTGCTTAATACTGCGTGCTGCGCACAGGCACCTCCTCCTCCGCCTCCCTGAAACGTCTGTTGTTAGCCTGGGGTCATAGGTTGCACATTCAACACTGCACGCACCGGTCAATCAGGCTTGCTAGCGCTTCGGGGGCGGCAGACCTGCTTCGGAAGTAACTTGGAAGTCTGAGAGACGAGTGAGAGTCTCAGTCTCTCAGACATGATGATGAGTGAGTGCACGACACCTGTACCTGTCCTGGACGTGACTTAATCGAGTTCTCCATGAACTAAGTGAGTGTCGCTGTTGTGGCTGGGGGCCGATTTTCAGTCCGACCGTCACAGGCTGTGACGGTCGGACTGAAAATCGGCCCCCAGGCAAAAAAACGGCCCCCTTTCCGAAAACCGGCCCCCACCCCCTCCAGCCGACCGGGGTATTGCCCGGTGCCCGGACTAACCAGTCCGGCCCTGAGATATATATATATGCGTGTGTGTGTGTGTGTGTGTGTGTACAATTACATCTCTTCAATCAACCTTCTTGGCATTTTGAATTATCCAACCCAATCTGGTTACTGGAAGCTGGAAGTTGTCCTCTTCAGTGTCAGAGATTTTCGAAGACAGTGAAGAGGGAACAGCAGTCACTGAGTTTTTAGGTTCAGTCTTTCCTTCGCCATATCGATCAGAAGACCAATCAATCAAATACCGAAAGTAAGAAAAGGCTCTGGTGACAGACTTTCCAGAATGTTTAGCAGTCACCATGTGTCCCATGGTGGACACTATGTGGAAAGGTTGAGCATTGTAGGAAGATCAGATTTTCTCCTTCGCATTTGTCAGGCGATCACCAAATCTCCTCTCTTGAACTGGATGTACATTGCATGTCACCTTTGTCCGCATAGGTTTTCATTTTCTGCTTGTTAACCAAGTCCTTCATATGAATTGTGTTCTTATGTCCTTCTCTCTGGCTGGTTCATTAAGCTAACTTGATTTTCATTGCTCTCCCAAACATCAAAGTCACAGGACTTTCGCCTGTGGCCGAGTGAGGTGTTAAACTATTAGCTCAGAAGAAAGAATTCAATGCAGTTTTTTAACTGAGCCTCATAAGAGTTGCATGCTGTACTGCTTTCTTTAGTGTACTGAAAAAATGCTCAATTAGGCCATTGGCCTGTGGCCATAAAGACGTACTCTTCTAATGCTTTATGTTCAGATGCTCCTAGAAATCCTTGAAATTCTCGACTGTTAAAGGGAGGGCCATTATTAAACTTCAAAATGGCTGGAACGCCCAATTCGGCAAAGATGCCATCAAACCTCTCAATGACTCACTCATAAATTGTAGATGAGACATCTTTGACTAATGCAAAACGTGAGTACTCGTACCTCAATTACCATTAGATGATGTCCATTATCCAAGTTTTTTTTATTTTTGGTATTCACCATCACTGGTGATAGGTTGAGTGTGTCAGCTCCATGACTGATGTGTAATTATGTCTTTTACATTTCAGCATGTCACTCTCATGGCTTGTGACAGTAATGATCTGGGCTGACGATCTAGCAGCTGATAAATTAGATTTTACAATTAAATTAATGTAGGCTTCAGCTGTCTTGGCGGGAGTGCCCTGACCTAGTATAGGCAGTCTAGAAAAGTAGTCAGCAGGGTTTTTATCCTTCACTTGATGAAGCACAATGGTATTATTGTACTCTAGTAATCGTAGTCCCCACCATTCAATGCGAGAACGCATCTTGGAATTTGGATTGCCAAAGATAGTCAGTAAAGCTTGATGATCATGTACAAGGGTAAAAGGCTTTCCACGCAGGAATACATGGAAATGTTCACAAGCCCTTACCTAAATTTTCTTTTTCAGGTTGTGAGTAAGCACATACTGTCTGGGACAAACGTCTATTGTTATGTGCCACAATATGCCTTCAAGTATTTGGCTATCTGCTGTGCAAGGATAGCGCCTAACTCAACTAAGCTAGCATAAACAACAACCTATGTATGAAGCTTTGGATTGAAGTAGGCCATTTTTGCAGCAGTTTCAATGGCTTGTTTGGTTTTCTTGAAACTTCTCTCACACTCTTGTGACCACTTTAATGAAACATTTTTCTTCGTTTACACTCTCATAAGGGAGTACTTATAGGAGCAAAGTCTTGTATGTATCTTGAAGCGTAACTGGCCATGCCAAGAAATGAACGGATCACTGAACCATCTTGAGGGGGGATCATCATTTGAAAGGGCTTGTACTTTTGCATGATCAGGTGTCATAGCCCATCTGAAAAATATTGTGAAAGTATTTTTACTTTGTCTTATGGAACTCACACTTGTCTGCATTCAAAGTCAAACCAGCATCAGCAAGTAAACTACATACTTGTGTAAAAGCTTTATCATGCTCCTGTGTAGCTCCAATAATCAATATGTCATTGCTATAATTGAATGCATTCACAGCAGGCGGTATGATACATCAAATGACTTCTTGGAAAAAGTCTGAAGCTGATAACACACCAAACCTGAGTCTCTTGTATTGAAACAGACCAACATGTGTAGTAAAGGTTGTAATGTCCCTGCAATCTTCTTTGACTTCTAACTGATGATTACCTTTGTTTAAATCAAGGCGAGAGAAGACCTTTGCTCCATTTAATTTCATTATCATGTCAACACTGTGTGCACCTGGATGTCGTTCTCATTCAATAGCCTTGTTTGCTTGTTGCATGTCTCCGTATATGTCTACAGCTCCTTCACTGTCCTTTTTGGGCACTACCACTAAGCAAGAAACCCATGGTGTCGGACCATTTGAATGCTCAATAATGTCATGCTAAAGTAGCAATTGAATGTTTCTTTTCAACAGCTTCTAGTAAATAAAAATAAAAAAATCCATGTCTCTGAGCGACAGGGCAGACATCTTTATTAAGATGTGACTTTACTTTCATAGTCTAGCCCAGATGGATCAGCAGCCTCTGCCCCCCCCCCCCCTCATTAGTAGAGCCAGGGGCCTCCTTTCTAAACATTCATTCCCTTCTACTTTGATTAAATGATCTTGAAATGCTGCCGGTGTTCAGCCCCCTGGCATCGCAACTAAATGCATCCCAATTGTAGGTGCAATAAGGGTATACGGAACACATCCAGGTTTACCGTTTTTTAATAGCCTGGTGCACAAACCCAATTTTGAAGTTGTCTTTTGAAACAGTGTGACACTTTCACACATATGGGAATCCAAATGCCATAAAGGGTGGTAAGTGGGCAGTGGCAGTGTCCCTACCACTTTTATTGAAGCGCTTCCAGCGTATCAGTGAGCAATACTTGTATGCTGATTTAGCGCGTACGCTATTTTAAAAATTTTAAACTTTCTTCCTCACCTGGCACTGTGGTGAGCCAGCGCGTGCAAGCCTTTTCGCACTGCGTGTTGTTTGGTCATTTGCATTCTGCTCGGCTGAGCTCCTGAAAGCAGATTAGCGGTGGCCGCTACCTAGCAACGGAGTGCTGGACTCGCCCCTCCCTCCCGCCTCGTTCTGATGCCGGTGACTAGCACCGTTCGAGCAGAGGGCGTGGAGGGTCCGAGCCAGACACTTCTGGCAGATACCTGCAGCGCTCTAGTTGTTGGGACGCTGGGGGGGATATAAGGCACTGGATTCTGGAGCCTCGTGTGGTAAGTGGGCAGTGGCAGTGTCCCTACCGCTTTTATTGAAGCGCTTCCAGCGTATCAGTGAGCAATACTTGTATGCTGATTTAGCGCGTACGCTATTTTAAAAAATTTAAACTTTCTTCCTCACCTGGCACTGTGGTGAGCCAGCGCGTGCAAGCCTTTTCGCACTGCGTGTGGTTTGGTCATTTGCATTCTGCTCGGCTGAGCTCCTGAAAGCAGATTAGCGGTGGCCGCTACCTAGCAACGGAGTGCTGGACTCGCCCCTCCCTCCCGCCTCGTTCTGACGCCGGTGACTAGCACCGTTCGAGCAGAGGGCGTGGAGGATCCGAGCCAGACACTTCCGGCAGATACCTGCAGCGCTCTAGTTGTTGGGACGCTGGGGGGGATATAAGGCACTGGATTCTGGAGCCTCGTGTGGTAAGTGGGCAGTGGCAGTGTCCCTACCGCTTTTATTGAAGCGCTTCCAGCGTATCAGTGAGCAATACTTGTATGCTGATTTAGCACGTACGCTATTTTAAAAATTTTAAACTTTCTTCCTCACCTGGCACTGTGGTGAGCCAGCGCGTGCAAGCCTTTTCGCACTGCGTGTTGTTTAGTCATTTGCATTCTGCTCGGCTGAGCTCCTGAAAGCAGATTAGCGGTGGCCGCTACCTAGCAACGGAGTGCTGGACTCGCCCCTCCCTCCCGCCTCGTTCTGACGCCGGTGACTAGCACCGTTCGAGCAGAGGGCGTGGAGGGTCCGAGCCAGACACTTCCGGCAGATACCTGCAGCGCTCTAGTTGTTGGGACGCTGGGGGGGATATAATGGCACTGGATTCTGGAGCCTCGTGTGGTAAGTGGGCAGTGGCAGTGTCCCTACCGCTTTTATTGAAGCGCTTCCAGCGTATCAGTGAGCAATACTTGTATGCTGATTTAGCGCGTACGCTATTTTAAAAATTTTAAACTTTCTTCCTCACCTGGCACTGTGGTGAGCCAGCGCGTGCAAGCCTTTTCGCACTGCGTGTTGTTTGGTCATTTGCATTCTGCTCGGCTGAGCTCCTGAAAGCAGATTAGCGGTGGCCGCTACCTAGCAACGGAGTGCTGGACTCGCCCCTCCCTCCCGCCTCGTTCTGAGGCCGGTGACTAGCACCGTTCGAGCAGAGGGCGTGGAGGGTCCGAGCCAGACACTTCCGGCAGATACCTGCAGCGCTCTAGTTGTTGGGACGCTGGGGGGGATATAAGGCACTGGATTCTGGAGCCTCGTGTGGTAAGTGGGCAGTGGCAGTGTCCCTACCGCTTTTATTGAAGCGCTTCCAGCGTATCAGTGAGCAATACTTGTATGCTGATTTAGCGCGTACGCTATTTTAAAAATTTTAAACTTTCTTCCTCACCTGGCACTGTGGTGAGCCAGCGTGTGCAAGCCTTTTCGCACTGCGTGTTGTTTGGTCATTTGCATTCTGCTCGGCTGAGCTCCTGAAAGCAGATTAGCGGTGGCCGCTACCTAGCAACGGAGTGCTGGACTCGCCCCTCCCTCCCGCCTCGTTCTGACGCCGGTGACTAGCACCGTTCGAGCAGAGGGCGTGGAGGGTCCGAGCCAGACACTTCCGGCAGATACCTGCAGCGCTCTAGTTGTTGGGACGCTGGGGGGGATATAAGGCGGATGTGTTGTAGGCAGCGCAGCGGACGAGCGCAGCGGGCGCGACGAAGGCGCGCCGGAGTTGCGCCTGAGTTAAGCCCGTTTGCGCCCGTCCGCGGCCGATTGTGGCTCAGGGCCAGACCCCCTGCCCCTC
Organism: Lissotriton helveticus; assembly: GCF_964261635.1. Lineage (NCBI taxonomy): Eukaryota > Metazoa > Chordata > Amphibia > Caudata > Salamandridae > Lissotriton > Lissotriton helveticus. The sequence continues at coordinate 331,201,547 of NC_136065.1, read as the reverse complement.
CTGCAGTCCATGTCAGCTGGAGTCGAGAGGATCTTCTTCTCCTCCGTAGTAACCCTTCTGGACCTTGCTTACACAGTATGGAGGCAGAAAACAACGTTGGCTGCAACTACTGCAACTTCGCTTACCATACAGGGGAGGCGGAACTCAGAGACCAACACTCCCTGGTCTGTGGCCTGCTGAACGTACGCTCCCTACGTAAACACAGTCTTGACATCCATGACCTCCTTAGCGGGAAGGAATTGGATCTGCTTTTCCTTACGGAAACTTGGCTTGAACAAGACTCCATGCCGGAGATCATTGAAGCCATCCCAGAGGGCTACTGCCTGCAGAGGCTAGATAGACCACTAGGGAGAGGGGGTGGCATAGCTATTGCTGCTAAACAGGACTATCAATGTCTGTTACAACGCACCATCATTGAGGACAGTGAAGCCGGGGCTTTCTCTGTCTCGATTAACGGCAACTTCACCCTGAGAGGCCTTCTGATCTACCGTCCACCTGGCTCCTCTACAGCCTTTATCGAGAAGCTAGTCGAAGGAGTCACAGAGGCCGCACTAAGTACTGATAAATATCTAGTCTTAGGCGACCTAAATCTACACTTAGATACTCCCGCTGACAAGGCGGCAGGTGAATTCTGTCAAACTATGGCAGATCTACAGTTTGATCAGAAAGTACAGCACCCCACCCACAAGATGGGCCACCTTCTCGACCCGGTTTTTGCAAACTGGAGCCAAGTGGAAGCTCAGACTCCGATCCCCATTCCATGGTCCGATCATCATCTTATCCCATTCACCATTAAGATGCAGGGAGCGAGTCCGACCGAACCTCCTGCTGATAAACACCCTAGGCGGAGATGGGCGGCTTTCTCCCAAGCCAAATTCAATCAAGCACTAACTGTGAAGGGTCATCCTGGGGGTGATGGGGTTGAAGAAATCAACTCTAACCTCTCCCAACGTATCACAGAGGCCTTGGACCTGGTGGCTCCGCTTGGTGTGGCAAAAATGGGGGGCCGAGTCCAGAGATCGGCTCCATGGTACAACGAGGACATGCGGGTGGCTAAAGCAGCGTGTAAACGTGCTGAAAGGCAATGGAGGATTGCCTACTCGTCCCATGCCAAAGCAGAATACACTGAATGTAGGCGCAATTATCATAAACTGATAAAAAAGGGCAAATCTCTATACTACTGCAACAAGATTGAAGAAGCTGAACAGTCCACCAAGGAACTCTTCTCAATCTACAAATCTATTGCAGTAGGGAAGCCCACGGTGGTGCCCAAGAAACTTTGCACCCCAGAGGGTTGTGACCGGATTGCAGAGTTCTTTGCAAGTAAGGTTACCAACATATACAATTCCTTCCCTCAGAAAGCAGACAATAGTCCTTTATACCAGGAGACCATTACAACCCAAGGGGAACAGCGATTAACCATCTTCGTCACCCCTCCTGCGGAGGAACTCCTCCGCATCTGTGGGTCGATAAAATCTGGTTCCCCGAGAGACCCGACCACCCCTGGTCGACTGAAGGGTAGCCTACAAGTACTTGAACCCTATATTCGCCACCTATTAGATACCTCCTTCAAGTCCCAGCGTGTTCCCAATGCCTGGAAGCAGGCAGTTGTACTACCCCTGCAAAAGAAAGCCAATGTCAGTTTCGAAAAACTCGACAATCTGCGCCCTATTTCCCTCCTGCCCTATATGGCCAAAGTGGCGGAAAAAATAGCCAACCTACAACTGATGAAGTTCGTGGAGGTGACCTCTATACTCCATGACTCTCAATTTGGCTTCCGCCCCCGTCACTCGACGGAATCAGCGCTTCTGGTGGCGGTTGAAGCACTACGCCAGGGCGCAGATGAGGCCAAACAATGGCCTTGATCTTACTTGATCTAAGTGCAGCATTCGACACTGTAGCACATTCCACCTTGCTGCAGTGTCTGAATGAAGGTGGGGTCACTGGAGAAGCGCTTGGCTGGATCGGGTCCTTCCTGTCCGACAGGCGTTTCCAGGTTCGCCTGGGTGATAGCTGCTCGAGGGAGATTGAGTTGGGCCAGGGCGTGCCTCAGGGCTCGTCCCTGAGCCCAACCTTATTCAATATCTATGTCTCCCCCCTAGCAGCTATCGTGGAGGGCCGCGGCCTTCGCCTGGTGTCCTACGCTGATGACACGCAGCTGGTCATCTCCCTATCGCGTGCTCCCGGCCTTGCAGCGGACATCTTCAGGAATTGCATGCAAGATCTAGCAATCTGGATGTCCGCAAACTGTTTAAAGTTGAACGGTAGCAAGACTGAGGTGCTCGTGGTGGGGGGAGGTCCGTCTGCGTGGTCATCAGCGTGGTGGCCACCCTGCCTGGGTGAGGTCCCCGTTCCCTGCCATGAGGCTAGGAACCTTGGCTTGTGGTTGGACAAGGACCTTGCCTTTGGCCCCCAGATTAGCCGCGTGACGGGGGGGTGTTTCGGTGTCCTGAGAACCTTAAGGAAAGTTTTAGATCTTCTCCCTATTTCTGCTCGAAGGACGCTGGTGCACGCCCTGGTCACGTCGCGGCTCGATTACGGGAATCTGCTATATCTGGGGGCCGCGAAAAAGGTCCTGGGTCGCCTGCAAGTGCTCCAGAATGCCGCGGCACGGCTTGTCCTCAGGCTCCCCAGGAGGTCACCCTCCAAACCAGCTTTACAAGCCCTCCACTGGCTCCCCGTGGAGAAGAGGATAGAGTTCAAAGCTCTCTCCACATGCCACCGCATTTTAAGCGGTAAAGCCCCCGTTCCGCTTCAGAGTCTGGTGACCCATTATGAACCTACACGTAGTCTACGGTCTTCTCAAACGGGACTGCTAAAGATCCCCAGAGTTAGGAAAGCACGTATGGGGGGTAGATCTTTCAGACACCTTGCCCCTGGTTGCTGGAATGCTCTACCGTTAGAACTGCGACTTGAACCTTCTGAAGTTCTTTTTAGGAAAAAGCTTAAAACCCATCTCTTCAGCAAGTAGTCTTCCTTGGGAGAGGGGGGGACAGTCACCTCACTTACTACAGCGCGGGGACACGCCAGTGGCGTAACCAGGCGCTTTACAAATGCCCAATAATAATAATAATAATAAACTCTGGGCATGCCAATGTTCACTTGGAAGTTGGTTCAGAACAAACTGTCTGAGATTCATTTAATTGAGGGAATATTTGCCCCAATCCTTTGTCTCAGTTTTAGATAGTTTTCATTCTGATGATGACCTCACTCTAAATTCTAATGTTAAGATGTTGTCGAAACGTTGACAAATAGCATGTGTGGACTGGGTTTTTAAGAATTTTTGATGGTGGATGGTATATATGCTGTACATAGCACAAAGGCACTTTTTATTCACTATATAGCACCTTGTATAAGTACTTCATTATACTGTGTACATTGAACAATATATTCCTAAATGAAGTATGTGTAAATAAATGCACTAAATGCATAACTGGAACTTACTCATTGGAGTAGTTTTTTCCTCTTTCCCTAATATAACACTGTTGCTGTGAAAGTCAAGGGCTACACTACCTCCACTGGGACCACTTCACTGTAAGTTTATGTATGGCCTGACCAACAGGCTCGAGACCATCAACGTGTAGATTCTTTGCAATGTTTCTGTTGTCTGTGCCTGCTTTACCGCAGCTGGAGTTGCGCTTTGACTCTACAAGCAGGAAGCGCCAATTCTGTTCTTTGACAGTGACGCACATAGCACGCACAAGCAGTTTGCTTGGACCAATGGCAAACCCTCTGGGAGAGCACTGTTGTTCTTCGGGTTACTTATCGCCTATCTTGCGCAGATGTAGCATCTTCCCCAGCGTGGGTACATGCCAATGACTACGCCATACCTGGAGCTTAATAATAAACATCACTATTCTTGTGTGTGTAACTGCAAACTCAAAATTCTAAAACAAGACTTTAATGCATTCCATTCTGACACCTTTACCACATCTCTAGGGCATCCGTTAGAAGCCAAAAATGTTCTGTCCTAAAACTTGCAAGTACTACAGGGGGCAGGGAGAGTTCTTGCCTGTGGTTGCCAGTAGACACAGATCTTAAATATTTGTTTTTTTTCAAACAGTGGAAAGAATTAAATCCTTTGTCTTGAATGCTTTGTTTCACTTGCTCTTCACACAGATACAAATTGAAATCACAGGCAGGGTGTTCAAAGCACCAGTTATTTCAAGACAGCACTGTGGTTTAAAAAGGTCCACAACCACGCTGCATTTCTTTTGAAGGCCATGTCCCTTTAACTCTAACGTTTCTTCTTGTTAAGCATCTACGCAATGAATATGAAATGCATTATGCCGATTTACAAAGGCAGCTATGGCATCAAAACCGCATTTCCTGGGTCACACAAATTTATATTAACACAAAGTGCCCTCTTCCATGAGCAGCTGCCCACAGCTGGTAAATCAACCACATAATTGCAATAGTAGAGACACTAGATCAGGGTTCTCCAAACAGTAGCTCACCAGTTACCAGTTACATGTAAGTAGCTCTCCTTTGTGCAGCCCAGCATACTAAATTAGAATCTTTTGTTTCATTGAATGAATATATGTATTCAGAAATTGAAAATGGTTTATTCAATACAAAAATGTTGGAAAAATGGTTGACTTTCCTAAATATATTTAAAGCTGGTATTTGAATGACATGAAATGAATGAATAATCATCTGGTGTTCATCAGACCTAATATTCTTTTTATGAACTTGATGCCAGGAGCATTGTAACTATTGCTGTTTCGTATTACCCTTAAAGAGGCATGCCACATTGATAAAGCACGTTTTACATTACTGATGCAACCACACCTGATGTACTGACGTGAACACTCCTGGCAATCTTGCATATGGTGGCCACTAATGTAATCCTGGCTGAAGTGGACACTATTACAACTCTCATAATGTAAGTAGCTCAGGTAGATTTAATTGAACATAAGTAGCTCTCATTACAGAAAAGGTTGGCAACCCCTGCACTAGACAAATATCAATTCATTTGAACCCAAAAGTTTGTCATATATTCAATTGGGAATGTTTTTTCAGGTTGAAGTTTTTATGTTGTTTTGAAACACAAAGAACTTGATTCAAAGGTAAACTTACACTTTTGTGTAAGTTTACTACTTTTAGGCATTCAAATACTACATGCTGAGTTTTACGACTCTAAAGTTATGTGTATGCAGTTCTCCGCACCAGGAGACTCCGCATTCGGGGTGTAGAACGCTGCACACATGAGTATAGGAAATTCTGAGTAGTGAAACTCTGCACATAGTTTGTAAATACCTAAAAGTAGAAAATGTATACAAAATTGTAAGTTTGCTTTTGTGAATCAGGTCAAAGTTCTCAGTCGTTTGTTCCATTTTTTAATGTTTGTTGCACATTAAAAAGGAACAGTCAACATGTTGTGTTCCGCCTTCAGGCTTGTAGATCAAATAGTCACATTGCAACTTTGTGAGCATATATGTTTCTGCTTCCGGGTTTATGCCCACGGTTCTGCGAGTGTGTGATATTTAAACCCATTGCAAAATGGGCAGGACTAACAAGCAGCATTATTGTTTACCTCAGACACTAAAGGTATACAAGTATTCTTTTCTGTTCCTGTTTTGAATTTGAAGCTAAATTCACACTAATTAATTTTTACATTCTAACCTTTTGATTTACTGTGGTCTTAATGCATAGCCTACGTTTGACTAAATAACATTTTGCTCTCTTTCAATTATGAATAACTCTTGTTCACAGTGGGCAAATGCTAACATATCATTCAATAAACAGGTATTTAGAATTATCTGCCCTACCATGTTGTTGACTTTATTGGTGTTATTTGCTCTATTTCACTTTGCTTTATTATATTCTGATATAATTAGTCCATGACATATAAACTTCTAGAATTAGCTGCTCTATCATGTTGGCTTTGTAGGTGTTAATCGCTCTATCTCATTTCCTTGCTTCATTTTATCAAATGGCTAGTCCAACCATTTCAAGATGCACTTGCAGATCTGTAACTTCCAACTAAAATGGTAGGTTTAAAGTCCGACCGGCATATTATGATGAAGGAGTTTAAATTGGCGTGGTAATCCGATGCGGCTCCGATGGGGTAAAGGAGGCTGTCGGCATTCGGAAAGCGATCATAATCCCTTAAGGACGCCGTTTCCGCTGTCAGGATTATGATGTTGGTTTCCGACAGCCAATCCATGTTGGCCTTTCTGACATTGAATTGGCTGTTGGAAATTGACCTAGCAGGGCCCCCTTCCCCATGGCCCTCCACATGTGGGCCTTAATATCCCTGCACTGTATAGCAGGCACCATGAGGTGCCTTCTCACAGTGCAGGGATGTTTACAAACTTCCATTTTTCAGTGGGCGCTTGTATTTTGGCCCTCAGCACAGGCTCCTACTGAAAAATGGAAGTTTGCGACTGCACCGGGCGGTTCCTTCCCCGAAACGGTGTTGGTTGGAGGTAACTCAGAACGACATCGTAATTAGGCCCAAAATATCTACACAAACGACCCGATTCACAAACTGGACTTTGAACTACTTAAAGCAGTGCTATATTACTACCACTTACTTATAACAAAATGCAATTCACAAAACTAAAATAATCGATGTTTGTGGACCATTTCCAGCAGCTCATTTTACATAGTATGAGCCATATAAATTTCAATACTTTTCCAACGCAAAATGGGTGAAGGGAGAACAAAGACGCATGTTTTACTACAACACTTGCGATTTCGATTCAGGCTGAAACTAAAGTTTGTGCTTCTTTTTCCAGAGTCCTTAGATATGAACACGTTTCACTGTTACTGCTGCTTTATTAACTTTAATACATAACAGTTATGTGCAATTATAGGGTCACACCCCATTTATTTTTCTCTGTTAGGCGGATGATACAAACTTTAAATTAAATTAACTTGCTTTCGTCTGAGTAGAAGCCTACTGCTATGACCCACGGTACCACAGAAGGCGCATTAATGATTGTGATCCACGTCCTGTGACCAGTTAACTGTTGCGCTACCCATGACCAATAATACAAAAAATAAAATGCCCAGGAATGCACAGAATAACTGGTGGTGGAAGGAAGTGTTCCAGATATTTTGGTGCTTCTCACGGCTAGTGTCATTTGGCGTGGCAAAATCTCATTTCCGCCACAGTACTCAGTTTATCAACCTCAGAAGAATGAAATGCCTTGTCAACTCCTCTTAGATTGGAACATGAATGCTGCAGGCTATATACAGGTCCTGCAGCAGGCCTGCAGGTCATAGGGGTTCATTCTCGCTTCTTATATATTTATCTGATGTTTATGTCTCAGGGAAAAGACAGAACTGTCCTGCTCTCGTTGGATAAAATTAGATTGAGAATGATTTCGAAAAATGTTTGACTGGCACAATGCAGGTTAGGGAGAAGAGAGCATGCTAGGGAGAGAAAGAAAACAGCAGCAAACAAAAAAAACAGACATACAATAGTGCTGTACCACAATTTCACAAGTACCTAAAAAAAATGTGTTGTTTATAAAGATGTTTCCGCACAACATTACGAAAAATGTTGGCCTAGTTCATACTGCTAAATAAAACAGATTTTAGAGGAATTAAAGGAACAAAATGCATTTTACATTTGGGTTTACCTACTTGTTTTGAATTGTAGAGTTTATATAGCGGGAAACATCATTTACCCTGCATGCGAAACAACACATGCCATTACAACTTGGTAATTACAACTACCACGTTGTTACATCGCATGCCATTACAACGCAAGCCATTACAATGACTTGTTGTAGGTTGCAGAAGGTGTTGGATTTTAAATCCAACACCTTCCCTACTGTTGCACAAAGTGGAGTTGGAATAGTAAATTATGCTATTCCAACATCCAGCACCCCCTACAGCAAGTTGTTATAATGAATTATGTTGTAATGGTATGTGATGTAACAAAGTGGTCGTTGTAATGACCACGTTGTAATGGCATGCATTCTAAACGCATGCGGTGTAACATGGCCTATTCTTATATAGCACTTCATACCCCAGTGGAGGCTGTGAAGCACTGCAATTCAAAACAGGATTCTTTGGGAACTTTTTTATGGTTGGTTTTGGGTGGGTTCTAGTGTAGACTATATGAGTGAAGTCTGGTCTGGCGAGTGAGAGTTAGAGATGTACTCTAGTGATGCTATGACAAACTGATAGCTGCACATGAGTGTGAGGCATTGCAGAGAGGTGTAAGAATGAATAGGGTACAGCATGCGGATGCCAGAAGTCTTCTTCGCAGTGATCAGTGTCATATACCAAAGAGGAAACTGTAGATATCTGGTTGCACCAGACTAGGACAAAGTCACAAGTGCAGGCTGACCGCTATGGAGCGCGTCAAGGATGCAGTCGATAAGATTTGCGAGGGCCTGCCTTGAGGATTGTGTCGCACAGTGGTGGTTCCAAAGGTGATGTGTGCTGTGGCAGTGATGCAGGTCTTTCAACGGGTCCTGCCCCCATGTGTCTTTTCTGCTCGGGGTTGAGCTGCACATCAGAGGATATGCTCTGGTTCTGCTGGATCCACAGAGAGCACCTTAATTCCACTTCCAAGGGTCCAAAACTGGGGTGGCACCAACACCAGGATATCTGGATAGACTTACAGATGGCAGAGTTCAGGTACAGATGCAAGGTTGTTGAAAGCCTGTTATGTCCCTGAGGCTTAAGATCAGAAGGCCAGCCAACTAGCCCTTGGAGTCACATTGAGTTCCGGGTTCAAGAGATTTAGGACCAGTCCTTCTCACCCAGGCAAGAGGATAGCAGGCAGTAGGTCAGCACAGCAGGGAAGTATTTTCTTCAGAGCAGCAGTCCAGCAGAGTGGCAGTCCTTTCAGCAGCACAGCAGTTCTTCTTTCTGGCAGAATATTGACAGGACCCGAGGCGTAATGAAGTGGTGGTGTCTGGGGTCCTTCTTTTATACCAAGTTGTGCCTTTGATGTTAGGAAATGCTTCTAAAGGCATGCCTTTGAAGTATACAGATGCCATGCCTTCCCAATCCTGGCTCCAGAGTGACGGCATGGGGTATGCAACCCCTTTGTGGGGAGACAAGACATAGCCTATTCAGGTGTAAGTGAGGCTGGGCCCAGCTCCTCTCTCCCGTCCTGCCAGTGATGGCCCATCAAGTCGCATCTAAGCTCTCATTTGGTGTGGCTGTCTAAGAGGTAGACAAAAAAGCCCAACTTCCAACTACAAACAGTCATGTGACCAGAGACAGGCTGCTGGTACCAAATGGCTTAGGCAAGAAAATGCCAACGTTTTAAAATGCCATTTTCAGAATTGTAATTTAAAATCTTTACCATAAGTTATGATTTTAAATTAGGATTCCAGAAATGTATTTATTTATTTATTTATTTTTACAATTTATAAAGCACAACAAATGCCCGTGGGCGTCTTGGCGCTGTGATTTCAGTTTAAGTCTCAGCAGGGGAAGATGGAACAGCTGTCGGGAGTGATAGGGGCAGACAGATTACTAGTCAAACAGCCATGTCTTCAGCAATTTCCTGAATTGGAACAAAGAATGACTTGATCTAATCAGTAATGGAAGCGAGCTCCAAAGTCTTGCTGCAGTAACTGTAAAACGTCTGTCTCCCCATGTGACAGTCCTACTACGCGGTACCACAAGTTGAAGCTGTGTCAAAGATCTTAGCTGTCTGGTTGGATGGTAGGCAAAGAACTGCTCTCTGAGAATCTCTGGCCCTTGTTTATGGAATGCTTTAAAAGTTAGGCAGAGAGTTTTAAATTGTATCAGATTTCTGATTGTCAACCAATGGTAATTCCTGATTGTTTGGCTGATCGGGTTAAATTTGGAACCAGAGAGCAGTCTTGCCGCAGCGTTCTGAATTGTTTGTAGTTTGGCAACCACCCGGGCTTGAGCATTGGCAAATAGGCCATTACAATAGTCCAGTGAGGAGAGCACCAATGAGCTCACCACAGATTTTTTTACACTCTCTGGGAGAAACGGGACTATTTTCCTTATAAGCCTAAGTTTGTGGAATGCAGAGGATACAGTTTGATTTGCATGGGTGACAAAATTGAGCTTTTCGTCAAAAATGACTCCCAAGTTCCTGACCTTTCGGACGGGACTTCGTAGAGTTCCCAGTGACGGAGGCCACCATACTGACGACCATAATACTATATATATATATATATATTATACTATAATACATAAGACTTTTCTTTTTAATTAATTAGACCCTGTTTTTTCTTTTTTTCTTGAAGGCACGCTTTTTAGTCTTAGCGCCTGGACGCCTCAGGAAGCTGTAGCGCTTAATAAAACCCTTTTTCATTTCATTTCATTTAATTTCATAATGGGGAAATTTTTCCAAAGATGACCACCTCCGTCTTCTCAGTATTAAGCCTGAGGCAGTTATTGCTCATCCAGTCTTTGATCGCTAACATGCCTTCTTGAAAGCGAGCAGCTACCTCTGTTCCATCATTATTTACGGCCAGCACCAGTTGGGTGTCGTCAGCGTAGGAGGTAAGGCTCATCCGGTAGGTTTTAATTACTCTTGCTAAGTCCGACACATAGATGTTAAAAAGTGTCGGACTTAGGGATGAGCCTTGGGGGACCCCACAGGGTAACGCCAAATCGGCCGATTTAAAGGGCCCTAGCGTTACCGCCTGTGTCCTATCAGATAGAAAGGAAGCAAGCAGGTCCTTCGCTTTGGAATGGATGCCCAGATTTCCGACACGGTCAATCAAAGTAGAGTGATTGACCGTGTCGAAAGCCACAGATAAGTCCAGCAGTATTAACACTGCTGTCCCCCCTGGTCCCTGATGGTTCTAATATCATCAGCGGCTTTAATAAGGGCAGTCTCTGTACCATGTAATTTGCGAAACCCAAACTGTGAGTCATCCAGCAAGTTGTTTTGTTCGATGTATTCGGAAAGTTGACGATTCATTGCCCTCTCCACCACCTTCGCTAGGAACGGCAAGCTAGCTATTGATCGGTAGTTCTTCAACAGGTCTTTGTCCAGACATGGTTTTTTGAGAAGTGGTTTCAAAAGGGTGTTCTTCAACATGTCCGCATAGATTCCTGATTTAAACATCACATTAAAGATTTGTGTAATGACTTCACTTATGAAGTCCATTACCGGAGGAAAAACTTTAGGCGGACAGGGGTCGAGCTGCGACCTTGTTTTTATGAGTTTCATAATGTCCGTTATCTGTTCTTCCTTCATTTCTGTAAATTGGATTAGTGAACAGTCAGGGGGCGTGAAATTGGTTGTGGAGGTAGAAGACTTGTTCTTAGCAGAGAAATCTGAATAGATGTCTTGTACTTTATCAAAAAAGAAATTGGCTAACGAGTCACAGAGGGCCTGAGAGGGCATAGGAGCTAAGTCAGAAGATTTTCCGGCCAGTTGTTTCACCACCTCATACAGTTGTTTACTGGAGTTCTTAGCGTTGTTAATTTGTTCACTAAAGAACTTCTTTTTCGCCTCGATGATCATTTTTTTGTAACTAACTAATGTCTCCCCAAATCGCAATTTACTATCCAAGTCGTAGGATCTACGCCAGTATCGTTCGTGTTTCCTGCAAACTTGCTTTTGTGTTCTTAGCTCTTCCATGAACCAGGGTGCTGATTGTCGTGTCCTGTTTCTCGATATGGTGTTGGATGGCACCAGTAGGTCCATCGCACTGCCTATCCAAACGGAAAATTGTTTCGCGGCTGTGTTTGCGTCAGCAGAAATAATTGGGTGAGTTCTGGCCTGTAGCGTTCTTAATGCCACAATATCTATGTCCTTCCAAACTTTGAAAGGCTCTTGACTTAAAGGAATCTGTTCAAGAATGGGAACATCTGTAATCAAGATGGTACTAAAGATAGCAGCATGATCAGACCATGTAAGAGGCAGGGTGTTTTGTATAGTTAGTTCTTTTATATTCGAGAAGATGCCATCCAAGGTGTGTCCGGCTTCGTGTGTGGGTACTTTTATTAATTGAACGAGCCCTAAAGTTTCTAAGTCGGCCATTAAGGCTTGAGTTTCAGTGTCATCCGTTTTTTCTAAATGAAAATTCAGATCACCCAGGACCATGAAGGAGTCTTCTATTGCCAGCGATTCAAGCAGTGAATTGAGATTAGATAGAAATTCAGAACGAGGGTCAGGTGGTCTATATATAAGTGGTCCTTTTAGATTATAAGAGGTGGTCAGCATGATGGCAAATTGGAGAGCTTCGCAGGCGGTAGAGGGTATAGGAAAAATTCTTACAGAGAAGCTATTTCGAGTGATTATTGCCAAACCGCCTCCTTTCTTTCCCTGTCTGTCCAGTCGGTATATCTTGTAACCCTGCGGAACTGCGACCACTAAATCTGGATCTGATGTATCGTCCATCCAGGTCTCTGTGATGAATAGTATATCTATGTTCCAATCTTGGATTAGATCTGCTATATCCTGCCTATGCCTGCCCAGAGAGCGGGCATTAATAAGTGTAGATATAATTTTCTTGGTTTTGTTGTTCGTGCCTTGTGAGACATTAACTTTGTTATTAAAAAGGGGAAGGACAGATTTACAGCTAGGACAACTAAGAATTCTGGTGCGCAGTAAGGTCTCCTGCTCATACTGATGGCAGGTGCCACAGTGGGCAGACCTCAGCTGGATAAGTTCCAGGTGAGAGTAAGTCATCTTGGTAGTCACATTGCCTGGAGCAGGGGTCGTGGCCCTGAGCCCGGTCCTGGCGCGTCGGGCGCAGACGGGCTTGCCTTTGGCGCGCCCGCCCGCTGCGCGGGCGAGATGACAACATCCTTATATCCGGTATAGAGGAGGGTGGGAGGCGGCCAGCAGCTGGACCGCTACCCTTTCCTCCCCCTAATATGGCGTCTGAATTAACTCTCTCCCGCAGCGTCAGCATGTAATCTGCAGCGCTGGGAGCGGCGTAATGCAAGGTGAGGCTTACAATTCTTTTAAAATGTCACATAAAACAAATTAAATGCGGCCAAACAATTGATAAATGCGGTCTTTTAAAATACTCGCGAACTGAGCCCCCGGCTTTCCCCCTCAGGGGTGAGACAAACTAGAGTCAGCGCGTTCGCACTACGATATTCTTTAAATACCCTCGGAGGGTGGGAGGCGGCCAGCAGCTGGACCGCTACCCTTTCCTCCCCCTAATATGGCGTCTGAATTAACTCTCTCCCGCAGCGTCAGCATGTAATCTGCAGTGCTGGGAGCGGCGTAATCCAAGGTGAGGCTTACAATTCTTTTAAAAAGTCACATAAAACAAATTAAATGCGGCCAAACAATTGATAAATGCGGTCTTTTAAAATACTCGCGAACTGAGCCCCCGGATTTCCGCCTCAGGGGTGAGACAAACTAGAGCCTCACCAAACACCAAACGTGAGCCAGTCATCTCTTCTCATTTGGAAATATTACTTATAAACTGTACTGAAGCAACTCCAATGTTATCCTATGGGTGAGATAGGCCTCGCAGTAGTGAAGAATACATTTAAGAGTCTTTTCACTCCCAGGACATGTCAAACTTAAAAGTACATGTTTAACGTTTTAGATACACTGCACCCTGCCCTTGAGGCTGTCTAGGGCCTACATTAGGCAGGACCTACATTTATTAAAAAGGAAGGTTTGGACCTGGCAAAAGGTTTATTTTGCCAGGTTGAATTGGCAATTTAAACTGCACAACCAGGTTCTGCAATGGCAGGCCTGAGACATACTTAAATGTCTACTTAAATGGATGTTACAATCATTGCTGCAGGTCCCCTAGTAGCATTTAATTTACAGGTCCTGGGCACATGTAGTGCCACTTTACAAGGGACTTACAAGCAAATTAAATATGCCAGTTGGGTATTAGCTATTGTTGCAATGTTTTAGAGAAAGAGCACAAGCCAGTCAAGAATTCTTTATTTCGATTAATAAAAATCATAAAAGAAAACAGTACAAGAAAGACAATCCTCTGCACAATACAATATAAAATGGTAGTACACATTCGATTCTTAAAATTCATATGTATACACAAAATTGCATTATTTAAAATACATCATATATGATATCAAAATTTAAAAGTTTAAAAAGGAACCCTTGTTCAATGGCTTTCCGGACAATATAAGAGCATCATACAGTATAACAATTTGTAACCATGGACCTCTGTAGACCCTCCGGGGTGAATGCAGTTAAGAGGGTCTTTTTTATTTATCCGGGCTGCGGCCACCAGGAAGCTAGCTACACTATATGTGACCCGGACAGAGCTGAGCATTTGTAGGTGCATAAGGGCGGGCCTTACTTGTACAAATCCAATTTCCCGCAGGATTGGTTTTAAAAATTTGTTACGGACCTCCAAGTAGCGCTCACAGAACATTACCAAATGGAGTGTGTCCTGAACAGAGAAACTGTCACAGCAGCAGGGTGGGGCATCTTCTGGTTTCCCCCACTTAGGGAATATACCCAGCGTGAGGTGGATGAGGTTAAACCGGAATCTCACCATCAGAAAGCGATGGAAAGGTTTGGTAACATACAACAAATAAGGTTCAGTGGATGGAGAAATTAATAAACCATAAATCCTTCTGACAAGTGGTTTTCTAAGTTCCTCCTCCTCCCTCTCGGCCACCAACAACCTGAGAAAGCTATGTTTAATCCACCCTATGTCCTCCCTCTTGATGCCCTGTGGCGAAGAATACAAATCTGGTCGGCCCAACCTGTCGCATGCCGCTCTAACATACGAAACCCATGGGACCCTCTCCGCCTTCTCCAGGGCAACACAATCCTTCAGAATCAGGTGGTTAAGACTAATCTCCTCATTCAGCCAAGTTTTTGCACAACAAATCAATGGTGCCATCTTTAATTGGTCCGAGATATAGCCCTGGCCCAGTTCAGAGTGTATTGAAAATGTGGGGGACGATTGCGGGAGTGATAGGAGGGATCTAAAAAACCTAATTTCTGCAATTTGTATGTTGGTCGTAGCTGCATAAGCCCAAATTGACGCTCCATAGGACGCAATCGCAAGACACTTTGATTTATAAATCTTAAGTATGGCATCCATGGGTCTTGCTCCCAGTCTCTTAGAGAAGTTCAAAAGAGCTGTGGTGGATCTCACTACTACATTGCTCCTTAGCTTCATCTGCTGCCCCAATTACCCTTCTCGGCAGAAAGAACTCCCAGATAGGGGAAAGAGGGCACCCTCGTCAGGACCGTCCCATTACACCTGAAGCTTTTCACCTTCATGTTCTTACTCCACGCTCCGGCCACCATTACATGGGATTTAGTGGTGTTAACTTTTAGATCCAGGGCCTCCATGAAGCTGCCAAAATGGTCCAGCAGCCTGTGTAGGCCCAGGCCTGTGCGTGCCAGAAGAACGGCATAATCCGCTAAATTTCCCGGTGCACCGGCCTTCCCTCGTAACCCTGACAGAGACTGAGAGGTCCTGGTGAAGGTAGCCTAGAAAGTTACCCAATGCTTCATCCAGGCCTAACTCACGTAAAATCCTCCATAATTTCGAGCGATTGACTAGGTGAAATGCTGCAGAAAGGTCCATAAAACCCAGATATAAATAACCATCCTTTGCAACTGTATATTTGCTTATAAGGAGGTGTACATTTAGGCATTGATCCATGGTACCCCTTCCCTGCCAGCCAATCCCCCACTCTCTTGAGTATGACTCTGCCCATGATCTTAACGGCAGAGTCGAGCAGTGAGATTGGCCTATAACAGGCCGGGTCCCCTCTGCACCCTTTCTTGAAAATAGGGACTATAACGGAAGAGCTCCAGGATGGTGGGAAACCAGCTGTGGGCACCGCGTTAAACACATTGGTCAGGATTTTGGACCAAAATTGTGGATACAAGATATACAAATCTGCGGGGACACCATCCGGACCCGTTGCCTTGTGTCTAGTAGTCTCTCTGATCGCCCTTTCTACCTCAGCCAAGTGAAACCTAACTGGCGTGTTATTCCCAAAAGGAGCTTCGCCGCCCAATAAAGGGCCCCCCTGATCAATTTCATAGATACCTTTAAAATGTAAAAGCCAACTGTCATCAGGGATAACACAGTCCATGTCCAGATTCTCCTGGTCCGAGAGGAATGGCTGGTTTATAATAGCCCAAAACTTTCTGCTGTCCCTCAACACATCCATGGATTGCAGATTTTCCCAGGCTTCCTCCTTAATTTGACGTTTGCGCGTAGCAATGGCAGATTTATACTCCTTGCGGAGTTGTGCCACTAGTGCCCTATTCCTCGGCCTATGTTTTAGTGCCTCAAGCAGAGCACCATGGGTCTTAGAACAGTTTTTATCAAACCCTTTGTGAGCCCTCATAATATGTGTACTTTTCCCACCCTCTAGGTTCTTGGCGATCTGCTTGCACACCGCTACATAAGCTGCAACAACGTCGGCTCCTGCAGCGGTGTCATCCAAGCAGACAGCCAAATTGGCCTCAGTTTTATTCGCTAATTCCTCAAAGAAAGCCTCTGGGACAACCCTATTCCATTTGATACGTCTCCCTTGATCAGTGGATGACAAATCCTTGGGCACCCCTCCCCTTAGCTCCTTCTGGTGCCTACCAATGCAGAGGTCAGCTACCAGGAGAACCGGGTATGGTCACTGAAAGTTGAGATCACTGCACCGTAGGCTGAGATTTTGTCCAAGAGACCAGGGGATAAAAAAATGTAATCGATAACCGAGTTTGCTCCTCGCTCTATAAAGGTGGGGACTCTCTCCTCTCTGTTGCCAACACCTGGTTCAAATAAATTCATATAGGAGAGAAGGGCCTCAAGGGCCTCTCCCATCTTACTGTGCTCAAAATGGGGTACCCCCTCGGGTGGTAGCCCTCCATGAATATCATTATAGCACTCCCAGGGGCAAGGATGTATATTAAAATCACCCAGAAGCACCAAATCTGGGGCAGAAGATTGTTCCTGTGTGTATACTGAAAAATTGCTCTAGGGTGATAAGGTGCTCATTCTGTAAAGAGCCCTCCCTCGAGTTATAAAAATTAATTATTAAGAATTTGTGCTGATCAGAAACAGTCCATTCAATTATTAAAAAGTTCATAGAATCAGTTTCTAGTTTTCTACAGGCCCCTGCTAGGTTTAGAGAAAAGATGACAAGCAGACCCTCTTTAGGTCTTCCCGCTGTCCCATGAACAGCAGAGATAGCAAAGCTAACATATCCATCCAGTAAAACACTGGGCGAGGTATCCCAAGTTTCCTGGAGGGCAATAATCTTGTGGTGCCTGATGTACTCCAACCATATAGGGTCATTGATTTTAGATCTGATACCCGCCACGTTCAAGGTCAGAATTTTACAGATATGCCTCTGTTCTCCTACCTCAGCCCTCATCCCTGCCAAACAGGGAGATAGTCAATCGTTCGACTCCATTGGGGACAGGGGAGAAAAACGATTAGCGATACTTATCTCTACTAAGGGTGGACCGCGCTGCTGTGCATTTGAAGGTATGCTCGATAGACCCCCTAACCACCCTCCCAGGGAGCTCCCGTGTAGGCCTTTGTGCGATGTTATTAGCCTGATGACACGGCATCTGCAGAATGGTACGGGGAGGCCCATCCTGATATTGCACCAGGGGACGGCCAGGTGGCGCGGTGGACCTGGCTGGGGTTTAGAAAAACCCAAGGAGAAGAGGTCTAATGCCCTTGTCCGTCAGGTCGGAGGCATCCCAGAACAGTCTTTGAGCGCTGGCCTGGTCATTAAAATTAACCACCACACAATCCCCTGGAATGCATTTTTGGCGACACCCAACCCAACTAACCCTTCTTGCCATAATCACACTACTTGTGATATCTGTGCCTCCACTGCAAAACTGCGAACACCATTGCCTAGCCAGGAACATAATATCTTGTGTTGTTTCGTTGTGGCCCATCGTTACGGAGGGAACCCCCGTAAAAACGGCCACTAACGGGGCGGCCTCTGGCGGTAACTTAAGGGGGCGGTCCCTATGACGGCCCTGCCTAAGACCATCTATACTGTTATCACTCCTATTACTAGCTCCAGAGTTGGAGCTCACTATCCCCTCCCTTTTTGGGCCCCCCACACATAACTTCCACTCTAGCTGGGCTTTTATCCCTTAAAACTTCCCGGTCCTTGTTCCTAGTGCTATCACGGGGGTCACTGACGATTGGGTTCTGAGGGATGACCATGTTTAATTTTGGATCAGCCTGTTGTTTGAGAAAAGCGTCAATTTTCTCACATTTGCCCAATAACCCCGCTACACATACATTCGATGTGTCCACAATGTCTTTTGCAATGGCCACCAAGGCGGGCTCCAGTCTTGAACAGGTCCTCTACGATATTACTGACAAGGTCCCTTAGGCTACCATCCTGATAGGTAGCCATCCCTGGTGGATATTTCCTCCTAGACGGTTTTGTTATAGTCCTTCTCTTTCGGGTGTGCTTGGGTGGGGCGATCGTGGGGGTTAAGTCCTTGAAATTAGGGGAAGGGTGGGGAAGACTTGGGGAACAGCCAGCACCTTGTCTGTGGGTAGGGGATTTGTTATCACGATTGTGGGTTCAAGTGGGACACTCGAGGTATGAGCAGGTTCTAGTGCCAGATCGATAGAAGCAGAAGCCAACTCCAGTTCCTTTTCCGCGCTAGCAATTTCGTTTGTCAGTACCCCCACAGCAGAGGTTAAATAAGAAATAATTGATTCCGATTTTCTGGGAATCTTGCCATGTTTACCTTCATGTTCACTACGGCAAAGCTGCTTTCTCTTCCCCATGACAGATATCAGTGGGGTGGCCCAGCCCGGCCTCAACCGACCTCGGACGGCCGCAGACGGTCCCGCCCTTGTCCCGGGCTTCTCCCAGGACACTCCCGTGCGTTCCCGCGACGCGGGGAGTGATGTCGATTTTTAAGCGCCTCCTGGCGCGATTCTCCCGTGTGCGGCTTCCGGCCGCGAGGGCTGCTGTGAATTGTAGTCTCTTGTCCCTGGCGCTCTCCCCCACACAGCGGCTGCAATGTGATTGAAAGATGTGGCGGCGGGGGGTGAGCGGGCAAGCAGCGTGAGGCGGCGTTACAAATCAAGGGCGACCCCCAGGAAGGCAGGTAGGTTGTCACGGAAGTTAGCAGAGTTTTTGAATGAGTTTTAGAGAAAGAGCACAAGCACTTTAGCACTGGTTAGCAGTGGTGAAGGGTGCAGAGTCCTAAGGTCAGGAATAACCGGAGGTCTAAAGTCAAAATATTAGGGGGAAACCACGCCAATGAGGCCAGGTCTAACAAGTGTCCCCTCCAGCTATAAGTAGGCAGAACTACCCAACTCCTTGGAAGTTCTCTTTAGTAAGGCGGAAGAACCTGGAGAGACCATCTGCATTGGCATGGTATGTTCGAGGGCGTGTTCCAACGCAAAGGCCATTCCCTCTAGGGATATGGGCCACTTTAACAGTTTGGTATTCTCGCCCCTCATCTGCATTAACCATATGAGGGGTTTGGGGTCTGTATGAACCCGGAAGTGAGCGCCAAACAGATATGGTCTCAGCTTTTTTGGTGCTCAGACGACAGCAAAGGCTTCCCTTTATATTGCACCCCATGTCTGTTCCAGGAGAAGAAACCTCCTAATGATAAAGGCTGCAGGTTGGTTCAGGCCCTTTTCATTTAGCTGCAAGCATGGCCCCTATTCCATGCTCTGAGGCATGTGTCTGCACAATGAATTCTTGGTAGCAGTCAGGGTCCTTGAGCACGAATGCTGTGCACATGGCCTCCTTCAGGGTGTCAAAAGTTTATTGTCACGCCTCTGTCGACATCAACTGACAAAGCTGCGTCTTGGAAGTCAGCTCCATTAAGGGTCCAACAATGGTGCCATACTCCTTGACAATTCTCCTGTAGTGGCCGATGAGGCTTAAAAAGGCTCTCTCCTCTGTCTAGGGCTTAAGGGGTTCCCAAGCCAGAATGGCTTTCACCTTGACTCGGAGGGGCTACACCTTGTCTCATCCCTCTTGGTGACCCAAGTAGACCATTGAACCCTGCCCTATATGGCAATTACTGGCCTTGATATTCAGGCCTGCCCTCTGCAGAGCCTGAAACACTTATCTGAGGTGGCACAGGTAGTCCTCCCACCTAGAACTGAAGACCGCAATGTCCTCTAGTTAGGTGGCACTGAAATTCTTCAACCTAGCCACGACATGTCTTACCAACCTCTGGAAGGTGGTAGAGCCATTATTCAACCCGAAAGGCATGAGCCAGAACTGGAAATGCCCTTCTGCGGTAGAAAATCCAGACCTCCCTTCGGCCCCTCGATCAAGGCAATCTGCCAGTACCCAGGTGTTAAATCAAACATGCTGAGCAACTAAGCAGCTCCCAGCCGATCTATGAGCTCATCAGAGCTGGGGATAGGGTGCACATAAGTCTTGGTGATTGCATTGAGTCTCCTGTAGTCAACACAGAACCTAAGTACTGGAGTGACATCTGAAGAGGCAGCCTTGGGTACCAACACCACCCACTGGGCTGAACCAAGGGCTGTTTGAGGGCTCAGTTACCCCTAACTCCAGCATCCTGGAGACCTCTTCCTTAATGCTGACTCTCATCTTATCAGGTATCCTGCAAAGTTTATTCTTCAGAGGCATGCTGTCCCCAGTATCAATATCATGCGTGCACCATGCAGTGAGTACTGGAGTAAGGGATAAGAGTGAGGCAAACTGCCCCAACAACAGTTGGCAGTCTCTTTTGCTCAAGGGTCAGTGTACGGGGGAGGCTGATATCCTCCACTGCTACATCCTGCTTCTTTGAAGACAGGAGGTCCGGGAAAGGTTCACTGTCCTCTTCCACCCCACCATCTGTGACTAGGAGCATGGATAATTCAGACTTCTCACAGTGGAGCTTGAGGCGGCTGACATGTAGGGCCCTTAAATGGTTCGTAGGAGTCTTGAGGTCCACCAAGTAGGTGACATCACTCTTATGCTCCTTCACCTCATAAAGCCCTGAGCAGTGGTCTTGTAGGGCCCTAAGCTCCCTGGGCTTCATAACCCACACTTTTTGGCCAGACTGAAACTCGACCAAAGTGGCTTTCTGGTCATACCACCGTTTCATGCCCTCCTGGTTGACTTTTAGATTCTCTTGTGCTTGCTCCCAGAAGTGCTTCATCTGGTTATGGAGTGCCAGCATGTAGCTGACCACATCAAAAGGTGCCTTCCCTGGAGCTTGCACCTAGCCCTACTTCATCAGATCAAGCGATCCCCTCACAGGGTGCCCGTATAGAAGTTCAAAGCGGCTTGAGTCAACCCCATTCTGCAGTACTTCCCTGTAGGCAAATAGAAGGCATGGAAGAAAGACGTTCCACTTCTGCCTCATGGGATCTGATTGGCCCATTATCATGCTTTTTACGGTGAGGTTGAACCTTCCGACAAGCCCATTGGTGTGAGGGTGGCAAAGAGTGGAGAACTTGTAATTTACGAACAAGGGTAAAAAAATTAGCGTGAGTGGACCAAGTAAGCAGAATGTATGTCAACAGGTTAGGATACCAACCACCTCATTGAGAGAGGAGAGAACTGAATTGCCCAAAACCCATCATTCACAAATCGTGAGTTGTCATCATTTGGGTCTGGCCTCCTCTCGTTCGGGTACTCAGTCTAGGAAAATGACTGAGATATCCACGGCTGTTTACCAATAAGAGGATGGCTGGTGACTCCACAGAGCACACCATGAAACCCATAGGCATAGACTCTTGCCAAGTGAAGAGGGTTCTTGAAACAAAGAATAACCGGTGCAGCGCTAAATCATACGAAAAAGGTGTGTTAAAAATGACTCAGGGAACTCCATACCAATTTTATTCTCAGAGTGCCCCTGTCATGGTTAAAAAGCAGACCGCTAACAATTGAAACTCAAAAGTTAGACAATGGAAAAGGTCGACATGTTTCTGCCCTCTCAAGGATCTACAAGTATCGGGGCATTCCTCAGGACCAATTAGCTAGAAAAAATAATTAGCCGCTGCTATGAAGTGAAGAACCAAAAAAGTGCTAAATTACAAAATAAACAGTTCATATACTCCACCGACATTATCCAACTTGGCAGCAGTGGAACAAATTGTCGGTCACCCACAAAAGTTGGGTGTCACCCTCACCTCTACCTGGTAATTACTCAGGGAAGGGGGCCCTGCTCTGTCCGTCGGTACCCAAGGGCGGTCAATGAGCAATGGGGTATCGACAGACAGAGCGGGGATATTCACCATATCGCTGTATGACACTGCACAGATACAAATCCTATCCCACCGCTGCCACCAATGTTAGAAATTGGGTTGCTGGTTGACTAGGGTGTGAGCCCTGGTCTCGCACCAACCACAATCCTAGTCAGGGTAAAACTCAAATTAACTTGAGCTCAAATTCCTGATAGCTTGGCACAGAGCAGTCAGGTTTAACTTAGAGGCAATGAGTAAAGTATTTATATGACACTTCAAATAGCAAAACAGTGAAAACACCACACAAAAAAGAATCCCACACCAGGTTAGAAAAATAGCGCTTAGTTTAATAATAAAACAATACTAAAACGTCAAAACTGGAGATATTAAATTGTACATTTTTAGGACAAAATATTGTGAAAAACTGCCAACTGTAGACTCCAAAAGTAGCCTCTGAACCTCCTGGGCTCTCTGCCGCACACTCAGCTGCCGCTGTCCAGCTTACTGTGACTGCAGCCCACCCACCCCGACAGACCACACCTGGAACCTTGGCATCATGTTCAACTCCTCCCTCACCATGAATCGCCAGATCAACGCTGTCACCTCCACCTGTTTCAACTCCCTCCGCATTCGCCGCAAGACCTCTAAGTGGATCCTCCCAAAGCCAGAAAAACCGTCACCCATGCACTCATAACTTGCAGACTGGACTATGGAAACGCCTTCCCTGCTACACAAACTCCAAACTGTCCAGAAAACTGCAGCCAGACTTGTCCTAGGCATCCCACAACATGAGCACATGACCCAACACCTGCGACACTTCCACTGACTCCCTGTCGAGAAGAGAGCAACCTTCAAGCTACTCACCCATGCCTCCAAATCCTTCCACAAATTCGGACCCAAATACTTCAACAAAAGAATCTCTTTTCACGTACCCAAAAGAAATCTTCACTCTGCCGTTCTCGCCCTAGCAAAGACCCCGCACATCCGCAGACCCAGAGCAGGTGGAGAGCCTTCTCATATGTCGCAGCCAAAGCCTGGAACAAGCTCCCAGTCAACATCAGATGCACCCTTAACTGCATACCATAAGGAAGAGCCTCAAGACCTAGTTTTGGGCTGACCCAGAGCTGCACAGCCCCCTCCTGGCGCCTTGAGACCCTCACGGGTGAGTAGCGCACTTTAAAAGCTCCTCATTGATTGATTGATTGCTTCCCTGTGCACAGCCCTCAAGGTCACCAGTTCGGCACTACAGTCCCACTGACTCTTAGCCCACTTTACATTACTGGTATTTAGCCCTTTGCATGTATTTTTTTTTTGTTCAAAGTCTGTTTTATTTTTGAACAAAAGAGGAAGAAAATGAACATAGGTCCACATGAACACTCATGTATTTATTTTTTGCATTTATTACCCCAGTGCCTGTGTTTTCACTGTCCATCCATTGTAATTAGCCCATTGCACTTCTTACTATTTTTATTGTATTTCCCCCAGTGCTTGTGTCTTCACTGTATTTGACCCATTTGTGCCTGTTTAGTGCTTTTTACGTGTATCTACCTTAGTGTTTGTGTTGACATTTCGAGCCCCCCTGTTCCTGCCATTCACCACTGTTTTTAACCCGCTGCAGCTGTATTTTGTCCTGATCGCCGCCCTTCCACCTCCCTGTCAGACTTCCCAGGACTACTTATGGATGTTGCTGCGCTGCTGTTCTGCCAGCACGCTAAAGGCACGCCAAATGCAAGTCTGTCTGCGCCGGTCCATGCCTGGACCGTGCCCAGTGGCAGGAACCCTGGCCCTCCACTCTCCCACAGATACTCCGCCGCAGACCTCTGTGCCCTAGTCCCTGGATGCAACAACTGCTGCCTCTTATCGCCCTGCTCCACAGTGGGACCTTTCACCTGCATCCACTGTGGTACACCTCCACTCCTGGGGTGACTGCCATCACAGCAACCAGCCCCGCCAGCCGGGACAGCCCTCGAACAACTCATCTGCCTCTTGATCAATGCCAAATCACTCTGCAAACAAGCCACCAAAGTCTGGGACACCATCATCACCCTCGCCCTGGACATGACCTACATTTACAGAGACCTGACTCACTACCACTTTGGCTCCTGACATCGCCACTGCAATACCCATTGGATTCAAAGGTGGTATTGCCATTATACACAAAGAATCAATCGCCTGCACCACCACTGATGACTAAACCACGCGATCAAGGAACATATGAACTTCCAACTTTGCACTGATAATAAAACACTCAAAGGCACCCCACTCACCAACCACCAGGACCACGAACTTGACTAAGTGACGCCATCGCGGAATACATCACCCCGCTCACCATTAAATCCGAACACTACTTCTTCCTAGAATACTTCAACTTCCACATGGATGACACAACGGACATCAATTCCACCAACCCCCAGGAAAGAATGGACAACACTAGGCTCAAGCAGCTGGCCACGAACCTCACCCACAAAGCAGAACACATACTAGACCACATCTGCTAAGCCCACTTTACATCCAACATCAGAATCAGATACATCCACACCATGGAACTCACCTGGTAGAACCACTCCTTCATACACACCGCCCTCACCGGGCCTCCCCACACCATCCCCAACCACCACAGCACCCCATTCCACAGCTGGACCAGGGTCACCCAGCACCAATGGACTGACGCCCACAGCATCACACAGCTCACCATCACCACCAACCTGAACCAGGCTGTGCCGAACTTCAACGCCTCGATCATTAGTGCCGCCGACCGTGTCGCTCACACCAAACCAGCCAAAACGCACAGATTCACCAAACTAGCCAGCTGGTACACCATGGAACTCAGCATGTCGAAGTGCAGATGTAATCAACTGGAAAGAACATGGTGCACCAGCAAGAACAACACCGACCAAGCCACCTTCATGGCAGCCCTCAAAAAATACAAACTCCCCTCAGACCTAGTCACAATTATAGAGCCCCAAAACAATTGTATTGGAGACCCTCAACTATACATTCACTGTAAGTGGTTTATATTTATTCTCTGCTCTTGTGGTTTGGTGGATAGTATCATGACTGGGTCTATCACGTGAGTGTTCTGTCCTCCACGTGGTCTACTATCCTCCACCAGGAGGGAGACTGTGTGGATAAGTGACAGTAGTGATGAGAGTAAAAATTATCTTCTTTCCTGTATGCAATAGTTTATTTAACCAGGAAAGGGAAAAGGTTAAAAGAAACGGCGGTGTTGGAGTGGATGAGTTATTAATTCACAACACCTAGTGATAGGTTGACATGTTTTGGCCAGGGAATGCCCCTACAGGTCCGGTGGCCTTCATCACGACTGATAAGGAAGAGGTCTAGAATTTAGAACGCTTTGTACGTAGTGTAGGTAAGTTGACTCAATTACCACTCTTCGTCAGTGAGCACAATTACATGTATCTGACTTAATGCTATAGGGACAGAAATTTGCCCATAACTGTACAGAAAACATAGTAAATAATATGCTCAATTACTACATTAATGTGCAAGTTTCCCTATATTAAGGCCAACGTGACACTTAGTGCAGACTTTGTGAATACAAATAGTGATGTGTAAATAGTTTATCTTGAAAAAAGAGAATGGTCAGGAGAACGTGCTTACAAAATATGTGCCAGATTGGCCAAAAAAAGCTCTGCTATCTATCATAAATGTATGTAACTATCTAAGCCATACCGTAATTATAAGGTATGTATGATTACTGTGGTGATGTTAAATTGTGAAGTCCAGGCGGGGTAGGTGTACACTTCCAGGGAAAGGTGATAAGGAGAGCATCTATTCCCTTTTGACTGCTAGCGAAAAGTTGCTCGCCTTGGAAAGTGTTTTTTTTTTTAAGAAAAAGTGTTTTTTTACTTGGGTAGATCGTACATTTTATGCGCAACACGTGTAGTCCGTAATCTAAGGAAGCTTTAGTAAACGCCAACTCAAGGAGAAAATTAACAAAACAGTTTACGCCTGACTGTACATTTTATGCAGAATGTGTTTTAAAAAATCTGGTAGAGTATTTATGAAAGACTTTGTTATTGTGCACGAGCTTGCATAATCACAGGAGGAAATTAACAGGCAGTTTACGCATGACCATGCATTTTGCTTAAAAAATCTAGTGGACCGTTCATAAAATATTTTGTTATTGCGCACGAGCTGGGAATAAACAAGCAGTGTTCTTCTGACGTCCCTGTGCCACACGAGATGATAGTTTGTTTGCGTTCTAACAAAAGCGGCGACACTTGGAGTAATAACGGGTGTCATCAAAGTTTAAAAAAATCATAAAACATAGAGATAACTTAAGGGCTCAGCACTCGCGATGAGTTTCTGAACTTTACATACACGGCTCATGAAAGTACACCAGATTTCTTGGATGCCACCATCTTTGTCGAAGACAACAGCCTGAAAACACAAGTCTACCACAAACCCACCGCCCAAAACACTCTCGGGCAGATTTACAATAACTGGCGCATCCCCAGGGATGCGCCAGTTATTGTGCGCCACATTTACAATGCGGCGCACCATGGGGGAAAAACGGCACAGATGCGTGACGCATCTGTGCCGTAAAAGTGGTGCATTGCTGGAGTTGCGACGCAGCTCCAGCAATGCTCTGGGGGCCCTATCTGTCCAATGCTGCATCAAGCCTTTACGCCTGCTTCAAGCAGGCACAGGGTTTTGACGCAGCATTGGCCTAAAAGTTTTAGGAGGCGTTCCTGCGTAGGAACACCCCCCCCCCTGCGCCGGAACGCCTCCTTATGGCGCAGGGCTTTAATTTAAAACGTGACGTATCTCCCAGATGCGTCACGTTGTAAATACCCCGCACAATGGCGCATCTTTTGCGCCGCTACTGTGTCACAAAAGTGATGCAACGGCGGCGTAAAAGAGGTGCAAGGGGCTTGTAAATCTGTCCCTCCATTTCATTTAACAGTTTCCGTCCCGGACTCCTGAGGGAAAAACTCTACTATAGTCAGTTTTTACGCATATGACGCAACTGTAGCACCACAAAAGACTACAGAAAACAAGTTCTTGACCTAATTAATTGAGAGAAAGAGATAACTCAACCAGAATTATTAGAAAATGCCAAAAGACCAAAACAGGCTTGGAAATTGCACATGGGACCTAGTGTGGAAAGTAACATGAGTGACTGACGTCACGCACTGACTGAGGACAGGGCGTTACAAATAGACGAAGCAAGAGGTGTCCATCACAGACCTATTGACCCTCTCTGGAGGGAAGTGGTTTATGAATGGGTGTCCCCTGGGACTGCAGTTGACTCTGAGGAGGGGCAAACTGGGGGGCCATGTCCTGGCTGCGAAAATAAGCCGAACCCTGATAGGACTCAGGTGGATTGCTCTTCCTTGCCCCCCTTTAACCCCTTCACTGTGGCGGCTATTCCGCCGCAGTGCTAAGGGGGCGGGGCGGCCGCGCGGCGGCCGCATGCTGGAGACGGACGCTCCGTCACCAGCGTCGGTTGAGCTATGCTGGTGACGGAGCGGTTCCGTCATGGCCCGCCCCGCTCAATAGAACCCTCAGCGCAGGCGCGGAATTCGCGCCGCGCATGAGCGTTCTATCGAGCGGGGCGGGCCATGACGGAACTGCTCCGTCATCAGCACAGCGCACCCGCAGCTGATGACGGAGCAGTTCCGTCATCAGCGCCGAAGGGGTTAATCCCCTCTCCTTTGCAAATGATGTTCTTCACACATTCTGTGACAAGCCTTAGACAAGCATGGACACAGTTATAGTTTGTTTACTAAATGAGTATTATTGTTTTCTTATAGCATCTGATCCTCCTACAAGTGCGACCATAACCCCATCTCTTGTGGGTGTTCACTTGTTAACATTGTGCTGGACTGCTTGAAATGCCAATAAACAAAAGTGTTAATTATCACAATATCTCAGCTTTTGAAATGTTTAGCCTACGTTTGTTTATTATCGTCAAGTGGTCAACCACTGGGAGCCAATGGGTGATATCAGAGGAGCTCACAGCTGATAGATTTTCAATCTATAGAATGATTTGCCTCTCATCAGCTTACTTGTAATAGTTTAAGGTGAAGAAGAAGAGGAGAGCCCATATTTAATTCATGCAACTCAGAAGAGCAAACAGATTTGCTGTCTGCATTGCTCAAGAGGGGAAGCACAGCACAGAGCCATAATTATAATATTGTACTGCTGTTGCTGTCCTCCCTTTCAATGGCACTCTAAAAGGCTGCCTTGTGTGAAGCCCAACTTTGCAGGGGTCAATGTCTGATTTCTAGCATAACAATTGTACTGGGAGCACACTTTCTCAGTACATAATCCTATGTTTAGACAAACATAGAAGGATGCCACATGTTGGATGTGTGATGTGAGCATAAGTACACATGCAGTGTGTGGGTTTCTTTCGGCAAAATTAATACATTGCTCCTTGGTAGCACCTGCTACAAGAGTGTTTTAATCTTTAAAGCAGAGCCTGGTCTAGTTGTCTCAGCATTGGGTTTTATGTCCAAACTATGGGTATTTGTGCTGATCTACCCAAGTAATACCCAGTGATGACCCCCCTGATGAAGTGCAAAGTGCTTTTGCACTGAAAAAGGACACCTTTCCAATGTAAAATGCCTTTTTCATTAAGAAGTATATAGCATGCACTACTTTGCATTGCTATGCATCACTTTGTGCAGAGCATTAGTAAATCTGGAGCAAGGTCAGTTTGAAGTCAAGTACATATTAAAAGGAAAGGGTCATTAGTGCAGCCAGAACTGTGGAAGGGAATGATGCAGAACAGATGGATGTGATATATTAAGTTATCTATTAGTTAGTGATGGAGTGTGGGTAGCTGAGCCTCAAACTCTTAGTAAAAACAGAAAACAAATTTCCCCATTGGCCGTGTGGACCTTTGTTAGTTGACTTGAAGCGGTGTGAGGGTGTTAGCATCAGGAACACATTTCTATCCCTGTTAAACCAATGCAGCTCTACAAGAATCAGTTATCTCAAACATAAAGGTTTATTTTAGAATATTAATCCAACCAGTATATATGCATTTCAGGAACAGATTTAAAAGATACAGTGCAACATCTGAAAACTGAAATGTGCCAGTACGTTAAGTTGTAATAAAACGAGATATAAAATAGTGACAGCGGCAATGCAGAGGAAAGAAATCAGATGTTCCATTAAGAAACGTTCCCTCTCCAGTCTTAACATAAGCTAGGACGCCAAACTCTAAAGGGTTTCCAAAGGGAGAGCGTAAAAGGTGTCAGCAAGGTTCAAATGGTCAATAGAAGCTTGAAGAAAACAAAAGTGCTCAGCATGAAGGTCAGCAGAGAGAGAGCTGCTCCCTTTCGAAGTCAGGATGAAATCTCTGTAACTATGAAACACCAATTAAAAGTACATCCAGCAGCTTCCAGAACTTCCATATCTCGGTCCCCCTCATGTGAACCAGTCAACTAACCGCATTTGAGGAGAGTCAACTTACCCCTTAAGTTCACATCTCCATAAAATGAGACACACATCTTTTGAACTTGGATGCTGTGTCCTCATGGTACACTGTGAACCGGAGGCTTTCTTTCATCATTATGGCTCCACATTTGTTGCCAACGTTTCTCTCCCAGGACTCACTATCAGCAGTTCAATACATAACAATAAGCCTTTCTCTAGCTAACCAGGATCATGATAACACACCTGAGAGAAGAGAAAACAGTATGCTTGGCAGAATTAAAGCAAACAGTTTCCTCTAAGGTCTACAATCAGGCTAAGTTAACTAAAGGTTCAAAATGAATGCACATTACAACATCATAATCAGAAGAAAGCAAACAATCATTATTTAATGTGAATCGGTCATATATGTAGCTATATCAGTTTATTATTACACTTAATACACTTATTGTGTAGACTCCTAGTGAACGAAATGATTGCACACTATTAATTCATTTAAATGTGCCACATATGTTAGTAAAGTTAAATCCCACTTCGAATATAAATGTCTTATATGGATGCATAAATGTGTATACATGATGTATGTAGACTGGAGCCAGGATTACGCTGCTCCATTAGAAAGAAACATGACACACAATAAACACAAAATATCCAAGTCTCCAAATATGTCCTTATTGGTGCCCCAAAAAGTTGCTGTTTAGTCCCACAGTATACAAACATTTACACTCAGTGCCAAATAATTTGGTTATCTGTCCTATAATACATCGTCCAATAACAGCTCCTGACACCTATGTTGAATTTTATCAACCTAAGAGATTTAACTGTGGAACTAGTTAGATAATCAGACAATCTCAGCCTCTTTAAACTCATAGGAGTTTCTCTTATTTGTTAGCAATCCCACTCGTACCAATTTTTTCCCTTAGCTTTACCTGCAAGACATCGGAAACATTAAAATAACCCCAGACCTTAATGAAGTGACAGAAATCGATGAAAATATTTAAAATGACAAACTCCTTTTGACCTGCATTCAGTATTTAAAATAGTTAAGAGCTCTTGTTTGGAATGAACTGCCGAAAATGAATTTTCAAAGCAGCAAAGATAAAAGCCTGTGCCCCACTGAAGGTGGAACTCGTGATCATATGGGTCAGATATAGATGGCTGCTGTGTACCACACGAAAATAGAATTCTAGTGGGGGTAAGCTTACCAGTATTTTTATTGAAAGTTTATCTTTTTGCAGTGCTCAATTTGAATACGTATTGGTGCCAATTGAATGGGTACATGCCAAATACCAAAGCTGCTTAGTCTTGATTCCACCTCGTGCCTCTTTGAACAACTACCAGACATTCCCTGCCTTTTTTTTTTATCTCTCTCTTACAGGGTCTTCCTTTCTCCCTTTATCACGGGATTCCGCCTTTCTCTTCCTCCTTGTATCCTCCAATTTGTCGAAGCTTAAAAAAAACCAAGCATTTGCAATGCAATAGGTCTCACATTAGGAAAGTTTGAGCTATTGGTATTGTAAATGACACATTTTTTATTTATGTGTTGGTTTTGAAAATAGCGAAATTAATAGCTTTGTCATTTACAATGCCAATAGTTTAAATTTTGCAAATGTGAAACCTATAGCATTTGTAATGCAATATGTGTTGTATTTACGTGACTTTGATGTATTGATATTACAAATAACGATGGTTTTTAAATTTTTTAATAATTAATACTTAAATAAAAGTTATTGTAATTTATAATGGCAATAGCTTAAACTTTTGTAAATATTTTTTGTGAAGATTTTGTTAATTGTATTTTATTGTGACGAAAATCCAAGCACAGAAGTGAACTAACATCTTTTTGTGACATTTGTAATAAAGCTTGAAACATTGAGAGAACATATTTGAATCAGTTGTTGATTGGTTGCACAGATTGATGCTGTGGTGGTGCTGAGTGATGTTGTGGCGGCGACGAGTGATGCTGTGGCGTTCAGTGATGCTGTGGTAGCGCCTAGTAATGTTGTATTTCCCCTGAGTGATGCTGTGGTGGTGCTGAGTGATGCTGTGGTGAAGCGATAGATAGAGTGAGTGCAATAGATAGACAGAGAGGGCTATAGATAGATAGAGTGAGGGCGATAGATAGATAGAGTGAGGGCGATAGATAGATAGAGTGAGGGCGATGGATAGATAGAGTGAGGGCGATAGATAGATAGAGTGAGGGCGATAGATAGAGTGAGGGCGATAGATAGAGTGACGGCGATAGATAGATAGAGTGAGTGAGGGCGATAGATAGATAGAGTGAGTATGGGCGATAGATAGATAGAGTGAGTATGGGCGATAGATAGAGGGAGGGCGATAGATAGAGGAAGGGTGATAGATAGAGGGAGGGCGATAGAGGGAGGGCGATAGATAGAGGGAGGGCGATAGATAGATCGAGGGAGGGCGATAGATAGATCGAGGGAGGGCAATAGATAGATCGAGGGAGGGCGATGGATAGATCGAGGGAGGGCGATAGATAGATCGAGGGAGGGCGATAGATAGAGGGAGGGCCTATAGATGTTTTGTTATGCTATGTTTTGTTATGGTATGCTATGTTATGCTATGTTTTGTTATGCTATGCTAAGCTTTGTTTTGTTATGCTATGCTGTGTTTTGTTAAGCTATGCTATGTTTTGTTGTGTTTTGCTATGTTTTGTTATGCTATGTGTTGTTGTGTTTTGTTATGCTATGTTTTGTTATGTTATGTTATGTTATGTTATGCTATGGTTTGTTTTGCTATCCTATGCTTTTTTGTAATGCTATGCTATGTTTAGTTTTGCTATCCTATGCTTTGTTTTGTTATGCTATGCTATGTTTTGTTATGCTATGTTTTGTTGTGTTTTGCTATGCTATGCTTTGTTTTGTTATGCTATGCTATGTTGTGTTTTGTTATGCTATGTTTTGTTGTGTTTGTTATGCTAAGTTATGTTATGTTTTGATATGCTTTGTTATGCTATGTTTTGTTATGTATGCTGTGTTTTGTTATACTATGCTTTGTGTTTTGCTATGTTTTGTTATGCAATGCTTTGTTTTGTTATGCTATGTTTTATCTGTAATGCTATGCTATGTTTAGTTTTGCTATCCTATGCTTTGTTTTGTTATGCTATGCTATGTTTTGTTATGCTATGTTTTGTTGTGTTTTGCTATGCTATGCTTTGTTATGCTATGCTATGTTTTGTTGTGCTATGCAATGTTTTGTTGGGTTTTATTATGCTATGCTTTGTTTTGCTATGCTATGTTTTGTTATGCTATGTTTTGTTATGCTATGCTATGCTATGTTTTGTTATGCTATGCTTTGTTTTGTTATGCTATGCTATATTGTGTTTTGTTATGCTATGTTTTGTTGTGTTTGTTATGCTAAGTTATGTTATGTTTTGATATGCTTTGTTATGCTATGTTTTGTTATGTATGCTGTGTTTTGTTATACTATGCTTTGTGTTTTGCTATGTTTTGTTATGCAATGCTTTGTTTTGTTATGCTATGTTTTATCTTATGATATGTTTTGTTGTGTGTTGTTATGCTATGCTTTGTTTTGCTATGCTTTGTTATGTTTTGTTATGCTATGTTTTGTTGTGTTTTGTTATGCTATGCTTTGTTGTGTTTTGCTATGCTATTTCTTGTTTTGTTATGCTAGGTTTGGTTTTGCTATCCTATGCTTTGTTTTGTTATGCCATGCTATGTTTTGCTATGCTATGCTAGGTTTTGTTATGCTATGCTGGTGAGGGTGTGTGAGGGTGAGTGAGGGTGTGTGAGGGTTAGGGGGTGTAAGGGTGAGGGTGAGAGGGTCGTGAGGGTGAGTGAGGGTGGGTGAGGGTGTGAGGGTGAGGGGGTGTGAGGGTGAGGGGTGTGAGGGTGAGGGGTGTGAGGGTGAGGGGTGTGAGGGTGAGGGGGTGTGAGGGTGAAGGGGTGTGAGGGTGAGGGTGTGTGAGGGTGAGTGGGTGTGTGAGGGGGTGTGAAGGTGTGTGAGGGTGGGTGAGGGTGAGTGAGGGGGTGTGAGGGGGTGTGAGGGGGTGTGAGGGCGTGTGAGGGTGAGTGAGGGTGAGGGGGTGTGAGGGTGAGGGTGTGTGAGGGTGAGAGGGTCGTGAGGGTGAGGGGTGTGAGGGTGAGGGGTGTGAGGGTGAGGGGTGTGAGGGTGAGGGGTGTGAGGGTGTGAGGGTGAGGGTGTGTGAAGGTGTGTGAGGGTGGGTGAGGGTGAGTGAGGGGGTGTGAGGGTGAGTGAGGGTGTGTGAGGGTGAGTGAGGGTGTGTGAGGGGTGAGGGTGAGGGTGTGAGGGTGAGGGCGTGTGAGGGTGAGGGTGTGAGGGTGACTGAGGGTGAGGGTGTGAGGGTAAGGCTGTGTGAGGGTGAGGGGGGTGAGGGGGTGTGAGGGTGAGGGGGTGTGAGGGTGAGGGTTGGTGAGTGTGAGAGGGTTGTGAGGGTGTGAGGGTGTGAGGGTGAGTGAGGGTGTATGAGGATGAGGGGGTGTGTGAGGGGGTGTGAAGGTGTGTGAGGGTGGGTGAGGGTGAGTGAGGGGGTGTGAGGGGGTGTGAGGGCGTGTGAGGGTGAGTGAGGGTGAGGGGGTGTGAGGGTGAGGGTGTGTGAGGATGAGAGGGTCGTGAGGGTGAGAGGTGTGAGGGTGAGGGGTGTGTGGGTGAGGGGTGTGAGGGTGTGAGGGTAAGGGTGTGTGAAGGTGTGTGAGGGTGTGTGAGGGTGGGTGAGGGTGAGTGAGGGGGTGTGAGGGTGAGTGAGGGTGTGTGAGGGTGAGTGAGGGTGTGTGAGGGGTGAGGGTGAGGGTGTGAGGGTGAGGGGGTGTGAGGGTGAGGGTGTGAGGGTGACTGAGGGTGAGGGTGTGAGGGTAAGGGTGTGTGAGGGTGAGGGGGGTGAGGGGGTGTGAGGGTGAGGGTTGGTGAGGGTGAGAGGGTTGTGAGGGTGTGAGGGTGTGAGGGTGAGTGAGGGTGTATGAGGATGAGGGGGTGAGGGTGAGTGAGGGTGTGAGGGTGTGTGAGGGTGAGGGGGTGTGAGGGTGGGTGAGGGTGTGAGGGTGGGTGAGGGTGAGTGAGGGTGTGTGAGGGTGAGAGGATGTGAGGGTATGTGATGGTGAGGAGGGGTGAGGGTGGGTGAAGGTGAGGGGGTGTGAGGGTGAGGGGTGTGAGGGTGAGGGGGTGTGAGGGTGAGTGAGGATGAGAGAGTTGTGAGGGTGTGAGGGTGAGTGAGGGTGTGTGAGGATGAGGGGGTGAGGGGGTGTGAGGGTGAGGGGGTTTGAGGCTGTGAGGGTGAGGGGGTGTGAGGGTGGGTGAGGGTGTGAGGGTGGGTGAGGGTGAGGGTGTGAGGGTGAGTGGATGTGAGGGTGTGTGATGGTGAGGAGGGGTGACCAGAGACAGACAGAGGCCACTGGAGACAGTCAGAGAGCAGCCTAGACAGGGGAGAGAGAGCGGAGAGAGGGAAGAGAGAGCGGAGAGTGAGAGGGAAGAGAGAGTGGAGAGTGAGAGGGGAGAGAGACTGGAGAGTGAGAGGGGAGAGAGAGCGTAGAGTGAGAGGGGAGAGTGAGAGGGAGAGAGAGCGGAGAGTGAGAGGGGAGGAGAGAGTGGAGAGTGAGAGGGGAGAGAGAGTGCAGAGTGAGAGGGGAGAGAGAGTGGAGAGTGAGAGGGGAGAGAGAGCGGAGAGAGGGAAGAGAGCGCGGAGAGTGAGAGGGAAGAGAGAGTGGAGAGTGAGAGGGGAGAGAGCGGAGAGTGAGAGGGAAGAGAGAGCGGAGAGTGAGAGGGGAGAGAGGTCTGACACTGAGATGAGAGCGGAGAGTAAGGGGGGAGGTCTGACACACACTGAGACGAGAGTAAGAGAGGTCTGACACTGAGACGAGAGTGCAGGGACGGTGACAGCAGAGTGCGCTCTGACACAGAGGTGACAGGCGGGTGAGTGCGCCGGAGGTCGAGTCTCCGGCGATGGTCGGGGTCCGAGATGAGACAGAGGCCGGGACTCAGCAGTGCTGCGCTCTACCTGTTGCCATCTTCATATGAAAATGCCAATAAAGCGATTTAAACTGTAACATCAAATCCAAAGTATTACAAAGAAAGGCTGAGGATGATCACAATTTTTTTCCCAAATAAAGGCAGCAAGAATCATTACCAGTCTTATCAGTCTGATTATATAGTTGTGGCAAGAAGACATTGGGCTCATATAGGTATTATGATGCCATGATTAATTACAAAAACACTGACTTTCACTAGCGGTTGATGTGGGGGAGAGAGATCAAAGCAAGCCTCGATCTCGGGTTTTTTCTGGGAGGGAGCATGAGCAGTATGGCTGCGTCATATGAAATGGACTATACAGGAACACGTGACTACTACTATTATGACTGAGATGAATCTGTATGGCATCTTCTGTCAATGGCCACATTCCTTAACAGTTTAATAGTCCAGAAGGCAAACCACTGAATCAAAGAACATAAGAACATAATTAGAAAAAGCATCAAAGCAGCTCTTCTAACAGACGGTCCTAGAAAACTATGTGCTGGTAAAAATCACATGGGAAATGTATTTCTAGTAAAACCTACATCACTAAGCAGGGGCAGAAGTGTCAAGTGTTCTTCCTAAGTGAGTGGGGGGGGGGAACACAAGCTGCTTCACTGCACGATGGGAGTGAGCAACGTGCGGAGTTCTTAAGTGGCAGGGTCGAAGTTCATTGTTTTAGCAAAAAGTACTGAAACACCACACCACGTTTCCTTCTTTCTTTTACAATCCTGTTCTCAAAGTGGCGTTTTCAGTAACATGTATCCCAGAACGACTCATCTGGTAGACTGGATTCTGCATAATAAAGGATGAAATGAAACCATGCATATTTAAAAATGTATTCCGTGAGAACACGCATGGCAGGAAACACTACCATTTATGAATTCAGATACAATTCCACTATGCCAAACTAAACCTGCTGGCTTTACAGCTCTCTGAGCAGGATTCACTGGCCAACATGTATCTAAACAGGCAGCTCTCAGGTGTGAACAAGCATTTACAATGCAGGGGAGGTGCTGGAGCTGGGGAACAGGTGGCTGGGCAGAAATGCAAGTCACATGGAGAACGCGAGGGGAGGCAATAGCGACAAATGATTGCCACCAATTAGTTACTGAAGTGTTACTTAGAGCTGAGTAATGGGCGCAGCAGGCTTCATGGTAGCTACAGCCAGAGAGAGCAAACTCCTAACCCAGCAGGTAGCCAGGAAGGAGGTCGTGTCAGCGCAGCCGCTGCAGCACTTATGGAGCCTGCCAGGGTGAGTCTCCTGCGCTACCAATGCTGTCCTACCACCAGAGAAGTGGGACCCTCAGCATAGACTGTGTCAGGGGCTACTCACTGCCCTGTAAACACACACACAGTCCGTAACTGTAAAAAAAAACATACAAATTCCTTTTAAAAAGAAGGCTCGCACACGCTCTGCTGAGGAAGGGGAGAAAAGTAGAGGAAGCACAGCAACCGCGGGTTGGTGGTGGTGGGGGGGGAGGAGCGGGGGTGGAGTCATGACATAGAAGGGGCGCCAAGCTAAAAAACACGAACAGAGCATAAAGCATGCCACTGAAATGTTAGTTAGAGGTTAGTGATGGGCACGGCAGGCTCGATGGTAGCACCCAGCAGAAAAGTGGGCGCTGTGTTGATTAAAAAAAATACGGCACAAGCCTGCTGAAGCGGCCAGCATGTTACATGGCATTTCTTCCCCGCAACCTCTTAGGAGGTGCTGTGAAATACAGGCAGCGGGAAGGAGAAATGGAGAATGTGGGTGGAAAACAAGGAGAAAATATTAGCTATTGAGGAAAGCACCATAAGGGAGAATTAGAGGAGGAAGAAAAAGGGGGGATATGAAAATTTCAAAGTGAGCAGGAAGAGGAAAGATAAGAGAAGAGTGCAGGAAGCAAGAAAACAAGAGAAACCATCGAAGAACACGAAAAGGAACAGGGAGGGGGGAAAGAGGGCAGAAGTTAAGGAGCCAAAGAGGACGTGGGGGGGGGAGGGGGAAGCCTGTGGGAGGCTGATGCCTTTGATGTGAGACCAGGGGGGAGTAGAGATGCGAGTCATGGCCGCAGTGGGCGGGGAGGCAGGAGCAAATGGTAAGGGGAGCCTTTCAAGAGCAAGGCAGGGGGATAGAAGCGCGGTCACGAGCAGGTGCACTTCTACAAATCCGGGTCGTAAAAAGTCAGTTTTGGGGATGGGTGGCATTAGGTCTCTCTGCGAGATCTAAAAAGTAAAGAAATTGCCACTCAACCTACTTTTGTCGAGAGAATTCTCGAATGGGAAATTTCAGCTGCAGGCAAAATTGTGTGTATGACTTTCTGACGCACTTTGCAAATCTTCACCTGCGGAATTATACTTTTTCACCCCATGCATACACTATCATTGCTAAATAGATGCTGTCTGTGCTTCAAGATTTAGAACAGGGCACACATGTGATAAGTGTTATTATCCACAGCTGCCCACATTCCAAGCGTTTCTCTCTCTTCTCTTGAAAATCCTAATTTTCAATGTATTTTACAGAACCAGGGACCAGATGAACAAAGCTTTTTTGAGGTCGTTAGCCACAAAAAAAGTATTTTTTAATGTATGAACGCCCAATTTGCGATTTGGTCACCTATTACTGAATCACAAAATGGGTTTGTGATTGAGTGTTAGAAAGGAGTGTGTTTAGGGCATCCCTTTCTAATAGCGACTCGCAGTGGTATGTGTGATTGTTTTGCGATCGAAATGTGGTCGCAAAACATTTGCGTTTTACCACCAACTCCAAATTGGTGGTAACCCATTCGCAAATAAGAGGTCTCTAAGGGACCCCTTCTCCTATGTGAATGTTGGTGACCAATACCTACTCTTAAAAAATGAAAAAAAACCTTTTCATTTTTCATTTGAAACACATGCCGTTTTCCTTTAAGGAAAACGGGCTGCATTTTAAAAACAAAAAATGCTTTATTGAAAGGCAATCACAGACAAGGTGGTATGCTGACCCCAGCAGGACACCCTCCCTGTGATTTTTGCGATTCCCACGGGGTCACAATCCGAGACCTACCTCATGAATATTAATGGGGTAGGTCTATTTGCGATCCATTAGGAATGACTAAGGGCCCGATGTAGGTAAATCTTTTTTACCACTTCTTAAATACCGATTCATACCGAATCGGTATTTAACCCCTTCCACGCTCATGACGAGCTGGGCTCGTCATGAAGTAGCCTCCTCGCACGCTCATGACGAGCCCAGCTCGTCATGTAACATGCACTTTACGGATTCTCAGCATAGCAGGGGAATATGCTGAGCATCCATGGGATTAAGAAGTGGTAAAAAAGAGGAGGGGAGATGTAGGTATTTCAGATACGGTAAATACCGAATCGTTAAGATTCGGTATTTACCGATTCTGTAAATACCGAATCGGTAATGCCCATTGATTCCTATGGGCATTGAAGCCCATAGGAATCAATGGGCATTACCGAATCGGTATTTACAGATTCGGTAAATACCGATTTCAGCAAGGGTGCAGGGGGTGTCAGTTTGACACCCTCTAGCACCCCCAATACAGGCATGTGTGCCATGTGGCACACAGACATGCCCTAAGGGCATGTCAGAGTGCCACAGGTCTTCAGAATTCGATATTTTCCCAGGATTGGGTGGTAAAATACCGAATTCTGAAGGCCTGTGGCACTCTGACATGTGCCAGCTACATCTGCATTTACAGAATCGGTATTTTACCGAGTCTGTATTTACCGATTCGGTAATTTTACCGAATCGGTAAATACAGAATTGGTAAAATACCGATTCTGTAAATGCATGCCCTACATCTGAAAACCCTAATACCGGTCGGAAACGGCCAAAATCGGCCGTTTCCGACCGGTATTAGGGCTCCTACATCTGGCCCTAAATGTGTTAAACACACATTTGCACTTTGCCATTTGTGATTACCAAATAGCAAATTGCAACTATTCGCTATTTGTTAATCGCAAACACTAACCTTAGCATATATGGCCCCTGGTTTTCATTCTGCTCGCTTCGTATATCCTTTCAGCCATCATATTGAGAGTGATAAATATTTAGCCCTCATCTCTGCCTTTTAATTCTCCACCGCACTCAAGCATATTCGTCATTTATGAGCACAATAAACTGAAGTAACCACAGATCATTGCAAACTGTTCCCTATTCCTGCAAAGTCCTCAAGGGCATAAAGAGCATGCTCCGGTATAATGAATTAAAATGCATTTTCTCTGTTGTGTCTAGTAACTGATCCTTTCGCGAGTGTGAGATTTACACAAAAGATAAGGCTAATCTAATGACCTCCTTTCTAGACACCCCCAGTCCACCTTTACAAAGATAACTGTAGTGTTGTGTTACTCAAATGGCAAAACATTGTGCAGCATCGTATTTACTGGATGGGCAGAACTTGTGGAGTTTCTCTCCGCGGAATTCTGCAGAGTTACAGAAAAACTATGAGAGAGTCTGAGGAATTCCATCAATAGCAGAAAATATACTGCTCGAATTGCAATTTAGTGCATATAGACCGAGCTATGCTAAAAATTAGCATGAAGGGCACCATACATCCGCAAGAGCTCACACCCATTGAAGTTGATTTTGCTGCCACTTGAGTGGGAAATCTACTTGAGCGGCAGCAAATCTACTCAAATGGCAGCCCTCTCTGACCGTGACTGCTCGCATCTGCCAGTGTTATAAAATGGTACCAGAAGCCTCTGTAGTAAATGGAAATCACGCCAGAGCCCAGCAAATCTTGCACGCAAGCGCTCATTGTGGAGACGCTCACAACACCCACTCTTTTCTCCCTTCTCACACCCTACTAAGTACAGACTTGTAATTCTTACCTCCACATCTAAATACCATGAAGCTATACATAAGTTCAAGGTGCAGCTATGTGAGTTAAATTTAGTAAAATTATACTTCCCAATATATACTTACATTGTCAATATTTTGGTCATCCATATTTTTGCTGAAACATTAAAGTAGCACAATATCATAGACTGTATATGTATTCACTGAAAAGATGAGATGTAATCAGTGCTTTCATAAATGATGTCATGGAACATGATATGAGATGTGAGGTCTTAAGCAGTACATGGCAGGGGCACAAGTTATAGTTAGCTCTACTAACTATAACTGGTGAATTTCTGTGATTTTTTCCATTCAAAACACTAATGTTGTCACTCACAAATTCACAAGTTTATAACATCACTTTAACCATTGTGTTTTTCAGTGAATGTCTAAGGATTTATTTTAAACAAAAACCAATCTTGTTATCATACCTAACTATAACGTTACTTTATCCATTGTTTTTTCATTGAATTTCTAACCTTTTTTTTAGCGTAAAGTAATATTTTATTACCATATGTAAAGCCATAATCTGTCAATCCGACGTTTGGCTGTGCACAGCACTGGGTAGGCGACAGAGCTTGGGGCCAGGTTTTGATGCCAACCCACCTGAAGACAGCCAATACCCCCATCCTGCAGGTAGCCAAATCCATGCTGCAGGCAGCCTTTCGTCCTGCTCAGCGTGCGGTTGGCTGCAGGGCCTGGCTTTCAGCCAGGACCTGCATCTAAATCCCTGCAGAGAGCAAACCCTTATTGAGCAATATCATGCTCTGGGAAATCCATCCCCATGGTCAAATGTATTTAAAAAGGGGAAGTGGCTGTGTAGCCCCTCCTTCCCAAGCCTTATCAGGACCCAGAGACCCCATCCCCTGGGGCCACATGTTACTAGTAAGGGGAAGATGGGGTCTTCTCAGCCCATCTCCTGAGGCCAAATACACTCAAAAAAGGGGAGTGGGGTCTCACAGGCCCCCTTCCTCATTAGACCCTGGGGAACTCATCCCCTGGATCTGTATCTAATTTAAACGGCACAGGGACTTCTCAGGACCTTCTCAGGACATGTGGAATATGGGTGCCCCATATTCCACATGTTCCTCACGGACCCAACCAGCTACCCGCATGGTGCAGAAGCTGGCAATGGTCTCAACTAGCAGGAAAAAAAACTCCCTGGACTAATCAGAATGTTCTATTTTGAAATTGGCGCTCCAGTGACACTCTCGCGAGAGTCCCATGGCCCCAACCATCTAGATATAAAAATATCTTTGTACCTTCATTTTTCAAAAACGACAGAACAGAATTACACCAAATCACAAAAGCACAATCTGCGTACCAAGATCTATCATCCGACCAAATGTGGTATAACTCTATTCAGTAGTTTTTGCAATATCGCTCTTGAAAATGATTTTAGAAAATGCATAGGCAAATTTGCTTTTGGGACCCTCCTTTTTTCTCAGCCCCCGCATGACGAGTCACAACAAAACATTCCTTAAAGGAGCTTTTGCATGTTTTTTGAAAGTTTCACAAAAATTTGTCAAATGACGTCAAGGTTTATAGCAAACCAAAAAATGCATTGTCTATGGAAATGGTAATCTAACTATAACTACCCAGTGGCAACAACCATATATAATTAAAACAGGTAATAGCATTAACAATGCGGTCAGAACCACATGTGCTGTTACAACAAGCGTTGCCACGCTTGCCGTTACCATGTATATGCCTTTACCATGCATATTCCTTTACCATTCATACATTTGCAACGAGTTCCATTGTAAAGGCTGGTAAGGCATATGCTTGTTACAGGCAGTCAGTGCTCCAGATGAAAGTGGAATTGATGGGGGGTGGAAGGTGTTTGAGAGGTATTTCCTGCCCGACATGATTGGGAGGAGCGGGAAGGATCGGGGGACAGCTTGGTGAGTAATTTCCTGTTTTTAGGGCTGGGGTCTGAGTAGTTTCCAGGACTGGGGCCAGTTTTAGGGCTCAGGGCGGGGGGCTGAAGTGTTTTTAGGGCTGGGGTCAAGGTCGTTTTCGGGCTCAGGACGGAGAGCTGACATGTGATATTTACCACGTATTAGACCCGGTATCCCTGGTTGGCTGAGGTAGGTACCTTAGGCCAAATAGGGACCCTTGTTTCCATGTCAGGGAACGGAAGGACAACCCCGCTCACTCCCTTGGTAGTTTGGCACGAGCAGCCAGGCTTATCTTCAAGGCAAATGTGTAAAGTATTTGCAACCACGCTCACAGCAACCCAATGATGACACCACAAATGGACTCCACACCAGTTTCATAAAAACGAGTATAAATTTATGTAAAAAGATAAACGATAAGACTGCACGATATAAATCCAACATATGCGTATTTGTAATATTCCTCCTGACCAGTTGTTAGGCCAGCCAGTCCTTGTAAGTTATGACGATATTAATGAGCACTTCTTAACGTTCCACTGCAGTCCTAATACAATGTTAGGCAGTTCATAATGCTAGAATCAGGCACTTTGCAATGTAACAATAATGCAATGCAGAATGCAACAATCAGGCACTTTGTTGTGCAGAAATAATGCAATGCGTAATACACTAACTAGGTAGATCCTTATGCAGGAATAATGCAATGCGCAATACGCTAATCAGGTACTACGTTATGCAGAAATAATGCAACGCGTAATACACTCCTTCACCGATCACGGTGCCTTACGCGGTCTCTCTCTGCTATTCCTTCTGACTCTCAGTCAGCCTCTGTCAACAGTTGCCCACAACAAGGGTATGGTGTAACAAAAAGTGCAGCTCTCCACTCCAGCCCCGGTAATGCCACTCCCTTGGCCAGTACAGGCCGCAATATGAGCCGAAGCAGAGGCTCGCGCTGATGAAATGAGAGAAACCAAGAGCATCTCCCTCTGAGCCCGCACCCCACCCCAGGCGTCGACACACGTTACCTGGGGGGCTCAACCTCGCTCTCCTCTCTGCTTCTAGCAACTTGGGCCTCCAATGCAATCTTTGTGAATTCCTGGCAGTGGGACTCAGATCCTCCCTCGATGAGGTTGGCTCGAGGTTCTGCTCTGGCAATGGCGGGCTCGGGCCGGTAACTCAGCTCCTCCGGGGCTGCCGGTCCGGGCCTCTACTGCTACGAAAGTCTCAGGCTGCCACAAGGCACACGTACACAGCGTCACTGAGACTCACTTGAGCTTCGGTTGCACGATCACCGAGCACTCCTTACGAAGGTCTCAGGCTGCACAAAGCACACACACACACAGCGTCGCTAAGATTCACTTGGACTCCGGTTCACACGATAACTAGACAATCCTCACGAAGGGCTCAGGCGGCAAAAAGCACACGCACACAGCTTTGCTAATCCTCACTTGATCTCCATGTGCCCACGAACACAGGACACTTCTTACAAGGGTCTCAGGTTGCAACAAGCACACGCACACAGCGCCACTGAGACTCTACTGGAAACTTTTGTGTTCCTGAGTTCCCGCAACAGGGAGCCAGCTCACCTCAGGCCCTTGGGGATAAGTTACTTCAGGACACAGCACAGCAAAGTCCTTTCAAGCGGGGGGACACTGCACACAGCAAAATCCTGCTAGCCTCTCCTTGATTAAAACAGCAAACTGCAGGCCAGCCCCAGAACACACAGCAAGGGTCAGTCCTTTCCTTCAGTCTCTTCAGTTGTTTCTTCCTTGGCAAAGGTTCCTCTTGACCACGAAGTAGCTTCAGTCTTGCTCAATCTTGATCAATCCATTTCTTCAAAGTTCAGGGGCTTCAGCTCTCATAGTTATACCCCCTAAATGTCTTTGAAGTCTTTCTGTTCAGGGGCGCACTGACCCCTGTTCAAACCAGTTCTGTGTGCCTCCTTGCCAGTGACACCTTCTTCCTTTGATTAGTGGGGGTTTGGATTCTCCATCACTCAGCAGGAGATGGGAGAATTGTTTTATAGCAGCAACCCAGGCCTCTCCGCCTCTAGGGGCTACTCCTCACCCTACACTCCAGATGCAGGTTAGCCTGTTGCTGTCCCACCTCCTCCCTTGGGTCAAGACATTCCCCTGATCCTATCGCTTTCCAATCCAGACAGTCAATCCACAACCAGGCAGAGACACACAGAACTTTTAGAGCACAAAAACCCAGCCACTTCTAAAAGAACGGCTTCTAAACACACAATGCAAAAACCACCTTCATAAAAAGATGTGGTATTAGATTGTGAGTTCAGGCACACTAAACTTCACATCTCCATCTTAAGCCTTTGGGAAGACAGGCTGGAAAACAT
Source organism: Lissotriton helveticus (assembly GCF_964261635.1). Taxonomy (NCBI): domain Eukaryota; kingdom Metazoa; phylum Chordata; class Amphibia; order Caudata; family Salamandridae; genus Lissotriton; species Lissotriton helveticus. Next base: position 331,157,021 of record NC_136065.1, on the reverse strand, counting down.
ATTGCACCGCCTCCCCATTTTATCCTATGGGCAAGATGGCCTTTCAACAGTGAAAAACGAAATGGAGATTATTTCACGTTCAGGACATGGTACACACCTTAGTACATGCCCTGCCTTTCACATGCACTGCAACCTGCCCAGGGGGTACCCTGGACCTCCCAAAGGGGTGTCTGATGTGCATAGAAAGGAAAGGGTAAGGTCTGGCAAGTGAGTGCACTTGTCAGATCAACATGACAGTTTAAGAAACTGCGTGCAGGCACTGCAATGGCAGGCCTGAGTTCCCTCTTTAAGGCTGCTTGTTTGGGTGGCACAATTAGTGCTGCAGGCCCACTAGTAGCATTTGCATTACCAGCCCTGGCACACATAGTAGACTTTACTAGAGACTTTACAAGTAGGCCTGAGTTCCCTCTTTAAGGCTACGTGTTTGGGTGGCACAATTAGTGCTGCAGGCCCACTAGTAGCATTTGCATTACCAGCCCTGGCACACATAGTAGACTTTACTAGGGACTTTACAAGTAAGGCAAACATACCAATCATGGACAATCAGTTACCATTACACTTTACACAGGGAGCACTTGCACTTTTACACTGATTAGCAGTGGCAAAGTGTCCCAAACATCTAAGTTGGCAACACCATGTCAGAAAAAAGGTCTAGGGGGAAAGCAAAATGTTTAGGGAACTTTAGCCAAAAAGAGCCAAGTCCAACACCACGCATATGCCTTTACCAATGGTGCCATTACAACGAAATCTGTTGTAAAGGCATGCGTGGTAAAGACATGGTCATGGTAAAGACTGCTTAAGGCATGCAATGTATTGCATGCGTTGCTCCATCATATAACCAATTAAAACAATTCAAAGCAGATAAAATGGTGCTCGTCCTTACATTAATCTGGGAATAAAACAACCTTCTATAAAAATACATGTTAAAAAACATTAAAATGTAATAAGTCCTAAACCACACAGTGAACATGCTTGTTGGGGTTCATCAGCATTATAATGTCCCTAATGCTGGGGTATCTTGTTTTGGCCAAATTTTATCTCAATATACTTGAACCACTCTGTCTTTTTATAAGATTGGGCTCCAGAGTTTGAGCATGCTGCTTCATCAGGCCATAAACACCTTCTGCTTCTGCAGCTACATAGCACTTGCGCAGCGGCTTGCTAAGATGAAAGAGGGTGGTCGATGGGATTAAATTGAGGGGAGACTATATAAAGGGGGTTTTAAATCGCTATCATTTTAGAGAGAGCTTCACCAAACACGATAAAGCATTTTAGGGGCATATTTACAAGGCCCTACTGAAACCGGAACGTCAATTTTAAGGACATTCCTGTGGCGATAGGGGTTCACTTTGGTTACATGGCGGCACCTAATGTGGCTTAAACTGCCTTGTAAATAAGGCACCCTTGCATACTATACTTAGAGTGAAAGGGGTGGGCAATGGGTGTTGCGGTAGGTGTTCCGCTGCAAAGTCTGTGATTTTGACACTGCCCCCTGCATTTTGTGCTTAATGCCACGCTCCACCATCCCATTGTAAATGTGCTCCTTAGTCCTTACAAGTAGAAGAAAAATACTATACCAAAGGGATAGTAGTTTCACAAAAAGGCAGAATGAGGCCAGCAGAGCTGGGTGAGACAACTGTTGTCTTTCCACTCAATGTGAGGGTTTTGTGCCAAGGGCTTCATTGGATGTTCTACTAAAACATCAGTTTCCTACATTGTCCTATGCTTACATCAACTCCACAACATCAGCTGCCAACATATAATTGAGATAATTTGATGTGAGAGTAATGAATGGTAAATCTTTGTATGCTTATCTTGACAATAACGGCTGATGTTGGCAGTCAATATTATTCAGTTTATATTAATGCAGTTCTATATTATTGACTTTGGTATTTTGGCATACAACCCTTTAATGATTACACCCTATTAAGAAGTCATTATTTCAATATATTTCTTCACCATATAATAAAAGAAGGCTACACAGGTCATAGTGTTGGAAGGCAGCCTGGTAGCTATGGCATTAGGAGTTTGCACCAATGGCTTCATCATACATCACTACATTTAGAAAACTTATTTAACCAGTGCTGTAAGCACTGGCAAGAAACATCCTTTGTGGCCAGACATCAAAAGAGTTGGCGATGGCAAGGTAACTCAAGCCAGTTTACGGCAGAAACTGCAGCAAGTGTTGGGCATTCCTAAACTGTGTGTGGTAGAGTGTGGCTAGCAACCATAAGGAACCCACTGACTGCAGGTGCATTGACCATTGAAATGCCAATTGTGATAACTAATTGATCAAATGTCATCACTCTCCTGACTGTGTCAGATACGTCACTGTAGCCACCTCCGAGGGCACCTTTTCTGACAGGCAGCGGACACACTTGCACATTCAAGCCTTGGGCTCTGGTTGTCACCCGGAGATGATAAGATGAAGTATTCCTTGACAACATGTGCTTGAGGCCTCAGAGTTGGATGTCCATGCAGCAGGCCAGGACTAGGGTGAATCACAAATTGTAGTGGAACACAGTGTTTCTCTCCCTACGCAATCATTCATCCCCCACAACTTCCAGTTCCATGGAGCATGATTTTGATATTGACAATGATGGGGAAGATGACAAAGATAAACTACATGCTTCTGAATGTCTTAAGACAACAAAGGGCAATGTATTTTATACCACCAATGGTACTGATCCCAACACCTGCAAGCCAAAGGGTTGGTGCTAGAAAAGCAGAGTAAAACGTTCAGCAACAAAAACTTGATACATTAGAAAACAAGAAGTTGTACGTTAGGAGAAAGAGTTAGATTCTTGTGCCAGTGTGGTTAGAGAAGATCAAGAATGTATATTTAGCAATATAAACCAAGCCGCGGATCAATCAATCAATCAATCAGAGCATTTGTATAGCGCACTACTCACCCGGAGGGTCTCAAGGCGCTGGGGGGGGGGGGTCCGCTACTGCTCGAATAGCCAGGTCTTGAGCTGCTTCCTGAAGGCGAGGTGGTCCTGGTTCAGGCGGAGGTGGGTCGGAAGGGAGTTCCAAGTCTTGGCGGCCAGGTAGGAGAAGGACCTTCCTCCTGTGGTGGCTCTTCGGATGCGGGGGACGGCGGCGAGGGCGTGGCTGGTCGATCGAAGCTGGCGCGTGGGAGCGTAGAAGTTGAGGCGGCTGTTGAGGTATCCTGGTCCTTGGTTGTGTAGGGCTTTGTGTGCGTGGGTGAGGAGCCGGAAGGTGATTCTCTTGTTGACCGGGAGCCAGTGCAGGTCTCTCAGGTGTCCGGAGATGTGGCTTCGGCGGGGGATGTCCAGGATGAGTCGTGCTGAGGTGTTCTGGATCCGCTGGAGTCTCTTCTGGAGTTTGGCGGTGGTTCCAGCGTAGAGGGAGTTGCCGTAGTCCAGACGGCTGGTAACGAGGGCCTGGGTGACCGTCTTCCTGGTCTCGGTGGGGATCCATCGGAAGATCTTGCGTAGCATTCGCAGGATGTGGAAGCACGACGAGGAGACGGCGTTGACTTGTCTGGTCATGGAGAGGGAGGAGTCCAGGATGAAGCCCAGGTTGCGTGCGTGGTCAGTTGGTTTGGGTGCGCTGCCCAGGGCGGGGGGCCACCAGGAGTCGTCCCAGGCGGAGGGTGAGGATCCCAGGATGAGGACTTCCGTCTTGTCTGAGTTCAGTTTCAGGCGGCTGTTCGACATCCATTTGGCTACTTCTGTCATCCCTTCGTGCAGGTTGGCTCTGGCGGTGGCGGGGTCGTTAGTGAGGGAGAGGATCAGCTGGGTGTCGTCGGCGTAGGAGATGATGTTCAGGTTGTGCTGGCGTGCGATGGCTGCGAGGGGGCTCATGTAGACGTTGAAGAGAGTTGGGCTGAGCGAGGAGCCTTGAGGAACGCCGCAGATGACTTCGGTGGCCTCGGATCTGAACGGGGGGAGGCGGACTCTCTGTGTCCTTCCGGTGAGGAAGGAGGTGATCCACTCCAGTGCCTTCTCCTGGATTCCGACGTTGCTGAGGCGCTGCACTAGGGTGCGGTGGCAGACAGTGTCGAAGGCCGCGGAGAGGTCCAGGAGGATGAGGGCCGCTGTTTCTCCGTTGTCGAGCAGGGCTCGGATGTCGTCTGTGGCTGCGATCAGGGCGGTCTCGGTGCTGTGGTTGGCCCGGAAGCCAGACTGCGAGAGGTCGAGGGATCCGTTCGTCTCGAGGAAGGCGGCCAGTTGCTTGTTGACGGTCTTCTCGATGACTTTGGCCGGAAACGGGAGCAGCGAGATGGGGCGGTAGTTCTTGAGGTCGGTGGGGTCTGCTGATGGTTTCTTGAGTAGAGCGCTGAGTTCGGCGTGCTTCCAGCTCTCCGGGAAGGTGGCGATGTCGAAGGAGGTGTTGATGATGTCCCGCAGGTGGGGTGCGATGACAGCGTCGGCCTTGTTGAAGACGTGGTGAGGGCAGGGGTCTGTCGGAGATCCGGAGTGGATGGAGTTCATCGTGCGGATGGTGTCTTCGGTGCTGATCGGGGTCCAGGCGCGGAGGGTGGTGGTGGGGGGCGGTGGTTCGGTCGTGGCGTGCGTTGGTTGAGTGCTGAAGCTGTTGTGTATGTCCGCGATCTTGTTGTGGAAGTAGGAGGCGAGGGAGTTGCAGAGGTCTTGCGAAGGGGTGATGTCGTTGTTTCCAGCGTTGGGGTTGGAGAGCTCTTTCACGATGTTGAAGAGTTCCTTGCTGTTGTGTGCGTTGTTGTCCAGTCGTTCCTTGAATGCGGTTTTCTTGGTGGCGCGGATCAGCTGGTGGTGTTTTCGGGTGGCGAGCTTGAGGGCAGTCATGTTGTCTGGTGTTGGGTCTGTGCGCCAGGTTTTCTCGAGGGCTCTGCAGTTCTTCTTGGAGCTCTTGAGTTCGTCGTTAAACCATGGGGCTTTCTTGCTGCCGGGTCTGCTCGGCGGGGTCTTCAGCGGGGCGAGTTCGTCTGCGCAGTCGCTGATCCATTTCGTGAGGTTGGTGGCTGCTTGACTGGGGTTCGTTGTGCTGGTGGGAGGGTTCTTGCTCAAGGACGTAGTGAGCTGGTCTGCCGTGATCTTGTTCCAGCTTCTGCGGGGAGCCTGTTGCTGGTGATGGTGGAGCGTGGTCCTTCTGAAGCTGAAGTGGACGCAGCTGTGGTCCGTCCATTGGAGTCCCGTGGTGTGGCTGAAGGCGATGTCCTTGCTGGAGGAGAAGACGGGGTCGAGAGTGTGTCCGGCGTAGTGGGTGGGGGTGGTCACCAGCTGCTTGAGTCCCAGGTTTGCGAGGTTTTCCAGCAGGGTGGTGGTGTTGCGGTCGTCGTTGTTCTCCAGGTGGAAGTTGAGGTCCCAGAGGAGGATGTAGTCGGCTGAGGGGAGGGCGAGCGGGCTGATGAAGTCGGCGATGTCCTCGCTGAATTGTGTTCGTGGTCCCGGGGGTCTGTAGATGAGGGTGCCTCTGAGGGTGGTCTTGGGGTTGACGTGGATCTGGAAGTGCAGGTGTTCGGCGGGTGCGATGGTGTCGTCGGTGTTGGTCGTGATGCGGATGGTGTTCCTGTGGATGATGGCGATGCCTCCTCCTGTCTGGTTGACGCGGTCTCTCCGGATGATCTTGTAGCCGTCCGGGATGGCGATGGCGATGTCGGGCGCTGAGGAGGCGTTCATCCAGGTTTCCGTGAGGAAGGCGACGTCTGGGTCTGTGGTGTCGAGCAGGTTCCAGAGCTCGACGGCGTGTCTGTGGACGGAGCGGGTGTTGAGCAGGATGCACTTCAGGTGGTTGCTGCTGGTGTTCTGCTTGGTGGGCGCTGGTGCAGTGCAGGTCCGGATGCAGGAGAACTTGCAGGACTGGCAGATGAAGGGTCCGTGGGTGCGTCTCGGGGTGGCTCGGTAGCATCCAGGAGTTCGGCCGGCGTTGAGTGCGTTGAGGGTGGCGGCGTCGTACGTCCGGCGGGTGGGCTGGGGTCTGCGGGGGCCAGGGGTCCCGGCGCTGGGCGCGGTCCAGGCGCGGACGGGCGTAGACGGGCTTACCTTTGGCGCACCTTCGGCGCTCAATCGGTGCTCCCGCTGCGCGCGTCCGCTGCGCGGTCGCTCTGGGGGCGTCATAAGTAGGAGCCGGGTTGGCGGGTCAGCTGGGTGGCGGGAGCGGGGCGGCCAATAGGCTGGTGGTGGGCGGGGCCGCAGGGGGGCAGCGGCGGGAACCTCTGGGCGTCCGGCGGCGGCGGCGGGTCTGTCCCTGGTCAAGCGTGGGAGGCAGGGGGAGAACCGGGCGGCCCAGCGGCGGCTGGGTCGTCCTAGCAGCAGGCAGTAGTCAGGCAGCGGCAGGCGTGGGAGGCGAGGGGGTGACCCGGCCTGGTAAAGGCGCAGTGGTCACTCCCTGGCTGACCCTGCAGGACCCCTTAAGTAGGAGCCGGGTGGGCGGGTCAGCTGGGTGGCGGGAGCGGGGCGGCCAATAGGCTGGTGGTGGGCGGGGCCGCAGGGGGGCAGCGGCAGGAACCTCTGGGCGTCCGGCGGCGGCGGCGGGTCTGTCCCTGGTCAAGCGTGGGAGGCAGGGGGAGAACCGGGCGGCCCAGCGGCGGCTGGGTCGTCCTAGCAGCAGGCAGTAGTCAGGCAGCGGCAGGCGTGGGAGGCGAGGGGGTGACCCGGCCTGGTAAAGGCGCAGTGGTCACTCCCTGGCTGACCCTGCAGGACCCCTTAAGTAGGAGCCGGGTGGGCGGGTCAGCTGGGTGGCGGGAGCGGGGCGGCCAATAGGCTGGTGGTGGGCGGGGCCGCAGGGGGGCAGCGGCGGGAACCTCTGGGCGTCCGGCGGCGGCGGCGGGTCTGTCCCTGGTCAAGCGTGGGAGGCAGGGGGAGAACCGGGCGGCCCAGCGGCGGCTGGGTCGTCCTAGCAGCAGGCAGTAGTCAGGCAGCGGCAGGCGTGGGAGGCGAGGGGGTGACCCGGCCTGGTAAAGGCGCAGTGGTCACTCCCTGGCTGACCCTGCAGGACCCCTTAAGTAGGAGCCGGGTGGGCGGGTCAGCTGGGTGGCGGGAGCGGGGCGGCCAATAGGCTGGTGGTGGGCGGGGCCGCAGGGGGGCAGCGGCGGGAACCTCTGGGCGTCCGGCGGCGGCGGTGGGTCTGTCCCTGGTCAAGCGTGGGAGGCAGGGGGAGAACCGGGCGGCCCAGCGGCGGCTGGGTCGTCCTAGCAGCAGGCAGTAGTCAGGCAGCGGCAGGCGTGGGAGGCGAGGGGGTGACCCGGCCTGGTAAAGGCGCAGTGGTCACTCCCTGGCTGACCCTGCAGGACCCCTTAAGTAGGAGCCGGGTGGGCGGGTCAGCTGGGTGGCGGGAGCGGGGCGGCCAATAGGCTGGTGGTGGGCGGGGCCGCAGGGGGGCAGCGGCGGGAACCTCTGGGCGTCTGGCGGCGGCGGCGGGTCTGTCCCTGGTCAAGCGTGGGAGGCAGGGGGAGAACCGGGCGGCCCAGCGGCGGCTGGGTCGTCCTAGCAGCAGGCAGTAGTCAGGCAGCGGCAGGCGTGGGAGGCGAGGGGGTGACCCGGCCTGGTAAAACAGGCGGATGCGGTCTCGAGTAGGGTTCTGGAACCATGCGTCACAGCAATTCATTGCTGTGACCTACAACACTCATGTCGTGACAAACTGAAGACTGGAGACACATGGTTCCGAAACCCTACTCGAGACCGCATCTGTGGCTTGGTTTATATTGCTAAATGTACATTCTGGATCTTCCCTAACCGCACTGGCACAAGAATCTAACTCGAATCCACACAAGCGGCTTGCTCCAACTTGAACTATCATCATCTTGGAATCCTGCTACCCGGTCTCAGCCTTCCAGTACTTCATCCCTCGTACCTGCACCCAGACCTTTATTTAAATGGTCCCACGCCGGTCATTCTCTATCTTCCCTCCAAAGGCAGCTTGGCCATTAACCCAGGCAATTAGGGCATATGTAAACAGGCATGCTTATTAAAATGTCCTGAAGATGATCCCAGTTTTTTCTTAAGGGAGATCGAAATGCCGTAGACACCTTTTACACCATATACGCTTGTTTAAAATGTCCTAATTTTTGTGTAATGGTGTCTATTGTATATTCTGTTTGTTCTATGAGAAATGTGCTGAAAACAAACATTTTTCCTTGCCTGGACCCTTCACTTAATGTTGTACGTCTTTCTTGCTAAAGTTGGATACAGGCTTGTGTCCCACTTAAAACTGCTTCTTGTTTACTCTTTGTAAAAGATTGAATTGATTGCACATTAAATATCTGTCCGGCTGAACAATTTTCTACAATATAGTACTGATTGGCTTTATTGTCTTTCAACTATTTTTTGTATGGGGACCACTGTCTTTAGAAAAATGTTCAATTACCCAAAGGTCCCTGACCAATTACGAATTGGGTCTCCTTGTCCTTTTACAATATGGAGGGTAGGAGATGGCAAAGGAATGTGACTGAGCTTAAGTGGGTATCCACCTGTAATTAATAAAACCAGGGCACAAGTCCTAAAAAAAAGAAGTGGGGGCACTAACCTAATTAATCAGTATGCAAGTGGCATCACGGTGCGTGACATCACGGTGCGTGACATCGCGGCACGTGAGGTGCGTGAAATTGCGGCACGTAACATCACAGCGCGTGACAATACAGGAAGTAGCATCACAAGAAGTGACATCAGATTTTAAGCCCTCACATATATGTTTAGCAGGTCTATCATGGGTGTATTTGAGCACATTTCGAGTAGGCAAGGCAAGGCAAGGAAAGCTTTATTCAACAGTTTTTTAACAGTCATAAAAGCACATAAAATAGGCCAGTTTTACATTTAATTTCATACGTTAAAAACCGTAAACAAAAACAATTTATAAATATAAGATAAAATACATTACTATAATAAAACCATCAAAAATAAAGGGGGGTTCCCATACAGTTAAAGTTCATCAGTTATAAAACTTTTTCTTAGGTGGAGTACTACATAGCTAGCCTCCATGCTATGTGTTCATTCTCCAGGAACTGAAGTTTGATTAGTGCTGGGTGACATTGCCTCAATCCCTGAGATTTTAAATGTGGAATTAACCACACTTTCCTTGGCTCTGAATAAAGTTTACAGAAAAAACCTAAATGAATAGTGGATTGGGCAGAATGATTGTCACAAGGACACAACTGCAGCAATCGAGACCAGTCATTTATTTTAGGAAAGGTCATGAGTCTATGGACAGTATTGAGCCTAAGCCTGGTCAATAATAATCTATCAAAAGCGCCAGGTACAAATGACAGATATGGCTCCATTCCTAAGGTAGTCGATATTAACTGGTGCTGATTAACACTGGGTTTTAAAAGTTCCCCTGACAATCTTACAGTGTCCAGCAACCGGAGACCCTCCTTTTCTAGGACCTTTCTAGGGATCGCCTGCATGGACCTTGGGTCGGTGAAATATTCTAAATGACCCAAATCATTCACAAAATAATGAACAAACCTAACCCAAGGAATCTTTAAAGCCCCACCCAATTTAAAACTGTCCTGCAAAATCTCCCTGTTTAGCTTGGTCCACTCCTTTGACCAGATACTATGCCACAATAGTATCGGTTCCATTTTAATGAGATCAGAGGTAAAAGGGAGAGCCAACTCCTCATGACAAACATAGGAAGATTTGCTGGGTGGGATGGATAAAATATATCTTCAAAAGGAGTTTTCAACAACTCACAGCGGAAGAGTATTGACAAAACCCTACACCCCAGCCACCTACATGGCAAAATTAATGCACTTGGGTTTATAGATTTGTAGGAGCTCCCCTTGGGGTTTCTTGCCTAATTTCTTTGAGAATGTTGCAAGGCCAGTGGATGACCAAATGAACACCAGTTTTTTGTGTGGATATTGTTTAGGCCCATGCATCGTGTGCTTAAATAAAATACCACGGTATGAGAAGCTCTTAGTCGAGGCTAGCTTCTGACCATCCACAAATATATATTTTAACCTCTGACTCCCTTGGCCATTTCGAGTATACTTGCAAACCCTCCTAATTTAGGCAGAAGATTCACATTTTTGTAAGCTTCACATAAATCAATGGTGCCTTTTGTCAGTGTAAAGCGTCCTCTACCTATGATGCTTTAAAAGGAAAAAAAAGTGATATATAAATTATTACAACGCCTCCTCAGGGGTAGTAAGAGGTATAAAAATGCTATTTTTTTTTAATAAATACTGGAAAGATCAACACATCTGACATTCTTACAGTGCATGCATATCTCCTAAACAGAGCCTGAACAAAGTGAAAAGCAGCCTCTCTTAAGTATGTGTGAAGTGCTAACAAGGTGTGAGCCTTTGTTTCCCCTCTGCTTCATCTGCTTCTAGGTGTGTGCCTCCAGACTGCTGCCAGCAAGGAGACTTGAACAAAAGGAGGCGTGATGACCCCTCAGATTCGGCCTTGGTAATGGGCCCAGCAGGATACAGAAATAAGAGAGCCCCATTCCGTCCCCGCCTGCAAGTTGTTGTTAATTGAAAGCAGATTACAACGTGCAGGCCCTGCTGAAAGGGGAAACAGCGTTTATAACGCAGTTTCCACAACGCATGACCTTACAACGCGGTTGTTACAACAACTGTGTTGTTACCACTCGTGCTCGTACAAAGGACTTGCTGTAGGGGGCGTGCAACACCAGTGAATGTGTTGGATTTTAAATCAAACACCTTCCCTGCTGTTGCACAAACTGGAGTAGGAATAGTCATTAATACTATTCCTAAGTCCAGCGTGCCCCCTACAGCAAGTCATTGTTACGACTTACGATGTAATGGCAAGTGTGGTAACAACGCGGTCGTTGTAACGACCGCGTTATAAAGCCATGCATGGTGAACGTATGCGTAGAAACGTCATATATTCTGCTGAAAGTGTCCCAGTGTTTGGAAATTGAAATTACACCAGGATGAATTCAACATCTTTTTCAGTGAAGACCAACTTCTTGGCAGGGTGGACGGCATCCACCCTGTGAAAAAAGTGGGTGGACCCCGTCCACCCGTGTGTACCCCCGGCTCGTGCCCTGAATAAAACACAAGAATTGAGAAAGAAAGAGTTCAGTATGGGGGAAAAGGCGCTATAAAGGAGATAAAGAGAAAAAAGAAAATGGTCTGTGCAGCGAGAATATCTCTTGAACACATTTAGATAAAATGAAAAAGGAGACATAACTGGAAGAGTTGGACAATACCTTCCAAATACTAAATACACCGAGGCAAAAGGAGACAACTGAAAGGGATTGGTACAAAATGTGACTTTTTGACACTACATTTAAAAAATATATATAGAAATACACCTTTACTGTGCTGTTTTTTTATAAGATTTTTTTATGCGACGACGCAAACATGCTCATAAGACGACATAAACATGCGGTACGTGACGCAAGCAGTGCAAACAACAACGCCAATCAAAGTTCACAGGCAAAAATAATTTTGCGACAACAGTTGACACAAGTGTGAAAACAGCATTGTGCCACCTAGGACAAAACCACTTATAATTGATCTAAAATGGTTGCAATGTGTTGTGAACAGTGTACACAGCCATCCTTATTAAAGCAAATCTGGTCAACTTAAGTCACGCAAGGTCACAAGAGATGGCTTTCCCTGCAAAGGGCTAATGAAAACAGACTTCAGCAATTTATGATAGAAAAATCGAGTTATATTTCCACACATAACGCATGTAATTTCTGCAAAATTACACATGTATTGAGCGAATCTGGGTCATAGTCTTTGGAGACAAGGTCCTGCGATATTATACTTATCTTTTATACACATCTCACATTATACATGGAGCAATTCTGGTAATTATGAATGTAGGAAAAGATTGAGCATCGAGACACAACAGAGAAAATGATGTAATTTTATTCATTAGGCCTCACAGCTCTCTCTTTTGTACCCAAATCTGAATTGCAATCGGGAGCAATTTGCAACGCTCCTTTGTTACTTACGTGTATTGTGCTGGCAATGCGAAATATGTTTAAGTGAGTTGGAGAACAGGGCCTAAATCCTTACCACTCAGTATATGATAGTCGAAAGGATGGATGTTGTGGGTAGAATTTAAGGCAGGTTCTATCATAACATTGAAAATTAAGTTTTTCAAGATAAGGATTCGAGAAAGATACATCACATATGTGTCCTTTTGTAGTTTCCGAAATACAGACTGCCCCTCTTCAGAAATAAAGGTGTGAAAAATTGTAATTTTTGGGCAAATTTTGTGAAAATTCTATAAACGTCATCTTTCCAATATCTTGCGTGCAAAATGAATGTGACCGCATACTTTACATTCAGAAGTCATGTGAGATACCAATAGGAGATTGGCTTTGGGGAAAAAATTCTTCTGAAAGACATTTTCTGCTCAAACCAGACACCTACGGGCAAGAATTATCAGCAACATTTAATTGAATTTCATGAAATTCTCGTAATGTGAAATTCACACATTTGATGCATATCCCAGGCATCCTTAAATGTTGGCACACGCGTAGTTAACAGTGGGGTGTGTAACTGTGGCGTAACGAAACTTGAGGCCCCCCCAAGCAAAGTACATAGATGGGGTCCCCCCATGCCCGGCCCACCACCTACCACTTTTGCTGAGGGGGCCCACCTCACTGCAAGGGCTGCGGGGGCTCATGTAAAATTTTAATTCTGCAAGTGAAGTTTCTCAAATGTAATAGGTTTTACTGTTTCCAAAAGTTCAAAATGTATCACCTTTGCAAAATTACATCTGTGGGTGAGAGTCCCCATAATTCCTTTCTTTTGCAAACAATGTCCAACCAAATGTAGGTTGTGTGGGAATATTTAACTCAGTGTTTATTTTTTACAACTTGATGAAATCCAAGTTCACCAACCTCAGACACCTACAGGAGGAAGCATATTGAGGGATTGGAAAAACTAAAAATGTTTTAACACTCTGCATGTTCTGTGCAATATCATACAGTACTCCATTAATTTGGTACACATGAACTCACAATGAAAAAACACCTTCATTTTTTGCAACTACTAGGATGCTAACTGTTTTTGTGTGATATTTTACTTGTATAAAATAATTCATTTTTCTAGGCAAGCTTGTTTTAAAAATTAATTTTGGAAAAATCAACCTGGGGTACAGCTTTTGTCTATTTAAAGAAAAACTATTTCCAAGAGTAATTCCAAGTTAATTAAATGATTTTATTTTTTCTAGCAGATAAAATGGAGTTAATTTCAAGATTAGCGTTTATGAGTCAGGGCTGCTAGAAAGCCCACGGCAAGATGGCCGCACCTTAGTGAAGCTTCGCCGGCTGGGGAAGTGATCGATGTTTGGCAGTGCTGCGGCGCCTTTTAAACCGGGGGCCTGTGGGTGTACGGGGGAATCCTGGGATCGCACCAACAACCTCTGTGTGACGCCTGCTGTCTCCAATGGGTTAAATGGACAGGACCCAATCGCGATTCACATTCGAGGCACGACGGTCCACCAGGCCCCCACAAACTGTGGCCGCAGATCAAGATATGGACACACCGAACCAGGGTCCTTTGGAACTTGAAGCCATACTACTTGCCATGCAGCAGAGTTTACAGTCTATTGACTGCAAGATTGACACGCTGAATCTGTACATGGATCATCTGATCACCAAGGTCGATAAGCAAATGGTGTGCATAACGGCCGATGAAAAACAGAAGATGACATGCAAGCGATGAGCACGAAATGCTTGAATATGGAAAAGGTTCTGTCGGTAATCCAAGCCAAGAATGAAGATTTAGAGGCACACTCCATATGTAATAATCTCCGTATCACGGGAGTCCTGGAGTGGATGAACATTGGCAAGATGGAACTGTATGTAGAAACCATGCTAACTGACATTATTGGCTCTGATAACCAATTGCGCATGCTGGTGGTGGAGGGGGCACACAGGTCTCGTGTACTGAGGCCGTCACTATGGGCCCCTACACATCCCATAAAAGCCAAGCTGCTCAACTACAGGGATCGCAACACAGTACTCTGACTGGCACGTGAAAAGCAGGCCATCAACTATCAAGGGAACTGTGTGGCATTCTTCCTGGACTTTATGGTGTCGGTTCAGGTGACCCGCAAGGAATTCTTTCCAGTAAAAAAGAGACTTCAAAAGGCAGAAATACCTACACAATGCTGAATCTGGACCACCTGCATGTAGAGCATCATGGGTTCACAAAGATCTTCACAACATCTAAGGAGCAATGGAGTTCCTTAAAACATTATCCCTGCACTGCAGAGAGCGGCCAGATGCCGAGATCGACAATGAGAACGACTGAGCTACTAATTCTCAGGGCAAAACTGCACTCATAGCCTGTTTACCATCTGCACCTGGAGTTCTAGGTTGCCCAAAGAAATACTGCGACATGAGATTTCCCAAAACGTGGCCTAGGTGGTGGAGTAGGTGGATGTGGGAAAACTGACTTTGACCCCACCTGCCCAACCAAAATAATCTGTACTGCCTCTTGCATGGCCTGCTACCGACTTGGCCCCTGACTGCATACCCCAAACTTTTCCCTCATGCTGCATGGTTCTATGACCCAACAATGTAGACCTGCAATAGCCAGCACATCATGTGTCTCCCGACCACCCAGTCTACCAGGAGAGTACTGGGAATCTGGCCACCCCCACGAGGGTACACAACACATGATTTCACACTGTGTCATGCCAGGAGATGCTGGAGATTGTTTTTTTATTATTTACAGTTACATGCTTGTTCCTTTCAAGTTTGAGGCAGTCTTTGGCATAACTGGGACGCTGAAGTGGGAAGGGGTTGGGCTTGATGCTTTTTGTCTTTGTTGCCACAGATGCACCATTTTTGAACATCAATATTTGCACTACCACATGTTGCATAACGTGCCGTACGGCAAGAATCGTACTTACATCACGCTACTATGGCCGAAAACATCCGGATGTATAGCACTTTTAAATTGGAATTTAAGAGGGCTCAATAGCCCCATAAAAAACAAATCAGGCACTAGCCTACCAGGACAGGCACCACACTCACATTGCCCTCCTCCAAGACACACATTTGACAAAACAAACAGAGAACCCTGAGGACGCCAGCTGGGCCGTGGTCCAGCTGGCCTCTTCCTACTCCTCATATTCTAGGGGTGTGTTGATACTAATTAAAAAAGGGGTGGCAATTCCTGTCACTCACACTGAGACTGATGACCGAGGCAGATGCGCAATAATATGGAGAAACCTGTGTGGCAAATTAGTGCCCCAGTGAACACTTATGGGCCCTACACTGATGACCCCGACTTTTACACACAACTATGGAGCAGATTGCACTCCCTGCATCCTCCTGCCATCATATGGGGCGGTGAACTAAATACATACACTGCGGGATAGATCAGCACAAGCCTATAGTGATGCAAAAACAATCCAATAGGATCCTGGGTGAGGGCATGGAGCAGCATGGACTAGTAGACATATGGAGATTACATAACCCTGACAGGTGGGAGGGCACATTCCCCTCACCGGTGCATGGCTTCAGAGTGAGCTGCAACATCTCACTAGGCACCATGTGGTGAGGCCATATGGGGAGGGAGGCTTCCCGGGACATAGCCTGGCCACTAGACAGAAGTCCAACTGGGCACCTAGCCACGTTGTCAAAAATACTGACTTTGTGGGGGAAGACAGACATAGCACGCCAGCAATTTTATCCACCTTCTCAGACTTCTACATGAGTCTCTACGCCACCTGTGGCTTGGCCACAATGGCAGAGATCACTGAGTAGCTGGACGATGTGGTCCAGGCATGGCTGTCCTTAGGCCGGCAAGAATAGCTTGTACAGCCTGCCACAGAACAAGAGGTACGGGAGGTTATGCACTCATTTCTCAATGGCAAGGCACCAGGCCAAGGCGGCCTGATGGGCAAATTTTATGAACAATATGCCGACCTGCTGGTACTGCACCTTCATGCAATATATGAAGAGGCATATATTAGGCATGTACTTCCCCCATCTCTCCATGAAGCCCTCATTATCACATTAATAAAACCCGACAAGCAACTTGAGTACTGTGAGTCCTACCTGCTGCTACCATTGATGAACATTGGCCACTAGGCTCCAACCACTGTTGACGAATCTGGTCCTGCCGGACCAATCTGGCTTTATATCTACTCGCTCCATAACACACAATTTGCTAATACTGTAATCGCTGCTACACCAGCTTGACTCATCCATGGCGATACAGAAAAGGGGGTGGTGATGAACAGAGTGTCTGAATTAAGCAGACCACTCTTACCCAGTCCAAAGATCAGGGCTTGATCCATCACCGTTATTTATCTCACTGCCCCATCCCAGCTCAGAACCTGGCTATATGCAAATTAGTCTGTCCCTGGCCCAGTGCATCATGGGAACAGGGTAGACCAAACTACCAAGCCAATTCTTCACCAGAAAGGAGACAAGCTACCGGGGACCGGTTTCTGGCATTTCAGCCTCTTCGGCCCGGCTTGCTTGAATCCTGATGGAGCAGTGAGAAAGGGACTCATGTCTGAGTATACCCTGCCACACCTATAGTGGCCAAAAACGATACAGAAAAGGGGGTGGTGATGAACAGAGTGTCTGAATTAAGCAGACCACTCTTACCCAGTCCAAAGATCAGGGCTTGATCCATCACCGTTATTTATCTCACTGCCCCATCCCAGCTCAGAACCTGGCTATATGCAAATTAGTCTGTCCCTGGCCCAGTGCATCATGGGAACAGGGTAGACCAAACTACCAAGCCAATTCTTCACCAGAAAGGAGACAAGCTACCGGGGACCGGTTTCTGGCATTTAAGCCTCTTCGGCCCGGCTTGCTTGAATCCTGATGGAGCAGTGAGAAAGGGACTCATGTCTGAGTATACCCTGCCACACCTATAGTGGCCAAAAACGATACAGAAAAGGGGGTGGTGATGAACAGAGTGTCTGAATTAAGCAGACCACTCTTACCCAGTCCAAAGATCAGGGCTTGATCCATCACCGTTATTTATCTCACTGCCCCATCCCAGCTCAGAACCTGGCTATATGCAAATTAGTCTGTCCCTGGCCCAGTGCATCATGGGAACAGGGCAGACCAAACTACCAAGCCAATTCTTCACCAGAAAGGAGACAAGCTACCGGGGACCGGTTTCTGGCATTTCAGCCTCTTCGGCCCGGCTTGCTTGAATCCTGATGGAGCAGTGAGAAAGGGACTCATGTCTGAGTATACCCTGCCACACCTATAGTGGCCAAAAACGATACAGAAAAGGGGGTGGTGATGAACAGAGTGTCTGAATTAAGCAGACCACTCTTACCCAGTCCAAAGATCAGGGCTTGATCCATCACCGTTATTTATCTCACTGCCCCATCCCAGCTCAGAACCTGGCTATATGCAAATTAGTCTGTCCCTGGCCCAGTGCATCATGGGAATAGGGCAGACCAAACTACCAAGCCAATTCTTCACCAGAAAGGAGACAAGCTACCGGGGACCGGTTTCTGGCATTTCAGCCTCTTCGGCCCGGCTTGCTTGAATCCTGATGGAGCAGTGAGAAAGGGACTCATGTCTGAGTATACCCTGCCACACCTATAGTGGCCAAAAACGATACAGAAAAGGGGGTGGTGATGAACAGAGTGTCTGAATTAAGCAGACCACTCTTACCCAGTCCAAAGATCAGGGCTTGATCCATCACCGTTATTTATCTCACTGCCCCATCCCAGCTCAGAACCTGGCTATATGCAAATTAGTCTGTCCCTGGCCCAGTGCATCATGGGAACAGGGCAGACCAAACTACCAAGCCAATTCTTCACCAGAAAGGAGACAAGCTACCGGGGACCGGTTTCTGGCATTTCAGCCTCTTCGGCCCGGCTTGCTTGAATCCTGATGAATCCCTTGCTCATTGCACCATCAGGATTCAAGCAAGCCGGGCCGACGACGCCTGAAATGGCAGAAACCGGTCCCCGGAAGCTTGTTTCCTTCCCAGTACAAGAATTGGCTTGGTAGTTTGGTTTGCCCTGTTCCCATCATGCACTGGGACAGGAACAGACTAATTTGCATATAGCCAAGTTCTGAGCTGGGATGGTGCAGTGAGCTAAAAAACGGTGATGGATCAAGCCCTGATCTTTGGACTGGGTAAGAGTGGTCTGCTTAATTCAGGCACTCTGTTCATCACCACCCCCTTTTCTGAATCATTTTGTCCACCATAAGCGTGGAAGGGTATACTCAGATGTGAGTCCCTTGCTCATTGCACCATCAGGATTCAAGCAAGCCGGGCCGACGACGCCTGAAATGGCAGAAACCGGTCCCCGGAAGCTTGTTTCCTTCCCAGTACAAGAATTGGCTTGGTAGTTTGGTTTGCCCTGTTCCCATCATGCACTGGGACAGGAACAGACTAATTTGCATATAGCCAAGTTCTGAGCTGGGATGGTGCAGTGAGCTAAAAAACGGTGATGGATCAAGCCCTGATCTTTGGACTGGGTAAGAGTGGTCTGCTTAATTCAGGCACTCTGTTCATCACCACCCCCTTTTCTGAATCATTTTGTCCACCATAAGCGTGGAAGGGTATACTCAGATGTGAGTCCCTTGCTCATTGCACCATCAGGATTCAAGCAAGCCGGGCCGACGACGCCTGAAATGGCAGAAACCGGTCCCCGGAAGCTTGTTTCCTTCCCAGTACAAGAATTGGCTTGGTAGTTTGGTTTGCCCTGTTCCCATCATGCACTGGGACAGGAACAGACTAATTTGCATATAGCCAAGTTCTGAGCTGGGATGGTGCAGTGAGCTAAAAAACGGTGATGGATCAAGCCCTGATCTTTGGACTGGGTAAGAGTGGTCTGCTTAATTCAGGCACTCTGTTCATCACCACCCCCTTTTCTGAATCATTTTGTCCACCATAAGCGTGGAAGGGTATACTCAGATGTGAGTCCCTTGCTCATTGCACCATCAGGATTCAAGCAAGCCGGGCCGACGACGCCTGAAATGGCAGAAACCGGTCCCCGGAAGCTTGTTTCCTTCCCAGTACAAGAATTGGCTTGGTAGTTTGGTTTGCCCTGTTCCCATCATGCACTGGGACAGGAACAGACTAATTTGCATATAGCCAAGTTCTGAGCTGGGATGGTGCAGTGAGCTAAAAAACGGTGATGGATCAAGCCCTGATCTTTGGACTGGGTAAGAGTGGTCTGCTTAATTCAGGCACTCTGTTCATCACCACCCCCTTTTCTGAATCATTTTGTCCACCATAAGCGTGGAAGGGTATACTCAGATGTGAGTCCCTTGCTCATTGCACCATCAGGATTCAAGCAAGCCGGGCCGACGACGCCTGAAATGGCAGAAACCGGTCCCCGGAAGCTTGTTTCCTTCCCAGTACAAGAATTGGCTTGGTAGTTTGGTTTGCCCTGTTCCCATCATGCACTGGGACAGGAACAGACTAATTTGCATATAGCCAAGTTCTGAGCTGGGATGGTGCAGTGAGCTAAAAAACGGTGATGGATCAAACCCTGATCTTTGGACTGGGTAAGAGTGGTCTGCTTAATTCAGGCACTCTGTTCATCACCACCCCCTTTTCTGAATCATTTTGTCCACCATAAGCGTGGAAGGGTATACTCAGATGTGAGTCCCTTGCTCATTGCACCATCAGGATTCAAGCAAGCCGGGCCGACGACGCCTGAAATGGCAGAAACCGGTCCCCGGAAGCTTGTTTCCTTCCCAGTACAAGAATTGGCTTGGTAGTTTGGTTTGCCCTGTTCCCATCATGCACTGGGACAGGAACAGACTAATTTGCATATAGCCAAGTTCTGAGCTGGGATGGTGCAGTGAGCTAAAAAACGGTGATGGATCAAGCCCTGATCTTTGGACTGGGTAAGAGTGGTCTGCTTAATTCAGGCACTCTGTTCATCACCACCCCCTTTTCTGAATCATTTTGTCCACCATAAGCGTGGAAGGGTATACTCAGATGTGAGTCCCTTGCTCATTGCACCATCAGGATTCAAGCAAGCCGGGCCGACGACGCCTGAAATGGCAGAAACCGGTCCCCGGAAGCTTGTTTCCTTCCCAGTACAAGAATTGGCTTGGTAGTTTGGTTTGCCCTGTTCCCATCATGCACTGGGACAGGAACAGACTAATTTGCATATAGCCAAGTTCTGAGCTGGGATGGTGCAGTGAGCTAAAAAACGGTGATGGATCAAACCCTGATCTTTGGACTGGGTAAGAGTGGTCTGCTTAATTCAGGCACTCTGTTCATCACCACCCCCTTTTCTGAATCATTTTGTCCACCATAAGCGTGGAAGGGTATACTCAGATGTGAGTCCCTTGCTCATTGCACCATCAGGATTCAAGCAAGCCGGGCCGACGACGCCTGAAATGGCAGAAACCGGTCCCCGGAAGCTTGTTTCCTTCCCAGTACAAGAATTGGCTTGGTAGTTTGGTTTGCCCTGTTCCCATCATGCACTGGGACAGGAACAGACTAATTTGCATATAGCCAAGTTCTGAGCTGGGATGGTGCAGTGAGCTAAAAAACGGTGATGGATCAAGCCCTGATCTTTGGACTGGGTAAGAGTGGTCTGCTTAATTCAGGCACTCTGTTCATCACCACCCCCTTTTCTGAATCATTTTGCCCACCATAAGCGTGGAAGGGTATACTCAGATGTGAGTCCCTTGCTCATTGCACCATCAGGATTCAAGCAAGCCGGGCCGACGACGCCTGAAATGGCAGAAACCGGTCCCCGGAAGCTTGTTTCCTTCCCAGTACAAGAATTGGCTTGGTAGTTTGGTTTGCCCTGTTCCCATCATGCACTGGGACAGGAACAGACTAATTTGCATATAGCCAAGTTCTGAGCTGGGATGGTGCAGTGAGCTAAAAAACGGTGATGGATCAAGCCCTGATCTTTGGACTGGGTAAGAGTGGTCTGCTTAATTCAGGCACTCTGTTCATCACCACCCCCTTTTCTGAATCATTTTGTCCACCATAAGCGTGGAAGGGTATACTCAGATGTGAGTCCCTTGCTCATTGCACCATCAGGATTCAAGCAAGCCGGGCCGACGACGCCTGAAATGGCAGAAACCGGTCCCCGGAAGCTTGTTTCCTTCCCAGTACAAGAATTGGCTTGGTAGTTTGGTTTGCCCTGTTCCCATCATGCACTGGGACAGGAACAGACTAATTTGCATATAGCCAAGTTCTGAGCTGGGATGGTGCAGTGAGCTAAAAAACGGTGATGGATCAAGCCCTGATCTTTGGACTGGGTAAGAGTGGTCTGCTTAATTCAGGCACTCTGTTCATCACCACCCCCTTTTCTGAATCATTTTGTCCACCATAAGCGTGGAAGGGTATACTCAGATGTGAGTCCCTTGCTCATTGCACCATCAGGATTCAAGCAAGCCGGGCCGACGACGCCTGAAATGGCAGAAACCGGTCCCCGGAAGCTTGTTTCCTTCCCAGTACAAGAATTGGCTTGGTAGATTGGTTTGCCCTGTTCCCATCATGCACTGGGACAGGAACAGACTAATTTGCATATAGCCAAGTTCTGAGCTGGGATGGTGCAGTGAGCTAAAAAACGGTGATGGATCAAGCCCTGATCTTTGGACTGGGTAAGAGTGGTCTGCTTAATTCAGGCACTCTGTTCATCACCACCCCCTTTTCTGAATCATTTTGTCCACCATAAGCGTGGAAGGGTATACTCAGATGTGAGTCCCTTGCTCATTGCACCATCAGGATTCAAGCAAGCCGGGCCGACGACGCCTGAAATGGCAGAAACCGGTCCCCGGAAGCTTGTTTCCTTCCCAGTACAAGAATTGGCTTGGTAGTTTGGTTTGCCCTGTTCCCATCATGCACTGGGACAGGAACAGACTAATTTGCATATAGCCAAGTTCTGAGCTGGGATGGTGCAGTGAGCTAAAAAACGGTGATGGATCAAGCCCTGATCTTTGGACTGGGTAAGAGTGGTCTGCTTAATTCAGGCACTCTGTTCATCACCACCCCCTTTTCTGACTCATCCATGGCGGCAGCAGTGATACTACTGGATGCCACTAAAGCCTTTGACTCCATCGAGTGAACGCATATGTTCATAGTTCTGAGTTGCCTGGGGATGCCCGAGGCTTTTCTCAGATGGGTGAGCTTGCTGTACACCGACCCAGTGGCAAGGGTATGTGTCAATGGGCACATGTTGTAGTTGCTGCCTGTGCACAGGGGCACGCGACAGGGATGCCCCTTGTCATGCATGCTACATCAGATTCACGTGGATTCTGCACTGAACTTTCGGCTGCCTTCCATCAGTGTCTCCATCTACGAGGAATATATGGTGTTGGTCATCTGCAACCCCACACTACACTAGCACCCATACTTCCCCATGGAATGAAGTACAGACACTGTTAAATATTTAGGCGTCTGGATCAACACAGACTCAGACCTGGTGATCTGTGAGAACTATGGGAGGGCAGTGATGAAGCTTGAGGAGCAGGTGACCAGATGGTCCAGGACACCGTTCCCTCCGGCAGACAGAACGGCGATCATGGAGATGATAGTGCTCCCAGATTCCTATACCTTTTTACTAACATTCCCATAGTGCTGCTGTATCACTTCTTCAAAGCTGTCCAGTTGCACATGATCACATTAGCTTCGGCAGTAAAACAGCCTAGGGTCAGTTGGGACATACTGTCACTCCCATATGCACAAGGAGGTTTCGGTCCACTAGACTTATATCTCTATTACCGGTGTGCCCAGGCACAATTTGCATATTATTGGTATAGTCCACATGCGTACACACCACAATTGGCAGTAGAGGCCAATGACGCACATTGCACTCCAGTCAATGCCACCTTGCTGCACTGACGTGCATACGTGCGTAGAGGGGACAGTAATACTATTAACTGCATCACAAATGCATGGAGAACATTAGGCACACAAGACAAGAAGCTACCTTTGTATGCTCCCGCGCTCCCCGTGTATTTCCACCTGGCCATATCAGACCCTACAAAGTAGGTGCACTTGCCATTTTTGTAAAAAGATGGCTACAGAACTCCGGGGATGTGTCCCAGAAGAACCATTCATTTCTTTGGTACGCATCTAATGTACACAACACCTGACACCGCTGCTGACATTCGCATACTATCGCCGCATGGCAGTGTAGCAAATAATGTTCTTGAATCCAGTAAGTATAAATAGGTATGATTTATTGTTAATTAATCCAAGTTATAAGATCAATAGATATAATAATAAAAGTCCCACCAGGAGCAGATCTTCTCTCGCTCAGCCTGTCTGCCATCAACTGTCCCTACCTAGAGCAGTCAGGTACTTAGGATTCTAATATGACATCAGACATTCTATTTCATGCAGTGGCTAAGCAATGGGGAAATTAAGTAAGGGAAATGTAAAGCATGAGCAAGATGTAACACATCCCCTTTCCTTATAAAACAATAAATAAATATATTAGAATTAAATTGCATTGTATTCATAAAATTATAACAATTGAAATATAATTATAACAATTGAAATATAAGATGTAATGATCAAAGGAACACATTACATTGGATTCTCAATTAACAGTTGAAATGTAAGAAGGATTTCATTTTCATATTTAATGACCTTTCAAATCTAAAGGCCCCATCCCCTTACCAAAGAGAAAATTTGTATCTAGTAGAATGAAAATATGGATCACAATTATAACTTAATAAAATCCACTAGGATGGAAAATGTGGAATAAAAACACAATAACATCCATAAGATTGAGATGGATGGGTTAGATAATTAAAAACATAAAAGCCAGATAGAGTAACTTGCGGCTCTTCATAACAAAATAATTACAATATGAACACCTCTTAATATAGAGCACTTTAGTGGTTTATAATGGCCAATAGAATAACTTGTGGCTTTAGCAACATTGCAAAATGGAACTCCTCAGAGTCCATAACAAGAACATTGAGTAACTATTGCTCTCCAAAACAATAGAACAATTGAACTCCTCAGAGTTCATATCAAATAAATGGAGCACCTCATAATGAGCACAGATGTGGCTCGGCAAACTACACATACAATAAATCCAAACTCCTCAGAGTTTATATCAAGAAAATAGAGCAACAACCTACTGCTCTTCACAGCCCAAAACTAGGAAAATGGAGCACCTCAATTAGAGTATAGAAGTGGCTTCCTAGAAAGTACATATTTATAGTGGAGTGCCTCAAACATGAGCACCGAAGTGATTCCAGCAAAATTTCATATTCAATAAATCCAACATTGGGATAACTAATTTCTTAAAATGAAAACATCATAATAATTAAAGCACATAGTGGTTCACATCAGCATATCAGAATCAAAATTATTAGCAATTAACACGAGAAATAAAAAAAACAAATTGAGCACCGCAACCAAAAGTAGAGTATAATAATGTTTCACTCCATAAATAACTAAATCAGAAATTTGAATAAGATTGATAGGGCACCTCAACATCCGTTGAGCATAAACATGGCTCCCACATTCAAAATACATGAGAAGAATTACATTGCAATTTAAAATGAAGTGGTGTCATCCCAATAAATTCATAAATGAACCTTCCCTCTGAAAACGGGTTATATTAAAATTTTAATTTCCAGAAACACCGGTGAACGATTTATCACCCGAGTACATCTCAGAATGGCTTCCTTTAAATAAGTATAAAGAATTGCAGTATAAAGAAATACGTTGAAATTTCCTCCTTGAAAACAGTGTAAAGGTTATGAATGAAGTACCCGGAAATTCCCAGCTGAAAACTTCAAAAGCATCACCCATTCGACTTTCCTCACAGTTGACAATAGTTCATTATGTCAATTTACACTGCAAAAGCGGCTCCAAAATTGACGAAAATACATGTGTGCAAAACAGTAATTCGTCCGTTGAGTTTAATGGGCCAGGGTTCCTCAATGAAGTCTACCATACTGCAAAGATCAACAAAAGAGAAGAAAATATCATCCAAATACCTTCGGACTTTAGGAATATCAAGTTATCGGAACAGGAAATAACTTCCGGTTTAAGGACAAAGTGAAATGAACTTGCCGATGACATAATAACGTTGCGTTGGGTCGCGTACGTCTCATTGCGTATGCAGCTTCCATGGACGGAGAGAAGACAAACAAACTCTGCGTTGTCAAGGTGATGACCACGCTCAAAGACCGTTGTGAGCGCATGAAGCATTTCACACGTAAGCTGTCGTTTTTCTTAGTTTTAAAAATCGCCCCAATAGTTGAAAAGTAGCAAGCATGTATAAAAGAAGCATCAAAACTGTGCCAGAAAACTTCGGCTTCTATATACCATAACAGTCGAATTTTTGATGTTCCTTCAGACACCGCAGTCAGTAATCTGTTCAGTAATGACAGAATATCGCCTTCAGGGGCCATGGCAAAATAAAATGTCATTTTCCGATTTCTCAAATACTGTTCATTTCCCAAACGTGGTAAAACTATAAGTACTGGGGCACTCATCCAGAAAGTCCATATGCAGAACGCATTAATTAGTGATCATTTAACTCTACACTTCACTGCAGCTTGCCTTCGCGCTGTCTTTCAGATTGAAATAAAAACGTTGTTTAGACGAAATTAACTTGCAGCTGTTTAGAGATTCTTTTGAATGCTGTCAACAATTCACGCAGTCTGAAATCATATACTCTGGGATGGCAGGCTGTTCTCAGGCCAAATCACGCAGTCTGAAATCAAACACCCTGGGATGGGAGGCTGTCTAGATGACTGGGGACACTGGTGGGGCTAACCAGGGCGTTTCAATGAATTTACCTTTTCTTTTCAGCTTTAAAAGGTTCCTTAGTTGCAGTAGTAATATATTAAATCCGTCTTCCTTCCACGCATAAGTTCAGTTCTGTCCCTCGTCGCCAATTTGTAGCAAATAATGTTCTTGAATCCAGTAAGTATAAATAGGTATGATTTATTGTTAATTAATCCAAGTTATAAGATCAATAGATATAATAATAAAAGTCCCACCAGGAGCAGATCTTCTCTCGCTCAGCCTGTCTGCCATCAACTGTCCCTACCTAGAGCAGTCAGGTACTTAGGATTCTAATATGACATCAGACATTCTATTTCATGCAGTGGCTAAGCAATGGGGAAATTAAGTAAGGGAAATGTAAAGCATGAGCAAGATGTAACAGGCAGCTATGAGGAAGCTATATTCTTCTTTCCTGGCAGAACCTCTTGCACTAGAAGCACTCCAAATTTTGCTAGGTAGCCTCACATGCAGAAAGCTCATTATGAGATTGTATAATCCCTCTCAAAGGGATAGAGAGTCAGCCCAAAACCCGGCTTTGAACAGATGGAATGCTGTCCTTGATGTACACTCATTTATCTGCACGCTGACAAGAATACTTATATCCAATTGCAATTTGCATATCATCCACTTCAAATACTTGCAGCAGATGTATCACACTAATGTTAGACTATTTCGATATGGGCCGTGGGGAGACACAAACTGTTTGAGATGTGCGGCACTAGAAGCGGACTTCATGCATTTGGCCTGGCTGTGCGCCCTGGTTCAGCAGTTCTGGATACGGGTGGCAATAGACCTGGAACACATAGCCTGCACCCCCCAGATATGTTAACTTGGCTTAGTTAAACAGCTACGACCTACACATTGTAAATTCATAGTGAAGGCACTGCTATTGGTAAAACGTAGAGTGGCGTACACTGGGGTAAGAGATCAGTGCCTAAGCTCAAACAATGGCTACTGGGTATGTCTTACTGTAAGGAACAATTAGACATATTTGCTGAGGAACTGCCGCTGACGTTGAGCCCAAGGGACATTTGGGATCCACTCACAACCTATCTAACCTCTACACCAGACGTGATGTAAAATATAGTGCTAAATAGGAGGCGATGCAGGGTGCCAAATATTATAAGAAGGACATCTTTCTTCTATGTTCCACCTGTACTGACAGTAAAAACTTACACTTGTTGTTTTCACTGTAGCAAGTCTGCTAGTCCCATTGGCTAACATGGATTCTCACAAGCCTGACTGCCAAGTGCTAATTTCCCTTTAAGACCACCAAGTATAGTACTCCAATGTAGCAAATCAATTGGTAAATTAAACCCGGCTTAATGCTTCAGTCAGATTTAAAGTAACTTTTAATGTAAAGGTCAGAATTGCGGTTGTCACCTGAGACAGGCCCGCTGCCCTCCTGCCAGGAGGTGTGAATGGCTCACAGAAAAGGAGAACAAAAGGTCTGCTGGAGAGAGGAGGTGTGACCTCCTCCTGACAGGACGGCCAGAGAGTGGCGACCGCTGGCCACAGATGTTCCAGCTTCAAAGGAGCTACTGCCTCTGCGAGGCAAATGCAGAACACACCTGAGCTTGCCCACTCCTTTGCGTAGGTAGACAGACTGGCATCTTTTCAAAAGGGCGAAACGCACTACAGAACCGTTTTTACAGGATGCGTGTCTAATTGTACTGGACACATTTCAGCATAGATCTTACCCAGGGAGGAAGGGTTCCAACATTTTGTATTTTGGCAGAGAGATGCACTGTGTGATTGTTTAGTACCATCTCCATAGGAAATTATTTAAGAGTGGGGAGGGTTGGCCCGTGGGAATTGTAGCCCCACTATCCTCCCCACCCAAAAACTCAAAATTGGCATAAAAGTGGCAACCCTTGCTTCCACCCTCAGAACACCACTGTCCTCAGAGTGAATCGAAAAAGGTCTGCACCTGCTGAACATATGGACCTCAGAAAGAAAGGGTGCACTAAGAAAGACTGAGCCTGGTGAACCAAGACAGGACTTCAGAAAAGAGAATGTCTGCAGTTGCGGTTGACTTTGTGGAGAGAGAGACCCAAAGGGCTGGACCTGCTCCCACTCATGTCAAGGACCAGTGAGAGGACTCCATCGGCTAGTTGATTAGCCTCCTGTTGAGCTTCAGGGACATAAAAGGTCAAGAGGCCTGCACCTGCAAAGTACCCAACTGATCTGAATCCTTTGGACTTGCCCTGGACTCTAGTAGTGTAGCCGTGTGATCGAATCCTAGCCCCCAAGAGGTACCTCCCAGGTCCTTGATCCCTGGCTGGTGATAGAACACACTCTTTCTCACCCCAGAACTACAACTTGCAAGCCAAAGGCAAAAGGTGACTTTTTTTAGCACAGAGTCTGATGCTCATAGACTATTGGTACTTGCCGGTTTGTTGATAGCCTTGAATGTTGTTGAAAACCACGACTTTACCAGACCGCGTAACTACGCCAGGCCATCAACGATGAGCCCAACGCTGGCCTCAAGCTACTAAGGACCCTGTCAATCTCACTGTTGCCAAGCAAAAGAACCAGAAAAGATTCTATGAGCAATCGTGGTCGACCTGAAACTTTGACTTTTCAATGGCCCCTCATGTTTGAGCTGAGAGTGAAAAGTAGTGATTTGTAAATGTTTTTAAAAAATTTGAAGAGATAAGCATTGATTTATAAAAATCTTGCAAAAATCAGATCTTTGATCCCCTTCATCAGATTATTGTCGTTTCTGAATTTATTTAATGATACACATTTATACCACCTTTTAAAATTGGAGTGGGATTGTAAAAGTGTTATGTTACTTACGTATTGACTGTAATGCACTTATAAATGCTTTACACTTGGTTTCCTTTTAAATTAGGCCGACTGCTACCCAGGACTGAGCAAAGGAGCTGATACAGAAAAGTGACAATATTACTTGGCGGGGTTTCCCAATTACCCCAACACCCCAACCAATAATCCAATTCCTCACAATTTTTTATCAAATTTTGCAAAAGACAGATTGTTAAAAAAATACATTTAAGATTCCTTTGAGTTTTAGGAGACTTGATCTATTTATTTTTTGTAATAGTTATCCTGCAACTTAATCTGTGATTCCAATTTAGGTATTGTTCATTAAAGATATGCCATAGGGGTATAGTACAGAATACTGCATCTGAAACATCACACTATGAAAAGTTTCATACGCAGGTCATCAATTTCAAAAAATATCGTGAAGGTAAGTGTATCTAGGTAATTTGCTATACTTAGCTCCACATCTATGTATCTCGGTGATAAGATATATAGATTTATAGTTTTGACTTGTATATCCACACTTACCTAGATAGCAACATTTTTGTAGTGGATATTCTGGCAACAGTATTTTTATAGCACAATATTTTAGTCCTCAATATTCTGGCATATAACCCTTAACGTAGAGATAACCAAAATTGACCATCACTGAGAGTGTCTGTGGTAAAATTGACGGGAAATATTCTCTGACATCCTTAGGGGAATAGTTTGTGACTTTGACATCTTGTATTGTTTGTGGTACACATTCATATGCCTAATTGATAGGCTCCTCATTTTGTCATCATTATCGCCATCCCTTCACCTCTGCAACATTCCCCTCCACAGCTGGAGTCCATTAATGCTGCACCATCCCCTCCCTTCTCTTCAAAATGTACTTGAGCCCTCTAACTGATGTCATCTTCACCCTAAACTGCTAAAACTTCACTGATGACAAACAAATCATTCTACAGCTTGCAAATCCAGCAGATCACAACTCCTGTGCCATCATCCAGTGCTTACAATGGTTGACCACTTGGTGATAACTACCTACTTCAAGTAAAGCATGCGGAAGATTGAGGTATTGACACGCAGGAAATGGACCAACTATCAAACCTCCCCCATCTGCCTACAACAAGTAGGCCGACATCATACCCTTCAACACAGCTAAGGAATATGAGACAATTATGAACTACAATATTTCCCTTAAACCACATTTATATCAATTTACCCTAAGTACTCGCTACATCATGCAAATCTTTCCTTAAACAGGCTTCTGTGAAGGAGTATACACTACCATTGCCACAGTGCTTTGTAGCCTAGAGTATGTTAATGGTCTGTACTTCGGAAACCTTTCTATTGGCATTAGAGGGTACATTGAGTCCTAAATGCAGCTGCAACACAACTGCAACACAACACCTGTATATCTGGACTCATACACCCACATGAATCAAACGGAATTGCATTCACAAACGGTGCGAATCGCAAAATTCGGCCGTTTGCGAATGCAATTCTTTGTTTTGGGATGCATTAACCTTTTTTGTTTTTTCGCAATTTAAGAAATCACAATTTTTTCGCGATTTCTTAAATTGCGATTGCATTTAAGAAATCGCAAATTTGCAATTTCTTAAATGCAATGCATCATTGAAAAAAAATGGCGATTTCGCAAATTGGAAGTGTTAAATTAGCATGAAGTCAACCTTCATGGTAATTTAGGAAAAGTTTCAAAAATGCACAAAAGTGCATTTTTGACACTTTCATTTTACACACATACATGCTCTTGGGCATGTATGTTGAAAAATGGACTGTATGTTACATTTCAGGGGGTGCAGGACCCCCCTGCACCCTAGAAATTGCATTCTCATTTTGCGATTCCTTAATTGCGAATCGCAAAATGAGAATGCCTTCCCATTGATTCCTTCGCGCCTCTAGGCCCATAGGAATCAATGTAAGGGATTCCTTATTTGCGATTCGCAAAATTGGGAATCGCAAATAAGGAAAAATTAGAAATCGCAAAAATATATGCGAATTTTTGATGCATAGGTATTTGCGATTTCTAAATTGCGATTCCTTAATTTTCGCAATTTAGGAATCGCAAATACCTACAATGATGCATGTGGCCGTATATTTCATCAGCTTTGCAGTCTTTGCAACGGCAGCCTATTGCGAGATATAGCACCATAAAAGCATTGTGTTTCGCTCATCAAACCATCCACAGCACTGGACCACACAATCATTCAACATAATCTCCACACCTACGCACATACTAGATTTTTACACCCCATGTTATTCCCTCTCTTGATCAACACGTCACTCAAAAATTCTTGCACTGGCGGAAGATTTTTCTCAGTCCAGGATGCCAAGCCTGAAACCATATTTCTCCATGAAAAATATTGAATGACAACCAACTTGAATTTCAGAGAGCATTAAAAACCTGGCTCTTTTCAAACACAAAACTGTGTGGTGCAGTCCACTCCGAAACAGATGGTGGGTACCAGCAAGGACAAACATTGTTGTTCTCACACTTTCATGCAGCACTTCAGGCTAAAGTGCTGCTAAGAATTCAGTGCTTTGTGACTGGAGCACACCTCCAACACTCACATGCCATACCAACATCTCTCTTACATTGTAAACTATAGTCCACAACGAATCATCAAATGCCCTCTGAATGGCATACAGTACAGCAAAATGCAGTACCATTAGTAATATGCTTTTCATTCATTTGATTCTAATGATGCACCTCTTCTTCTATATCCCCATGACATTTGTCTCTAAAATCTGTTTGTATTCTACCAGTGTGAACTAGGCCAGCATTTAAAGAAATTTCTTAAATCGAGCAGAGAAATCTGTCTATAACTACAACATTTTGTCTGGTATTTGAAATAACATGGCTGCAACATACATGATCAAATGTATGTTTTTTAAACAAACATTTTTGAGTGGATGACGTTCTCTGTCACCCTAACTTTCCTTGCATCAATGTAATACCTTCTGAAATCTTTCTCAAGCTGTGTGTAACCTGAAAGGACAGTTAATGGGCACATTTTGGGCATTAGGGAGTGGTTTACTTGGGTGATCTGGTGTCAGCCAGGGGCGCAACTAGACCCGAACTTTGGAGGGGGCTAACACTTCCACCAATAGGGCAGGACAAGCATTTCCAAAAATGGGGTCAGAGCTATCCTCATAGACAATATTAGAGAAAGAAGTGACAAACTGCAATTCAAACAAATTGGATACACCTGATATTATAACAAACATGTTTTTGAAGATATGACACCTTTCCTAGGTTACTAACAGTACGCTTTAAAAAGCATATTAACAATACCGCTTTTATCAATTCACTGATTCATTTTGTGGCAGGACTATCAGCTTCTGAAATATTTGTCATTTCAAGTGCAGGAAATGCTCTTGATCCATTGTCGACTGAAGTTACAATTTTAGTTACACAATGAGATACTGCAAAATATTCATGGGTGCGTCTGCTCTTATATACAGCTCTCCACATATTAGGCTTGCTGTCTGTGCTTAATTAGAGCTGGTGATTGTAAGTGGAACCTACTTTCACTCGTTTTTGATGTCCTGTGCTTATTTTTCCTTATTAGACATTGTTTCAGAACAAAAGGCTGAAAAACACAAAAGGGGGAAGAGAAAGATGGAAAGTTGTGACAAAGTGAGAACGCAAATACGGAAAGAAACCTGCAGGAGCGAAATAAAGAAAGAGCTTCAAAGAAGCACGCCTGAGGGAGTGGCTTTGTCTCCTCCCACATGTTGGTTACCTTGAGTACAGTATTTTATTTGGTAGTTGGTGTGTGCCTCGCTCCTAGCTCCTCCCCCAAAGCATCAGCCTCCCCCCGCCCCCTTAATGCGTCATCCGACATCCATTGTGGCAGCAAATGTTATTTACATTTAGAAGGAATATGCAGAGTGGGGACGCAAGGGATATGGGAAGAAAACAAAGACTCGGCTAACAGGTAAATGGTGTTATCATTAAAGACCTGTGAAATACTAAAATGAGGCCGCGTTAAGGTGTCAGGTGTCCGCCCAGCCGAGCCCACAGTGCTCACGAATGTTGTGTGTGCCTGGAAGCGGAATTAGCCCGGGCTGAGGCACGACGGGGGTCTTGAGAGAGCACTAGTCTGAGAAAAATGTATAAGTGCACCATATTTACAAGCACGTAGTTAGTTAACATATACCTTGCACCAGAATGTCTTATATTCAGTAGTGAAATGTATAGAGTGTTCAAGTAGGGTAACAATAATCATAGCAGTGTGAGACTAATGTAGAAATGTTGGAATGAATATGAAAACCTCACGTTCTCATGTTAAAGGAATCATGTAAGAGTTAAGTGGAACCTTGCAAACCAGTTACATTGTGTAGGCCTCATGGCAATTCACAGAAAATCTAAACGTGCTGCTAAAGTAATGTGGTTCTTCCAAAATGTATTATCGAATTTAGTATTGAAATATATGTTTTATAGATGTGTTGCCTTTTAGAAACGTGTGTTAGTTAAGAATGCTGTTTAAATCAAGTTAAATGTTTTCAGAGTGCAGGGACCCGCTTCATGTAAATCAAGTAGGCTCGAACTGATAGTGATGTTCCTTTGATCTGCAATGTGCTCGTTAGAGAAGAAGTCGAGAGGCGCCAAGTACAGAGCTTTACATATGCTTTACGACCTATAGATATGGTGGAGCCTGGAATTTGAGGCCCACTGTAGGACGGCCTGTATGCAGGTGCGAGGGGTCCTAATCAGTCGAAATGAATGGAGCTTTGTTCAGTGGCGCTTGGCGCAGGCCTGTAGGAGTCTTCAGGAATTTCAGGGGGTACCGGCGCACTGAAGAAGAAGCCTGGGAACCAAGGTCAACTTTAACGAGGGTCTTGAAGAGTACCATCATGGAGTTTACCGCGCAAAGATGTACCACGTGAGGGGCGTCCCAAGGGGCGTTCCTATCGGAAATGTGATTTTGTATTAGGGAAAGCGACCCGGGAGGAGAGCAGAGCAGATGATTTTGGGAGCCTAAGGAAGCGGATGGGTAGGCAGATAGGCTGATCAGGAAAGACCCATTATCAGAGAAGAGACAAAGAGAAGTGTGTGATCTTCTTAGGAAGTCACCACGGCTGACACCTTTTTGGGGTAAAGATCTTGTTAAGTAGGGATGTCACTTAGTCTAGTGCAGGGACAGACTAACCGGAATTTTCTTTTCTGTAATGACTCTTAAGTTGCAACTTGTATCCATTTTGGCAACACTAATGATTTTTGAACTTGTACTTATTATTCTGTTTTGTAGACTCAGACTATTCAAAGAATTTATGTTTATAGTGATACCAGTATACCTTTTAAACCTTATCTTGAGAAGTTTGTATCTTCAGTTATCTTTGGCTTTATATTAAATCTTTAAACTTTATCACTGGTCAGTGGTTATTTAGAGTGGTGTAAGTTCTTAATTGACTAACCTAGTAGTAGATTATCTTTTACTCAATGACAGGTACCAACGATTCAGTCGACTTGATTTGGGATCTGGTAAGGTAATTAGAAACCAGAAACCCCGCGTTAACAGTTGGTAGCAGTTTAGGATGGTTATCTTCTTGAGGAAGGTAATCTAGAGAGGTTAGTTTACCCCAAGGCCCCTAGACATCGAGAGACGAGCAGCGGAAGAATCGTGAGCCGAAGGTGCAGACGGTGCGAGAAAAGCAGCAGTATCGGAGGAGAGTGAGTATAACAAGGGTCATGCGTGAACAGATTGCGGTGTTTTGTGTTGTATTTGTATTGTAATGTCTTGCGGAGTTGAATGCCTGTAGTGTGAATGAGAGAAGGTTGTGAGCGCGCGCAACCTGGTGAACTGGTAAACCTGGCAAACGGGTGAACTGGTGAATCTTAAGTTCAGTCCAGAGCTTAAGTGGTTTTGGATGTATCGAACATCCAGAGTAGTTGTCGACCATAGTACGGAGGTCACGAGGTACCATTGACCGCCGTGGGACCGAGATAGGGGGAGTGTAAGAGTGAGCGTATGAGTAACGGACGCTGGTCGGAAGTTACTGTGTGTGAGTAACCTATCAGAGAGGCGATTGTCTGGAAGGAAACGGAAAAGACATTTCGTCAAGTTAAGGTGACAACTACAGAAAAGACTGTGGGCGTACAGTCAAGAAAGGTGATCGCTTGGACGGAAGTAATCATTTTTCAGAGTATGAATGGGACGCATGCATGACCGAGGAGACGAGCTGAGAAAGGAGGGGAACTGCTGCAAAGGGGGACGAGTGACGTCAGAAAGAGCCGCGCTGAGATAGGGTGGCGAGTGAAGAGCCGCGACGTGATAGGACCGTTGGTGTGACGTCGGCAAGAGCCGCGACGCGATTGGGCGGCTGGTGCGACGTCAGTGAAAAGTCGCGCTCGGATAGGCCAGTTAGCGGGAACAGAGCGGCGATTGGTAGATTGTCATTAGGAAGTAAACAAACGCGGAGAAAAGAGAAATCATGAAGTGCTTTAAGTGTTTGAAAGGGATTTTTAAAAGAAAAAGAAGTGAACATTATTACGGGGAAGAGGCACCGCCGGAGGGTACACCAGCTCATTATATGGCAACGAATGTGGGGCTGCATACAATATTATGGATTGGGGCTTGGAATAAGCTTACGGAAGGGAATGAGGAAATGCAGTTCCCGAAGTATGGGACGTTTAAGTTAGAGGTGTTGCATCGGCTGAAAGCAACCATGTCCTCATTGAAACCCTCGCCTAGACCAACACAGTTTGAGGCCCTTAATGCATGGATTAGGGCTGCACAAGACAGGAATTTGAACAGGCGTCAACAAAGACTGACGCGATCGGTAAGAGCAGTGCGAGATTCCAAATGGGACGAGGAGGCAAAGAGATGGAGGGTACAGGCTATTGAAGTAGAGAAATTGTATCCCATGAGGGAGGTGGGAGGAGGAGGAAACCTCATGGAAGAGGACGAAGAAAGTGAGTCGGAAGACAACCTGATAAACAGGTTGCTGTTAGATAGACCACCTCCGAGAGGTGGGGAGATTGAAAATAGTGGGACTGTAATAGAGGGGTATACACCACTCCCCGTATCAGAATGGACACCTATTAAAGGCAAGGAGACACCTCACAACAACACTGTGCAGAGTGTAGTGGGAAGGTTTGTGGTGCAGAAAACGCCAACCACCGAAAGGGTTGAGTCTTTTGGATTGCCAGACGCTCTTCAAGTGCCTGTTACCATAGGACCTATAGTATCGATCTATAACCCTGAGAGAGATAGAGAGGAAGAACAGAGGCAATTGGATAGAGAAAGGATTGAGATGGAAAGGAGGAATAACGTGACAAATGCATGGAAGCAATTGCCAGGTTCGGTAACGTGGAACACCCCATTAGATACAACGGTAGGTCCCAACTCAGGACAAGGAGGTCAGAGAGGACCGATGGACCTAAGGGGACCGCGGCCAAAGTCCTATACAGAATTAAGAGCTGATTTGAGGGAATGGGATGGGTCCGCAGTAACCCCGAGTAACAGGCCAAGAACAGAACCAGAGTGGGAAAACAGAGGTAACGGGACTGTATCTCATTGTGGGGCCAGCGAAAGCAGTCAGGGGCGGGAAGGTCAAAGTCAGGAGAATAGAGGAGTTACACGTCCTACGGATGAGAGGGAACAGCAGGAGCAAAATAGTAGGAGTGTAGAGTGTGAGGAGATGTCCCGTATCTGGGAGAAAGGTGGAGACCAAATGGTACATGCTTTTCAGAATAGGTTTAGGTGCCTTCATCATGCACTCGGAGAAGACGTCCAACATTGGAGAAAGAAGAACAGTGATAGGTCCCGCCATGCCTCGAGTAATCAGGAATCACAGGGAAATAGTGAGGAAAGGGGGAGCAATGGAATGCCTTACTATACATCCAGAGAAAACAGGCAGAACGGGGAAGGTGGGAATATGAGAAGCAATGGAGTATTTCACCATCCACCCCGAGAGGATGGAAAAGCCTGGGATCTAGAGAGGTGAGAGCATGGGAAGACTCCGCATAACTCACCGGAGCCTAAACGTAGATCTCGGAGCTGGGATGGGAGAGATGCGGATGGAGTAACTAAATTTAGTGTGTTGAAAGCTGCAATTAAGGCAAAGAGACTTGATGTCACCAGTTTAAAATCAGATGTCGATGAGATAATTGATGGTACATTGCCTTTAGAAAGGATAGAATTGTATGAACAGGATGAGCTGTTGTTCATGGCAAAGGATATTACTAGGAAAGCTAGAGCGTTTCATGAGAAACTGACCAATTTGGCAGACAGGTACGCCATAGATTTATCTAGGACAAGGGCATTGCAGAGTAACCACAGATTGCAGTACTCGGACCAAGACCTAGATGAGAAGAGAACTACCGGATTAAAAACACACATAAGAGAATTGGTATCAGGAATAAGGGTGTGGAGAGAACTGGACAAATGGGAAGAGAGGTGGTCGAAGAAGGGCACTGTTAGGCGGAGTACAAGTGTGATGACCCCAGAGGGAAGGGTAATGCAGATGGAGGCATTCCCTTTGCGAGAAATATCAAACGGAAATTATGTACATGTGCCCTGGAGTAGAGGAGACTTAGCTGCATTTACCAACTCATTTCCGAAGTTAAGGGACAATCCAGTAGAGTGGTATAAGCAGGTAGAAAGGTTTGTAAAGATCTCGAAGGTATTGTGGATTGATTTGAACACGTTGTTTGACATCGTGGTTCCATCTGATTTATGGACATCATGCAAGACTAGTGTTGAATGGCCAAATACTGAACCAGTGAGGGATGCTCGGACTAATGGACCGTCCGAGATTGTCATGCAAAAGTATGAAAGGGTAATAGCTTGGCTGAAAGATAAGGTACCACCACAGGACATAGATTGGGTAAAAATAGACCGAACGAGACAAGAACCAAAGGAGACCGTTCATGAGTTTTATGAGAGGTTGTTGAAAACATTCAAGCAATACAGTGGACTCGATGTAATGGATCCCAAAGATATAGGGCAGTTTGTGTCAAAGTTTGTTTTGGGGTTGAGACCTGATATTTGTTTGATGATTCAGCAACATTTAATATGTTGGCAAAACAAACCACTAGATGAGATCCTGCGATATGCGAGATACTGTAGTGACGAAATAGATTCTAAAGCCAAGAATCTAAAGGAGAAATTGATGGTGGTGCAAATGCAGTCAGCCGGGAAGGGCGGACAGCAGAAAGAAGGAAGTCAAGGAAGTCAAGGATGTCAAGGAAGTCAAGGAAGTTAAGGGAGTGTCAACACAGAGAACAATCACTGTTAATCATAAGGGAAACATCAATGATAAAGACAAGGCTTTGTTAGACGCGGAAATTAAGAGGTTGCATACAGATGAATCACAGGGGAACTTCAGGTCAAATGCTTATGCCAAATTGCTTTACGAATACATTGATGTCATGGAGGCGAAGAATTGCTACGTTTGTATGCAATTACCAGCTTCGGTGGAGGAGGGTATCAGATACCATCATCTTCCATTGACATATGGAATTACATGTAGTTTATTGTTAAGCATATTCTATGGACGAGAGGGGTTCGAGTATTATTTCTGGAACTTTGACTCAACATTGCCAGAGGTCCCAAATTACAAGCATCTGAACAAGTGGGACTATTACAAGAGCGAAGACAGATTACACAAATGGTTCATTCCATGGAAAACGTTAGATACTTCACATGCCCGAAAAAATAATCTGACTTGTCAAGTGTCAGAAATTGAGAAAAAGTTTATAGGGCAGGTAGATACTAGATACAGGAGGCAAAATATTCTAAAGGCTTCAGGACAATGGGAAACAGATTGGACCAAGGAAGAAAGGATACATCAAAGAAAGGGTAGCTTTGGTCCAATTGCTTTAGACAAGGAGAAATGGGGGAAACTGTGCATTCACAGGAGTTACTCCTATTATGAGAATCTGTATGTAGGTCAAGTCAGTTGTGAACATGCTTTTCAATTGGAGTACTACTCCAAAGATTTTCTGAAAGAGATGCAAGCAATTCCAAATGTATATTTTGTATGTGGAAGAAATGCCTATGTGAAGCTACCAGATAATTGGTACGGATCATGCTATCTAGCAATTGTCTTCCCCAAAATATATCATGTTGAGAATTTAGAAACGACAAAGAGAGAAATACCAACTAGAGGGAAGAGAGGGCTAGGTGCAGCAGAAGTAATTGGGGATGTATTCGGTGCTGCATTCCCTATCTTGGGAGTGATACTGAATGACATCAAAATTAGGAGATTGGCTACAGTCGTAGATAGGTTATCTGCCAGTACTGCTAGATCATTAATGCTGGTGGAGGGTGAGATGCAATCGATAAGGGCAATGGTTCTTCAGAACCGACTTGCTCTAGACGTTCTGTTAGCCAAAGAGGGCGGAGTCTGTAAGGCTTTGAAGGTCCAGGAATGCTGCACTTACATTCCGGACAATTCAAAACCTCTAGAAAAATACATACGAAACATCTCTGCGATACACCACGAAATTGAGGATCTGACAAAGATAAACGTGTGGGAAAAAGTAGGTCATGGAATGGGTAAAGTTGGAGGTTGGTTTGCCAACCTAGGAAAGGGTATCGTTTGGTACATACTGAAACCCATCATCATAATTGTGATTTGTGTAATCACTTTGTGGGGATTGGTGCGTTTGTATCAGTGGTATAAAGCAAACAGATTGCAGAGATCTATGAGAGAACAGGAGAAAAGGTTGACAGCGATGCAAGATACACAATATAAGAGTCTGAAGGCATTGGAGACAATGAAAAGAAGTGGTACTGCCACGACTTCACTTTGAAGGGTCCTACATTTTTTTGTGATGGTGTTTGATGGTGATGACCCCTGACGGTCATCAAAGGGGGGACTGAGAGAGCACTAGTCTGAGAAAAATGTATAAGTGCACCATATTTACAAGCACGTAGTTAGTTAACATATACCTTGCACCAGAATGTCTTATATTCAGTAGTGAAATGTATAGAGTGTTCAAGTAGGGTAACAATAATCATAGCAGTATGAGACTAATGTAGAAATGTTGGAATGAATATGAAAACCTCACGTTCTCATGTTAAAGGAATCATGTAAGAGTTAAGTGGAACCTTGCAAACCAGTTACATTGTGTAGGCCTCATGGCAATTCACAGAAAATCTAAACGTGCTGCTAAAGTAATGTGAGGTGGGGTTAACGTGGTTCTTCCAAAATGTATTATCGAATTTAGTATTGAAATATATGTTTTATAGATGTGTTGCCTTTTAGAAACGTGTGTTAGTTAAGAATGCTGTTTAAATCAAGTTAAATGTTTTCAGAGTGCAGGGACCCGCTTCATGTAAATCAAGTAGGCTCGAACTGATAGTGATGTTCCTTTGATCTGCAATGTGCTCGTTAGAGAAGAAGTCGAGAGGCGCCAAGTACAGAGCTTTACATATGCTTTACGACCTATAGATATGGTGGAGCCTGGAATTTGAGGCCCACTGTAGGACGGCCTGTATGCAGGTGCGAGGGGTCCTAATCAGTCGAAATGAATGGAGCTTTGTTCAGTGGCGCTTGGCGCAGGCCTGTAGGAGTCTTCAGGAATTTCAGGGGGTACCGGCGCACTGAAGAAGAAGCCTGGGAACCAAGGTCAACTTTAACGAGGGTCTTGAAGAGTACCATCATGGAGTTTACCGCGCAAAGATGTACCACGTGAGGGGCGTCCCAAGGGGCGTTCCTATCGGAAATGTGATTTTGTATTAGGGAAAGCGACCCGGGAGGAGAGCAGAGCAGATGATTTTGGGAGCCTAAGGAAGCGGATGGATAGACAGATAGGCTGATCAGGAAAGACCCATTATCAGAGAAGAGACAAAGAGAAGTGTGTGATCTTCTTAGGAAGTCACCACGGCTGACACCTTTTTGGGGTAAAGATCTTGTTAAGTAGGGATGTCACTTAGTCTAGTGCAGGGACAGACTAACCGGAATTTTCTTTTCTGTAATGACTCTTAAGTTGCAACTTGTATCCATTTTGGCAACACTAATGATTTTTGAACTTGTACTTATTATTCTGTTTTGTAGACTCAGACTATTCAAAGAATTTATGTTTATAGTGATACCAGTATACCTTTTAAACCTTATCTTGAGAAGTTTGTATCTTCAGTTATCTTTGGCTTTATATTAAATCTTTAAACTTTATCACTGGTCAGTGGTTATTTAGAGTGGTGTAAGTTCTTAATTGACTAACCTAGTAGTAGATTATCTTTTACTCAATGACAGGTACCAACGATTCAGTCGACTTGATTTGGGATCTGGTAAGGTAATTAGAAACCAGAAACCCCGCGTTAACAGTCTAAAGCCCTTTCAGCCCATGGACGTTGCCCCCTGGTGTCAGCTGAAGATCCAGCTGAGCCCTAAGGGTCACAGTTGTTCCCAGACATTCTTGAGACAATAAACATCACATTTGCCAAATTACATTATGCTTGAGAAGCATAGATTATCGTATACACAGTGCTTAATTTGTAAACAAATAAGTGCCAGGGCCCAAAGTTTTGTTTAGAAGCCTGTGGTTGGTGCTGCCAAAGGCAAGGGTGCCTAAAACTAAGGCTGTGTAGTCTTGATTTTAACTCATGCCTCTTTAACCCCTTGGCTGCGGCGGTAATTCCGCCGCAGCGCTAGGGGGGAGAGGAGGCCGCGCGGCGCCGCCATGCGTGTGACGGAACCACTCAGTCACAAGCCTCGGGCGCGCTGTGCTTGTGACGGAGTGGTTCCGTCACGGCCCCGCCCGCTCAATAGAACGCGCCGCGCAGGCGCGGCGGCCGGGCCGTGACGGAACCACTCCGTCACCAGCACAGCGCGTCCGTGGCTGGTGACGGAGTGGTTCCGTCACCAGCATCGATGGTGTTAATCCACTCCAAACACTCCCAGCCTCTTTATCTCACTCTCGATGATTCTTTTTCATTCCTGCTTTCTCCCTTTGTCACTATTTTTGCCTCTTTCTCTTCCTGCTTCTTTTCGCCTTTTGTTTTGTGGTCTTCTTTCTCTTACTCTGGATCAAAGTTTGTTGAATCAAAATCAATGCCAGTCACCAAGAATGAGTCCTGGTGGTGGTGGGTCCCACTGGCAACCACTGGCTCAAATTTAGCAGTCCTTGGGGAACACTGTAACTTCTTTAAATGTGTGAATAGCGCAATTAAGAGGTGATAGCAACAAAGTCACTTTTGTAAAGTATCTGGTGTAGTGCTGCATACTTTGAGCATCAAACTTACTAATAACATTGGATCAGGAAACAAAATGTATAGATCGTCAAAGATATGCATTTTAGCATGGGAATTCTTTATGTTAACATGTTTTTTATAGGGGATTTTCTACATACAGTCCAACGAAGATGGGAGAGGCGGATTTCAAAGCAAACTCTGGCATCAACAATAACTTTCTATGTGCACGCTCTGTTTGCAGCACCTGGATGATCTCAAAATGACAGTACGGAGTGCACACAAATCAATCTGTGTAAGGACCACCCAGGCCATCTTCATCATCATGACAGCCAATGAAAATCATCCTTGAGGCACGCTGAACCGCCATTTTGCTCACCCTGGCCATAGTCAATAGCACGTGCAGACCGAGAATCAGGTCTACTGTGTGGAATATCTGTGTGCAGAGAGATGAAGTGCTGCTCCTAACCTCTATGCACCCCACACATGTGGCCCCAGCAGGTCCTGGGGCCACCCTGACCATACTTAATCTCTACATTATCCAAAAATACATGAGTGAACAACCAGCAACGTGCAAGCACTTCTCACTTAACAGCACTACAGGAAGTGTTGTGTGGCATTAAAATGTACTTGTAGCCAGCTGGACCACCAGCAGAGGAATCAGCAGTTACCCTTCCATGCACAAGTGCACACCCATTATAACATTTGAGCCAGTCAGAAATATCACTAGAAAAATGATCGGGTACATCAGCTCAATGACAAATGGGTAATGTTGGCACTTGGAGTAGAGCTTCCATTTCGGATTTAAGATAAGGAAATAACATTTATGCATCAAACTTCCTCACCAAATTCTTCTTATTCACTTGAGATTGGACTACGTCAATATCCACCTCATACAGCCATATATTAAAAAAAATATTTAAAAATACAGAATTACCAACAAAGAGCAGAAGCACTGAATCCTGAAAAAGAATAGATAAATACAAATGGAAATTAATATAAAAACAAACAAAAAGAACCTCAACTCACAGAATGTAACTTAAAAAAGCTCAATATTTTGGGTCTGATATAGGGTTTGGAAGATGGTGTACAGTGAGTCAGGGTTGCAGAGGACATTACATCGGCCACTCTGATGGACTACCATCTGCCACATTTAGAGATTCCCGTCGACCCAGGATGATCTCTGTAGGTTGAAAGGACCACAACTATGGAATCTCCTGTCAAGGCACAAAAAGTTTGATGGATTGCCACCATTTATTTTGATGCCTTTTCACCTAACTTTACTAAAGCTTTTGTTTTTCAAAAGCAAACTCCGAAAGTAAGAGTTTGCTGTTGAAAAACAGGCAACTAATGACTTCCACGCCGAGAGCGTTTTTCCTCTGGATGTGCAGGGTCATTTTTTGTTTTTTCTTTCCCTCACTGCCAGATTTGTTGCATCCATACAGCTATCCGAACCATCTCCGAATTCATGTGAAATTTTCGAGTAAAAAAAATAACCTCCAGTTTACTACAACCTTGCCTGAATCTGCTGGTGAGCCCGGTGAGCATGCAAGATGCACTGCTTGGATCTGAAAAAGTTCACCAAGGCTCAAACCTGATCCTCGAGATTTTGAGACAGTTACATTTTGTAGAAAATTGATGTTTGAGCATTTTAATTTAACAAACTGACATTGAGTGGCGATGCCCCACCTATGGTCTATCCCCAGGCTACTAACACTGATAAAGCCTTCCTCCAACCAAGGATGTGCCTGTCTGCATTACAGATTTTTCCAAAATTATGTATGGAAAATGTGAGTACCTCGTGATCTGCGCTTTTTAGGTCTAGCCTAGCGCAGCGCGCAAGTGCTGCTCTAGGAGATGACCTTTTGGAATTAGTCTGCACTTTTGCTGCACTTGTGCTTGTAATGGCATCCACCTTGCGGTAGCGAACAGCGGCACGCAGGGGCCATATGTTTCCAATTAGCGTGACTGCGCGCACTTGTTGACATTCCTCTACTCTCACTCCCCCTGCCTGTCTCACCCTCGCCCTCCCTCGTTTTTTAATAAGCACAGCTCTCTTGCCGGGCTTCCCTTCCCTATTACAAATTATTCAGTTTAGCATCCCTTTCAAAGTGATTCACATTTCACGCGACGGGGACACCACATCTCCGAAGAACATATTGGATGCTATTGCTTAATATTGGTGATGTATAACTTTGAGGAGCGCTTTTTTCATGACCGGCTGCTTTTCAATTTTTTTCCTCTTTCCGGCAAGCATTTGGATAACATGAAAGAAACAAAAAAGTATGCATGGATTTCGTCTCTGGCTGCTGGGCTTCAGCCACCCATTTAATGCCCTGTCGCCCAACAAAATAAATTGATACTGCTCAGGTGGATCTCTGTACTGCCCAGTTGCGCAGCCAATTACTGATTGATTTTTCATGATAAATTCTTCTGGCTGTTAATAAACTCCCGTTTTGGATCATTGTCCTCTGGAACTACCCAGCTAATAACGGGTTGTTTTCCTTAAACACAAATTGCTTCGGACCAAGGTTCATTCCTTCCCTTTATTCTGACTTACTGCCAGTGCCCTAGCTAACTAGCTAACTAGCTCACCATTGCCCTGAAGATGAACCACAATAATTGGGTTCGAAATGCCGTCGACCACCCTACAACATGAACTCCTCATAACTTGAATAAATCATTTAGGGAGTTCAACTA
The DNA here is from genome assembly GCF_964261635.1 of Lissotriton helveticus. Lineage (NCBI taxonomy): Eukaryota > Metazoa > Chordata > Amphibia > Caudata > Salamandridae > Lissotriton > Lissotriton helveticus. Next base: position 331,112,762 of record NC_136065.1, on the reverse strand, counting down.
TATTGTTGTCAATGCGATGTCTTTTTAAAATTCACTATCACTATTTCACCCCACGCTTTCTCTTACATATTGTGTGAGCACCCTAAAACTAAACTTTGTGCAAATAAATATCTGTCATCCTGTGACCTACATGACCCTTTACAGACTCTTTTTCTCGCTCCCTATTACATTAATTTCATTTGTAAAAAACAGTGCCACTCTCTGGGTCACCCCTTTTGCTTTTGGACCTTTTACGCCGCACCTGAACCATTGTTCTTAAAATATCCATTAACACCCCAGGTTCACATATCGGGGTCTCCTTGTCTCCCAAAAACCTTTTTAATATTTAGTCATTAACTTTGTGTTCAATTTCCTCCATTCTTATCAGCTTCTCTGTAGTAATAGAAAATGTAGGGGCCTAATAGCAAGAAATAGCGATATTTATCGCTAAACGTGGTTAGCGACTTTTTTTATCGCTGGCTATCACTGAATATTTTAGCAGAGAAAACATGCTATTAGCAACGTTTTTCTCCATTGTGCTAAAATATCCAGCGATAGCGACGAAATGCGAGAATATCGCTCTAAATCCAGCGATATTCTCGCATTAAGGCCAATGGGGGCTTAACCTGATAATCCACCCCCATTGACTATACAGGTAAGTCACTTTTTAGCAGGCGTTAGTTTATAGCGATAATCGCACGTAACACGATTTTTTTTATCGCTTCGCCTGCCTTGCTAATAGACGATAGCTGTGTTAGCGACTGTTTTCAGTCGCTAACAGTTTGGGTACGCCCACTTTGCATATCATTAGCGATAAATATCGCTGACATGCAAAGCGGGCCCCAAACCTGTAGCTATCCCCTAAAAGCCCTATTAGCAAGCTGTCGCTAACAGCAGTTAGCGACAGCTTGCTAATAGGGCGATAAAAATATCGCCGCTTTAGCGGGAAAAAGTCCCGCTAAAGAGGAGATATTGCGCTTGCTAATATGCCCCGTAATTCTTCATTTATTAGCAATATATTGATATAAGGAATGTTAATCTTTTTTTTAAATTCCACCAGAACACTTCAAACATGTACTCCAAACGGTGTAATCAAAACTTACTCCTAGCCTCCTTCTGGGTGCAGTGGAACACTTTTATTACGGAAAAACAATGTTTGTGCCCAACCCTGGTATTCTTGAATTGTGTGGTAATGTTGCTCACCCACAATTTATTCCTGCCCACAATTTGCCAGTTAATACCTGGTGAAAACGACATCAGAAAAACAGTTAAGAAAGAGGGCAGGACGGCAGGTGTAGAGAACGTGGGTATGGTAACTCTGATTCCACATTCGGAGCTTGAAAACTCAGAATGGGGTGATACATTTCTCCAGGGGTTGGTGCGTGAACAGATTCTTCCTGGGGTGAATTTACCGCTTGTGAATCATAATTAAGGCCTAAATCCTGAGATGGAGACTCTGATTTGATTCATCTACCTGCTGTTCTGGCTTCTACCCAAGCAGAAGATTACATAAATTGCCCGGTTGGGGCCACTTTTCACCTATGGTCTCTTTAGCATTTATTACATATCCTAAGAGCGCCTGGTGTGTTTTCGTGTCTTTCAGGCATTCAAAACACAAAGGTTTGTGTAAACTGACCTCAAGTGCTCATTTCTCAAGACGTCTGCCCAGAAGTTTGAAGTGAGAGAAACATTTTAAAATACACAAAAAAGAGAGCACGGATCCTTTCTGTCTACCACAATAGCACATTTTCTGTACCTAAAATAACATATCAAAGAGCGAAGACTTCCTGAATGACGTAAGACACACCTATCGTGTCCCAAATCACATGGACGAGCCACAGGGTGCCTTGAGTAACGAAGACACATGCTGGGCGCTGCATCTAACCCTCTGCAGGAGAATCGGGAAGTGAATGAACGCTAAAATGTGCTCATGGACGGCTGCATATGTGGGAACCTGCTGCGCGAGACAAGTAGTGCTCACGAGACAATGCGCCTTTTGTCAGACTGGAAGCAAAACCTTTAGATGGGGTTTATCCTGAAAGCATCTCCGTTGGTTCCGAGAGGCACCTCACAAGCCCTCGGTACATTTTCCTTTGTGACATGCGAAGAAAAGGCTTGGGATAATGCCTGGAGCCCGGAACCAATCAGCAGCGCCTTGTCTTTCAGCGGCAGCAGCTCATTATCTGACAGCGTCTGCCTCGTGGTAGGAGTTTTGTGATCCATCCTTTCTTTGTAAAGTCCCTGTGAATCCTTGTTAAGCTACACTCTGTTTATTGAGTCTGTGCTCTGAGGCCCATGGAGCAACACTTAGCAGTTATGAAGCTCACACAGGAAGGATGCCTTGCACATTGTTTGGGAAAAGCTGGTGTGCCCTGGTGTGAACTTAATCTTGGTATGAGCGTGCCTTTTCACCCAACACATAGAGCATCAGACGAACAAACCTTTCTAGCACGACTAGATACTTTTGACTTCCATGGATGCAAAAGCAATTGTATGTCACAGTCACAGCAAAATGTTTGGGAGTCGGGCCCAGGGTTTGTAAGAAACCGCTAAATCATTAAGCACACCAATTTTATGAGCAAGCCAAGCTTCCCCTTGGTTGCCTGAAGATAAGTAAAGGACTGGGGTGGTTTCCACCACGAAAAGACGTCTGAAGGAATAGGGCTAGACAATGTCATGTACAATGCTATTTCCTAGATATATTTGTCAAGAAGCTTATTGGTATAGAATCAGTACCGATGGGTGACAGGGGAAGGGGGGGGGGGGGCACATGCAGGCCCGGCTGTGGGCAGTGGGGCATGGCGGGGCGGGGCAGGGGGGAAGTCGACAGATGAGGGAATAGGGAAACTAAAATAAAAAAAGAAATAAAACCACTTCCCTTGCGCTAGCCACGTCGACTTGGCGATGAGGCGAGTGCAAGGAAAGTGGGGTTATTAATATTTTCATTTTAGTTTGTCATATTCCATGGTCCGTCGACTTCCCACCCGCCCCTCCGCCTCACCACTCTTATTTGTACCAGCCACACCTGGGCACATGCTGTATAGTTCAATACCTGAAGGTGCATGATGATGAAACAGGAAATATATTTATGTGCCTTTCAGAAAATGTTGTAACATTAGATGCACATCAGAAATATGCTTGTTCCATATGAGAAATACTAGTTGTTTGATACAACAGCTCACTAAGGCCACCAGAGGGCTCAGAGAGTGAACACTAGGGGTGGGATGAACTCATTGAGTTTCACTTGGCGGAATTCTGCAGAGTTACAGAAAAACTCTGCAATATTCCACAGAATCCCACCAATTGGTGGAAAATATCCAGCAATGCTAGAGCTATTGGCATTGTGTTAAAAAGTGATAGACACCAGAAGATCTGTCCAAAAGAAGATTTATTCAGCATAACATCACCAACAGTCTCCACAGATGCCTCTAACTCCTTCCAGCTCCAATGCCACTCTGACTACAGTAGAAGCATGCAGAGAAGGCATGTAGAAGGCATAGAACACTAAGTATGTCACAGTACCAGTCATATAAATAAGTGAGATGCACATTACAACACATCCCCTATACTAAAGAAATTAAGAAAATAAGAATAAAACCTGTACTAAAAAAACCTAAATATTCTAAAATATAAGAATTAAGCAAAGTTACAAAAAAGTATTAAACATAGTCTCTGAAACGTACAGGGGCATGGTGATTTCTCTGAGGAAACCTCTTTGAAAGAACTTCACCACGACAAGATGAGGAAAAAGAAGGTGAAGTACAATCAAGATCAGATGAAGATGACGGTTTGATATCAGAAAATGTAACCAGCCTAGACATGCTCCATTTACAACCATTTTGCATTGTAACCACATTCTTGTATATGCAAGTGATCATGAAAGGACCCATAAACTCAGAAACACCCTTCTTGGAAATCCTTGGTTTTCTTACAAGAACCCATTCTCCAACGCTCCACAATTTCTCTCTTGTAGAATTCTTTAAATCATAACGTTCTTTATATTTTTGTTGATAAGACTGAATTCTACCATCCACATTCCCTTTATCCACAGGGACAACAGTTTGAGGAGGAAGCCAAGTAGGATTCAATTTAGAACAAGCTTGTCTTCCACGCAACAAAAAGAAAGGAGAAGATTTTGAAACACAATTAATTGTGGTGCGATGAGCCCACCAAGTATCCCTCAACACATCCTTAAGAGGGATCTTCATATCAAGAGCTCTCTGAACACACCCCTTCACCACACGATTCATACGCTCCGCAAGACCATTGGCCTGAAGTGCATAAAGTGCAGTTTTAAGATGTAATATACCGTGGTCTTTCAAAAAGGTCTCCATCTCAGTGGAGACACATTGTACACCATTATCCGTTATGATGCATTTAGGAATTCCTTCACTCACAAACTCATCACGCAAAAAAACCACCACCACTTTAGTGTTAACAGAACCCACACATTTGGGAGAAACCCACTTAGACGTGTAATCTACAAGAAGAATTACAAATCTTTCAGACGGCAGTAATAAATCAAATGGACTCATTATATCCAAACCTAATTTAGACCAAGGTTGACTAGGAACATTAACCTGAGACAGTGGAGCCTTACTAACCACTTTATACTTGTCGTTAACAGAACACTGGTAACAGTCCTTGACCACACACTCAACTTCAGCATCCATATTGGGCCACCAATATCTCTCTCTTAAACGTGACTTAGTAAAGCTCCTGCCCATATGTCCATCATGGGCAAGGTTGATCAACTTAAATCTCATTAACAGAGGAGGAATCAACCTTTCACCTCTCATCAGGACATCATCAATAATGGTCAACTCATCTCTCACAGACCAAAAAGGCAAAAGATCAGAATCAATACCTCTGCTGCTATCAGGCCAACCATTAATAACCAAATCCTTCACCAGAGGAAAAATCTGATCACCCGATTGAGCACCGACCCATTCATCCAGAGAAATAGCCCTTTCACACACCCATGAAACATTGACAGAACCAACCTCCAAATGTTCAGTTTGATCTTGTAATGGTAATCTCGAGAGACAATCAGCTGCTTTATTCAAAGATCCAGGTAAATACTGTACTTGGAAATTAAACTCCTCCAATCCTTCACTCCAACATTTAAGTCGTGGGGTTAATCTTTCACTCTCCATACAAGAAAACACTTGTACAAGGGGTCTATGATCAGATTTCACTATGAACGGAATACCCCACAGATAAAATTTGAAGTGTTTGACAGCCCAAACAATAGCAAGAGCTTCTCTCTCTATACACGAATATTGTCCTTCAGCCTTCTTCAAGGCCCTTGAAGCAAAAGCTACTACTCTTTCTTCACCATTATCATACTGAGAAAGAACAGCTCCCAATCCAGATAGACTAGCATCCGTAGTTAAAAAAAGTCTTTTTCTTGGTATCAAAATGACCCAAACTAGGCAATTGACTGATAGTCCTCTTAACAACCAGAAAGGCATCATTACATCCAGTATTCCATTCAAAATGTACCCCTTTTCTCAAAAGATTCCTAATAGGCTCAACAACAGATGCAAAATGTTGTATTAAGTTCGCATAAAATTCAGCCAAACCAAGGAAAGACCGCACTTGATCTTTGTCAATAGGAGTAGGAGCATCCACAATACTCTTAGCTAACTCCAACTTAGGCTGTATTCCCTCGCCAGAGATCACATGACCAAGGTAGGTTACCGAGGTCACACCAATTTTACATTTTGCTTTATTCACAGTCAAACCTTTGTCAGCCAATTTACTTAAAACTGTTCTCAACCTAGTGTCATGCTCATTGTCGTCCTTGCCAAAAACAAGAATGTCATCCTGAAAAAAAAAAATATTAGAGACATCACCAACTACCAACTTCATGATTCTTTGAAAACATGCAGCGGCCGATGCCAACCCAAAAGGCATTCTTACAAAACGAAACGCCTCAAGAGGTGTAACAAAAGAGGTAAGATGTTTAGAATCATGATGAAGTGGTACTTGGTGGTAAGACGAGGATAAGGCTAACACAGAAACATTTTTTGCACCTGACAACATAGTAATGGATTCAGCAATATTCGGGAGCGGTTGGCGATCCACCCATTTGTTTAACCCCCATTTGCATTTGGTTAACCCCCTGAGGTCCACACACATGTGGATGCTCTTCCCACCATCCTTTGGGGCCAAAACCACCGGGGCCAACCATTCTGAAGACTCAATTTCTTCTATGACATTCAATTCAATAAGTCTAGCCAGTTCTTGTTTGAGTGGAGTCAGCATCATATTCAGAACTTTTCTTACTTTATATACACAAGGGATAGCATTTTTATTTAAGATAATACGATGCTCAAAACCTTTTAATAAGCCTAACTTGTCAGAAAAAACATGAGGAAAATCATCAAAAAACTTGTTTGATGAAGAAATTTGATCAATAAGCATAACTTGGTCGGAAGGTTTGAGAGCATTAGGATTGAGAATAATTCCTAAATCCCTCTGATGTCTCCATCCTAATAAATTATCACCTCTGTAAGCAACATAAATTTTGCCTACGGTTTCACGACCTTAGAAATGAATTCTCATCACTGTGTAACCTGAAACATCAATACGGGAACCATTGTAGCTAACTGGGTTAATATCAGGTTTGATCAATTCCACTTTGGGAAAAGTTTTGTTCCAGTTTTCATTTCCTATTAGTGTGAAAGGCGAACCAGAGTCAGCTAAAACTACAAAGTTTTCTCCCCCAATCACTACATTACACTCAGGCATAGTAATAGGATCAGCATCAATGACACCATCACTGGTAACACAAGAAATAACTAATCTAGGATTGCCTTGTACAAATTCTGCATTTTCTACACAATGTACTTTTCCAGCAGATTTACAAACTCTGGCATAGTGTCCTTTTATGCCACATTTAAGACATGTTGCTGATTTTGCATAACAATTGGGAAAAGAAGAAGAATGATTGGAACTACCACAACGATAACACTTGATCTTACTACGATCAAATGGAGGTTTAATTTTAGAGTGCTGATTAACTTTACAAATGCTGTCTTCTGAAGCAATTGGTTGAATACTACTGTGAGGACTGGACGCAATGGATTGGCTGACTTCATGGATACTGCTGGAAGAGGGAGAACAATCAGTAGAAACTTTATGCTACTTCATTTCCTTAGCCCAACCAGAAGTGTTCTCAATAGCTTCCACAATGGATATAGCTTTTCTCAAAGAAGGATTCTTTGATAGAAGTTTCTCTTGTACTCTTGAACTATTGGTACATCTTACTAGCTGATCGCGAATCAAAGATTCAGTAAGAGCACCAAACTCACAAGTTCTTGCTAGAGTTTTCAATGAAGCTACATAGTTTCCAACTTTCTCTTTAGGCTCTTGTGCTCTCATAAAGAATTTATGTCGTTCAAGAACCACATTAATTCTGGGTCCAAAATAATCCTCTAACATTTTTAACGACATTTGGAAAATATCAGCGGGAGAATCCCCAGAACCATTACCTAAAGGTATTTTGTCAATACTGTCATAAATGTTACGACCTTCCATTCCTAAATTATGAAGTAAAATGGCTTGCTTTCTTAATGCAGAGAATTTCTCCCCCCCAATAGCTACTAAATATGAATCAAATACATTTTTCCATCTTTTCAATGGAAGTAGGGGTTCACCTTTTTCACATAAAAAGGCTGGAGGTTGAGTCATAGAAGTGGAGCTCATGTTAACTAAGTTATAAGCACAACAATAAATAAAGAAGTTAAAATACCAGAACGAAAAAATTCAAAAACAACTGAGGAAATGTCAATAAAAATCCAAAAAGTGTGTGTATCACAGAGGTAATACACAGTAAAATGAAAAGAGAAGAAGGAAGAAAAAAAAATGAGTCACTGCGATCACTGCAGATATCCTTTCTGTTGAGTTTGCAAGAGAAATCCAAAGTAAGTCCCAAAATAGTCCAAAACGTAGATAGTCTGGACGAAGTAACGCTTTAATAAACAGACGCTAAAAAACCGAAAACAAACCTTGAAGTTCTCCGTGAACGATGTTGTGACAGAGTCCGGTAACTAAGGATACTTAAAATGGCGGCTTGCGTGCTTAAATGACGTTTAAGCGCGATGACGTCACACGCATAACGCACAGCCAGCCAGTCAGTAAAATTCCAAAGCGTGAGGAAGAAGAATGGCCGAACGTAGTGGAACCGGAGCAGCGCGAGTGAGGAGAGAGCGAGGCAGCAGGCAAGGCACGCTCCATAACGGTAAGGGGAACCATTATAAATCAAGAGTAAACAGAGGCTTAGTTTTGCTCAATTAGCTCGGTTTCTTCCACAAAAAAAACGTTACTTTGGTTGCTTTCAGAATCGATGCCACAAAGTTCACGGAGGTGTTGATAAAATAAGGATTACTAAAAAAATCCGATTTTCATGAAATCTCTTGAAAGTCAAAATTCACCCAAATAATCCAAACAAAGTGAAATACTCCAAACGAGGTGAAATAATCCAAACGAGGTCACATATCCAATTCGCTCGAAGTAATCCAAACAAAGTCATATATTCAGTATTATAAAATCCAGTAGTTCTTGTCTATAATGAAGACTTCCTTAGAAAAAAACGGTGTAAGTAGGTTCAGGGTTAAGTGGTGATGTGGCTTGTCCCTTCCAAGCTTCCAATCGTCGCCAGTGTTAAAAAGTGATAGACACCAGAAGATCTGTCCAAAAGAAGATTTATTCAGCATAACATCACCAACAGTCTCCACAGATGCCTCTAACTCCTTCCAGCTCCAATGCCACTCTGACTACAGTAGAAGCATGCAGAGAAGAAATGTAGAAGGCAGAGAACACTAAGTATGTCACAGTACCAGTCATATAAATAAGTGAGATGCACATTACAACACATTGTCAATGTGAATGTCATTTAGCTATTTTGTCTAGCAACACATCTGCTGTTCAGCATGGTTGAAAGTCACTGAAAACCCAGAATCACAGGATATTGAGCTGACGCTGAGTCTCTTCGCCCCCCATGTTGAGTTTTTTGTCTTGCCCCTCCAAACTCAAAAAAGCGGTATGATGTGGCCTGCACTGGCTGCACCATAGCACTTTTTTCAGTCACTTTCAGCCATGCTCAACAGCAGGGCCGGACTGGCTACCGGGCAGTTAGGAATGCTGCTGAGCTGGGGGGTGATTTCGTTAATCGGGACCTGCGTGAGCTAAACGAAATTCGTTTTGCTTTCAGTATTTCGCAGCACACACAGGTCTCCATGGACGAAATCAGCCTCCACTGCAGTAAAATCAGGCAGCAGCTCGGCAGCATTCCTAACTGCCTGGTAGCCAGTCCGGCCCTGCTGAAAAGCGGATGTGCTGCTAGACAACATAGCTAAAAGACACTCACATTGACAAGTCCCATCACTTGGGCATTGCCGAGACCTATTGCCTTTGCCAATGCTTGTTTGGTATTAACAGGGGCTTGCTGAACAAATGTGGAAGTGATAATGAGAAACAGTTGTGGAGCTTTGAAGTGAAGTGGGGATATGGTGTAGCGCCCAGAGCTGCCGACAGGGGAACTGGGTAACCAGGCTCGAATCTCAGGGTAGACTGAACACTTTGTGAATCTGGGCAAATCACTTACGCTCCCCCCCTGCCTACAACAATCAATTTGTGTGATTGTGTAATGTAATTGGTGAACATTTAAATCACTCCAATACCATCGGCTGGTGTTAGCATGATGGCAAGATGGAGGACAGAAAAAGTGCTCCATTACCATCAGATCATGCAAAAAAACACAAAGCAGCAGCGACAAGGGAGGTCGTGGGGGGACGGGTCAAGCAGTAAAGCAGAAGGCGATGGGCACGCAACAATGGGGAATTTTGTTTTTTTAATTGAAGCAGGATCAACGTCAAAAATGTATGTGTCATTGTTTAATGTAACTGATGAGCACTTAAAGCGCTATAGACAACTTTTAAAGAAATTCATTTGTTTATGTACATGTGCATGCATTTTTGTGGTATGTGTGTATGTATACAAGGGAGATGGCCTGAAAACACAAGTACTACCATGGAGTGCTTGAAAACAAAGACAAAAATAGCTCCGCAAACTGGGAGCAGTGTAAGGAGATAGGTACTTGGTTCATACACTTTGGGAGGGCCAAATACAAGAAGAGGGCCTGACGCCTGCATGCCATGATGAATGGCATCAAAGAAAATGAGAGCGACGCAGAAGTTCACCAATGATAGGAGATGGGGTGCATGCGTTGTCTAGCCGAGACTTGAAAACGACCTTCACAAATCAGTTTTGCCTTAAGTATTTCTACTGCATTTCATAGTTGCTTCATGGTGTGCGCGCATATTTGCAATGGATCATTATGGAGAAAAGCTAAAATGACATGAAATGTTGTGATTCATGCAATGGTTTTGGTGCCTCTCCCCACCCCCTGTTTTGTGGAATGTGGATGCAGCTATTTTTTAGTACATTCAGCAAAACAATAAAACACATTTCCTTAGTCATACTTATGATTACTCGGAGAACAGACAAGCTTTCTTTAAACTAAAACATTCTCCTGATTAGGACCTCATCTTTATTTCAATCCACATTTCAGCTACCGAAATTTAAACCAATAATTACTTGTTGAGCCTCACCAAATCAAAAACAAAGTTTTATTATCAGGAGGTAAGCAACATTCTGATATGAAAAACAGCTTGGAAAATATAGTATTCCTCAATGGACTGCAATTAAATCTCTAGAAGTGATCTCTTCACTGCTTGTTCTATGGCTAGTGATGGAGCGAGGTTCAGAATGACATTTTGTTCTGACTCGCAAAGTAAAGCTTCCATAAAACAATAACTGTATTAACTGGTGTGTGAAGAATTAATAATCAACATAGTTTAAAAATGCATTCACACAACACGAGGGACTAACTTGTGTGCTCTATGTTGCAAAAGCAAGTGCGTATAAAATAATAAACTAACCTTGTCTATTGTCTTTGTCAGTATTAAATGCGGCTGTTTAATTAATGGCATGAGCTTATTTTGTGTGCTTATGTTATGTCTTTTCGTCTTTTATGTGGCATAAGCTCGTGGAAAATCCTGCGGCCTATAAGAAGAAGGTTGATATGAAATGCAGCTTTGTGTGCACAGATAGGTAACATAGATTAATGAGTTAATAATTAGCAAAGGGGGTGGGTAACAGAATGGCTCTCAATTCTCTAATTAATTGATGTCTTGTGTTTGTTTAAATAATAGTTTCGAGAGAGGCCTAAGGCCTGGAAAAGAAATGGCAGTGGTCAGTGAAATCTGTCCAGAGTGGAGCCTTGTATTCGCACAGCAGTGGAAACTTTTACCACGTTGTTGATTTTGACAGAAAATGCAAACTATTAACTGTGCAGAGCGTACTCTCAGTGAAGATGGCTGAAGGACAGGAAGCCAGGCGACATTGCCAAGGTTAGGAAGTCGAAGACTGTATCTTGAAAGAAATGTTTCTCTTTTGAGGAAGCCAAAAGTCGCGTGAACAGAAAGACAATAGAGCTTAAGAAAAGGCTCGATTTTGGTGTGGAGATGCGATGACACGTAATGGACTGACATAAGTCAACCAATAAGGACACTGGATGGCAAAGAAAATTATACATTTGAGTGAGATTAGCTAGACAGAAAAGGTATAAAACTTGACCTCATGGGCAGGAGGGCGCTTCTCGCTTTCCGATTCCTGAAGGGCGTGTCGCGCTGTTGGACTCTTTGGCACACGTAAGGATAATAGGCTTAAATGATTTTCCTTTTCAGGTGAAGCAAAGAATAGTTAGGGAAATAGCTTGAGGGAATGGAAACTGTCATATTACTTTAATTCATGCTTACTGATTTGCTTTGATGATGTCAGTCTAATAAATCATTTTCCTTGAAATGCTGCTTTAATTGCTAATAAAAAGATTTCTTATTAAAATGCTCTTTCTTGAATATTAAAGTTAATAAAATTAGATTTTGAAACGACAAGCTGGTCTTGTTTATTCATGGTCTAGTTACCATTAGCTGATCCATTTACCTTAGTGACTTAATTATATGATAAATGTTTGAAAAACCATGATAAGAAATGATAAACTGCAGATGTATATAGATATGTAAATAGTTTGTGAATAGTTCTGATTAATTAGGTCACATGATTCAGTTGCCCAAAAATTGTCTTGTTGGTTTATGGGCCTTGTGAGTGATTTATGATAAATGGTGAGTATCATGGTGTTGGGTAGCGTTGTTGAGAAAGTTTTTCTATAGGGGCGCTGGATCACTAGTTATTCCAATTCTGCTGTATCCTTGCCAAGCTATTATTTCGAACAACACCAAATACAGATACCACAAGTTTTACAGCGCATTGATTCGATTCTCATACTACCAAGAGAGAACATTGCTGTCCGACCCTTAGGAGGTTAATGTAGCCTCCTTTGTTACCTAGCAAGAAGTTTAAGGTTAAAACTTTGACCTTGACTAGCAAAACTGGCTATAAAAATCACAGAGTTTTTTTTACATCCGCTGTAAATTTATAGTCAGGGCCACTGGAATTATGCAATTGCACGGCTGTGGCGTTTTTCCGCATAATTATGGTTCTGCCGCATTTGCTACATAATCCATCACCTGCTGCATAATCTTCTGATTTTAACAATAATAATTCTAGCTCAAATGGTTCAAAAGTTACAAAGAACACAGGGACGCATGTTGCCACAGAGTGAAATGCCCTTTGCAAGATCCCTTTTCTGTTGCATATTTCTATGTTTGGGTGTTAAACTTCCACTAATGAGGTGCAACTTGTGCCCCGACAGTGTTAACAATTGTAAAAATGGCAATATAATGAAGTGATACTATCAGAAACTGTGCCGCATTACGTGACATAATTTGCCTTTTCTGGCTTCATAATTTAGTCAACACTACCACATAATTTCACCCTCTCCTGCTGTATAATTCGAGGGATCCTGCCTATAGTCCTACTCTGAAATCGCGCAATGAAAAACCTTTGCATTAGGGTGGAAGAATATCTTTCGGTTGACATGTTCACATCTGTGGCTCATGCCCTGAAGATCTCTTTTGAAAGGCTGGAGAAAACCTCTTATGTGACTTTGTCATGAATTCTGAGTGTATGCAGTGCTCCAATGTCTGTGGTTAGTGGCAGGCTATAAGTTCCATCATGATGAATCCTACCAACTGAGAAGAAATTGTATGTGTTTGAGACATGTGAAATTGTACATACTGTGATGAGAATTAAAGGACCTCTGAATCTATCGCGAGTTTCTCAAAGGTTTGATACAACAACTAGCATTCCGTTGTTAGGTCGAGCCTAGGCAGCGCGCATGCGCTGCCTCTCAAAATGCTGTATCTACTTCTGTGGGCTTTCACAGCGCCCATCAAATGCCCATCACTTTCATTAATTCCCTGGCCTGCCTTTAAAAATTTCTTTGGATTCTTAGGTAAATGCTTTACATTTGTCCTGCTTTTTGACTGTGTTGTTCCCGCCCTTGAGACTGGCCCTTTTACCCAGATCAGTTCAGTTCTGGCCATTTAGTTTTGGTGCACTACTTTTCTTTTGACTCAGCTTGTGGTGCCCCCCCCCCCCCCACCACCACCACCTTCCACCTGTTGCTGGCTCCATTTCCTATTTGTGTCAGCACTGTCGCAATTCAGTTAATCTCCCTGTGCGGCGCCATCCACCCACCACCTCCTGTCCCTCGTTCTATTTGCTATTTATATTTTCGTGCAGTGATTTATGATTTTTTTCTATTTAGTTTAACTGCAGACTGCCCTTTGTGCACGCACAGCGCCGGATGACATCTGCTGCTTCTTCCTATAGACGGTTGGGTCATTTCCACTTGCTTAACATAACTGCTTCCTTGTCGAAGAGGCTAGCAGGTAACTCATCTTCACCCACACCTAATGGAACGTGTGCATAGTTATTAGGGATGCAGAAACAACCTGACCATTTTTATCAAGAATTAAATGCTACAGTCTTCAAACTGCTATTCGCTCACCTTGGTTTGGTATGCGGCTCGAACAGTGTCTACAGACTACAGCGACTTCACAACCAATCAGTGAATTGAAATTCTATGCAACGTCCTAGGATTGGTTGAGGTGACGACAATGCGCCAATCCTACATCCCCTAAATTGTCACGAGTTCTGCCCACACCCACACATTTCCTTCAAATGTTCAGCTGTGGGATAGGCTGTCAAGAGATCCGGAAGTACTAAAATAACAAATGTTGCCTGTTGAAAGACGAAAAATAATAGGCAATAGACTTTGGTTTAAGTTTGTGGATGGTTCTTGTGAGTAACGCTCATCTTATGCATGCCTAATGATCTCGCTCTCCAGCTGAACGTGACCTATGTTACAATACAACTAACTAATCCCTGAGAAAGGGCTCTTGAAAACTGTAACTTTCGATTCTTCAATTGTTTTTACTTTTCTTCTTAATTTATATATCGTGTTTGGAGAAATATCATTAGACCTGTTAAAGGTGTCTGTTCACACTTTCCTTCTGTTATGACAATTGAAGTAATTTTTTTTTGCTTACCTTATTCATAACTGTTTGCTTCTGCTTGATTTCTTCATTCACCATTTGTTTGCCTACCTCAGTAATTTTGTCTGAATTACGTGTTGTATTACGACTTGTATATTTTATATCACCTGGACCTGTTTGGGAGTTGTTTGATGGCCTTTATTGAATACTGTGTGACAGCTATCAACATTCTGAACAGGTGAACCACAGAGCATGGGATTTTACAGCGCCTGGAGCGCCTGCATTCAACACCTTTTTGAAGGGGTGGCACCTGTGTGATTGTCATGAACAAAGTTACTTCATCTGTCACTTGAGGGACGGCAACAGGTGCGCATGCTGTAGGCAGGAAGGGGCAGGATTCCTATGCCTAGCTTGGGAATCCCCGACTGTCAATGAATATTGGCAACAAGTTTTCAGTGCTCTGGAACAAATGGTGGGATCTCCCCTACAGGCCTCCCCGGTTACAGCTATACTGGGATACTCCGATGGGGCTGAAACTACACATAAGAAGTTTCTAGCATTAGGTCTACTGATAGCAAAACGCAAAGTCGCGTGCAGGTGGGGCAGAGGCAGAGCTCCTAAATTCAAAGATTGGTTCTTGGATATGACAACATGGCAGGAACAAGCCCTTATATATGCAAAGTTGCTCCCACCCACGACAAAACCTAAGGACATATGGGAACCTCTTAAAACTTATCTTCTTTCTATTCCAGAAACTGCATCAAACATTAAAGAGAGGGAGGAGATGGAGGGGCACTGATAGACACAGCCCAGGGCGCAAACAGATCAAAACCCCCACAAGGTCGCAGCAGGGACCGAGTCCCGATTAAGCTCAATAGTAGCATGCAGATCGGATGCGTAGCGCTGTTAGACAACATTCTAATTAGTCTCATAAGGTTATCATATGCCCGTGACTGTAGTACAAAGTGCAGGCCTTTATATAGACAACCAGGATATGACTTACATTCAATGCTGTCACTTATTTGTCTCATTAGCTCAACCCTATGATGAAAACTGTAACACACCCTTGTTAACATGCACTGATTGTAATATGTAATGTAGAGACTGTGAACTTTTTTGTTGTTGACATTTTTGTTCTTCATGTTGTATATTTACTGGATGCAGAAGTCCTGTAAGAGTTGCACCAATTATATGCAAATACCACAAATAAATAATATATATATATTTTTTTAAGTTACTTCATCTGTGGCTGAGTGCACCAGTTAACGATGACCTGCTATGTGAAATAAGTACCTCTAAATACATGGTAAACCAAAGAACCAACACATTCTGGCTAACTGCTTCGTGGTCATAACAAAAAATACTTATCTCTGTATACTTTATAGTTGATAACAATTTTTAAAAACTTTGGAGTTCGAAGTGGCTTGCTGACCTGTTTAGAGGACTTCAACGCCTCTTCAGGGGCAGTGCATGTGACATGAATGAAATTATAGATCTGATACCTAGCTGTTGTTTTAATAATACATATTTTTTTATGTTGGTGACATGCACCCCCAGTAGTTGGCTCCCATGGCACAGATGACATTTGCTGTGTAGCCCGTAGCACTCCTAACTCCCACCCCTGTCAGCTACTACCCTGGAAGCCATTGCCCGATGTAAGCGGGCCCAACCAAATTAAAGGTGAACACAAAACAAAAGGCTGATTGACTGGCACCAATTTCCTAGAATGGAGCACCTCTGGTGTCAGGCTTCCACAATGTATTATCACCTTTTGCCTTCACGATAAGTGGCATTTGTGGCTCAAATCTAAGACTCTGAAACGTGTTTCCCATAAGTGATATGTTGTAACTAATACGTGCCAACATGGCAATCCTTTTTGGACAGCCCCCAAAGCTTGCGCAGCATTAGGATAATCCTTATATCTTTTGTGCTCATTATGCCTAACCCACAAAAATTGGCACTCTTGCTCTCAAGGTAAGTGCCACCCTATTTATCCACAACATGGTAAGTCAAGCCTCTCTTTTCAGACCCACAATAAGTCACCTCGTGCCCTAAACCCTTAGCCAATAGCTCTGACTAATACTTATAAGGTCCCAATAACAAGACATATTGGCTATGCCAATGCTTGTTTTAAAATGTCTTTATTAAGCTTTGTATCAAGAATGACAATAGAACAGGGGGGCATATTACCAACGTTAAGCGATATTTATCGCTAAAGATGCTTAGCAACTAATTTTTTAACGCTAAGCATCGTCAGAAATTATCGCAGATAAACCTTGCTATTATCAAGGTTTATCGCAAATGCGATAAAAAACGGCCGCAATGCATGAATATCGCTGAAAAGTCAGCGATATTCATGCATTACCGAGCTAATGCTCTTAGCCATGTTATCCACCTCCCATTGCATAACATGGCTAAGAACTGCTCAGGGCAGGTGTTAGTTTTTGGAGATATTCGCGCTTAGCGCGAATATCTCCAAAAGTTGGTAATAGGAGATAGCGATGTTAGCGACTGTTTCCAGTCGCTAACATCTTGGCACGCCCACTTTGCATGTCATTAGTGATAAATATCACTGACATGCAAAGTGGGGCCCAAGATGGTCGCTATCTCCTACTAGCTGTCGCTAACTGGTGTTAGAGACAGCTAGGTAATAGGGAGATAATTTTATCTCCGCTTTCTTGGCTTTTAAAGCCAAAAAAGCGGAGATAAACCCCCTTGATAATATGCCCCAAAGTGTTGCCAATACCATAGCTGAGTACATCGCTAAACTCTTAACATTGGCAGCAAACAAGGCAAACCTCAAAATAACGAACTGAGGTAAAAGGGAAAACAAGGGGTTTAAGGTGCAGAAACGACAACAGAGCAGGCTGTTTGGGCATAGGCATGAAGCTGAAGGTAAAGCATCCAACAGTTTTCTTAAGCATTATCCGAATGGCGAGGAAGAGGAGGAGGTCCGCCCGGGGACGCCATGGTAAAGATGTGAGTGTTTTTTAATTGTTTTAAATTACTGTTAACGTATATCTTAAATAGGGAGGTGGAGGTGGACGGCGTAGCGGAGCTACCCGGAGTGCCACGGAGTTTGTTGTCAACTCCGTGGAACTCCGCGTAGCCCCGCTACGCACACTACGCCCAGGGTTACCTGCAGCACCATGGTCATGAACCTTTGCAAGCAATGATTACATGTGAAACCGAGGGCAGCGCTCACGTGTACCCTGGGTCAAGCCAATGGGTGCCACCATGTGCAACATAAAATAGCTTGTGAAATGGCTTAATTCACAATTAAGGGCTCGATAGCCCATTGGCACATTACCCGGTAGTGACACTTGATTTAGATGCCACTGGAAACCAAGTTAAAAAAACAGACCCAGTCTGTGTTGTACCACTACATGGTTTATAGAGAATGTCGACTTAAAAGTGTCTTTTCAAGTAGTAAATTCCAATTAATGAGCGTATAAGGATAGTACAAGTGCAATTCTGTTAAGAATTCTGGGGCATATTATCAAGCACGTCGTTAACATTATAGCCGTTTTAGCGGCAGAAAACTGCCGCTAAAGCGGCGATAATGGGCTGGATAATACGCCGTAGAGACTTCCCATAGAAGCCATGTTCACACCAGAACATGGGCTTCTATGGGAATTCACAAGGGCGTATTATCAAGCCCATTATCGCCGTTTTAGCAGCAGTTTTCTGCCACTAAAGCGGCGATAATGTTAACGCCGTTTCTTAATAATATGCCCCCCTGTTTTTCACAGACCTACAATAAAGGCACTGCCACCTTGCCCTCACCACATATCTGTGATAACTGTATTTCAATTTACCCTGTTGAAAGAAACAGGACATCGGCCGGAGCAGCCACGAGAGGTGCAATAGAAGAGCTTTTAGGCAACGCGTGCCAGTATATAGCCAGGGTCAGGTCATGGCTAGGGTGCCACCTGATCTAATAGGCACTACCAGTATTATGGTGTTCCGGTGGGTTAAAAAATAAACAAAATCACCTAAAGCCGTGTTTTATTCCCTTATCTGTACATGATTCATATAGCAAATATAAAGAGAAAGCATTTTTAAATGTGTGCTATAGCTGAATTAAAGATTCATGACTTATAATTAAAATAAACAAAGACAGAGAGTCATGTTACCAATGAATACATACGATGTCCTTTACATTCCTATTCAGATTCACGTCTGGGCCTTTGCAGACTCTTAAAACATCAACTAACGGACAGTGTTGTTCTCTTAGAAAGGTGGCAACCCTAGTAATGCTGGAGGGGTGAACTGCAAAGGTGTGTCTTTTTACGACATGAAAACGTGTAACAAAACAGTGCGAGTGTCATTCGATGAAAATGAAAGTGGCCCAATGAGTATGTGTTTTGAACTAGTTCACGAGTAAATATGCTTTTACTCTTTTATTGTGTGGTGCAAAAATCATATTCCATGTTATCATCAAAGCACATTTAAAGCAAATCAATAAAGGTTCTGCTTGAGTTGAGTCCTCACAGCCTGCAACACCGAGTGAGCTGATGACACTGTATGAGGGCTCTGAGAGGCGACGGTCCACCCCTGTGCACCTCATGGGCCTCCTTTCCCCCACCTTCTCCCTTTGTTTTTTGAGAAAATGATTACCCAGAATTGGACCTGTGTTTCTTCTCTACCGGAAAATGTGGCAGCAAATATCGCAATGATCCATTTAATGTCACTATGCATCTCTTTTACGGCGCTGTACTGCAGCGTGTGTTAAAACTTGCTGCTCACAGCACTTTGGGGCACATTATCAAGCACGGCGATAACATTATCGATGCTTTAGCTGCAGAAAACTGCCGCTAAAGAGGCGATAATGGGCTTGATAATATGCCCTTGAGAATTCAAATAGAAGCCCATGTTCACACCAGAACATGGGCTTCTATTGGAATTCTCAAGGGCATATTATAAAGCCCAACTGCCGCTAAAGCAGCGATAATTTTAACGCCCGCCCTTGATAACATGCCCCTGTGTTATTTTATTAACAACTCCTGCGGGCGGGTGGGGGCAGAAAATGGGCACTGGGCAGTGGCAAGCAGTTAAAGGTGGAAGGTCAAGCAAAAAGTACGAGGGAGGACAGGTAGGTGCAAGCACACGGGTGAGGGAAGTCGGGAGGAACACAGAGGGGGGAGGAGTACACAAAGGAGTCAGCTGAGAAAACACGCCATGTCATACACCAGGCGCTGGAGCAAGCTTTCCTTGAAATAATGAAAAAGCATAAAAATATCTCAGAACATAATTGCGATGCACTTGGAAACACTTTAAAAAAAACTCAGTTACACTGCAGGATGTTTTAGAGCTTTAATAAAAAGGAAAATAAACACATGACATGCTGCCGGTTTAAGAAACACAAGCAAGATGCGTTCACAAACACTTCCTCAAATAAAACAAAAAGTAGTGCCCCAAAAAAATGGAAGGTCACAAGTATTTGGGCCATGCTCCTTAGGAGGGAACTGCAAATACAACAGTTGATGGACAAAATGCAGAACAATGTCATACATTCACCCCAGTATAGAGATCTGGGCCTAAATCCATCATTCTTTTGCACTCCACACCACCCCACTTCAGACATGGCCATATGCAAATCAGCCTTGACCCTGTGCCTCATGGGAACAGTCCAGCCCGAACTGCCAAGCCAAGTCTTGCCTGGACCAGAATCAAGCATCCTAGGACCGGTTTCTGGCTATCAGCCGTCTTCAGCCAGGATAGCGTGACTCCAGTGGTGTGGAGAAAATGGGACTCACGTCTGAGTATACCCATCCCACTCGGGGTGACAAATGCAAATACAACAGTTGATGGACAGAATGCAGAACAATGTCATACATTCACCCCAGTACAGAGATCTGGGCCTAAATCCATCGTTTTTTGCACTCCACACCACCCCAGTTCAGACATGGCCATATGCAAATCAGCCTTGACCCTGTGCCTCATGGGAACAGTCCAGCCCGAACTGCCAAGCCATGTCTTTCCTGGACCGGAATCAAGCATCCTAGGACTGGTTTCTGGCTATCAGCCGTCTTCAGCCAGGATAGCGTGACTCCAGTGGTGTGGAGAGCATGGGACTCACGTCTGAGCATACCCATCCCACTCGGGGTGACAAATGCAAATACAACAGTTGATAGACAAAATGCAGAACCATGTCATACATTCACCCCAGTACAGAGATCTGGGCCTAAATCCATCGTTTTTTTGCACTCCACACCTCCCCAGTTCAGACATGGCCATATGCAAATCAGCCTAGACCCTGTGCCTCATGGGAACAGTCCAGCCCGAACTGCCAAGCCATGTCTTTCCTGGACCGGAATCAAGCATCCTAGGACCGATTTCTGGCTATCAGCCGTCTTCAGCCAGGATAGCGTGACTCCAGTGGTGTGGAGAGCATGGGACTCACGTCTGAGCATACCCATCCCACTCGGGGTGACAAATGCAAATACAACAGTTGATGGACAGAATGCAGAACAATGTCATACATTCACCCCAGTACAGAGATCTGGGCCTAAATCCATCGTTTTTCTGCACTCCACACCACCCCAGTTCAGACAAGGCCATATGCAAATCAGCCTAGACCCTGTGCCTCATGGGAACAGTCCAGCCCGAACTGCCAAGCCATGTCTTTCCTAGACCGGAATCAAGCATCCTAGGACCGGTTTCTGGCTATCAGCCGTCTTCAGCCAGGATAGGGTGACTCCAGTGGTGTGGAGAGCATGGGACTCACGTCTGAGCATACCCATCCCACTCTGGGTGACAAATGCAAATACAGCAGTTGATGGAGGGAATGCAAAACAATGTCATACATTCACCCCAGTACAGAGATCTGGGCCTAAATCCATCGTTTTTTTGCACTCCACACCACCCCAGTTCAGACATGGCCATATGCAAATCAGCCTTGACCCTGTGCCTCATGGGAACAGTCCAGCCCGAAATGCCAAGCCATGTCTTTCCTGGACCGGAATCAAGCATCCTAGGACCGGTTTCTGGCTATCAGCCGTCTTCAGCCAGGATAGCGTGACTCCAGTGGTGTGGAGAGCATGGGACTCACGTCTGAGCATACCCATCCCACTCGGGGTGACAAATGCAAATACAACAGTTGATGGACAGAATGCAGAACAATGTCATACATTCACCCCAGTACAGAGATCTGGGCCTAAATCCATCGTTTTTTTGCACTCCACACCACCCCAGTTCAGACATGGCCATATGCAAATCAGCCTTGACCCTGTGCCTCATGGGAACAGTCCAGCCCGAACTGCCAAGCCATGTCTTTCCTGGACCGGAATCAAGAATCCTAGGACCGGTTTCTGGGTATCAGCCGTCTTCAGCCAGGATAGCGTGACTCCAGTGGTGTGGAGAGCATGGGACTCATGTCTGAGCATACCCATCCCACTCGGGGTGACAAATGCAAATACAACAGTTGATGGACAGAATGCAGAACAATGTCATACATTCACCCCAGTCCAGAGATCTGGGCCTAAATCCATCGTTTTTCTGCACTCCACACCACCCCAGTTCAGACATGGCCATATGCAAATCAGCCTAGACCCTGTGCCTCATGGGAACAGTCCAGCCCGAACTGCCAAGCCATGTCTTTCCTAGACCGGAATCAAGCATCCTACGACCGGTTTCTGGCTATCAGCCGTCTTCAGCCAGGATAGGGTGACTCCAGTGGTGTGGAGAGCATGGGACTCACGTCTGAGCATACCCATCCCACTCGGGGTGACAAATGGAAATACAACAGTTGATGGACAGAATGCAGAACAATGTCATACATTCACCCCAGTACAGAGATCTGGGCCTAAATCCATCGTTTTTTTGCACTCCACACCACCCCAGTTCAGACATGGCCATATGCAAATCAGCCTTGACCCTGTGCCTCATGGGAACAGTCCAGCCCGAACTGCCAAGCCATGTCTTTCCTGGACTGGAATCAAGCATCCTAGGACCGGTTTCTGGCTATCAGCCGTCTTCAGCCAGGATAGCGTGACTCCAGTGGTGTGGAGAGCATGGGACTCATGTCTGAGCATACCCATCCCACTCGGGGTGACAAATGCAAATACAACAGTTGATGGACAGAATGCAGAACAATGCCATACATTCATCCCAGTACAGAGATCTGGGCCTAAATCCATCGTTTTGTTTGCACTCCACATCACCCCAGTGCAGACATGGACATATGCAAATCAGCCTTGACCCTGTGCCTCATGGGAACAGTCCAGCCCGAACTGCCAAGCCATGTCTTTCCTGGACCGGAATCAAGCATCCTAGGGCTGATTTCTGGCTATCAGCCGTCTTCAGCCAGGATAGCGTGACTCCAGTGGTGTGGAGAGCATGGGACTCACGTCTGAGCATACCCATCACACTCGGGGTGACAAATGCAAATACAACAGTTGATGGACAGAATGCAGAACAATGTCATACATTCACCCCATTACAGAGATCTGGGCCTAAATCCAACTTTTTTTTGCACTCCACACCACCCCAGTTCAGACACGGCCATATGCAAATCAGCCTAGACCCTGTGCCTCATGGGAACAGTCCAGCCCGAGCTGCCAAGCCATGTCTTTCCTGGACTGGAATCAAGCATCCTAGGACTGGTTTCTGGCTATCAGCCGTCTTCAGCCAGGATAGCGTGACTCCAGTGGTGTGGAGAGCATGGGACTCACGTCTGAGCATACCCATCCCACTCGGGGTGACAAATGCAAATACAACAGTTGATGGACGGAATGCAAAACAATGTCATACATTCACCCCAGTACAGAGATCTGGGCCTAAATCCATCTTTTTTTGCACTCCACACCACCCCAGTTCAGACATGGCCATATGCAAATCAGCCTTGACCCTGTGCCTCATGGGAACAGTCCAGCCCGAACTGCCAAGCCATGTCTTTCCTGGACCGGAATCAAGCATCCTAGGACCGGTTTCTGGCTATCAGCCGTCTTCAGCCAGGATAGCGTGACTCCAGTGGTGTGGAGAGCATGGGACTCACGTCTGAGCATACCCATCCCACTCGGGGTGACAAATGGAAATACAACAGTTGATGGACAGAATGCAGAACAATGTCATACATTCACCCCAGTACAGAGATCTGGGCCTAAATCCATCGTTTTTTTGCACTCCACACCACCCCAGTTCAGACATGGCCATATGCAAATTTGCCTTGACCCTGTGCCTCATGGGAACAGTCCAGCCCGAACTGCCAAGCCATGTCTTTCCTGGACCGGAATCAAGCATCCTAGGACCGGTTTCTGGCTATCAGCCGTCTTCAGCCAGGGTAGCGTGACTCCAGTGGTGTGGAGAGCATGGGACTCATGTCTGAGCATACCCATCCCACTCGGGGTGACAAATGCAAACACAACAGTTGATGGACAGAATGCAGAACAATGTCATACATTCACCCAAATACAGAGATCTGGGCCTAAATCCATCGTTTTGTTTGCACTCCACACCACCCCAGTGCAGACATGGACATATGCAAATCAGCCTTGACCCTGTGTCTCATGGGAACAGTCCAGCCCGAACTGCCAAGCCATGTCTTTCCTGGACCGGAATCAAGCATCCTAGGACTGATTTCTGGCTATCAGCCGTCTTAGGCCAGGATAGCGTGACTCCAGTGGTGTGGAGAGCATGGGACTCATGTCTGAGCATACCCATCCCACTCGGGGTGACAAATGCAAATCCAACAGTTGATGGACAGAATGCAGAACAATGCCATACATTCACCCAAATACAGAGATCTGGGCCTAAATCCATCGTTTTGTTTGCACTCCACACCACCCCAGTTCAGACATGGCCATATGCAAATCAGCCTTGACCCTGTGCCTCATGGGAACAGTCCAGCCCGAACTGCCAAGCCATGTCTTTCCTGGACCGGAATCAAGCATCCTAGGACCGGTTTCTGGGTATCAGCCGTCTTCAGCCAGGATAGCGTGACTCCAGTGGTGTGGAGAGCATGGGACTCATGTCTGAGCATACCCATCCCACTCGGGGTGACAAATGCAAATACAACAGTTGATGGACAGAATGCAGAACAATGTCATACATTCACCCCAGTCCAGAGATCTGGGCCTAAATCCATCGTTTTTCTGCACTCCACACCACCCCAGTTCAGACATGGCCATATGCAAATCAGCCTAGACCCTGTGCCTCATGGGAACAGTCCAGCCCGAACTGCCAAGCCATGTCTTTCCTAGACCGGAATCAAGCATCCTACGACCGGTTTCTGGCTATCAGCCGTCTTCAGCCAGGATAGGGTGACTCCAGTGGTGTGGAGAGCATGGGACTCACGTCTGAGCATACCCATCCCACTCGGGGTGACAAATGGAAATACAACAGTTGATGGACAGAATGCAGAACAATGTCATACATTCACCCCAGTACAGAGATCTGGGCCTAAATCCATCGTTTTTTTGCACTCCACACCACCCCAGTTCAGACATGGCCATATGCAAATCAGCCTTGACCCTGTGCCTCATGGGAACAGTCCAGCCCGAACTGCCAAGCCATGTCTTTCCTGGACTGGAATCAAGCATCCTAGGACCGGTTTCTGGCTATCAGCCGTCTTCAGCCAGGATAGCGTGACTCCAGTGGTGTGGAGAGCATGGGACTCATGTCTGAGCATACCCATCCCACTCGGGGTGACAAATGCAAATACAACAGTTGATGGACAGAATGCAGAACAATGCCATACATTCATCCCAGTACAGAGATCTGGGCCTAAATCCATCGTTTTGTTTGCACTCCACATCACCCCAGTGCAGACATGGACATATGCAAATCAGCCTTGACCCTGTGCCTCATGGGAACAGTCCAGCCCGAACTGCCAAGCCATGTCTTTCCTGGACCGGAATCAAGCATCCTAGGGCTGATTTCTGGCTATCAGCCGTCTTCAGCCAGGATAGCGTGACTCCAGTGGTGTGGAGAGCATGGGACTCACGTCTGAGCATACCCATCACACTCGGGGTGACAAATGCAAATACAACAGTTGATGGACAGAATGCAGAACAATGTCATACATTCACCCCATTACAGAGATCTGGGCCTAAATCCAACTTTTTTTTGCACTCCACACCACCCCAGTTCAGACACGGCCATATGCAAATCAGCCTAGACCCTGTGCCTCATGGGAACAGTCCAGCCCGAGCTGCCAAGCCATGTCTTTCCTGGACTGGAATCAAGCATCCTAGGACTGGTTTCTGGCTATCAGCCGTCTTCAGCCAGGATAGCGTGACTCCAGTGGTGTGGAGAGCATGGGACTCACATCTGAGCATACCCATCCCACTCGGGGTGACAAATGCAAATACAACAGTTGATGGACGGAATGCAAAACAATGTCATACATTCACCCCAGTACAGAGATCTGGGCCTAAATCCATCGTTTTTTTGCACTCCACACCACCCCAGTTCAGACATGGCCATATGCAAATCAGCCTTGACCCTGTGCCTCATGGGAACAGTCCAGCCCGAACTGCCAAGCCATGTCTTTCCTGGACCGGAATCAAGCATCCTAGGACCGGTTTCTGGCTATCAGCCGTCTTCAGCCAGGATAGCGTGACTCCAGTGGTGTGGAGAGCATGGGACTCACGTCTGAGCATACCCATCCCACTCGGGGTGACAAATGGAAATACAACAGTTGATGGACAGAATGCAGAACAATGTCATACATTCACCCCAGTACAGAGATCTGGGCCTAAATCCATCGTTTTTTTGCACTCCACACCACCCCAGTTCAGACATGGCCATATGCAAATTTGCCTTGACCCTGTGCCTCATGGGAACAGTCCAGCCCGAACTGCCAAGCCATGTCTTTCCTGGACCGGAATCAAGCATCCTAGGACCGGTTTCTGGCTATCAGCCGTCTTCAGCCAGGGTAGCGTGACTCCAGTGGTGTGGAGAGCATGGGACTCATGTCTGAGCATACCCATCCCACTCGGGGTGACAAATGCAAACACAACAGTTGATGGACAGAATGCAGAACAATGTCATACATTCACCCAAATACAGAGATCTGGGCCTAAATCCATCGTTTTGTTTGCACTCCACACCACCCCAGTGCAGACATGGACATATGCAAATCAGCCTTGACCCTGTGTCTCATGGGAACAGTCCAGCCCGAACTGCCAAGCCATGTCTTTCCTGGACCGGAATCAAGCATCCTAGGACTGATTTCTGGCTATCAGCCGTCTTAGGCCAGGATAGCGTGACTCCAGTGGTGTGGAGAGCATGGGACTCATGTCTGAGCATACCCATCCCACTCGGGGTGACAAATGCAAATCCAACAGTTGATGGACAGAATGCAGAACAATGCCATACATTCACCCAAATACAGAGATCTGGGCCTAAATCCATCGTTTTGTTTGCACTCCACACCACCCCAGTTCAGACATGGCCATATGCAAATCAGCCTTGACCCTGTGCCTCATGGGAACAGTCCAGCCCGAACTGCCAAGCCATGTCTTTCCTGGACCGGAATCAAGCATCCTAGGACCGGTTTCTGGGTATCAGCCGTCTTCAGCCAGGATAGCGTGACTCCAGTGGTGTGGAGAGCATGGGACTCATGTCTGAGCATACCCATCCCACTCGGGGTGACAAATGCAAATACAACAGTTGATGGACAGAATGCAGAACAATGTCATACATTCACCCCAGTCCAGAGATCTGGGCCTAAATCCATCGTTTTTCTGCACTCCACACCACCCCAGTTCAGACATGGCCATATGCAAATCAGCCTAGACCCTGTGCCTCATGGGAACAGTCCAGCCCGAACTGCCAAGCCATGTCTTTCCTAGACCGGAATCAAGCATCCTACGACCGGTTTCTGGCTATCAGCCGTCTTCAGCCAGGATAGGGTGACTCCAGTGGTGTGGAGAGCATGGGACTCACGTCTGAGCATACCCATCCCACTCGGGGTGACAAATGGAAATACAACAGTTGATGGACAGAATGCAGAACAATGTCATACATTCACCCCAGTACAGAGATCTGGGCCTAAATCCATCGTTTTTTTGCACTCCACACCACCCCAGTTCAGACATGGCCATATGCAAATCAGCCTTGACCCTGTGCCTCATGGGAACAGTCCAGCCCGAACTGCCAAGCCATGTCTTTCCTGGACTGGAATCAAGCATCCTAGGACCGGTTTCTGGCTATCAGCCGTCTTCAGCCAGGATAGCGTGACTCCAGTGGTGTGGAGAGCATGGGACTCATGTCTGAGCATACCCATCCCACTCGGGGTGACAAATGCAAATACAACAGTTGATGGACAGAATGCAGAACAATGCCATACATTCATCCCAGTACAGAGATCTGGGCCTAAATCCATCGTTTTGTTTGCACTCCACATCACCCCAGTGCAGACATGGACATATGCAAATCAGCCTTGACCCTGTGCCTCATGGGAACAGTCCAGCCCGAACTGCCAAGCCATGTCTTTCCTGGACCGGAATCAAGCATCCTAGGGCTGATTTCTGGCTATCAGCCGTCTTCAGCCAGGATAGCGTGACTCCAGTGGTGTGGAGAGCATGGGACTCACGTCTGAGCATACCCATCACACTCGGGGTGACAAATGCAAATACAACAGTTGATGGACAGAATGCAGAACAATGTCATACATTCACCCCATTACAGAGATCTGGGCCTAAATCCAACTTTTTTTTGCACTCCACACCACCCCAGTTCAGACACGGCCATATGCAAATCAGCCTAGACCCTGTGCCTCATGGGAACAGTCCAGCCCGAGCTGCCAAGCCATGTCTTTCCTGGACTGGAATCAAGCATCCTAGGACTGGTTTCTGGCTATCAGCCGTCTTCAGCCAGGATAGCGTGACTCCAGTGGTGTGGAGAGCATGGGACTCACGTCTGAGCATACCCATCCCACTCGGGGTGACAAATGCAAATACAACAGTTGATGGACGGAATGCAAAACAATGTCATACATTCACCCCAGTACAGAGATCTGGGCCTAAATCCATCGTTTTTTTGCACTCCACACCACCCCAGTTCAGACATGGCCATATGCAAATCAGCCTTGACCCTGTGCCTCATGGGAACAGTCCAGCCCGAACTGCCAAGCCATGTCTTTCCTGGACCGGAATCAAGCATCCTAGGACCGGTTTCTGGCTATCAGCCGTCTTCAGCCAGGATAGCGTGACTCCAGTGGTGTGGAGAGCATGGGACTCACGTCTGAGCATACCCATCCCACTCGGGGTGACAAATGGAAATACAACAGTTGATGGACAGAATGCAGAACAATGTCATACATTCACCCCAGTACAGAGATCTGGGCCTAAATCCATCGTTTTTTTGCACTCCACACCACCCCAGTTCAGACATGGCCATATGCAAATTTGCCTTGACCCTGTGCCTCATGGGAACAGTCCAGCCCGAACTGCCAAGCCATGTCTTTCCTGGACCGGAATCAAGCATCCTAGGACCGGTTTCTGGCTATCAGCCGTCTTCAGCCAGGGTAGCGTGACTCCAGTGGTGTGGAGAGCATGGGACTCATGTCTGAGCATACCCATCCCACTCGGGGTGACAAATGCAAACACAACAGTTGATGGACAGAATGCAGAACAATGTCATACATTCACCCAAATACAGAGATCTGGGCCTAAATCCATCGTTTTGTTTGCACTCCACACCACCCCAGTGCAGACATGGACATATGCAAATCAGCCTTGACCCTGTGTCTCATGGGAACAGTCCAGCCCGAACTGCCAAGCCATGTCTTTCCTGGACCGGAATCAAGCATCCTAGGACTGATTTCTGGCTATCAGCCGTCTTAGGCCAGGATAGCGTGACTCCAGTGGTGTGGAGAGCATGGGACTCATGTCTGAGCATACCCATCCCACTCGGGGTGACAAATGCAAATCCAACAGTTGATGGACAGAATGCAGAACAATGCCATACATTCACCCAAATACAGAGATCTGGGCCTAAATCCATCGTTTTGTTTGCACTCCACACCACCCCAGTGCAGACATGGACATATGCAAATCAGCCTTGACCCTGTGTCTCATGGGAACAGTCCAGCCCGAACTGCCAAGCCATGTCTTTCCTGGACCGGAATCAAGCATCCTAGGACTGATTTCTGGCTATCAGCCGTCTTAGGCCAGGATAGCGTGACTCCAGTGGTGTGGAGAGCATGGGACTCACGTCTGAGCATACCCATCCCACTCGGGGTGACAAATGCAAATCCAACAGTTGATGGACAGAATGCAGAACAATGTCATACATTCACCCCATTACAGAGATCTGGGCCTAAATCCAACGTTTTTTTGCACTCCACACCACCCCAGTTCAGACATGGCCATATGCAAATCAGCCTTGACCCTGTGCCTCATGGGAACAGTCCAGCCTGAACTGCCAAGCCATGTCTTTCCTGGACCAGAATCAAGCATCCTAGGACCGGTTTCTGGCAATCAGCCGTCTTCAGCCAGGATAGCGTGACTCCAGTGGTGTGGAGAGTATGGGACTCATATCTGAGCATACCCATCCCACTCGGGGTGACAAATGCAAATACAACAGTTGATGGAGAGAATGCAGAACAATGTCATACATTCACCCCAGTACAGAGATCTGGGCCTAAATCCATCGTTTTTTTGCACTCCACACCACCCTAGTTCAGACATGGCCATATGCAAATCAGCCTTGACCCTGTGCCTCATGGGAACAGTCCAGCCAGAACTGCCAAGCCATATCTTTCCTGGACCGGAATCAAGCATCCTAGGACCGGTTTCTGGCTATCAGCCTTCTTCAGCCAGGATAGCGTGACTCCAGTGGTGTGGAGAGCATGGGACTCACGTCTGAGCATAGCCATCCCACTCGGGGTGACAAATGCAAATACAACAGTTGATGGACAGAATGCAGAACAATGTCATACATTCACCCCAGTACAGAGATCTGGGCCTAAATCCAATGTTTTTTTGCACTCCACACCACCCCAGTTCAGACATGGCCATATGCAAATCAGCCTAGACCCTGTGCCTCATGGGAACAGTCCAGCCCGAACTGCCAAGCCATGTCTTTCCTGGACCGGAATCAAGCATCCTAGGACCGGTTTCTGGCTATCAGCCGTCTTCAGCCAGGATAGCATGACTCCAGTGGTGTGGAGAGCATGGGACTCACATCTGAGCATACCCATCCCACTCGGGGTGACAAATGCAAATACAACAGTTGATGGACAGAATGCAGAACAATGTCATACATTCACCCCAGTACAGAGATCTGGGCCTAAATCCATCGTTTTTTTGCACTCCACAACACCCCAGTTCAGACATGGCCATATGCAAATCAGCCTTGACCCTGTGCCTCATGGGAACAGTCCAGCCCGAACTGCCAAGCCATGTCTTTCCTGGACCGGAATCAAGCATCCTAGGACCGGTTTCTGGCTATCAGCCGTCTTCAGCCAGGATAGCGTAACTCCAGTGGTGTGGAGAGCATGGGACTCACGTCTGAGCATACCCATCCTACTCGGGGTGACAAATGCAAATACAACAGTTGATGGACAGAATGCAGAACAATGTCATACATTCACCGCAGTACATAGATCTGGGCCTAAATCCATCGTTTTTGTGCACTCCACACCACCCCAGTGCAGACATGGACATATGCAAATCAGCCTTGACCCTGTGTCTCATGGGAACAGTCCAGCCCGAACTGCCAAGCCATGTCTTTCCTGGACCGGAATCAAGCATCCTAGGACTGATTTCTGGCTATCAGCCGTCTTCAGCCAGGATAGCGTGACTCCAGTGGTGTGGCGAGCATGGGACTCACGTCCGAGCATACCCATCCCACTCGGGGTGACAAATGCAAATACAACAGTTGATGGACAGAATGCAGAACAATGTCATACATTCACCCCATTACAGAGATCTGGGCCTAAATCCAACGTTTTTTTGCACTCCAAACCACCCCAGTTCAGACATGGCCATATGCAAATCAGCCTTGACCCTGTGCCTCATGGGAACAGTCCAGCCTGAACTGCCAAGTCATGTCTTTCCTGGACCAGAATGAAGCATCCTAGGACCGGTGTAGTGTAGTTCCTATCATCCCAATATGCTCTGCGCATTGGAATAATATCTTCAATAGGATAGACCTAGGGCAGAGGTTAACTAGGTCTTCTACCGACGATATTAGACTTAAAGTTTTGTGTTTGCCAGCTAGCTCAGAGTTCACTAGAAACTTTCTCGAATAGGCAAGGAGGATTTTAACCTCCCTGGATAGACAAGAAGGGATTTAGTTTCTGACAACCATAGAACATGACAACTTTGCTCTCCCCTAATCAAGAGTGTATCTCTAGAGTCGTGTGAAAACAAAAGACAACTTATTTTACTCAGTCAGTTCAGTGCATTCTTAGTTTCACCAGATTGTAGAGAAAAGGAAGAGACGGGCGTGTTCAATAAAAGATGGTATTTATTGATCAGTCTCTTTTCTCGTACAAGAGAAATGGATCGCTATTATTGCAATACTTATAGTTAAGTAAAGTGCATACAGTAAAGACAGAATGATAAAATAATACTGAAAAACCATTGATATGGTTTCTGAGCCATATGATACTTTAAAATGGATAAAATAGATACATACATATATACATTTGACTAATCGTACTCAACTGGTGCTTCTAACCACGCCTACCCCAGTGTACCTGACCTAAGCCTAATACGTGGGCGGGAGTAGATAAGTAGCAGTTTAAGTTAAGTTTGTTTTGCCAAGGGACTGACTCAAGAATTCTCTGCAAGGGGTTATTCAGTTCTGTACCTGAGATCTAGAATGGTGGAGGGCTGGTATCTCTTATCCCAGGTCTTGATATTCCAGCTGCCTGCGAGGGCTGCTTGGAAGCGCCGGAGCTGGATTTCTCTGCAGGAGAAAGGCAGCGTCTCGTTCTCAGCGTGTCAGGAAGGCAGGGCAGCGCCTGTGGGCTTCGCTCTCTGCTGGGCTCCTCGGCAAGTCTCGCTGCTCCAATCTCGTCACCACCGCGTGTGTTTGCTTAAGGCAATGTCGGTAATATTTATACCTTAAAGGTGCCGAGATTGACGTAAGGATGGACATATATACGTCAATAAGGATGTCATACGAACGGGTTCGTTCGCACATTCTTTTACTGAAGTTCTCGGTGAAATCAAAACAATGGCTACGGGAATTTCCCAGGTCGCTGTAGGTTTGATTTGTTTTGAGAACTCCGTATTCCTTATCAGGGGCTGGAGGAATATCGCTTGTCTAATTAGATGGCATGCGTTATGACCTAATCAGATAACGCGCTTCTGTGCCGTGGTGTGGCTTAATCAGATAACGTTTTTTGCACCGTTGGATGGCCGCTAGTTAATTATTAACCAAACCAGGGTCAGGAATAGGGGAATCGATACAGTACCTATAGAAATACATCACACCCACTCCACGTAGACTATGTCCATATTTACAAATCTAGGCATAGTGAAACTAATAGCGTTTGTGTATACCGTACCACCCCAAAATACATTCATATGCATTCTGAAAATTTGGAATTATGAAATATACGAAACATAATCACATGTACTGTATGCATAAGCAGTATAATAATGCTAAACATATAACGCATATTTCAAACTCAGCATGAATAAATGCGAAAACTACACATGAAATGGCTCTTAATACAGAAGAAAAGTGCGAGACCATTTCATCACAATCATAAAGTTTTGTATGAAAATGCTAGAAGGTAGCTAATGTCTCTTGACTACCTAAAATAGAAATTCAGTTCTCTAAGAATAATGTCTACTTTAAGCAGAAGATAAGTGTCCCAAAAAATTGTAAATATTTTGGAATTGAGGGAGGTGAGAGGAAAAAAATTTGTTCCATTTCATTGCTCTATTTTTAAAGTTGAAGGCCAAATTCAAGTCTGCAGGGAACTCCGTGTGCTAGCTCGCTCAAAGTCATTCCTTCTGCTCTGGTGAAAACATCATATCATTTAGACTGTTGAAAAAACTGTCAACAGCTTCTTGCGAAAGTTCCACTAAGTCTGAAAAAGTTGTTACCATGCATTCATGAGCATGATTGCCTTCAGTGATGTTTTGATCAGCATAGCTGACTGAAGGTCGTACCTGATCGATGCTGCTTTCATCTCGTACTTCACTACCCCTCAATCGTAGTGGTGAAGTCTCCACGAATGCCATCATCAGGATAGGTAGCCGCTGGGGGCAGCACAATGCATGAGCCGTTACCGGACCCAACAAGGTTTCTGCGTCCAATGGCACATCCGATTGTAGTGTCAAACAGGTGTCCAGCACGCATTCTTCGCCGCATAGCAAGCACCTTAATACAGGCATAACACAACGTTGCCACATTGGTCTGAATGAAAGAAACCAAGTCATGTTCAAGTCCCGTAGCCGTGCTAGTCCAAGGACTCTAGTTATGCGGTCCCGGTAGCCAATGGCTAGGATCGTTTCTTCCCTTGTCGCAGGTGTTTTGTCTGTGACATGGTTTGCCATAGCGAAATAACAGGATCAAAAATAGGATGCCTGCCACTAGTCCCAAAAGGAGAGGAAGTCCGCCAAAGATGGAATTGACAAAGTCTGGAAAAATACCCAGGATGGCTTTGAATGGTGTCAAAATTCCTGAAAACACTGTCTTAAATACACTTGAGACACCACTGGTATCAGAAATATTTAAGATTTCGTTCAGTATTTCTGCGAAATGTATGGGGGAATTTGTTGATAACAATAAATGAATCTCTGCCGTTGTCCTTGCAACTTGGAGATCATACGTTTCTTTTGATGACGTTAGCCTGGTCGGCGTCTGTAGGAGCACTGACTTCATTCTGCTTAAAGTATCAATTCGAATAGAAGCAATTTTCAAATCGGGCCATAACCTTGCCTCCCTGTCTGGGGAATCGTTCGGGAACAATACCCGTTCACAGCACATGACCTTCCTAGTCACGGTTATGAGATAAGGTTTTCCGGGCAGCAAACTACAACATCTGCGATCTACAATTAGAATGTAACTCCCGTTCGAGAGTCTCCTAAAGAATGGTTCTATTTGTGTTGCAGGTGTGCCTAGCTGGTAACATGAAAGGTTATTTGAAGTCCCTTCACAGGCTCCATGCAAGCTAATACCCTGACACAGAAGTGTACCGCTTAGTGATCTTGCACAATTATCGCCACTAAGAAACACTTTCTGGCCTTTATTACTGACACATTCGTGTGTATAGGGCAAGTTCCATGTTGACTTAATGTACCCTTTACCCAACCTTTCATACTGGCCTGCCTGTATATATTTTTGGCATATTGAAACTGGAAAGTAGTTATCGGAATATTTATTATTCCATGTATTATCCATTCAATGACAGGTCGTTCTGACATTGTCAATGGTATCTCTCAAGTTTTTTCAATGCTCAGAATTGTATAGTCAGCACCCTTCTATGCCAAACTGATTTGTTTATCAGTAAGGTTAAAGATATTAACTAATGACGTTGTGTTGATTAAACGCCAAGGCACATAGCCTGAACGCAGATTTTGTAACGTCCAGCCAAGCTGTACAATAGAACGCAACTGGGACTGACCGTGTTGTAACAACAGTAAGTCTTGCGATATTATATCGATTGCTGAAGACACAATGCTGTCCAGAGAATATATTCTGGAGGACAGAGTCATTAACCCATTGTCCACCACAGAAAGTGATTTTTCCAAATTAATACGGTCAATTTCCCGTATTTTCTCTGCTGTCTCAATTTGAGTCTCTTTCCAGGCTTCGTTATAAGCTGCATATATAGAGGCCGCTATGAAACGTTTTTGACGCTGTTTGCGTGGTCCCATAATGAAATCACGCAAGTCAGCACCTTCTGTAAGTAAAGTTAGGTGTTGCTTAATTTCTGCCAGTGTGGACGTTTGTAGCCATTGAAGGCAGAGCTTGCCCACGCTGTAGGTGGTTACTATCCCTGGATGTTGTCTTTGGAAATATCTAGGGTCTGGCCTGGTCAATGTGAACCCCTGTATTTTTTTCAGGAATCTGTCTTGACAGTTATTTGTATCTGTGGGCCAGATCAACCATTCTTTCCATTCAGGATGTGTTCTGTTTTGGTTTAATATATGGTTTACGTCTATCTCAACATCTATAGAGCTATTATCATTCACTGTTGGCTTTGGAATAGACGGTTTGTTTAAATCTTTGATTTTGGCTAAGCCAAGACAGGTAGTTTGTTGAATAGTGTCATTCAAAAATATAATTTGTTCTGGGATCATACAGGCTCTAAACAATGATTCTATACCTTGTACTTGCCAATCTCTTGTACCCCAAACAGTTTTTGCTTCAATATTATTGTTCCAGAAATCAAAACCAAATGTATTCATTTGCTCAAAAAATGAATCTGAATATATCAATTTTGTGTTTGTAAGCATGGTCTTCATACCTGTCTTATTTGACAATTTGAAATAAAATGTTTCTGCATTACTTGTGTTAAACCCTGAAAAGTATTAATATTTATCATAAAATGTTTTCGAGCTACCTTTTGGAGGAGTAGCACAATGTTCCCATTGGTTATAATTTAAAACATTTCTAGGTTGTGCAGATTTGTGTAGATAATGGTTACCATAGTGGTTGTAGCAGAACATTTGATCATAATTAGACGAACCCTGCAAATAATCATGTTCTGTAAATTTAGCAGACATCACAAGATCAGACATCATATCATTAATACTTTCAAAGTCCCAATCATCAGCAAATGTACTTGGTTTTACAAAGTCACTCAATGAAATCTTGAATTGGTGTGGGTACTTCAGGATTTCAACCGGACCATAGATTTCATAATCAGTTTTGTCCCATGCTACACAGCCTGGTATAGGATTGGCTGTGAAGTTCACTGAAGAAAGTTCTCTTTTCTCGACGTGTGAAGATGTGTGTGGTTTAAGGACCAAGTTGATTTTCTGGATTGCTGTGTCCATTTTAGCATATTTTCCTTCAATGAAATGTCCCAAGCATAGTACCATGATGAGCCAAAGTATGAGGATAAATGCACCTAAGGCCACCCAAAATTCAATCCATGGTGAAATCAGATAGGTATCTTTCAGCTGTTGGCTAAGTTCCTTAGCTTTATCTTTAAAAGTTTTTGTTGATGGCTGTTTCTTAGATTCCCTCAGATCTTCAGATGAATCATCGAAGTTGATGAAGTAGCCGGATGCTGTTCTGTCAATTGTTCCAATTGCTTCTGGATTACTTTTTGTTCTAGAAGCTTCCTTTGTTTTATCAGCATACTCATATGTTACTTCATTGTAGGTTGGTGTGTCTCGACTAAATGTTTTTATTTGGGTTTTTAGAGGTTCAAGTTCCATTGCTTTGTTGCATATTCCTTGTTGATGTTCTGTGGGCGTTTCGAATGTGATTAGCCTCTTAGTTTGAACCTCTGGATTTGTAGCAAACATCGGTGTTCTACTACTTCTTGGGAGTCCACTTGGCCTACTGTTTGTTATCGGCCACATGATTGTGGTTTTACAAAGTCGATGGATACAACTCTGTTCTCCTTTTTACCAGCAAGGGGCGGTAGTACTACTGATCTTGTCCCGTTGATAGACAAGACAGGAACTGCTTTCCTGTAAGAAGGCCCAAATTCCTTCTTTACCGCGATCTTCTCTCTGACTAGATCCCCGACTTTTGGAATCCAGACAGGTCTTGCTGGGACAGGTGGTTTCTCTTCAGTGGTTGTTGGCTGTTGTTTCAACTTTATGTTGCTCAGGTCTTTTCTTGTTTCATTTAAGTCCTGCAAAATAGCCAAACGATCTTTGATGTCAAAGCATTTATCTTTAACCACTGAAGTCTGACTGTCAAGATCTTGGATCATCATTCTAGTCCCGAACAGTAGTTCGTACGGACTGAATCCCCTCAGAGAATCTCTTGGCAGGTTATTTAGACTACGTTGGACACTTATTGGATGTGTGACCCACCCAGCTCCCGAACCTAATACCTTTTCCATTATAGATATCTTTATGCCTTGGTTTTTTCTTTACACCATCCCGTATCCCTCAGGAAGGAAGTGAGAAGAGTCCCGCTATGCAATGCTCATTTGGCCATGCTTCCCCATAAGCTTCAGGGCTAAAGGGAAATTTATTAGTCAAAACGTAGCATGCTCCTAGCGTATATGCCATTATAGACTCGCAAATCTTTTTATAACCGTCCAGACGTCAGCCGAGCGCTGGGGTCTACATTATAAGTGAAAGTTAGTATTTTTATGTTAATCTGACGCTTTTTTTTTTTTTTTGTTGGTTTTATTGACTATTGTCTAGCCCGTCTGGAGTGAAACGCCATGGTAATACACCGTTTCTCTCGCCGCTGCGATCTCTGTTGCAGTCTGGGCAGTTTTTTACAAAAATGTGGTGATGCAGGCTCATGCCTGGCCACCAGTACACTGATTGTAATTCTTCCAGAGAATCTTTAAGCTTGAGGTGACTAAGACCCTCACCCATGTGTGCGTCCGCTATTAACAAGCTTCTCCTTTCCGTGTTTGGAATTACTCTATCCCCCACTCCAGGGATTCGAGCAAAAGGAACGGAGTTTGCATCGATTATGTATGTATAGTTGAGTGGGTAATTGATCGGTAGCGCTGAGCAGTCGCCCTTTGATGACGTTTTCACCGCCAGCACTGTTTCACCGTCAATGTTTTTTACTGTACGCTTTTTTGTAGCTACGGAAGCCGGTTTAGTTTCTCCCGCTGTGGCTGTCTCAGCCAATGAATTCCCTGCAACGTGAACGCCATCACGCTGATGACTCACTGAATGTATCACGTGAGTTTTTGGTAGTTCTTTCTTTAAAAGAACTACCTGTTCCCAAAGCGCTTTCTGCTTTATTGTGGCACCTGTGTCATCTTTGTAACCATTCAGAATCCATTTCTGCAAATCGTTATTGTATGATTTGACGCAGTAATGCGAATCGGACACTATAAGTGTCGGGAATTCGCGATCGGCATTATCTAGCGCCATTTTCAATGCTATTATTTCAGTCTGTTGTTCTGAATTAGTTTCTACTGAGTGTGTTTTTATTAATAGAGGTCTCAGTTTTCCTCCACGCCATACTTCTTTTGTAATTTCACATGTGGGGTTGTACGCTTGTTCTCCCCACCCAGGTGGTTGAGCATGGCCGTCTGTATAAATTACACAGGCGTACTGTTGTAAGGGCAGAATGTTGATTGGCAGAGGGTATTGTCTCTCATATTCTAGATATTTTAATTCTTTCAGTTCTGGATCAAAATAGTATTTTATCTTGTCCGTAGCAATTGAATTTACCCATTGTATCCATTCTGGATGCAATGCTGTAGTCGGTAAATTACATGGGGTTGTTAATGCCTCAAAGGCTGATTCTGCTGTTCTGACTGTAATACGTCTACCGTCCGCTTTGTCTTTTTCTCTTGCTACAGCCGTTTGAACTGCATGAACAATGTTTTCTTTTATGCTGAACGTTTTTTTCAGCTTCTGTGTACAAGTGTGATTTGTATGCAATTGGTACCTTTTCTCCCTCATTAGAGGTCAGGTATGTGAATCCGCATCTTCCTGGGATGACTCGAATCACAAGGTTGCGTGTGTTATCACGTGTTTGTAATTTTGTTTTAATTAACAAGTCTGTTTGTAAAGATCTCAAAATTTCTGTGTGTTTTTGAGTCCAATTGATTCTTTTAAAATCTGGTTTTATTAGATCATAAAGGGGTTTGACCCTTTCTGCGTAATTTATAATGTAAGTTCTTCCGAAATTTAGGAAGCCTAGAATTGATTGTAGGTTTTTTAGTGTTCTAGGTGCTTGGATTACAGCACATTTCTCTAGGAAATTGTCAGCCAGGCTTTTGCCTTCACTTGATAGTTCATATCCTAAAACAGGACTGTTAGATGGGCTATTCTTGATTTTTTAAAGTTGAATTTGTAACCCTCTGCTGCGAACCCAAGTATTATGGTGTTCACTCTCTTCAAGTGAGTATCCAAGTCATCGTCTGTTAGATAGATGTCGTTGACATAAGATAATGCCTCGTCATCATATGTTTGTAGTAATTCTGTTACTCTCGCTGAGAATAATCCTGGGCTGTTCTTGAACCCCTGGGGCAAACGACAGAAATTTTTTGCGCGCCATTTATTGAGAACACCGTCAAATATCTGCTCTCTGGTGCTATATTTTGACAAAAGAATCCATTAGAGATGTCTAATGTTGTTTTGTATTTTTTGCGCACTATGTTATTCATTAGTGCAGCACTATGCGAGTTTTGTACTGCAAAGGTTTTGCAACATGAGTTAAGGTGTCTGTAGTCCAAAACAAGACGATATGAGTTGTCTGGTTTGGAGACAGGAAACAAAGGGTTGTTCATGTGTGAGGTGCAAGTTTCAATCACCCCCTGGTATTCAAGTTGATCTAGGATCTCTTTTACCTGTTTTTTAGCTTCTTGCTTAATTGGGTACTGCCTCTGTGCAGTAGGTTGTGATTTTAACTGGATTTTGTGAGGAGGAGAGTCCTCATCCCATCCCACATGATTTTTATATAAGGCAGGTGCTTGAGCTACTGCCCACTTTCTTGCAAGTGTATATTTTTTATGAATTGGGATATGATTTGAGAAGGCAGGCATAATTATTTCTTCGCCATGTGGGCACTCCCTGACAAACTCGGGTGGCCAGTCTCGTTCAGCTAGAAGGATGTCATAGCCCTTGGAGAGATTATCCCAAAATAGACCCCTTATTTTTCTAGTCTTATCCCCCTCTATACGCAATGTTATTTCATATATTTTATGAGGTTTGCTAACTCTGGTATCTGCAGTTTCCACTTGAATGTATTCATTCGTGTCCACTGTCTCCAGATGATTCATAAGGACTTTGCGAGCTATGCTCACTTCTGCTGCGCTGTCTAGCATTGTCTGAGCCCATTCTCCGTTTTTCAGCTGTGTCCTCAGTATTCTCGGCATTGTTGATTACTTTAATACTGGCTACCTTCTTTTTTGGAAATTGTAATTTTTTATTCAGATGAGCAGGTTCCTTGTCCTTGGACTTGACGTGCTCTTCCCTGTGTACTGATTGTCCTTTTCTTTCCGATTTCTGCGAGGAAGTCTGAAAAGATTGAGAGGGACGTGTATCAATATCTTGATATCTATCAGGTTTTTTTATATTATCCCTATTTCTAAGGTTGTATTTTTTCACAGAGGGCTCCCTCTGGGGAGACTTGCGTCCTTGGTCCGGAGATCTTTCTCTCCGCCGAGGAGACCTTCCTCTGGACTGGAATCTTTTTTCTTTAGGATTGGCTTGTTTATTTCCATCCCAGCTCTTTTTTTGAGTGTTCAGATTATTTTTGATAAATACCTTTTCAGGACTTTCAACTAGTTGGGGTTTCACTGGTATTCCACTCAAACTATCTCTTCCTAGTTCTTCATAGGATTTTTCTATGATTCTGGCAATTTCAGATGGTTGGTCTGCTATATTTGTCTCTTTTAACCTCTGGGGGATCGCCACATTTGCTGCTTCTCCCTTTATGTTGGCTAGTAATATTGCCGAGACCTGCTTGAAGTCTTTCAGTAATTTCATACCGAGAGTTAAAGCGGGTTCTGGACCATATTCATCTTGAATTTGTTTTAGCACATCTGGAATTACTGACATGGATGGTACACCATGTGTTTTTGTGTAAATGGAAGCAAAGACTGTTCCCCAAGTGTCACAGTCCTCCACGTGTGGTGCGATTCCCATTGTAAGACAGATAGTCAGAATCCTGTGTTTCTCAACAGAGGTGGTATCTGGGAACACAGCCTCTATTTGAGTGATTTTTTGTGCTAGCCAGAAAGGTATTTGTTCCCATTTTGCGGGTACTTTACCTAGACAGGACTGTATGTTCTGTGGTGTAATTTTATTTGTGTTCCCCTGAGTAGGGGTCGGCTGTGGAATTTTAATTGCTGGTTGAACTGTTGAAGTCCGCATTACATATTGGACTAATTGTCTATGTATTTTAATTAGTTGTTTTAGTTGTGCTAAAAGCTCTGGTGCAGGCATTTCTTCAATGTCTGGATGTGGTGTGTATCCGGCTAGGACCGGCCACGTTGCTCCTGGTCTACCTAGTGGACCGAGCCTGGCGATGTGATTATTATGTTTTAGGGCGCCATTAAACAAGAGCAGGTGCTCTTGGAATTTGAGTGGTATTTCCACCTCCTCAAAAGGAATGTACTCATCAGGAGGTTCCTCTGTTTTGTAATAGTGGAAGACCTTTGTTACAGCGTTTGCTGCTGGAAAATGTATCCATGAATAGAATACCTCTGTCTGCCGATATTCGTGTGCCTCAATTACGAATAAGACTGTACCACCTCTCGGTGTCAGTCCATTTTCTATAAGTTTTAAAGTTATAGATTTTCTTATGTTGACCGGGATGAGTATTATATCCGGGTCATTTCCCTGCATAGTAGTATCAGCTGCTAGTAGTTCAGCTGCTATTCTAACTGTCTCTCTTTCTTCTTCACTGTCTGTCATTTTACCGACAGGAAGGTTCTTTTTGTTTGTTTGCAGATCAGGTTTCTATGGAAACAAAGATTAGATGCACAATATTTTGGAACAGTGTATCCTTCAACGTTGAATAAACCAAGAACCATACATAGGAGTCTCCTCCTGCGAAGTTTGGGGGATATGACCTTTCACCCACTCCAGACGTCTTTGGAGTATTATGGGAAAAAAGGGGCTCTGTGTGAAAAAGCACGACTGAGTTACTCTAATGTCTTGCGTTAGTTTTATCGCCTATCCAAACCGTTGGGCGCCATGTAGTGTAGTTCCTATCATCCCAATAGGCTCTGCGCATTGGAATAATATCTTCAATAGGATAGACCTAGGGCAGAGGTTAACTAGGTCTTCTACCGACGATATTAGACTTAAAGTTTTGTGTTTGCCAGCTAGCTCAGAGTTCACTAGAAACTTTCTCGAATAGGCAAGGAGGATTTTAACCTCCCTGGATAGACAAGAAGGGATTTCGTTTCTGACAACCATAGAACATGACAACTTTGCTCTCCCCTAATCAAGAGTGTATCTCTAGAGTCGTGTGAAAACAAAAGACAACTTATTTTACTGAGTCAGTTCAGTGCATTCTTAGTTTCACCAGATTGTAGAGAAAAGGAAGAGACGGGCGTGTTCAATAAAAGATGGTATTTATTGATCAGTCTCTTTTCTCGTACAAGAGAAATGGATCGCTATTATTGCAATACTTATAGTTAAGTAAAGTGCATACAGTAAAGACAGAATGATAAAATATTACTGAAAAAGCATTGATATGGTTTCTGAGCCATATGATACTTTAAAATGGATAAAATAGATACATACATATATACATTTGACTAATCGTACTCAACTGGTGCTTCTAACCACGCCTACCCCAGTGTACCTGACCTAAGCCTAATACGTGGGCGGGAGTAGATAAGTAGCAGTTTAAGTTAAGTTTGTTTTGCCAAGGGACTGACTCAAGAATTCTCTGCAAGGGGTTATTCAGTTCTGTACCTGAGATCTAGAATGGTGGAGGGCTGGTATCTCTTATCCCAGGTCTTGATATTCCAGCTGCCTGCGAGGGCTGCTTGGAAGCGCCGGAGCTGGATTTCTCCGCAGGAGAAAGGCAGCGTCTCGTTCTCAGCACGTCAGGAAGGCGGGGCAGCGCCTGTGGGCTTCGCTCTCTGCTGGGCTCCTCGGCAAGTCTCGCTGCTCCAATCTCGCCACCACCGCGTGTGTTTGCTTAAGGCAATGTCGGTAATATTTATACCTTAAAGGTGCCGAGATTGACGTAAGGATGGACATATATACGTCAATAAGGATGTCATACGAACGGGTTCGTTCGCACATTCTTTTACTGAAGTTCTCGGTGAAATCAAAACAATGGCTACGGGAATTTCCCAGGTCACTGTAGGTTTGATTTGTTTTGAGAACTCCGTATTCCTTATCAGGGGCTGGAGGAATATCGCTTGTCTAATTAGATGGCATGCGTTATGACCTAATCAGATAACGCGCTTCTGTGCCGTGGTGTGGCTTAATCAGATAACGGTTTTTGCACCGTTGGATGGCCGCTAGTTAATTATTAACCAAACCAGGGTCAGGAATAGGGGAATCGATACAGTACCTATAGAAATACATCACACCGGTTTCTGGCTATCAGCCGTCTTCAGCCAGGATAGCGTGACTCCAGTGGTGTGGAGAGCATGGGACTCATATCTGAGCATACCCATCCCACTCGGGGTGACAAATGCAAATACAACAGTTGATGGAGAGAATGCAGAGCAATGTCATACATTCACCCCAGTTCAGAGATCTGGGCCTAAATCCATCGTTTTTTTGCACTCCACACCACCCTAGTTCAGACATGGCCATATGCAAATCAGCCTTGACCCTGTGCCTCATGGGAACAGTCCAGCCCGAACTGCCAAGCCATATCTTTCCTGGACCGGAATCAAGCATCCTAGGACCGGTTTCTGGCTATCAGCCGTCTTCAGCCAGGATAGCGTGACTCCAGTGGTGTGGAGAGCATGGGACTCACGTCTGAGCATACCCATCCCACTCGGGGTGACAAATGCAAATACAACAGTTGATGGACAGAATGCAGAACAATGTCATACTTTCACCCCAGTACAGAGATCTGGGCCTAAATCCAATGTTTTTTTGCACTCCACACCACCCCAGTTCAGACATGGCCATATGGAAATCAGCCTAGATCCTGTGCCTCATGGGAACAGTCCAGCCCGAACTGCCAAGCCATGTCTTTCCTGGACCGGAATCAAGCATCCTAGGACCGGTTTCTGGCTATCAGCCGTCTTCAGCCAGGATAGCATGACTCCAGTGGTGTGGAGAGCATGGGACTCACGTCTAAGCATACCCATCCCACTCGGGGTGACAAATGCAAATACAACAGTTGATGGACAGAATGCAGAACAATGTCATACATTCACCCCAGTACAGAGATCTGGGCCTAAATCCATCGTTTTTTTGCACTCCACAACACCCCAGTTCAGACATGGCCATATGCAAATCAGCCTTGACCCTGTGCCTCATGGGAACAGTCCAGCCCGAACTGCCAAGCCATGTCTTTCCTGGACCGGAATCAAGCATCCTAGGACCGGTTTCTGGCTATCAGCCGTCTTCAGCCAGGATAGCGTGACTCCAGTGGTGTGGAGAGCATGGGACTCACGTCTGAGCATACCCATCCTACTCGGGGTGACAAATGCAAATACAACAGTTGATGGACAGAATGCAGAACAATGTCATACATTCACCGCAGTACAGAGATCTGGGCCTAAATCCATCGTTTTTGTGCACTCCACACCCCCCCAGTTCAGACATGGCCATATGCAAATCAGCCTTGACCCTGTGCCTCATGGGAACAGTCCAGCCCGAACTGCCAAGCCATGTCTTTCCTGGACCAGAATCAAGCATCCTAGGACCGGTTTCTGGCTATCAGCCGTCTTCAGCCAGGATAGTGTGACTCCAGTGGTGTGGGGAGCATGGGACTCACATCTGAGCATACCCATCCCGCTCGGGGTGACAAATGCAAATACAACAGTTGATGGACAGAATGCAGA
Organism: Lissotriton helveticus; assembly: GCF_964261635.1. NCBI lineage: Eukaryota > Metazoa > Chordata > Amphibia > Caudata > Salamandridae > Lissotriton > Lissotriton helveticus. The sequence continues at coordinate 331,067,798 of NC_136065.1, read as the reverse complement.
AAAATGTCATACATTCACCCCAGTACAGAGATCTGGGCCTAAATTCATCGTTTTTTTGCACTCCACACCACCCCAGTTTAGACGTGGCCATATGCAAATCAGCCTTGACCCTGTGCCTCATGGGAACAGTCCAGCCCGAACTGCCAAGCCATGTCTTTCCTGGACCGGAATCAAGCATCCTAGGACGGGTTTCTGGCTATCAGCCGTCTTCAGCCAGGGTAGCGTGACTCCAGTGGCGTGGAGAGCATGGGACTCTTGTCTGAGCATACCCATCCCACTCGGGGTGACAAACGCAAATACAACAGTTGATGGACAGAATGCAGAACAATGTCATACATTCACCCCAGTACAGAGATCTGGGCCTAAATCCATCGTTTTGTTTGCACTCCACACCACCCCAGTTCAGACATGGCCATATGCAAATCAGCCTTGACCCTGTGCCTCATGGGAACAGTCCAGCCTGAACTGCCAAGCCATGTCTTTCCTGGACTAGAATCAAGCATCCTAGGACTGATATCTGGCTATCAGCCGTCTTCAGCCAGGATAGCGTGACTCCAGTGGTGTGGAGAGCATGGGACTCATATCTGAGCATACCCATCCCACTCGGGGTGACAAATGCAAATACAACAGTTGATGGACAGAATGCAGAACAATGTCATACATTCACCCCAGTACAGAGATCTGGGCCTAAATCCAACGTTTTTTTGCACTCCACACCACCCCAGTTCAGACATGGCCATTGCAAATCAGCCTTGATCCTGTGCCTCATGGGAGCACTCCAGCCCGAACTGCCAAGCCATGTCTTTCCTGGACCAGAATCAAGCATCCTAGGACCGGTTTCCGGCTATCAGCCATCTTCAGCCAGGATAGCGTGACTCCAGTGGTGTGGAGAGCATGGGACTCACATCTGAGCATACCCATCCCACTCGGGGTGACAAATGCAAATACAACAGTTGATGAACAGAATGCAGAACAATGTCATACATTCACCCCAGTACAGAGATCTGGGCCTAAATCCATCGTTTTTTTGCACTCCACACCACCCCAGTTCAGACATGGCCATATGCAAATCAGCCTTGACCCTGTGCCTCATGGGAACAGTCCAGCCCGAACTGCCAAGCCATGTCTTTCCTGGACCGGAATCAAGCATCCTAGGACTGGTTTCTGGCTATCAGCCGTCTTCAGCCAGGATAGCGTGACTCCAGTGGTGTGGAGAGCATGGGACTCATGTCTGAGCATACCCATCCCACTCGGGGTGACCAATGCAAATACAACAGTTGATGGACAGAATGCAGAACAATGTCATACATTCACCCCAGTACAGAGATCTGGGCCTAAATCCAACGTTTTTTTGCACTCCACACCACCCCAGTTCAGACATGGCCATTGCAAATCAGCCTTGATCCTGTGCCTCATGGGAACAGTCCAGCCCGAACTGCCAAGCCATGTCTTTCCTGGACCAGAATCAAGCATCTTAGGACCGGTTTCTGGCTATCAGCCATCTTCAGCCAGGATAGCGTGACTCCAGTGGTGTGGAGAGCATGGGACTCACATCTGAGCATACCCATCCCACTCGGGGTGACAAATGCAAATACAACAGTTGATGGACAGAATGCAGAACAATGTCATACATTCACCCCAGTACAGAGATCTGGGCCTAAATCCATCGTTTTCTTGCACTCCACACCACTACAGTTCAGACATGGCCATATGCAAATCAGCCTTGACCCTGTGCCTCATGGGAACCGTCCAGCCCGAACTGCCAAGCCATGTCTTTCCTGGACCGGAATCAAGCATCCTAGGACCGGTTTCTGGCTATCAGCCGTATTAAGCCAGGATACCGTGACTCCAGTGGTGTGGAGAGCATGGGACTCACGTCTGAGCATACCCCTCCCACTCGGGGTGACAAATGCAAATACAACAGTTGATGGACAGAATGCAGAACAATGTCATACATTCACCCCAGTACAGAGATCTGGGCCTAAATCCATCGTTTTTTTGCACTCCACACCACCCCAGTTCAGACATGGCCATATGCAAATCAGCCTTGACCCTGTGCCTCATGGGAACAGTCCAGCCCGAATTGCCAAGCCATATCTTTCCTGGACCGGAATCAAGCATCCTAGGACCGGTTTCTGGCTATCATCCGTCTTCAGCCAGGATAGTGTGACTCCAGTGGTGTGGAGAGCATGGGACTCACGTCTGAGCATACCCATCAAACTCGGGGTGACAAATGCAAATACAACAGTTGATGGACAGAATGCAGAACAATGTCATACATTCACCCCAGTACAGAGATCTGGGCTTAAATCCATCGTTTTTTTGCACTCCACACCACCCCAGTTCAGACATGGCCATATGCAAATCAGCCTTGACCCTGTGCCTCATGGGAACAGTCCAGCCCGAACTGCCAAGCCAAGGCTTTCTTAGACCGGAATCAAGCATCCTAGGACCGGTTGCTGGCTATCAGCCATCTTCAGCCAGGATAGCGTGACTCCAGTGGTGTGGAGAGCATGGGACTCACGTCTGAGCATACCCATCCCACTCGGGGTGACAAATGCAAATACAACAGTTGATGGACAGAATGCAGAACAATGTCATACATTCACCCCAGTACAGAGATATGGGCCTAAATCCATTGGTCTTTTGCACTCCACACCACCCCAGTGATGGATTAAACCCAGATCTGTTGACTGGATGTGAGTGTTTGATTGGTTCAGATGCTCCGTCCATCACCACCCCCTTTTGTACCACTTTGTTCGCCATAAGTTGGCAGGGTATGCTCAGACGTGAGTCCCTTGCTCACTTTGCCACTGGATTCAAACAAGCCGGGCTGAAGACGGCTGAAATGCCAGAAACCGGTCCTCGGAAGCTTGTTTCCGGTCCAGGGAAGGCATGGCTTGGCAGTTCGGGCTGGACTATTCCCATGAGGTACAGGGTAAGACTGATTTGCATATGGCCATGTCTGAACTGGGGTGGCAGAGTGGGCTAAAGAACGGTGATAGATTAAACCCAGATCTGTTGACTGGGTGTGAGTGTTTGATTGGTTCAGATGCTCCGTCCATCACCACCCCCTTTTGTACCACTTTGTTCGCCATAAGTTGGCAGGGTATGCTCAGACGTGAGTCCCTTGCTCACTTTGCCACTGGATTCAAGCAAACAGGGCTGAAGACGGGTGAAGTGCCAGAAACCGGTCCCCGGAAGCTTGTTTCCGGTCCAGGGAAGGCATGGCTTGGCAGTTTGGGCTGGACTGTTTCCATGAGGCACAGGGTCAGACTGATTTGCATATGGCCATGTCTGAACTGGGGTGGCAGAGTGGGCTAAAGAACGGTGATGGATTAAACCCAGATCTGTTGACTGGGTGTGAGTGTTTGATTGGTTCAGATGCTCCGTCCATCACCACCCCCTTTTGTACCACCTTAGGAGGGAACAACACACGAAAAGGAGGACCATGTAACAAACGATAAGCACATAAAAGCTAGCATTTCAATCTGACATTCAGCACAACCAGTGTCATAAGTGAGGGGGGATGGGGGAGTGCTCCACTCTCGAATCACTTCCTTGGGGGTGTCGGCTAGCTGCAACTGGAAGGTAGTTTTGTATTTTATTTATTTTTGCCCGCACCCTCAACCCGCCCTCTTGTCGGCAGCTTTGACCAGCACTCCCCTCCCCCGTTCTTACGGCACTAACAGGCAAACTATGGGTTTGCCCTTTGCGTCCAAAGCTGTAGCTACGCCACTGAGCACATCACATAAGAAGTAATGGGTGGGCTGTAAGCCCACTAACTGTAAACAAAATGTTTTGATGCGCTGTCTGTGTGAGACCTAAAAAAAATAACTGCTTTATTGCTTTATTAAAAGCAGTCACAGTCGTGGTGGTCTCCTGACCTCAGCAATCTACCATCCCTGTGATGGCTATGATTCCTAATGGGTTGCAAATTGTGACCTACTTCATTAATAATCATGAGGTAGGTCGTTTTGTGAATTACGAGGAATCACTATTTGGGAATAAAGCATTTCATACATTAGGAATTTCTGATTTCCTAATTGCAATTCAGAGTTAATCACAATTGGGAAGTCAGTATTCCAAATTGGTTTCTTGGTGCCCCTTTGAAGCAATAAAACTCACTGCTCCATGACATTGTGTGAATATGCTGTTTTATAAACTGGAGCGGCTAGGAACCTTAGAAATGGTGTGGGGAGCGAAGTGCCTCACCGCTTCCTAAAAAACGAAATAAAACTTCCTTTCCCTCCAAAAACCCTTAGCAAAATACCCCCTCCCTTCAAAAGCCCAAAATAAAATACCCCTCCCTCCAAAAGCACTCAATAACAAGCCCTCCCTCCAAAACCCCTTAAAAAACTGCACAAACATTACAATAAATAAAATTAAAATAAACATTACTTATCCACTGCAGCACGTTTACCTCTGTGTTTTGAAACTGCAATCTGCTGTGGAGCCCCCCAACCAATCCAGACAGTGCTCTCATGCAGCATGAGAGAAGCTCCAAGATTAGATGGAGCCGGTTGGCTAGACTCTCCTTCAGGCCCTGGAGGCCTGTGCTTGCTCTCCACCTAGCTGTCTAAGACCGCTCGTGATGGAGAGCTTCAAAGTTCGCATGTCAGGCTTGCAAGACAGCTGGCCAAACTGACAAACGTACTTGGGAGCATCCATCCAGCTACTTCTCCTGTCCTGCATGCCGCCAATCGGCATCAGGGGACAAGAGCATTGTCTTTTGGTTCCGAGGCACTTCTGTGCGCACACCAGTAACAAAATTAAATGGCGACGAAATCAGTTAATTGGCATTTTAGTTTTTCACCCATGGCACGTGACGGTGGGGCACACCCCCACCCGTGTTGAGAAATCGCCACTGTTTATTAAACATTACACAATAGTGCAAGTAATCTGAAATAGTGTTGTATGAGGTAGTGTCTGATTCAAACAATACTGGCATCCTGCTGTTGCTGTCCTGGTCGTGGCAATAAAGCAAATACTCCCTCAAAATGACCTATTTTGCTCAATTTTACTTGGGCAGTAGTTATGTGCGTGACTTTTGGCTGCAACTTGACGGGAAAATTACATTTAATTTGTTTTGGGCTCTTCGGACATGATTTGCACCTGCTCTAGACAGGAGGAAAACGTTGATGCTAATTCCTTATGTAGAAATTGTTACTACCCACCTTCTAAGTGCAGGTTTCCATTTTCTGCATGTCATTTTAAAGCTTTGCTAATTCCAGGTAAGTGTGTTTCCGCATGCAAATATTTAGCATGCAATTTTACCACCCACTTTTCCCTACACAGAAGCCTCACGTAGCATGTTACTGATCGGTAGATCCGGGTGGAATTAATCTGCATGCGTAAAAACTTGTAATCGCACTGAGTAAAATTAACGCATTAAACCATGCAGTAACTTCGCCTTTGCTCAAAATTGGGGCCAAAGAAGGATATCTCAATAATATTTTCGAAAGAACCTATTGCCAAGACCGTGGATCACATCCAGGCAGTGCCTCCTCACTTCAAAACCCAACAAATGTTGTTTGCATTCGTCGCTCTGAATGTTGCATATAATTCTGGTAATCACCCTCTGTTCGTTATTTTGGGCCTTTACAAAACACACATTGACAGTGGGTGTCTTGACTTTGGACTGGCACCGGAACCATATCCATGGCAACCAACATTTAAAAATCAAAACAGGTGTAGGACAGCCAGCGTGTATTGTTTGACTGAGCGCTTGCGAACAGCTGGTGTATGTATCTTAAATGCTTCATGTAATTTGTGTGTGTGAGAGAGAAATGTACCTGAGAAGATATTTGAGTTATTTTGCCCTACCCGGAAGGCAGCCATCTGCTACTGGTGGGATATAACTAAGCTTGGGAGAGGATGTGGCCTAACGGCTAGGGCGTCGACCTCGGAGCAGGGGAACCGCATCCGAGTCTGGGCAAATCACGTAATCTCCCTGTGCCTAACAAAAATGAATGTGTCCGTCCGTCTACCACGCAACTCGTGCTCAGGTAAAGTGCTCTGGTACCTTCGGGTCTAGTTCGCGCAATATAAAACAACAACAAAAAAGCAAATTGAGGTAGGCTTTGGTGCAACGGCCAGAGGTGCCGACTTTGGAACTTGAAACCCAGGTCTCGTTTATGAAGGACTTGCGCCACTGGTACCTCACTTTTTCCCATTTTAAAAGTGACGCTCCTAGCGGGCCCTCTGCGCATGCGCACTTTGACAGAAGGGCGTGGTTAATAGGGCGTATGGGGGTAATCGGGGAGGGGGTGTGCCCCCACGGTAAACGGGCCCTCTGTGCGTGCGCACTCCAACAGGAGGGTGTGGTTAATAGGGCATACCGTGGGTAACCGGGAAGGGCGTGTAACCCCACGGTAAACAGGCCCCCCTGCGCATGCGCACTCCATTCTGGAGGGCGTGGTTTAGTGATAAGGATCTGACACCAGTTATTGACCTTGCCGTAGGCCCAAATAGGTACCCAGAAAATAAAGATGGTAGAATGTGATTGATATGTTAGTTTTTGGATAGGAAATACCTTGTACTAAAATATCTTAAGGGTAGCCATCTGAATACCTGTATATATCAATTGTAACATTTTCTGCATAATTGTGTAAATATTGTTTATTTCAATTTTGATTTATTTTGTATGTTTTAATAAATACGGCCGGGGGGTCAAAAGATCCCCTGCCTTCCAAAGAAAGCCCTCTCACGTCCTGTTAATAATGTTATGTTGGTTAACGGAAGGGTGGGGGTCCTCCGGCAGTCCCTGACCATATTATCAAAGTCAAAAGTTTTTATTTGTAAAGGTACTCAACAGAGGACCACAAATTTACATTTACAACAATCAAAATAGAAAAAAAGAGAATTTTTTAAAGAAATAATTTCACATATCAATCAATACAATATTAAAAAAGATTTAAGAAATTTATAAAAGTTATAGCAAACAAATTCATTTGGAGGCTGTTTACACAAATCCATGAATTTGCTCACTCGAGTAATTCTACAAGATCGATAGATCGGAGCGAGGTATCTTTTCCGTGCAGTAGTTACCATTGAACTAGGGCATACGTACAACAGGTGCTCTAAGGTTTGGTCTCCCCCCTCACACAGGGGACAAATCGTGGATCCCCCTGGCTGCCATTTTACTGTGTAAGTTAGTGTGGGTAAAGTGCCCAGTCTTAACAAAGTAATCGTCCTCCTTGGGCCGTGTGACAATGAAAACCCAATATATGGTCGTTTTTGTTTGTATTCCAGGGAGTCTACAAAAGATTTGTATGTAGACAATTTTTTACAATGTTGGTAGTCTAGTTGATAGCTTAGCTTCGGAGTGAAGCATTTCAAGAAAAGTTTCATTTGAGCATTTGACCAACCTTTTAGCATTTCCGGGGTAATCTCTGCCATTTGAAAAATGATTTTCATATTTTTTAAAAACGTTTGATTTTTTGATGCATCCTCCAACATTTCCTGGCCCAGCAGATATCTTAATGTGCCTTCTTTTGCATGGAGTAGATTGTAGCTCCATCTAATTACATTTGCTACCGCCGTGGCGTAGGAGCTCGTGATCGAAAGTTCCATACGTAATGCTTGAACTGGTGTAGAGTCGGAGACTTTCATTATCCTTTTTAAAAATTTTCCCTCCTTACGATCCATATAGGACCACTGTGTCATTGGAATGTATTCTGTTGCATATGACAAAACGGGAGGAATTTTTGTTTTATATATTTTTATTAAAGAAGAGAAATGCCGATTCCCAGTTGTCTGATATAGCCTTAAAAGGGCCTCAGTATGCACCTCTGACTTCCTCGTTAGATTTTCTATATGACTTTGATTAGAGTTATTTTTTGTGAGGATCCTGCCTAAGTATGGATATTCGTTTACTGTTTCTATCTCCTCTCCACCTATACTCCATCTATATTTAACAATAGATTTCTTCCTTGAGAAAACCACAATTTTTGTTTTGTTTAAATTGGGGACTAAAAAGTTAGTTTTAGAGTAGTCATGAAGAATGTCCAAGGATTGTTGCAGACCATAAGGAGTAAGGTCGAACATCACGATGTCATCGGCATATAGTAGCACTTGTATATTTTGTTTAGCAATTTTAGGGGACAGGTTTGAACCTTGAAGTAATTGTTTAGGTAAATCGCTGAGGTATAAGGAAAATAATAGTGGGGCCAAGAGACACCCTTGCTTTAGGCCATTAGATGTTTTTATCCTTTCTGTTAATCCCTGTTCGCCTCCCATTTGGACCTGACTCCAGGTATCAGTGTGGAGGTTCACTATTGTTCGGAGCAGTAAATCAGGGATGCCAAGTTCCTTAAGTTTATACCATAGAGTAGGGCGGTCTACTCGATCGAATGCCGTTGAGTAATCTACAAACACCGCATATACCGCCTGGGATTTACCAATTACATATTTATCTATTATTGTTTGTATTATAGCGATGTTGTCCGTTACTGAATGTTTTGGCCGAAAGCCAGCTTGAAACATAGGAATTTTATTCAATGAGAAAGCCCATTCTTTTAATCTTTGTAATACCTCTGCTGCGAATATTTTTCCAGCAGCATCCATTAAGGCGATTTGGCGATAGTTTCCTGCGGTTGTCCTGCTTCCCTTTTTGTATATTGGAATAATGGTACTTCCCTGCCAAGATATAGGAATCTGTCCAGTGTTAAAAATATGATTGAATAGATTTGTTAACAATTTACTCCATTCCATTATGTTTGCCTGATAGATCTTTATTGGGATCTGGTCTGGTCCAGAAGCTGCTGTTTTCCTAGCTTTTCTTATGTGCCGTTCCACTGAGATAGTTGTAACTCTGTATACGTATGGGTCAACGTCATCACTACCTTGTTCTGTACTTTTCCCCTCAAAGTTAACCGGGTTTGCTTTATATAAGTCTATTAAGTAGGATTCCCAGTCCTTTGGAGTAACAGGTATTGCTTGTAACTTTTTTTTTGTACCAGTTAGTTTTGCTACAAGAGACCAGTATTTCCGGGAATTCAGATCTTTTGCCGCTTCTTGAATATCCACCCAATTACGATCTTGATTTTCTTTCTTTATTTTTTGCTTGTTTCTTCTAAGTTTATTTTTAGTTTATTTATTTCCTTCTTAGTTGACATAGAGTAGTTCAAATATTGAGCACGTACTAGTCTGTTCAACTTTTTCTTAATTATAGATGATTGGGTATTTTGTGTGTTATTTTTGTTGCGGTTATTGATCTCATTATTCACACTTTTAGGGGCGCATTGCAGTTTGTCCAATAGTAAATTTTTTAGCTTATTGATAATGAGCTCGAAATTTTCTATTGGATCATCCAAGATAATTTCTGTTAGGAGATCTTTCTGTTCGATCAACATCGATATTCTGTCCAACACTTTCGAGCTCCAAAAAATTCTTCTTCGAGCACTATTTACCACAACAGTGCTTCTATGAAATGTTAGCTGCCTACTGGTAGCTGTTTGAGTCCTCCATTCTGTTTTTAAAATTAACAGAGCATGGTCGCTCTCTTGGCTTATCTGAATTTTTAGGTGGGTAACACTCTCTTTTAAATTCATATTACAGATAATATAGTCAATAATGGATGGATTTCCATTGCCCTGTCTGGTATTTGATGCAGGAATGTCTCCTTCTATATTTCCATTCAGAATTACACCTCTTATGGAAGGAAGTGTCGATAATAATAACTTTCCTCTTTTATCACATTTTGATCCCTTTGGGAATTGTGGGACTAAGGACTCAGCAAGAATGTCATCGTAAAGTAGCATCCATTTTCTAATTTCTGCGTTTGAAATTTTGCCATTTAAATCACCTGCTATTAAATATGGAATACATAATTGATCTCCGATAATTTGGATGATAGATTCCATGGTTGCTAAAAAGATATTGTCATAGTTCTTGCCCGGAGGGGCGTATATATTAAATAGCAGAAATGATTGTTTCGTTGCTTCCTCATATATTTTTAGATGGATTTTTAGGCATTGCAGATTTTGTGATTTGGTCTGGATGATTTCCTGGGCCCACATATAATCCTCTTTCAGTAATATGGCCAGGCCACCCTTTGCGTGGCCACGAGTGGATGCTATAGCGGGGATATCATATACATAATAACTATTTTGCGAAAATGATTGTGTTTCCCAGGTTTCCTGTAACATTATGAGGTCCGGGAGGTTACTTACAGCTTCAGTTAGTTTGTTCTTAGTTATCCCCGCTATATTCCATGATAGAATTTTGAGACCATTGCTAAACAGGTTGTCCCAAGTATGATGTACATTTATTACTGTTCAAATTCTCAGATACCCATGACCAAGATCTGATGCTTTCTCTATATTCCTTTCCCTTTAAATCTTGTTGCCAAACTAACCTTTCACCATTTTCCAGTTTTACCTTCAAAAAGTCTTTCCCAGAATACTTAGTTCCTGAATGCGTTACACATCTGTTTCTCCCAGTGGGTTTTTGGGGTGCGAGTTAGAGATTTTCCATATTTGATCGTCGTATCTAGGAGGAAGTCTATTGTCTTTCAGATCCCTTCTTAAATAGACGTCGTAACCATGTTTGTGTAGTGTTTCCTTTTCACTAATTATGATTCCAGGTATGACGTTTGACCAGAAGGTTACTGTAGCTATTTTGTTGTTATCTTTTTGTGGAAAGGTTACTAGATCGATCTCATTGCTAGTCATCGATTTCAGGGGTTTAATATGGTGGAGAAGATTAATAATTCTTCTTCTGTTTAATGGTGCTAAGTCCGTTGGGAAGAGTTCTTCCAATTGAAGTGTTCTGGAGTATGATGTTCCTGCTCCGTGGTGATTTTCTCCTTTGTTCTCACTTTTGATCATACTTTGGAGTTGTAGTGCTTCAGGGACATTATGCGAGACAAAAGCCTTTGCAGCCGGATCTAGATGTTTCAATTTGTCTTCTCTTTTTTTTGGACTAATTTCCATATTAACCATGGCTCCAGGCTTAGATGGTTCAATTTCTGGTGCTTCTTGATTATTGTTAGGAGTTATAAACTTTTGGAATTTTAGCTTGCGATTATTTTTCCTATGTATGCGTCTTATTGGTCTCTTCCTTTTTCTTTTTCCTTCTACTCTGTCGGTATTTATAGACTTATTTGTTTTTTCTACTTTTTCCTTTCCCGATGTTTTATTAAAAATAGCTTTTTTGTTATTTTCATCCAAGTCTTCTTCCTTCGGTGTATCCGATTTCGTTACCTTTGTGAACATTGGATAATGTTTATCTTTAATAGATTTTTCTTTGAAGAGACTTTTCAGGGAGAATATCGGTGTTTCGTGTTGTCGTATTAGCTTCTCCTTTTTTTGTTTCGGGATTACTGATGTTTGTGTACCACAGTCATTTTTTCCTAGATCTTTAACAACGTTTTTGTGGCTAGTGTAATTCCTTTGATCATTATCATTATACTTCATTAGGTTTTCCCCTAGTTCATGGGGTTCTTTCCGTTTCTTTTTTTCCTCAACCAAGTGCTTAAGGATTCCGATTTGTACGTCCAGTGTTTGGTCTGAGTTTTCTAGTATGTTCCCTAGAAAGGAAAGAACCGACTCAAGTATGTCATGTAGGGAAATCAAGGCTTTTGACATTGGTGTAACTATGTTAGCTGTATAATTGGTATTTATAAGAAAAGGATCTACCGACGATTCGTGAGTTTGTAGATTCGTTAAATTTTCTTGCAAAGGGCAACTATTAGATATTTTTGTCTCTTGTTGGTTTTGTATTATCTTTGAATTATTTGCACAAAGATCTTCTAGATCGCAGGTATTTCCTGGGCATTTTTTTGGAGTTGACGATATTAAGTGATTTTCCTCATGTCCCTGGATTTGTAAGTTGTTGGAATTATTAAAGGACTTTTGCAATTTGTCAAAAACAGTGTCACTTAAAATCAGTGTTGGAGCTGGCCCAAGTTTGGATAGCACTCGTACTTCTGACCCTGTGACCAATAGTGAGTTTAGTATTTCTTCTTCCAGGAGTAATTTTTTATCAATTTCGTCTTTAGATATCAAAGAAGAGAAGTATTCAGTGATCGCCGGGGTCCGTGTAATGCGACCTTGTTTTATCGACTTATCGGTTGATTTACGAACAGCGTCCTCCGTACCCATGCGTTTCATAAATATAGTCCTAGATCGTAATTTTTTTATACCCATGTCTTTAGCTACCACTATTTCTGTTATTAATTACTTACTGCAAGTCACTCGTTAAATTAGAGTGAGTATATTACACTGATGGGGGAACAGGTATAATGACGATCAGGCTTACCAGGAGCAGGTGGTTAATGAGGTGGCCCGTCCCGTCCTAGTGCGTCCTCGGACGGCCTCAGACGGCCCGCCCTTTGCCCGGGCTTCGCCCCGGGCTGCGACCCGCGCGCGTCCCGCGAGGCGCGTTCCGGGGTCAGATTAAAAGATGAAGCTGATGGTGGGGGCGTGGCTCTGGGAGGGGGCGCGGCTGCACACGGGAAGAGGACCAGCTGTAGTTGGTGTATGCTGGTCCTCGCAGTCCCGGGGCCGGCGCCTCACCCTCCTCTGCGGCCACGAGCTCTTCTCCGGTTCTCAGGTCTCAGCACAGCAAGGCGGGATAATCAGCGACTCCGGTCGCGGTAAAAGCTCAGAAGGCTGGAAAACAGGAGACACTTAGCAAACGAGTGGCACCCGCGCAGCGGGTGCCGCGAGAAGTTAAGGGCTCAGCTGGAGGCGCGGCTCTGGGAGGGGGCGCGGCTGCACACGGGAAGAGGACCAGCTGTAGTTGGTGTATGCTGGTCCTCGCAGTCCCGGGGCCGGCGCCTCACCCTCCTCTGCGGCCACGAGCTCTTCTCCGGTTCTCAGGTCTCAGCACAGCAAGGCGGGATAATCAGCGACTCCGGTCGCGGTAAAAGCTCAGAAGGCTGGAAAACAGGAGACACTTAGCAAACGAGTGGCACCCGCGCAGCGGGTGCCGCGAGAAGTTAAGGGCTCAGCTGGAGGCGCGGCTCTGGGAGGGGGCGCGGCTGCACACGGGAAGAGGACCAGCTGTAGTTGGTGTATGCTGGTCCTCGCAGTCCCGGGGCCGGCGCCTCACCCTCCTCTGCGGCCACGAGCTCTTCTCCGGTTCTCAGGTCTCAGCACAGCAAGGCGGGATAATCAGCGACTCCGGTCGCGGTAAAAGCTCAGAAGGCTGGAAAACAGGAGACACTTAGCAAACGAGTGGCACCCGCGCAGCGGGTGCCGCGAGAAGTTAAGGGCTCAGCTGGAGGCGCGGCTCTGGGAGGGGGCGCGGCTGCACACGGGAAGAGGACCAGCTGTAGTTGGTGTATGCTGGTCCTCGCAGTCCCGGGGCCGGCGCCTCACCCTCCTCTGCGGCCACGAGCTCTTCTCCGGTTCTCAGGTCTCAGCACAGCAAGGCGGGATAATCAGCGACTCCGGTCGCGGTAAAAGCTCAGAAGGCTGGAAAACAGGAGACACTTAGCAAACGAGTGGCACCCGCGCAGCGGGTGCCGCGAGAAGTTAAGGGCTCAGCTGGAGGCGCGGCTCTGGGAGGGGGCGCGGCTGCACACGGGAAGAGGACCAGCTGTAGTTGGTGTATGCTGGTCCTCGCAGTCCCGGGGCCGGCGCCTCACCCTCCTCTGCGGCCACGAGCTCTTCTCCGGTTCTCAGGTCTCAGCACAGCAAGGCGGGATAATCAGCGACTCCGGTCGCGGTAAAAGCTCAGAAGGCTGGAAAACAGGAGACACTTAGCAAACGAGTGGCCATGTTGACCATATTATGATTCTTGGCACAATTGATTAATCTCCTTGTGCCTGAAATTTGAAAATAATTTAACTGCGGCTCACCCAAACCTCTCCCCTACCTTCAGGATGGGGTTTGCACTATAAAAAACTCCAACAAATAAAACAAATTCAACTTGTTACTAGACCCTGTTAGGGCTAGCGGCCGATTCCGTTGGGGAGGATGTGAAAGCATATTTTTTTTTCAAAGGAGCTAATTAAAGCAACAGCACACCAGAGCCGTGCCTTTGATTCATCAGACTCATCAGGAGAAGAAGCAGAAACTTCCATCCACAGCTCCCAATGCTGGTCCCACAAAGAGCGCATCACCTCATCATCTCGCATCTGATGTCAGCATCAATGCACGGCTGTTTACTGGAGCCAGGCTGTGCTTGGCGCAGATCTTGACCGTTGTACTTTAACGTGCCCTCCAAATGCGTGGTTAAGGAAAATGGTACACAGTGAAGTAAACCATGGGCTAGTGTGAAGCGCGCAATTTGGTCAAGTGGGGAAGCTGGGATTTGAGTGCAGGACTCCATATTGTGCAGTTCAGAGACTAGGGGGTGTCTTCCCTTTCCCTTGTGTTTGACACCAAAGGTCCTGCTTTGTTTTCAGTTGTCCAATTATTGCTATTTATTTCAAAATGTTTTTATTGGTTTTGGTTTTCGAACCGTACAAGACAAATAATGTTGGGAGTCACCAGTTTAGCTTGCAGATCAAGAGTTACAGGAATCTCAAATAAAATACTAATCTTGTGTACTAGGTATCAACCTGAATTGACATCAGACTTTCATGTACCCCGCTGGTTGCTTCTAAAGTTGCCATGTACCACATCTCACATATATCCCATTGTGGGTCATATTGTTATTTGGCACTTGTGTCTCTCACCCAAACCCTATCTTTCAGAAAAACGAAAAGATAAACAAATATAAACAAACACATGCATCACAACAGTAAAAGTTCAAAATTGGTCATATGTGAAAACGGTCTGATGAGGGCCAGGCACAAATCAAGTCCATCTAGCCCCCTGACCCAGGAGTAGTGGACCTTTGAACTATTAAATATGAAAGAAGTTGAGAACTCTCAGTCTGGGACCTTAAGCAAATAGGGGCAAACCCTCCGACAAGTATTCTACCAGGGGGGCCCAGATGTAGTTGAACCCTTTTCTTGAGTCTTCTACTATATCCGCCACTCTTTCCATTGCCAGTGCTCGCCATAACCTGGCATGCCATTGTGTGAGGGAGGGGGCCTCCGCCTTCTTCCATGCTGCAGCCATCTTGGTGCCCCCAAGCACAGCCATATTACAGAGCGATCCCCTTCCGTTTGACGTTTCAAACTGGGATCCCAAATCCCCAGGAGAGTGTGATCCATTGTTGCTGGAATTGGATAACCCAAGATCAGTTTAATTTGGAACTAGATTTCTTTCCAAAAGGGCTGGATTGAGGGGCAGTCCTACCAAATATGTCTGAAGTCCCCCAGGAGCCCACAGCCCCATCAACATCTACCTGAAGTGTTAGGGAATATTTTTGTGCAATTTCTGGGGATGCAAATACCACTCATACATAATTTTATAATGAGCCTCTCTCAGGAACATGGAACAGTTGTATTTGGAAATGTCCTTGTATGAGGAGCCCCATTCTTTTTCCCCCAGAGGAGTAGCAAGAATGGAATCCCAAAACTTTTGGTGTCTTGGAGTTGAGTGTGGACTCAAAGCCCGTATGAGTGAGTCAAGGAAGGAAATGGTCCCCTTTGTAGATACCCCTGATTGTACGAACTTCTCAATTGGGAGTAAGTCTCTATTTGTGGCCGATCGTACCTGAGGTTGCTGTACCCAGTGTCTATGTTGTATATAGTCTAATTTTTCAGAAGTTTGAAGCTTGAATGTTTTAGGGCACCACTCATATGTCATTAACTTCCCTTTTTAGGTCTCAGGCGCAGTGTCGCGCAGCGCGAGCCTGTTCTGGGGGATTTGAAAGTGGGCCTTGCATTCCACAACGCTCGTGCCATTGTGGAATCCAAGGTCCAATTTCATTGGCCTTCGGGTGCGTGCTGTTTTTAAACAGAACACGCAATAGGCCATAGGCGGTCGCGCACCTCCGCCTATGGCCTATTGGTGTCTGTTACGTGCACCAGAGGCCATATGTTTTGAATTATCGCGGCTTGACAGCCGCGATAATTCAAAACATATGCTCGCAGTGGCGCGTGCGAGCGCACCACTGCGTTTTATTTTTACAATTGGATCGCTTTCGCGATCCGTTAAAGTGCCGATTGTTCATTTAGGTCGGAATTGTTTTTTACGTGCACGTCCTGAAAATCTGTCACTGATCGGCCCTCCTAGACCTAGATTGAACTCCCTCCCACAATACATATCTTCGTTCACTGACACTTTGCAAAGAACTGCTTTTAAATCATCCTCACTTTTCTGTTGTCTCTATGATTTCCTTTTCCGTGCAAAACTCAGGACGGATGAGTGCCTAATAAAACGTAAATACTTTTAAAAATTAAAGTTTGTAAACCAACTTCTGTGACGTATACACTTGTGGGTGCAGAGTGAGTGCAGAGTGAGTGCAGAGTGAGAGTGAGCGCAGAGTGAGTGCAGAGTGAGTGCAGAGTGAGTGCATAGTGTGAGTACAGAATGTGAGTGAGTGCAGAGTGAGTACAGAGTGAGTGCAGAGTGAGAGTGAGTGCAGAGTGAGTGCAGAGTGAGAGTGAGTGCAGAGTGAGAGTGAGTGCAGAGTGAGAATGAGAATGAGTGCAGAGTGAGAGTGAGTGCAGAGTGAGTGCAGAGTGAGAGTGAGTGCAGAGTGAGAGTGAGTGCAGAGTGAGAGTGACTGCAGAGTGAGAGTGAGTGCAGAGTGAGAGTGAGTGCCGAGTGAGTGCAGAGTGAGAGTGAGTGCAGAGTGAGAGTGAGTGCAGAGTGAGAGTGAGTACAGAGTGAGTGCAGAGTGAGTGCAGAGTGAGAGTGAGTGCAGAGTGAGAGTGAGTGCAGAGTGAGAGTGAGTGCAGAGTGAGTGCAGAGTGAGTGTGAGTGCAACTCCACCCTCCAAATCCACTCTCCAACTCCAACTCCATCCTCATTAATCTGCTGCTCTCTTCCAACAGCCTCGTTCTTTAACTCCATGTTCTATTCGGCTGTACTGTTATGCTACTCTCTTCGACTCGCCTCCTTCTCTACCTCCCTGTTCTCTTCTCCGGTGCTATTCTGTGTTTTCTTCTCCTATGCTAATCTGCTGTTCTCTTCCGCCCACCTCTTTCTCTAACTCCCTGTTCTCTTCTCCTGTGCTAATCTGCTGCTCTCTTCCACCCTCTGCTTCTTTAACTCCATTTTATCTTCTGATGTGCTGTTATGCTGCTCTCTTCCACCCACCTCCTTCTCTAACTCCCTGTTCACTTCTCTTCGCCACAGCTAATCTGCAGCTCTCTTCCACTCTGCCTCCTTCTTTAACAACCTCTTCTCTTCTAGTGTGCTGTTATGCTGCTCTCTTTCACCCACCTCCTTCTCTAACTCCCTGTTCTCTTCTTTTCTACCTCTGCTAATGTGCTGCTCCCTTCCACCCCGCCTCCTTTAACTCACTGTTCTCTTCTGAAAATCTGCTGCTCTCTTCCATCTAGCCTCCTTCTCTAACTCCCTCTTATTTTCTCTTGTACTAATCTACTTATCTCTTCCACCCCACCTCCTTCTTTAACTCCCTGTTCTCTTCTGCTGTGCTAATCTGCTCCTCTCTTCCACCCACCTCCTTCTCTAACTCACTGTTCTCTTCTCTTCTCTTCTCCCGTGCTAATCTGCTGCTCCCTTCAACTCTGCCTCCTTCTCTAATCCCCTGTTCTCTTCTCTTCTACTGTGCTCATCTGCTGTTCTCTTCCACCCCCTCATTCTCTAAATCCCTGTTCTCTTCTCCTGTGCCAAAAAGCTGTACTCTTCCATCACTCACTCACTCACTCTATCTATCTATCTATCTATCTATCTATCTATCTATCTATCTATCTATCTATCTATCTATCTATCTATCTATCTATCTATCTATCTATCTATCTATCTATCTATCTATCTATCTATCTATCTATCTATCTATCTATCTATCTATCTATCTATCTATCTATCTCCCTCCCTCACTCTATCTATCTATCGTCTCTCACTCTATCTATCGCCCTCCCTTTATTTATCACCCTCCCTCTATCTGTCACCCTCCCTCTACCTATCTAACGCCCTCCCTCTACCTATCTATCACCCTCCCCTCTTTCTATCTATAACCCTCACGCTATCGCCCTCCCTCTATCGCCCTCCCTCTATTCCACGCATTTCGTTCTCTAAATACTGTTCTCTTCTCTTCTCCCGTGCTGATGTGCTGCTCTTTTCCATCCTGTCTCCTTCTCTAACTCCCTGTTCTCTTCTCTTCTCCTGTGCTAAATCTGCTGCTCTCTTTCACCCCGCCTCCTTCTTTAACTCCCTATTCTCTTCTCCTGTGCTCATCTGCTGCTCTCTTCCACCTGCCTCCTTCTTTAACTCCATGTTCTCTTCTACTGTGCTGTTATGCTGCTCTCTTCCACCCACCTCCTTCTCTAACTCCATGTTCACTTCTCATCTCCAAATCTCATCTGCTGCTATCTTCAACCCGCCTCCTTCTCTAGCTACCTGATCTCTTCTCCTCTGCTAATCTGCTCCTCTCTTTCACCACACCTCCTTCTCTAGCTCCCTGTTCTCTTCTCTTCTCCTGTGCTGATCTGCTACTCTCTTCCACCCGCCTTCTTCTTTATCTCCCTGTTCTATTCTCCCGTGCTAATCTGCTGCTCTCTTCCACCCGCACCCTTCTGTAACTCCCTCTTCTCTTCTCCTGTGCTCATCTGCTCTTATCTTCCACCCGCCTCATTCTCTAACTCCTTGTTGCCTTCTCCTGTGATGATCTTTTTGCTCTTATAACCATGCTACACACATTCCCTTCATCTACCTCCAACAAGCCAACAGCAAAAAAATAAATTACACCAGTTTTGCTATCTTATTTACAACTCTCCCTACATCTTTGCATTCTGCTGCACTAGCTCTGCTCCCTCCTGTTGCAACAGTCCTTCTACCTTTCAGCGCTTTTCTACTATCACTTCTACTGAACTCCACTGCATTTGTTCATTTAATGTTAAACACAATATCCTTGTTTAACCCTCTCAATATACTTATCCCACAATACTTGCAACTACAGCACCTATTCCACATCCTGCTACAACTGCCTTACGATACTTTTCTTATGCAGCACCTGTTCTCTTTCGTCCAACTGCAGCCCTGTCTTTACTATCAAATAATACAATATCAATGTTTTTAAACCTGCTGCTACTTTACCTTTAACACTACTGTGCCTCTTCTCCTCTTTTCTGCTGCACCTTCCTCATTCCTCTTAAATACTACAACAAAAGTTCTCCCTCTGCAGTTCCTTATCCATGTTTCTCCTGTTGTACTCATTCCTAATCCAAGTTTTTCTATACTACTTTTAAACATAATCATCTAAAGCTCAGCATGCTACCATTGCTACAATTCCAATCCAAACCACGTAATTCCATTACACACTACATACATACACTCCATAAGACATGGCGAAAAGACATTGCCATTTACAATGCCATTTCCTCTAACTCAAACAAATCCGAGACCTATTGCATTTCTAATGCTTGTTTGTATAGGTTGGATTTCATAAGGCAACCCCCCTCCCTACAGCCTTCGAACAGCCTCTCTTGGTGAGCCGGTGGGAACTCGGGTATGAAGTGACTGGGAGTGTGGGGAGAAGGGAAAGTAGCTAGGGGCAACGACCTGGTGAGGTCATCCCATACCTGCAGGGTGGTAGCTGTGGGGGTGCGAATATAAGCATTTAAAGGCCAATTTTGTTTCTGCTTCCACAAGAGATCCCATATTGTCCTGCCCACTATTTGTTGGTCCATATGGAGCCAACGTTTTTCAGATTCTTGGAGGGACCAATCTGTGAGCACACAGAGTTGGGGTGCCCTGTAGTACCCCAGGAAGTCCGGTACGGCCAACCCTCCCCCCTCCATGTGTGCCTTGGTTAACAAATGGTGGGACAATCCCGCCCTCTGACCCTGCCAGATAAACTTAGTGATAATCTTTTACAGGTCGACGAAAAGACCCCTTTCAATCGGTATTGGTTGGCCTTGAAAGAGATAGACCAGCCTAGGAAGGAGATTAATTTTGATGGCATTGATATGTCCTATCCAGGAAGTGTAGGAGGTTCTCCATCTGGCCAAGTCTGCTTTAAGCTGTCGCAAGAAGAGAGTGCAGTTAGCCCCATAAATATTCGATAGCTTAGGTGTAAGTTTAATGCCCAGATATGTAATGTCTTTGTGTGTGCTTTGAAAAGGGGACGCCTCTTCTATGATCCTCATAGTCTCCTTGGGCAATGTCAGATTGAGGAGATAGGACTTCGATAGGTTTACTTTAAACCCCAAGGCTTTTTCGAAGGAGTTAAGTTCTGTTTGGATGGCCGAAAGAGAAATCAGCGGCTTTGTGACTGGACTCAAAACATCATCTGCAAAGAGAGAGATGTTGTGCTCGTTTGCCCCTAAAGGAACACCTCTTATATCTGGATTGGCCCTGATTTGCTCTGCTAGGGGCTCAATGCTGAGGGCAAAAAGCAGGGGGGACAGCGGGTACCCCTGCCTAGTTCTCCGCAATAGACCAAAGGAATCCGAAGCCACTCCGTTCATTAGAACCCGGGATTTAGGAGAGTAATAGTTCACCTTCCCCATAACTATAAAGGTCTCATTTAACCCAAAATGCTTCATTGTTTGAGACAAAAAGGCTCAATCTACCCAATCAAAAGTCTTCTCCACATCTAGCGAAAGAAGGGGCATCTACTGAAAGAAGGGCCACTGAGATGCCTTTTTTCTGCACTTTTTCGATAATGTGTACCACCCTCCTCAAATTATCATGGTTTTGCCTACCCTTAATGAAACCCACTTGATCTGCCTTAATGAGAGATGGCATGACATTTTCTAGGTGAGTGGCCAGTATTTTAGAGTATAATTTGGCGTCTAGGTTCAGGAGCACAATAGGCCTGTGGGAGGCGCACCTTTTAGGATCTTTTCCCGGTTTGGGGATGATGGTAATCAGAGCCTCCCCCATGGATGGAATCACCCATTGTGTGATCTCTTTATCATTAAACAGGTCAGTAAGCAGGGAACCAGCTCGGCACAAAAGTACGATAGAATTGAGCATTCAACCCATCTGGGCCAGGATCCTTCTGCGATTTGAGTGCCTATTGCCCCCTGCACCTCCTCACAAGAAATAGGTCTGCTGAGGTCATCATTCGTGGAGGCTGATATCTGTGGCAGATCAAGTTTCTTTAAGTATCTCTCCTGATCCTGGGCTTCTAATGGGTCAGCGGTATATAGGGTGCTTTAGAATTCCCCAAAGGCTTTGGCTGTCACCGGCATTATCCAATATATGTGTAATATATTCTTTTTCTTGCCTAGCTATGAGTTGATGCGCCAGTAGGGTAGCGGCTTTATTTCCCCCCTTGAAACTTCGGATTTGCAGGATAGTTTTTATTTTTCCCCAATAGTATAGATGGCTTGCAACTTCCCTTTTAGCTGTGTGACTTTCCGTAGGAACTGGACCGAGGGATTGGCCTTGTGTGCATTTTTGGCTTTTGTATCTCCCCTTCTAAAAGCAGTCTCTCCCCCTTGCGTTGGTTTTTAAGCATGGTGGCTAATTCGATGCATTTCCCCCTTTTGACCGCCTTGAAGGCTTCCCAATTATTCGCAGCAGAAGTCAGTGCGGGATTGTTATTGTCAAAAAACTCCTTGATTGCTTTTCTTAATTCGTCCCTGAGAAGTCAATCCCTACTGAGAAAGTTGGGGAAATACCACCTAGCATGTTTAGAGTGCAGGGCCGGCCAATCCAGGACCAACTCTAAAGGGGCATGATCTGAGAGGCAAATCGGGTGTAACTGGTTTCCTGAGAGTGTATGAAACAGAGACTGGCTAATGAAGGCATGGTCAATTCTGGAGTAGGTCCTGTGAGAGTGATAGAAAAAGGAATAGTCTTGCGTTGAGGGGTGAAGACCCTTCCACGCATCTAAGAGACCCAACCCTTGTAAAGCAGCTTTAAGATTCTTGCTGACCCCCCCCCCGGTGCTCTATGCGGGTGGGTTGTGTCTAGTGTCGGGTCCCATATTGAATTAAAATCTCCCAGAAGCAATATGTTGCCCATGGCGATCCCCTCCAGTGCAGATAGAAATGAGCTCAGGAAGTCTTGTTGCCCCACATTTGGTGCATAGACCATAGTTATTGTACATGACCTTCCTCTTATCTCACCCCTGACTATCAGGAATCTCCCTACATTATCTGATTTGGTAGCCTGGAGGAGAAATGGGAAGGAGGAATGGAAAAGTATAGCCACCCCATTGTGCTTCATGTGAAATGAGGGCGAAAGGCTTGTGGGAAGGCCCTATGTTTCAGCTGCTGCTCATCCCTTTTTTGAAGATGGGTTTCCTGCAGGGCAGCTATTTTAACATGATGATCCCACAGAAATGTCCACATGCTGTGTCTCTTATTGGGGGAGTTAAGTCTGGGCCTTCGCAGCCTTCTTCCAGGCCTCTTACCCGAATGTTGTTTTGCCTGGAGCGGTTCTCGAGATCTTCACACTTGAGTATTGTGTATTGTGGCCCTTAGTTGATTGTGCAGGTCAGTAGAATTGTACTCCAGAGGCTGCACACAGTCAGCCAGTTCCTCACATTTCACCTCGAGGTACAGGGTGCGAGCCCCAATCGAGTCCAAGTCTGCTTGCAGGTCCACCAACTTTCCCCCCACTTCTACTTTAAATGCATTGAATGAGGCCTCCATATCTGCCTTGATGTCGTCTTGAAGTTTCTTAGCGACACTATCAAGTACTCCCTTGTAAGCCCCATGTCACCGCTGGGCTGAGCTCTCCCCTTTTTGTCCGCCACCATGCATGCAGGGTGAAGTAGCTGGAGACTGTGGTGGATAGTGCTTTCTTTTGTGGCATAGGGACCAGGGCGTGAAAACAGCCTGAAGCCTCCCTGCAGTGAAGTGACATAAAGCTGCATGGTGCCTCCCAGGGAGAGCACTGAGATCCTGCCCCTGTGAGCTAAAGTAAGGGGCCCCTCTGCGTAGCGCTTGGGACTCTTAGTGCCTTGGCTGCACCAACTTCTCTTTCCCTGGCCCCCTCTCGAGCTTGTGGATGGCACACTTGGGCTGCACTCTATAAAGATATACAGGGCACCTGGCTGGAGGCCCAGACACGAGGCGGCATTCAAATAAGAAGGTGCCTGGCTGGCGCCATTTTAAGGTCAGGCATTTCAGTCCCAGAGCTCATCGGTGTAATCAGCAGGCTCGAGGCCCCCTGGGTGTTCAAGTAAACCATACTGCATGTGACGCCCCCAAGGCCCTCTTCTTTACAAAGCGGACCCCGCACCTCTCCTGGGGGTCAACGCAGCTTCACGCACCCTTCCGCGATCACTCAAAGGCAGTGGGCGCGTATATCAGACGGTAAGACGGCACCCCTGGTCATCGCAATCTGTGGGCTGATGTCCCTCGTTTCAGCTCCGCCCGGCATGCTGAGCGCCGCCTCCGATTCATCGCCTTCTAGAATCCACCATTTTGCATCAAGCCTCACGACTCTGGGCTCCACCAAATCAGGCCCTCACAGGCATCTACAGCACAGCCAGAAGTGCCCACCTGGGACCCCTTGGGCCTGGGCAAATAAACTTCTTGGGCAACTTACTTTTTGGGTGCCATTTGCGCCAAAATTGGCTGTATTTTCCGGGCCTGGAGCTGACCCCAGCCGAGCGGGATCCCGTCCATTCGGCCATGATGGTTGGCCACGCCCAGCAATTATTGTTATTTAATTATTGTTAGAACATGGAGTTCAATAAATACTCTTATCACATCTTATCACAGCTTATCACATCTTAAATCAAACTGACACTATATGCGCAAGATTTAAATGTATAATTTTCTGTCCGGAATGATTCTAATCTAATCTATCAGGATTTCTACAGCACGAGGCTACCAGAAGGCTTCCCAGCGCTAGCATCCACAACATTATTGACAACTATACTTACCCACGACCCTTCTCAAGATAACGACTACCCTAAATAGAGTCATGCTTTTAAATGCTTCCTAAACATGAGTTCACTCCGCATCATACTCAGGCAAATGGACATAGAGTACCACAGCTTGGGAACAAGATAAGAGAAAGAGTGCCCATGCCATCGTGTCCAGCGTATTTGAGGCACTTTCAGTGCCCTGCTCAGTATGTAAAGGGCCCGTAGGAAAGAAGTCAGTGGTGTAGCAAGCACTTTGGCTGTCCATGGCGGACCCAGTGGTGGCCGCATCAAAGAGCAGGGGGGTGTAGGTGGCGGGATGTTCTGCATTTGCTGCCCTTCACAGCTGATTGAAGAGCAGGGGGGCGATTGCCGCTCCCAAAACTCGGGCCACCCAGGACGCACCGCCACAAACACCACCTTGATATGCCACTGTAAGGAGGACCTTTGACATGAAGTACTCTATATGCTAGTGTTAGAAATTGGGGGCCTCATTTATGAGGCCCTGCATCACTTTTACGCCGCCAGTGCGTCACTTTTTGTGACGCACCAGCAGCGTAAAAATGTTTCCTTGTTGCACCATATTTACAAAGTGACGCATCTAGGTAGATGCGTCACTTTGTAAACCCCTGCGCCACATTATACCTGCGCCAGGTGTAATGTATGCAGGGATGGCGTTCTGGCGCAAGAAAGGGTCGTAGAAGTAACGCAGTGAAATCTATAAGATTTCACTGCCCCACTTCTAGGACACAAATGTGTCAATATCTTACACCTGCCTCACAGCAGGCGTAAGACTGACGCAGGCCCTTTCACATGGGGCTTGCCCCATGTGAAAGGATGCATTGCTGGAGTTGCCTCACTTTTGTGACACACTCCAGCAATGCGTCACTTTTGCGCCATACAGATACATCAGAAATACTGACGTATCTGTAACTCCTTGCGACATGATGCGTCATACACTAAATATGACGCATCAATCATGTCGCAAGGAGGGCGCACTGAGAAGTGACGCATCGCTGCTTTCATGCAGCGATGCGTCACTTTTCATGAATGAGGCCCTGGGTTTCTGGTTGGCAGAGGTATGCACCCTGTCCAAGCTGAACCACAATCCTTGTCAGGGTAAGTATAGTACACACTAAAAGATTACCTGTGCTCACCCTATGGTAGCTTGGCACAGAGCAGTCAGGCTCAACTAATTTGTGCACACACGCACACAGAGTAAAACAGTGAAAATACCACAAAAGTACTCCACACCAGTTTAGAAAAGTAGCCAATATTTATCTGAGTAAAACAAGACCAAAACGCTAAAAATCCAACATACACAAATCAAGTTATGAATTTTGCAAGATTACATCCAAATGCAGTGCTTAGAAGTCAATAACTCCAACTGGGGCTATCTGGTCGAGCTTGACCGGGGCAAATCCAAAAGTTTTGTCTGATCGCGATGTGCGGGCTGGATACAAGAGTCATGCAGACCCGCTTACAGCACCTTGGATGCATCAAAACTCGGGACGATGCATTGAACAAGAAGGGGATGTGTCATTGTCAAAGGCGAAGTGTTGTTTAAAAAATCCTGCAATTTTATTGATGTGTGGATGCCAAAAGCGTTGTACGTGGGGCCAAGATGTCGATGCCGAACTGCTGGGCTGTAGGTGATTTGTTGGCACATATCTGCACAGGGTCAGGAATGCATCAGAGATGTCGGTGATCGGGTGTCCTAGACTCATGAAGCATTTATGATTTGGAGGCGCTGCATTGGCAAAGTCAGGGCTGCATTGTAAATGGAGATCGTTGTGCATCGCGCAGTTGACAAGCCGTGTCCAAGGCTTTGGTGCAGGCAGTGGCGATGCAGCGATGTCACAGAGAAATGCACCAGTTTCGATCGACGCTTCGGTGTTGATGCACTGGTTCTCGTAGGTTGCAGCACAAACCACTCACTTCCAAGGACCCAGGACTGGATTTGGCACCACTTGGCAGAGCAGGACTCACAGCGGAGGAGCCCAGGTGCTAGCAGCAAGATTCAGATGACGTTTTTGATGTCCCTGGGACTTCAGAAAGAGGAGGCAAGCTCAACAAGCCCTTGGAGAACCTTTAGATATGCAGGATGTAGAGAGTCAAGTCCAGTCCTCTCTCTCTTAGGCAAGAAGCAGCAAGCAGCAGCCCAAGACAGCAAAGCAAGCAGCAAAGCGGCATTCCCTCGTAGCAGCACAACAACTCTTTTTCCTGGTAGAATGTCCTTAGTTCCAGAAGTGTTCTGAGTCTATGGTGTCAGAGGTCCAGTACTTGTAGCCACTTTAGCCTTTGAAGTAGGGAGACTTCAAAGAAAGGTGTTTCCAGTGCACAAGACCCTGACCTTCCTTGCCCTGGCTCCAAACACACTGCAGGGGGGCATGCAACTCTTTGTGTGGGGACAGGCACAACCCTATTCAGTTGCAAGTTTCAGCTCCTTCCTCTCAATCAAGCTCAGGAAGACCCATCAGCCTATTGATGAGCCATCAGGATATGCAGGGCACACCTTAGCTCCCTTTATGCGAGACTGTCTAGAGGGAATGTACAAACCCCAGCTGTCACCCAACCCCAACATGTATTCCAGAGACAGGCAGAGGCACAGAATGATTAAAGTAAGAAAATGTAAACTAAAAGTGGCATTTTCAGACCTGTAATTTAAAAACCAACCTCATTAAATTGCGAGTCTAGAGACATCAAACTTCCTCTTCATATTTTTTCCCAATTGGAAGTTACACTTGTAAAGTGTTACAAGGCAACTCAAATGATAACCTATGGGAGAGATAGGCCTTGCTCTAGTGAAATACAAATTTGAGAGTATTTCACTACCAGGACATTAAAAGGACAGGTTCTATCTTTTGAATACACTGCACCCTGCCCATGGAGCTACCTTGGGCCTGTCTTAGGTGTGACTTATATGTAATAAAACGGAGGGTTTGGGGCCTGGCAAGTAGGCAAACTTGTCAGATCAAAATGGCAGTTCAAAACTGCACACACAGGCTCTGCAGTGAGACATATTTGAAGGTCTACACATGTGGGTGGCACAATCCGTGCTACAGTCCCACTAAAAGCATTTGATTTACAGGCCCTGGGCACATGTAGTGCACTGTACTAGTAACCTATCAGTAAATCAAATATGCTAATTATGGAGAAACCAAGTGCCATTATATTTTAGACACAGAGCACATCCACGTCATCAATGGTCAGCAGTGAAAAAGTACACAGAGTCATAAAGCCAGTAAAAACGAAGTTCAGCCCACAGTCAAAAGCATGGGGTCAGAATGCAAAAATTCAGGGGAAACCATGCCAAAAGATGCCAGGTCCAACAGCTAGCAAAACAGACAAGATGATGGACGGAATGTTGCACAATGGCAAAACATTCACTCCCAGTTACAGATCTGGGTTTAATCCATCGTTATTTTGCTCACCAAGCCACCCCAGTTCAGACATGGCCATATGCAAATCAGTCTTGACCCTGTGCCTCATTGCAACAGTCCAGCCCGAACTGCCAAGCCATGTCTTCCCTGGACCGGAATCCAGCATCCTAGGACCGGTTTCTGGCTATCAGCCGTCTTCAGCCAGGATAGCTTGACTCCAGTGGCTTAGTAAGCACGGGACCCACGTCTGGGTATACCCTTCCCACATAGGGTGAACAGCAAAACAGACAAGATGATGGACGGAATGTTGCACAATGGCAAAACATTCACCCCCAGTCACAGATCTGGGTTTAATCCATCGGTATTTTGCTCACCAAGCCACCCCAGTTCAGACATGGCCATATGCAAATCAGTCTTGACCCTGTGCCTCATGGGAACAGTCCAGCCTGAACTGCCAAGCCATGTCTTCCCTCGACCGGAATCCAGCATCCTAGGACCGGTTTCTGGCTATCAGCCGTCTTCAGCCAGGATAGCTTGACTCCAGTGGCTTAGTGAGCACGGGACCCACGTCTGGGCATACCCTTCCCACATACGGTGAACAGCAAAACAGACAAGATGATGGGCAGAATGTTGCACAATGGCAAAACATTCATCCCCAGTCACAGATCTGGGTTTAGTCCATCGTTATTTTGCTCACCAAGCAACCCCAGTTCAGACATGGCCATAAGCAAATCAGTCTTGACCCTGTGCCTCATGGGAACAGTCCAGCCCGAACTGCCAAGCCATGTCTTCTCTGGACCGGAATCCAGCATCCTAGGACCGGTTTCTGGCTATCAGCCGTCTTCAGCCAGGATAGCTTGACTCCAGTGGCTTAGTGAGCACGGGACCCACGTCTGGGCAAACCCTTCCCACATAGGGTGAACAGCAAAACAGACAAGATGATGGACGGAATGTTGCACATCACCCATTGAGCAAAGAGAACGGGTAAAGAGACACCAGGATATTGTTAGCAGAGGTGGCTCCTCTACGTGGGCGGAGGAGGATCGCCCCACTGCTTTCTCACTGCGAGAAGTAGAAACATAAAATGGTATAACTACCATTTTCTGTTTCTGTTTCTTGCACTGCAAGAATGCAGAAGAAGGGTTTTGGTTGGGGACGGGTGAGTGGGCATGTCAGGGAGGAGTGGCTAGCCCAATGTTGTGGGCACTGACTGTTTGGTCGGCCCCAGGGCCGACCAAACCAGTCATGCACTCTCTCCCATTTTTTCCATGTAGGCTGCATGCAGCTTGCATGGAGAAAACGGCCTCCCCATACATGCCTGTACAGTCAGCGTCCCAGCCAATCACAACGCTGTCATTACAGTGTTGTGATTGGCTTGAGGAAAGAGAGGGAGGCTGCCTGCTTCTGCTTCCTGTTATCAGAGAGAGGAGAGGAGACACGACGTGGGACCGGGGGCGAAGGTAAGTTTTAATTTAATTTTAAAAAAAAGTAAATTAACCCCTCCTATCTGCGTGACCCCCAACACCGTGCGACCCCCGCCCCCCCACCCGCGAGTCATGGTGACCGCAACTGAATGTTGGCAGAGATGTGTACTGAAACCTTAAGCAGAAGCTGAGCCACTGCGTTTTGACTTGTAAGCTTCTGGTCACCTGTCGGAGGGCGACTAAAATCCACAGTGCTTCTAGAGAGAAGGGGGAGCAGATCTAACATTTTTCAGAGTGTTCTAAGGAGACCATAGCAGCTCGTAGCAAGTTTCCATGTTTGTGCTTCCATAGAAAGAGATTTGTCAAGCCACATCCCCAAGATTTTTATGGGGGTATTTGGAGTTGGGGCTGTACCTAGACAGTCAGGTCATCCTAACATCAACTGGAAGTTAGAGTTATTGCCCAGCACCATAATCTCTGTTTTATCCCCATTGAGCTGAGGCAGCAGCTTGACATCCTACTAGCTCCCGATCATGTTGGCATTCATGCTGGCTTTATTTTTTCACTGGAAGAAAAATTAGAATTTTAGAACCAGCTATCATCAGAGTAGGTGAAAGCTCCAATGCTTTTAAAGACTTAAGTTGCTCCTGCTGTCTTTGATAAATGTTCAATTGTGTGCAATAAGTCAATAAGATGGGCTAAAAACTGCATCTGCAGAAGTCTTTGGATTTAAGATGTAGACCAGGCTGTTTGCAAAGCAAAAGTTTCTTTCTCAGAGTTTAAAGGCAACTCTTACTATGCTAATATTGCCAAAAGTCTATTTAACTTATCAAAGCACATACTTAACATGTCTATTTTTGGCCATGGAATACTTTTAAAGATTTTTCTTTGAGGAGGATACAACATAACACCACAATAGTTTAATATGTTCTAAGACCATTAAATCTTCTTTCAGAAAATTAAGGGCTGAAGAAATGATAGTTGAGTTTGTGTACACTCATTTGAGAGTACCTGGAAGCCATTATGTATGACCTTTAATCTGGTCTGCGTTATTTCTTTGCTAGTTTACCTAATTATTTCTGCTGCTTCTCTTTCTGGATTTGCCTGCTATTCTTAAATAATGGCATATATTAAAGTGGACACACATCATTTATTTTTCACAGGATGTGGACCCAGGAAAAATCCATTAAAATCCATGCCCTCATTAATTTTCGAATGGTGTTCTTTTACAGCCTTCAAACTTGAATGAGCCAGCCCCCACTGACACAGATTACCAACACTGTATATAAGTTACCCACTTTGGGATTTTTTTTTCATATTGAGGGTCTATTGTCTTTGCTAAGGGACCAGCAGCTTTATAATGAATCCTGTTTATACACACATCAGTATGTATAGGCCATAAACAAGTCCATTTTAATCAAATACAATCAAATTATGGGTACTGTTTTTAATTATATAATTAAGTTATACGTCTGTTATATTTTCTTTCCATTGCCCAGTTTGTGAATTGTGCCAAATTAGCAATTGCAATGGATGTTGTCTTCAAATGTCTAGTAGGTGCAAACCCCATACATGTAGTCTGCTGAACCGTCTTGTTCAAAATTATAATTTCTCTGGAAATAATGCATGCTCTGAATAAAGCCATTGGATTCAAGCTTGTCTGGCTGATGAAGGATGATATCCCAAAACCCGTTCCAGGATGCTTGTTTCCGGTCCAGGGAGGATCTGGCCTGGCAGACCTACTAGGTGTACTACTACTGAATGATACTACTTCTAACATATATTTAGTGAGTGGTTATGTGACTCTATGTATCCTTGTGTGCATGGGTGTGTAAGTGGCTGTATGGGTGTATAAGTGGGTGTGTGAGTATCTCTGTGAATGAGTGAGATGGTGTGTGAATGGCTTCATTGGTGAGTGAGTGGGTGTATCTATGGCTGTATGGGTGAGTGAGGAGCGATGTGAGTGGATCTACGGGTGGGTAACAGGGTGTGTAATGACTCTATGGGTGAGTGAGTGGGTGTCTGAATGGCTGTATGAGTGAGTGCCTGGGTGTGGAAGTGGCTGTATGGGTGTGTGGCTCATTGAATGGGTGTTTGGGTAAGTGAGTTAGTGTGTGATTGGCT
Source organism: Lissotriton helveticus (assembly GCF_964261635.1). NCBI lineage: Eukaryota > Metazoa > Chordata > Amphibia > Caudata > Salamandridae > Lissotriton > Lissotriton helveticus. The sequence goes on along the minus strand of NC_136065.1, from coordinate 331,037,059 downwards.
GTATTGGACAATGAGTGTCTGTGTGAATGGCTGTATGGGTAAGTGAGCGGATGTGTGAGTGCTTATATGGATGTGTGAATGGGTATGTAAGTGGTTGTGTGGGTGTGTGTGAGTACTTGTATGAGTAAGTAAGTGGCTGTGTTGAGAGGTTGTATGGGTGAGTGAGCAAATGGGTGTGTCAGTGACTGTATGGGTAAATAAGTGGGTGTGTGAGTAACTGTATAGGTGAGTGTGACTATGTGACTGGCTGTACGGGCGAGTAACTGGCTGCATATGTGGTTGTATGGGTTAGAAAAATAGTTGTGTGAGTGGCTGTATGAGTGATTGAGTGCGTGAGTACTGGTATGGGTCTGTGAGTGGGTAGATGAGTAGTTGTGCAGGTATGTGAGTGGGGGTACGAAAGGTTATATGGGGTGTGAGTGGGTATGTCAGTGGTTCTGTGGATGATTTAATCAGTGATGCCATCAGTGGTCATTTGAGATGTCATCAGTGATGTCATCAGTAATGTCACTGACCATGTCGTGATTGATGTAATATGTGAGGTCATAAGCAGTGCCCCTTATGCAAGTGCATTGCAGGGGCATAAGTTATAGTTAGCTCAGGCAACTATAACAACTGAATTTTACTGGATTTGTATGCGTGACATGTGAGCCTAACTATAACGTCCCTGTAATCTTTTGGGTTTTTTCAGCGAATTTCCAATCTTTTACAATTCTATTTCCTAACTATAACGACCCTAAAACCTTTGTTTTTTTAAGTGAATTTCTAAGGTTTTTCAAATTCTATTTCCTAACTATAACGTCCCTTTAACCTTTAGATTTTTAGGTGAATTCCTATGGTTTTTTAACTAGTAGTCGAGTTTGCAGAGTGGTGGAGAAAAGGAGCGAGCATCCGAGCACCTCCCAGAAATCCTGCTGTGTAGGCTTTACTGGAGTTAACAGGAGAGCTTCTGGGCTGCCAAGCACCCTCAGCATCAAAGAGGACTTCATCCCCAAAATAGCAGTGCTCCAGGATGCACCTTTGCTGAGTGATGGAAAAAGGAGGCATGGCCTCCGAATACCTCTCAGCAATTGCGCTGTGTAGGAGTGTAGGACTTACTGGTGGTAAGAGGAGGGCTTCTTGGCCCTCAGGGACCCTCTGGAGCCAAGGGGACTTTATCTCCCAATTAGCAGTACGCCAGGACATGCGTTTGATGAGTGGTGAAGAAAGGGGATGGAGCCTCCGGCAACTTGCCAGTCTTAATGAACATTTATTTACATTTTTAATTTGCGGCCCCCTTTCCTTGGGCCAATTAATGCCGCGGGGACCTCATCCCTCAGGGTCAGGTCTATTTTGAATAGGGGAGTGGGGCCACGTCACCCCCCTCTCCTGGATGATTCCAGCCCTGGGGACTCCATCCCCCGAGGGCTGGCGTTTAAAAAAAGTGTTTTTATACATTTAAAGGGAGGGGGATTGTGCAGCTGCCCTCCCAAACCAATTCGTGCTCCAGGGACCCCATCCCCCTGGGCCCGCCTCAATTTTGAGTGCCCTGGTCCCACGCAGGTCACCCACTCTGTTGGGGACTGCGTGGGGAGACTCAAGGTCCATGACCCCCCGCATTGTTTAACCCCTTCCATGCTCATGACGAGCTCAGCTCGTCATGCAGTACACTGCTTGTGTGCTCATGACGAGCTGAGCTCGTCATGAACAATGGAAATAATGGATCTGCAGCACAGAGGATGAATTTCTGTAGCATTCATGTGGTTAAAACACAAAGCCCCAGAGAAGTGGTGGTCCCCTGGGCTGGGGTGATCTAAGAGTCCCCAATTTAAAAAAAAAAATCCCCGGGGATGTGATGGCCACCCTGGCAACAGGGGAGGCGGTACAGGCCTCCCTGCATTTTTTTAAAGAAGCCCCGGGAAGGTGGTGGTCCCAGGGGTGGGGGGCGTGCACCCCCCCCCCCCTATAATTATAAATGCCCGTGTAACCTGGTCCACCCGGAGGCTATTTAATAACGACTCGCAGGAGCCCGCACATCTTTTTAAAAGAAATTCAGCTGGAGTTGCGGATTCAGCGCGACTCCCACCGAATATATATATATTTTTTTAAAGGCTGTTTTGGTTCTGCAGGGTCCCTGTGGGACCCCACCCACCCCAAAGAGGCCTAGGAGGTCAGGGTGGGTCTACCCTGCCTTTTTGTATACATTTTATCTGTGATTCAGTTTAACCGAGTTACAAGATGGCTGCCTATCAGATCCCAGCACGAGTTCAGGAGGGGTCGCGGATCCTCTGCGGTCAGGGTGGGTCTACCCTGCCTTTTTGTATACATTTTATCTGTGATTCAGTTTAACCGAGTTACAAGATGGCTGCCTATCAGATCCCAGCACGAGTTCAGGAGGGGTCGCGGATCCTCTGCATCCCTAGATATACAACTGGAAATTTCTCTAAATAACTTCAAAACTACTGAATGGATTTACACCAAATCACAAAAAGCACTTCCCTGGACCAGCATGTACCTACCTGCTAAATTTGGTGTAATTCAGTTCAGCTATTTGAGCTGTAGCCGTGTCTAAAGATCCCATAGAAATTAACATGGGAAAATTAAAAAAAATGTACACCCCTTTTTCTCGGACCCTGCTTGGCCGATCACTCCAAAACTTTCCTTATACAACAAGAATCACTAGACACTTTTTTGGGAAAATTTTGTGAAGATTCGTCAATCGAGAACAAGGATATAGAAAGTCAAATAACACATCCTACCTATAACTACCTACTGGCGACCACCAGTGGTATATTATATATAAACCCACATCAAAGATAACGACACAGGAAGACTCACACTCCAAGATTCAAATTTCATAGGAATTTATTCGCCAATATGTTTCACCCACACAGAGGCTTCATCACAGCTTGATACAAACACAGTGTGACCAATCACCCTTAAAAATAAAACAAGTCTATAAACATAGAAGACATTTGAAGATTGGAGGTAGTCCTGGAGCGTTAAAACTTGTCATAAGTGTTACACATCATTTAAACTTCACATAAACATCAAAATTGTCAAATATATTCTGAAAAAAAGCAATTTGAATTAAAATGTATTTCAAATTGAAGCAGAGCTAAATCACTTGTCACATTGCAAGTGCATCATGCCAGTTGCCGGGAAGTATATGTTTATCAGCATAAATAATTTCATTTACCTCAAGTGCAGAAACTGATTGCAGAAATAATAACCAAAGCATATCCAAAACCAAGTTACATATGCAATATCTATATTGGTTTGCGCACATTTCTGCACCATTTCAATATTATTACGAGTAAACCCTTAATGCACATGCCACCGCCAAGTGGCTCACGGTACAACCAATAAATGCCCTGCTCACGTGTTTAGAATAAGCAAAGCGATTAAAAAAAGATTATGTGTAGACAAATTAAATAACATACTCTTGATATAGCAATACTGACATCTTTCACAAGTGCATATCATGAATATTCCACAAGGGGATGTGCATGAAAAAAGCAAAATAACATAATTATGATATGGCAGTAAAGGAATGTTTCACAAGTGCATTTCTCAAATAGTTTTTTAAAACAAAATTAAAACTAAGTGGCTGTGTGGTACACCACATCCCCACATCTCCTACCCACTCCTGTAGGAAAAAATTATGTTATTAACACTCACACAAACCGCATATTTGCTCACACCGATCGTGAAAAGCAGCAAAAAATCTCACACACAACAAGTAGCATCCATAACAGCACATTAAGAAAAATTGCTGCTACTGGAAAAGCACGAGGTGCTAACAGTGTCATAAAGTTAAAGAATGTAGAATGCTATCTGACATGAGAGATCAGGGAAAGGGAGAGCAGTCCCAAGGCCTTCATTTCTCACAGCCACATTCTGATAAATCTCAGGCCACACTATACTAGCCCCAACCAACTCCTCTCCCCACTCCTGCTCAACCCCAAGACCCCACATGGCTCTCCCCTGACTCCTCTACGTCAACCCCTCCACACAATCACTCCAAACCTCAATGGCAGACCCCTCTCACTGAACACCATGCTACCATACTCTCCTGTCCTCACCCCACAGATCTCACCTAAATCAGTCTCCACTTCTCAAATCACCTTGTCCACTAATGCTTGTCTCTCCTTAACCCCTTTTCATACCCCAACCGTCCCCTCTCACCCCCAACGCTGCCCCTGTCCACACCCTTGACCCCGACCTCAACCCTTCCTCCATCTCAACAAACACGTTCACACACTCTCCCCCTACTCCACCCCTAGCCCCAATCATGATCCCCATCTTAGCCCTTCTTCCATCCCAACATACACCATCTCACTCACCCCCTAGCCTCTACACTCCCTCCTTCCCTTCCTCCTTCCCACAGAACCCCTCCCCAAACCCCAACCCTCTTACTATTTCTCCTCACTCACCATCCCCCATTTTCCCAAACCAGGCCTCCCCTCCTCAAGCTCAGCATCACCCCTATGCCCCACCCCTCACCCTCTCTGACCTCCTCTCCGCCTCCCACAGAAAACTCTCACCCCACCCCTTCCCCTGCTCTTGCCCCAACACCATCTGCTCCCTTTCTCGACCCTAAACCTACCCCCAGCCAATTATTACCATACTCCCTCCCCTATCTCATCCCACTTTTCATTTTTAACTCAGACTCTTTGTAACATTGAACACAATCTCTTCACCTTGACTACTGAATTTATCAGACTTAGGGAAGAGTTCAAAAGCTTCAAATCCCCTAAACATAGAACCACCTCATGGTGCTTTTTATACTACGGCCCTAGCAAATACCTGTATCCTAAACGGTGGAAATCCACCCCCCTTCTCAACCGCTCACACAGACCTCATCGCACCTCAAATGACTACTCCGCCTCCAACCTAGATGACATCTGCGACTCATACCGTAATAAGCACACACTCAAAGATTCTTCCGTCCATCAATCAAACATCCCTATTATAGGGATCAGCAGAATCCACTCTCCTCCTGAATACAACCAAACTGACATCTGTGCCATTTACCCTAATAAACCCTCTCGCAAGGATTCTACCTCCCCTCAATCAAACATCCCTGTTATTATGGGGAGCAGCAGAATCCACTCAACCCCCGAATCTCCTAGACCACCCCCCAACTTACCCCCATCCCTCCATGCCCTCCCCTAACTCTAACCCTAACCCCCTATCCTGCATGCTCATGAACTTCCGCTCAGCTGTCAGACACGCGACCGAAATATCCGAAACCATCCTTTGTGAAGATATAGGCATCGCCTTCCTCACAGAAACCTGGCTTAAGGACCCCTCAACCCCCTTCCTTGACCTACTAACCCCCCTGGTTACTCCATTATAAGAAAAGACAGATCTAAACGAATAGGAGGTGGTCTAGCAATCATTTTCAAAAAAGAACTCCAAATCTCCCAATCCAAGACCACTGACTACACAACCTTTGAATATCATTGGAGCAGAACTTAATTTAAAGGGCTCACCTCCAATACGACTTCACAATATCTACCACCCCCCTGGCGAACCTCTGCCCTACGCTGAAGAACTATCTGACCTCCTTACGCAATCACTACTTTCTAACTCCAAAAATCTATTTCTTGGTGACTTTAACCTTCACTGGAATGAACCTGATGATCCCACTATTAGCCTTCTCTCTAATCTTCTAGAGATTAGTGACCTCAAGCAACTCTGCCACTCCCCGACACACACCAAAGGGGCCACTCTCGACGCTATCATCGTAAATGAGTACTTAGCCTCCCTATCCAACATTATCCCCACTGATTGGTCTGACCACCACCACATATTGTTCAAAATCTCCCCCCCCCCACCCCCCACCCCGATCAGGAATAACAAAACTATGATTACGACTAGGAATCTTAAGCAAATCTCTCCAGGTACACTTGAATCTAAACTCCAAGCCCAATTCCGTCTAACCCCACCCTCTCTCAAAGCAAATGAACTCACAGAGCACTACAACATATCAGCCTCTGAGGTCTTAGACCAACTCACCCCTCTCACAACTAAAACACTGAAAAATATTCCCTCCAAATCCTGGCTTACCTCTGACCTCAACAATGAAAGACGCTCACTTAGACTCGCTGAAAGAACATGGAAACATCACCCCTCCCCTGCCCACCTAATCCTCCTTAGAAACGCTAGAGCTACAAACAAAAAACACATTTTCTCTGAAAAGACTTCCTTCTTCCGCGCACAACTCTCCCGGGCAAAAAACCGTCCCAGAGAATTATTCAACATTGTTAGAAACCAAACATCCACACCCCACCCAAACCTTCTTGTATCCACCAACAAATGCGCTGAAATTGCAAGCTTTTTTAGCAAAATAATTTCCAAAATTGATAAATCCTTCCTGATTACACAGCCCCCCAACCTCCCAATGTCCTCCCGATGCAACTCTAATTCCACTCTCCCTCATACCCTCACCCCTCGCACTGTCCCTTTTCCCGATCTCATCCACACTACCTGAAGCTAACCCCACTAAACCTCTGCTTAAAAACAATGCCTCTAGGCATAATTTTAATCCCGTATCTGAACTAGAAGCCTTTAACATCATATCCAAACTTAAACCATTGTCACATACAAAAGACCCACTGCCATCCCACCTCGTCCATGAACTAAAACACATCATCGCCCCCCCTGTACCAATATCATCAATTCCTCTCTTTCCACAGGGTGCGTTCCTGTTTCCCTCCAGCTTGGCCAGATCACACCCATCCCTAAAAACCCCAAAGCCAACCCTAATGACCCTAATAACCTCCGCCCGATCTCTAACCCCCCCTTCCTCTCCAAAGCCCTCGAAAAATGTGCCCTCCTCCAATTAGATAAACACATTGACTCCTTCAACCTACTAGATACTCTTCAATCTGGTTTCCGCAAAGGTTGCAGCACTGAAACAGCATTGCTCAATATAGTTGATGATCTCCACCTTGCCCTAGATAAGGGAGAGTCCAGTATACTCATTCTTCTCGATCTTACTACTGTATTTGACATAGTAAACCACTCAACCCGACTTAAGGTACTCCAAGATCGTTTTGGCTTAAATGGTGCTGTCCTTAATTGGTTTACCTCCTAGTTTACCTCCTACTTCCAACCTAGAACCCAACAAGTTAAAATACAAAACCACCTCTCCTCCCCCACACCTGTATCCCTTGGTGTCCCACAAGGACCAATTCTCTCTCCAGCACTCTTCAACCTCTTTATGGAACCCCTGACCCTTATACTCCAGCAATCTGGAATAAATTACCACCTATATGCTGATGACACCCAACTGTACTATAACATTAAATCACACGCTGATATTCTCCACCTCAACTCTGCCCTAATCAAGATTCAAGCTTGGTTCTCCTCCAATCACCTTAAACTCAACCCCAGCAAGACTGAAATTATCCTCTTCACTCCTAAGAACAATCCTTTCCCCATTCAGTCTTGGATCTCTGACCTTAATGCCCTCAACTGCTCTCTTTCCCTTGAAAGACGAACACGGACCCAGCAAATTACGTGCAAAAAGGTATTTTATTCCGTAATAACACCACGCACCGCCATGATGCGTTTCGGCCCCAGAAAGGCCTTGATCACATGACGCTGTCAGTGAAAGCCACCACATTTGAAGTGCAAGTACTGTGTATCACGTGGCCAAGGGGCCAAAGGATATAGAAAACATACTTTGATGCAGTTATACATGTGTGTATATAACAAACACAATTCAATTAAACTTTGGTGGATTAGAAATGCCATTTAGTTCAGATGGATGTGCAAAAACCTGGTAAATTGCTTTTGAGGATCATGCGCAACTTGTTATGTTTTCGGCTGTATGTAGTAATTGATCTGGGTGGTTCCATAGTGGTATTAGGGCTCTTTATCACTCTACTGCTTTGGGCTGCAGCCCAGTGCAACAGAGCGATGAACAATATTGGCTTTTCTAATCGCTGTATCAAGCATACTAGCAGAATAGCTTCTGGCTAAAAATGTAAGCTTACTTTCATTTTGAGCCTTCACACATTCAGAATCCACACTGCAGATGCGTCTGATGCGCAGCATCTCCTCATTTGGGATGCTACGCATCAGATGGTCAGGGTGGTGGCAGGTGGCGTGTAGAACCGTGTTACCTGCTGTAGCTTTGCGATGTATCCGGGTCTCCAGACAATTATTTTTAATGTACACCTCTACATCCAAAAAATTAACGGAAACCTTGCTAACATGTGCTGTGAATTCAAGGTTGAGGTTATTTACATTGATTTCCTCAATAAACACATTTGCCGCTGACTCTGACCTTTTCCAAATGAGAAATAGATCGTTGATGTAACGATACCAGGTCACTATATGGTTGCTCAAAATATGACCAAACCCGGCCCGAGGGCCTGCTCCTCCCACAGTCCCATGTGTAAACAGATGTAACTGGGGAGAAGCAAGCCCCAGGGGCGTAACAAACGCCCCCGCAGCCCCCGCAGTGCGGGGGGGCCTCACTCTCTACAGTTACTGAAGGGGGCCCCAGGGGGCCCGGTCCCTTCAGCTCTTCTGGGAGCTGTGAGGGAGGCTTGCGCTGAAGCAAGCCTCTCTCCCTCTGAGTCTGAAGCAGGTGCAGGCTGAGACCCTCACCCCCTCCCTCTTACTGACTGACAAGAGAAACAAAGTATCAATATACATTGTTTCTCTTAAGTCAGAGCCAGGCAGGCCCGGAAAGAGGGTGGGGGTGGGGGCCCAGAGACAGCAGTCTCCACGGCTCCTCTGAGGCAGCACAGAGCCCGGCCCCCACTCTGGCACTCTCTCCTCTCATAAGCAAAGCCCACCCCACAAGAGAAGAGGAGAGACAGGGCCAAGGATGGGGTGGGGGCCCCACCCCACAAGAGAAGAGGAGAGGCAGGGCCAAGGATGGGGTGGGGGCCCAGAAACAGCAGTCTCCACGGCTCCTCTGAGGCAGCACAGAGCCCACCCCACAAGAGAAGAGGAGAGACAGGGCCAAAGATGGGGTGGGGGCCCCACCCCACAAGAGAAGAGGAGAGACAGGGCCAAGGATGGGGTGGGGGCCCCACCCCACAAGAGAAGAGAAGAGACAGGGACAAGGTTGGGGTGGGGCCCCAGAGAGCAGAAGGCAGCACATAGCAGTGCTCGGGACAAGGGTGGGAATGGGGGCCCCCAGAGAGAGCAATCTCCAGGGCAAAGCTCACATGAGAAGGGATGAGGCAGCAAAATGGTGCCCTCAGGTAAGCACTCTTGTTTGAAGCACCATGTGGGCGTCTGCAGGGAGAGGGGAAGGGGGGCCGAGGAGGGTGCAAGGCAGGGGGGAATAAGGGTGCAAGGTAGAGAGGAGAAGAGTGCAAGGCAGAGGGGAGAAGGGTGCAAGGTAGAGAGGAGATGGGTGCAAGGCAGAGGGGGAGAAGGGTGCAAGGCAGAGAGGGAAAGGGTGCAAGGCAGAGGGGAGAAGGGTGCAAGGCAGAGGGGGAGAAGGATGCAAGGCAGAGGGGGAGAAGGGTGCAAGGCAGATGGGGAGAAGGGTGCAAGGCAGAGGGGAGAAGGGTGCAAGGTGGAGGGGAGAAGTGGCAAGGCAGAGGGGAGAAGGGTGCAATGCAGAGGGGAGAAGGGTGCAAGGCAGAGGGGAGAAGGGTGCAAGGTAGAGAGGAGATGGGTGCAAGGCAGAGGGGGAGAAGGGTGCAAGGCAGAGGGGGAGAAGGGTGCAAGGCGGAGGGAGGGAGAAGGGTGCAAGGCAGAGGGGGAGAAGGGTGCAAGGCGGAGGGAGAAGGGTGCAAGGCGGAGGGGAGAAGGGTGCAAGGCAGAGGGGGAGAAGGGTGCAAGGGGGGGAGAAGGGTGCAAGGCAGAGGGGAGAAGGGTGCAAGGCAGAGGGGAGAAGGGTGCAAGGCAGAGGGGAGAAGGGTGCAAGGTAGAGAGGAGATGGGTGCAAGGCAGAGGGGGAGAAGGGTGAAAGGCAGAGGGGGAGAAGGGTGCAAGGCGGAGGGAGAAGGGTGCAAGGCGGAGGGGAGAAGGGTGCAAGGCAGAGGGGGAGAAGGGTGCAAGGTGGAGGGGAGAAGTGTGCAAGGCAGAGGGGAGAAGTGTGCAAGGCAGAGGGGGAGAAGGGTGCAAGGCAGAGGGGGAGAAGGGTGCAAGTCAGAGGGGGAGAAGGGTGCAAGGCAGAGGGGGAGAAGGGTGCAAGGCAGAGGGGGAGAAGGGTGCAAGGCAGAGGGGAGAAGGGTGCAAGGTAGAGAGGAGATGGGTGCAAGGCAGAGGGGGAGAAGGGTGCAAGGCAGAGGGGGAGAAGGGTGCAAGGCGGAGGGAGAAGGGTGCAAGGCGGAGGGGAGAAGGGTGCAAGGCAGAGGGGGAGAAGGGTGCAAGGTGGAGGGGAGAAGTGTGCAAGGCAGAGGGGAGAAGTATGCAAGGCAGAGGGGGAGAAGGGTGCAAGGCAGAGGGGGAGAAGGGTGCAAGGCAGAGGGGAGAAGGGTGCAAGGCAGAGGGGGAGAAGGGTGCAAGGCAGAGGGGGAGAAGGGTGCAAGGCAGAGGGGAGAAGGGTGCAAGGTGGAAGGAGAAGTGTGCAAGGCAGAGGGGGAGAAGGATGCAAGGCAGAGGGGAGAAGGGTACAAGGCAGAGAGGAGAAGGGTGCAAGGTAGAGGGGAAAAGTGTGCAAGGCAGAGAAGAGAACGGTGCAAGGCAAAGAGGAGAAGGGTGCAAGAGAGGAGAAGGGTAAAAGGTAGAGAAGGGTGCAAGGCGGAGGGGGAGAAGGGTGCAAGGCAGAGGGGAGAAGGGTGCAAGGCGTAGGGGGGGAAGGGTGCAAGGCAGAGGGGAGAAGTGTGCTAGGCAGAGAAGAGAAGGGTGCAAGGCAGAGAAGAGAAGGGTGCAAGGCGGAGGGGAGAAGGGTGCAAGGTAGAGAGGAGATGGGTGCAAGGCAGAGGGGGCGAAGGGTGCAAGGCAGAGGGGGAAAAGGGTGCAAGGCAGAGGGGAGAAGGGTGCAAGGCAGAGGGGGAGAAGGATGCAAGGCAGAGGGGGAGAAGGGTGCAAGGCAGATGGGGAGAAGGGTGCAAGGCAGATGGGGAGAGGGGTGCAAGGCAGAGGGGAGAAGGGTGCAAGGCAGAGGGGAGAAGGGTGCAAGGTAGAGAGGAGATGGGTGCAAGGCAGAGGGGGAGAAGGGTGCAAGGCGTAGGGGGAGAAGGGTGCAAGGCAGAGGGGAGAAGTGTGCAAGGCAGAGAAGAGAAGGGTGCAAGGCAGAGAAGAGAAGGGTGCAAGGCGGAGGGGAGAAGGGTGCAAGGTAGAGAGGAGATGGGTGCAAGGCAGAGGGGGAGAAGGGTGCAAGGCAGAGGGGGAAAAGGGTGCAAGGCAGAGGGGAGAAGGGTGCAAGGCAGAGGGGGAGAAGGATGCAAGGCAGAGGGGGAGAAGGGTGCAAGGCAGATGGGGAGAAGGGTGCAAGGCAGATGGGGAGAAGGGTGCAAGGTGGAGGGGAGAAGTGGCAAGGCAGAGGGGAGAAGGGTGCAAGGCAGAGGGGAGAAGGGTGCAAGGTAGAGAGGAGATGGGTGCAAGGCAGAGGGGGAGAAGGGTACAAGGCGTAGGGGGAGAAGGGTGCAAGGCAGAGGGGAGAAGTGTGCAAGGCAGAGAAGAGAAGGGTGCAAGGCAGAGAAGAGAAGGGTGCAAGGCGGAGGGGAGAAGGGTGCAAGGTGGTGGGGAGAAGGGTGCAAGGTGGAGGGGAGAAGGGTGCAAGGCAGAGGGGAGAAGGGTGCAAGGTAGAGGGGAGAAGGGTGCAAGGCAGAGAGGAGAAGGGTGCAAGGCAGAGAGGAGAAGGGTGCAAGGCAGAGAGGAGAAGGGTGCAAGGTGGTGGGGAGAAGGGTGCAAGGTGGAGGGGAGAAGGGTGCAAGGTGGAGGGGAGAAGGGTGCAAGGCAGAGGGGAGAAGGGTACAAGGCAGAGGGGAGAAGGGTGCCAGGCAGAGGGGAGAAGGGTGCAAGGCAGAGAGTAGAAGGGTGCAAGGAAGAGAGGAGAAGGGTGCAAGGCAGAGGGGAGATGGGTGCAAGGCAGAGGGGAGATGGGTGCAAGGCAGAGGGGAGAAGGGTGCAAGGCAGAGGGGAGAATGGTGCAAGGTAGAAAAGGGTGCAAGGCGGAGGTGGACTAGGGTACAAGGGGAAGGAGAGAAGGTTGCAAGGCAGAGGGGAGAAGGGTGCAAGGGGGATGGGGATGAAGTTAAAAATGTGCCCCCCCTGGAAACATTTCTGCGGATGCCCATGTGAGGGAGAGTGGGAGAGAGTGGAGAGAGAGAGAGTAGAGAGAGAGAGTGGAGAGAGAGAGTGGAGAGAAACAGTGGAGAGAAACAGTGGAGAGAGAGAGAGAGTGGAGAGAGGCAGTGGAGAGAGAGTAGACAGTGGAGAGAAGGTGGAGATAGACAGTGGAGAGAGAGACAGTGGAGAGAGAGTGGAGAGAGAGAGTGGAGAGAAACAGTAGAGAGAGAGAGTGGAGAGAGACAGTGGAGAGAGAGTAGACAGTGGAGAGAGAGTGGAGAGAGACAGTGGAGAGAGAGTGGAGAGAGCATGGCGAGACACTGGAGAGAGAGAGAGTGTGGAGGGAGAGACAGAAGAGAGAGCGGAGAAAGAGACCGTTGAGAGAGCGTGGAGAGAGAGAGAGTGGAGAGATTGGACAGAGAGAGTGGCGAGAGAGAGAGAATAGAGAGAGGGTGGAGGGAGACAGTGGAGAGAGAGTGGAGAGAGAGTGAGTGAAGAGAGAGAGAGAGTGGAGAGAGAGTAAAGAGAGGGTGAAGAGAGAGTAGAGAGAGTGGAGAGAGTGGAGAGGGAGAGTTGAGAGGGAGTGGAGAGAGAGTGGAGAGAGAGTGGAGAGAGAGAAGGGAGAGAGGGTGGAGAGAGAGAGATAGTGAGAGAGTGGAGAGAGAAAGGAGATAGAGAAAGTGGAGAGAGAGACAGAGGAGAGACAGTGGATAGAGAGACAGTAGAGATAGAGTGGGCAGAGTTGAGAGAGAGAATGGAGAGAGCGAATGGAGAGAGTGTAGAGGGAGTAGAGACTGACTGACTGACTCAGAGACTAAATACTGACTGACTGACTGAGAAACTGACTGAGAGAGAGAGACTGGCTGACTGAGAGAGTGACTGACTGACTGACAGAGAGAGAGAGACTGATTGAGAGTGAGACTGACTGACAGAGAGAGACTGACTGACTGAGACTGACTGAGGTAGAGAGAAACTGACTGAGAGAGAGACTGAGAGAGAGAGGCAGAGACTGACTGACCAAGAGATAGACTGATTGACTGTGAGAGAGACTGACAGAGAGAGACTGACTGAAAGAGAGACTGACTGAAAGAAAGACTGACGGAGAGAGAGACTGACTGAGTGCGAGAGTCTGACTGACAGAGACTGACTGACAGAGAGAGAGAGACTGACTGACTGAGGTAGAGAGAGAATGACTGACTGAGAGAGACTGACTGACTGGGAGAGAGAGAGAATGACTGGGAGAGAAAGAGTCTGACTGACAGAGAGAGAGACTGACTGAGAGAGAGACTGACTGACAGAGAGAGAGACTGACTGCCAGAGACTGAGAGAGAAAAAGAGACTGACAGACTGACAGAGAAAGAGAGACTGACCAACAGAGAGAGAGAGAGAGAGAGAGAGACTGACTGACAGAGAGTGACTCACAGAGAGAGACTGACAGAGAGAGAGACTGACTGACAGAGAGGGTCACTGACTGACAGAGAGAAGAGAGACTGACTGAGAGAGAATGACTGACTGAGAGAGACTGACAGAGGGAGAGAAAGACTGTCTGGAAGACTGACTGACAGAGAGAGAGACTGAGAGAGAGAGACTGAGAGAGAGAGCCTGACAGAGAGACTGACAGTGAGAGGGACTGACAATGAGAGGGACTGACTGACTAAGAGAGAGACTAACTGACTAAGAGAGAGACTGACTGACTGACAGACTGAGAGAGAGAGAGAGAGAGAGAGAGACTGACTGACTGACTGACTGACTAAGAGAGACTGAATGACCGAGAGAGATAGACTGACTGACTGAAAGAGAGATACTGACTGACAGAGAGAGAGAGAGACTGTGATGGAATTGGGGTCAAAGTATGAAGCTATGCAATGCCTCTTGCTATTGTCTAATAAAAATAAAAATGTATTATCAAAATGTGCTCTTTGTGGTTACATCTGCTTTTGAAATACAGCATTGTCACATTGTCTAATGTTTTAAAACGGAAATGAGAAGGATCAGTGGATGCACTTTTGTCAAAACTGAACGATGAGTGGGCCCGATGTTGTATATCATGACAGGAGGCTGCATCAGGAAACCCACCTAACATTGGGCAAACTTCCCCGAGCTACTGATGGCAGGGACCCTGTAATGAATGGACCACCACCTATGATAGCCTGCTGGCAGTCTAAGCCCAACCTTTGACTTCACCATCCAGTGTTACTTATAATGGCTGGATTGGTACCAGTGGCATAACAATCGCCCCGCATCCCCTGCAGTACGGCGGGTCGCTGGCCTGAGAGCTCTAGACTGGCACGGAGAATGGGAGGGGGGCCCCCTCCATGTAGTTTGCAGGGGGGCCCCCTCATGTTTCGTTACGCCACTGGCAAGCCCCCATCGCCACACCCCTCATTTGTTGGAACACCTGACTTTGAAACAGAAAGTAGTTGTTGTTTAAGCAAGTCAGGATCATATCAGGCGGCATTTTGTTGTGCTTCAGCATGTAGAATGGTTGTGTCCGTAAAAAGTGTTGAACTGCTCTAACACCATCCATGTGATGAATACTGGTGTATAGAGCGGTGACGTCAAGAGTTATTAGCAGATAGTCGTCCTGCCACGTTATTGTTTCAATCTTTCTCAGGAAGTCCCCTGTATCCTGCAGATACGACGGTAGATTTTTGACGTGTTCCTGAAGGAAGAAGTCGATGTACCTACCTTGAAGTGTTCTCCATCATGCTGTACTTTGCGGAGATTATAGGTCTCCCAGGAGGTCGGTTGGGGTCTTTGTGTACTTTTGGAATGGCCGGATGGTTCACTTTGAGGAATTTAAATTCATCACTGCTGAGCAGTCCAGCACTTTTCCATGATAACAGTTTGGTATTGAAATCATTCCAAGCAACGTTTACCGTCTGCCAATCACCCCGCCTATAACATTGTCGGTCATTTAAGTGAAGAAGTGCCTCCTCCATATATAAAGCCCTCGGCCAAAGGACAATGTTGCCCCCCTTGTCCGATTGGCGTACGACCACTTTGTTATTGTTCTGAAGCTTCTTCATTAGGCTGCCATAACAGTTGTTTTGTTTGCAACATTTTTGTTGCATCTGAAGTGTAGATACATGCAGCCTTTTGAGTTTGGTAGTCACTAAATCATTGTAAATGTCGATGTTGTCATGCAACATTATGGGATTAAATGTAGACCTTGATTTAAATCCTGTTAGCCCCGGCATGTTCCGTCTGGGCAGAGTGTTGGTGCTGGTAAACGTACCATCCAGTTTGCCTTCCCTATTCAGTTCTTGTAGCTCACACATTAACTCATACTCATTCACTGTCATAAGAGATGGGCTCACACTTCCCCTGTAGCAACATCTTGTATCACAGGTTGTTTAGATGTGTTGAGCAGAAAGAACTTACGCAGTTTGAGTTTTCAAGTGTACTTATACATGTCGATGCGAGTTTACGCATATTTAAAATTGTTCGGAGGACAGTATGATAGTCCTAGTAAGAGTATTTTGTTTTCATTGGCAGTGAGATGCATATCTGTCAGATTCATTATGGAGAGAGATTCACTGGTTAATTTACTCATTTTCGATTCCATTTCCTCTGTGGTTTTTTGTAAATGGGCTTCCCGACGCTGTCTGCTTTTGTGGCACTGTCTGCGTTTGCGGCATTTGCTGGTTGCTCTTTGTGTTGTTTTTGGTTCGGGGCGCGTGGTCTGAGGGTTTGTCTGCGATCCTAGCACAGGCAGTCCACCTCCTGTGCCAGTGAAAATTTTGTAAACTCCAACCGTGAACTAGTGGAAGCTTGTTCGCTTTCAGATTCGCTCCCTGGTACCGAGCTTAAGTCCAACATAGAGGTTGATGATTGGGCTGCATCATTTACATTCGCTGGTGTTGACCGTTGTTTTTGCCCTTTTTAAAGAATCAAAGTTTTTTGCAAAGGTAAAGATTTGCCCATTTTGGTAATCTAATTTGTCTCTCTGAAACTTAAACGCCTTGCGTTTTTTTATAATGTCCTCTTCCTTAGCAAGGCGGACATGCATTTTTTCACGATGTTTTTTCTCCAATTCAGAACCTCCCATCTTGGATTTTTGTTCATTTAACTCATCAATTTTGATTTGTAGGGAAGCACGATCACTCTACCCATACTTAATCAGTATTTTAACTAATCTGCATGAGGAGTCCAAGTTACACTCTGCCCATTCGGCCTGCATTTTTGGGTCAGGGTTCTCGTAACTAGGGGCCAGCATGATGCGGAGACCGCGAGGGATGCGCCCCACCTCCAAATAGCGTGAGAGAGACCTATGCTCCCACCACTTTGATTGCTCTGTGCGCATTGCTTTCTCCAGTAGTTTAAATGTGTCTTTTGACTCTGTACTCCCAGTCTTGACAGTATTAGCAGGTGCCCTACTAGACACATCAGTAAGCGGTAAATCATCGGTATATATATATATATATATATATATATATATATATATATATATATATATATATATATATATATATATATATATATATATATATATATATATATATATATATATATATATATATTCAACAATAGGTAGTTATAGTAAGGATGCAGTTTCCGTAGGAAGTGTTTTTTGAGTTGCCAATAACTTTGGTGTCGCTTGACAAATTTTCGTGACATTTTCAAACCTACTGGACACTCACTTCAACTGCTTTCTTGAAAATTTTGGGGTGATCCGTCAAGTGAGGGCTGAGAACAAGGGGGGTCCCATAATTTTTCCCATGTTCATTTCCGTAGGAGACCTTAGATACGACTACAGCCCAAACTACTGAGTGGAATTACGCCAAATTTGGCAGAAAGGTATCTCTTGGTCCAGAAAGTACTCTTTTTGTTAAGTGGTGTAAATCCATTCAGTAGTTGCTGAGAAATTTAAAGATTTCTCAGATATACAACTGAGGGCACAGTGGATTTGCGACCCCTCCCGATCTCGTGCCTGAGAACCAGGAAGTGCTGGAAGCCATCTTGTAACTCGGTTGAACCGAGTCACAAGATAAAACTTTTTAAAAAGTGATAAGGAGGCATGGTAGGAACACCCCGACCCGCTATGCCTCTTGGGGAGGGAATGCCACAGGGACCCTTCAGTGCCAAAAAAGCATTTTTTTAAAACAATACAGTGGTTGTAACGTTGGATAAGCGACTCCCACCGAAATGTTTTTTAAACGAAGTACGGTCTCCTGTGCTTCATTAAATAAAGGCCCCTGAGTGGGCCAGGTCTGGGGGGCAGTTTTTGAGTTAATGCGGGGGTACCTATGTGGCACTCCGGGGACCGCCACCTCCCCAGGGCAAACATAAATAAAGAGGTGCGGGGTACGGAAGGCCCTCCCTGTTCCTGGGACCACCACCTCCCCGAGGCTTTAACATTTTAAAATGTGGGGCCTCATGGACTCCCCCACCCCATGGACCACCACCTTTAAATGTTTAATGTGGGGGGGCTTAATGGGCCGTCTGGTCTTGAGGACCACCACCTCCTGGCTCCCAATGAGGTGGCCTGGCCCCAGGGGATGGGATACCTGGGACCGAAAATGGCCCCCCTCCGTTTAAGGATTTCTTTTTAAAAAGATCGAAATTGGCCTCAGGAGGGGGACTGTGCAACCCCCCTTCCTTTTAAAAAAATAAATAAAAAAGAAAAGGGGCAGGCCCCAGGGGATGGTGTCCCCAGTACCAAAAATGGCCCAAGGAAGGAGGGCCACACAGCCCCCCTTCATCTGTTTTATTTAAAAAATAATGAAAGGCCGGGCCCGGGGTATGGGGTCCCCGGGGACAAAATCGGCTTGGTAAAGGGGGCCACTCGGCCCCTCTCTGCTTTTATTTTATTTTTTAAATGAAAGGCCCAGGGGGTATGGTCCACGGGACCCAAAATGGTCCAGGAAAGGGGGCATGCAATTCCCTTTCCTAGAACCTCATTTATTCACCACAGGCCTTGCCACCTTTCTCTGGTACTCTGCATATATTTATATATATATATATTACCTACTGGCGGTCGCCAGTAGGTAGTGATAGTTAGGATCGTTTTCCATAGGATATCCGCAACATTCTATTGGGAATAACTTTGGCGCCGAATGAGGGATCTGCCTGTAAATTTCCTTAACTTTGCCTCGCTGCGCTCGGCTCCTTCCCTGAAAGTTTCGAGGGGATCCGTCAAGCGGGGGCCGAGATAAAAGGGGGGTCCCAAAACATGTTTTTCCCATGTTAATTTCCATAGGGCGGTTGGACTCACTTTTAGCCCGAACGGCTGAATGGATTTCCACCAAACTTGGCAAAATTGTAAGGACTGGTACCCCGATGTGCCTTTGCTATGTCTCAAGATATATGCTCCAGTGGTTTTTACGAAAATTAACTTTGAAAAAATATATATTGGGCTACATTGGGCTATATATATGTTAGAGCCCAAATGTAGCCCAATGTAGCCCAATGTAGCCCAAAGATGGCCACCAGAGACAAAAAAAACAAATGTAGCCCAAATATCAGCCAGATGTAGCCCAACTATAGCCCAATGACAGAATGTACCAGTGTTCTAAAGAACAACTAGAGCGCTAACAGTCTTACTTATGACAAAAGTATGGCACATCTGAAGTCATCTTGATTGGAATAAAGTGTTAACACTTAAAACATTTAATTTGCAAAGGAACAAAATGAGGGGGTTCATTTTGCCATAGAAATTATGATTAGTGCTTTAGAAAGAAAAATTAGGGCACATTTTGAGTGACTTCTCAAATCCTCTTATATTTCATTAAAAAAATTCTGATATGCAGTCTCCCAAGATGGCCACCAGAGACAAAAGAGCCCAAATGTAGCCCAAATATCAGCCAGATGTAGCCAGATGTAGCCCAACTATAGCCCAATGACAGAATGTCCCAGAGTGTTCTAAAGAACATTTAATTTGAAAAGGAACAAAATGAGGGGTTTCATTTTGCCATAGAAATTTTATATATATATATATATATATATACATTGTGCTTCGAGGCAGGCCACTCACCGGAGAAGGACAGGACTTTGGACTTCAGGTACCACGAAGCCCTGCGAGCGGCCACGCCCACCTGGGCGGGTACCAGTGATGTCAATTGGCCTAAATAAGTGTCTGCCTTTGAAGCCCAGTCATTGCCTCTGATGAAGTATGAACTACGAAACGCGTTAGGCTGACTCTCATTGTTTGCTGTTTTTTGGATCCATTTCGCAAGCTGCGCTCCTTCCAAGAATAAAAGCTGAATTTCTCACCTTGCTCATGGGCTCCCTCTTTTCCTTCGGGCGAACTAAGTTTGGATATATATATATATATATGTATAACATTGTAAATATTGTATAAATAATTGCTCTCTCTATTGAAGTTGAGCCGCTTTGATTACGAGTATTATATTGACCACTCTAACATTGCATTATTTGTTGTATAAAATTGTTGGCTTATTTACCACTGTAAGATGGCGCCCACATATTTGAGTTTGCAGTCCATTGTTTGTTTCAATGGACGCTGCTTTAATTTGCTTCCGCTTTGCTGCCGCCAGCTGACACTGACGAAGGCAATAGCTGAAACGCGTTTGTTTATTTTGCGCAATAAACTTTCAAACGGAGTTAACCTGCTGCGAGTGCTTCTTCTGGGGGTTTTGAACCACGGAGCTCGGGACATATGAAACGGCACGCCGCCGTTTGAAGAAGCACCCACTCGGCTGAGTGCGGTCTCCATGTGGCGAGTTTGGAGCAGCGAGAACTAGAAGAGGAGAACGCACCGCCAGGAGAAGTCATTATTACCCGGACTGGTCCTGAGGGTTACGGACTGCTGAAGCGGCTCTACCCAGACGGTCAGCGCGAGGTAGGAGATACCCGACTTTCTCTAAGACATTTGGCACGATTGAAGCAGGCAGCGCAATATCAATCTTACAAAGGGATTTAATAAACTTTTAAATGTTCAGCGATACAGCGCGCCGTGAGGCGGCAAGTGGCATTTTTGGGGGACGTCCGGGGCAACAGGCACGTGACACCTCACAGGGATCAGACACAGCCCAATCGGCACTCAAAAGTAAATACCAACTGTTGGAGCGACTATATGAGCGAGAAACGCGAAAGTGGTGGGAGGCCACTTCGCTGCAACACTACGTGGAGGTTAAGAGGGTCCCACGCGGTCTCCGCATCTATACAATTCCGGCATATGAGAATCCGGACCCGGAACTGTTGAGCCAATGGGATGAATACATAGCGCACTCATGCGAGGGGATGCTCGTATTGCTCATCAAGTTTGCCTGGAAAGATAGGGAGCGAGCATTACAAGATATTGATGCACTGGAGAAAGAGATTGTGGAACTGACGGATCAAGAGCAACTAGACAAAGAAAAGGAGCTCATGAAAAAAAGACTCACGAGTTATGAGAAGAAAATCCAATTGAGAAAACAACAAAAGTTTGAACGCGACGCTCGCGACTACGAACAAGGAAGGATACTGACTTTCGCACGAAAGTATGATGCGCCCCGTCGAGATCTGAGGGCAAGACAACAGAAACCACCTGTATCTAGAGAGACCTCCGAATCCGAAGCCACCAGTGCAGAACAATCGGAAGAGGAGAGAACAGGTGCGGAGCAAGAAACCAGAGCAAGGCGCGAGCCGCCTTCTTTTCGCGAGGAATGCGATTTAATCCGCCAGACTTGGCTGAGGGATGGAAAGAAGCGCCCCCCGGACCAGTCTTCATTCGTAAGCGGAGACGCATCACAAGGCGCGGAGGGAGGAGACAGAGGGCGAGGCACCAGAAGGCTGAGAAGTCGGCAGACCAAGGCCAAGAAGAACTAAATGAAAATCTGAACATCATTAACTTATCATCACGGGTCCTCACAGAAAATGAGCAAAGTGTCCTGAAACTAGGACTCACGTTCTGTCCAACAGGTCGATATGAATATGCACAAACTCGGATAGACCTTTTTCTATTCGTTCGCAAACTAAAACTTTGGAAATATTTCAAACAGAAAGCCCTGAGAGAGAATGTGACCCCATCAAGGGCAACAGGTACAACTGCAGGTCCAACAACTGAGATGAATATTAATGATCTTGAAAGCATGGCTGTACTAGAGGACCTTTTGGAAGAAAGTGGTTCCCAGCCTACATTACCTATGAATGTGACTGAAAGAGGTATCACCTTAGGCATAAGTCAAGTAGGGGAACCAAGCACCTTCAGGCCGACCTCTCGCTTCCTCCCGCAAACGCCCACGGATGCTATGGATATTTTCTCTGAAGCGGTCATCCAAGACTTGCGAAATTTGTCTAGACTCGAAGAAGATCAAAAGAGCAGAATTAGATGGAACCTCTCATTCCAACAGAGGGAGGCCATCACTAACCTTGAACAGGACGACTCAATAGTAATTAAGCCGTCGGACAAAGGCGGCAACGTGGTGATTCAGAGTCGAGTGGATTACTGCAAGGAGGCACTCCGCCAGTTACAGGACAAAACGAACTACATGCCAGCGACTGAGAAGGAATACTTGGATAGTATCCATGGCTATCATTCTCTTATAGATAAATGGTATGGAAAAGGCATCTTGGGGAGAGAGGAGTATATCTTCTTACAAAACAAACAGCCCAGGCTTCCAAGCTTCTACCATCTCCCAAAGATACACAAAGACTCCACAGCACCACCAGGGAGGCCGATAGTGTCATCCATAGGAGGATTGACGGAAAGGATGTCGCGATTCATTGACTCTTTTCTGGCCCCATGGGTAGCTCAGTTGAGCTCATATACCAAGGACACGAAGGACTTCCTTAGGCAGATACAGGACGTGGAGTGGGAAGAGGATTTTGTAATGATAACTATGGACATTTCAAGTCTCTATACGAGCATCAGTCACCAAGATGGAATTGCAGCTACGAAAACTTTTCTAAATCTACGCCCGGCATGCCACCTGGAGCACAGCAAAATGCTTTTGGAATTTATGTCCTTTTGCCTAATGAATAACATTTTTGTCTTTCAGAACCAACGCTATAGACAAATTAGGGGGACTGCCATGGGTACCTGCTTCGCCCCCAGCTACGCGAATTTATTCGTGGGCTGGTGGGAGAAGCAGGTAGCCTGGGCTGATGACAAAACTGATTTTGTTGAGAAGATAATATGTTGGAGAAGGTACATCGATGACCTTTTCCTGATTTGGAGAGGGTCAGAGTCTTCTGCTTTAGAGTACATACATATACTCAATCAGAACAATTTAAATCTGCATTTTACCCATCATATCAGTAAATCTGAAGTTAATTTCCTGGACCTTCGGGTCTTTGTGGAATCTGGCGTGCTCCATACATCTCTATTCAGAAAGGAGACGGCGGGCAACTCTGTACTCCACGGGCGGAGCAGCCATCCGGCCTCCCTAATCAAAAGTATCCCCTATGGGGAGCTGTTGAGGATTAAGCGCAACAGCTCACTAAATAGGGATTTTACTGAAGCCGCTGACAGAAGCTTTTTACGCTTCAAAATTCGCGGCTACTCAGAAAAAACACTCCAACTAGCTGAACACAAAGTGCAAACCATTGACAGGCGAACTCTGCTGATTGACAAAAAGACAGGAACCCATAGAGGTGGGAGTGGTATCATCAGGCTGATAACGAACTATTCGGTGGCAGCGAATAGAGTTCGAGCCATCATGTCCAAAAATTGGGGCATTTTGAGATCCGACCCCGTAATAGGGAAGGACCTACAAAGACATCCCATGATCACCTTTAGAAGGATCAGGTCACTAAAAGACAGGTTGGTCACAAGTCACCTTGAGAAAGAGAAGCCCAAGGGAGATTTACGTGCCATGCATGGGTCATACCCGTGTGGGAAATGCAAGGCATGTCACAACAGCCAGAGAGTACTGTCGTACGAGGTTCCACACAGAAAGAGCAAGATTAAGATCAGCAAGTTTATCACTTGCTCGACTGCATTTGTAGTCTACTGTTTAACATGCCCCTGCGGACTCAGATACGTGGGGAGCACCACGAAAGCAGTTAAATTACGTGTTTTGGAACACCAACGGGCCATCGCTAACAGAGATGAAAGCTACCCGATGGCCCGGCATTTTGCCTTGTGTCACAATAGTGATAGGAACCTTCTCAGTTTTTTCAGCCTAGATTGTGTCCCACAAAACATAAGGGGCGGGGATCTGAAAATGAAATTAAGGCGACTCGAGTCTAGATATATTGTGGATCTTCAGACAAAATCACCTGGGGGCCTTAATGCAGGAGAAGAACTCCTATCACACCTTTGAGTTGCAGTATCTGTTATGATGGATCCGAATTGGACTGTGTCTTCCCTAAGAATTGTTTGTTTGTTTTAGGAATTAACTTGGAATTTCTTTTGGAGTAGGGGCTAGTATTGACACGTAGTGTTTAGTAAGAATAGGTACGAGGATGCATGTCATCATTGGTACACAGTATTTCTGTTGATTATAATAATTCTAGGCTATATGTATTATTCAGCCTAGATATGTCCCTTCCATTTTGAGAACCTGTATTGATCTATTGCAATCAGGATGAGGTCGATATACACCGAAAGGATTGTGTATATACAAGATGGACTAGCCCATCCAGGGCTTAATTGTGTATAACATTGTAAATATTGTATAAATAATTGCTCTCTCTATTGAAGTTGAGCCGCTTTGATTACGAGTATTATATTGACCACTCTAACATTGCATTATTTGTTGTATAAAATTGTTGGGTTATTTACCACTGTAAGATGGCGCCCACATATTTGAGTTTGCAGTCCATTGTTTGTTTCAATGGACGCTGCTTTAATTTGCTTCCGCTTTGCTGCCGCCAGCTGACACTGACGAAGGCAATAGCTGAAACGCGTTTGTTTATTTTGCGCAATAAACTTTCAAACGGAGTTAACCTGCTGCGAGTGCTTCTTCTGGGGGTTTTGAACCACGGAGCTCGGGATATATATATATATATATATATATATATATATATGAAAACACGATTTTGCCCTTGAGCTTGGGGGGTCACACAGTTTGGAGTTGGCCATCCGGCATTCTCGTCATTCTCCCCGCATGGTGCCTCAGTTCGTTGTTCTAGCCTGACGCGTTTCGATGCTCCTGCATCGTTTCATGCTCGAGAATGCCGGATGGCCAACTCCAAACTGTGTGACCCCCCAAGCTCAAGGGCAAAATCGTGTTTTCATGTGAAGCGGCGGCCTGCGCCGCGGGTGGAGCACCATCTCTTAACCTGGAAAAAGAGAGGCTGGGCCAACAAACTTTTCCATGGCCGAACAGCATTTGGGGTTCGTCGAATGCAACTCTCCACACTGTGCTGAATTCAACAAAGAAAAATAATAAGCTTTAATGACTTCACAATGGGATACCCACTTAGGGATAACGAAAAAGCTCTCTTGTAACTCGAGCATGAAACGATGTGACTCAAGTTCCCAGCATGCATCAAAACAAGAACATGAATGGCTAAAACGAAAAGCACATGCATAAAAGAATGGAAATAAAAGAGGGCCTATCCAGAATGTGAAGTACAAGCTGCCTCTGATGAGATGCAGGAGCATCGAAACGCGTCAGGCTAGAACAACGAACTGAGGCACCATGCGGGGAGAATGACGAGAATGCCGGATGGCCAACTCCAAACTGTGTGACCCCCCAAGCTCAAGGGCAAAATCGTGTTTTCATATATATATATATATATATATATTCAGATCCAAGGATTCCAAACACAAGGAATTCAGGCGAGCCCACAGCAGTTGCAGTAAGTTAGATTTTTATTTTTCTTGGCAGATAGGACAACGCGTTTCGACCACGTCCGTGGTCTTGATCACATGACCTACGTCTCCAATTGCATACATTTATATAGGTGCTCAAGTGCATAGTCATAGTCATAGACATAGTAAAAAGGCTTTCTTGGATTTACAGCTTTTGTAAAAGACATTTTGACTTTAAAGGTGCAGTACTTTATTATGTCAAAGCTTAATTAAGTGTTATATCACACAAAAACATATATATATATATATTCACTGAAAAAACCATAGGTTTCACACCAGTTATAGTTAGGAATTAGCATTTAAAAAACCTATTAAATTCACTGAAAAAAACCATAGGTTTCACACCAGTTATAGTTAGGTGGAAATTTTACTCGCATAAAACCATTGAAATTCCCACGTTATAGTTAGTTGGACTCACTATAACTTTTTTATGCCAAAGCTTAATTAAGTGTTATATCACACAAAAAACAATTGTCATGACATGAGACTATTTAAAAGAAAAAGGTGCTGTTAGAATGTATTTATACAGCACCTTTATGTATTTATATGTTCAGTACATTTTTTCAATCATCATATTTGTTGATTCACAAACATGAATAGTTCCATCGGTCGTTTGCATCAATAGGGGGTGCAATATGGTTCAGGTGTAGTACCTTAAAGTGCCGGTGTAGTACCCGGATATCTTAATTCATTGCAGTGACTAAGAGTTTGGACTGTGTCCATGACTCCAGTGCTCTTATGTTTGCCAGGAATGGTGAAATTTGCGCAGCCCCATGCAGGTGGTGTGATCCTGCGGAATTAGAGACAAATCATTAGTACTTAGGAACATATTGATAAAACATATTTCAGTTTTTGATATGCTAGTATAGAAAACAGTACCTAAGTTTAAAAGGTGTGCAGTGAGGGAGAGGTTAGGGGTGTGTTTGATTAAAAGAAAGGAGTGAAGGAGAAATCGGTAAGTTTCATGCGATGCATAAAAAGTATATAAGTACTCGGAACACAGGTATTCTACAGATGACTGTACATTTCCTCATCCTGATTCAAACCAAAAGGAAATGTGGTGCCTGCCTGTAATATAAAGCACGATTCACGCTTTCTCAGTGCTGCTAGGCGATTGCCACCTCTTGGATTCACGCTGAGGCTGTCCAAG
The DNA here is from genome assembly GCF_964261635.1 of Lissotriton helveticus. NCBI lineage: Eukaryota > Metazoa > Chordata > Amphibia > Caudata > Salamandridae > Lissotriton > Lissotriton helveticus. Next base: position 331,011,005 of record NC_136065.1, on the reverse strand, counting down.
GCAAAGAATTTTGCTTTGGTTCAGTCTGCATCATGTTCCCTAGCGAAGTGTCTGGCTGTGCTATAGCTGTTATCTCTGTTTGTGATCGCTCGCCAGTGCTCGAGAATGCATTTCTTAACAGCAAATGTGGTTGACCCAATGTACTATAAGCCAGAGGGGCATGTGATCACGTAAATTACATACTCAGTGTTGCAATTAATGAGAGTTGGAATTTTCCATGTGGTTTTAGTTCTTTCTAGGGTGACCTCCTTGACATTGGAGCTGTGTTTGCACGCCTTGCAATTTCCACATTTGTAAAAGCCTTTGGTTATTTGAAACCGATTCGGCTTTTTGTTCTGGAAATGGCTTTGTACCAGCATATCTTTAAGGGACTCATTTCTTTCATATGTCACTGAAGGTCTTGCCCCTATCTCATTTCTTAGAATAGGGTCTTGCCTGAGGATGTCCCACCTATTTCTGAGGATATTGCGTATCTGGTTGGAATGGCTACAGAATTTTGTGATGAATCTGATTTGTTTGGTGTTTTGTCCTTGTGTATCATTGGTGTGGGTGGGGTTACCTCCCAGTGCCTGCTCCCTGTTTTGGGTTTCTACTCTTCTCTCTGCTTGGTGCAATGCTTTGCTGGAATATCCTCTTTCTTTAAATCTGAGTTTCATTTCACTAACGGTCTGTTGGTATGCCCCCTCAGAGCTGCAGTTCCTTTTTGCTCTGAGGAACTCGCTGTAGGGGATACCCCATCTGAAACTAGGAGGATGTCCACTCGTAGAGTGTAGGATGGAATTCCCTGCTGTGGCTTTTCGGAAAAGATTGGTACTGATTTTCCCTCCTTCTATGCTGAGTCTGAGATCGAGGAAATCAATCTGGGATTGGCTGTAGTGTCTGGTAAAACGCAGGTTCACATTGTTAACATTGATACAATCAATAAATAGATTCAATTCGTTTTCTGATCCATTCCACACAAAGAAAATGTCGTCTATATAGCGCAGCCATTGTTTGACGTTCAGTGCCCATTTTTCTGTGTGGTCGTTCCAGAGCACCTGCTTCTCCCACCAGCCTACCAAGAGATTGGCGTAGCTGGGGGCAAAGCAGGTGCCCATGGAAGTCCCCTGCAGTTGTTTATAGTGCGCATTTTCAAACATGAATACATTCTCTTTGAGACATACAGAAATCATGTCAAGTAACATCATTGTATGTGGAGATACTCCACTTTTCGGTCCCTAAGGAAATATTTGCAGGCTTTCATCCCATCTGCATGTCTTATGCTCGTATATAATGCTTCCACGTCTAAGCAAACAAGCCAATCACCCTCCTCCATTGTCGTGTTTCTGATTTTTTGTAAAAAATCTGTCGTATCCCGTAAGTATGAGTTGAGACCCTTAACATACGGAAATAGGAAATGATCCACAAACATACTGTTTTTTTCCATCAGACTATTTTTTGAGGACACTATGGGTCGTCCTGGTGGGTTGGTGTCATTTTTGTGTATTTTGGGTAGGAGGTACAGGGTGGGTGTGGTTGGTGTACTGTTGGTGAGGAATTGTTTTTCGTCCCAGCTCAGGAGCCCCTGTTCATGCCAGGTTTTAAGTTTGTCATGGTAGGTATCTTTCAGTGAAAGGAGGTATTTCCTATCTATCTTGGTGTAACAGGTGGGGTCAGTCAGTTGGCGGTTGGCTTCTTTGAGATACATCTCTTTCGTCAGTAAGACAATGTTACCCCCCTTGTCTGAGGGTTTTATGACCGTGTTACCATCTTTCTGGAGGTCATTGATCGCTTCCCATTGGGCCTTGGTCAGATTTTTACTCTTCGGTGAATTCCCTATCAAGGTGAGTAGGTCGTTGGCGACTAATTCACTAAAGATGTCTATGTTGTCCCTGGGTAGTACCGGGATGTATTTGGATTTACCTCTAAAGTTAGTGTGGGGGGTTTCCCCTGTTTCCACCCCTAGGTTGTCTGGGATGTCTCTTGACATCATGGGATCTAATGGGTCTATGTCATAGCTGGCAGTGTCATGTGATATTTGTGCAGCTAGGTCGGTGATTGCTTGTAGTGCCGGGACATCCCTAATGTTTATGCCTATTCTTTGAGTGGGGGTGGGCTGTGCGGTGGATTCTATTCTTTTCTTTTTGCAAGCATGCATTTTACACAGTTTTAATTTCCGCTCGAATTTATACAAATCAACCCTTACTTGTGCATAGTCTATGCCTTTGTCTGGGCAGAATGATAGGCCTAGTTCAAGTACTTCTTATTCAGCATTAGCAATGTTCTATTACTGAGATTTATTACCGTGAGTTTCTGGGTGTTGGACTCCATCATTGTTTTTTCGCTGTCTGGCCTCTGGTTCCCATGCCAGTTGTTCTTAAGCTGCCTGCGCCTTGTGTTTCTTCTCCAGTTTTGCTTGCGTTTGCTGCTCCTTTTCCTTTTGGCCGCCCTCTCCCAGAATGTTCTCTCTCTTTTTGTATTAGGAGGTGCTCCCGAGAAAAAGACTGCTGCTCTGGGGTTCCCGATGTTACATTGTCCAGTGAGTCCTGGTCAGAACTTGCATCAGTTGCTGATCCGTCTTTGTTTGGTTCGAGTAATTCCAAAGTTTTATCCTTTTTGAGATCTGTTCCGACTTTATCATATTTTCTGGCGAATGTTAGAATGCGCCCTGCTGCATAATCACGTTCATCTCGCAAGAATTTTCTTTGCTTTCTGTCTACCACATCTTTCTCGAAGTCCAGCATTTTGTCCTCCACATTTTTGAATATTCTTGTTACTTCCTGTTGATCTTTCTCTTGTTTCAGGTCGTCTAGGACATCTTGTATTTGAGTGATGAGAAGTTTCTGTTCTTCCCATGCATTGTTAATTAGGATCTCTAACATGCGTTTGGAGCATGCTGTTGTGTTTTCTACCCAGTCCTGTAGTAACTTTTGACTTGGTCTTGCCAGTGTGGGGGTGACAAAAATACGTAGTCCTCTTGGGATGCGGTTCACCTCCAAGTAGTTAGCCAATGACGTCGCCTCCCACCATCTGCTAATCTCCCTGCGCCTCTGGCGCTCCAGGTTATTTCCCTTTTGGCGTAGATTGGATGTTGGTGTACTTGTAGTTGCTGCCCCTGTTTGTTGGGGGTTTCTCTGTGCTTTTGAAAAAATCACTTTTGCCGATTCCTCCCGTCCTTTAACATATTCTGCCATTGTTTTAGAAGGTTTCCGTTTGGTTTGTGCAGTGCTTGTTTGCACTGTGTACTGTCTTATGCTGCTCACGTCTAGAGCTGCCTGGCTCACGCGAACTCTGGGCTGCCACACACTCCGGTCGTTGTTCTCTTCCTGGATGCAGACAGGTCAGGCGGAATTGCCCTTGTGCTCGGCTTCCGCGTTCCTGTTTCAGTTCCGGGTCAGTTTTAACCTGGCGCTTCGTCTGATTCAGGCGCGCCGATGATGCCGCAAAATACAGTAATCGTCCGAAGGACGCTCCGCACTTGGGCCTCACAGTTGCGACCTGGATGCTTGAAGATATGCTGTTCTTTCCGGTTTTCGTTTCTTTTGACCTCATGTGTTTGTGGCTGCCCGGCGGGTACTCGGTACGACAAGGAAGCCAGATGCGAGGTGGGCGGAAATGGAGACCCTTCCAGACGAGTCGGTGCTTCGCCAGCGGACGCCGCCGCTAATATATTCGGATCCAAGGATTCCAAACACAAGGAATTCATGCGAGCCCACAGCAGTTGCAGTAAGTTAGATTTTTATTTTTCTTGGCAGATAGGACGACGCGTTTCGACCACGTCCGTGGTCTTGGTCACATGACCTACGTCTCCAATTGCATACATTTATATAGGTGCTCAAGTGCATAGTCATAGTCATAGACATAGTAAAAAGGCTTTCTTTGATTTACAGCTTTTGTAAAAGACATTTTGACTTTAAAGGTGCAGTACTTTTTTATGTCAAAGCTTAATTAAGTGTTATATCACACAAAAAACATATATATATATATATTCACTGAAAAAAACATAGGTTTCACACCAGTTATAGTTAGGAATTAGCATTTAAAAAACCTATTAAATTCACTGAAAAAAACCATAGGTTTCACACCAGTTATAGTTAGGTGGAAATTTTACTCGCATAAAACCATTGAAATTCCCACGTTATAGTTAGTTGGACTCACTATAACTTGCGCGTGCAATGCACTGCTGATGACGTCACATATTACATCACTCATGACATGGTCAGTGACATCACTCATGACATCACTGATGACATCTCAAATGACATCACTGATGACATCATCCAGTGAATGTGTATCTTTCTGAAAAATAAATATTTTTTATATATGTATATCTAAAGGTTGATGGAAGAATAAATGGGTAAATAAATGTCTAAATGGATTTTTTTTGTGTAAAATTGATTGGTTAACTGACTTATTAAATGTATCTTAGTGAATACATATATTAGCGAGTAATGTTTAAATATTTAAATAGCTGTATCTGTGTCTCACTTTGTGTATAAGTGGCTGCATGGGTTGGTGAGTAGCTACATGAGTGTGTATATGGGTTATTAGTTGTTTTTTTGAGTATCAGTATCAGTGTCTGTATGGTTCGGTGGGGGATATTACTTAGAGCACAGATGCATGAATGAGTGACTCACTATTTGTATGTATTTTGAAGACAGCATGTGTGCAAGACTGTATGGGTGGATGATTGTGTGTATGGGTGGGTTAGTGAGTATGTGTTTTTATAATTGATTGTTTAAGAGAGTAAATATGTTTCCGTTTCTGTAGAAGTATGTGTAGTGGTGTGTATATAGCAGTGTAATCAAGTAAATGGTTTTTTGATAGTTTATTTGCATGTGTGAATTTGTGTGTGAGTAACTATATGGATGAGTATTAGTGTGTAACAGGATGTATAGGTGTATGAGTACATATGATGAGTAAGTACATGCATGAGTGACTATATGGAACTGTTGGTGAATGAGTAGATGTGTATGTAGATGTTGGAATTACCTAATAAGTTGTTGTAATTGGTATTGGTTTCTCCTTTTTTAAGAAAATGTTAGTTTCTATTTTTGAATGTGTGTGTCAAAGGTTATTTTATGCTGATAGGAGGTCTGCCACTTTGTCACAAGGATGTTGTCATCATTGATGTCATTATGGATGTCATCAGTGATGTCATGAGTGATGTCACTGACCATGTCATGAGTGATGTAATATGTGACGTCATCAGCAGTGCATTGCACGCGCAAGTTATAGTGAGTCCAACTAACTATAACGTGGGAATTTCAATGGTTTTATGCGAGTAAAATTTCCACCTAACTATAACTGGTGTGAAACCTATGGTTTTTCCAGTGAATATATATATATATATATATATATATATATATATATATATATATATCCAAAGAAACCCTCCTGGAAGAAAGGCAGAGGCCACAACAGGGAACAGTATGAAGGCTTTCTTTATTGCAAAGTTGGACGGCACTCCGGGCGTATGCATTTCCGCTGTGTAGCTTCGTCAGCGCCCAGCGTGGTACTCTGGAGGATGGTCGAGTGCCTGTTAATAAAAATGAGAGTTCATTCACTGCCACATTTGTAGATCGCTCCGCCTTTGGTGATGCCTGACAGCACCAATCACAGCGTCTCAAGAGTGCAAAGCACTTCATCTCCCAGCATGCAGTGTTAAACTAGGAAAGGGCAGCCAGATGGTAGTGCGACCCACAAAGTAGCACTCGATCACTTCTCTCACTGTTGCCGTGTCCCCTGCAACGTACAGCCTCCTCGGGTCCCCAACTGCACAACCTTCGACATCGGGGATCAATTTCACGGGGGTAAGTCCGACAGTGCGTCTCTCCCAATGCGGAGTTGATAACTCCGACACCGCTGTGTTTTTCCCTGTTGGCTGGGGTGGGCCTGATCTATTTCAATAACTTGAAGAGAAAAGTTTCTCGCCGGGGCAAGAAAGGACGCCATTATGGATCAGGCCAACTTGCATGCAGGGGCCTCTGTAAATTGCCGCTGGCTGGCAATTGTCAATATCCAAAGAAACCCTCCTGGAAGAAAGGCAGAGGCCACAACGGGGAACAGTATGAAGGCTTTCTTTATTGCAAAGTTGGACGGCACTCCGGGCGTATGCATTTCCGCTGTGTAGCTTCGTCAGCGCCCAGCGTGGTACTCTGGAGGATGGTCGAGTGCCTGTTAATAAAAATGAGAGTTCATTCACTGCCACATTTGTAGATCGCTCCGCCCTTGGTGATGCCTGACAGCACCAATCACAGCGTCTCAAGAGTGCAAAGCACTTCATCTCCCAGCATGCAGTGTTAAACTAGGAAAGGGCAGCCAGATGGTAGTGCGACCCACAAAGTAGCACTCGATCACTTCTCTCACTGTTGCCGTGTCCCCTGCAACGTACAGCCTCCTCGGGTCCCCAACTGCACAACCTTCGACATCAGGGATCAATTTCACGGGGGTAAGTCCGACAGTGCGTCTCTCCCAATGCGGAGTTGATAACTCCGACACCGCTGTGTTTTTCCCTGTTGGCTGGGGTGGGCCTGATCTATTTCAATAACTTGAAGAGAAAAGTTTCTCGCCGGGGCAAGAAAGGACGCCAGTATGGATCAGGCCAACTTGCATGCAGGGGCCTCTGTAAATTGCCGCTGGCTGGCAATTGTCAATATCCAAAGAAACCCTCCTGGAAGAAAGGCAGAGGCCACAACGGGGAACAGTATGAAGGCTTTCTTTATTGCAAAGTTGGACGGCACTCCGGGCGTATGCATTTCCGCTGTGTAGCTTCGTCAGCGCCCAGCGTGGTACTCTGGAGGATGGTCGAGTGCCTGTTAATAAAAATGAGAGTTCATTCACTGCCACATTTGTAGATCGCTCCGCCCTTGGTGATGCCTGACAGCACCAATCACAGCGTCTCAAGAGTGCAAAGCACTTCATCTCCCAGCATGCAGTGTTAAACTAGGAAAGGGCAGCCAGATGGTAGTGCGACCCACAAAGTAGCACTCGATCACTTCTCTCACTGTTGCCGTGTCCCCTGCAACGTACAGCCTCCTCGGGTCCCCAACTGCACAACCTTCGACATCAGGGATCAATTTCACGGGGGTAAGTCCGACAGTGCGTCTCTCCCAATGCGGAGTTGATAACTCCGACACCGCGGTGTTTTTCCCTGTTGGCTGGGGTGGGCCTGATCTATTTCAATAACTTGAAGAGAAAAGTTTCTCGCCGGGGCAAGAAAGGACGCCAGTATGGATCAGGCCAACTTGCATGCAGGGGCCTCTGTAAATTGCCGCTGGCTGGCAATTGTCAATATCCAAAGAAACCCTCCTGGAAGAAAGGCAGAGGCCACAACGGGGAACAGTATGAAGGCTTTCTTTATTGCAAAGTTGGACGGCACTCCGGGCGTATGCATTTCCGCTGTGTAGCTTCGTATATATATATATATATATATATATATATATATATATATATATATATATATATATATATATATATATATATATATATATATATGAGAACAGGAACCCTGACGCGATGCAGATCACGCACAATCAGGTACAGACCACACGTGTGAGATGAAGGGCGAAAAGGGCTTTATTCCTACATTATATATATATATATATATATATATATATATATATATATATATATATATATATATATATATATATATATACATACCTGCAAAATACTTACAGTTTCGTTGTAAAGTCATCCGTGGTAAAGCATTTTTATGGTACATGTGTGTGTGGTAAAGGGATATATGTTTTAATGGATGTGTGGCAACGGTCGCGTTGTAAAAGCTGTTTACTGTGGTATATATGACCACCAGTATCGTTGCTGTAGCACTGATACAGCAGAGCTAATGCAAGCATGGGCAGATACTATCCCCTCAGGAGATGCCTGATCTAACCTAGCTCACTTATTAGGAATGTCTATCCCGTACTCCAGATACAAATACCATCTTTAGTTAGGGTGTTGGAGCATTTAAAAGGCAAACCACCTTTCCACGTTGTTTGTATTACTTACTAGCAAAATATCGGCATCGGTCTTGGTTTAAGATCAGGTTACTTCAGCCAACTCAAAGGTTTGCACTGCTGTTTTCACATCCAAATCTGCTGCACAGTTCACTTCAGTGTAAATTCCTTCCTTTTTATGAACAATTGTGTGCTGTATATGGACCAAAGGCAATATGTCCTGTAGAACAGCTACCGTTATCCAAAGTTGTTTTCTTTTTATTGACCTCCCTTTTCAATCTCTGAATGCAATCAGCGTGGCACATTTACACAGTAGCTTTGCACACAGAATGCTGAATCCAGCTCAATAAGTGTGGTGCCTTTTGTAAGGTAAGCAACAGGACATATATTTCTGCAAGCTGTGCAGTGGAATCATACACAACTTTACTGTGTGTGTGTAGCACCTTTAAGTCACCATCTTCAAAAATGATATGCATTGCAGCACATGCCGCAGAATATTTCCTCTTAGTACCAACAGCAGACTGAGCAGAGCCATGTGTGTAGAGTACGCTCTTATACTCATGTATTGATAAAACGTTTGGAGTTTATGATACATTCTGTGTCTATTGCAAAACTTCTTGCATGTGCAGTCTAGGCTCATACTTAATTTTTACATCAGCAGCATTTAAAGTAGCAGCACGCTGTGCCCAATTCAAATGTGGAGCACAAGTATTAGGAATATTTGTTTTGATTGCTTCTTCTAGTGTTGGTATATGGGAGACCTGTGACGGCTGGAGCAGGTAAGAGGAGTAGGACGGTGGGGCAGGAGGAGTCGACAGATGATGGAAAATAGAAAATTTTAAAAAAGAAACACACTTACCTTGCACTCACAGCATCACCAATTCGCCGATCTGGCAAACGCAAGGTTAGTGGTTTTCTTTTTTTTTAAATTTTATTTTCCCTCGTCATTGTCTGTTGACTACTCCACTCCCCCGCCCCCCACCTAACCACTCATACCTGCATCACCCATCACTGGGGGAGACTATGTTAAGTTATTTCCCCTACGACAAAGTGCGGGTTTTCAATATGCTGTCTGTACTGCAGTAGGCCTGGGCTGTGAACTACGCTCCATTTGTAGAGTTTTCCACCCTCCACAGAGCATGCAGAGTTCTGAAAAACTGTGCTCCGTGAAGCTGAGCAGAGTTTTTTCCTCGCTTGTGCTCACCAACGCTAAGTTGGTGAGTGTGACCGAGGGAAATCCAAAGCTAGACCACCTCCCAGAGAGATTATTCAACACACGCTGGACCCCATCTTCTCCGCATGTCCCCAACTATCCTTCAACCACACCACCGAACCCCACTGGACCAACCACAGATGCATCCACTTCACCTTCAGGAAACCCACCACACACCACCGCACCCAACAGTTGCCACGCCGCTGCTGGGGCAAGGTCACCAAGGACCAACTGACCACCACCCTCGCCCTGAGACCACCCGCCGACCCCATCGACCCCGACACCGCCGCTACCAACCTCAAACAGTGGATCAATGAGTGCGCTAACACCCTCGCCCCACTCAAGACCTCCACAACCAACCACACCACCAAGAAAGCCGCCTGGTTCACCGAAGACCTCTGGACCTCCAAGCGCACCTGTCGGAAGCTGGAGAAGAAATGGCTACGTGACCGAACACCAGACAGCCACACAGCCCACAAGAACGCCACCCGCAGACACCACCAACTCATCTGGACCGCCAAGAGGACCGCCTTCAAGGACCGCCTAGACAACAACGCACACAACACCAATGAGCTCTTCAGCATCGTGAAAGAACTCTCTAACCCCAGCTCCAACACCAACGACATTAAACCATCACAAGGCCTGTGCGACTCACTGGCCACCTTCTTTCACTGCAAGATCACCGACATCCACGACAGCTTCAACTCTGACACCCCCGCACCCACCGCCGAGACCACCACCCCTGCGACCTCCACCCGCACCAGTCGCCTGACCGCCTGGTCCAACGTCAGCGACGAAGACACCATCAAAACCATGAACTCCATCCACTCCAGATCCCCATCTGACCCTTGCCCTCACCACGTTTTCAACAAAGCCAGCACAACCATCGTGCCCCACCTCCGGAAAACAATCAACATCTCCTTCGAGACAGCAACCATCCCGGAAAGCTGAAAGCACGCCGAGATCAACGCCCTACTGAAGAAACCCAAGGCGGACCCCAAGGACCTCAAGAACTTCCGGACCATCTCTATGCTCCCATTCCCGGCGAACGTCACGAAGAAGATTGTCAACAAACAGCTAACCCGCTACCTCGAAGACAACAACATCCTGGACCCTTCCCAATCCGGTTTCCGCAGCAACCACAGCACCGAGACCGCCCTCATTGCCGCCACCGACGACATCAGGATCCTGATGGACAAAGGAGAAACAGCCACCCTCATCGTCCTGGACCTATCAGCAGCCTTCGACACAGTCTGCCACCACACCCTATCAGCACACCTCCATGACGCCGGAATCCAAGAGAAGGCCCTGGCTTGGACCACATCCTTCCTCTCCAGCAGAACCCACAGTGTCCGCCTCCCACCCTTCCGCTCTAAAACCACCGAGATCATCTGCGGCGTCCCACAGGGATCTTCCCTCAGCCCGTCTCTGTTCAATATCTACATGGCACTACTCGCCCACGTCGCACAACAACATAACCTCAACGTCATCTCCTACTCCGACGACACCCAGCTGATCACCTCCCTCACCGAAGACCCCCACACCGCCAAAGTCAACCTCCACAGAGGATCCTTCTCCTACCTCGCCGCCAAGACCTGGAACACTCTCTCTACCAACCTACGACAGACCCAGGACCTGCTGGCCTTCAGAAGACTTCTCAAGACCTGGCTCTTCGATCAGTAGCAGCCCCCCCCAGCGTCTTGAGACCCTCACGGGTATGTAGGGCACTTTAGAAATGCATTGATTGATTGATTGATTATTTATCGCATGTGATGAATAATGATACAATGTGGTATGTTATTGATTGGGTGCAATAAATTACACCTGTGATGAATTGGTAGGGAATAACATGCGTATTTTGATGTTTAGAGAACCAAAATCCACATGGTGTGGGAAGTACAGCATGATATTCCAATGTTAAATTTTGACAAGTTTGGCCTGTCGATTTTGAATGGCAGTTGTAGTATTTAAAACATCTAATAACTATCGGATGTGTTAAATACCTACCAACTCGTAATTCCCACCCATGCTTCAACAGGTGTTTACGCATGGGTCAGAGTATACCGACCACCTCATAATCAGAGCTTTACTCTTTAGCATGCCTGCTTGTAGTCCATGTAAAATAGTTGTGTGTGTTTTATCCAATGTTTTTCAGAAAATGTGCAAGTAATTGAATCATTCAAGGACTTCACTCGCTCAGCCTAGTGTGGCACATAAACTCTACGGAAGTTCTAAAACACCGTCAGGGCTTCTGACTTCCTTAATATATTTGGAGGCTGTGAAGAAGCATGCCTCTGTAGGAATACAGGTGTCAAGGCTTTACCCTCTCTGGATGACTTGTATCAAAGTAAAATCACATCCAAATATAACATTTTTTTATTTCAGTTGATTCCATACATATGTAGGTTCAAAAGAGTCACTATCCTTGCCATCCTAGCCGTGTGTTCAATCAAGTCATCATTTGTAAGGTCTCCATGATTCTTGCAGCAAAAAGCCCAGGGCTATTTTCATACCCTATGGTTAATCTTGTCTATGCATACTGATAACCATAAAATAAAAAGTGGTTACTGAGAGTCAGATGCTATATTTTGGCTGAAGAAGCCAACCATTGGCTAAGTAGAAAGTTGTTTTATATTTCTTTATCACTAGATTTATCATTAGTCCAATACTAGGAGCATTTTGTACTGCTTGTTTGCGTGTATGTGAAGTTAAATTTCTATAATTCAAGTCTATTCTGTATGGACCATCAGGCTTCCTTCCTTCCATATAAATAGGGGTGTTCATTGTAGAACTACAAGGCCCTATCATACCTTGATATTGTAGCTGATCTAAAACAGACTTTATATTTCGCTTAGCTTATGGGTTCAAAGGGTAACTGAGCCAGCACCTGGGGGCTCACTCCTTAAGGGAATTACATGTGTATCAGATTCCTTGTCCCACCCTACTTGGTTTCTATATAAAGCAGGAACTTGCTTTAGAGCCCATGTGTGTGTCTATTTTTGCATGAGTTCTTCGGGTACTAAGAAGGAAAATGTCTGCATCATCACCGCCTCCCCTCGAGTTGAATCCCTTGCATAAACTGAAAAACAGTCATGATCTGTAAGAAATGTATTCAAAGGAAGGGAAAGGAGGGCTTTTATATCCAGGTCCAGCATACATGCCCGTTAATATGTCTTTACAGTAGTGGTACGCAGTTCCTTATGTGTTTTGCAAGTAGTTGTATGTGATTTGAGGGTTGTACATTGAGATGTATAATCAATAGACAGGAGAAGAGTTTCCTCCTTTCTGAAAAAGACCATCACACACCCAGCCAGCTAGATGTCTTGCTTCATCATCTGATCTGCTCCTTGTCGGGTTGGTGCTGCAATACCTGATCGGCACCCATGATGGGCCTTCTTAGCGGATATCTTTATTCCTTATGCCGTAGGGTGTAGTGCGTGTGAGGGCCTTAGGACAGTGTAGGTGATAATGATGTGTAGGGATGTGAACTTAAAACAGGAAATGGTGGTCCACTCACAACAATTTTAATGAATTGTGTTCACCACCCTGATTAAAACCAAAAAAGACGCGCACTCTCACTCTAAGGTTGTGAGGTTATACACTTGTGATATGGGTCAACATGTTTCTTGCCTATTATCAATTTGATGGCAATTCTTCAGGACCAAACTTTGATCTACCTACACTTTTTGGTGGTGGTCAGAAACTAAGAGAAGTGAAATTTTGACCACCCATACAGCACCCTAAAAAAGTGGTACCTGTAGATCTACAACAAAACCCTATTTGGGTCAAGAACGCACGGCATCGTGTACCGGCAGGTGTAGACACTAAGGTGTAGTGTCAGTTTCGAAGACGAAGAATCGGCGGATGTCCTACCCCTAACTCTACCGGTCCGGGTGGACCGGTAGAGGTGGACCTGTAGAGTGAGGGGTAGGACATCCGCCGATTCTTCGTCTACGAAAAGATTTTTATTGGAGTTTTGCTAGGAAAAAAAATACAAACAAATTCAAAAACAAAATGCAAGCATAAAATACCAAAATATACAGAGAATAATATATGAAACACAACTAAATAAAATAGCATAGCGATAAGGTAGAAAGATAAAAGAAAGGAAAAGAGAAAGAAAGAAAAAAAAAGAGACAGACAAGAAGGGAAAGGAAAAAGCAAAGTAAAAAGAAGGAAAGGGGGAAGGGAAACTATAAAGCAGGAGGAGAAGTAGAAAGATACGAAGTGAAAGGCAACCATAGAAGGTCTGATTTAATTTTTTGAGAAAGGGGGATAGAAGAAACAGTAGAAATCCTATGTTCATCGCAAACAAAATTTCACCGAGTGAGTAAAGCTATTTAAGAAGTATCTTTCCAGGAAGATAAAATGACTTTAAATGCAATTGCAATAAAAAGGTCAAACAACAGGGAAATAGGAGCTGTAACAACAATATCAGGAGATAAAGAGCCTAAAAAAACATTTTGCAAAGATAATGGAAGATCACATTGAAAACCTTTCATGCAAATATTCCAAACCGATTGCCAGAACAAGTGAACTTTAGAACATTCATATAATTGATGAACTAGTGTACCTATAGTAGTAGAACATGACCAACACATTGGAGATGAGGATGGAAAAAATCTAGAAATACCAACAGGAGTACTAACGGCCCTGTTATAAATAAAATACAAGGATTGTGTAATACGTGCAGCAGGAGAAACTTTGAACAGTTTAGACCACAAATTATCCCAAGTCACAATAGAGAAAGAAACAGATAAGTCAGTTTCCCTTGCGGTTTCAAGGGGACTTGGGCCTTTCATCCACAGAAGACATCAGTAATTTATATACAAGGGCAGTCTTAGGTTTGTGAGAAGGAAAGAGCGAAAATAGAGGAGAGGAAGGGGTAAGAGTAGGTGTAACCTCAGGTATAACAAGAGTGGTTAAGTGAGATTGCAGAGCAGAGGAAATAATAGTATACTGAGCAAGGCTGGAGTCTGGTAGTTGATATTGAGCTTGTAAGGCTAGAAAAGGGCTCACAAAACCATGATGTACCAGCTGATGTACGTAGAGGATATCCTTTTCTTTCCAGTATTTGAAATAGAAAGATTTACCCTTATACTTGAGAAATTTATTAAACCATAGGGAGGAATATAGGAAACATTGGAGCGGTGTAAAACCAGTAGAAAAGGTAGTGAATAACAGGTTACGGGAGTACTTTAAGATGGGGTTAGCAGATAAAAAAGTACTATTGGACATGAAAATGACATCCTGAAAGGAAAAATCCTTAAGGAGGGAGCGTTCAAAAATAATCCAAGTGGGAGGAGGAGTAGCGCCAAAATCATAGGCTAATGCAAAGGATTGTTTGAGTAAGAAAGCAGAGTGATATAATTTGAAGTTAGGAAAACGAACCCCGCCTTCACCCTTAGGACGTATAAGCTTAGAAAGGGCAATACGAGGGTGTTTGTTATTCCACAAGAATTTTATACATGTAGAGGTAATTTGGGAAATATATGAAAGGGGAATTTTAACAGGAAGCATAGAAAGAGTGTAACGACTTCAAACAGGCTGTACAAGTGCTAGTTATGCCCCGCGTGGATTATGGTATTGTCTCTCTATGCGGCCTCCCAAAAACGACTACAGCCCCCCTAAGAGCATCAATAAACTCTGCAGCAAGACTCATCACTGGTTCGAAAAGAAGTTCCCACATCTCCCCTGACCTAAAATCCCTGAATTGGCTCTTGCTCGAAGCAAGAATTCAGCTAAAAATTGCTTGCATGACACATAAGGCCTTACACCACAAGGCACCCATTTATCTCGCTCAGAAATTGACAGTCTCCGGTGGCTCAAGGTCCTCTAGGGGTGCAGATAACCTTCTTCTGAAACCTCAAAGATTCAATAAAAAAAACATATAAACGAACCTTCTCTGGAATGGCGCCTAGGATTTGGAATACTCTTCCCCCTGAAACCAGATTGAATTCTTCTTTCGTATCCTTCAAAAAGGAAGTAAAAGCGATTCTCATGACAAAATTTACTTGACCACTCTTCCCTGCCCCGAACCTTTTTTATCCAAGACTCGCTGTCTATGTTCTGGGAACTCTCTGTTTATGTGCTTGGAGCAACTATGATCCCATGCTTTGTTATTTTTACTACTTTTTCTGTATGTTTTATTTTATTTATCCTATGCTTGTTCTATATATTGTGGCTTGTTATTCATTTGTTATAATCATCTTTGTTCATTGTAAAGCGCTCTGATATCCGCAAGGATCTTGTTCGCGCTCTATAAAACCTTCTAAATAAATAAATAAATAAATAACATCATCATTTTTATGGTATCCAACCTACCCCGACCTACAACAAAAGATCCTGTCAAACGGACGTCCACATATGTCAGTTACTGAGAAATAGAACAGTCTATGTGTACTGATACCTACTCCACTCCCCTGCAATTTATGAGGGGACAATTCACTGCACTGCGCCCAAGTGTACGTTAAGAAAGGCCCATCTTCCTTGACAGATACACAGAACAACAAGTACAAGTTGTCTGACCCTTCTAGGTCAATAACATCTATCCACACCAACAATGTTGGACAAATATCTGCTTAGAAAAAATGTGCGAGGACCAAGCGACACCACGAAAGCTAAAAGCTAGGTGAAGGCGAGAACTCACGTTTGGAGTACTCCTGCATCCCTTTCAACCCCTGGGCGGCCGGTATGAGCAACTAGGCTGACTCTGGTTAACACGGAACAAGTGTCCAAGAGTGGAGTGGCAGCATATAGTGCAGCCCTGATGAAACTGCCAAAATTGATGTGGCAGTGAAACATGTCGGCATTTGTAATAGGTAATGGTATGCATGAATAGCTACCAGCCTTTTTATATGTACAGCATACACTCATTTCCCTATGAAAAAAGTTGGTTAAGGGAAGTGGATGCTGTGTTTTATGCACTTATCTATGTTGTGTGTTTGTCACTAGCAGATGCTTCTGCTTTCCACTGTTTGTTACACGTTTTTGGTTGTTTGTTTTGGACACTTTCCTTCTACTTTCTTTGAGAATCAAGTGACTACCGATGATGAGACAGGGGCTTGTCTGGAAATTACATACCAGTTACCCCGTTGGTGATGTTTCCGTGAGGTGTCACTTGGTCCTCGCACATTTTTTCTAAGCAGATATTTGTCCAACATTGTTGGTGTGGATAGATGTTATTGACCTAGAAGGGTCAGACAACTTTTACTTGTTGTTCTGTGTATCTGTCAAGGAAGATGGGCCTTTTTTAACGTACACTTGGGCGCAGTGCAGTGAATTGTCCCCTCATAAATTGCAGGGGAGTGGAGTAGGTATCAGTACACATAGACTGTTCTATTTCTCAGTAACTGACATATGTGGACGTCCGTTTCACAGGGTCTTTTGTTGTAGGTCTATGTTTGAGTGGAGGGCGACCCTGTCCTATTCCCTCTGAGCTCCCTTTGAGAGTTTGATCCAACCTACCCCACCAGGATAGAAATAAAGGTGACCAATTAAGTAGGAGTGATTGTATTTTGGAAATTGAAGCATTAAGCGTGAGTTTAATTGTGGTATGTAGGGAGGAGGAAAACCAGATTCCCAAATATTTAATTTTAGAAGGACACCAAGCAAAATCAGTATTGTCAAACATGAATTGGTAACAGATGGGATTTAGTGGCAGGACTTCCATTTTAGAAAGATTTAATTTATAACCAGAAATACTGGAATATAATTGAACTTCGTTTAAAAAAGGAGGAAGGGAGTCAATGGGGTTGGACATATACATTAAGATGTCATCAGCATATGCAGAAATCTTTGTTTCAATAGAATTATGCATAAAACCCTTAATTTGTGAGTTGACCCGGATACGTTCTAAAAAAGGTTCAAGGCAGAGGATAAAAAGTAAGGGGGAGAGAGGGCATCCCTGACGGGTGCCTCTGGACAATGGGAAATATTTAGAAAAGTGATTGTTAACAAAAATACTGGCTCTGGGAACTGAGTATAATAATTTAACAAAAGAAATAAAGGAGGGCCCAAAACCAAACCATTGAAGAGTTGCAAACATAAATTGCCAATTGATACGGTCAAAGGCTTTCTCAGCATCTAAAGAAAGGGCGGCTAGTGGAGATTTGTATTTTTTGGCATAGGAGATAATATTAGCAAACATTCTTGCATTATCCGATGCCAACCTGCCTTTGACAAAACCTACTTGGTTAGTTTTAATTAATAGGGGGATAATATTTTCAAGACGAGTGGTAAGAATTTTTGCGAAAATTTTACAATCATAATTAATTAAAAATTGGACGAACATTTTTACAATAGGAGTGATCTTTATCAGGTTTAGGAATTATAATAATCAAAGCATACATAAAGAATCCGGAAGCCTTTGCATCTGAAATGAAGGAATTAAAGAGCGCCAAAAGCTTAGGGACAAAAAATAGAAGTGAAAGTGGTATAAAACTCAGCGGTAAGGCCATCAGGTCCTGGGGCTTTGGATTTCTTTAGTGATTTTATAGCATTAATTATCTCTTGAGAAGAAATATCATCTTCTAATGCAAGAAATTCGTCTGATAGGGAAGGTGGAGGCGGGAGACCAGAAAAATATGTGTCTAAATTTTGAGTAGAAGGGAAGGTGTCATCAGTATAGAGAGATTGGTAATATTTATGAAAAACATCTGCAATATCTTCCTCGGAGGAAACCAATTTATTAGACGATTCATCCATGATAGGTCCAATTGTTTTGCGTTCTGATTTGATCTTTAGATAATTAGCTAACATTCGACCAGCTTTGTTTTGACCGCCATGGTATTTAGATTTCATTTTAAGTAAAATGTTACAGGCCTCAATTGTGGCCAATTGGTTGAGTTCCAACTTAGTTTTAATCAACTCGTGAAGGGCAGAGGACGATTTGGAGGTGAAATAAGTGTGTTCTAAATCTTTAAGGTGACGTAGCTTATCCTCATATTTTTTCCGTGTCTCTTTCTTCTTGCTAGAAACATAAGAAATGGTAAATGCACGAAAAGATGCATTGAAGGCATCCCAATTATTAGGAATAGAGGTATCTACAGGATTATTAAAAGTAAAAAATTCATTAAGATAAATAGTAGCTTTTTTAACAAAAACAGGATCAGATAATAGAAAATTGTTACATTTCCATCGACTATATTGAGAGGATGTAAGGGAGAGATCTAACGTAGCATGTACTGGGGCATGGTCAGAAATGAAAATGGTACCAATGGCAGAAGCTTGTATAGACGGCAACAATGATTTACTAACCAGAATATAATCAATTCTATACCTCGTGCAGTGCACATTTGAGTAAAAGGTGTATTCAAGCAAATCAGGATTGCAAGTCTTCCAAACGTCATGCATAGGACGAGAGGTGATGGCAGATTGAAAAGCTTTGTGTGTTTTGTCCGGATTAAATTTACATTTCGATAATCTATCAGAAAAGGGATCTAACCATTCATTAAAATCACCAGCAACAATAACATTGGGACAATCAAATGAGGAAAGTAAAACTTTAATTTCAGTCCAAAATTGAGGGTCAGGTTTAACCGGGCCATAAATATTTAATAAGGTTAAAGTTTTATTGTGTACTACAATCTTTGCCATCACCCAACGACCATCCTTATCATGTTGAGTAGATAAAATATTTACAGATAATGAATTATGAAACAGTATAGCTACACTACCTTTTTTGTTGGACGTAGAAGAGTGGACAATCTGACCAACCCATTGTTTTTCAAACTTAAGAGATTCAACTTCAGTACAATGTGTTTCTTGAAGAAAAAAAATATGAGATTCAAGTTTAGAGAGATGAGACAATACCTTTTGACGTTTAATCGAGTTCCCGATACCACGAACATTCCACGTAACAAATTTACACATAGTGGAGGGTAAGGAAGGTAATGCACGAGGGAGTGAGAAACACTTCAGGAGAGCTTCTGAAAAAGAAAGCAAAACATGTAAATAAAAAATATACAAATAATGATACACAAATTACCAAAACATGCAAAAAATCCAGGCAACAGCCAAACATCATTACAAAACAAGAAACAATACATTGGGAAAAAGACCAATTAATAAAAAAACATGTCATTGTAGAGGAAGAACAAAGAATGAAAAAAGGAAGAGCAGGAAAGGAAGAGATGACAGGAAGGACGAAAAGAAGAAAGGAGAAAGAAAAGAAGGCAAGGAAGAAAAAGTAAAAACACAGATCAAGGCCAAATGGCCAGGACTGTGAGAAAAAGGGACAACTGAGCAATGGGAACATGGAGATGCCACAGGAACACGGACCTCAGCGAGTAATAGAAAGGATGAAAGACAAAAAGAAAGAACCTCATAATATGAAAAGGAGATAGCAAGGAGAGAAGATCATGGGATAAAGGGACAATTGACGAAAAAAAAAAAAAATGAGCCGAGAGAAATAAGAGGGAGACCAAGGGCCAGATGTAGGTGGCCATTTACCGACCGGTAACGGCCGATTTTGGCCGTTACCGACCGGTAAATGGGTTTTTGTGATGTAGGAGGCCAATTTTACCGATTCGGTAAATTTACTGATTCAGTAAATTTACCGAATCGGTAAAATACAGAATCTGTATTTTTACCGATTCGGTAACTTCCAGATGTAGGTGGGACTCTTCTGAGTCCCAAAGGCCATTCAGACTCGGTATTTTATCACCCAATCCAATTGGGTGGTAAAATACCGAATCCAGGTGTGCATGCACACCTATGCCATGTGACAGACAGACATGCCCTTAGGGCATGTCTGTGTGCCACATGGCACACATGCCTGTATTCGGGGTGCTAGAGGGTGTCAAAGTGACACCCCCTGCACCCTTGCTGGAATCGGTATTTACCGAATCGGTAAATACCGCTTCGGTAATGCCCATTGATTCCTATGGGCTTCAATGCCCATAGGAATCAATGGGCATTACTGAATCGGTATTTACCGAATCGGTAAATACCGATTTTTATAGATTCGGTAATTCAATTACCGAATTTACCTACATCTCCCTCCTTCTATTTTACCGATTCATAAATACCGAATCGGTAAAATTCGGTATTTATGAGTCGGTAAAATAGAATTACCTACATCTGGCCCCAAGAGAGAAAACAATGATTAATTATTAGTGTCCATTCCAGAAGGTGAAAATGTGTTGAGATATGAAGCAAGCTTCTTCGGGTCATCAAAGGAGCGAGTGCGACCATTGTGGGTAATCTTGCACAGACAGGGATGGTGGATTCCATATTGGATTTGCAGCTGCCTCATTTGAGGACGAAGAGCTAGAAAGTCTTTACGATGAGCATTAGTGGCATTAGAGACATCTTGGGAGATGTAGAGATTATGTCCAGACCAAATAAGACGACGTTTAAGTTTGGCGGCCTTCAGCCCATGCATCAGTTCTGGAAATAAGAAATAGCATAATAATGCCACGTGGTTTAGTGGCATTAGGATGAAGTCGACCCAGGCGGTGAGCTCTTTGTATGTTAAGAGGGCTATTTGTAGATTGAAGGTCCAAAAGTTCAGGTAGAAATTTCTGTAAGAAAGATATCATATCAGACCCCTCAATATTTTCTGGAAGACCATATAGGCGTAGGTTATTTCTACGGTTCCGATTTTCAAGGTCCTCAGTGTGCAGCTTCAGGGCATGAATTTCTTGTTCTAGTAAAGGAATTTTGGATGAGATATCTTCTATGCCGCTGACACGTTGTTCCAAGTCCAGAACTTTGGTTTCCATAGCTGGCCGTCTTTCCTCAATTTGACTTAGTTTTTCATTTGTTGCAGTCATAAAAGGCTGGAGGCCGCGGACTTCATCTAGAATAGAGTCCAGAACTAGATTTTGGGATCAGAGTATGGGAGATGGCGGATCATTTTTGGGTCTCTTTTGTTTCGCCCCAGTGACTAAAGCCTTCGCATTGTGGGAATCATGCGCCATAATGAAAAAATATTTTTTTTTAAAAAGGACACAATATAGGAAATAGAAGTGTCAAAATACGAAGAAATCCACCACAGATCTGCAGACAAGCGAATCACACTTCAGTAGCGAAAGAGATCCCACAAAAAATGTGAAGAAGCGCAAAGGAAACAAAACACAAGGAGCAACTGAATTAAATGAAGAGTCCTTCACACAATACAAAGTACTTCATGAGTAGGACCAGACCTGGAGAATATGAGCTCAACAGCAAAGCAAATGGGAGAAGCTCCGGCATAAAATATGAAAATGGCTGAATTGCACCTCAAAAGGACATCAGTCAGCAAAGAGAAGCATAACAAATAAAGGGCAGAGCAAGTAAAAACTGCGTCTTAAGCCAGGACATGCAGATAAAATGAGACTGATAGGGCAGCGCAGCATAAAAACGGCTCCATTCTGATGCCCTAAAATGGAGGACATTCACCTCAGATGCAAAAAATTATATAAGACTGCGACTTATGCCATTACAAGCAGAGGCAGAAGCAATAGTAAGGCAGCGCAGAAGGAAGGAAGCAAAACAAACATACCAGGGGCTTGTGAGGATGCAGGAGAGGTCGCGGGCTCAGCGGCACAAAATGGCGGCCGCCCGCGACCCGTGTGAGGCAGGAATCACCGGAACGAAGAAGTGC
The DNA here is from genome assembly GCF_964261635.1 of Lissotriton helveticus. NCBI lineage: Eukaryota > Metazoa > Chordata > Amphibia > Caudata > Salamandridae > Lissotriton > Lissotriton helveticus. The sequence continues at coordinate 330,989,263 of NC_136065.1, read as the reverse complement.
AGAAAAAGGGCAAAAATCTGCACTCGCGGCATATCAGAAGCCGCACCACATCTTCCGCCGTGGGATACGGCGAATTCCGGGTCCCACAATCGATCCTGAGGCTCAGGAATACCGAAAAGGCTCCGTGCCGGCTCGGAGCTCACGCCGGGTCTGCCATGTTCGAACGGCGTTCAAGCCACGCCCCCTTTAATTTCTTTTTAATGTGGGTGTTTGTGTGAGTCTATTACAAACATTTTGCAGATAAATCTTGTGTTAAGGTTTAATACAACATCCATAAAAAAAGATTCTTTTAGATCAAAACAGGACCTCACATACGAGAAATAGGAGGGTGTCACAGAGATTATTCACATCAATATTACATGTCGCAATCCCTGAATATTAGATGTAAACACATTTGAAAACTTGGATGAGTGTGCCTGTGCATTGTCAGTGACCTGGCCAAAGAGTGCATGAAAGATCTGAAATTATATCATAAATTCAAAGCTATTCTGAGCAGGGGCCCCCAAAATATGTTTGGCCCAGGGCCCCCAAAATCCTTAAGATGCCCCTGTCCGTACCATCACCTCACTTCCGGAATTCCGAATGGCCCTCAAGACCTGCCTGTTCTAATAAGCTTCCACGGCCTGCAAGCGCCTGGATACCCTATTGGGTGATTACCGAGCTTTATAAATCCTGATTTATTGATTGATATGTTGATAATTGTATCAGTAAACGGTAAAGAGGAGTCGAAAATGTTATTTAACTTTGTCCAGGCTACTTGTGGAAATCACGCAGCATCACTTCTACGATCCATTGCTTTGGGTGAAAATTAATCAATGCACATTAGGAAATGATGTAACAGCCATGAGGGATTTCCTTTGTGTGTGCTAATGAATGAGCCACTGCGATGGATGCGGTCAGCTAAATGGTACAAGTGATGCAGTAGAAAGGGAGGAGTGCGTCTCTCTTTGTGCATTAACAACAGTTATGAGTACAGAACTTTCAAAACAGAGCTGTAAATTTCACCAATACACCAAGCATCCAAGAACAAGAAAACAAAAATACATACTATTGCCCTCAGCTATGGCGCTCACTCAAACCTCTGTGTCAACCAGTTATTCCGAAATGGCAATGAAGCCCAGAAAGAGAAATACTTGCCCAAGCAGATCAACGGAGAACATGTTGGTGCTCTTGCAATGAGCGAAGCAAATGCTGGCTCAGACGTTGTTTCCATGAGATTGAAGGCAGGAAAAAAAGGTGATTATTATGTTTTGAATGGTAACAAATTCTGGATTACCAATGGGCCGGATGTCAATGTTCTGATTGTTTATGCCAAAATAGACAATAATCCTGAACAGTCAGCTCGTGGAATTTCTGCATTCATTGTTGAAAAGTCAGTCCTTTCTAATTGACTTTTTTAAAACACCCGTTTGAATCACCCAAAGGGAGGCCCCTGACCGTGGAGACCTAGGGGCTCATTAGGATGACGGGCGGACCTGTCATGTGTAGGGACCGCCCGCCAAAAGGGCGGGGGTCCCGTTGGGGGTATTAGGATGTGCTCGCCACAGTGGCGGTTGCATCCTGTATCTTTAGCATTGCGGCGGGCGGTGCTTCAGCCTTCCGCAATGCTAAAGATACATGTTGTGCATTACATAGCACAAAGTGACAGGCACTGCGCGGTGCCTGCCACAATGTACTTTGCAATCTGGGGGGTACCATAGGTACCCCACATGTGTGACCCCTACGCCCCCGGAGTCCTTGGGGGCCCTCAAAGGGCCCCCGCAGGGTGTCTCCCGCCACGGAAAGGCCTTGGAAAATGCCCATGCTAATATGGCTGGCGGTGTCTGATAGACACCGCCACCATATTACACCTTTTCCGCCCCGGCCGCAAGGCGACAGGGGCGGAAACGCGGCAGACGGTCTTTCCGTCCGCCGCGGTCCCCGCGCCATACTAATATGGCGGGGGGTCATTCCGGGTGGAATGGTGGGTGGATCGCCCCCGCCAGGCCGGCGGTGGCTACCGCCAGCCTTGCGGGGGCGATCCGCCCGCCATCCTAATGGGCCCCCTAGTTTTTTGGCTGATGCCTGGTGGAGCTCCTTGATAGCTAAAGAGGAGATGGGCTGTGGACTACCCATTCGGCCGTCACCTATTCAGCCGGACTTTGGGCAGACCTTACTTCGTCTCTCCATTGTATTCTCATCATATTCTCCCTCTTACCCCTTTACTCCACCCACTTTCTCCTTTAAGATCCATTTATCCCTCCTCTTTGCTCTTTAATTGTTTTCCTGTTGAGACCTAGCTGTTTGGCTGATGCCCCGTGGAGCTACCTGATAACTATAGAGGAGATGAGCTGCGGACTTCCCTCTCAGTTGTCACCTACCCAGCCAGACTTTGGGCAGACTCTCCTTCGTCTCTCCATCCTATCTCCCTCCTACCCCTTTACCCCACCCCTTTACCCTTCTAAGCTCCATTTATTTCATCTTCTACGCTCTTGAAATGTTTTTCTAGTAACTGATGTAACTTGTAACTGATGTAATTTTGTAATTCCGTGGAACCTTATGTAAAGCGCTCTGATACCTCCGGGTCTAGCCAGCGCTATATAAAACTCAAATAAATAAATAAAATAAACATACACAATAAATGTTGACACACCTTTGCCCATAGTTAGTGTTTAAAGTTCTGGACGCAAGAAAAGAAAACTAGTAAATATGTTTGTATATACTTTGCAAAACAGCTGTATTACTGGAGAAGAGGAAGGCTGCAAATATGTCCACAGCACCTCATGCTTATGCACAATGACGTGAGGTGCATCATTTATTTATTTATTTATAAAGTTATCTATGATGTTTGAATCACATGTTTGAACCGTATGCACCTCACACAACACCTTCCTTATAGGACGTACCTCACCCAACATTCTTCCGACAACCCAATTAGAAAGGATGCCATGTAACCTGAGGCACTACGGAGCGCCTCGAGTCCTCATCCGAAGTATACAGTGCTACATACATTCTTCAAAACAATGCAGAGCAATACTTCCCAAAGGAGCCACACAGAAGCGTGTAGATTCTATTACGCAGGTGGACGAGAGCGAAAATAAAGTCTCAGGACAGAGGGGTGTTAAGGGTCAAGGAACTAGAGAGTATAGCCAGCAGTTACTCGTTTCACCAATTAAACGCAAAAAAATGCAATCAGTCACGCTCTGGCAGCGTATCCGAGCAGCCCTCCGCTGGAGATTTTAATGAGATATTTGTATTTTTAGTGAACAGCTGCTGTCAGCAGAAGCGACAAGAAAAACATGAAAGACTGTTCCGAAATAACATGAAAAGGAGCAAGCGGAGAACATGACTGCCAACTTGGGAAATACAAGGAGTGATCCCCTGCGTGGACATAACAGGAATGAAATATGATTGTCTGAAGGCAGGCGCGTGCCTGAGCAGCAAAGCAGCACTTCAGTTCTGGCCTGAAAGACTTGTATTTTACTATAGGGATTAGGGGCCTTATTTATGAAGGCCTTGCGCCACCGGTGCGTCACTTTTAACATGGGAAAAAGTGACGCACCGGTGGCGCAAGGCCTTCATAAATAAGGCCCCTAGGTTTCTTGTGTTATTTTGTACGATTTGCACGCATTCGCCGCACGTGTGTTGCACCACTGCACTGATGCAAAAACCCACTGCAATTGGGTGGGTCACACTCACGTGCAATGTTCCTCCTTTTGCCAAGGTTAGTTCCACTAAAAGGTAGTGATCGTGTTTTTTTTCCGCATCAAGCTCAGAGGTGTCCAAATATGACCATAGGTAGGAGGAAAATCTTACTCCAGACCACCTCCCCATGAGATTTCTCAATGCGGGGGGTCGTCGGTGGTTGCTGCACCTCGCTCGTTTAAAAACGTTACGCTCGTGTTGAGGAAGCTGCCACCTGAGTACAACATCTACTCGAGCGGCAGAAAAAAGCAGCGCCCTCTTGGGCTGCACGTGGTGCCTTTCGTGCATATTTTACAAATCGATAAAAACGCCCGGAGCTAAAAATCAGAATGACATAATTCACTCTGCCTCTGCGGAACTCCGCAAAGAGCTGAGGAGTTTTTTGGTCACTACGCCTAAACATCGCGAACTCCGCCCAGGCCTAGCACCAACCCCATGGGTTGCGGTTTGGTCGATGGAAGATGGCCACCGGTTGACTCTGTTCTGTGGCTCGGAGAGGCATGTCGGCCTCCTGATGGTGCATTAACACCTCCGCTGCTGGGCATATTCCCCCACTGTGCTGGGGGGAAATGGGGCGCACACAGCGCCCCCGTGCTCATGACGAGCTCAGCTCATCATGCAGCACAGTGCTCGTGTGCTCAGGACGAGCTGAGCTCGTCATGACCACACCCGTTTTCATAGAACGCTCGCACAGCAGGGGAATTAGCCCAGCATGCGAGCATTCTAACGGTCATGACGAGCTCAGCTTGTCATGAGCACACAAGCACTGTGGCTCATGACTTGCTGAGCATCGAAGGAGTTATACACATTGCCTCTTCCAAGTAAGGCCGATTGTTTCTAAAGCTTTTCTTATCCTTCCAGGCTGCTTTTTAAACCACGCTTTGTCCCAGCTGCACATATGTTTGCCATGAAAGCATGTTTGTTTATGGGAGAAGTCCTGCCTGACATTTAGCTTCAAATTCATCCGACAAGCACTGGAGGAATATTTACTGCCTACCCCCCCCCCCCCCCCAGCAAGTGGCTTTTACTGCATTACTGTTATAAAGAGGTATGTACACTATTTACCTAAATTACATTTTATGACTGGTGGTGACCTCTTTCTGTGAGCCTTTTAAAATCAGATTCCTTTGACAGGATTACTCTGGCATTCTTTTCTCAGATTGTTTGAGCATATTAAGACCATTTTCAAGGAGAAGCTTAAGACCTGGCTCTTCTAATTTGCTTTAAGATTGCTGGTTTGAGAAACCCAGGTTGGACAGCCAAGTGGTCTTTAAATTCTTCAGATGTAAACATATTTCATAGCTGTGTTTTGAAACTTTAACTTTTAGGTATGTTAAATACCGTTAGACTAAATTCAGCTGTTGTTCTATGGGGAAAACAAAGAACCTGAAACTCGTTCCTTCAACAGGTTATAGTTAGTTGGACATTTCACTCATACAAAACCATTAAAATTCCCCCGTTATAGTTAGTTCAGCTAACTATAACTCGCGCGCCCGCAATCCACTGCTGATGATGTCACATATTACATCACTCATGACATGGTCAGTGACATCACTCATGACATCACTGATGACATCACTGATGACATCATCCAGTGAATGTGTGTCTTTCTGAAAAATAAATATTTTTATGTATTTATATCTAAAGGTCGATGGATGAATAAATGGGTAAATACGTGTCTAAATGGATTTTGTTTTGTAAAATTGATTGTATAACTGACTTATTAAGTGTATCTTAGTGAATACATGTATTCGCGAGTAATGTTTAAATATTGAAATATCTCTATCAGTGTCTCACTTTGTGTATAACTGGCTGCATGGGTTGGTGAGTAGCTACATGAGTGTGTATATGAGTTATTAGTTGTTTTTTTGAGTATCAGTATGACTGTCTGTATGGTTCGCTGTGGGATATTACTTAGTGCATAGATGCATGAATAAGTGACTCACTGTTTGTATGTGTTTTGAAGACAGCATGTGTGCAGGACTGTATGGGTGGATGAGTGTGTGTATGGGTGTGTTAGTGAGTGAATGACTGTCTCAATAGTGTCTTTATGAGTAAGTACATATGTTTTAAACTAGTATATGTGAGCATTAATGTATATAAGTGAGCATGTATGAGAGTGAAAGATTAGAAGAGTTGCTGTATAAATAAGTATGTGTTTCTATAAGTGATTGTTTAAGAGAGTAAGTATGTGAAGGTTTCTGTAGAAGTAAGTGTTGTGGTGTATGTATAGCTGTATATGCAAGTAAATGGATGTTTGATAGTTTTTTTAATGTGTGAGTATGTGTGTGAGTAACCCTATGGATGACTATTAGTGTGTAACAGGATGTATAGGTGTATGAGTACATATGATGAGTGACTACATGTATGAGTGACTATATAGAACTGTTGGTGAATGAGTGGATATGTATGTAGATTTTGGAATTACTTCTAACTGGTATAGGTATCTCCATTGTTTTGAACATTTTAGTTTCTATTTTTCAATCTGTTTATCAAAGGTTATATTAGGGTGAGAGTTGGTCTGCCACTCTTTCACAAGGATGATGTCATCAGTGATGTCATTTGAGATGTCATGAGTGATGTCATGAGTGATGTCACTGACCATGTAATGAGTGATGTAATATGTGACGTCATCAGCAGTGGATTGCGGACGCGCGAGTTATAGTTAGCTGAACTAACTATAACAGAGGAATTTCAATGGTTTTGTATGAGTGAAATGTCCAGCTAACTATAACATGTGTGAAACCTATGTTTTTTTCAGTGAATATCTAAGGTTTTTTAAATGCTAATTCCTAACTATAACGTGGCGAAAACCTATGGTTTTTTCAGTGAATTTGCAAGGTTTTAAAATGCTAATTCCTAACTATAACGTGCCTAAAACCTATAGTGAATATATATATATATATATATATATATATATATATATATATATATATATATATATATATATATATATATATATATATATATGCACTGGAAAATTAAACACCCACTTCCCTTACAAAGAAATGGAAAGTTTGCATCTCTGCAGCCTCTCTTATTTTTCACCTTATTCATCTTCCGCTCAATCAACACATCATCCACAAATACACACACCTACTTGCTGCCTTTCTTGGCTGGGCTTATCAATTATTCTTCTTTAATTCAAATTCAAAGTACAGGCCCTTTATTCAGCATTCTTGGTAACTAATACCCGTGAATAGCAGTGGGTAATTTGCACACTTCCGTCCTTTCTTGCGTCCTTTCTACCGCACACTGTGTGTACTTTATGCACTAGCTTGCTTCCTTAGATGTAGTACTCGTTTCTCTTGCTCCCACTGCGGAATCCAAAACCCTATCTGTGTAATGAGCTGGAAATCTAAAGATCCACTTCACTGACAAGGCAGTGGATAGTTTGCGTGTCTCCAGCCTTTCTTATTTTTCACCTTTTTCATCTTCCACTCAATCAACACATCATACACACATACACACAACTACTTGCTGCATTCCTTAGCTGTGATTATCAACTATTCCTCTATTTCATATTCCTATTCAAAGTGCAGGCCTTTATCGAGCCTTTTTATTGTAACACCTACCCCGGCCGAAGGCACTGTAAATTTGCACACCTGCTCCCTTTCTTGGCTGGGGTTATCAATTATTATTCAATTTCATATTCTGATTCTTCAAACTCAAGGCCCTTTATCGAGCCTTTTTGTTGTAACTACTGTTGCAGGAATTCTGCTCCTACACAGACTGTGCATAAAGACTTAGGACCTCAGTGAATTACGGTGTACCAAAACCCACCTTAGTACTCAAACCCCCTACCAGACCAGCAATCAGTGACTCATTGGTTCTTCGTCCTATAGAAAAAACACCAATGACTAGTCAACCCAGAACATGTGACTTAAATTACCTCAAGTAAGGTGGATAACAAGAGCACTCTTTCGTTATAGTCATACACCAGTCCAAAACAAGGAGTAAATAAACACATGTGCAAGTTTGAAATGTTTATTTCTAACGCCATAATCTCATGCGCAGTACCTTAGATAATACAACCAAACATATAATCAGAAACAAGGTTGTCAGCATTGTTACTATTCCATAAAATACAAAAGGAGAAAGCATCCTATAATGCTAAAGGGAAACAGATTAAATATACCTACATTTCACCCTCCCTACCTACCAGGTTAGTTCATAACTACAGAAGGTCTCATAGGATTACATGGGCGGACCCATACCTCTGATACTCAGCAGTAGTGGATCACATTGAGTTCTGCACATACTGTCAGGATACAAATGTTCTCCAACTGTGTGTAATTATGCCTCCACAATACATTATTAAACGCACCAGTATCAGAGGTGACCACAGCTGCATATGTGTTATGGGTCGAACGTGCGAGGATTATTCCGAATAACAGACACAGTATTCAAGATAACCTTGATGTTCCATGCTCTCACTATACACACTAAACTAGCGAGGCAGTCTAGAAATGTAGCATAACAAATTATTCTCATGTGAAGCAAAATACTCAGCCTTCTCTAAACAATATCACAAGTGCGTGTCGTGTGCAAGGCAGAGCAGGAAAGCAAAAATGGCGATTAAGCTTCTAATAAACCCATGCTATTTTAGCACGGTGTGAGTGCAAGGCTCAGCCCACGACACCCTCCCTCGATCGAAGCACGTGATATAAACGTTGGTGAATTAGGAAGGCAGAGTCCAAGAATGAAAAGCAGAGTCAAGTTCAAATTTGCAAAAAAAAGAATTTGTTGTTTGATAGAAAACAGTAACTAAATAATTAAGAATAGGTAGAAAAATCAAAGAGTCTTAATCCAACAGCGTATAAGCACAGTATGTAGCAACAGCCTCCAAGAGGAAGTCATTGTTCTCATCTGAAAACATTTCTGCCATCCAATTCAATAGTGAGAATGAACATACATGTTCCTCAACGACCGGAGCCTCTATCACCATCGCAGGAAAACTTGGGTTATCTTCAATGTAACTGCGTGCCAAGAAGTCATGCGCCGCTGCAAAAACATTCCAACGTCCCAATATTCCATGTATCGCAGCTAAGGCCATAATCCCGCCGCCAGAACAGAGCAAGTCATGAACAACTAAGGGGCTCAACAGCTGGTCATAATCCGCATTGGGAGGCACCGTACAGCAGAGACACAAATCCAGGGCCCAGTCGAAATCGCAGCTCAGGCAATGGAAGACAGGTTGAACGCATGTGAAAAAGGAGAATCGAAACGATAATCCATAAACTGCACTCAATGTAGCCAGAGGCAGCGCTCCATAAGAACTAAGCATTCGGTTGCGGACCAGCAACAGCCGGGACATATTCTCGTGTGCTGCAGGATGTGCATCCATATTTAAGTAAACAAATTAATAGAAGCACATCGGCAACTAATGCGAGTATTAAGGGGAATCCACCAAAGATGCTGGAAAACATTGATTGAAAAAATGCAGAGAAGACACCAAATATAGTTTGAAAAGAAGTCACAAGGCCACTGCTTCTAACTTTAAAAAAGTATGGTAACCCCGTAGTCAAGGACGCATTAAAGATATTCTGAATTAACTCCCCAAAATGCAGGGGCACGTCTGTATTTAATAAATCATACACTTCTGTGCGTGTGTTTGCTACATGAAGGAGAAATGTTTCTCTAGCAGATGTAAGAGCGACCTCTTTTTGAGACAATAGCGCTTTTATACGGCTCATTTGGTTGACTCTTCTTTCAAGGTCGGAATCGACGGCCAGATGGAAACATCCAGCTTCCCATGCAGAGGAGTAAACACAACTTTTTTTATAGCAAACCACACGCTCAGTTACCGTAACCATGTAAGTGATGCCTGCTAACGTTGCACAACAATCTTCATTATTTCAAATTAAATAACTCACATTTCCAGTAAACGTTGGTATGATAGCAGGTGTCCGAGTGCCTTTCAAAACTCAGGCCATATTAGGCGCATCTTGATTACAAGAGCCATGCAATTGTATGTGTCTACAAATTAAGGAGTGATCTGGTGCTATTGTGCAATCCTCGCCATTCACATACACTTCTTTTCCCTCCCTCAGGCACCTATATGTAAATGATAATAACCAAGCTTCATGGAGATAGGCGCTGCATAAAGATCCATATGTGCCTATAGCATAGTATTTCATGCAAACCTCAAATTAAACAGGCTAAAAAGTAACATTATGATACCATGGATAAGCCACACAGCTGAATCGGATCTCCAATGAGTGACCACTTCTAACCCTTCTCATAGCGCGCCCTGTGCTCTGATTTGACAGTGAGAGAGTGATCGCACCATAGTTTGTACTGCTAATCATTCTCAGCATACGCTACGAATACGCTTTCACGTTACACGTCGCATCAAAGCTTCCATGTGACGTATGTACGGTGCCTCGTACGCAAAGATGCAAATGTTTTTAATTGTTTAAAAACATATATTTATGTATGTAATGAACATACTAACAGAAGACATTATCTAGGATAATTATGAAAACATTTTCTTTAAAGTTCAAATAATCCTATATTACTTTTAAAAGCAATTACACAAATCGCGGTGGAACGTCATGCGTACTCGCATCGTAAGAGTACCGTAATCATAGCGTAAGCGTACACAAAGCCATTTGACTTTAAAAGAAGAGATTTGATTGGTTTATAACACTTCCTATTACAACTGTTGAAACTTCTGTCCCATTTTAATAATTCTATTTTGACTTTTTAAGAAGAAGCATCTCTTCTGAGAATCTTGTCAAATAGAACGAAGTTTACCATAGTAACAGCAATGGACTCATCTTCCAGCCATTCTTCAGAGGAATATTTAATTCCTGAAGAACCTCCAAAGAAGAGGAAAGAAGCTCTATTTGGCAGTTTTTTACTTTTCCAGAAGGGCAAAAAAAGGTTAATGCTCCAAAAGTAACCTGTAAAATTTTCCAAACTCTTTCAAGGGGTGATCCATCTCAAAAATACTCCTTTGGCACAGCAAATATGGAGCGACACTTGTAGAACTTACACCCTAACAACTTTGCTCAAGCTGCAACACAGAGGTTGAAGGACAACCCACCTGCTGCTGCACCAAGCACATCAACTGCTGCACCGGCATTTTCAGCAAGCAGTCCACACCCATAAATTGATCCTGATTTTGCTAAAGTTAAAATTCTATGCATTTATTGCAATAAACTTTTGTGTTATGGGAAACAGTCTATTGACCTGATAAAACGCAGGAATCAGGAAGCAGGAGCTTTTGCTCCTGTTGGACACTTCCAAGCCCCCCATTATAGAAAATATTGCCCCTGGGATTTAGCCCCCCGGGAGCTAATTAAGAATAAAACGGACTTCTAGTTTTTTTGTCCTTTTCCACCGCGTACGAGTACCATACGCGTACCCCGCGTTTTTTTCATTTTTAATAATTAATTTTGCGCCTAAAGATCTATGTGGGACCCCCTGAGCAGGCCTAATGGGTCAACATGTTTCTACCCTGCTCCCTTTCCATATTTTTCAACTTTGTTTTACTGTTTTCTTGTGACTCGGTGCTACAGAGGCACAAGATGGCTGCCAACACTTCCTGGTTTAGAGTGTTGACAGACAGTTGAGATCCAATCAGCATGCAGCTCGTGCTCGTCATTGTACGGATTTCGGTACGCGTGCAGTAATTCGTCTCTAGATATCACTATGATTTTACTTTTGATTTTCTCAGGAACTACTGAACGGATTTACACCATTTAACAAAAAGCACAATCTGCGAACCAAACTCTACCTCTCTGCCAATATATATATACATATATATATATATATATATATATATATATATATATATATGTATATATATTACCTATTCCCGGTCGGCAGTAGGTAGGTATAGTTCGGACCTATTATCCATAAGAAAAGCGTTTTTTGATTTGCTAATATCTTTGCCGCCATTTGACGAATCTTCGTATAATGTTCAAAACTAATGGGGCTCTCCGTTCAGCTCCTGTCTTATAAGTTTCGGGATGATTCGTTAAGCGGGGGCTGAGAAAAATGGGGGTCCCAAAACGCGTTTTCTCCATGTTCATTTTCATAGGAATTTTGAAACAGGTTACAGCCCGAAGTGCTGAACGGAATTACACCAAATGTGGCAAAAAGGTAGGTGTTGGTCCAGGAAGCAACCTTTTATTTAAATGGTGTAAATCCGTTCAGTAGTTGCTGAGAAATAAAAAAAGGAAAATATCGATATATGAGAACCGAGGAGGAGTCGCGACTCCTCCCGAGCACAAGCTTCACTCTGATTGGCTGCCAACACTCTAAACCAGGAAGAGTTGGCAGCCATCCTGTGACTCAGTAACCAAGTCACAAGAAAAAGGGGGAAAAAAGAAAAACTGACAAAAAGGGGGCAGGGTGGAAACACCCTTACCCCCTAGGCCTGCTCAGAGACCAAAAAAGCATTAAAAAAGAAAATCGGGCAAATTCGTGCTGGGTTCGCGAATCAGGACAAAATAAAACCCAAAAATTAAACGCGGGCTACCGAGCTTCATTTTGTATAAGCCCCCAGCCAGGCCCGGGGTCAATGTGCAGTTCATTAGCGGGGTCCCGCGGGGTCTCCGCAGCCCCAGGGACTGTCACCTCACTGGGGTTTCTAAAAAATGCGTGGGGGGGCTCCTGCCCCCCCACACTGTCCCAGGGACCACCACCTCCCCGGGTAATTCATTAATACGGCAGGGGCCTCACAGGCCACCCCAAGCCCCGGTGACCGCCACCTCCCCGGGAATTACATTGATTTTTAAAAGTGTGTGGGGGGTTCCTGCCCCCCCCACACTGCCCCGGGGAGCACCACAACCCGGGGCACTAAATATTCAAAAACTGGGCCCCGGGAACCTCCATCTCCCCAGGGCTTTTAACACTTGGGAGGGGGCCCTCTTCCTGCAGCCCTTGATGGCCCTGGGGACCGCCTCCCCCCCAGGGCCGGAACTTGCAATGTCCGGGGGGCCCACCTACGGGACATTGCCATTTGCTATGCCTGCCCTGTGATAGCAAACTCTGCTTTGGTTTTTGGAAGCGAGAATAGGAAACCTGCTGTCGCTTCCAAAAATCAAAGCAGAATTGCTTTTGCACTAGGGGAGCTGCATGTCAGCAGCTCCCCTTGTGCAAAAACAATGCCGGCTTCCGCAGGAGGCGAGGAGTCGGCGGGAGCGTGGGGCCTTGGTCCCCCCCCCCCTTTTAGTTAAAGTTTTGTTTTTTTTACAGAAAAGCCGTCCCCGGGAGAAGGGGACATAATTGGCCTCTGGTGGGGGCCACGTGCCCCCCCTCCCCAAAATGAAAAAAAAAGGCTGCCAGGCCCCGGGAGATGGGGTCCCCAGGGCCAAAAGTGGCACAGGGAAGGAGGGCCACGTGGCCCCCCGTCCATAAAATAAGAAAAAAGAAATCAGCAACTCCCTTGAGGCCCGCCCCCTCCCTACACGACTCTGCAAACGTGCCCCCTGGTGCGTTCTAAGTTGGGGAATTAAGTCCCCTTGATTACTGAGGGTCCCTGGGGGCCAACTAGCCCACCAGGTACCTCCAGTAAGCGCCACACAGCTGGATTGAAGAGAGGTGGTCCGAGGCCACGCTCCTTTTCACACCACTCTGCAAACGCACCTCGTGGCACACTGCTGGTGGGTCGATGTGGTCCACTTGTGTCCTGAGGACTACAGGACACAAGTGGACTTCTTCCCTTGAGAAGCATTGCGCTGGTAGCCGCATTTGCAGAGTGGTGTAACAAGGGTTGTAGTTGACTGAAGGAGACAGAAATGAGTGTGCAGCCATAATCCTTCAATTATGTTGATTAGAAGGAGGTGGTCCCACCGCCAAGGTCGGCTCATCAGAAAGCCAACTCTTAATTTGGTTGGGGGTGAACTTCCCTGTGCCGCCATAGGACTTTTCGCTGACCGCCGTCGAGGTGGTTGGAAAATGGCTTGTGGTATTGGCAGTGCTCCAGCGGTCTTTCGTGCAGCAAAATGCCAAACTCGTAATACAGTGGGCAGACCGCCTAGTCGGCGGCAGTGAACACGCCGCTGCCGCAGTGGCAGTCTGAAGAGCACCAAACTCATAATCAGACCCTTAGTCTTTTTCATCCTTGTCTTTTTTAAGTTACCTATAAAAATAAGATCATGACTTATGAAGTGTTTGGGTAGTTGCAGAGAGGAAGAAATGGATACCTCAAGAATTTCTGCTTTCTGACTGTCTTACTCATCATTTTGTCTTGAATTTGCTTCACATTTTGTGATTTTATAGTTTAATTACTAGTCCTTTTCTTCTCCAAATGTATGGCCAACTTAGGTTTTAGCTTATGTTTTAACCTTCATTTTGCTAGTGTTTACCCATGCCCGTCTGTATAATTTGGTCTCCCTCTGCGACTTGTCCTGGAGTCCAGTTGTGTCATATTATTCATGTGGTCTCACTACCTTCAACTATTTATTTGTTATTTACGTATGTCGTTTATGTTATTTTATTGCACGTGTTGTTAGTTCATCTCTATCTTTTCCTCTCTCTCTTCTTTTTGACAGATTTCCTTTATTTCTCCTCATTTTACTTTTTTCTTTCTTTTTTTAGATATAGGCCGATTTAATTGTTGCTGTAAGCATACTCCATCGCAATGGTAACAGAGCATGCTTAACATCAAGGTAATGGTCCTTCCCTCGATTTAAATGCAGGTAGGATGTTTGGTTTAATCATGGTGGTGATTACTGCTTCTCCACCGTGATTAAACCCCTCCAACTGCCCGACAGAGTAAGGGCCGCCAGAGATTGACCTTTAATTTTGCCCACCTAATTTAGATGGGTGGAAATAGAGGTCAGTATTCACTGCTCTTCACTGCCAAGAAAACCCAGACAGTAAGGGGCAGTGAAAATGCTAAATGCTCCCTTTGCCATGGTAGATAGCTCCCTAGGCGAGTGGAGCAATATGTTTTTATTTTCAAAAAGAAAATCCTGCTTTGGGAATTTCTTTTTGAAAATACCAACAAAATAAAAGTTTGATGGAGGGCTCAGTCATGTTGACAGAGCTGTGCACCAAACGGCATTGACAGGAACCACCATGACGGAGGTTCCTGCCAATGCTTTAAAAATGGCTGTTGGCTTTTTTATTGTGGCCTGACGGACATTGAGTTCTCCGTCAAGCCAACTGAGATTACCACAAAATATAACTCGGGCTCAAAGATTGTTAACATGTTTGAAAAGTAACACATTTGTGGTATTATTCTTTTTACATCTTATTCCTATGTGTAGATGTTTTTGACAATAACAGTCACTTATAAATGGCTTTACTTGTAATCTCTTGTAATGTTAAGGGTTGGGGTTCATCTATTAAAAGGCAGAGAGTTTTATATCACTTATCTGAATTAAAAACTGTTGTTGTGCCTTTACAAAAGGCACAAGTTGTGGCTACAGAAGATAAAAAACTTAAATAGCACTGAGTTGGTAATGTTTTTTCTTGCCAGTTTCAGTTATGACGAATAGTTTAATTATTCTTTGCAATAAAACTCTGGAAGTTACATTTATTTCTCCTGATCCAGACACAGAGTTGAGATGGGTATAAATTAACTATTAACAAAATACCTTTTTCTATTTTTAATATTTATGCCCCTACTCAACCAGAAAAACTTTTCTGGACTGCTATTTCATCACAAGTGTATGTCCATTTCAGAGGATTATTTAATCTTTAGTGGTGATTGCAACCTGGTAATGAACACCTTCATAGATTGATATTCTAAGGTTACACGTTTCGCCTTCTGCTCTGCATAAACAATGTACTACTGCTATAGAACAAAGGGCTCATTTGGATGCTTGAGAGCACTGTAATCCTTCACTGAGAGCAGTGGTGCTTGAACAATTTTCAGAGTGGGGGTACTACCATTAATGTTATATCACTGAAGTAATAGGGATTGTGAAAAATCCAAACGTCATACAATCAACAAGACTAGCAAATGTGTCACACCCATCCATCAGGAGAGTGGCAAGGGTGTGCTATGTAGCCGGTGGTGCAATTTGGAGCACTGATGAAATAGCACACTGTCATTTACAGACAGCACATTTTCTATTGAAATGGTGACTAAATTTGCATAGATATGCAATTTCATTGGTAAAACTATATAGCACAACAATGACAATGTGTGGAAATCAGGTTTTAGCGAATATATAATTTGTGCATCACCAAGTAAAGTGTGTTGATTTGTTTTGATCCTAATACAATCTTTGTATCCATCACAATTCAGAATTACAAAAAATGTGTTCCATTTGTGCTTTCCTAATTGGTGATATATTTTGAAATATGTAAATAGTTAATTTACAGGTATTTAAATGTTGTTTTATTGGTAGAAAAAACCAGACATCGTATATCCTTTCGTTCACTAACTGTAGCACAGCAATATGGTCACCTAGGTCACTTTTACAATATCCTTTCACTTTGCAGTCAGAGAAATAAAAGTAAACACCAGTTTCTGAATAAATAGCAATTTTTCAGAAGACAGAGCCTAACATTTGACCTTTCTTTGAATGCACAGCAAACGTGACAATATAAACACAAAATTTAAAGGCATCTTTATTGCTCGTTCAACTTCTGAACTCCAGTATGGTTATGTTTGGGGATGCAGAAACACCCTCCACACCCTTACTTCCAGGACCTATGACTGAGAGAATATACCTATTTCTCCCTTGTATATGCTTCCCAATTTAGGACCTATTACTTATTTGTTTCAAAATATTTATCCAAACATATTTGAAATGCATGTATTGGCATAATACTGATCTCTGATCAGGTTTCTGTTACTTTAGATTTAGATCTTCTTCTGGTCACTGAAGGAAACAGAAGATGGTGATTTAATAATTCCCTTTTGTTGGATACCTCTCTTACATAGGGTTTTGAATCATTCATAAATGATACTTTTCTAATAAACAATTCCTCAGATATTTCAGCCCAGGCAATTTGGGACTCTTTTAAGGGCGCTGTCAGGGGTTTTATCATAATTTATGCTTCAGAGAAAAATAAATTATATTCTAAAAGAAACACTAGAAGTTATGAAAAATATAAAGAAGTTAGAGAATTTATACTTAATTTCCAAATCCATTTTTTTTAGATGATTTAATCAAGGGTATATTTCAGTTTAACAAATGTTCTACAGAAGATACAACCTCTTACCTACTTCTATCCAATGCCAAACATAAAGGGTACAGAACTGAGCAAGCAAACCTTTTTTTCAATCATCTCAGTATTACAAAGGATCATGCTAAAACAGAATCCATTTTACAGGATACTGCACCTCATATAAAGCATTTGCCCATTCTTTTGCCCTTACCCGCCTGGAAATTTCATTTGTTTTTAGCTGGTGAAATATATGTGGGGACAAGAAGAAGGAATGGGAACTTTCTGCATCCTTTATAATTCCCAGTTTAGCCAAAAACTGTTTTCCAATGAACTGAGAATTCCATGGACCGCATACCACGGACAATACACTGATCTACATTGATGTAGGGAGGGTTTTATTACAAAGAATACATTTTTTAAACACTCCAAGTCTACCTAGGTATCACTCTACCCCATAGAAAATCTGCCAGTGGTGATGGACCCACTTATGGAAGACCAAAGGACTGGAGTTCTGGACTTTTTGGTTCCGTCCAGAGGTGTCAGGGACAACACCCGAAGACCCCGGAGTTCAACCTGTCTTGGTACACAAATAAACAGAAACACGGGCTTCTCGATGGTGGCGTCAAAGACCAAAGGTTTATTACTGCAGGGACACAGAAGTCACAGAAACTACACATGGGCAGTATCTAGGAGCCTGTTCGATTTGTACAAAGAGGGTTGTTCCTTATATACTAAATATTGGGCTTCAGGCAAATTCTTTACATGTTACCACAGTTCTAAACATTCGTGTCTTATACAATAAATATTTGGCGTTGCACAGGAATCGTCAACAGTATCTGATGTCAAAACATTACAAATGAGGGGTTCCCACTAGTCCATCATAATCCCATGTCAATTCTTCATTCAAGACCCGGACCGCCTCATCGTAAATTTCGTTACCACCCCCTACTAAAGGCCCAGAAGGAAAGGAGCAGAGCCAGGTGTGGAAGATAGAAAGACAGGATAAGAAATGTTTGTGGGTCGTAAATGGGCACGGTTACCAGCTTCGGCCGCCTAATCATGATCAGGCCAACGAACACAAGAACCAGTATAGCAGGACTGGCCTCAGGCTGGGGAGGCAGCTCTTGCCGAGTCATGCTGCCACAGCGTTGCTGGCCTAAGGTGCACGTGTCACTTGCAAGGTGAATCGCCGGCCAAAGCCTACGTGTCCTTTAAATGAAAAGAGGTCAGTGCGTGTCCATTGACTATGTGAGGGCAAGGAATACAAAATGGCTTCCGTGTTCTAAGATGGATGCCATGGGTAGATCACAAATGTGTTGGTAACAGGAGTGCTCTTGCTCGTAGCATAGCGAAAACACCAGGATATACTAAATGGATCATTTGCGGTTCACCGATACCAAAATTATGTATTTACGACAATGTTACAAACACGAGTAAAATCGTCACGGAACCTCAGACCCTCCTTTTGCCCTTACATAGGCAATTACTCAGTCTATATCAGAGTCAGAGTCCATTTCTATGCTCATTAGGTCAGCGACATGTCGTTGTATCATCATCCTGCCTCGTGCCTTTTCTCCTAATGCAGGTGGTTTCCTGAAACAGGTTGCAGCGCAGAGACTACACAGAGCGGGACCACACTGGATAATAAGACAGCACGAGAACAGAAATACTAGGATGACACCAATAACCATCAGAACCTTCCATCCCCACGCTGATACCAGAGTCCAAAACCACTCCATGAAGGACCAGTTTCCCTTATCTACGTGTATAGAGTCGGAAATCTTGTGTAGCTTAGAGATTGCTTCATAGACTGTTGGAGCATTATTAGGAATAAAGACACAGCAGCTCGATTGGATCATTCTGCATACCCCACCTCGATCTGCAAGTATTACGTCTAGAACCATACGATTCTGCAACATCATGAGACGATCCGCCTGAAGCTCAGCTGTTAAGTTACTAAGGGCACCTGCAGTTTCCGTAATAGTAGATTCAACTACCCGTGTTAGTTGGCGAAGATTTCTACTATTGGCCATAGGCCCCCAAAACGGAAGGAAACCTTTGAAGAAGTCTCCAGCTTCTTGACCAGCGGTATCTTCCTTGCTGAAGACACCTCTTGCTAATCTGGGTTTATGATAATCTGAAGAAGCAGTGTATGTCGGGGGTAACAATCGAGCAATATAACATGAACCTGAAAAGTCAGCAGGCAGCCATGTATATGCTCTGTCCTGACAAATGAAGTAGGTACCCCTAGCAGTCAGAAAGGCAGGGGAGGAGTTAGACGGAAATACGTAAGTCTCAACGCACTCACTCTTCCCTAGCTGAGCTCTCGGATTTCTCCCATTTCCTTGCAAACAGACCTGACCTCGGTGAGGCACGACCCAAACTGAAGTGGAGCTTTTACGCTTGCTTTCTCCCAAACTAAGGCGATACTCTGTAGAGTTCCAACTCAGATACACCAGTAATTCATCTCTAGGATAAGATGGAGTATTATTGACGTCTTTAATCATATCAATAATTCCCTGGACTAAAGCTTTGTTGGCTGAGTTGTATTTAGTGGACCGTGGTGGACGCGGAGGATAGGTCTCAAGGGCATATGAAAAAATGGTCTGAAAGGCCTGAAATGATCCATTATAGCTAAAAGGCAAGACTAGATAGGGAATGCCTTTATCCATAGTGTGAGGTATCAAGCCACACACCCAGCAGTTTGTAGTATTAACTATCAGTTGGTGTTGATGCAAGAGCTGTACAAATGTATTATTAATAAATTCTGAGCGTCGAGCTTGTTCGTGTTCAGGAAATGAGTGAAAAGAATGCATAGAAGAAACCGTAGAAGTAGTAGGATCAAGGGGAGGTACTGTAGCTATTGGCACAAAAATCAAATGTACGCCAAAGACGATTCCACCCACCAGCGTCATCAAAACAATTAAAAATGTAACTGCACATTGCATTAAAAAGCATTTGCTGTGTAGTATTCTGTACAGTCTGTTTCTGCGAACATAAATTACATTTTCTCGTTGTAGCTCAGGAAGCTCCATCTTCTACGACCGTTCGCGACCACTGATGATGTGTACGTAGATGAAAATGCCTCTATCAGCCCTGGGAGTTCCCAGAACTAACAGAAAGATCGACCTTGTGTCAGACCCCTGCAGATTCAACTAGGCACACAGCCACGACCCTACGGCTACCCAGACGGCAAGGCAATTTTAAAACAAAAAGAAACAATACAAAGTATTAGCAAACTTCCTGGCTGGAGGCAATGTATAGAAAATGCAAATCTGAAAATAGGCAGTTTTCTGCTTTATTTGTCCATATCGCGAGAACGTAAGTTGTATCTCAGTTTTGCAGGAGCTGTCTGATCTGGAAACAATGTATTTTCAGCTGGCGTTGCAATGTTCACGTTCGCAGATGGCAAATGTTCTTTTGGTGCAGAAGGCAAATGTTCAGGGTTCAAAAGAGCAGTTTCAGGAGGAGAGTCAGAATTTGGTGAATCCGTGATCAGTTCTGCATCGCTGAAAGGTATGAACCTGGGGACTCGTTCCGTTTCAGAGGCACCGATTCCTTTCTTTACCCAGTTGTCGTAAGGAAGTGGCAGAGGCACACGTTTAGCGTGTGTCGTGTGGATCCAATGTTTCCTTCCGGCCACACGAATAGCAGTTCTCGTTGCTAACAGGACCTGGAAAGGGCCAATAAATCTGGGCTGAAGATTTTTCGTTCTTGCAAAATTTCGGATGACCACCTGATCACCCGGTTTCAGCTGATGGCCTGGACTCTCCGGTGGCTTTGGCAATGCGTCGAAAACCTGTTGGTGAATAAGACTCAATTTAGCAGTCAAGTCGAAAAGGTAATCAATTAACATTGGGTATTCCAGCTGCTTAAATTCTTTCGGTCTAGGTACCCCCCAAACATTTGCAGGACGACCGAAAACTATTTCGTAAGGACTAAGCCCTACTCTAGAATGTACAGTTGCTCTTGTTCATAGCAAAGCCAAAGGCAATGCATCTGGCCAGGACAAACCCGTGGATGCTTGTATCTTAGCGAGTTTCAGTTTAAGGGTGCCATTGTAACCCTCGACTAAACCCGCGGACTGGGGATGATTCGCACTATGGAATTTTTGCCTAATCCCTAGGCCGGCACACACACTCTGCATAACTTTCCCTACGAACTCACTTCCGTTATCTGACCATACAATCCGTGGCATTCCGTATCGGGGGAAGTATTCTTTAAGAAGAATTTTGGCAGTGGATAAGGCAGTATTGTCCTTCAGTGGGTATGCTTCGATCCATCTGGAAAAAGCACAAACTACCACTAGGACGTATTTCAGGTTATTACAACGGTCCATGTGAATGAAGTCTAGCTGGATCACTTCAAAAGGGCAGGAAGGAGGAGCGAAGTGACCTGCAGGTGTGGGGATTCCCTTGCCAGGATTATGCATCAAGCATACCATACAATTTCTTACCACTCTCTCTGCACACTTACTAATTCCGTCATTCTTCCAGACCGGAGCCAACATCTTACAAATCCCTTTTGAACTGATGTGCGCTGTTCCATGCGCCATCGTCACTACTGCAAGCACATACGCATCAGGCAACATCCAACGCTGTTGTTCCGACAAATCAATCCAACACCCACTCGAGTCCAATTTACCCGTGCTCTCTCTCCATGCACGTTTTTCCTCCTCAGTCGCCTCTTTCTGAATTTCCTTCACGCTTTCCACTGTGTCTTCACACATTCCAGACTCAGAAATCCATCTTGCAGACGTTGCAACATACATTCTACTCATCATATTTCTAGCTGTCTGTTTTGCGATCTCATCAGCAAAAGCATTCCCACGACCAACATCATCCGTGATTGCTTTATGAGCACTGCATTTCACAATCGCAACTTCAGTCGGTAAGGTTAGAGATTCCAACAAGTCATTAACTAGCTGACCATGTTGAATCTTAGTCCCATGGGACGTAATGAAACCTCTTTCTTTCCACAAACGGCCAAAACTATGGGCCACGCCGAACGCGTACTGACTATCTGTGAACACATTCACTCTCTTTCCCTTAGCTAAAACGCACGCTCTTGTTAGCGCGATCAATTCTGCAGCCTGGGCAGAATTCTGACTCACTCTTGCAGTCTCCACAATCGTACTCAAAGTCGT
The DNA here is from genome assembly GCF_964261635.1 of Lissotriton helveticus. Classification (NCBI taxonomy): domain Eukaryota; kingdom Metazoa; phylum Chordata; class Amphibia; order Caudata; family Salamandridae; genus Lissotriton; species Lissotriton helveticus. The sequence continues at coordinate 330,967,350 of NC_136065.1, read as the reverse complement.
TACGGCATAGGCAGCAGTCACATCACCATTCTCCAATTTGAAGCAAGACCCATCAACATACAACGTGCCATCTGGATCTGACAACGGAGTATTTTTTAGATCGATTCGTCCTTTTGTTTCTTCCTCAGTTCTGAAACAACAGTCGTGTGGTTCGGAATCACTCGACTCTTGGCTAGTCGGCAACAATGTTGCTGGATTCAATACATTGCATCTTTTGATCTGAATATGACTAGCTAATAGTGTCAGTTCATAGCCTGATAATCTAGCACTGGTAAGGTGTTGCGTCTTGGTTCGGTTCATGAGTGTATCCACAGCATGAGGAACCATAACTACTAGCATGTTGTTCATTACTAAACCAGCAGATTGTCGAATGGAAGCTGCAGCTGCGGCTGTAGCTCTCAAGCAACTAGGCAATGCTCTAGCTACTGGATCTAATGTTGACGAAAAATACGCACAAGGGCGTTGTTTATCACCAAATTTCTGCGTCAAAACACTCAATGCACAACCTTCTCTCTCGTGGACATAGAGCGTAAATGGCTTACTGTAGTCGGGTGTACCCAATACAGGTGCTGAACACAGTGCATTTCGTAACTCAGAAAAACTCTGCTGACATTCAACAGACCATGGTACCGGACTCGGAACACCTTTCTTAGTCAAGGCTACTAATGGTTTTGCTAAAAGAGAAAAATTTGGGATCCATTGCCTACAATAGGAGGTAATACCCAAAAAGGCACGCACTTCTCTCTGCGTGCTAGGAACATTCATCTGTGTAATTGCTTTTATTCTCTCTGGGGTCAACTTCCTTCCCTCCTTTGACAAGAGATGACCTAGGTAGGTCACTTCTTGGCAGCAGTATTGCATTTTTGAAGGTGACACCTTGTGATTTAAATCTGACAAGTGATGCAATAAAGAAATCGTAGCTGTTTTGCAAGTTTCCTTGTCATCGGCAGCCACTAGAAGATCATCGACATACTGTACTAAAGCAGAACCACGAGGAAGTACGAAGGAATCTAACTGACTTTTTAATGCTTGACTGTAAATGGATGGGCTTTCACAATAACCTTGTGGAGCGCGTTTAAATCTAAAACTTCGTCCTCCTAGAGAAAAACCGAAAATATCTCTGCTTTCCTCGGCTATCGGAATGCTGAAAAAGGCATTTTTCAAGTCGACAACTGAAAACCATGCTGCTGTAGCGGGAATCAACGTTAACAATGCAGTAATGTCTGGTACCACAGGAAACTGTGGGATCACAATTTTATTAACCTCTCTAAGATCAATTACGAACCTATATACTGGAGGCTTTGTAGGGTCAGTTCGTTTCAAAATAGGCAGTACCGGACTATTACAGACATTACCTCTAGTCTCTTCTACAACATCTTTCTTGATCAGGTCTTGTACTATCAGTAGGAGCGCACGCTCACCTTCACTAGAGATTCTGTATTGTGGAATTCGTGGAAGTTTGACATTTGCTTTCAAAGTTACTGCATAGGGTGGAATTTCCAATAGACCTACATCATTAGGACCAGTCGCCCAAAGAGTATCAGGGAGTGAACGCAGCTCTGGTGGGAGCGCATCCATCGACAAGTACATCGGGGAGATGATTCTTTTACCCAACGTAAGCTGTACTCCCGCTGGAGAACAGTACAATGTCGCGTACAGGCGTTTTAACAAGTCTAAACCAAGCAGATTTTCGTTACAACCTGTAGTCAAAATCAGGGGTGCTTTCAATTGACGGGGTCCAACAGAAATAGACAAAGGACCAGAAACAGGGTTGTGAACAGGGGCGCCCGAAAAACCTACTGAAACGTTTGTTGAGCCAGACAAAGGTGCGCCAGAGAGTTTTGCATGTATGATAGAGCCTTTTTCCGGCACCAGTATCCAACAGAAACGGTTCGACTATACCTGATGTTGCTACTGCGACATAAGGCCCACTCTGATCTACTGGTACGGATACTACTCCCTCTCTTTGTCCATGGCTGTCCTAGTATTCACTTTGCTGACCTTCCTCACTAGCTTCATAATAGTCTTCAACATGATACTGTGGAGACCTATTCTGTTGGGCAGATTGTCCATTTCGCTGGTCGAAATAATTAGAGGGGCGATCACTTGTCTGTGGAGGCATAGCACCTCGTCCTCGACCTCTAGAGTTTTGCATAGAACTACCACGACCTCTCTGAGCTGCCGCATCATTATTTTGTGTTCGAACTGGACACTCACTTTTGTAATGACCTTCCTTTTTGCAATAAGCACATTGATTCCACTGGTATTGTGGCCTTTGAAAGTTATAATCCGTTCTTTGATATGACCCCTGCTGCATATTAGTTTGATTCATGCGAGGCGGATAAGCTTGTTGTAAAAGTACTTTAGTTTTTAAATCTTTCGTCTTTTTATCTGATTTTTCCTTCTCTTCTTTATCCCTATTTTCATAGTACTGAGCAGTCGCAAGTATTTGCGCAGTCGTAGAGACAGCCCACGCACTTTCAGAATTCTTTAATTTACTACTAAGTTCTGGCAACAGATTGTGCACAAATTTATCGACAAATAATCTCTGGCCTCCTTCTGTGCTCATATCCTGACCACTATGATCCACGAAAGTCTCCTCGAATCTTGTGAAAAAGTCGGAGACGCTTTCGTCTTTCTTTTGTTTGCACGCGGACAATTTGTCCCAGTTAACGCGCAATGCTGGCATCAAGGTTTTCATTAAATCGATTATTCTACCAGGCAAATTAGCAATTAAAGGTTCAGGTTTGGAACCACCTATTTGTTGACCATCCGCTGCAATTATAGCTGCCCAGTCACCACCTAGGGCAACTGGATGATTCTCTTTACGAATTTTAGCCCAAATTGGTTGCGGTACTACATTCCCAACAGCAGATCTATGTCAGTTAAATTTAATACACAAGCGTCAACTGTTTCAGCTAACTCTTTGTAGTACCCTGCAGGATTTTTACGCGGATCTGGCAAAGCCTGTTTTACTGCTAATACTTCAGCTCGCTTCCATGGAATATGTATCCATACTCTCTGGAATTGGGCCGGAGCGGCTGCAATACCAAGCGGTGCATTAGCTTGCACAGCTTCGCGCCAAATTGGTGGAACCTCTCTCATTGGATATTGACGATTTCGTTTCGTACTACGTTTCTCTAACTCTCTCGGTGAAAGAAGGGATGAGTCGGATCTATAACTTAGAACCAGTTCCATCGCTTCTTTTATATTTTGTCCAACTATCATACCTGTAGCAAACTCTTTCTGAACATTAATTAATTCTCCTAGATTTGATTCAGGGTCATCCTCTTCCAATTCCTCACGTAGAAGGAAACACATTTCATCGAACACATATCGTTGTGTCGGTTCGTTCCATTGCATAAATGTATCTAATACATTTTGTACATTATATCTTCCAACTTTCGAAACCCATCTAAGAGCAGTGGAATCTAGTATTCCTCTTTCTTCAGTACTGGGAAGCTGACTACGTCTCTGCACAGAGTCAAAGGTAGGAGTCTTAATCAGAGTTTTATAGAAGGGAGATAGAATATTAGAGACAGAATCAGTGATTCTTCGACAAACAGAAAGCGGAGTCATAATATTAGCAGAGGCAGTGAATAGAGTAGCAGTTGGAACAGATAGATCAGGAACAGTAGGAGTAGCTTGAAAATTAGCTTGTGAAGTAGCAGGTGTGAGCGACACAGGCATAGGTAAAGAAGTCGGCAACCCTAGAAGAGGGGTTGTCGAAGGAACATTAATATTGACCACAGGAGGTACAGGAACTTGATTCAGGGGAGCGAGAACAGGGACACCAGGTTGTCCAGCAACCGGTAATTGAACATTCGGTATAGGTGGAGCCGTAGCACCTTGTGCATACGGTGGGGGTGATCGTAACAAGTAAGACAACAGGGGATCCTTTTCAGGGTCCTCTACTATCTTAGCCGTACTCGATGGTAAAGCAGGATAGCACTTGTCTATCGCTAAATTACGCTCTCTATCGGCCACCTCCATCGCTTTCTCAGACTCGTTGAGTTGCAGCTGCCTAGCAGACTGTTCTAAAGTCAACTCTTGCTCTTTCTGTTCTTTCTTCAACTTTTTAATTTCTCTCTGTTTAGATTCTTTTCGCCAATAACGGAAAGAATCAAACATTGCCGGCCGGGCTTTCTTCTTAAACAACCTTCTTTCTAGATTATCGAGAATTTCAGGTTCAAAACTACCATGTAGTGGCCAACTAAGGACACCATCTTTTTCTGTATAGCGGCTCCATATCTCGTTATAAGAGATAGGGCCCACACCAAATTTGCAATATAGATCATAAAGGGGAGTTCCAATCGGAGGAACCAAACACGAGTCCTCCAACTGGGAATCACTGTTGCAACTAAAACAAGACAACATACAATTTTTCTGACTTACCATTTTATAATCCGGAACACAAGACAAACAAAACACAAAAAGATGCGCACTTGAACCGAGAACTTAGGCCTACCAGAACTGACAATTGTATCGATACCTGAACTGAACAGAATGATTATCGTAACTAGAATAACCAGTGATAACCTTACAGAACTGAACTGAACTGAGAACTAAAAGGATTATCCAAATAGGAGCAACCCTCACAAAATAACCAACTAGCAACCACTAAATACTTAACTGAGGCACTGAAGACGTCACCAAGGAGAAACCCGTCACGTTTCGCCGTACTGAGGACTGCACCTCGGGTCCAAGACAGGGCGACGGTCAAGGCAACGGACCACTGCAGCCGTCTGAACGGGAACCCTCGTGGAAGAGGACGTCGGGGCCACTTTTGCGATATGCCGGGATCGATGAAGTGGGGCGCCTCCCTCTGAAATCTTCACACGAAGCTCCTCGAATTCTTCAGGCTTTTGGACCGGTACCGAATGACGTCGCCCCGAGTTGGGCGCCAATTGGAGTTCTGGACTTTTTGGTTCCGTCCAGAGGTGTCAGGGACAACACCCGAAGACCCCGGAGTTCAACCTGTCTTGGTACACAAATAAACAGAAACACGGGCTTCTCGATGGTGGCGTCAAAGACCAAAGGTTTATTACTGCAGGGACACTAGTCCATCATAATCCCATGTCAATTCTTCATTCAAGACCCGGACCGCCTCATCGTAAATTTCGTTACCACCCCCTACTAAAGGCCCAGAAGGAAAGGAGCAGAGCCAGGTGTGGAAGATAGAAAGACAGGATAAGAAATGTTTGTGGGTCGTAAATGGGCACGGTTACCAGCTTCGGCCGCCTAATCATGATCAGGCCAACGAACACAAGAACCAGTATAGCAGGACTGGCCTCAGGCTGGGGAGGCAGCTCTTGCCGAGTCATGCTGCCACAGCGTTGCTGGCCTAAGGTGCACGTGTCACTTGCAAGGTGAATCGCCGGCCAAAGCCTACGTGTCCTTTAAATGAAAAGAGGTCAGTGCGTGTCCATTGACTATGTGAGGGCAAGGAATACAAAATGGCTTCCGTGTTCTAAGATGGATGCCATGGGTAGATCACAAATGTGTTGGTAACAGGAGTGCTCTTGCTCGTAGCATAGCGAAAACACCAGGATATACTAAATGGATCATTTGCGGTTCACCGATACCAAAATTATGTATTTACGACAATGTTACAAACACGAGTAAAATCGTCACGGAACCTCAGGACGTAAACTCAGCGTATAGATCACGTCTGATATACAGTTGGAATATTGGTAACAATAGGCTGATTCAGAGGGTAACAGGTGCCACTGAACTGGCGTTCGACCACAATGTACAGACTTCCGATTCCCAAATGTCCCCTAAAATGCCTGGTGACTAATATGTTGCTTTGACATACTGTACATTAGCCCTGATCAGCAGCAGGGTAGTCACCCATCCTGATTTCCCCTTCCCTTGAAGCCAAAGGGGCATATTCTCAAGGAGTTATCACCGAGTTAACGGTACTGAATAGCAGCCAAGGTGGCGATAAAGTTATCGCCCCATTCACAAGCTGGTGCTAACAGCCCATACCACCAGTTTACTCGCGATAGCAGCTGCAAAAAACATTGCCATAGATAACCCCTGCAACGGTCGCGATAACACCATTCCGCAACAGTCTCAACGACCAGCCTGATCAGCGATAAGATCACAAAACAGGCGATAAGGCGCGTTAGCAGCAGGAAATTAACACCTGCCCTGCCCTGGTGTAAAGTCAGACGACATCCTGCACCAGACAAGGGAGCCCAGCCCAGAGCCACACCTGAAGACAAACAGAAGCCATGGAGCTACTTATCATGCAGCTCGGAGCCCCAACAGGCCCACAACACCCACCACCCCCAGGCCCGCCACCCCCCGGACCTCACCTCAGACCATCACAGAGGCAGCGCAGACACAGACCGCGGACCTTCAGAAAATGCACCAGCCTCACAGACTTAAAACCAGAGTATGTCATTGCCCACTACAGGCTCAAAAGGACAACCATCCTCCGCAACCTGAACATCATTGCCCACAGGCTGACGGTACCAACACAGCGGACAGCCAACATCCCTCTGTGGACAAAGCTGCTAGCTGTGCTGCATCTGTTGGCCTCTGGGAGCTTCCAACCAACAACTGCCAGAGTTGGAGGAGTCTCACAGCCAGCCCTATAAAAATTCCTCAAACCTGTCCTGGATGTCATCATCAGCTTGGTTCCCCAGTATCTATACTTCCCCCACACTATGCAGGAACAGCTGGAGACCAAGCAAGGCTTCTACGCCATAGCTGGCTTCCAGCACGTCTTGGGGGCAATTGGCTGCACACTTGTGCCCCCTGCTGACACTGCACACAATTACTGCAACCGAAAGCACATGCATTCCATCAATATGGAGGCAATAGTGGGCCACCGGGGACTCTTCATCAATGTCGTCTCCAACTACCCAGGCAGCGTGCATGATTCATACATCTTCCGACAGTCCATCATCAACCAGCTCTTCCAGGCTGGCACCTACGGAAATGCAATGCTCGTTGGTAAGTACCAAATGAACACACCACACAACTCAAATACACAATCATGCAATTCACAACTCTGGTAATGCACACGTCACAATGTCACATACAGCATGCAAAACAAAATGCATACCCACCAGACACGTCAGCACAACTTACTGTGGGAACCTGGGCTAGCCATGTACACGAGCCAACAACGGCATGGCACCTCAGCCACACATTAGCAGTGTGGCGTGGATGTGCTGGACAGACTGCAGGATGCAGACCACAGACATATCAAGGTTGACATACACTGCTGGTGGTGGTAGTGTTGTGGACAGTGGACACAACCAGGTCACCCCAGCCAGTGGGGGAGAGTAGGGAAATGTAGCTTGTTAGTTCCACCTGAAAGCGTGTGCAGAGTGGGCTGGCCTGGCGTACGCCAGGCTAGCGTAGGGGTGTGAATAAAAAGCCCGTAGCCCTGGGCGTGGTTCTCCAAAATAGCCAACATCCCTGCCAGGGTGGTGCCTCTCACCCCGCCATGAGGCCGAAGCCGTAAGCGTTGGTGCCTGCGATCCTGTGTGCCTGCTGCACTCCGGGCCGCTGGTCCCCAAAGCCGTCATGCCTGCCCTTGCGCATCGAGGCATCACTGCTCCCCTGCCGACACCGACGTGTGTCAAAGAGGGCCCACCTTGTGCCATTGCAAGCTCCAAGCCCGAGGCCCCTGACCTTGGCAGCCTCCTCAGCCTCCTCAGACCATCACAGTCTCTTCCACACAGGCCCGCAGTACTCCCTTCTTGTTGACGCACTCCACCGGCTGACACAGCGAACTAGTAGGTCACACATTTGGAACTGAGTCTTGATTACACTATGGCAGAGTACTAATTGTATAGCAGAGTTCATATCAATATACTCCCTCAATGTGGTGCCACCAACTCTGTGCATAGCATTCCACCCACACGTGTCTGTGGGCACTTGCTGACTGCGGCCTTCGGTCCTGGTCCTGCAGGCCTCGCACCAATCCAATGCAGTCAGTATTAGGCAGGACATGGCATCGTCGCAGGCTGCTCACCAGCTCAGCTCTGGTAACACTACTTCAGTCAGCCACAAACCTTATCCACATGCCATTCCAACGTAGTGTGTTAGAGATCCAGGAGGAATTGGCTGGACAGTGGTTAACCCGCGCTGACCGCTGCCTCTGGCCTACACTGTTGTCAACTACGTAGCACTTTAGGAACTGAGTCTTGATTTCTTCATGGCAGTGTTCATGTCACAGTACGCAAGAGTAAGTGGAAGACGCGCTTCAGTCCGGGGGAGTAAAGGCTCAACTTTACAGAGGTGATGGGACACTACCAACGATTCATAAAGGGGGTGGTGATGGACAGAGTATCTGAATTAAGCAGAACACTCCTACCCAGTCAAAAGATCAGGGCTTGATCCATCACCGTTTTTTAGCTCACTGCACCATCCCAGCTCAGAACCTGGCTACATGCAAATTAGTCTGACCCTGGCCCAGTGCATCATGGGAACAGGGCAGACCAAACTACCAAGCCAATTCTTTACTGGAAAGGAAACAAGCTTCCGGGGACCGGTTTCTGGCATTACAGCCGTCTTCGGCCCGGCTTGCTTGAATCCTGATGGTGCAGTGAGCAAGGGACTCACATCTGAGCATACCCTTCCACACTTGTGGTGGCCAAAACGATTCATAAAGGGGGTGGTGATGGACAGAGTATCTGAATTAAGCAGAACACTCCTACCCAGTCAAAAGATCAGGGCTTGATCCATCACCGTTTTTTAGCTCACTGCACCATCCCAGCTCAGAACCTGGCTACATGCAAATTAGTCTGACCCTGGCCCAGTGCATCATGGGAACAGGGCAGACCAAACTACCAAGCCAATTCTTTACTGGAAAGGAAACAAGCTTCCGGGGACCGGTTTCTGGCATTACAGCCGTCTTCGGCCCGGCTTGCTTGAATCCTGATGGTGCAGTGAGCAAGGGACTCACATCTGAGCATACCCTTCCACACTTGTGGTGGCCAAAACGATTCATAAAGGGGGTGGTGATGGACAGAGTATCTGAATTAAGCAGAACACTCCTACCCAGTCAAAAGATCAGGGCTTGATCCATCACCGTTTTTTAGCTCACTGCACCATCCCAGCTCAGAACCTGGCTACATGCAAATTAGTCTGACCCTGGCCCAGTGCATCATGGGAACAGGGCAGACCAAACTACCAAGCCAATTCTTTACTGGAAAGGAAACAAGCTTCCGGGGACCGGTTTCTGGCATTACAGCCGTCTTCGGCCCGGCTTGCTTGAATCCTGATGGTGCAGTGAGCAAGGGACTCACATCTGAGCATACCCTTCCACACTTGTGGTGGCCAAAACGATTCATAAAGGGGGTGGTGATGGACAGAGTATCTGAATTAAGCAGAACACTCCTACCCAGTCAAAAGATCAGGGCTTGATCCATCACCGTTTTTTAGCTCACTGCACCATCCCAGCTCAGAACCTGGCTACATGCAAATTAGTCTGACCCTGGCCCAGTGCATCATGGGAACAGGGCAGACCAAACTACCAAGCCAATTCTTTACTGGAAAGGAAACAAGCTTCCGGGGACCGGTTTCTGGCATTACAGCCGTCTTCGGCCCGGCTTGCTTGAATCCTGATGGTGCAGTGAGCAAGGGACTCACATCTGAGCATACCCTTCCACACTTGTGGTGGCCAAAATGATTCATAAAGGGGGTGGTGATGGACAGAGTATCTGAATTAAGCAGAACACTCCTACCCAGTCAAAAGATCAGGGCTTGATCCATCACCGTTTTTTAGCTCACTGCACCATCCCAGCTCAGAACCTGGCTACATGCAAATTAGTCTGACCCTGGCCCAGTGCATCATGGGAACAGGGCAGACCAAACTACCAAGCCAATTCTTTACTGGAAAGGAAACAAGCTTCCGGGGACCGGTTTCTGGCATTACAGCCGTCTTCGGCCCGGCTTGCTTGAATCCTGATGGTGCAGTGAGCAAGGGACTCACATCTGAGCATACCCTTCCACACTTGTGGTGGCCAAAACGATTCATAAAGGGGGTGGTGATGGACAGAGTATCTGAATTAAGCAGAACACTCCTACCCAGTCAAAAGATCAGGGCTTGATCCATCACCGTTTTTTAGCTCACTGCACCATCCCAGCTCAGAACCTGGCTACATGCAAATTAGTCTGACCCTGGCCCAGTGCATCATGGGAACAGGGCAGACCAAACTACCAAGCCAATTCTTTACTGGAAAGGAAACAAGCTTCCGGGGACCGGTTTCTGGCATTACAGCCGTCTTCGGCCCGGCTTGCTTGAATCCTGATGGTGCAGTGAGCAAGGGACTCACATGTGAGCATACCCTTCCACACTTGTGGTGGCCAAAACGATTCATAAAGGGGGTGGTGATGGACAGAGTATCTGAATTAAGCAGAACACTCCTACCCAGTCAAAAGATCAGGGCTTGATCCATCACCGTTTTTTAGCTCACTGCACCATCCCAGCTCAGAACCTGGCTACATGCAAATTAGTCTGACCCTGGCCCAGTGCATCATGGGAACAGGGCAGACCAAACTACCAAGCCAATTCTTTACTGGAAAGGAAACAAGCTTCCGGGGACCGGTTTCTGGCATTACAGCCGTCTTCGGCCCGGCTTGCTTGAATCCTGATGGTGCAGTGAGCAAGGGACTCTCACTGCTCCATCAGGATTCAAGCAAGCCGGGCCGAAGAGGCTGAAATGCCAGAAACCGGTCCCCGGTAGCTTGTCTCCTTTCTGGTGAAGAATTGGCTTGGTAGTTTGGTCTGCCCTGTTCCCATGATGCACTGGGCCAGGGACAGACTAATTTGCATATAGCCAGGTTCTGAGCTGGGATGGGGCAGTGAGATAAATAACGGTGATGGATCAAGCCCTGATCTTTGGACTGGGTAAGAGTGGTCTGCTTAATTCAGACACTCTGTTCATCACCACCCCCTTTTCTGTATCGTTTTTGGCCACTATAGGTGTGGCAGGGTATACTCAGACATGAGTCCCTTTCTCACTGCTCCATCAGGATTCAAGCAAGCCGGGCCGAAGAGGCTGAAATGCCAGAAACCGGTCCCCGGTAGCTTGTCTCCTTTCTGGTGAAGAATTGGCTTGGTAGTTTGGTCTGCCCTGTTCCCATGATGCACTGGGCCAGGGACAGACTAATTTGCATATAGCCAGGTTCTGAGCTGGGATGGGGCAGTGAGATAAATAACGGTGATGGATCAAGCCCTGATCTTTGGACTGGGTAAGAGTGGTCTGCTTAATTCAGACACTCTGTTCATCACCACCCCCTTTTCTGTATCGTTTTTGGCCACTATAGGTGTGGCAGGGTATACTCAGACATGAGTCCCTTTCTCACTGCTCCATCAGGATTCAAGCAAGCCGGGCCGAAGAGGCTGAAATGCCAGAAACCGGTCCCCGGTAGCTTGTCTCCTTTCTGGTGAAGAATTGGCTTGGTAGTTTGGTCTGCCCTGTTCCCATGATGCACTGGGCCAGGGACAGACTAATTTGCATATAGCCAGGTTCTGAGCTGGGATGGGGCAGTGAGATAAATAACGGTGATGGATCAAGCCCTGATCTTTGGACTGGGTAAGAGTGGTCTGCTTAATTCAGACACTCTGTTCATCACCACCCCCTTTTCTGTATCGTTTTTGGCCACTATAGGTGTGGCAGGGTATACTCAGACATGAGTCCCTTTCTCACTGCTCCATCAGGATTCAAGCAAGCCGGGCCGAAGAGGCTGAAATGCCAGAAACCGGTCCCCGGTAGCTTGTCTCCTTTCTGGTGAAGAATTGGCTTGGTAGTTTGGTCTGCCCTGTTCCCATGATGCACTGGGCCAGGGACAGACTAATTTGCATATAGCCAGGTTCTGAGCTGGGATGGGGCAGTGAGATAAATAACGGTGATGGATCAAGCCCTGATCTTTGGACTGGGTAAGAGTGGTCTACTTAATTCAGACACTCTGTTCATCACCACCCCCTTTTCTGTATCGTTTTTGGCCACTATAGGTGTGGCAGGGTATACTCAGACATGAGTCCCTTTCTCACTGCTCCATCAGGATTCAAGCAAGCCGGGCCGAAGAGGCTGAAATGCCAGAAACCGGTCCCCGGTAGCTTGTCTCCTTTCTGGTGAAGAATTGGCTTGGTAGTTTGGTCTGCCCTGTTCCCATGATGCACTGGGCCAGGGACAGACTAATTTGCATATAGCCAGGTTCTGAGCTGGGATGGGGCAGTGAGATAAATAACGGTGATGGATCAAGCCCTGATCTTTGGACTGGGTAAGAGTGGTCTGCTTAATTCAGACACTCTGTTCATCACCACCCCCTTTTCTGTATCGTTTTTGGCCACTATAGGTGTGGCAGGGTATACTCAGACATGAGTCCCTTTCTCACTGCTCCATCAGGATTCAAGCAAGCCGGGCCGAAGAGGCTGAAATGCCAGAAACCGGTCCCCGGTAGCTTGTCTCCTTTCTGGTGAAGAATTGGCTTGGTAGTTTGGTCTGCCCTGTTCCCATGATGCACTGGGCCAGGGACAGACTAATTTGCATATAGCCAGGTTCTGAGCTGGGATGGGGCAGTGAGATAAATAACGGTGATGGATCAAGCCCTGATCTTTGGACTGGGTAAGAGTGGTCTGCTTAATTCAGACACTCTGTTCATCACCACCCCCTTTTCTGTATCGTTTTTGGCCACTATAGGTGTGGCAGGGTATACTCAGACATGAGTCCCTTTCTCACTGCTCCATCAGGATTCAAGCAAGCCGGGCCGAAGAGGCTGAAATGCCAGAAACCGGTCCCCGGTAGCTTGTCTCCTTTCTGGTGAAGAATTGGCTTGGTAGTTTGGTCTGCCCTGTTCCCATGATGCACTGGGCCAGGGACAGACTAATTTGCATATAGCCAGGTTCTGAGCTGGGATGGGGCAGTGAGATAAATAACGGTGATGGATCAAGCCCTGATCTTTGGACTGGGTAAGAGTGGTCTGCTTAATTCAGACACTCTGTTCATCACCACCCCCTTTTCTGTATCGTTTTTGGCCACTATAGGTGTGGCAGGGTATACTCAGACATGAGTCCCTTTCTCACTGCTCCATCAGGATTCAAGCAAGCCGGGCCGAAGAGGCTGAAATGCCAGAAACCGGTCCCCGGTAGCTTGTCTCCTTTCTGGTGAAGAATTGGCTTGGTAGTTTGGTCTGCCCTGTTCCCATGATGCACTGGGCCAGGGACAGACTAATTTGCATATAGCCAGGTTCTGAGCTGGGATGGGGCAGTGAGATAAATAACGGTGATGGATCAAGCCCTGATCTTTGGACTGGGTAAGAGTGGTCTGCTTAATTCAGACACTCTGTTCATCACCACCCCCTTTTCTGTATTGGGACACTACCAACAACTGCACTGGTGCCACTGACTCTGTGCATCGCAGGCCTACCACACGTGGCTGTGGGCCACTGCTGACCGCTGCCTCCGGCTCACACTGCGGTGGAGGAGTTCACACATTTTAAACTGAGTCTTGCTGTCTTCATGGCAGAGTTCATGTCATTGTACAGGCCTCATCGCAGACTGCATCCCCTTTCAGATCTGTTACCACTGAGTATGTGCCCTGAAATTCATGGGCAATCTCTGGTTGAACTTTGGTGGCGTCTGAGTCCATGGACTTCATCATCATGTAGCTGATACATGGTGGTAAAGAGGAGTCAGTAGCAATCAACTCCACCATTTGCCTGTTTCTTCTTGCTTCTGTCCTCTGCATCATGCCCTGGAAGGATACCTTCCACAGTCACCCGCAACCCTCCATGACATTCTCCTTGGACATCGACGAGGACCCGCTCAGTTCGTGTGGCCATACCTCAGTGCAATGCAAGTCACCGTCCCGTGGCAGTGGGCCTGTGCCGGCCGCAGTGCATAAGGGGCTACTAACTCTGTGCTGCTCAAGTCAGGGACCCTTGCTGTTCAAACCTCGTACTGCTGATTGTCTGATCACTGTTGTGGTTGTTGCCAGCACCAAACTACTCCTGAGGGGTGGCTTAACTACCCAACACCCATCCAGCACAGGCGTCACTGGACATGTGATGTGACCCTGACAATAAAACGGGGCCGGGCGCATGTGCCCGTAGCCAGTGCCACAAACTAACTCAGTGTGTCCGCGTGGTCATTATGTATGTATGAGGGACCGGGTCCATACCACATTACATTATGCTGTGTACAGCGGGTGCAACCATGTCACCACAGGCAGTGGTGTAGACCTGGGACATGTAACCATGTCGTACCTTCCTGTGAGCGTAAGTGGAGTGGAAAGGCGTACGACAGTACAGTGTAGGGGTGTGGCTCCTCCACACGTGGATCTGGGTGTGGTTACGTTTAGGCCTTGCCAAGGATGTGACTGATGTGTGTGTCTCTGTTGTAGTGTCTGTGCCACCCATCCCACAATGGACAATTTTGCTTTGTGGCATGCCCCCGATGTGCGTGCTCGGCCGAAGGGGTACATGGGGGAGGGCATGCCCGCTCGGGGTCATGGATCACACATGCCAACTGCTATGTGTGTCGCTATTAGTCCAGCATTAGCCAAAGATCTACCCACAACTGCTTGGCGCACATCATCACTGTGTCGTGTTCAGGATTGTGGACATGCGCAGTAGGCATGACAATGGTGTGCCGTAGGGGTGCAAGTGATGCAACCACGCTGCACACACTAGTGACTATGCTCGGGGGGCAGGAGGAGCAGCAGTGAGGCTACTGTAAAAAGTTCATTCGGGTCGGGGACAATCGATATTTGCCCGGCAGTATTTCCTCTGTGACCCTCTAGTTATTTAAATCAATGAAGAGGCAGGCGCTGGAGACTGGAAAGCATGAAACAAGGGTTTTTATTCTCTCCGGAGGAGAACACAACGAAACGGACAGAAGGTATCGTTCTGAGGTGCTCTAACTGTATTCCTGAGGCCTGGCCTCTTATACACACATTTATGACTTTATTGTAGATTACACATACATGTTAAAGCTTTGATGTACGGAAAAGACATTCTCGGAACTCCCCTTTGGGCCCGTTCCCACACACATTTACAGTTGAAGTCCCCACCCTAGTCACAACAGGTGATGAGCATCGCGCAGCTGGATAATCCGCCGATTCACGGAATGTGGGGGGTTTGATCGGATCTCATGGGGTGGGGGCTTTGATCAACCCGGGGATTCTTTGATGGGGGAAGCTTTCTATTGTACGGGGAGGGGCAAGGATGGTATCGGCAGAGCTGGGTGTCGGCTTGGGAACGGGGAAGACAAAACGGGCACACGGGGAAAAAGGGTTTTGCATCTAAGGGCCGGAGATCATGAAAGGAAAGCAGGGAGGTGTCGCGCTGGGAACAGGATGAGGGCCTGGGGCAGAGCAGCGCCGAAGAGGGGTTTATGACTCAAGGCAGGTGCAAGCAGGGGGTGGATAGCGTGCAGGCTTAGTGAAGGCGAAGGGCTATGTCAGGGGCCAGCGGCATGCAAAAGGGTTCGTTCTGATCGGGGCATCTTAGAAAATGGCGGGCGCGCACGACAAAAGTGTGGCATCGGGGGAAGAGGCAAGATGGCGCAGATAATGTTCACCAAAACGTACTAATTTTCAACAGTCCTCCCTTTAACATATTCAAGACATCTTGCTGGTTCATTTTCTACTCGGTTCTATTGTGGTGGGCATGAGAAGGAAAATGGTAGGAACCCTAGATAAAAAGAGTTGTAAACGATACATTTTAGCTTTTCTAGTTTTCAGGAGGCGGGCCTATTTGATAAACTTTGATAAACTTGTTCAGCAGGAAAGTCATAGGAATGTAATACAAAAACGGCGAGCAGCAAGTACATATCATAACGTGAACTGGCAGGTTAATACATATTTCAGATTCGGATTGGAGCAGGATCAATACAATGGCGGCTGGGAGAGAAATGAGGCATAAAAAAACGGTGATTGAGGATGTCAAATGTTCGAAGTTTTACGAGTTCTCATTGTTCTTTGTGGTCTTTCGTTGGCGCTGTTGAGCACCGGCGGTGGAGCTACAAGTCCAGCTCTGTTCTAAGTTCTGCGTTGCAGGGCACGACCCTTTCCTCGCGTTTCTGGTCGGAAAGGTCCTTTTCGCCCTGTGTCCTTTGAGGTGATTGTCAGAAAGTTCGGATGGAAGAAGAGCGTACAAAACAGTCCATAGGGTAGGTCAGAGGGAAAGGGGGATGGAGCAAGGCCAAATTAGGAACAAACTAGGGGAACGAGAGACTTCAAATAGGCGGGCGTGTGACCGAATTCAGAGAGCGGGGACTTGTCGACAGGCATTGGACATCGAGCAGGGGCATCAGGTCGACCCTTTCTTCTCATGTTGTCGAAAACAGTGCCTCGTCCTGCAGCTCTTTTCAGTCGTGGTCTCGCCTTGGCTAATGTCGCAGGTGTTCCTTAGTCTGCAGTCGGGCCTCGTGCTCCCACATCCGGTCCTTTTCTCCTCCAACAGCGGTACCCTTAAACAAGTTTGAAAAGACAGTCTTTAGAAAATTTGCAGATGAAGATAATCAAAAAGTCTATTTCTCTCCCAGCTCCAGGCAAAGAATGAAAAATGCCCGTTATTTTAGTGTTCACAACTGGCATATGAATGACCGGTGACGGGTTCTGTTGGATTTACTATGACTTTCCTTCATAATTATTTATTACAGGCATGGCGGTTCATCTGATGGTAACCCACCCTTGTGAGACAAATCTGGCGAAGATATGCCGTTCTCTAGAGTTTTACATTTACAAAAGGGTGCAGTGAGTCGTCAACATGGTACTACACAGGTATTTTGCTGAGAGACGAACATGGCTAAACATTTCCTTTCTATCGGTGCATCCTGTTTTGCAACTACTGCGGGGTTCATTTCGATGATTTCTTTACCTTGAACTAGTCTGTTAACCTTGTAAAACATCATTCTGGGTCCTACGTAACCTTTTACAGCCCGATTACTTAATTAGGAAGGACAGGGGTTTTATGGGAAACAACCAGGGACATATACAGGGGAGGTAACGGGGGTGGTCATTTTTCCGGTTTGGGTATTGCGACAATTCGGGGAGGGGAGGGTCGCGTATTCTGAGGTCCTTGTCTTATACTATAGGAGCCGTTGACATGTAGTTCCCTTATTTTCGGGTCAGATTAGGGAACCTCTGTCGTTTTACCTGTCCTTTCCCTTACGGCCCAACCTGGGTTCATTGACTTCTAGCGGAAAAGGAGAGGTAATGACGCGGTCTCAGGGTGATTGTATTAAAGACAAGTTTTTGTGCAAATACTGACGGTATTTGAAGCCAATTAGGTGGGGTGCTAGGGGTGGCAGTCTGCCAATTTCGGGGCTAACCACTCGGAAGAGTGGGAGTGCAAAAATAGAGGGAGAGAGAGAGAGAGAGAGTGCAACGGCAGGCTAAATAGTACACGTGCAACAGAGAGGGTGGCAGTGTATTCAAGAAAGGCTATTTAGTGCATTACACAGTAAAGGGCATTCACGAGTCTGCGTTAGAATCTTGTAATCATGCAGTTTGAGCATTAGACAGGGTAGAGGGGACGTGCCTTGAGAAAAAGGAAAGAAGAAAGGAGGTACCATGTTGTCGCACTTTCTCGCATTCTCGGTCCTTCGACCAGTTGGGCCAACGCCTCAGTCACACACACACACATTCCCTCATAGTTTCGCATCATACGTGACATGGGTTCATTCGTCCGGTCTGGTTTAAGGGTGATCACTTTTTATCAGGTTGTGCTAATTTTTCGGGTTTGTTCGGTACGTGAGTAGTCTGCAGGCGTGCTTAGACACCACCTTGCGGCGCTAGTCCGCTTCGTGTATTAGACGTGGCAAGGCTTCAGATCTTCGCCACACCTCGGCTGTAATCTCTGGTGTAACCTGCAGAAGGAGGGAAAAAGGGGGGGGGTGGGGGAGACAGCATTCGCGCGCATTCAAATACATGGATTCATAAGTCCTTTACTTACCTCTTACTCGTCTTTCCTCCTTGGGGCAGGGTCCCCGGGGATATGGTTTCTGGAGTCGGGGGGGGGGTAGTGTGTTCATGTAGGGCGTGTGCGGGGAAACATAAAAAGGAAACCAGAGGTGCCTAGTGCGAGGTATCTAGTCAAAGGATGTATCTCACTATCGGGGTCCTTAAACCTCTTTCAACGCTGTGGCGTTCTAAGGTTCTTCGGTTCTTGGGTCCCTGCTACTTTGGAACGTTGTACTTTATAATATTTACATTATTTCATTTCACCCTCCTTTTACATTCCCTCATTTACACCATTCGTTTTACCCATCCTTGGAAGTCAAGGTCTTCCTCTACGCGAGAGTTCATGAGTCAGTCGCGTACCTTGAAGGCGGAGTGTCGTGTTGTCGATCCGATCCGTCCTCCAGGGCTGGGCAACCATCTTCTTTTAACCTTAAAGAGAGAGCAGAGTAGGGTGCACAGAAAAGAACTTTCCCACCCATCCCATATTTTTTTAAAATAAAACATGCAATACCCGTCCATAGTTTCAAAGACTTTATTTTGCAAAATCATTTCAGCATATGGATTATGAGGGTGCGGTCGTATTTGGCCGGTCGTGGCAATGGCTAAAGTGCGTACAGTGGGGGGTGTCGTTTGCAGCAATAAAAACATCGGAAAGTTTTACTCATTCATTTGTAAGAGACTAAAACGTCTATTAATTGGCTGGGGGTTCGGGGGCATATATTTTCATAATTTAGAAGCATAATCATAACAGTTGTAATCAGATTTCCTATATGCATACCGTACGTGTGCGTCGTAAATGGGGTTTACATCAGTTATAAAAATATAATACATTGTACATTCGTAATCAACATTTGTAACGGGAATCTTTTCATACTGTTCGTCGAGTAAGTTCTCCTTGTCTTTTCTAGCCGAGTGTACAAAGGATCATATAAAATCTCAGAACATCAAGTTTATATTAGTGCGAAGGAACACCACGAGGTGTTCGTAAGTTCCGATTGATACCAGCGCCATTTTGGGCGGGGCCGGCTCAGTCCGGAAGCAGCATCAGGGGGAAATGTTTCCATTACTGGCAGTTTGGACCAGAGTCCTTTTCGGCAGTTCTAGAATTCACGCTAACAGAAGGTGTGGCAATGTCATGTTTGTTTCGTTGGCGATCAAGGCAGCCGTCCCTTACCGGAAACCTGCAAAGGCCGAAGGTTCCGCCGGGGACCCTTGTAGGATCTTCAAGGCTGCGGAGATGCTGTCGGAGATGGGGGCTCGTGCTCCAGAGGGCAAATGTTCGAGTTATATTGCTGGTCAAAGTTACTCTAGTGGCCGGGGCCCACCTTCCAGCGGACCCAGACGCCATTTTGAGGCCCTACCGGGGCCACTCTCGTCGAGTTTGCAAGAGTGGAAGAGACCCTTCGGAGTGAAAGGAAGAGGTCCCTGTTTTGTGAAAGCGGGACGTTCGGCTGGGGTGCGGCTGTGATGCCCCCACCTGGGGGCAAGGGAGACTCGTTCGCATCGTCTCCTTCTCCCGGTGTACTCCATGCCGCTCCTTTTCATCGCCCCGCATGAAGGCCTCTCCACATCCGGTGTTCCCCAAGTGCCACCATTGTACGTTCGGTGCTGCGCAAGTACTGGGGTGCCACCATTGTACGTTCGGTGCTGCGCAAGTACTGGGGTGCCACCATTGTACGTTCGGTGCTGTGGAAGTATTGGCACCATCGCCTGACTGGGGGTGTTCGGCGTCGGGCTGGGGGCTGGGAAACCTCCTACCGGTGGAGGTGGGAGAGGCTCGTCCGCGTCGCCTCTCCCTCCCAGCCCAACTTGGACAAATTGTTGTGGAGGTACGTGCAGGACATCCCGCCATCCAGGACTGCTGCGGCTGTGACGGAAGAGAAAAGGAAGAGGTGCCTCGTTCTCCTCTGGACATGTGGCGGGACTACCTTAGTCTTTCCAGGCCCGTTGCGGCCAGCCAAGGAGACATGTGGCGGGACTACCTGCAAATGCCCAGGCTGCGGGCTCCTGCCTCTCCTCCGGCTCCCCCATACGTTAAGATTTCCTGACCAAGAGTTGGCGGCCGGGCTCGCCTTATATGGGTTGCCGTTGGTTGGGCGTAGCCGTAACCCTGCCCTACTTTGGAAGGTTCCAGAATGGGGGGGGGGCGAATGTTCTGTTTGACTTTCATTTTCTACAGTTTATCGTTATTATTCCTTGTTTGTTGTGTTAAATTAAAAGTTCAAGTTCATTAATGGTCTACGGATTTTGTTTTACCATTTCTTTCTTTCCAGGTTGCTTTTATGCTAAGTTTCTGCTAACAGAGGTCGAGTAACACGGAAACACGTGTAGAGGGATGACGCAGATTTGCACATTACATACACACAAACTCAGACGGGGGACAGTACAAGTACGACATACAAAGACCCAAGACAAATATAAAAACAGTTATTGGTCATAATTATCTCTTTCCGTCTGTGAATTTTAAACGAGGCTGGGTTCCCGTCTTGACATTGCCCGACCTAGGAGAACGTGAGCATGCCGCTGAGATTTTCCTGGCGAAATCTGTGCCATCGGGCATAATCAAACGTGGTGGTTCTGTCTGGTCTGTCTATGTAAGTCGGGTTCTTCTTTGTCTCGCGCCTTTTCTCGTACTGTCGGTCTGTCGTTCTTGTCGGCCCTTTGCCTTTACTCACGCTCAGTAGAGTCGGGCATTGGGCTTTCCAGTGTCCGACATACCTACAAAAAGCGCATTGGTCTGACCCTAAGTCTGGTCGTCCTTTGCATAGTGTCGGGGGATAAGTTGTGGGTAGCGGTGTCCTGGGGTTGTCCTGTCGGTATATTTCCCTACTTGGTTTATCCTCGTCTTTTCTCTGTCGTTTCGTAGCCTCTCTGCGCCACATACCGAGACTGTCGAGCATAATTGGCGTTGTCTTATTATTTCGAAGGGCTATTTCTGACGTTTCTATTTTATCAAGGTCAAAGGATCCTGCCAGTGGCCACTGTTTGTCTTGACTCTCTTCAGTATACCTGTGCCATAATTTATTATAGGCTATGGTGACTAACCCATAGTTTATGAACATGTCCTTATTAGGGGTGCCTTCTAATGGAGCTATATGGTCCACCTCTAATACGCGGTCCGGACTAAACAGGCTATTTATCAGTGGGGAGAAGACAGACATGACGGCTCGTAACGAGGGACTAAAAAGTCAGCACTGCCTATCTTATCACTAGGTGCAAAGACCGTACAGAATATTTCTATTCAACGTTGTTTGCAGGCAGTGAATAACTCATGGATCAAAAAAATATAAAACCAAACGACCAATAAATAACAATGGGGAGAATGAGTAGGTCCGCAAAGATCTGCGTTACCTACCCTTTTCACTATCTGCAAAAAGGGTGGTCTCTTCCCTGTTTGCAGACAGGGAATCTCCAGGAAACAATAGTTTTGCGAACAACAGTTCAGTTTCAAGCAATTATTGGGTGGGGGAGAAAAAAATAAGCACGGCTGCTACCCTACCTATCCTCCACTGCTTGCAAAGAGAGAGCCCGTTGTTTCTCCGTTTGCAGACAGCGAATCCCTCATAGATCAAGATAACAAAAGACCGATAAATAACAATGGGGAGAATGAGTAGGTCCGCAAAGATCTGCGTTACCTACCCTTTTCACTATCTGCAAAAAGGGTGGTCTCTTCCCTGTTTGCAGACAGGGAATCTCCAGGAAACAATAGTTTGTGAACAACAGTTCAGTTTCAGGTGATTATTGAGTGGGGGAGAAAAATAAGCACGGTTGTCTGCCCTACCTATCCTCCACTGCTTGCAAAGAGAGAGCCTGTTGTTTCTCCGTTTGCAGACAGTGAATCTCCAAATAAACAAAAAGAGCAATACTAGTATTTAACAAACAAGCAATCAAGCAATTTTTTCGCAACTTGTCGTGGTAACACGACCTTACCCGGACCGCATGGACAGTTTCCTGACTTCCGAATCCAGCGCCCGATCGTCCTCTCTTCTTCGTTATCCTCGCGGCACTCCTGATGGTTCCCAGTCAGGACCGTAGATCACTCGAGAGAGGTCTGTTCGGAACCAGTGAAGTTCGGATGATCGGCTGTCAGACGAGGGTCTATCGGACAGACGCGTTCCCGATCGTTGCAGTCGTTCACTTTGTCGTCAGGACCTCTCCCACTGGATCCATGGGTCGCTGATGGGCCCCACGCTTGGGACGCCAATTGTAAAAAGTTCATTCGGGTCGGGGACAATCGATATTTGCCCGGCAGTATTTCCTCTGTGACCCTCTAGTTATTTAAATCAATGAAGAGGCAGGCGCTGGAGACTGGAAAGCATGAAACAAGGGTTTTTATTCTCTCCGGAGGAGAACACAACGAAACGGACAGAAGGTATCGTTCTGAGGTGCTCTAACTGTATTCCTGAGGCCTGGCCTCTTATACACACATTTATGACTTTATTGTAGATTACACATACATGTTAAAGCTTTGATGTACGGAAAAGACATTCTCGGAACTCCCCTTTGGGCCCGTTCCCACACACATTTACAGTTGAAGTCCCCACCCTAGTCACAACAGGTGATGAGCATCGCGCAGCTGGATAATCCGCCGATTCACGGAATGTGGGGGGTTTGATCGGATCTCATGGGGTGGGGGCTTTGATCAACCCGGGGATTCTTTGATGGGGGAAGCTTTCTATTGTACGGGGAGGGGCAAGGATGGTATCGGCAGAGCTGGGTGTCGGCTTGGGAACGGGGAAGACAAAACGGGCACACGGGGAAAAAGGGTTTTGCATCTAAGGGCCGGAGATCATGAAAGGAAAGCAGGGAGGTGTCGCGCTGGGAACAGGATGAGGGCCTGGGGCAGAGCAGCGCCGAAGAGGGGTTTATGACTCAAGGCAGGTGCAAGCAGGGGGTGGATAGCGTGCAGGCTTAGTGAAGGCGAAGGGCTATGTCAGGGGCCAGCGGCATGCAAAAGGGTTCGTTCTGATCGGGGCATCTTAGAAAATGGCGGGCGCGCACGACAAAAGTGTGGCATCGGGGGAAGAGGCAAGATGGCGCAGATAATGTTCACCAAAACGTACTAATTTTCAACACTACGTAAGACACATTGATGCCGCTCATTTGCAACAAACAGTTCATGTCATACAGGAATCACTAATTCACACATATCACACACACCAATGAACCAGTGAGCCTGCCAACATATCGTGCAGTACGTAGGCTTGACTCATGTCTCTCTGCACTGTCACAGGTGACCAAGGATATTCATTCTGCGCTTGGACGATGACACCCCTCCGAGCCCCGAACACACAGGCCCAGAAGCAGTACAATTTGGCCCACAAATGCACCAGGGGCATCGTGGAGCGAACATTTGGCAAGTTGAAGTCACGTTTCAGGTGCCTGGACGTCACAGGTGGAAGACTCCTGTGCAGCCCAGACATTGTGTGCAAGATGAGCACTGCATGCTGTGTGATGCACAACATATGTGTACGCAGCAAAGCCCCATGGATACGAGTGCCAGATGAACCGGACGATGATGATGAAGATGAGGCAGGTGGACCACACCCCACTGCAGCCTCAGCAGGAGTAGCCCGTAGGGACAAAATTCTTGACAATTTTTTCTCAGGTTGACGTCACATTGTGACATTCCTTAGCAATCATGGGACAGTACGATGAATGACCAAAGGCACAGCATGTGCAAATAAATGCTCTCCAAAACACATTTCCTGCGTGCATGTCACTCTTCTGTACAGGACCTTCACTCAGACAAGTGTGGGTGCAACACGTAGTACTGACAATTTTGGAATTTGTTAATGGATTGTGGGTGTGTCACCTCTGTGCAGTGAGGCTGTTTAGGGTGTCACGTATTCGAACTGCCAGTTCTGTGTGTCACAGTTATTACGGTATCCCAACCTTCGGCATTTCACGTGTTGCATTTCATTCTGTTTTGGCTGTCATTTGTGGCCTACAAGTGACAAAAGGGCTTCTTTTGGGCTCTGATATGTGCCGCCATGATGCAGGGATGTACCCTGTGACTCAAGTCCCACGACATGGGCAACATGAACGTAAGGGGGAGTCACTGCCCCTGCATTAGTCCATGCTTTCATTATTGTTTTATCATGGACATGGCACGTCTGTGTTCAGGGGGTGTTGATTGTCCCTCTGCAATGTGAAGAGGAGATGCGGTTTCACAGTGTGTTCCATGTACGTTTCCGCATTGGCGCTGGTTACATACTGAATGCATGTCAATGTACTTTGTAGCTGCTTGTGAGGAAATGCCTATCTGATGTGGGACGATGGTCATTTGTTCTATGTCACATCTGTGGGGTTGTGCTCGTACGTTGTCATCTCACCGTTTTTTTTACTCTGCTTTTATGGAGCATTTTCCCACATGACGCTTGGGATTTGCAGGCCTGTCGCTGGTTATCGCTACTTTTTGTATTGCGTTTGGCCTCATCGCAACTTTTTTTGTGTTCGTGTTTCGCATTTTTGCACCATCGCGTTGACTTTATCGCAGACATTTGATGTGTTATCGTAGGCCTATCGCACGGTGCCTCTGTGTTGTGAATACTTAGTTAACAAGGCGTTATTTTCCCGCGATAGGCTGCGATGGTGAAAGTTGCGTCAAGCTCTTTGTGATGGTTATCATACGTTCTTGAGAATATTCTCCAAAGTTGTTTGATTTCACATTTTTGTCATTGTGTTTCGTTCAGTTGTAAACCACATTTTAATATTTTACACTGTTAATGCTTTTTCTGAAACGTTATTAATTTTGACACGAAATATATATTATATGTGAATATGTAATTACATCAAATAAAATGAGTCTAACTTTATTTGCACATGTAAACTGTAAATCAATTTCTGTAGCTCATCCAAGTGGTATGCTCTTCCAGTTGCCACCCCAGTCAGACCTTCCCTCAATCCTATGGCTCAAACTGTGAAGACTGTCATCTGGGTCACAATATGAATGCAGAAAAAGGGTGGAGCAGGGTTCAGGAAATCAATGACAACACGTAAAGGGGGAGGCTAATAAGATAATAACAAATAAATACAGTGAGCGACAACCTTACCTATCTACCTGCAGTCAGTCGCCCTTGTAATTGTAGTGCCTTCCCTGTACTCTTTTCACTGGTATATTCCCTGGTGTGGTCTGGAACTGCTTTATGTCATTGGAATGTATTATTTGAATGACCAGGAAGGCGATTGCAGGCGTACTAACTGGAGGATGTGCTGGTGCCCTGTGGACCACATTAGTGTTTGTTACAGTGTTGGGCTATTGCTACAGTAAATCTTTTTGGAGTTCCCAGCTCATAGACAACGCTTATTTAAACAACAGTGACTATTAAAGATTTTCCTCCAGCTGAATGCATTTTATTGGAATGTTCCAGTTGGATAATTATTACAATATCAAAAGGAGCTCATTACAACTTTAGCAAGTTGAAATGCACGTGATAATACTGTACAATGAAACATTAAAAGGCACAATGTCAAGTATGTATATATGTGTAGTTAATAAGGCAATGGAGCAGTGTACAGAATCAAAGGCAAACATAATTGACATGCGAGGTAGCTCATTATCTAATTTTTACTTCATTGTGATGTAGCGTTCTTTAAAGGGCTGGGCCTTCAACTGGTTTCTAAATCGGAGCAATGTGGGGGTGGTCCTCACAAGGTGGCCTTGCTGAAGGTGTGCAGAGAGCCACAAGAAATGGTAAGGTTGCCCACAAGGAAAGCAGGGTGCTAGTCATGAAGGTTTTGAAAATGATGCAGCTGGTTTTGAAGATGGTGTAGGCCAGCAAGGGGAGCCAATGGAGTTACATCAAGGTAAGGGTGATGGATGTATGTCAGTACACCGCGGTTGTTTTCAACGCGGTACTTTACATCGCAGTTTTTACAACGCAAGTCGTTACAACGACTTGCGTTGGAGGGTGCGGATTTCGGAATCTTATAATTTTATATTCCAACACCAGTTCCCGTAACAGTAGGGAAGGTGTTGGAATATAAAATTACAAGATTCCTTATCCCACAGCGCCATCCAGCGCAAGTCGTATTAACGACTTGCGTTGTAAAAGACGCGTCGTAACTGCACTGCGGGGTAACATCCGCGTTGTAAAGGATGTTCCCCGAGGGGGATATGATCATATTTCTTCCAGACCTGCATTGGACACCCTCTGGTGTGTAAGATGTCCTCAAGGGGTGGAAGTTAGAGTCTGGGAAGCCATGGAGCATGGATTTATAGTCATCCAGATGTGAGATGACGAGGTCCTGGATAGCAGTTCTGCAGTTGCTTTCTGGATAAAACTATTTCACTTTCTTTAGAAGGAAGATCTGGTGCTAAACTATCTTTTTTGGCAATGCATTTCTTTTGGATGAAGTTTGTGTCCTGGGTGAATCAAAGTGACTCAGCATTTGGTAAAAGTTTGTGTTTGAAGCATTCAAGATTCATGTAATTGAGCCTAGTTTGTACTATATTTTGCTTTTTTATTCTTGGCAATAACACAAATTCTGTTTCTGTCGAGTTAAGGGTTCAGGTATGCGCTGGTTTATCCTGGGCTGGTTGAGGATATTGGTGAATCTTAGTGCTGTTATCTGTAAACTGGGCTGAAAGTGGCTCCATGTAGAAGTTACAGATGGTAGAAGACTGTGTGAAAGCCTGGGGATCTCTGCTGAGACTAGAATGTTTATGGACCTGGACGTGTGCTGTGAACAAACTGGTGTTTAAAGGTAGGAGGCGAACCACTAAAGGGCACTGCCAGTGAATCCCATTTGAGACTCCAGGTTGTGGATGAGGGTTGAATGGTCAAATGTGTTGAATGCAGCTGTGAGGTTTGGGTATAACAGGAGGCAGGGGTCAACTTAATCTGTGGTTAGGAGGGCATCATCTACGATGTGTAAGTTATTGGTCTCCATGCTGCAGCATGATCTGAAGTCCTATTGGTAGACATGCAGGAGATTATTAGGATTAATATGATCTTGAGGTTGAGCATAGACTGTTTTTCAAAGATCTTGCTGTTGAAGGGTAGGTTTGTGAGGGGCTAGTAGTTGGCAAGGTTATCAGGGGTTATTGTAGGTTTCTCTAGCTGTGGGCGGTTATGGCCTTTTTTGAAGGCTTCTGGAAATAGGCTTTGAGTGAGGGAGGTGTTGATAATATAGAGTGTGGGTGAGAGATCTTCCCTGTACAGTGCTTTGATGGAGGACAAGGAAAAAACATCTTCTACGGAAGCGGCTTTGAAGAAGGTGAGCATAGAGCTGTGAGAGATTGGGTTTGAAGAATGAACATTGAGGTTTTTTATGAGAAATGGTGGCTGTTAGAAAGCAGGCTTGTTGTTGTTGATGTGCTTTCAGGTCTTCTTCATGATTTCATTGATGCGAAGATTGATGGAATTGCATTGGCCTGTGGAGTGTGTGATAATTGAGTTAGGGTTGACGTAGTGCTTTGCTGTGTTAGAAACTGCTTCTGTAGGTTCCATCATTGATAATGTTGATATACTACATTGCTTTGGCTGATGTGATGAGCTGTCTGTGTGCTTCACAAAGGTACTTCATGATCATGAGGTCATTGGGAATCTTGTTGTTCTTCCATTTTCTTTCCTGTCTGTAAATGGAACATTTATTGTCCGCTAGGTCTTTAGATCACCAGGGTGTTGAAGGTTTTAACTTGCACTTGTGTGTTTTCATTGGCGCATGAATACTCACATAGTTTTCCCTAAAAAAGCTGAAGTCATTTAGAATGGTACTGGCATGAGATGTGGTCTTGATATGGCAAGAAATGCATTCATACATTAGGTTGGCGATAGAAAGGTTTTTGAAGGATCTGAAAGTTTGGTCTTCTCTTTTGCATTAACCTCAGTTTGTTGATAATGGGATTAGGAATGATGGCTATGGTGAGGTGGTCGGTCCATTCCATGAATATGGGTGGATTGCTGGCGATGTTGAAAGACGAGGTTGAGGATGTTGCTATTGGAGTTTTGTGCCTGGGTGATGTGCTGTTTATGTGTCAGTGCGACCGAGGCGTGTGTCTCTTGTTATTTTTGATCTTGTGTTGTGTGTGTGGAGGAATTTACCCAAGAGTTTGATGTGGGTGTGGTGGATGGATGAGGTGGCAAGAAGATATGTGAATGCATCAACGAAGACTTTGTTCTGCCTGGAAGTTAGTGGTCCAAGTTGCAGAGAGTGGGAAGCAAAATGCAAGTAGTTCTAGGGAATTGAATGTCACTTGCTTACTTAGGGTGTAGTACTAGAATGACTTATGGGTGACAGCAAAGCTTTGTCCCTTCTTATGTGCACGAGTCACATGGTGGATAGTGTAGCCTGTGGGAAGAAGGAAGTCTGGGATGTTTAAGACTGTGGGGGTGAACCATGTTTCTGTGATAAAAAGAGCATCAAGCTTGTGGTAACTGTGATGAGGTTTGTGATTTCTGGCATATAAGGTACAGAAAACAAGGGTGTGTGGTAGTTAGTGTAATTATGGGGAAAGGTAATATGGGGTGCTTGGTGAGGCACACAATTATAACTTATCGTGTAGGTTTCATTGTGGAGGAAGCCAAGGTGCCAAACGTAAAGGTTAACCATCCCATCACAATAATTTGATTAAAGAAAGACTTAATAAAACTACCCTTTTAATACACTCAAATTGTATTTTATGATTCAAATAAGACCAAGCTGACAACAATTGGCTCAGTCTGCAGGGTAAGTCAATGGAAGAGAGTGCACAGTACTCACAAGTGGCCATTGGAGGCTTCTCTTCCCTCCAGCCATACAGCACAAGTATTCAGTCAAGCCGGAGGGGATGGATAGGAGTAAGTCGTCTTGGGCAAGCTGGCACAGTTGAAAGTATCCAAACTTCATAGAGTTATTGTAGGGGTGTCTCTGCCTTGCATCTTTGCAGCAGAGTCTCTCTTTATAAGTCTGCCTAATCTAGTAGGTAGTACCCTCTTCCTCTCCTTCTCAGCCCCAAGCCCAGTCTTTGGTTTTGACTCAAAAGTGCTCTAGAGAGTCCTCTTACCAGATACTAGTTTATAATGAGTGTAAGGTATGCTTTTTGTCACTCCCCTTCTAGCACCAAAAGTGAAAGCCAACCAAGTTCACTGGGAGACCAATTTGAACTGGTACACTGGGCTGCACTGAAAAAAGAGTTCTTGAGTGCTCTTTCATGGTCGTTTGGTTGAGCCATCATGGGTATTAGTTTTGACACTGAACCTTTTGAAGAATGAAAGACACAAGTCTTGGTCAGATGGGTCACACTCTCACCCACTGTACAAGCAGATTTGTTATGCAGCTAAGTACTGCACCACAACAACCTGTGTGGGTCTGTCAGTCTTCGAATTGTTGGTCATCGAATTTGGGCACTCCACCAACGCCAACTTCAAAAGTAAAGAATTTAGGGATTCTGAGGTATAGGGAGGTAAAATATAAAGACCAAGTCAATCAGGTCACTCCTTCTTCCTTCTACTTGGTTAGAATTATCAAAAAAATTGAACAATATCCGCTGGCAGATCTTCTGAAATCTGTAGTCATTGCCTTAGTTTTATCACAACTGGATTACTGTAATGGTCTTTATGTGGGCCTTCCAAAAGGTCAACTTAATAAACTACAGACCCTTCAAAATATGGCTGCACGGTTTCTATAAAAAATTCCTACATCAGCCATTAGACAACTACATTGGCTCCCGGTTACCATCGTATCACCTTTAAAGCTTTCTCCCTAGCCTACAAAACACTCTATGGGAAAGCCCCAACCTACTTTAAGAAAATCTTTGAGTGGTATATACCTGGTAGAACTCTGCGTTCCAGTGCAGCTAGACTTAGAAAGGTTGCTACTTTCAAACTTGCCACCTGGGAAGGAGAACCTTTTTCAGATCTACGGCTCTACAATGGAACTGTTTGCCACCTCAACTGAAAGAAGTGTATTCACTCTCTGCCTTTAGGAAACAACTAAAACCCTGGCTTTTTAATCAGTGATCCTATTACATTACTTTTCAGGACACCGGCGGCCCTTCTCTGCTCCACATAGCGCCAAGACACCTCCTGGCATTCGTGCGCTTTAAAAGTTATAGCATTAATTTATTCAGTCTGTCTCCTCAGACTTCCACCTGTGTTTTAGTCTGGTCTCAGTAGCTATTTAGCCACACAACTTCCCCCACCCACTTCAGAGGGACTGTGTATTTCCAAGACTCTCTAGCAAGCGGCAAGCAGCAGCAGCATGCCTCTCCCAATTCAATCCAAAGTTTCTCACTGAAACCCCAACAGATATAGCACCCAGCAGAGGTAGAGGAGGAACTCCCTAGTGTAATTCCCCACACGTATAGTGTACGACAGTCTCTCCTTCGGACCAAGAATCTGGATATCTCTATGGTGTGTTGAAGCTTTTTGAATGTTTACACTCTGCTGTCCATATTTTATCCCATTTGCATTGGTTTTCTCCCATTGAATCTCAACGCGGGTCTCGCATAAACTGGCTTGGTAACCCCTGATCCTAGGCTTCAATGGAGGACATGATGAAAATATATTTTTCCCCTTCTCAAAACCTAGCCCTGCAAGTCCATTTGATGATTCACTGAAAGTCAACCCTATATTACCTTTAATTGGGTTACTCTGAAAGCGATTATCCCCACTCCTTAACTCTTCTGCAGTCCCCTGTGAGGTTGGTCAAAGGGAAAACCGTCCATCTTCAGATCTGGCAGGTTGTGTGCCTGCGGCTAAGAAACAGAATACACTGAACTTATACACATAATGTAGCCACATGAAGTGCGAAACCAGTAATGGTTTCTCAGACCATAGAGTCAAAGTACCAGCAGTGTGCAGCAGAGCAAAAGGACAGAAACAATACAAAACAAGCATTGGAAATGCAATAGGTCTCGGATTTATTTGAGTTAGAGCTAATGGCATTGTAAATGGCAATGTCAATGTATTTTAGCCATGTGTTATGGAGTGTATGCATGTGGTGTGTAGTGGAATTATGTGGGTTGGATTGGAATTGTAGCAATGGTGGCATGCTGCGCTTTAGATGAATATGTTTAAAAGTAAAGTGCACCATACTGCGATTGCTACAATAGTTAATTGTGGATGCGTTACCAATTGATGTGTGCACTGATGGCTGGTGGTGTGTGTGCCTGTAGAAATTGTGCACTGATGGCTGGTGGTGTGTGGGCCTGGTGGAAGCGGGCACTGCCGGCTGGAGGTGTGTGTGCCTGATGGAAGCGTGCACTGACGGCTGGTGGTGTGTGTGCCTGGTAAAAGCGTGCACTGATGGCTGCTGGTGTGTGTGTGTTTGGTGAAAGCGTGCACTGGCGTCTTGTGGTGTGTGCCTGGTGGAAGCCTGCACTGACGGCTGGTGGTGTTTGTGCCTGGTGAAAGCGTGCACTGACGGCTGGTGGTGTTTGTGCCCGGTGAAAGCGTGCACTGACGGCTGGTGGTGTTTGTGCCTGATGAAAGTGTGCACTGACGGCTGGTAGTGTGTGTGTGTGGTTGTGTGTGTGGTCGTGCGTGTGGTGGTGAGTGTGTGGTGGTGAGTGTATGGTGGTGAGTGTGTGGTGTGAGAATGTGTGTGGTGGTGTGTGTGTGTGGTGTGTGGTGTGTGTGGTGTGTGTGTGGTCTTATGTGTGTGGTCTTATGTGTGTGGTGTTATGTGTGTGTGTGTGGTGGACTTAGTTCCGGTTTTCGTACCCTGCGCACTCACACACTGCTCCTACACACTCTTCACCCTCACACACTGCTCACCCTGCACACTCACACACTGCTCACCCTGCACTCACACACTGTTCACCCTGCACACTCACACAATGTTCACCCTGCACACTCACACACTGCTCACCCTACACACACACACACACACACACTGCTCACCCTATACACTCTCACACTGCTCACCCTGCACACTCACACACTGCTCACCCTACACACTCACACACTGTTCACCCTACACACTCACACAATGTTCACCCTGCACACTCACACACTGCTCACCCTACACACTCACACAATGTTCACCCTGCATGCTCACACACTTAACCCTGCATACTCACACACTGCTCACCCTGCAGGCTCACACACTGCTCACCCTGCATCCTCACACACTGCTCACCCTGTACGCTCACACACTGCTCACCCTACACACTCACACACTGCTCACCCTACGTAATGTGAAAAGACCTAGCTCTGCCCTTTGGCCTGTGTTGTAATCGTACTATAGGTTGTGAGTAGTTGCGCTTGATTGGTTGGGGCGTCCAATACTTGCTCCTCCCCTCACAGAGGGCCGGCTGCCTCCATGAAGCTCCAAAGACACGTGTTCAGCTGTTTTTTGTTTTAGCTCCTGTGTGTCAGTGCACCGTGTAAGCGCACAAGCATACCCTCCTCTCTCTGGAACACTCACACTGCTGAGTCTCTAACTCTGCAGTCACTCACACTCTGCAGTCACTCTCACTCTGCAGTCATTCCTGCTGTCACTCTCCCTCTGCAGTCACTCATGCTGTCACTCTCACTCTGCAGTCACTCATGCCATCACTCTCACTCTGCAGTCACTCTCACTCTGCAGTCACTCATGCTGTCACTCTCACTCTGAAGTCACTCATGCTGTCACTCTCACTCTGCAGTCACTCATGCTGTCACTCTCACTCTGCAGTCACTCATGCAGTCACTCTCACTCTGCAGTCACTCTCACTCTGCAGTCACTCGTGCTGTCACTCTCACTCTGCAGTCACTCTCACTCTGCAGTCACTCATGCAGTCACTCTCAATCTGCAGTAACTCTGCAGTCACTCTCACTCTGCAGTCACTCTCACTCTGCAGTCACTCTCACTCATGCAGTCACTCTCACTCTGCTGTCACTCATGCAGTCATTCTCACTGTGCAGTCACTCTCACTCATGCAGTCACTCTCACTCATGCAGTCACTCTCACTCTGCAGTCACTCTCACTCTGCAGTCACTCTCACTCTGCCGTCACTCATGCTGTCACTCTCACTCTGCAGTCACTCTCACTCTGTTGTCACTCATGCAGTCACTCTCACTCTGCAGTCACTCTCACTCTGTTGTCACTCATGCTGTCACTCTTTTACTACCGGGTGGATGAAGGCCAACATAAATCTGCACACCACCACCTGGTGACGCAGAGGAGCACTGCTGTCAAATAGTCCAGGTCCAGCCTGTTGGATAGATTTTTCTAAAGGTTGAGGAATCTGAAATTGTAAGTATCCATTAGTGATGTACCGGCTCCAGGATGTTCTCCGCGTTTAACATAGTAATCTTATTTCTAGGCAGAAAACAATGCATTATTTAAGACGAGCTCTACTTTCAAGCTAAAGGGCTAGCAGTCCTCATGCAAGAACAGTTATAGTACTGGTGCGCTATCTTTAAGCATGCCAGTTCCACCTGCAAATATCGTGTCATCAGCAAGAAGGCAGCATTTGACTACATAGGAACTCAATTCTGGAGTGGGGGGTATCTTTCCAGGAGTCACACGGAAGAAGGGCAGGGCCTGCACGGGCGCATCACGGAGTACAAATTTGGAACGGGGATGTGGGCTAGCATGTAGGTAATCCACAATAGACACTGGTGAATTTTAACGTGGGGAAACAATACCTAGCATGGGAAAGACGATACAGACCACCTACATGTGGATTCAAGGGCAGGCGTGTAATTGTTTCTTACGTACCAAGAATGCTAAAAATCGAATAATTCCTGTTTTCTCCAATTTTAACAGCAAACCCACACAGACAAATGCAACGAAGGCAACCCACTCCACATCCACACGTTGATCAGCCTACCTATCCTATGGTATCTTTTAACCGCACTCTTACTGAAGTCTGCTCCAGCTCCCCCGACAGCTCACACCCTCATGACCCCCACTCTCCCGGACGTGACCTCCAACAACCCGATTGCCCACACGCCCCTTACTGGCCCCAGCACGCCCTCTCCCAGTTGTCACTTCACTCTCAGGAACCACGCTAATCTAAGCTGATCTCCGGTTAACCTCACTGTTGTAATTTGACGGTGATTAAGTTGAGCGTTAGCGAAAGACATCTTGGTTTTACTGTTATTCTACGGCATCCATTTTAAATTCACGGCAACAATTTTGTCTGCCTCACATTGCCTCGTGTCGACCATGTGCTTTGTCCTACCTTTCTGCTCATGGCCTTTGAATCTGCCCGGCAACAGGCTATTAATAGCATCTCTCTGTCTTGCTGCTGACCGTTAGGGTCCACATCTGTTAATTGTTAACCTTAGATTGGAATGTGTTAGCCGAGACCCCAAGACTGTTAGCTCCTCCCACTGATCGATTGTGCTTCTCGATATTACCTTGTATGGACATAAAATGTGCTCTTATGCTTTGACCGCCTTCTTTTGAGCCCCTGTGTGGGTATAAATAAACCATGTGTCCAGTAGCCCTTTGTGCTACTTCTCGCAGTACCGAAGGGTACTGGTTGAATTATAGCACCACTTCATGAGGTGTAATAAACGTTATGTTTTGTATTTCCAGTTTCCGTGCCAACTTTTCCCTTTGGAGTCTGAGGACTTTGTGCACAGAAGTGCGAACCCCTTGCACTAGCGGGTCTGGCTGAGGCCTGCACGACATCACGGTCTCTTAAACCCACACTCTATAGCTGTCATTCTTCCACCACAGCTCCCACCCCCCCCCCAGTACTCTTTTCCCATCGTGCCCACTCCCCAGCCACCCTGGTAACTGGACATTCCACAGCTATCTGCTATCCGACCCCTCCCAACATCCACACAACTCAGATCTGTATTCTCCTCATCACTCACGGTTGCCCCAGGACTTACCGCTTTCATGGCCACCGCCATGTCATCGTATCTCTCTGCCTGCTTGGCCAGCCAGGCTCCCTGCAGGAGCTGCTCTCTGTCACCCATGGTGCGTGCCGGGTGGTTTCCGGAAGTCGGAGAAGTGCCTTTTCAGTCACCGACAGGGATGGGCGCGCCCATGGCGGGAGCGGCCCCAAGCCTTGACCGTTAGTTACTCTGCGTAACTCACAGGCGCGTGCCCCGCCCGACTAGCTGGCTGGGTTCGTCCGCGCGACACCCGCCCGATTGCATTTACTTGACGAGAGAGTGCGGGGTGGGAGCGGAAAGCGATCGTAAGCCTTCGCAAACTACAAACAAAAAGCCCGCGAGTGGTGCGCGCGCGCTCGCCCCGGCGAGCATATGTTTCGAATTATCGCGGCTGTCAAGCCGCGATAATTCAAAACATATGGCCTATGGTGCGCGTAACAGACACCAATAGGCCATAGGCGGAGCTACGCGACCGCCTATGGCCTATTGCGTGTTCTGTTATAAAACAGCACGCACGCAAAGGCCAATGAAAATGGACCTTAGAAATAACACGCACGAACTACGTGGAATTTCCAGGTCCATTTTCAAAACGCCGGGAAAAGGACTCTCGCTGCGCAACACTGCTGCACAGTGTACGCTAGGCCCGAGCCCTAAAAACAGATTTTCCTACACTGTGGAGCAGTTGTTGTCCCCCAATGCCCTAACAGACCCAAATGGGCAATGTTATTGACTGTGTCTGGCCTTTGTTAGGGTCACCTGGTTGAAGGGACAAACTGAAGAAGTTGACTGAAGTAAGGATAAGGCAGGAACTGGTGTCACTACCTGTCCAGATGAATGATGGGAAATGCAAGTGATAAAAACGATTCTGGAAATAGCATAAGGTCAATGAAATTAGGAATTAAACCGGCTTGCTATATAGATTTTGCGAATAGATGGGACAACGAGAGGTCTGCTTGGAAGTGTACTGAAATAATAGTGTGGTGTGTCCCCCAGCACCCTAGTCAAAAAAACACCCAAAACGATCTTGAGCTGAAAGTAGCAACTAGATGTGGCTCAAGGAGGTAAAAGTAATTTGACATCTCCCATCCTCTGTGTTGGTTTTGTGGCCCCCGTGCAATGACTGCTCATGCACCTCAGTTTATGCTTAGGGCAGGCCCAGTTCTATAAGGGGGTCGGGTGGCCAGGCCAGGCCCACTCAAACATGACCTTTGGCCCACCCAGTCACAACAGAAGAGGCCAAGGAGAATGCTCATGTTAAGGGCTTCCTCAATGTCGGCGGTGGAAGGTTGGGATCTTTTTTGGCTTAGTTTACTTTGATTCTCAATCAGGGGTCATAAGGAACCTCTAGAACACATTTATTTTACAGTGCATTGTTTTTATAATTACTGTTTTAACAAAGTACTGACATGGGGCAAATTACCGGCTTTAGGAGATTTTCCCTATTTTTGTAATGGAAATAATAAAATACAGGTCATACCGGTAAAAAGATTTGTAGGTGGCAACTCTAGCTCATGTCTGCGTCAAGCTGCAGTTCAGCAGTATGTGTTAGGGGAGTGGGGACAGGTGTTTACCTGCCGTTGCCGCTGTAGGTGCAGTGACACCCTGGGCCCTGGGCTGTGGGCTGCCTTCTGGACCTCAATTATGGCTGTTTCTGTGTGGGGGTTCTGAGTGTCTACGTATTTTAGTCTTTGCATAATGCATGCAGTAATATACTTTAGGATGGGGCGTGCATTATACTATTCAGACAGCAGTGGTGCAGGCCTAATTGGATGAGCAGCCACAACAGAATCTTAAATGTCTGCCTATTATCTAAGAATGAATATGGAATTACAGTGCCTAGTAGAATAAAGGCCTGATTCACAAAGGTAAACTTGTACTTCTCTGTAAGTTTACTATTTCTTTAGTTGTCCCAAAGTGCAAGTTTTATGTTACTAATAGTAATTGTATGGCTGCGAACACTCCGCAGTCGTAGCTGAGAACTCTGAACATAAAAAGACAGGGAAGGTCTCCATGAGTCTGGAGTCTCAGCAGTCATAAAATGACTGTTAGTAAAATTAAACTTATAGATTGTGAATTCCCACCAAAAAATAAACTTACACAATAGTGTAAGTTTCTCTCTGAGTCACGACCTAAGTGTGTATGTCTGTTCTCTGCCAGGTGCTGTTGAAAAGTAAATAATCGTGCTATTTCAAGTAAGATATTGTGCTGGGATTAACTTGTTTTCCCCACTATGATAAGGTTACAAATTTGAGCATTTCATAATCTGATATCTTGTTACAGTACATTGCATATTCCCAGGCTATAGCCAGCGCCTCTGGAACTATGCAATTTTTCCGCTATGGGTTTTTTGGCATAATTATGGATTTTCCCCATTTACCACATATCCATCATCTGCTGCATAATCTGAAAAAGTAGAAAAAGTTTTCAGCTCAAAGGGAACAAACTTTACTAAACATTCTGCAACAGGTGGGCTGCGCAAAGTTTGATTGGTCACCTGTTATTGTTTATTGCTATTGTTACAATTATACTAATGAGGCACAACCTATTCCCAGGCAGTGGTAACAAGTGTAAAAAATGACAAAATAATGTAATAATGTAATACTATGCATTGAAGACTTGTTTTTTCAAGTAGGCACATTAGGTCCTAGGCTTGGCTAGTTTCACACCTGCTCAGATGAGAGTGCACTTTAGAAATCAACATAACATAATATAGCATAACATATGACCAAAGCAAGCAAATGCACTTCATGGCTCTACATCCCAACCGTTTTTAAACTTGTATTCAAAGAACAAGTTTGGCAACTGTAAGAGAGCATTCAATTCATACTGGGACAGAACTGTTAGTCTGGATGCTTGCTGTTGTTTCCCATGCCTTATGCACATGGGGCAAAGCCCCCATGCTTTGAAGCAACGTCCTCTGAAGATAGCGCTGACTCTACATGTGCACCAGCAATATTAGTAGAAGGAGCTACACAAGCATCTGCGTCCCCTTCTGTAACCAGGGCCTCAGAAGGTTACCTCTTTGACTGCAATTACTAGTTTTACAATTGTCCAGCATGAAAACTTCTCTCAATTGTCAACAGTACTGTTCTTTTCTAAATTTGTTGCTGTTATTTCAACTTTTTTATTAACGAAAGTACACCGCAAAAGAATGATATTAAAATAAACAGTTACAAAGTTCACAGTGTGCAAAGAAATAAGGGTTGAGCAAATTGAAGGGAGTAAGTAGTCAGTCTTGTTAGTTTGAAGATATCATTAAGATTGATCTACTATTACAATCTGCTTGGTATCAAGGTGTTTGTGTTGAAGCCAGGCCTACTGAAAAGTATGGGGGCTGGTAAGTGTATACTTCAGATCTTACTCTGTAATAATTAACTACATGCTCTGCATGCCTGTTTGGAAGAAGACTACATGATGTAAATGTAGAGCGTGCTTCTACCTCCAGAATTGAAAGAAATTTGGCCCACACTGGCCCACCCGAAAGTACCCTTGGCCCATCCAAAATCATACATAGCAATCTGAAACCTTGGCAGTTATGAAAGAGGGCGAGCATCACTTGCCATGACGTAGCATTGAAGACCGTGCCCATTACCCTCAGGTCCCTCCTGTCCTCGTCCCCTTCATACTTAACAAGTGAGATTTACTATCTCATCGACAGAAAAAAAGAAAAGCAGGAATGCTGGTACGCCCCTCCCTCTCTCTATAGGGAGTACATAAGGGTACAGTACCCAGCATGCCTCCTGTTCTTTTTTTCTGTCTTCGACATTATTTCCTGCATTCCCAGGTGCCGGTTGGCTCCTGGTGCCTACCTGTTGCTGGGCTTCAGGTGGGGCTGGTTTCTTCGGGGTTTCCCCTCCTGCCGGGCTCGAGGGGTTCCCTGGATCATCTTCCTGGCTGCCGTTGGAACTCTGGACTGTTTGATCCTGCGTGTGGCTGTGGGAAGTGTTCGGCCGCGTCTCTGTCCTGCTTGGCTTGCTCAGAGACGGGGCGCTGTTTCCTGTGGCTCCGGTGGTGCGGCGGCCCCCGCGCGGCTGGGGCGCTTCCTGCCGGGGTGTGCCTGACTTCCTTTGTGTGGAGCAGGAAGTCAGGCGTTTCGATGGACGGCCGGCGGCGGTGTTTGTGGAAGGCTTGCCGGCTGTTCCCTTGTGAGTACCGTGTAGCGTTTTCTTTTTCTATTTTGCCTCTCTTTAAGGTGCACTACCCCTGCGGTGCCTGCATTTCTTGTCTCCTGGTTAGGGCAAGTGGTGCTGGTTGTCACTGTTTGAGGAGGGTCCTGTTCGTTTGTGCTTGGGGGCCTCCCTGGCCATTTGCTGGTGCTTTCCTTGATCGTTTTGCCTGCTGGCCTTGGGCAGTCTTTGGTGGCTGTCTGGTTCTGCTGTAATTTCATCATGGGGAAGCACTCGAAGAAGAGCAGGCATGTTGAGGAGTCCTCCTCTTCTTCTTCTTCTTCGTCCTCTCCTTCTCCTGCGAGGTCCAGGCGTCGTGCCCATGATGGTGATGCCAGATTGAAGGCGCTGATAAGGGAGACATTGTTGGAGATGGGAGGTCCCAGGTCTAAGGGGTCTCGTTCCATGTCCAGGTCCGGTGGTGTTCCGCGCCCTTCTTCTTCTTCCTGGGTCGGAGGATGGTGATATGGAGCATGATGTTGTCAAGGGCAAATATGTGGATAAAGATATGCTGCCGGATTTGTTGTCCCATGTGAAGGAGAATATGGGATTTCCTGCTGACGATGTCCCGGGTACTTCTGGAGGGTCCCTGCTTCGTCAGTTCCAGTGCGCTGCGCCTGCGGTTTTGCCTGTCCATCCTTGTGTCAGGGAGGTTTTGGATCGGGAGTGGAAGGATCCTGATCGTATTCTGCTTCCTCGCTTTATGGCGAAACTCTATCCTCTTCAGGATATGGCAAAGGATTTGCCGGACTCTGTTCCTGTGGATTCTTTCGTGGCCAGTCTGGTGGGGCGCACTTCTTTGGCTGAGCATGCTGTTGTGCGTGATCCAGTGGACAAGAGGGTGGACGCTTCGCTGCATAAGGCTTATTCTGGTTCCCATCTGGCTCTGAGGGCGGGCATCTACGGGACTTATGTTGCTCAGTCCCTTCTTTCGGACTTGAAGACTTTGTATGGGTCCATGGATAATGCTACTGACTGTTCTGCTGCCCTGGCCCACATTGAGCGTCAGGTGGAGTTTCTCTCTGACGTGTCCTTCGATGTGGTGCGTGCTTCTGCCCTCTCGGGGGGTGCTTGTGTGGCTGCTCGTAGGAACTTGGTCCTCAAGGATTGGAAGACTGATTCGGCCTAGAAATCTGCTGCGCTGAGGTTGCCTTTTCAGGGTTCCATGTTGTTTGGGGCTGAATTGGAGGGCAAGCTTCATCGGCTTTTCAAGGAGAAGAAACATTCCTCCTCTTTCAAGCTGACCTTGGCTGCTCTGGCATTTTCTAAACCTAAGCCTTTCTTTCGCCCCTCTTCTCACAGGCAGTTTTCCTGGGGTCGTGGTCGTTTTCAGCCTGGACGGGGTCGGGACAAGAAGGCGAAGTACCCTCCTGCGAAGCCTCGTTCCTGACTATCTAGGGTCCGAGGTTGGATCCTTGGTAGGTGGTCGGCTTCGGTTGTTTCTTCCGGCCTGGATGTCCTCCTGTTCAGATTTATGGGTCCTGGACGTGATCTGTTTGGGGTACCGTGTGGAGTTCTCCAGCCTTCCTCCGGACTCGGGGGTACATCCGACTCCTTGGCCGTCATGCCCGTCCAAACGTGCGGAACTGTCTCTGAGGGTTCAGTCTCTGTTGGACAAGGGGGCGGTTTGGGTGGTTCCTCCGGGGGAGCTGGGTCGGGGGTTTTACTCCATCATTTTTCTGCTGCCCAAGGTGACTGGGGGGTTTCGCCTTGTTCTGGATCTCAAAGCCCTGAACAAGTTTGTGTTGCGGGTTCCATTCAAGATGGAGACTCTTCAGAAGGTCATTCCCCTGGTTCTCCAGGGTCATTACATGTGCACTCTGGACCTTCAGGATGCCTATTATCACGTGCCTGTCCATCCTCTCTCCAGTCCCTTCCTTCGCTTTTGTCTTCTTGGGGTCCATTACCAGTTTGTTGTTCTTCCTTTTGGCCTGAGGTCGACTCCGAGGGTGTTTACCAAGGTGGGTGCTCCCTTGGTGGCCTTCTTGCACCTCCAGGGGATGATGGTTTATCCTTATCTAGACGACTGGCTCCTGCATGCTCCCTCCGCGGAGGGTTGTTGGTGGATCAGAGGTTGGTGTGTGCGGCCTTGCGGGACCATGGGTTCCTGTTAAACCTCCCCAAGTGTCAGCTTCTCCCCTCTCATGACTTGCAGTTCATAGGGGCCCATTTCCGCAGGGATTTGAATCGGGTGTTCCTGCCGGTGGCATGTGCTGTGACCCTGTGTACCCTGGCTCGGCGGTTTCTGTTGGGTCGGTCCTTTCAGGTCCGTCTTTGGGTGCGCCTTCTGGGGTTGATGGCGGCCACGGTGTTCACGGTGCCTTGGGCGCGTTTCCATCTTCGTCCTCTTTGGTCCTACCTGTTGGCGCGGTGGAATCCCTTGTCAGGGGACTTGTCCCTTTTGGTCCCTGTGTCTCTGTCGATCCTTCCGGCCCTGCGCTGGTGGACTCTGTCGTCCAATCTGGACAGGGGCTTGCCTCTGCAGTGTCCTCCTCCGGTGGGTCTTACGACGGATGCCAGCGCTTTGGGCTGGGGGGCGACTTTGGGGTCGGAGTGCCTTCAGGGTCGGTGGTCCCTCCGGGAGGGTCATCAGTCTTCGACCTGGCGAGAGTTGTCTGCTGTGTGTCGGGCTGTCCGGGTGTTTCGGCTCCTTCTGTTGGACCAGCATGTGTTGGTTCGGTCGGACAACTCTGTGATGGTGGCCTACTTAAATCACCAGGGAGGTATCCATTCTCGGTCCCTGAACGCGGTGGTGTCCCCCTTGTTTTGCTGGGCGGAGTGCCATCTTTTGTCCCTGGCGGCTGTTCATGTTCGGGGGGTGGACAATGGGGTGGCGGATGCCCTCAGTTGTTTTTTTCTTGCCTCCCTGGAGTTGGCCTTGACTCCGGCGGCCTTTCGTCTGGTGTGCGGGAGGTTTGGTCTTCCCTTTCTGGACCTCTTTGCTTCCCGGCTCAATGCGCAGCTTCCCCGGTTCTTCTCCCGGATTCCTCAGGAGGGGTCTTGGGGGGTGGATGCCCTGTCCCTTCCGTGGCCTGCTCACCTGCTTTACGCATTTCCCCCTCTGGTTCTTATTTCTCGCTTCCTGTCTCGCCTGTTGATGGAGGCTCGGGAGGTGGTGGTGGTGGTGCCTTTCTGGCCCCACAGGGCGTGGTTTCCCACTCTGAAGCTGTTGGCTGTTCGGGGTCTGTGGTTCTTCCCCTTCCCTCCGTCCCCATTGCGGTCCTCTCCGATGTTGCCCCTGCGTCGGCTTCGGCTGTCGGTTTGGCGGTTGAGAGGCAGGGGTGGTGACATAGGGGCCTCCCTGAACATTTAGCCTTGGCTATTCAAAGGTCTTGGAAGCCTTCTCCCCTTCAGTCCTATGGTAGGCATTGGGGTAGCTTTGAGAGTTGGTGTCTTGGCCTGGCGTTGTCGCCCTTGGTTTGTCCTTTGCCGGATGTTCTCCAGTTCCTTTGGGATGGGTTCGAGAAGCGTTTGTCTGTCTCTACTCTCCGGGCTCAATGGGCTGCTATTAGGGCTTTTTGGGCGCCTTGGGGCAACCTACCTGATGTTGACGGTTTGGTTTCTCGCTTGTTGCGCAGCTTTGCGTTTTCTCGCCCTTTGTTGCGTCCTTCTTTTCCTCTCTGGGATCTTCCCTTGGTTTTGAGGGTTTTGGTGGCTGCTCCCTTTGAGCCTTTGGAGGAGGTTGATATGAAGTTTGTCACCCTGAAGGTGGTTTTTCTGGTGGCTATCACCTCGGCTCGTCGCCTGGGGGAGCTGGGTGCCTTGATGGCTCGGGAGCATTTTCTGTCCTTCTCTGCGGATGGGGTGGTTCTTCGTTTGGATTCCTCCTTCGTGCCTAAGGTCTCCTCCCAATTTCATCGCTCTCAGGAGCTAGTTCTGCCGGCTTTGGATTCGGCTCAGGTGGACGGGGATGATCTTCCTTGGTCCTTGCTGGATGTTTGCCGGGCTTTGAGGGTCTATGTTGACCGGACCCGTGCGTTTCGGCTTTCTGACTCCCTGTTTGTCTCTTTTGGTGCTGTCTCCCGGGGTCGTCGTGCTTCTTCTTCTTCCATTGGGCGTTGGTTGAAGCAGGTTATTGTGCTTGCCTATTCTCTTTCGGGTTCTCTTCCCCCGGCTGGGGTTCAGGGGCGTTCGACTCGGGGGATGGCTGCTTCCTGGGCGGAGGTTCGTGGGGTGTCCCTTTCGAAGATTTGTAGGGCCGCCACTTGGGCATCTGCTAATACCTTTGTTAGGCATTACCGTATCCAGAATGTTCTGGGGGATGACACTAACTTTGGTTTGGGGGTTCTTAGGGCTGTGTGTTCCTGATTCCCCTTGTTTTCTTTCCCTGTGCTGTTGTTTTCAATACATTGCTGGGTTTTGCTGTGCTGCTGTGTCCTGGTGGTTTGTTGTTTGATGATGGCCGGTCGCTGCTTGGGTATTCTCACTTGTTAAGTATGAAGGGGACGAGGACAGGAGAGACCTGGGGGTAATGTCCTATTACTTACCGGTAATCTTCATTACCCGTTGTCCTCGTCCCCTTCATACCATCCCTCCCTCCCTCCCGGGCTTTCCGGCCCTCATCTTGGGCTTGGTGGTTCAGGAGGCATGCTGGGTACTGTACCCTTAAGTACTCCCTATAGGGAGAGGGAGGGGCGTAACAGCATTCCTGCTT
The DNA here is from genome assembly GCF_964261635.1 of Lissotriton helveticus. Classification (NCBI taxonomy): domain Eukaryota; kingdom Metazoa; phylum Chordata; class Amphibia; order Caudata; family Salamandridae; genus Lissotriton; species Lissotriton helveticus. The sequence continues at coordinate 330,923,828 of NC_136065.1, read as the reverse complement.
TTCTTTTTTTCTGTAGATGAGATAGTAAATCTCACTTGTTAAGTATGAAGGGGACGAGGACAATGGGACCCGGAGTAATGAAGATTACTGGTAAGTAATAGGACATACTTCTGCACTTGACACCCAGCCTTCTTTACTTACATATTTCATAAAAGTAATAGGAAGCATGTTTTTTTTATTCTGTTGCTATTTTATTGCTTCTCTTGTACAATGCTGATCATATAATAAACTTGTGAATTTTGGAGAAAAAAAAAAGAAAAAAAACCTGGCCTGGCTCAGAGAGTTAGATACGGTAGCCCAGAGCCGTGTGCAGTAGACTGAAAAAGGTCACACTACAGCAGGGCCGAATTTAGGGCAGTATGACCGGTGCGGCCGCTAACCTGTGGAGGGGGCGCTGACCTCAGGGGGAGGTGATGTGTTTATCAATAACTTATGATTGGAGAGATGTGGCACACTTTTGCCTGGTGGTAGTGAGATAATCCGAGGAGGAGTCATGGTGTGTGGGGGCACCAACCATGATTGTCGCACTCGGTGCCATCAGCGCTAAACCCGGCCCTGCACTACAGCAGCCTCAAGACAGACCTGCAAACGTGAAACATACTAAGTTGACATCCCAGGAGCTGCTTTTGTGATCTCAGCCATGACAAATGAAATAATGCTGAAATTAACTGTCTTATGTTTTGCAGGCGTATTTGTCTGTACAAAAACACGCAATGACTCTGCAAACGTCATCATCGCCAGGCAGGTGGCGCCACTTTCCTACATAAGAGTGAACTTTACTGCAATGAGGAGGGGCTCTCGCGCAGGCGATCAAATCCCTGAAATGAAATGAGAATAAAAAGCTTTATCAGCAGAGAAATCTAGGAGGACTTCCTGTCTCGAGAAGGCCAACTTAATTATGGCCTGGAACATGTAATAAGGAAAGAGCACAACAGTGGGACATGACAGGACATGCCCTTGAGCTTAATTTCTGTGACAGTGGGGCCAGAGCTGTATTTCTCAAGTTTAAGGATAGGCCAATTAGCTTGCAACTAAAAGCAAATAACGACAAAGCATTACTTCTTATAAATGAGTCAGATTGGGGCAAATTGTTTTGAATTTTTTTTACGGAGACTTCTATTTGTGACATCTATGAGCATTTCATAATTTTGCTGTATCTTTTGAGAAATCTGATTTGTACCAGATTTGCCACTGTAGTCACTGGGCTCATAAAATCAAAATTATTTCATAAACTAGTTTATGTTTTTCTTATCTTAGCTATTACCATATCGGGTGGAGAAAACACTTATTGTGCATGCGACATTTCATGAATTCAGACTGCGTTTGATAAAGTCAAGAACCCAAAAAATGAAGGTGTATAGAGAATATATCTGCAGTACAACACAAGTAAAGGCACCCTGGGCTCCTGCCCACGACAAATGTGTGCACTATTGCGTAGTGGCTGCTGAGAAGAAAAAGACATTGGGAAAGCCAGATGGTTTAACGTTTGTATGGCTTGAAGATCAGGAGGGTACAACCCATACAAACGTCAAACTAATTTGCTTTATCAATGCATGTTTGTGCATGTAGCAAAACAGGCCAGCCCAATGAAGAGAGGAACCTTGGTTTGTTAAGTATATAAAAGGGAAAAGTAGTTCCTCCTTATCTAGATCGCTGTACACATCACGAGTTCAAACATTTACACATACACCAGTAAAATGTGTTATAGGCACAATGACTTACAAGATAAAACTCCTGTGTCATTTCTAAAATATGACGGCTTAGATATAAAGCTAGCAGATAGCAGCGGTGGCTCTCATATCACAACACACACGAGCATGCTATACAAAGTCTCGCAATGCAACCAAATTAAGTAAAGGGCAAGTGCTCGGATGCAAAGGTGGAAGGCTGCATTGCTTCCTGGTCAGTCCCACTGCCAAGTTAGCTGAAGTGCAGAGATCCAGGGCCCGATGTAGGTCGGTCGGTAACGGCCGAAAATCGGTATTTTCGGCCGTTATCGATCGGTAAATAGGTGATTGGCATGTAGGGGGCTTTATTTTACTGAATCGGTAAAATTACCGATTCGGTAAATACCGAATCGGTAATGCCCATTCATTCCTATGGGCTTCAAAGCCCATAGGAATGCATGGGCATTACCGATTCGGTATTTAACGAATCGGTAAATACCGAAATCATCCGATTCGGTATTCCAGCACATCTGGAATACCTACATGTCGATTTTTAATTACCGAATCGGTAAAATTCGGTAATTTAAAATCGGTAAATCTATTTCACCTACATCTGGCCCCTAATGTTTTAGTTGAAGACCAAGTCGGTTTCTTATTACATCCACTGCCAGTAGGAATCTGCTGACGCAGAAAACAGTTAATTTGTTTGTGTCAGAGCTATCTTGACTTGGGTATATTTTTTGAGATTATGTCCTTCCTGAATAAATTGTACCGTATAGTTTAATTTTGTGACCAGTGGGATTTCCTGGTTGATGTTTCAGGTAGACGGACTGCAGGGCCAGTACAACTGACTCAAAACCCCAAATTTACTTCTGTTTACTGTATTTGTCAGATGCCAATCCAAAAGAAAATGGTGAAAACTATAGTAGAAAATTGTTTGGATAATTTGGTCTTATTTGTATGTATAGTCTTGTTAGGGAAATTATTTGAAAATGTCAGAATATGTAACGAATATAGAGGAATTAATATTGTACCTGTGGTTGAGGAACTTGATACCATAGAAGCCGAGAAATGTGAGAGGAAACTCACAGAAACATCGAGGAAATTGATGCTGATGCTAAAAGAGAAAGCAAAAAGGTAGACCATTGTAAAGAAATTGAAGCAGCTAAAAATATCATTTGAGGCTTAAAACTGGAAGAAGGTACTAAGAAAACAAACACATATGAGATTGTAGATGAAGATCTTAATAAATACTGGGAGGAGATTAAAGGTCAGAAAAGGAACATGTTTCATAGGGATGACAGATGCTACAAAACAGGGAGAGTGTATTCATATGCAAGGAAATTTGTTTACATTCAAGAAACAACCACAAGTGAGTAAAACACAATCCTTAGATGGTATGGTTGTCTCAATCACCTCCAGTGCTTGTTCAGGTGGGTCTGATTTAGAGTCAGCAACTAATGACAAAAAGAGAACCAGTGCATTTTAGACAAGCTCAAATAAATGTGACTTGTGAAAACAGGGCAATTCAGAGAACGAAGACTTAGATGGGCTCTGGTACCAACAAAGACAGAGAGGGGGACACAAACAAGAAGAATAAACAATAACATGTAGGAGTCAAAACAAGATCTCAGGCCAGAGTAATGTGTAACATTTGAAATCAAGACAGATCTCTCTACATTTACCTGGAATCCTAAATTAAATAGAAAATCATGAATTTCTCTAAACCTAGAACCACTACCACTCAGAATTGAGAACTAAAGATCTGGAAGGTGTCCACTTACTTATAAGCTTAGAACTTAAAAGAAAATCCGGATATTGAGGATCTTGCCTGAAATATGGATATTATTTTGACATTGTATTGTCCAAGAGTTCTCTATATAACTAATCATACTTTGTACCTATGTTTCAGAGGGACAATGTTGCTGATATGGTTTTATAAATTGGTATGGGAACAATTTGATCCATTGAAAAATAATATTTTGTTAACAAATATGACTAAAAAGAGAGAATTAATTTAGAAAACGTGCATAACTATACTACTATCATTGTCTGTTAATCAGATGAAGGTGGGACCATTGTGCTTACGAAGCTTACAGCATACAAACAGGAAACTAGAAAGCAACTTACAAAGTATTTAGATTTTGAAGAAGCTATGGTTGCGCAGTACACTGAAGCAAAATAAAAATCAATCCTGTCTATTTAAGGAATTACTTGGGGTGGTGTTTTTGAAAGAGTAAGAATTTAGGCATTTGGATATCACACATCTTGTTACGCCAATCATTTCAGGTATTGGATCCCTCAAAGAGAAGCTATCAGAATATATAGATCATTTTCTCTTTCCTATGGTTACAGCCCTACTCTCTTATTTGAGAGATTTCAAAGATTTGCTTAACAAACTATATAATATCCCATGGGAATAACTCTACTATTTAGTAACATAGATATAAAATGCATATACACTAATATCAAGCATCATGATGGTTTACAGGATATTAGATGCCCATTTTCAAATTAATCAGCAAGCAGTTATGTATAGATAACATGTAGAGGTGATAACGGAACTGTTAAAGTTTGTACTAAGGTACTTTTTTCCTTAGACCAAGACCAGCTGTACCATCAGAATCACTAACAGAAATTGGCTTTGCTTCCTCTTATGCCAACCTTTTTATGGGTTGGTATGAGAGGGAACATGCCTGGAATGAGAACTCACACAGTGGCACGTGATGTTCTAGGCCAAATATATTAATGATATTCTTGTTATTTGGGATGACAATGGTGGTGTCGCTTAAAGTTCATTATCTGTACCTGAATAATATTAATAATAATTCAGTGAGTGTGGCACTCTCCTTGGTATTTAATAAAGGCATAATCTCTTGACTGGATATGAAACTTTTTATTTTGGAAGATAAACTACATAATAGGATCCTTTTTAAACCCAAAGCTGTTAATAGGGTACTTTTCTGTTCATAGAGACATCCATGTGCCAAGAAAAACTATATTCCACATGGGAAACTCTTGTATCACAATTGGAACTGTTCTACTGAGAGTGACAACATGAGATTTGTCACCAGGTCTGTCTTGTTGTTCCAATTATTAACTGATATCCCAGGAATTACTTTTACAAGATCTAAAACTATCAAGAATCTTCTCAGTCCAAGTGATACCATTAGGTATACACAGAAAACTTCTGACAACAGGTTACTTGAGAAACGTATGGATTGTTTCAGATGTAATGGTTGCCTTTGCTATGAATATGCTAGCTATAAGGCCATTTTCTTCTATAACTTTGATCAAAGCACAAGCATTCAGATCAAGAGTTTTATTAATTGTAATAACTCTTACTGTGTGAATCGTATTACATGCCTATGTGGCAAACAGTGTGTAGGATTAACAGAAAGACAACTTAAAAGAGATGGAAAAAAACATGAATCCCATCAAGAATTGGGACTTGGAGCTAATTAATGCTTTATCCACATGTGAAGCTTATTTATTGGCAAAAAACATAGGTGTTGAGGTCGAAAAACAGCTCTGAGCTTCAGTCTTGTCACAGTAGAAAGAGTACTTTTAGTCAGCGGATCACCGCCCATTTGTCGTTCGCCTGCACTGTGGTTCTTGAAGACTGCCAGAGACTGCCAGAGACCTCTCACGGCCCCCGCTTCGCGGGAGCCGTTCGTGCAGAGGTTTTGAGGGAGAAGGAGGTCATCTGACCGGACCCCTTTGTGCCGCGGGACTGCGAGGACCAGCATTCCGTGCGGCGTGGACAAGCCGCAGCTGGTTCTCTTCCCGCCCTGACCTCACCTGGTTTAAAAGCTGCCTAAGTCCACTGCCGGTTGTTGCTTTTAGTCAGCGGATCACCGCCCATTTGTCGTTCGCCTGCACTGTGGTTCTTGAAGACTGCCAGAGACTGCCAGAGACCTCTCACGGCCCCTGCTTCGCGGGTGACGTTCGTGCAGAGGTTTTGAGGGAGAAGGAGGTCATCTGACCAGAGCCCTTTGTGCCGCGGGACTGCGAGGACCAGCATTCCGTGCGGCGTGGACAAGCCGCAGCTGGTCCTCTTCCCGCCCTGACCTCACCTGGTTTAAAAGCTGCCTAAGTCCACTGCCGGTTGTTGCTTTTAGTCAGCGGATCACCGCCCATTTGTCGTTCGCCTGCACTGTGGTTCTTGTAAACTGCCAGAGACTGCCAGAGACCTCTCACGGCCCCCACTTCGCGGGTGCCGTTCGTGCAGGGGTTTTGAGGGAGAAGGAGGTCATCTGACCGGAGCCCTTTGTGCCGCGGGACTGCGAGGACCAGCATTCCGTGCGGCGTGCACAAGCCGCAGCTGGTCCTCTTCCCGCCCTGACCTCACCTGGTTTAAAAGCTGCCTAAGTCCACTGCCGGTTGTTGCTTTTAGTCAGCGGATCACCGCCCATTTGTCGTTCGCCTGCACTGTGGTTCTTGAAGACTGCCAGAGACTGCCAGAGACCTCTCACGGCCCCCGCTTCGCGGGTGCCATTCGTGCAGAGGTTTTGAGGGAGAAGGAGGTCATCTGACCGGAGCACTTTGTGCCACGGGACTGCGAGGACCAGCATTCCGTGCGGCGTGGACAAGCCGCAGCTGGTCCTTCCCGCCCTGACCTCACTATTTAATCTTCCACAGACTCGCGCACGCGGGACGCGCGCGGGTCGTAGCACTGGGCGAAGCCCGGGCCAAGGGCGGGCCCGTTCTAGCCCGTTACTGACCGGGCAAGACCGGACCGGGCCACCCCTCTTGGCTGTCTGGTTGTGCTAGTTGCCTCAGTAATAGTTTTCTCCGCACACTATAGCCCTGGGATATTGCCCAACGATGTCTTTGCGTGAAAGTCGGAGCAGGGCTGTTAAAACTGTGAAAAAGGCTACAGGGACTCTGGATGATTTCATCACAAGGACCAATACGAACATTGACATTGAGATCACTAAACTACAGCATAGAGTATCCTTGGAGTTGGAGGCAGCTAGAAGACTGTCCTCAGACCTTGCACTGGGTAAAAAAATCTTCCTTAGGTAGCATAGCCCTAGCTAAAACTCAACTGGCCCCACACCCATTATTATATCGGCCGATATGCACTCTGCTCCTGAGGAAACAGCCATTTCTGCTGTTGTCATATTAGACTCACCTCATCACACAGCTAACAGCAATTTATTTCAAAACCCTACTAAAGTGGATATGCTGCTGGAGGATGTTAAAGGGGAGAAAGCCATAGGGAAAGAAGAGACCAAGAGCAAACAGGGTGAAAACAAGGTAGAGCCAAAACAAAAGAGAAAACGTAAAGCCATGTCAGTGTACGCTAGGAAAAAGGCTAAAATGGCTAAAAGCCAGTGTCTTATAGGGGGGGCTATGAATCTAGGGAGCGTCAGTAGCTCGCAACATCGGACGCTCTCAACTACGCAAATGTCTAATACTAGTGACAAAATGGAAGCGTTGAATTCGGATACAATAGACGGGCCCCCTGTTACCGGGGATGAGAAGATCATCACACCTGTGGTAGAGTTAGAGGGGGGGTAAAGAAGAGTTTTTGAAAATTGTGTGGGAGACATTAAAGAAACTTCTTAGGCCGCTGGAAGTTAGGTTAACTTGTATTGAAAATCAGCTCCTTGAGGTGGAGAAAAGTATCATCACCCTGTCCAGTTTAAGTTTAAGTGGCAGTGAGCTACAAAGCTCTGATGTAGTTGCTAGCTCTTCATTGGCTCCTATTGCGACCCCCTTGGCACCACAGAAAGTAAAACCCTCTAACAAACAACATTTGAAAAAGGACGTACCAAATGTAGATAATCAGATTGTGAGTGTCGTCGATACTCCTACTGCGACCCCCTTGGCACCACTTAAAGGAAAACCCGCTAATAAACCACTCTTGAAGAATACTGTACCAAATGTGAATACTCAAATAGTGAGTGTTGTCGATGCTCATCCTCCCGTGCACACTGCTTCTGCATTAAATGAGTCCTCGGTCCAGAGAACCTCTGTAAATAAAGCTTATAAACACAACTACCAGGCACCCCATGTTAGAGATAATCCAAGGGGAGGATTTATAGATCTTCCGCCTGATGCAAGGCCTTTTGTAGTTGTACTTACCGGGGTCCCTGAACTAGGTAATCAACATGAGGAAAAAATTTTGGCCTTGAAAAACAAGGTGATATATTGGCTGAACGAAAACAAGCCTGTTCCTAATCATATGAAAAGCAGAATTCTTATGGTACGAAGGGTGCCTTGGATTGGCCCTATAAACAAATCAATTCCGGGTGACTGTATTGTTGTTTCATTCGAGGAACCCCATACTGCTCAATATATATGTACACGGAACACTTATGCAGGTACATCATCTATTGAAGTTAGACCCCTAACCTTCTTTTATCCCCCACTGAGGCGTACCAACTATGGGGGTAATTGGGCTATGATCAATCAATATTCTAGGCGTGGTACCGAATTTGGTAGGCAGGGTAATCACAATGTGGGGAATGGAGTCCCTACCTACAATAGGATTAGCTGCTTAGACGGAGTTGATTGACTCGTGCCTTTGCTAAGCTGCACCACTAATTCCTATGGCACACATCACCCACCCTGTGATGAGAACACTTCCACCAAATATGACAACAGCGAGGTAATATGGGCAAAGGGTGAGGGGGGTAATGACCGTTGTAATAATGGGGATGCCCTAGCTAAGGAGTGCCTTCTAGAAGCCACCCTTATGAACCCAGAAAATGAAGAGGGTTGTTTGGGTGATAGAGCCGACAACGGTGTAGTGGGTCTGGCTCCTCGAATGGAACCGCACACTGTAGATGGTACGTCGCAGGACAGTGTGATATCACCAGTGGCACCAATATCGGTCACTGTAAAGCCAACTTGTCCTGGTAGCGGGACAAATCCACCACTGCTCTTGATCTCCTGGAATATTGCGGGGGTAAATAAAAATCTGAGGGACCCAGAGTGGGCAGATTATATTGATTCTAGCGACTTTTGTCTATTGCAGGAAACATGGGCAATAGACACACCTCACAGGATAGGGTTTAAAACATTTGGCATTGGGGCAGTTCAGTCCAATAGGGGTAGGCCTTCGGGGGGACTCATTACATGGGTCAAAATCACACTGAAGATCAAGGCTGAAGTAATAGAAGCAGGCTCATCGAACATTTTGGCCCTAAAATTTACAAATATGAACGGGGTAGAATGCTATATAATTAATGTTTATAATAGACCCTTAGCACACTCTATAGAATCTCCCACTCTTGAAATCCTGAATAGCTTTCTGAAAAGGGTGCTTGGTGATGCCGCAGTGATCTTGGGTGGTGACATAAACTGTAATTTTGAACCCGTTCTAGGGCTTGCAGACGTTTTTGAGGATGAAGATCAAGCTAATAACATTCCTCAGCTTGAGACCACAAACTTCGTCAAATGTTCGGCTTTGGCTGTGCAATTGGTGAGGTTAACGGCAGACCACGGTCTTAGGGCGTGTAATGGTCGCCGTCCCTCGGACCTTTTAAAACAACCCACCTTTGTGAGGTCCGATATTAAAAGCAACTTGGATTTTATGTTTGTCTCACTGAGCATCTGGCACCATATGGTTGACCTCGTGGTGGCAAATAGGGCTGAGAGTGATCACTATCCATTGGAACTGTCCATTGATGTAATTATGTTTACCAAACCCTCTCTATTATCTGCCCCCGAGGTTACTAATTTCATTCCGTGTGATGTGGTACATGTCAGTAATAACAGACGTGCATTGAAATGGTCGCATGTTCTCGCACATGGTAATGCTCTCGCAACTGTATATTCACTATTTGAAACAACTTTTGGGTCCATAGCTGGATACTCTTCTTCACCTAATTACTATGATCAATTCATTGCATTACACAAGACATTTTTTCAGGAGTTAAAAACATGTTTGACAAAAATGCCAAAAAAAAAGCAGCAAAACGTAAGGATCGGGTGTCATGGTAAATTATGGTATGACCAGTCATGTAGGTCGGCCAAGAGGGAGCTTTCGTTTGCAATTAAAAACAAAACGAAAGACGATGTCAAAGCTGCCAGGGAGACATATAAGCATATCCAAAGGATCTCAAAAAAGAAATGGGAGGAGTCAAACTGGGCGGACATGCTGGCTGCCGCCAAATCCAAGGACAATGTCGGGTTTTGGAGGCTGGTCGCTAATGGGTGCCATGCAGGTAGAGCTGTGAAGGACGTCTTTTTAGACAAACTGACTTGGGTGACGCACTTCACAGCCCTTTACAAACAATACGATAGTGGTTTTGATGAGACGCCATGGTCGCCACCCCCGATTGAGTGTCTTGATTTCTCAATTGGTGAAACCAAAAGGGCAATTGCTGAACTGAAAAGTAGCAAAGCTCCTGGTCCTGATAAGATACCCGGTGACCTGTACAAGCATGAGATTGAAGTTTGGGCTCCATATATAAATCACTTGTTTAATGCTCTATCTAGTAATTGTCAGTTTCCAGATAGTTGGCGTGCTGCAGAGGTTGTTCTAATATTTAAAAAGGGTAGCAGGTTTGTTCCATCAAACTACAGACCGATTAGTTTGATGGACATCTTGCAAAAACTCTACGCCAAGCACTTACTATTTCGGATAAATGACTGGCTAGAGGAAAAAGGAATATTCACCAAACTTCAAGCCGGGTTCAGGGGTAAGGTCAGCACCATAGACCAGGTTTTTAGATTTTGTTGTATATATTGGAAATATGTACTCATCAGGAAGGGGCACTTGTATGTCGCCTTCGTAGACTTGAGAGCGGCATTTGACCTTGTTCCACGTAACTTGCTCTGGAGGTCCCTTAGTGAGGCTGGATTGCCAGGGTGTCTCCTGGCTCAAATAGTCGAGCTGCACGCTAGGAATCATGCCAACATCAGGTGGGGTCCTAATGGGGAATTGATGCGCAACATCCCTATAGAGCGTGGCGTCCGCCAAGGATGCGTTTTGGCCCCTACCCTATTTTCATTATTTGTCAATGATATTCCTGATCATTTGAACGGTTGTACAAACGACTCACCACAACTTAATGGGGAAAGGGTGCCTGCGTTACTTTTCGCGGATGATACCATCTTGATATCCCAAACTAAGAAAGGTCTCCAGGCACCCTTGAACTCCTTTAGTATGTACTGTGTGAAGAAAGGATTGGAGATAAATGTTAATAAAACTAAGTGTATGGCATTGAATCCCTGTAGGCCGGATAGGGGGACCCTAAGTCTGGACGGCCAAGTGCTAGAAACAGTTGATAACTTTTCCTATTTGGGGGTGTTGCTAGACTCAAACCTTACATGGAAGGCCCAAATCGAGAAAAGTAAGGTGTCTTATGCCCAAAATGTTAGGCCATTTATTAGCAAACTCAATGCCAGTACCAGCAAATGTGTGACTCCTGTGCTTGAGCTTTTTAAATTTAAAATTCAATCTGCCGCCCTCTATGGGGCTGAGATATGGGGGCCTTGGGCAAGGGATAGCTTCCATGGTCTGGATAACAAATTTATGAGATCCATTGTAAGGGTTCCTACTAGTACACCTCTGACACCTCTTCAATTGGATTTGAACCTCAAAAGAACTGACAATCATACAATCATTAGACCATTAATGTTCTGGATAAGAATATGGTCTACTCCAGAACTGATTGATTACAGGAAAGGTCTTCAGGAAATATTGGGTTTAGATTCTCTTAATTCTATCTTCTGGCTCAAACACATTAAAAAATGGTTCTCAATCTTGGGCCTGCCACAGTTATGGGAGCGTTCGGAAAGGCAACCGCACTATGCGAAATCTATGGTGAAACGAGCCTTCTGGTCCTTCATAACTAATCAGTTAGTAAATGAAACTAGAACTGGATCTCTAACTTATAATTTTCTTGGCTTCAAAGATGAACCCTTTTTTGAGGTATTTCTAGATGAGATAGAGCCTCCCCTTGCGAAGTCCTTATTTTTGAAGTTCAGGTACGGGAATCTCATGATAAACTCTAACCTGGAACGTTGGTCCAAGAGAAAATCGGAAGGGCCCAACGTTACACAGGGGAATTGTATTATGTGCTCAGGTTTTCACAAGGAGGATGAGGTCCACATCCTGTTCTTTTGTCAAGCATATACTAAAGCAAGAAAAAGGTGGATCAAACCCTTGTGCAACCTTCTAGGAATAAGATCTTGTATCATGGCATATAGAATTATTAAAACAAACACTTCCCAATCTATTGTATTCAGCATTAGTAGATTCCTTTATTCTGTGTATATTGCTCGCAGGAAGATTGGTCAATTACTTTGAGCCGTTAAACTTTTGTTGGTTTATAACGTTATAGTTGCTTTTATATGATGATGGTGTATGATTCTCCCTCCAATTATGGTATATGTCCAGACCTTAGATGTTAACTGCCATGAAGCTCTGTGTTTCTAATGTATTTATGTACGTATTTCTTATTGAGGACGATTATCATGACTTCTGTAACTAATGGATACGTTTTTAACTGTTTTTAGACTTGTATGTGTAAAACGACATGGCTCTGTGTTTTTATGTATGTATCTTCTATGGCTAAAGCAGCCGAAATAAAGATTTCTGAAAGAAAGAAAGAGTACTGGTTTGCTTTGTTTGTGACCTGAATCGAATGATGCCTTACCTCTCCAGAGCAATGAGTACCGTGGAACACGAAAAAAGAATTTCAGAGACTATAAAGTGTGGCTGGGTTCACGAGCCCTTCTTGGTTTGAACTGCTCAGTCCATTGAACACCAGGCAGTAGCCTGGACACCATCTTCCAAGGGGTTCAGTGGCATTGTACATCTTTTACAGGAGTTACTATGACCATGGGATGCAATGTTAAACAGACTGATGAGGACTTCCAGAACATTTGGTAGTCTCTGAACGATAAGTTACTCATGCTTGGAAACTGAGGTCAAATGTATCCCAGTGGTGTAGAAACTGTGTGTGGGAGAGGTGAGTACTTTGGCTTCACAATAAATACAAATACATTAATGGCATAATAGATGAGTCCTTGTTTACTCCAACAACAAAATACTGTATATTGAGCTTACTTCATAGGTGACATTTCTTGCAAAAGATGTGGGATCCTGCTTGCCTTACTGTTCCTAAGACTGATCCTCATTCCTGCATGTCTTGAACTTTACAAAAATGGATCTTGATTCTGGTCCCTCTAATTTCACCCCTAGGCCTCTGCGGCTCCACGAAAATGGCCTAAACTCACTTATTAGCCGCCATTCAGGACAGTTTTGGTGCAAGGATTATCAGAGCACCATGCAAAATCGACGTTTTACCATTGGAGTCCCCACCAATAGCCTCAATGCCATTATTTTTTAAAGATCTTTTTATTGGCATTTAATCAAAACTTAACATTTGCATTACATTCCTAAATAAAAGTAAATGACAACAAATCACAAATATCATACAATGACCCATGCACCCTAGCTAGAGGCCATATAGTCTATCTACACACATCATTCCAGTTTTCACATCATGATCTTATAGGAAACCACTTTTTATGTTAAACAGTTCCAGTCAGCTCTATATTATGATCCCTGGGCATCAGTATTTCTTTTTTTTACATGATCCAACCATACACATCAAATCCTGGTGCATGCTTTCAATGGCAGCCTCTTACTTTATAGACCAACTAGCAGCCCGTCCCGACGTTGTCCGGGTATGAATTGCTGCCGGCCAGTAGTATATTGTTTTGTAGGATTTCGTTTTGATAGCATTTCTTATCTGTGACAGGCCTGTGAAACGCTCCGATTCACAGTACACTGCTGATGCACTTAAGAGTGCGCGTTCAGTAGTGTGTGAACTCGAGTTTCCCTACTTTATTTTTCCTTGCAATATTATATAGCGCGACTCGACAACATGGCATGAGCACAATTTACATTACAGAAGAACACATTCATTTGTGGTAGGCACGGGGAGACAAAGCGATTTGCCTGGAATCACAGGATGTTGAGCTGATGCCGAGATTCGAACGTTGCTCCCCAGCTCTAAAGTTCGCAATTCTAGAACTTGTGGCAGGAGGTGTGTCTAAAAGTGTATGTCGGTGCTGACCATCAATGAGAGAGACCTGTGCATTTTTCAGCTCTGTGGCGAAAAAATATGAGTATGTTGCTGGAGATGTGGGCCGCCATGCCACCAATGTACTTACCGGGGGAGGGTAAACACCCATTATTCCGCAACTTTCTTTCCGCATACCATCACTCCACATACTTTCATTACGAAAGAACCATGACTCCGCAATGCCATTGTAACGCATGGCATTACATTTTATATGCTTTTACCATGCATACATTTATAACGAAATTCGTTGTAAATGCATGAATGGTAAAAGCATGTTTTTTTTAATGTTTGGATAAGGTAAGTATGGGTATAGGGGTATATGTTTTGGGGTACTGAGGTATATGTTTTGGGGTGTTTGGGTATTTTAAGGGTTAAGATATAGTTTTGGGTTATGGGGTACAGGGGTAGTTTTAGGGTTTGGGGATAGGTATGGGTTTTGGAGTACAGGGGTATTTTTAGGGTTCAGGGCTAGGTTTGGGTTTTGGGGTATAGGGGTATTTTTAGGGTTCAGGGGTAGGTTTGGGTTTTGGGGTACAGGGGTATTTTAAGGGTTCAGGGCTAGGTTTGGGTTTTGGGGTTCATGGGTATTTTTAGGGTTCAGGGCTAGGTTTGGGTTTTGGGGTACAGGGGTATTTTAGGGTTCAAGGGTAGGTTTGGTTTTTGGGGTACAGGGTTATTTTTATGGTTCAGGGCTAGGTTTGGGTTTTGGGGTACAGGGGTATTTTTAGACCAATTAGCAGCCCGTCCCGACGTTGTCCGGGTATGAATTGCTGCCGGCCAGTAGTATATTGTTTTGTAGGATTTCGTTTTGATAGCATTTCTTATCTGTGACAGGCCTGTGAAACGCTCCGATTCACAGTGCACTGCTGATGCACTTAAGAGTGCGCGTTCAGTAGTGTGTGAACTCCAGTTTCCCTACTTAATTTTTCCTTGCAATATTATATAGCGCGAATTCGACAACATGGCATGAGCACAATTTACATTACAGAAGAACACATTCATTTGTGGTAGGCACGGGGAGACAAAGCGATTTGCCTGGAATCACAGGATGTTCAGCTGATGCCGAGATTCGAACGTAGCTCCCCAGCTCTAAAGTTCGCAATTCTAGAACTTGTGGCAGGAGGTGTGTCTAAAAGTGTATGTCGGTGCTGGCCATCAATGAGAGAGACCTGTGCATTTTTCAAATCTGTGGCGAAAAAATATGAGTATGTTGCTGGAGATGTGGGCCGCCGTGCCACCAATGTACTTACCGGGGGAGGATAAACACCCATTATTCCGCAACTTTCTTTCCGCATACCATCACTCCACATACTTTCATTACGAAAGTACCATGACTCCGCAATGCCATTATAACGCATGGCATTACATTTTATATGCTTTTACCACGCATACATTTATAACGAAATTCGTTGTAAATGCATGAATGGTAAAAGCATGTTTTTTTTTATGTTTGGATAAGGTAAGTATGGGTATAGGGGTATATGTTTTGGGGTACTGAGGTATATGTTTTGGGGTGTTTGGGTATTTTAAGGGTTAAGATATAGTTTTGGGTTATGGGGTGCAGGGGTAGTTTTAGGGTTTAGGGATAGGTATGGGTTTTGGAGTACAGGGGTATTTTTAGGGTTCAGTGCTAGGTTTGGGTTTGGGGGTATAGGGGTATTTTTAGGGTTCAGGGGTAGGTTTGGGTTTTGGGGTACAGGGGTATTTTAAAGGTTCAGGGCTAGGTTTGGGTTTTGGGATTCGGGGTATTTTTAGGGTTCAGGGCTAGGTTTGGGTTTTGGGGTACAGGGGTATTTTAGGGTTCAGGGGTAGGTTTGGTTTTTGGGGTACAGGGTTATTTTTATGGTTCAGGGCTAGGTTTGGGTTTTGGGGTACAGGGGTATTTTTAGGGTTCAGGGGTAGGTTTGGGTTTTGGGGTACAGGGGTATTTTAAGGGTTCAGGGCTAGGTTTGGGTTTTGGGGTACAGGGGTATTTTAGGGTTCAGGGGTAGGTTTGGGTTTTGTGGTACAGGTGTATTTTTAGGGTTCAGGGGTAGGTTTGGGTTTTGGGGTAAAGGGGTATTTTTAGGGTTCAGGTGTAGGTTTGGGTTTTGAGGTACAGGGGTATTTATAGGGTTCAGGGCTAGGTTTGGGTTTTGGGGTACAGGGGTATTTTTAGGGTTTAGGGATAGGTTTGGGTTTTGGGGTACAGGGTATATTTATAAGGTTAAGATGGGTTAGTGTTTAAGGGTGTTGGGGTATTTTAAGGAGTAAGGGTGGGTTATGATTATGGGGTGCAGGGGTATTTAAAGGGAGCAGGGTGGATACCCGGAGCTGGAATGTACAGAACCTGGGAAGAAAAAACAATGAAATATTGGGCACAACACTCGCTTTTTTTCCGTAATCCCGCGCCCCGCACACACCCACGCCCCCAGCACAGGCCCCCAACACACAATATGAGACATGGTATGAAGGGCGGAACATACCACACGCCCCCAGCGTTTGTCACGCCCACAGCACAACGCAGACACGCCCACAAGGTACTACTTTGCTGGCACTGTTCTTTTACCTTTTAAATGTATATGGTGGGCGTCTGCATAGCCCATGTCCTTCTGCTGCAACTGCCCTTTCCAACGCTGTATTGGGTGTTGTGATTGGTGCTGTGGTTCCTGAGATTACCCGCCTCAAAGGTTTGGGCTCTCTCTTTATTATATTAGTATAGATTCCTTGGCAGGGGCTCAATAGTCCATAACTCATAACCATCCAGCTATTTGGGGGGCTTTATTCGGACCACCATTGATGGGCAATGACCCTCTTGACTGCCATGAGACCCACTCTGACCAGCTTACTGCACCCCTGTGTCCTTCCCAGTCTTGCAATATGTTAAGGATGGACACATTTGGATTTCTTTCTATTGGAATTAAGCCTGGGCAGAGTTCGCTGAGTTTTACTCCGCAGAACCCCACGAAGTGCCAGAAAAACTCTGCTCCACTCCGTGGAGTTCTGCCAGCGGCAGAGGCTTTAAAGTCACGTTGCTCGCACTGATTTCTAGTGCCAGGAGTTTGTCCCACACTGTAAAATCAGCGCAAACTACACTATATGTCACCCCAGAGGGAGCTGCTACTTTCTGCCGCTCGAGTAGACATTCTACTCGAGCGGCAGCTTCCTCAACGGGAATGGCAGATTTCTCAACGCGTGCGGTTGCGACCTGCCGTGATCGCCCATGATGAGAAATCTCGACCAGGAGGAGCTCTAGCGCATTATTTTTGCTGGCAAGCACTCGCCAACTTACCGTTGGTGAGCTGCTTGAGAAAAAACTCCCCTGTGTGTCACTTTGCAGACTTTTTCGGAACTCCACACGGATCATGGATTGGGCAAAACTCTGCGAACTCCGCCAGCGGAGCGGAATTCTTCGCTCACCCCTAATTGGAATACCAATCCCAGCCTCATGTATTGTGAATACAGCTCCACTGCCATATCTAAGAAAATTGCTGCAACCTGATGCCATCTTGTCACCTATAATGGGTGTCTAATCATGAAACTGCCCGCAATGAGGTTTAGACAGCACGGGCCCTTTAAGCCTTTTGTGAGAAGCAGGTGACCACATTTCCCCACCAATAGTAAAGCGGTACGCTCCACTGCCCTGTGGAGAACCCACTGGTATTATTTTAGTTGTTTAATGAGAGTGGGGATAGACCGGAAGTACCCTCGGCTTCCAGACTGGGCAGGACTCACACAAAATATGAACACACTCCAGAAGTCTGATTTATCGGCCTGGCACGCGCTGCTGCAATAGCCCGGCGAGATACTCGGTGGACAATAAATCAGCGGCAGTCTTATCAGTAACCGGCTGACACGTTCGTGTACTGTACACTGAAAGGTACTGTAATTAAGGGCATACATCTTGTCCTCGAGTACTGCTCTGGGCCTCGGGGGCTGCACGCTGCAGCCTGCTCGCAGGAATATGTTCTCGCCGGAATGGAAACCAAAACCAGCCTTGGCAAAAATGTTCAAACCAGCCCCGCCCTGCAGAAGGCTGCAAACAGGAGGGCCGAGAGTTGGGTCAATGCAGCCCACCCCGCTCAAGGCAGCCCCTGACCTCAGCCCATCGGGAGAAGCTAGTGCTAGATCGGACATCCGGGCCTGAGCCGGATTTTAAAGCGCCGGGGAAGTTTGCACAAAATGCCTCTCTCGTCGACCAGATGTATATCTTCTGATCTATTATGTGACGGAAATACAATGAACTGATTGTTCAGCAGTGATGCATATGTACTGTACATACACGCATGTTTGCAGATATTTTGAATATAGGACCAATGCAAATATGCTGTGAAACTATTTGGTACATGCAATTTTCTGCGCATGGGACAGAGATGGGAGAGAGATGCTAACAGTGTACAAGGTGATGATGCAAACACCGCAGACAGTGCTATGAATATGTTAACAACGCATTGTAGGTGGGAATGCCTTCCAAAAATGAATATGCCCATGTGTAATGTAACTGGTGCTCACGTAAAAGCGTTCCCGACCCCTCGGGTCGAGTTCGCGTTATATAAAACTGCAAAAATAAAATGTTAAAAACGGTGTGCATATGCAGTGTCTATGCAAATACATCCCTCATGCATGCATTTATGCAAATATTATGCATATGCAGGCCGTATCCATCTATGCTTTGAATGAATTCATTGATGCAACTACTTACCGTAGCACACAGGCGCTTTGCAACTTTTCTGCACATGGGGCAATGATGGTAACACAACACATTAGCAGGTAATTATACACATCCTGTGAGAGGGGCGTGGCTAAGGCGCCGATGTAGGTGGAAGCGGGACTCCGGGACTCCGGAGCTCCTCCGCGCCCGCCTCGCACCACAGCATATCCTGTACCCCGGCTCGACCCCCGGTCCCCTAAACACACTTGGGAGGGTCTCGGGAGCACAAGGGGTGACTCTGGCGATCCGGGAGTCCCGGCAGCTACCTGCGGCGAACATTTCTCGGGAGGCGAGGTGACCAGAGCAAGGGGCGGCTAAAATGGCGGCCGCTGTCTCTGCCTGATGCGCCTGGCGGCCGTGAACTGACAGCAGAGGGGAGCCCAGTGACGCTACGAAAATCCCCCACTCGGCAGCGGAGGTCCCTCGGGACTGTAGGAGGTGAGAGACATCGCCTGGCATCGTGGCACGGGAGAGTCCAGAGAGCGAGGGGCTGACAGACCTCCTGACCCCAAGATGGCGCCGCATGCGTGATAGAGGCTGCCCTAGCTGCCGGCGGCGGAGACCCTGAGGCCTCGTGGTGTGCTGAACTCACCCTGCCGCTGCGGGGATATCCCTGGTGCCCCTCCCGCCCTGGGAAGCTGGGCGCCTGCATGGACAACAGAATAGCGGTGAGCAGGCTTCGGCGGTGGGGCGCGCGGAAGCGGAGGGGCCTGGCACCCACCTCAGAGGGACACCCGGGCTGCTGGCGAAGAGGGACTGCTTCCTGGCCAGGAGCACTCGCGCACCAGAAGCTACTCTAGGCCTGGCACTCGGAGGCGCGTAAACAATCTGTGACACCCCAGAGAGGGAGGACTCGCCAGGCGACTGGAGCGGGGGCCCCGATGCCCCGCCGCCCTGGCGGAGTGAGATCTGCTCCCTGAGTCGGTCAATGGACTGGAGCCCCACCTGCCAGGGGCCCGGAGGCGCAGAAGGGCCGAGCGACTGAGGCGGGACCGGAGAGGAGTACAAGAGTGCCTTGCCTCACTGGTGGCCACCGCAGGGACACCCGGACTGCTAGCGGTGGGGGACTGCTTCCTGACCAGGGACGCCCGCGCGCCGGAAGCTGCCCTGGGCCTGGCGCTCGGAGGCGCGAATCCAGCCTGCGACACCCCGGAGGGTTGACAACACCTATAATAAAGCAACTGGAGCGGGGGCCCTGGTGCCTCATCGCCCTGGTGGAGTGAGGCTTGCTCCCTGAGTTGACCAATGGACTGGAGCCCCGTCTGACAAGGGCTCAGAGGCGCAGTAGAGCCAAGCGACTGAGGCGGGACCGGAGTGCCCTGATTCACTGGTGGCCACCGTAGAGGCACGCAAGCCTTGCCGCCCGGCAGAATGGCGCGAGGAGGCAGAAAGAAGGGCTTTGACGCACTGAAGCTGGACGACCCGGGCCATCTGGTGGAGGAAGATGCGCCGGCGTCTGGAGCGGGAAGCTCGACCCGCCCACGAGATCCATCCTTGGGTGACATCATGCAGGCGATAGTACCGTCGCTGGAAGCTCTTGAAAAGCGAATAGACACCATCGGATCGGATCTGACCTTATTGAAGGATGACCACAGGAAGCTGAAGGAGCGGGTGGCGACCTCGGAGGTAACCCTGAAAGATTTGCCTGGGGATGTGGCTACTCTGAGAGCATCATTGGCGGAGGTGGCGCAGAAGGTCCGGGTCCTGGAGCTCAGGGCCAAGGACAGCGAAGGGCGCTCCAGACGTAACAACCTCCGCCTCGTGGGGGTCCCAGAAAAAGTGGAGGGCCAAGATGCGGTCACCTACATGGAGGGTTGGCTGCGGACTGAGGTGGCTCCAGAAGGACTTTCCCCATTGAAGTACACTTTCACTACTTGAGTTTGGATGGGGTTTCCACGTTGGTTGTCTGTCCTGGGGTGTGGGAGTTGGGGAAGTTTATTTGATCAGGTTGGGGGGGGATGGGGGTGGGACCCGGGCGTGCCAGGGGGGTCGCTGAGAGAGTGGATGAAGCGCGATGGGCTCTACAATGGGACCCGACCTAGGCTACAAATGTCTCACGTGGAATGTAAGAGGGATGCATACAATGCATAGGCACCACAAGATCCACTCCTATTTAGTCAGACGGGGCATTCACTTCGCCTTCCTCCAGGAAACACATCTACTAGCTAAGGAGGGGAAGGCGCTACAACGGAGATAGAGGGGGCAGGTCTACCACACTGGCTATTCCGCATATGCTAGGGGGGTGGCCATTTGGATACGGGCGGGTGTTCCTTTCCAGTGCACACAGCAATTAATTGACCCAGAGGGGAGGTATGTCATGGTGCGGGGCAAACTGGATGGGAGGGACCTTACCTTGGGTTGCCTGTACGCCCCGAATGTAAACCAGCCTGCATTTCTCTCCTTGCTGTCCAACAGGCTGGCCCCGTTTTTGGTGGAGCCCTTGCTCCTTGGCGGGGACTTTAATAGCGTGACTGACACTGCCCTAGACAGATCACACCCCCCCCCCTACCTAATGCACCAGCTGGCAAACTGGCACTTGCGCGCTCTGCCTGGCAACGCCAATGGGACCTGGTCGACTCATGGAGGGCTAACCATCCGTCGGACAGAGACTATTCGTTTTTCTCCGCTCTCCATGAGCTCCACGTTCGCATCGATGCCTTCCTGTGCTCCCAGGACGTGCATGCAGAGGTGTGCCACAGTGAGTATCTCACGCGCACGATCTCTGATCATAACCCGCTACTTGTGCAGCTGCACTGGTCGCAGTGCCGCCCGCGAATCCCTGCCTGGAAGCTGCGCTCGGAGGCGCTAGACGACCAGCTCTTCCAAACCACAATAGCCTCGAACATCGAGGCGTACTTTCAGGAAAATGCGGGCACCGCGGGCTCAGCCGCGATTGAATGGGACGCCTTCAAGGCGGTGGTGCGGGGACAATGCATTGCGACGGCGTCGGGAGTTAGGAGGACCTTGCTAGAAGACATCACAAAAGGGGACGAGAAGCTGCGGGGGCTGGAAAGTGCGAGGCCTGAGTGGCCGGACACGCATGAGCCACTACTTAAGGCGCGGGAAGTGGTGGCGGCGACAGTGGAGCGCCTCAGGTGCTTCGACTACAAGGCCTACCTCACACGCGGGCACTCGGAGCGCGATAAATCGGGAGCTCTTTTGGCCTGGCTGGCCAATCCGGCTCTCCGGAGCTTGGTCATCCTTGAGCTCAGGGATCATTCGGGAGTGGAGCGGTTTGACCAACGAGGGATTAATGAGATATTCTATGATTACTACACGGAGCTTTACCGCAGCAGGGTCCTGCCGTCGGTGGACGAATTCTAGAGCTTCATGGAGGGGATAGACTTGCTGGAGCTGAGGGAAGAGGACGCGAAGCTGCTGGGGGGCAAAATTGAGGAGAGGGAGGTGAGAGTCGCCATCAAGGGTATGGCGAGGAACAAGACGCCGGGCTCTGACGGGCTCCCAACGGAATTTTATCTCACCTATGTCGACCTTCTGGCACCCAGGTTGACGTGGCTCTACAATGAGGAGAAGCGGCTGGGCAGCCTGCCGACGACCACTGGCGAAGCGCTCATAGTGCCCCTATTAAAACCGGGCAAACAGCCGTGGGACAGGGCGGCGTATCGCCCACTGTCCATGCTCAACCTGGACTATAAGATTTTGAGTAAAATCTTGGCGACGCGTTTGCTTCCCCATATGCCCACGTTGATCCACGCGGACCAGTCCGGCTTCATCCCGGCCCGCAACACGGCGCTTAACGTACGACGGCTCCTGCATGTATTGGAGGCTGACACCTATGACGGCGATGAGGCGGTGGTGTTTGCAGTAGACATGGAGAAGGCCTTTGACAGCCTGGAATGGCCTTATCTCTTCCATGTCATGCGCACGCTGGGCCTGGGCGAGGGCTTCGTGGATTGGACGGCGCTGCTCTACCGAAACACGACGGCGAGGGTCAGAACTGGGAGAGTTATCTCTGAGATGTGTGCGGTGGGCAGGGGCACCCGCCAGGGATGTCCTCTTTCCCCCCTATTGTTCGCCAGAGCCGTCGAACCCCTCGCGGCGCGAGCCCGGCTGGGTCGGACATATCTGGGGCTGGATGTTTATGGACAGGTACACCACATCGCATTATATGCAGATGACCTGTTGATGTTCCTAGAGGACTCGACTGACTCTCTGCGTGGAGCTAGGACCCTCATACAATCATTGAGCAGGGTGTCAGGCCTCCGAGTAAACTGGGCGAAGTCCTACCTGTTCCCGGCCCGCCCACGAAGAATATTTCCACAGTCCACGGAGGGGGTGACGTGGGAGGAGAGGAGTCTGCGCTACCTAGGGACCTCGATCTTCCATGATAAGGCGGATATCCTTGAGGGGAATATTGGATCGGCAATTAGGCACACTAAAGAGAACTTCGACTTTTGGAGCACGCTCCCATTGTCACTAATGGGGAGAGTGGCACTTCTTAAGATGGTGACCCTGCCGCGGCTGCTTTATTTCTTCAGGACCCTCCCGATCTGGATCCCGGCGAGCTACTTCCGGCGGCTGAGGTCGATGGTAATCGGCTTTCTGTGGGGGGCGGGCAGACGCAGGGTGGCACACAGTACACTTCTCCGCCCTAGAGCGGAGGGTGGACTAGCGGTGCCAGACTACGAGCTATACTACCTAGCGGCACAGCTGCAATGGCTGACGCAATGGGTCACAAGAGCCAGGAGAGGGGAGGACGGATCGGGGGAGCCGGCGGGCCCGGTTCAGGTGTTATCCCGGATTGTTCTGGGGCTCCCGATGAGAGATTTCCACCTCACTCAAGAATTTGCGACGGCCCGGAAATGCTGGAATAGATATCGCCGGAGGGGCCGTATTACGGTCCCATATGCACCTGAGATCCCGCTCAAGCTGTGCGGGGCACTACCGCATGGGGGCTCGTGGCACGGTCTAGAGGGTTGGGAGCTGCAGGGGCTGACGTCCATGGGGGACCTCTATGAGAACGGGGTACTGCTGCCTTTTGACCTTCTAAGAGACCGCTTTGAGCTGGCGGGGGGGACTTCCTCCTTCATGCGGCACTAATGACGGCGATCCGCAAGCACTGGAAGACGGGCATGACGGAGCCGCCACTGTCTCTGGGCTGCCAGTACGTGGTGATGATGACGGGGACGGTCAAGGCAGTCACGTGCCTATATAGACGCATGGTCTCGGAGACTGTTGCCCCACTGCTGACCCTGAAGGCGAGATGGGAGGCTGACCTGGCGACGGAAATCCCCGAGGAGGCGTGGACTGGCATAGTGGCACAGGCCCGAAATGGGACGCGCAACGCTAGGTTTCAGCTGGTGCACTTTTAT
This sequence comes from Lissotriton helveticus, assembly GCF_964261635.1. NCBI lineage: Eukaryota > Metazoa > Chordata > Amphibia > Caudata > Salamandridae > Lissotriton > Lissotriton helveticus. The sequence continues at coordinate 330,900,082 of NC_136065.1, read as the reverse complement.
GTCCTGCACAGGGCCTACCTGACCCCTGACAAATTACATAAATATTTCCCAGCCCATCCGGCGGCCTGCCCGCGATGCCCGGCGGACTTGGCTGATTTCCAGCACATGTTCTGGTCCTGCCCAGAGTTGGGTTCCTTTTGGCGGGAGGTAGTGGACAGCCTGAGGGAGGTTACGGAGAGGGACTTGCAATTCACCATGGCACACTGCATCCTACACTGGTTCCCACACACATCGAAGAACAAGATTACTAGCAAGTTCTTGGACCTGGGTCTACTCCTAGCGAAGCGGGCCATAACATCCCAATGGAAGGCGAATAGGGGCCCCACGGTGGAGAGGTGGAAGGCTGAGCTTCTCAAAAGGGCCCGGTGTGAGGGCGAGCTCCGTATGCAGTCTGCGCTTAGGGCAGACAATGACGCGGCTCTGGAGAGGGCCAGGGCGTGGGAGGGGTTGGTCTTGGACCTCACACTTTTGGACCTGGATGAGGAGGACACCCCGGCGCATAGCCCTGCTCCGGCAGAACAACCGCCTGGAGAGATGGTGACCTAGGCTCCCTCCCTTGTTCCCATACTTCCTATGTGATGACTGCAAGTTGTTTGTTGATTGCTCCTGATGGTCTACTTTGGGTCTGGATTGGTCGGGATGGATGTGGACTCGCACTGGTGGTACGCTGGCACGTCTGGGTGGTGGGGGGCAGGGTTAGGGGCGGGGGGGTAGATCTAGAGGAGGGGAGGGGGTTGGGAGGGGTTGGGAGGGATGAGCGGGAAGGGAGGTTGTTGATCAGAAATGAAGAAGAGGAACTACTGATCCTACTGGACATTGAGCATGGGGGGGGAATGAGAAGACCGAAAAGCAGCACTGCCATTTCCCGAATGACTGGCTGTCGCTGAGCCATGCTGTACTTCCCAGCACAAGACTTTATCTGCTGTTGCGCCGCTCAACCTCCGGGGTGTGAGCTAAATGGCTGTGTGGCGCATATAATGGAGATTCATGGATATAATGGTCAACAGAGGGAACGACACAAATGCTTTGATTGTACCACCTACTTTGCTGCAATAAAAAGATACTTACAAAAAAAATTATACACATCCTGTGCATACATGCAGTGCTGGAACAATACAACATACGAACGTGGACGCCTTGATGAAATATGCTGCACGTGCAGGCCGAACGCAAACGTGCTGTAGATTGATCTGGAAAGCTTAAGACCCCCGTTAAATGAGAGGAAAAGCTCGTTTTCTTCTTTTTATAAATAACATATCGAGTGTTGTGTCTGATAAGTAGCGATCGTTCGTTGTCCTCAAATCAATAACATTTGTTGAACGCATTATTGAGGGGGTGAGGCACAGCAGCCACATGCGTGGCCTACAGGTCGTCCCCTTCAGAAGGGAATCAACACGGTTCTTTCACTAAAACTTAAGAAGGTACACGAGCTGCGATAATTTGTGAAAGGTTAAACATTGTACGCGCCGAGCCAGCTCATACACAACCCCTCTGGCCCGCCCGGCTTTTACAGTGGCCCCACTCTATCACCTTAATGAGTTCTGAGAGACCCCAGGGGCGTTAATTAGCCTTTAATCACTGGTAGCGTTTTTTGCGTTTTTGTTTTCATCACTCAAATTTAGCATCGCAGGCAGGCACTTTCATCTGGTAAATAATGACCTTTCTTTCCAACGAGTGTGATGCGAGCTCCCTGGAGCTGTGCTTGGGCGAGTCAGGGCAGCGGAGGAGGGTTTCACAAAGATGGACTTTAAAGTTTTGTTAAGAGCTTTAATGCCCAGGTAATTTATGCACATCAATTCACCAAACTGCTAGGGGGTAGCCAAAATGACATTAGTTACAGGTTTGGTCCTAATAACATCAAAGGGTTGGCCACTTGCCTCGCTCAACAGTCTCCTATATGACTCTGATTGGCCAGTGGGAAAGCAAAACAAAAAATAAAACTACAAAACGTGTCCATTGATGTTTCAACCTTTTTTTTTATACATTTGACGTGTTATATCACTTGCGTCATTCATGACAAACATCTCCTCGAGCACAGCTAGGGGATGCCTGGGCACGCGCACTTTGGGTGCCATTAATGTGGAACGGGGATGCCCAACAATGTGCTTCCTGGCACGCGGGCCTCACTTGTCATTGGTGTGGCAAGGGACCCGCAGCGCACATGTGTTCTTCTTGCCCTCGCGCCACAACAGCCTTAAAAGCGCCTGGGCTGTCCACACCTGCGCGCTTGGCGCCTTGACTGACCACGCCTCAGATAAACTACCGCGGCTCGAGGCCTCATCCCTACCGCAGAGCGAATAAAAACAATTGCAGTTATCACCTGCTTGTACTCCTGACAGGCGGGTGATGGATATACGCAAGTCAAGTAAAAAATACTTTTGGGCAGATTTACAAGCCCCATGCCCCACATTTATGCAGCCATTGTGTCACTTCTGTGACGCAGCGGTGGCGTGGAAACCATGCGCCACGTTGCGCCTTATTTACAACCTGACGCTAGGGAGATGCGTCACGTTGTAAAGCCCTGTGTCACATGAAACTTGCATTAGGTTTCATGTGGGCGTTCTGGCACAGTGTGGGCGTTTCGTCTCAGGAACGCCTCGCAAAAGTGACGCAGTAACATTTACAAGATTTCCCTTAGTCACTTTTAAGTCCATGCTGTGTCAATACCCTGCGCCTGCTTGAAGCAGGGGTAAGGAGTGATACAGCATGTTAGGCATAGGACGCCCCTGAACATTGCTGGAGCCGCGTCGCGCTAGCGACCCAACTCCAGCAATGCGCCACCCTTACGCCACAGGATGCGACACGCATCGCCCTATCCTTGCGCCACGGTGAGCCACATTGTAAATACGACACATTTGTGGTGGCGCAGGGAATTGCGTGTCGCATCTGTTCTGGCGCATCCCTGCTGATTTGCAGAGTTGCTCCAGAACTCGTAAATCTGCGCCTCTATTCGGACACTCAAGGCCATAAAAGCAGACAATTAGAACATATTAAAAACTAAAAAAACAGTCGATACTTTAGGAGAGGGAAATTCAAGGGGTTATCAAGTCGATTTTCAACTTGTTTTCCCATTGAGTATGTTACTGCTTACTCATCTGTTGAGGAGATGTCCGGGTTAGGGCGTGACTCTTAAATTTGTGACTGTGAGACTGTTGCAGGCCTGAGATCAACCTGCCAGAAGCACAGCGCTATGAACATTGGCCCTCTGTCTCCACGGTCCATCCCCAGCCCAGACCTGAGACTAGTGTGGCCATGTCATTTAGGTCTGGTGTAAAAAGTGACCCAGTGGCACGACGGGAAACGAGTCAGGTGATTTTAGGTAGGATTTACTCAGAAATGGAGGGGCATATTACCAACAACTAGCGATAATTTTTGTCTCTAACTTGTTTAGAGACAAAAATTATCGCCGCACATCGGCGATTTTTATCGCAGATAAACCTTGCTATTAGCAAGGTTTATCGCAAATGCGATAAAAAACGGCCGCAATGCATGAATATCGCTGAAAAGTCAGCGATATTCATGCATTATCGAGCAAATGCTCTTAGCCATGTTATCCACCTCCCATTGGATAACATGGTGAAGAACTGCTCAGGGCAGGTGTTAGCTTTTGAAAATATTCGCGCTTAGCGCGAATATCTCCAAAAGTTGGTAATAGGAGATAGCGATGTTAGCGACTGTTTCCAGTCGCTAACATCTTGGCACGCCCACTTTGCATGTCATTAGTGATAAATATCACTGACATGCAAAGCGGGGCCCAAGATGGTCGCTATCTCCTATTAGCTGTCACTAACTGGTGTTAGCGGCAGCTTGGTAATAGGGAGATAATTTTATCTCCGCTTTCTTGGCTTTTAAAGCCAAAAAAGCGGAGATAAACCCCTTGATAATATACCCCTGAATCCCTTACGGCTGAGAACAAGTGGAAGTAAGATTGTATGGGCTTAGGCCAAGAGCTGCATTTTTATGCCTGGGATACGAGAATACCCAAACACAATCAGATTATTGAAATCAAAATCTAATAATATGCCTGGCCTCAGATATGTTTACAGTAGGGTTCAGCAATCTGACTGTGTGCACTGTGTTCATGCACCAGGCCTCAAGTGCCAGTCGTATCAGACGTATAATTTAAATCATGGCATGCTATTCTATTTGCAGTTCAATAATTTGACTGTGTCTGTGTTCATGCGTGCTCCACGGCTAAAACCTGAACTACCACTGTTGTCATGACCAGTTTCCACTGCCAAGTGTTATGTTTTATAAAGGTAACCTAATATAGGCCCAGGTAGCATCATACCCCTTCACCTAGATCACCTCCCCTACATTAAACAGGAACAAGCCTTTTAAGGGTTAAACGCTTTATTTGGACTGAACCTTTTGCCTAGTTCTAGGCATGGGTGCAGAAGGAGGGTTTTCTCTGAACAATAGGGTTCTATGACTTCATCTTTAGATAACACAGTATGAATAAATATTCATAAGGCTACCAGGCAGGGGCTATACCACCTTCTAATATCTACGCACATGGTTCATCACACACGTCATCCTCATACCCAACAATGGCTAACACGAGAACAAGGGACAAAGGGTCTCTACATACTTTTCTGTATAAATACAGCACCTCTTGTTAACGTTAGTTAGAGGAAACCAAGACTTCCAGGCTGACACACTGACCAGAGACCCTGAGGCTCCTGCATGCAGTCGCTCCAGCTGACAGCGGTCTGACACATCCCTTGTGGTGTGTCCAACTCGAGACCAAGAAGGGCTGCGACATTTCTCACACTTCAGGTAATGGGGTTGGACTAAATCCTAGAGGGATTCTTGGCTTCACACCTACTCATATGCTTGGTACACTTAGGTACATCTAGATAGGCATCGTAGGAGTACGCACACTTTAATCATGCATTTGTATTTAGTCATGCTAATTGCACAATGGTAGACTGTACTATCTGTTTATATTCACAGTACTTCTAATCATATATCTCTGCTACTGTCTTATGGTTGTTACAGCTCATATATTCTACACGAGAATAACAACTGTTCAATAAACCTTTTATTGAAACTCCCAGACTGTTTATTCTGTGTATCTCTGAGTTAAACTAAATGTGCACGAGTGACTTGGCAAAAAGTAGTAAATTGTTTCCACGATCTTGACGGATCAGGATTGTCATGTTCTGAGGCTGCCAGAAACTAATCGCTCCCTGATAAGAGGAGACACTAGTGGTACTGTGAGCTAGCATATATGCAAACAGGCTAACATACTAGGCGGTGGTGCTCAGAGTTAGGCTTCCACCAATCTCACAGTTTATGTTATCCAAAAGCGCAGGTCCTGCAAGGGTACTATAGGAACTACACAACACAAGTGTCCTCCATATAACACCTGACAGATTTAGCAAGTGTTGACTTTTAAGTCAAATAACTTTGCTTTCTGGTACTTGCAGTTTTGTTTTTATAGTTATCATTATGGACATGGGAAAAAATGCAGCTTGCAAGTGCACTTGGAGAAATAAGCAAAGAAGGGCTAAATGTATCACACAGGACCTAGATCTACTCACCAGCAATGATTAATGTTCCTTTAATTCAGCTTTGTTTCATATATGGTTCCAGAACCATTCCCCCCACCCGCCCATGTCACTTGCAATAGTCTTATTCTATAATGTGCAGAATGTTAAGGTATATAATATTGGCGCAGATAATGCAGACTTAAAAAGTATCAGTAATTTGATACAATCCTCTAATAATACGTTAAATTATTTAAATTATGTTTATGGAAATTAGTGTGAGAATTAAAACAAGATGAGGGAAAGATAGTATAAGATTTGAAATTGAGGACAGGAAAGAGTATAACTAACAAAGGGCTTTAGAAAAATAGGAGTAAAATTAAAAGTTGAAGACTCGAGAGTCTATATAATAATAAATTATACCTCAAAAGTTATACTGCGCTAAGTACTCTAGAAGTAAAATATGGCTGAGAGCAATGTGCTATCAGTCACAGTAGTGACTGGAGACAGTCCACCCTAAATCAACGCCTGGTACATATCAGACCGAACACAGTGTGCTGATGTGAAGAGGTGATAAAGGAGCCCACTGCGTCCAGAGCACTGACATGCTACTATCCCTGATAGCAGAGAGAATGGGGACAAAAAATCCGGTAACCAGGGCAAGCACAGCTCATAGCATGATCAGACAGTCAATCCAAGAATTCTCTTTACAGTACATTTACTGGTATGACATTCTACATTTTCTCTGTGGGAAAGAAGGAATTGATCACTTCCTTATTCAGTAGCAGTTCAGCAAGTCTATAGATTGTTTTTAGGTTTTGCCTAGCAATGCGTACGAAGTACGCATGCGCTAGCAAAACCTCTTGAGTTCTATGTCGGGTGATGACCCGCCTCTGTCTATCATTGGCTAGCTCCATATGTGATTGGCTGCCGGCCCGGGACCTGACTTGTTCTTTTCTTGTGTGAAAAAAATAATTGTCGGCTTTGTACCAAGCGTTTTAAAGAAGGCACATAATATGTTTAAGGACTTGATTCCCCTCCCTCCCCCCTCCTCCTCCCTCTCCGGTGTTCATATCCGTGCTTATATCGGTCTTGTAAAGCTGGCATATCACCAGGAGGCCACCTCGCAGCACTAGTTCATCCCTGCCCTTGGCAAAGACGCAGTTCTGGATTTAAGTGGGTCACGTTTTCTTGGGGCGAGGTTGGCTCTAAGAGAAGGTTTTTTTTCCCCCAATGCCATGCCACGGTGTCCGCCTCCCCGTGGAGGTGTGGCTGCTGGTGGAGCAGGGATCATTTCGCGTCATGGGTCGGCCGTGGCGCATCACATGACTGCAGTCTTGTGACTACCTCAGCAGCAGAGCACGGCCGCTTCCTCCGCTGCTGGGAGTTTGCCGTGAGTTTGTGGCTGCGGGTAGCTGAAACAATTAATTTGGGCAGTAGTGGCTGCGGCGCCAGCGCCTCTTAAGACTCTTCACACACACTCACACTGCTCCAATTAGGAGGAGGGGCTGCCCTCTCAGTCGATACTGTGCTCCTGTCAATCACCGTGGCACCATAGGGGCTGTGATTAAAATCCGTATGTGCCGGCGTTAGAGAGTGCCCTCATGTCCGAAAAAAGTAGAAGCGGCGGAGCAATCCGAGTCAGTGGAGTGCACTGCAAGCAGCACGAGACTCGCGTGTCTCTCATGGCCACCCGCCGCGGTGCAAGAAGGGGGAATGAAGGATGGATTGCTGCGGGCAGTTAGCTGCGCCGCGCAAAACACTATCTGAAACCTTGGCAGCTATGCATACTGATATTCTACTATTGTTGACTGCCCACGAAATTTAGAAGCAGTAATCATTTCATAAAAATATTCAATGAATGTGAGCTTGCACTTTTATTTTTAAAAACCACAAATGTTTTGCTTAGTTGCGTTATAAATGTCAAATTTTATAAGAATGTTTCGATATCGGCGACTGTGTTTGTTGCCGTCACAATGGCTCAGGTTTATCATGGGCTTGATTACTTAACGAGAGTCCCTGCGCCGGGCGGTGTGCCCGGGGGCAGCGGTGCGGCCGGTACACTCCGGGGTGGCTGTTTTCAGATGTTAAGGCCCAGGAGTCCCAGCGGGGAGTCTCTGTGGGCTGCAGGAGATCACAACTGGCATATGCTGTACACCCAACTGGTTTACCGAGAGGAAACAGGCAATCAGTGTCAGGGAACAAAGGGGGGAGGCGGTGGAAGCGGCTAATTACCCAGAGAAGGGATGCGAGAGGCAGCGCGAGGCCCGGATGCAGTCTGGCACCACCGCACCGGGCGGGAGTGGAGGTGTGTCATGCACCAGAGGAACCAGCCACCGGCAGCAGACAGCAAAGCTGCAAAAGGCCCAGGCAGCCAAGTCACCAGCAACAATTAATTCACGCCCGAGGAACGTTTTTAACAACCGTTATCAAGGTGCGGCGCGCGCCTCCACTCACTCTCAACGAACTGGGTTATCTGTGAGAGCAGCCAACGAGGACACTCCCTGAGGTGTGATCAGTGAGGCAAAGTCTGATAAGGAAGCCCCAAAAATGAGCGCCGGTGCGAACATCAAACACTGATTCCGACCGTCAGCCCTTCCAGAAGACAGCGCCACTTATTGACAGCCGTGCCTGTGAAAATATAATACAAATGTGCTTTTCCTGAGTTTGCGTGTGTCCCCGCCGGACCCTTTGGCAAGAGCCACACATCTTGTTTTTAAAGCAGCACTGGTACTTTAAGAAACCGGAGTTGCTTCTTTAAAAAGATGAAGGAAAAAAGGTTTCTCTAATTCATTGCATTAATATGGATGATGTTCCGGTGTCTCTTGTTAAACGTGAAGAATTAGTGAACTAAGAAGGCAAGTGAGCTGTCATGTAAACCTGCACGTGGTGCTCAAAATAACAGAAATCAACATTGTTGTCTATTAAATAAAATACAATATGAATTGCACGACTTCGATACACTATAGGTGATGTTTGTGTGCTTGACATGTTGACGCTAAAGCAACGTGCAGCACGAGGGCCGGCCGAGTAAATGATGGATGCTGAACTCTGATTTTTCTCCTGAGCACTTTAACCGCTGCTTGGCCCTCGCTCCCGTGGCCCTGGCTTCGCCCTTTTACCTCCTGCCCCCCGTGGCACCAAGGCCTTCTGGCATCGAGGCGCTTTGTCTGTGATCTGGGGGAGGGGAGCTAGTGCACTGTCACATGCTGCTGAGCAGGGAGCAGGGGGCAGGGGGCGCCGACTATCTTCAGTTACATAAACTGCAATGGAAGCTGCAGTTGAAGCCGGTACTGCAGAGTACTGTCCCCGGAGGGTGCTGGCAGGCTGCAGCACAGCTGCCAAGGTTTCATATTGCTATGTGTGATATTTTCATAATCCTGGTGTAATTATCAGTGACATTCAACGACTGAGTGTCATTTTCTCGCAAGCAAAATGAAACCTATAAATATCAGAGGAAGCATTCAATTTCGTTTACAGTTCTCTTTAGCACCAGAAACGGGCCTTTGCAGACTGTTAAAACAGCAACAATTAGCGTTTTTCTCTTGGGAATGGTGCAGCCCTACTGGCAGATGTACACTTATAAGTGTGCGCCCATGCCAGCCTAGATCCACTGTACATTGTGCGAGGTGAGGGCAGGCTTACTCGCAAGTTGTTGACACATTCCAGCGTCAACAATCTATTTAATAAACCACCGTCGGGCTCACACATATAAAATGTCTGGTGTGAGGAGTTTCTGGAGCCGAGGAGCAAGGGCAGAGCACAGCAAACTGCATCCTTTGCAACGCCAGCAGTGCTGCGCCCCTTCACAAGCACAGGTCTGAATCTGAACTCAGCTGCTAAAATTATCCGCTTTAAAACCCAGATTTGCACACGTGTGCTCAATAACACACAGAGCTTAGAAGAGCACAGCACCAGCCGTGGCACTGAATGTGTGAATACTGTACACAGTCAGTCATGGGTACAGCTGTACTGTAGTCAGTACGGCCCGGGGAAGGTGGAGCGGTCAGTGCCTGGAGAATTTAACATATTTAAAGCTAGAACTGCCCTCCACGAGATCGTTACCGAGAGCAGTTAAAGACTGTGGTCGACCTCCACCGTTGTTGTTATCTGAGCCTATGCTTAGTGTACCACCTTCTCAGTCACACCACAGGAAGGGGCACTGTCTGTCGTTGTCTTTCCATACTGTCATTCCATACTGTGTGTGTGGGGCTGTGTCTGTGTGTGGGGCTCTGGGTCTGTGTGTTTGTGTGTGGCCTTTGCGAGAGATTAAGCGATTGGCATTGTAAATGACAATGCCATTTATTTATCTGTTTTCAAAAGCAACACATAAACAAGCATTTACAATGCAACAGTTTCGCCTTTGCAAAAGTTAGAGCTGTTGGCATTGTAAATGACAACATTTTTATTTATGTGTTGGTTTTGAAAACAGATAAATAAATGGCATTGTTATTTACAATGCCAATAGCTTAATCTCTCGCAAATGTGAGACTTATTTTACCCTACTGGACGAGCTCAGCAGACAGCAATTACTACCACACACACACACCCAGAGCCACAGACACCCGAAGCCACACACACCCAGCCTACCACACACACCCAGAGGCACACACACCCAGAACCACACACACCCAGAGCCACACACACACCCAGAGAAACAAACCAATGAATACATCACTCTATGAAACAGACTTAAAGTTAGATGTACTCAATGAGTTGACTGAACACCATTTCTTCATCTGCCGCTAATAAATATTGTATTCATATTCATTAAGCATGCCCCCCTTGTTGAACAAGGGGCAGATACAACTGTGTACATTAGGCAAGAGTTCTGAAATATGTCCATCAAAGTTTATTTTTTACTCTGCACAACTACATGAAACGTTTTGCAATTTCAGTGATTCTTTGCACTATTACACAACTTTTGTTAAGTTGGTGTAGGTCTCTAGGTCAAAGGTCAGCAATTCTGATAAATAAATCTAAGAAAACGGTCTAATATTTTTTTGCTAAAATATTTCAGACAAAGGATGTAAGAAGCTGGCTCAACATGCTCTCACGACGTATTATTAACATAATGAATTTAATAAAGCAATTTTTCAGCCAGCCCAAATAATATAAAATCAATTTCTATTAAAATTAGGGAATTCGTGAAATAAGCCCCCTGTTCAAATATTGGTTTAATGAACATGAATCACAATGCAAATACTGCTAGTACCTAGCAATAAACACACTACTATTGCTGTCTGCTGAGCTCGTCCAGTAGGGTACAATAGGTCTCCCATTTGCGAGAGATTAAGCTATTGGCAATGTAAATGACAATGCCATTTATTTATCTGTTTTCAAAACCAACACATAAATAAAAATGTTGTAATTTACAATGCCAATAGCTCTAACTTTTGCAAAGGCGAAACCATTGCATTGTAAATGCTTGTTTCTAATTGCGAAGTCTGTTTGATTTAGATTCAATTAATGTCCTTAGAGAATACCCATGTGATTAAAAACAGGAATTAATCTGTTGATCTGCAGTGCTTGTCCTACAGCAAGGCCATTCTACGCAAGTACTTGTCACTCTCATGATGCTAAATTCTCTATTCTGTTGGCTATATCTATTAGATAATTGATACTTTTAAAGATCATATGAAGCAGTTGGCTAAATGTAGGTAATTTCCTTTCACGTAATTATGTGAAATTTCAGGAAAATTATGTGTAATTATGTGAAATGCAAGTCCATCATTTAGTGCTGTATGTTAGGGCAAAATTTGTCCTTGCATCAATTTCTTGATGTGAGAAAACATTTCAGTCCCAAAAATCGTGCAAAAACACAATTGCTGTGAACTACAGCCACTCGCGTTTTAGTTATCTCAACTCAATAATTTTCACATAAATGGCAGTGTAATTACTCAATGTGGCACAATTTGACAGAGTTGATATAATGCAAAATTCCAAAAATTAAGTCAAGTACTCCAGAATAATTTATTTTCACCGGGATCTAATAAGGAGTTGAATTTACATGTACCTGTTATTGTTAGACATTGTATTGGCAAGCTATTACACCAATACTAAAGATAGCCCTAGCAGCTGTTTTTTCAGTTGTCCTGATGAAGGCCATCATGAACTAACTTGCATATGAAACAATATCAGCTATAGGGAGTAGACTAGGATTGGCCCATGTGAGGTCTTGCATAAACATTGATCTGATTGTAATATGGATAACATATTGTTAACTTCCACAATAATGCCCTCTTGGCACTAACTATTACCACTTTTAACGTTTAAAGCCTTTGCCTAGGGTTCTAGGTGGACTAGATCCTACAAGAATTCTGGCAAAGTGTAAACAAAAACATTGAAACAGAGCCCTATGGATCCTATTTTTATGCTCCTCACTGTTAGAACTAGGGGTCTCTAGTTGGCTGAGGTAGGCACCTTAGTCCAAATAGGGACCCTTGCTTCTACGTTAGGGAAAGGAAGGACACCTTCTCATATAGCCCCTGCTCACCCCCTTGGTAGCTTGGCACGAGCAGCCAGGCTTATCTCCAAGGCAAATGTGTAAAGTATTTGCAACCAAGCTCTCAGCGACCCAATGATGACACCACAAATGGACTCCACACGAGTTTCATAAAAACAATTATATGTTTATAAAAAAGATATACGATGAGATCAAACAATAAAAATCCAGCATATGTGTATTTTGTAATATTTCACCTTGCCGATTATTAGGCCAGAAAGCCCTTGTAGGTTTTTGCAGTATTAATGAGCAATTCTCAATGATCCAAAGCAGTCCTAATGCAATGCTATGCAGTTCGTAATGCAAGAATCAGGCACTTCGTAATGTCAACATAATGCAGTTCATTATACAACAATCAGGCAGTTTGTTATGCAAAAACAATGCAATGCGTAATGCAACAATCAGGAAGTTCATAATGCATCAATAATGCAATGCATAATGCAACAATCAGGCAGTTCGTGATGCAAAAAGAAATGCGTAATGCAACAATCAGGCAGTTCGTAATGCCAAAATAATGCAATGCCTTATGCAACAATCAGGCAGTTCGTAATGCCACCAATAATGTACTCTAGCACCGATCACTGTGCTCTGGATGGTCTCTATGCCACTCTTACTGACTCGCGGTCAGCTACTGCCAAAATATGCCTCCAACACGGGTATGGTGTAAAACAAAGTGCAGCGCCACAGTCCGGCCCCGGTACTGCCACTCCTCAGCAAGTACAAGCCGCAATACAAACTTGAGCAGAGGCTCGTGCTACAAGGATGGGAAAGGCCGAGAGCGTTTCTCTTGTAGCCCGCACCCGGCCCCAGGTGTGACACACGCACGCTCTCTGAGCGTTACCTGGGGGTCTGATCTCACTCTCCTCTCCTCGCGGCTTCGGACTCCAATGCAACTTCATTGACCTCTGATGTGATGGTTCGAGGTCTCTCCTTGGCAAAGGCAGGCTCGGGCCGGCGGTGGTGAATCCTCACAGCTTCTCTGGGGCTGCTGGTCCGGGCCGATGCCGGGCAGCACTTCTGGTCACGCTGTCGATCCACTCAGAAAACAGGACTGCTCCGGGACGCACCATCACAGGGCACTTTCTCATGAAGGTCTCAGGCTGCAACAGAGCACACGCACACAGCGTGGCTGAGATTCACTTGAGCTCCGGGTGATAAAGATCAATTCAAAATGGTCAGGCGATTTAGTTGATGTTTCCTAGGTTAAATTTGCCCGGCGTAAAACACCTCTAATACCATACGAAGTTATCCAATAAAGAGGCAGGCGCTGGAGACAGGAAGACAGGAAACAAGTTTTATTTCGACGGATTGCAACACGTCAGATCGGACAACAAGGTATCGTCTCGAGGTGCTCTCCCAGCCTCTCTGGGGCCTGGTCTTTTATACACTGGTTTAAGACATGTGAACGTTCTTTATTACAACAAAGACATTGTGAAGTATGAGGATGACATCCCCGGCACCCCCCCAGTTCCGGCCCACTCCAACACATGACAACAGTAGAGGCCCTTACCCCTCATACAATGGGAGGGGGCTATCACATAGCTGAGTGTTCTGCCGATTCCTTTGGAATGTGTGCGCCTGATCGAATCTCAGGGGTTGGGGAGGTCATGATCAATAGTGGCTCCTTTCAAGTGAGGCGAGTGCATACAGTAGTGGGTAATAAACTGTATCCTCGGGCTAAGGGATGACCAGCGGTCCGTGCAAACAATCGGGCTCAGAGGAAGGGGTCATCAAAGGAGAGATATTCATGAAAGGAAGGATCGGTGTGGACAATCGAGCGTGGAGGAAGGGTTTATCCAAAGAGGGGTATTCATGGAAGGAAAGGAGGTGTTGGTCAGGCGCGGGGTGTGATTCATTCATGAAAGCGTCATGCAGAAGGAGAAGGGTTCATGACTTGTGCATGTGAGAGCGGGGGCGGTCAGGGTGCATGGGGGATGCTTGCAGGGTCAGGGAAGTGTGCTGACGGGTGATCGTGAACAGGGAGGCCATGGTACCTAAAATGGCTGTCGTGTATGTTCATACGTGAGTCTGCAAGATGGCGTAGATGATGTTCAGTACACGAACTAAAATTCCACAGTCCTCCCTTTTAACATGTCTCGCCAGCTTGTCAGCTCGGATCGATCCCCATGAGACCACGCACCTCTATCTCGTATAGGGGACTCATGTGCTCAGTTTTAAAGTCCAAAGTCTTAGGGCACATACAGTTGGAAACGAGTGAACACAGAGGTGGCAAACATTGAATACCCAAGCAACACCCACATAGCATCATGAGTGGTATCAATATAAACGTAAACAATTTCCATCCCCAGTCCTTCATAGTGTCCCAGAACCAGCCTCCAAGCGACCATCCTTCCTGCTCCTGGTGAACCTCCGAGGACAGTCTGTGGAGGTGTTCGATTGCTTTGTAGACTGAAGGTGAGTTATCTGGCACGTAGGTGCAACAGCTGGAGCCGATGACGCGGCATGCTCCTCCACGGTCGGCCAGAATCACATCTAGAACAAGGCGGTTTTGGAGAGCCACCAGGCGGACTGCCTGAAGCTCAGCCGTGTTGTTAGCGAGGATGCCAGCCGTGATGTTAATGGTTGTTTCTATTGCCTGAGTTAGGTGTCGGATAGCGCGGCTGTTTGCCATTGGTCCCCACAGAGGAACAAGTCCCTTTGCTGCATCTAGGAACTGTGCTCCGGTGGAGTCGGCTTGTTCAACATCTCCGGCGCGCTTTTGCCGGTGGTGGTAGGCTGAGGCCACATACGTGGGAGGAAGAATGAAGGCGATGTAGCACGTACCCCTCCAACCTTTCGAGAGCCAGGTGTAAGCTTTGGTGCCACAAACAAAATACATATTCGGAGAAGCAACAAAGGAAGGAGGATCAACTGAGACCAGTGTTCTGGTTGTGCGGCAGGAACTGTGACCCACCAGCTGTGTTCCCTGGCCTTCAAGACACACAAGTCCTGTGACATTGATGACAGACAGAGCCACGGTCAGGGTGGCAGCTGTTTGCTTCCGTAGGTGGGAAAAGGTGGGTCTGGCTGGATTGTGGAGTACTTGCATTTCGACTCTTTCTTTGGCAGGAATGTTCATAAGGAAGGCGGAACCTGAGACCGCAGGACAAATGGGGGCAGACGTTCTTCCTGTTTTGTTCAGCCAGAACCCATAGTAGAAGTGTGACACTGTCTGACCAGAAGCGGCGTTGTCCTTGTTGCTCTCCTGCAAGAGGATCAACCAGGCGAGGCAGGAGCCGTGAACTGAGAAAGGAGAAGGGATGAAAGGTATAGAGTGTTCAGTGGCATGCGGGAGCAACCCGCAGATCCAGCAGTTCGTGGCATTTGTAGCAAGGTTGTGCTGGTGCAGCAGTTGCATGAAGGAATTGTTCCAGAACTCCCTACGCCTCTCTCGGAGCTGAGGCGAAAGGGGGATCAAATGATGCTCTTTCACGGTGATTGGCTGTACAGTGGCCAGCAATGTCTGGTGAGCGGGTGTGCTGTCCTCCAAGATCCAGAAGGAGGTCATGAGGAGGAGGCAAAAGAGGAAAAGGATGAAGTAGGCGATTGTCTTTGATTGGTGCAAATTGTCAGTCTTTGGGTTCCTGTAGTGGGTATTTCCGGTTGCTTCCGACGTCTTCTTATCTGGCGCTTCCATCATCTTCTTATCTGGCGCTTCCATCATCTTCATCTTCAAGGTGCTCGGTAGTGGGCAGAACCACAGACTTTGTTTAGTTTCTCTCTGGGTAACCCTTGGTTGCTTTGGGTCACCGTTCTGAGATTTTTAACTTAGTCAGTGGCCTACTTAGCCGGAGCTCCCTCCTTTCGACGCAGGAAATACCCTTCTCGGGATGGCACAGTGGGATCAGAGTGTTTTGCAAGTTCAAGTGCCTCGGTATCAGGATAACAGTTCAGTGATGGTCGGTCTTTGTTCAGGAGCTCCTCTTGGGTGCTGACGTTGTCTGTCGTGGCCAGGGTCGAGGAAACCTTCTTGCAGTGGTGTGCGTGCAGCCAGTGCTTCTTCCCCTCCACTCGAAGAGCCGTCCGAGTGGTGATCAGTACTTGCCAGGGGCCCGTCCACCGGGGTTCCAGACTCTTCGCCCGTTGAAAATTCCGGACTAGGACATACTCTCCCGGTTGGATATCGTGACCGGGACCCCTGGAAGCATCGGGGATGGCCTGCTGCACCTGTTGATGAATGACAGACAATGTTTTAGTTAACTTGTATAAATAATCTGACAGCAGGACGTCGGGGACGTCGTGAATGGAGGTCGGTTTGGGGGCAGTCCAGAGGTTCATTGGTCGCCCAAATACAACCTCGTAGGGGGTCAGGTGGTGCTTAGTGGGAGTGGAGCGCATCGATAGTAATGCCAGTGGGAGGGCATCTGGCCACTTAAGTCCTGTGGTGGCCACTATCTTTGACAGTTTCAGTTTCAGTGTAGCGTTGTGTCGCTCAACCAGGCCAGCGGATTGGGGGTGGAAGACTGCATGGAATCTCTGTTTTACCCCCAACCCCTTCAGGATCAGTTGGATAACTTCAGCTATGAAGTGAGGGCCATTGTCGCTCCATAAAATTCGACAAAGGCCGTAGCGAGGGAAAAACTCCTTCAGTAGTACTTTGGCAGTAGTCATGGCAGTGTTATCTCGGGTCGGATAGGCCTCCACCCATTTGCTGAAGGCACATACAATGACTAATACGTACTTCAAGCCTTGGCACCTCTCTAGCTGGATGTAATCCATTTGGAGGACCTCAAAGGGGTGGTCGGGGATCCCAAACCCTCCCCGGGGTACTACAGTTCCTTTCCCGGGGTTGTGTTGTAGGCAAATAAGGCACTGTTGGACCAGGCGTTTGGCTGAGTCGGGGATCTTGTTGTTGTGCCAGACTTTGGAAAAGAGTTCAATCATGGGGGCAGAACCTATGTGTGCAGGGGAGTGTGCCATGGTCAGTATGGGGATCAAGTATGCATCAGGCAGCAACCATTTGTTTGTATCTTTTGTCCGCCAGCAGCCCTCATCGTCCCTTAGACCCACCCGTGCCCACCCAGGGACGCCAATTGATAAAGATCAATTCAAAATGGTCAGGCGATTTAGTTGATGTTTCCTAGGTTAAATTTGCCCGGCGTAAAACGCCTCTAATACCATACGAAGTTATCCAATAAAGAGGCAGGTGCTGGAGACAGGAAGACAGGAAACAAGTTTTATTCCGACGGATTGGAACACGTCAGATCGGACAACAAGGTATCGTCTCCAGGTGCTCTCCCAGCCTCTCTGGGGCCTGGTCTTTTATACACTGGTTTAAGACATGTGAACGTTCTTTATTACAACAAAGACATTGTGAAGTATGAGGATGACATCCCCGGCATCCCCCCAGTTCCGGCCCACTCCAACACATGACAACAGTAGAGGCCCTTACCCCTCATACAATGGGAGGGGGCTATCACGTAGCTGAGTGTTCTGCCGATTCCTTTGGAATGTGTGCGCCTGATCGAATCTCAGGGGTTGGGGAGGTCATGATCAATAGTGGCTCCTTTCAAGAGAGGCGAGTGCATACAGTAGTGGGTAATAAACTGTATCCTCGGGCTAAGGGATGACCAGCGGTCCGTGCAAACAATCGGGCTCAGAGGAAGGGGTCATCAAAGGAGAGATATTCATGAAAGGAAGGATCGGTGTGGACAATCGAGCGTGGAGGAAGGGTTTATCCAAAGAGGGGTATTCATGGAAGGAAAGGAGGTGTTGGTCAGGCGCGGGGTGTGATTCATTCATGAAAGCGTCATGCAGAAGGAGAAGGGTTCATGACTTGTGCATGTGAGAGCGGGGGCGGTCAGGGTGCATGGGGGATGCTTGCAGGGTCAGGGAAGTGTGCTGACGGGTGATCGTGAACAGGGAGGCCATGGTACCTAAAATGGCTGTCGTGTATGTTCATACGTGAGTCTGCAAGATGGCGTAGATGATGTTCAGTACACGAACTAAAATTCCACACGGGTGCACATGATCACTGGGCCATCCTCACAAAGGTCTCAGGCTGCACAAAGCACACGCACACAGCGTTGCTGAGACTCACTTGGACTCTGGGTACACACGATCAGGGGGCAATCCTCACGAAGGTCTCAGGCTGCTCGAAGAACATGCAAACAGCATCACTGAGACCCACTTGGATTCCGGGTGCACACGATCACAGGACAATCCTCACGAAGGTCTCAGGCTGCACGAAGCGCAGGCACACAGTGCCGTTGAGACTCACTTGGACTCCGGGTGCACACAATCACAGGACAATTCTCAAGAAGGTCTCAGGCTGCACAAGGCACACGCACACAGCGTTGCTGAGACTCACTTGAACTCCAGGTGCACACGATCACAGGACAATCCTCAAGAAGGTCTCAGGCTGCACGAAGCACCCACACACAGCGTCGCTGAGACTCACTTGGACTCCAGGTGCCCACGATCACAGGGCAATTCTTACGAGGGTCTCAGGCTGCAAAAAGCACATGCACACAGCATCGCTGAGACACCCTTGGAAACTTTTATGTCCCTAAGTTTCCACAACAGGGAGCCAGCTTTCAAGCAGGGGGAACACAGCACACCGCAAAGTCCCTTAGCCTCTCCTTGGTTAAATCAGCAAACTGCAGCCCAGCCCCAGAACACACAGCAAGGGTCACTCCTTTCCTTCAGTTTCTTCAGCTGTTTCTTCCTTGGCAGAGGTTCCTCTTGGCTATGAAGTCTTTTCAATCCTTTTCAGTCTTTATCAGTTCCATTCCAACATTCAGGGGGTTCAGCTCTCATAGTTATACCCCTTAATGTCTTTGAAGTCTTTGTGTTCAGGGGGGCACAGACCCCTGTCTAAACCAGTTCTTGGTGTCTCCCGGCCAGTGACACCTTTTTCCTTTGATAGTGGGGGTCTGGATCCTCAATCACTCAGCAGGAGATGGAGCCATTATTTTATGGCAGCAGCACAGTCCTCTTCACCTCCAGGGGCTACTCCTCCCCCTACACTCCAGATGATGTCAGCAAAACTACTTTGAAAATCAGTTTAGAGGAAGATTATTTTGTCTATGCACGGTGAATAATAGGCGCATAGCTTTTATCCTACAAAAATGCACCCATTTAGGAAACAACACAGAAAATAAGGAACCGGTCCGAGGCTGTGATGCATAGCAGGGCCAACATTATTTTTATTGTTTGAGCTTTCCAGATGGTGCTGGGGCTTTTAGAGATCTGCCAAATAAATCTTGTAGGATCGAAAGGCTACTGTACGCAGGGCTGTAGGAGACAGCAGAAGCAGTGAAAAACGTTAGCAGTGCAGGGTGAGTATCTTACAAGCCTGTCACAACCATCTTATGTCCCTCATCCATACACTGCACACACTTTGCACTCTCAGGAGTCAAACGTAACAATTATTGACTCGTCCGCCTATTCTGAAATTAAATCACGAATGCATAAAGGGGGTCTGCGAGAAGAGAGCATTATACTGCATGCCTGATGTGAATGAGTAGCGGCATAGGTTCAGTCAGCTGCCTTCAGGCATTACATTATGCCAGCTCACCTTGTGATTGACATATAGTGGATTCCATTTGTTCATTGATATTTTGTTGGCACAACCCTCTCCAGGTCAGTGGGCCACATATCCAAAATAGAAGATGACAGATGACGTGGTGGTACCCCTGAAGTGAAGGACAGTACCCTGGACACTTCCCACTTAAATGACACCCCTCCTACAAGTTGATCATCTGATACACCTGGAAGTGGGGGCGTACTGCTACTCATAGTGCCACAGAGATTACAGCTAAGAAGCTGCAGCTAACATCCAGCATAAATCCTCCCCCGGCATAAGGAGACTCCTCTCTCACACTGGGGCCCAGGTGTCGGCCCCAACGAAGCAATCTTTCACGGCATCAAGGAGGAGTACGCAATGGCTGCCCTCCCAATGTCTGAGAAACTGGATAAAGTGCTGTCAGTCAAAGAGCAGTCTAGGGTCACCATGGAGGACAAATTCGGGCTCTGGCCACGGGCCTTAACCTTCTGCGGGATGACCACAGAAAACTTGCGGATAGGGTCACTGAAGGGGAGAAAATCATATTAGCCCTTCGATCCCTCATGAACGACCACCAGGGGACCCTGTGTGACCTCCACATTCGCGTGTGGCAACTAGAAAGTCGGACGGATGGCTTGGAGGGAGATCCTGAAAGAGTAATATACACATATTGGGACTGCCAGAAGTAGCTGAGAAAACGGACCCATCTCTTACCTAGGAACTTGGTTTAGGTCCTTCATCTCCACCTCCAACCTAACACCCTTCTTCTCCCTTGATAGGGCGCATCGTGTCCCGGTGCATCGGCTGCCACCCGGTTCACCCCGACCATTACTAGCAAAATTCCTGTATTTCAAGGACTAAGACGCGATACGCTGTGCCGTTAGGCAAAGCGGGTCTCTCTGAGTAGAAGACAAGCATGTTATGCTGTTCCCTGACTACACTCGGGCTGTGCAATGTCAGCGCTCATCCTTCACGGAAGCCAAACGTCGCGTCATAAAGATAGGAATGCAATACTCACTGCTGGTTCTAGCACGCCTCAAGATAATATTCGCAGGCGACACCTCCTTCTTCACTGACCCAGCTGAGGCGTCGGACTGGATTGACCAACACTCAAATGGACTCAAGTTCTCAGAAACTTGTCACATCCAGCGGACTCCATGGACCACAGAACAGGCGTTGCAAGATGAAGGGGGCCTTGTCCCGTTCCGAATCCCTGTCCCGAGGCCTCACATCTGCCTCCCCTGATTTGGAGCAAATTATTGCTGAACGTCTGAGGGCTTTGCAGGCTGCAGCAGACTTAGGCCCTGCATCAGTGGCATCTGGGGACAAGAGGGTCCCCCACATCTTTACTTCTGAGGATGATCACAGTGACTTGGGCACATCCCGGGCTGAATCAGCAACGCCACCTATTGTGATGCCCCAAACAGCTGGCACTCGCATCTAAATGCCAGTCTCTCATTTCTCTTGTATAATTGACAGCGCCATAAGCTTTGCATCCAAACAGTACTGATCTCACGCTCCCCTAACTCCCGCCCTCTCATCTTGCTAATTCCACTGGATCACATGAGCCATACACAACGCGTGCAAAGGGCACATGACTGGCTCCCTATGCTACATTAAAGCACCTGCACCATGCTTGGTTTGGACGTACTTCTAGTTCCAATAGGTCCCCAGAGTTGGGACTCTGTCTCTCCCCAGTTATTTACCTACTTTCATCCCCCTTCCCACTCCAACACCATGGCAGGTGGGTGCCACTACACTTTGGAGGCCTCACCCTGAATGTACGGGGCATGCATACAGCTCATAAGCGATACATGGTGTACTCTTATCTCAAGCAACAAAAGGCACAGATAGCTCCACTGCAAGAGACAAAACTTATGGTTGGAGAACTAACACTTTTGGCCAAGTGATTGAGGGGATCCTTCTGCGCTACCACCTACTCGGCATTCGCACAGGGGGCATTAATATGGCTGCGACCTGGTACCCCTTTTCAGGAAACCCCCAGCAAGGTTGACATTGAGAGGAGATTTGCATTACCTGAAGGGCTATTAGATGGCCAGTTGATGCTTACAGGAAGCGTCTATATGCCCAATACTAAGCAAGGGAAATTCTGGGACGCCTTATTGGGCGTTTTGGCCCAATTTATAGGCTTGCCATGGATAGTAGGGGGTGATTATAATTGTGGCTTGCCATGAATAGTAGGGGGTGATTATAATTGTGTACTTGACCTCTCTCTGGATGGGTCCCACCTTCTTATTGCTCGTTTCTCACCCTATGCACAGATAGAGCGCTTCTGTGCCTGGGTGCAACATTGTGCACTTGCAGATGCCTGGAGAACCCAGCACCCCATGGCTAAACTATACTCATTTCACTCTATCCTGCATAACCTCTACGTGCATCTTAACCGCTACTTGTGCTCACCCACACTAACCTCCCTTGTCTAGAGCGCTGAATACGTAAGGCGGTTCCTGTCAGATCATGACGCTCACCTCATGGCCCTCCAATGGTGGCCCCACACCCTGTTCCCACTTGGCAGCTGCCGTGCGACTGCCTTGAAGACCTCGTATTTTGACATGAACAAAAGGTACACATCCGCCATTACTTCTTGGAAAACACCCACATGGAGTCTATCAGAATGCTGGAATGGGTTGCCTTTAAGGTAGTCACTAGGGGGACGTGCATTCGCCAGATAGTAGGGGTCTGACGTACGCTTGAGCGAGACATGCAGGCAGCGTAACACAAATTTGCTACTCTTAGCAAGGCAGCAGACACTGATCCGAAACTTGTGACTGAGCTGTCGGAAGCACAAACCACCCATGAAGCGCTGCTAACAGACCTCCGCTGATACAATTTCAGAGTATATGTTCGCAGGGCACACCGAGAAGGGAACAAAGCGTGAGCGCTCCTTGTGTGGCTTTCTCGCTAAGACTCTGATGCTCGTTCCATAACTGAAGTGGTCGCACCCTTCGGTGTCGCAGTCCATGCCCAGACTTACATCCTGCAGACCTTCTACGACTATTAAACTAAGGTCCATAGGGCCCCACAGCATGACCCTTTGCAGTTTATAAACCAATTATTTGCGACCCTTATGCTACCCCAGATCCCCACTGAGATGAAGGCCTCCATGGATGCAGAGATCACATCGGCAGATGTGAAGCAGGCGATCCTAGACCTGGCCCGTAATGAAATCCCGAGAATGGACGGCCCGCCGTTGGAAAACTTCAAGACTTTCTCTAACCAGCTGGTGCCCCGACTGGCGGAAATGTACGAAACGGTGCTCCGAAAAAGGTGAGCTCCCCCAGTGACTCCTTGAATCCCTTCTGGTCTCAATTACGGAGCCAGACAGAGATTCCACACTACAGGCCTCCTACAGACCAATTGCTCTTTTGACGAAGGAAATACAAGATCCTTGGAAAATTATTAGTGGAACGATATGCTCAGGTGCTTCCCGCTCTTATACACTCGGACCAAAAACGGCTTTGTGCAGGGTAGGAGCAGGTCCCAAAACATCCGCTGTGTGTTTCACATTCAGGACAGGGCGCAGGCCCTCTTCTCCCGTGCCATCTGCCTGATCCCAGATTTGGAGACGATGTTCGACACTTTGTCTTGGCACTCTCTATTCACAGTGATTCATAGCCTGGGAGTGGAATCCAAACTCGTAGCCTGCACCAAACTGCTTTACTCGAACACCTCCTTGGGCATGTGCCTGGGGTGGCTCATCTCAGCCCCCTTCCCTGTGACTTGGGGCACTTCGGCGGGGTTGCCCATTCTTCCCACTGCTTTTGTCCTAGCGATGGAGCCTCTGGTGGCAAGCTTACAGGGGAGGACAAAGAGTGGGGCATTCCCCTTATGGAAGAGATGCACAGTGCGTCCTCAAACACATACAATCTCTTCTTTATCTGCGGAACATTGCAGATGATCTTGGATGCATTTGGGCCACACTGTCAGATTTCACAGATGCAGCCGGGCTGAAAGTCAACCAAGCAAAATTGTCGGTCTACCCTCTCAGCCCTGACCTCCCCCAACGGGAGGTGCAAATTGGCGACTTCAGTCTCACTTGGCATGGGCGGGCGCTGTGCTATCTTGGAGTATGCCTATATCATACCCCTTAGGATCTCTATGAAGCTAACCACTGCAGACCGCTGTAAAGCATATGCTTATTGGCAAGCTTCTTTAAAACTTGACACCTGGCTCCTATAGGGAAAATTGCATTGGCAAAAATGGTCATCCTTCCTTCTTTACTATTTTGCCAATCTACCGGTTATCCCTCCCGCTCCTTCTTCAAGGAGCTAGTTGTGCTGCTTTGCTCCCTTATCTGGAGGAACAGCCGAAGGCGAGTCGATTTGATCAAGCTCCAGCTGCCGGTGAATCAAGGGGTATTAGGAGGCCCATCATTTAAAGAATACTTCTTGGCAACACATCATCAGTGGTTATCTCATTAGACGGGGGGGGAGGTACTTGAGGGAGGCGTGCTCCGACGGCGGTCCGTTGCCGGCAATCCGCCATCTGCTCCTACCGGGAGCCCAGCCAGCCACGTCCTATTCCATACAATAGCTATTGTGAAGACCTGCATGCTCCGCATTCATCGTCTGTACTGTGGAACCCCATTATATACCCCGTTGCTTCTGCTGGCCGGCTTGCTCCGGGGTCGGGGCTATTACATCAGCCGGGACCCACAGGTCTGGACAGACCATTCACTCCTGGGGATAGACTTTCTTTTTGGGGAGGGCCAGCTTCTCCCCTTTGACCAATTGGTGGAGGAGGGTGGGCTCCCTACTGGACCGTTCCAGCTCTACAGAGAAATCATACACGACTGCTGACGCCTTTGGGACCTGTCCGGAGGGTGCCTGTGACCCATCCTGTGGTCCACACGATACTGACTATGGGGCCCGGTCGACATCTTATCACCTGGATATGTAAAGCCATCCAGGAAGTGACGCATGTCCCACTTGCCCGGTTGCAACATAAATGGGAGGAGGAGTTCAAGAGGCCACCACACGACAAAGAATGGGGACGTGCCGTGGAATTCCCAAAGAAGGTGTCCCGGAACACCCGATTAAAAAAAAGACAAGCTTATATATTGCACCGTGGGTATCTGACACCAGCACAGCTTCAGCACCAATAACCTAAGGCACAGTTCGCCTGCCCTCACTGCCAAACCCCTAGTGCAACCTTCCTTCACTTGTTCTGGGCCTGCCCAACCCTACAGCATTACTGGAACACTATACACAACACATTGCACCAGGTCACGGAGCTCTCCGACATCTCTTCCTGGGAAGCCTGCTCATTTGGCCTATTCAAATAACGGAAACATTACAAGGTATAATCATGCTTTACAGTGCTGGTCCTCCTGCTGGTCAAATGCAGAATCACAATGCACTGGCGCATGCCTGACGTACCACCCTAGTGGCTTGGATCTGTCTGGTAAGTAAGTGGTGTACAGCAGAAGAAGACACGCTTCAGAACGAGGAGGTGCACAAAGTCCATCACCATCCCATCTCCCCTGAATGGGCAATGCTACTGATGCTCTTTAGCCAGACTGTTGATCAGGACGCTACACCCCCACAGTCACCAACCACTCTGCGACATCCCTCCTAACATCAGCCTCCCTGGAGGTTGCAAACACCCTGCCCTCCCGAAAACCCCTAGTTTTGCGCGTGAACGCCCCCTTCCCAGGCGCAACACCCCAGCGGACTCGTCAATCGCTTCTCCCTCCCCAGACCTGCAGCACCAACCACTCAATGTGTGCAGCTACACACCCGCTTCCATTCTCCCTCCCCCTTCTTCCCCTAGACACCATGATCAAGTTCTGTACCGCATGTTCATATCTGGTTTTAACTCTAACATTACTCCTTTGGGCATACAGATCAGTAGACACACCTTTCCTGGAGTGGCTCAACCTCTAATAAAGTGCCCCGTGGACATTCATGGACTTGATGCTTGTTCACTATATGCAGTGATGCATCAATGCCAGACTAGTAGCTGACATGTTTTGTATCCCCTTCATATCTGAGCATAAGTGTAATGTTTATTTCATTGCTTGAAACCCAAATGAAATGGTTTAAAAAAAAGATAGCACTTTATTCCTTTTAATATGAGTTAGTCTGTTGATATTGGGTGAAATTGCAGCTACATCTTGTGGGTTTTGCACCATGAAAAAAGTGTTAGGTAAGGGGAGCCTACTGTGAAATGATTTTCAGAACAAACATTAGAGAAGACAGTTATGTAAGTGGATAACTATCTAAGAGCGCACTCAGTGAATTAAGTAGTGTATAGGAGCTCTATTATGGGGGCTACATTATACCGTAACAAAATAATCTCCTTCTACACCCCCAAAAGAAACCTCTGCTCTGCCGACCTAGCCCTAGCCATGGTCCCCCGCATCCACAGGGCCACAATGGTTGGCAGATCCTGCTCCTACATTGCGGCCAAGACCTGGAACAAACTCCCCCTCAGCATCAGACAAAGCCCAACACTGCACCTATTCAGAAAGAACCTCAAGACATGGCTCTTCGGAAGACCACGGAGCTAACTGTACCCCCTCCCCTCGGCACCTTGAGACTCTCATGGGTGAGTAGTGCGCTCTATAAATCCCTGATTTGTTGATTGATTGGGGAAGGAGTGTCAAGAGTAGTAATGAGCCCTATCTTCTCCAAACTAATGGTAATAGCTTTAAAGTAATTCTTACTAAACTTTTAGTCAAAACAGTATATAGACAAATAAACAGCTCAAGGTATACTCACTATAGTCAGGTGAGTTATCCGCAGCCTAGGTCTACATCCGACCCCTGTGAGGTGGTATTAACAGTGATGCAAAGCAGTAATCCTTGCCCTACTGGGTACAATCTTTCTCAAGAGGAAGGTGTACACCATTGTTGGTGTTAAAGCCCTAATAAGTCATTGACCGAGGGTCTCGTGCTTTCCATTCATAAGTAATTCATCTATGTCCTTCCCCCGTGGGCCTCGCGGCAGACTCAGATGTTTCCCCCTTGTCGTTTCCACTCATTACATGACCAAATATATATAGTAAAGTTTATATCCCCATTTGGCACCCGAATCCAAGTTCGACCTGTATTTATAAGTGAACGCATACAATCAGAAAAATAAGTCTTATCTGTCACCCTGAAATTTCTGAAGTTTTGTCAAAGTGCCTTCAGTGGTAAACTTGACTGGTCTCTTGTGGTAAAATGATGGCTGCCATTTTCTGTTCTATGAATGCAGGCCTGTCTTCGGCTGCAATCAGTGAGGAGTTAAAGGAAGTTCTATAACTCTCATGAAAATGACTTCAGTGGATAGCTTTAAAGTGATATCGTCAACCACGGACATAGGTGTTCTTAAAGCTGTTAGTTTTTTCAAGATAGTCTCCAAGGCTATGACCTGTGCCATTATTTCTGGTTCCTTTGTAGTATGCTGGGTTTTCTCTGTCACTGTTTCTGTGAACAGCAGTTATCTATATAGTTTCAATATCTGATGATGGTGCTCAGTCTGTGCCACTGGTTCTCCCCTGAGATAAGTGTATTGAAATGTGATAGAGCTATAGAATGCTGTCCCAATATTGGATGGATCTCTGATGCTAGTCTCAATGTTGTCTCTACAGGTTTCCTCATTACGCCTGCCTAGTTTTTAGTCTTGAGGGAGTGGCATGATGTGGTTGGTAGTGGTACTCCTGTGAGTCTGTTTCTGATCCTCAATAACCCTCTTCAGTGGCCTTAGTCAAAAAAGAAAACACCAAACATTGCTTTTAACATTGATCTCTCCTTCTCCCATGTTTCCTCATTACGTTTCAATTTATGACCGTTTTGCACACTCATCTCAGGACCAACTCTCCTTCAGTGTTAGTGGGTAGGACAATAAGATTGGGGTTTTTATAACCTCCTTCATTTATCTGGGTTTTGCAGACCATGTCAGAGGGTGCATGGCTATGTTTAAGACTTCTCGGGCCTTATTGTGAGTTGTTTGTTATATTCTGACCCGCACATAAACTGTTGTTTACGCACAGGTTGGAATTACGAGTTAAAAGGTATTTAAAACATCCACTAATTTTCGGACATGTTAAATACCTCAACCTTTGTTAAATTTTGATAGGTTGAACCTCCTAGAATTTAACAGGGGAAATGTGTCCTGTATTTACTATACCACGTGGATTTTAATGTGTTAAACACTGTTAGAAATGGGATTTCTGGCTGGCTAAGGCTTGCGCCAAAGCCAGGCAGAAACCACCACTCTAGTCAGGGCAAGGGAGTTACACGCCAAGATAACCCCTGCTCACCACCTTGGTAGCTTGGCAAGAGCAGTCAGACTTATCCCGGAGGCAATGTGTAAAGCGTTTGCGCAACACACTAGGTACACCACATCAGGAACGCCACACAAGGTTATATATAAAAATAGCTTTGTGTTACCATAAACACATTAGATCATAATCACACAGTTACACTGTGCCAACTGGCACTGGGCAGTATTTACAGGGGATTACATATACAGGACAGGGCCACATGGGCCACCGTCAGAAATAGCACTTAGAATAACTGTAGCACAAAATAACACTTGTAGAACACAACCAGTAACCACTGGTAAAAGGTAGGTACACACTACGCAATCCTAATCACCTTAGGCATAGATCACGCAGGAAAACATAAACTCACTAGCATAAACTATACTAGGCAAAACAACCTCCTAAGCATAATAAAAAACACAGTTCGAGGTATCACAGGCATAAAGGCATTGCACATTATGCATAAATCACTATTAGGCAATTATTATGACAAACACAGAATACCATCGCCCTGTGCAAGAATCACATTAGGTACTGTCCCCAGGACCACTGGCCTTTCATGGGGCTCAAACGCCCTTAGTCCCAAAAGTCAGGGCCGCCTGCGCAGGCAGAAAACAGAAGAGTGCGCCAGAGTTTAGGGCCTAAACATGGCAGCTGCCCACTACTTGCTGGGCAGCTGTAAAGGCACCAATGTGGGCGAAGTAGTGCGCCTCACTCCTGAGTTCAAAACATGTCCCCTAGAAATGAGGAACCTAAACGGTGCAGCTGCCCACTACTTGCTGGTCAGCTGTGAGGTAGGGAAAAATACTGTAAGGACTCTCAGTAGCCCTTCTAAACAAATTGCATTAAACGTTGGAGCCCTCTAGGCTCAGAAAACAATATGTGCCTGGTTGGAGCCCTCAGGCTCTGAAATCACCTATTCCCCCTAAGCGGGGAGCGCACTGGTGCTGAAAATAATATAGGGGAGCCACTCGGAGATCTAGGATCCTGATGCCCAGCGTGGAAAGGAACCCGGGCCTCTCTGGCCCTTTAAATCAATAATGTGCCCCGGGAGCCATCTAGGCTCTGAAAATAATTGGGGCTTTGTTGGAGCCCTCAGGCTCTAGGAATAACGATGCCCAAGACGTTGGAGTGGACTGGCGCCCAGGAACCAATTCTGCCCACCGTTGGAGCGGCCCACTGCAAGACAGGGCCGCTCTGAAGGGCAAATAGACTTGGGCCTCGATCAGGCACACCACCTAATCTCGCGGGGCCCCCCAGCCCTGCCAAACTCACCGGGCCAGTATGGCGCAGGGTGAAGTCTCCGCTGGGCTCTCTCCTGTCTCTGTCTCCCCGCAGGCTGCTTCTTGACACCGGCCGCGCTGCTCCTCTCTCTCCCCATCTTCGAGCGCGGGGTAGGCTCCTGTCGCTTCTTCACTTGGAGGTACGTGGGGCCGACGCGGCAGCCTCGATTAGGCCGCCATTGTGGACGCCCCTGAGGACGCTTCCCCTGTTGCCGGGCACTCCCGGCGTGAGCACCAATCACAGCGCAGCTCCCCTCTGACGTCAGCGGGGAGCGAGCGCGGTGCTCCGGGGACTCCTGGGCCGATCTGCGGTGATTCGAGGGGTAGGCTCCCTCGTTGAAGAATATAGAAAGCAGGGTGCCACCCGCAAATGGGATTAAACAAAGTCAAGTCGTGGGGTAGGCACCCGCACCGGGTTAAATAAACATACGGCCATAATGCAGGGTGGGCACCTGCTTGCAACTATTTAAAATAAGTGGGGTGGCACCTGCGCCGCAAATTAGGTGGGTGGTGGGGGAATCTCCACGCTGGGGATTCCCTTGGGCCAGATGATCGCAGCTTCGTTTCTACTGCCCACAATCAGAAGCGCTGCTCAGGAAAGCAAAGCGCTCCCCAGCACCACAGTCAAGCGCTTCACCAGCAATAAAGATATGGTGCTCCCCAGGCGCTGTAGTACCAGGTCCAGGGAAAGTCTTGGAAGGAAGGCAGGGGGGCAAAGGCTGGGCCCAGGGGCCAGCTCTCAGGGCCCTCCAGGCAGGGAGGCAGTCCCCAGTGGCGGTACCTCCTGGTGCCCAGCAGCAGCAGGCCCCCCTGAAGATAGGATCCAAAGAGAGAACAACCTTACAAGGGGTCACAGCCCCTTTTTATATACATTTTCCTTTGTCTCAGGCTGCAGGGCAGGGGAGAACCAGTTACAACTGGTTCTTGATCACTTCGTTGTGCTCAGCCCCTCTCCCCATTCACAGGACAGGCTAGGGACATCAGACGCACCACAGGGGGCGGAGCCAGTATTGTGGAGGGAATGCCCAGCCCTATTCAGGTCCCAGGTGCACTCCTCCCTCCCATCAACATGCAGATCTCTCCATTCACCACCGGGCAGACCGGGGCCATTGGCCGACGGCAGCACTGGGGAGGTAGTGCTGCCGTCGGCCAATGGCCGACGGCAGCATGGAAGGGGTTAAGTACTGAGTAAACCAAAATATTTCCTTCCAACGTCAGGTCTCAAAACAGAGGTTCAAGCCCTTGTGGTATCAAAATTAGGCTATGGTAGTGCCACCCTTGTGAGCCTTCCCAAAATCAAACTTGCAACGCTGAAGGCTACCTTGAATGCGGCAGCAAGGCTCATCACTGGCTCAAAAAAAAGGGATTGTATATCACCCCAGACCACATATCAATGGAATTGGCTACCGTAGGAGGCTAGGATCCATCTCAAAATTGCCTGTATGACCCATGAAACTCTTCATCACAACACTCCCACCGACCTGGCCCAAAGACTGACTCTATCGACCAGAAACAGATCTTTTCAAAGCACAAGCTCCTTTCTACTTAAGGCACAAAAATTCAACAAAAATAAAATCTGGAATTGACCCAAAAATCTAGAACTCTCTTCATCTGGAGACCAGGTCCAACCCTTCCACTTCCGTCTTAAAAAAAAGAAGTAAAACGTCTATCAAATAGATTCCTCTCACATTGAAACTATACCTCCCTCTCCTCAAGCGTGATGCTATTTCCTGCTTGTCTGAGATCATCCTGACATCCATTGGAGTTACCCCATTCCATTACCTATAATCGACTATTTGCCTCTACTCTCCTATGACTCGCGTCTGTAATTTTTGCCCATATGACCAGTACCTTGTTGTTCTATATGGTTTATCGTTTATACGATAACTACCTTTCGTTGTTCTTGTAAAGCGCTCTGACACCAAACTGGGTCTTGTTTGTGCTATATAAAACGAATAAATAAATAAATTATACGGGAGAAAACGACCTTTCATAAACAATTATAGTGATTGTTGATCATCTCTTCTGCTGATATCTGAAAATTACTAATTCGTCAATATCTAATACCAATAATACACCGTTGTCCACACTCGCACTGATTGTCCTATTGATTTTAAGACAGCGAGTATTTACTTTAGCAGGCAATCAATGTCCGTGATTCATCCGGGCCACATGAGCGTGAAACAGAATTAAATATCTGTCATCCTGATACAAACGACGTCCCAAAGCAAGACGACTCTTCATCTCTTCACGGTTTAAAATTTTGCGTCCATCTCCTGCGGACAACAGAAGTCTCGTCCAACCCTGTGTAATCCTCTGACCCACAGTGTGATTCTACTCAAGTTTCCAGAAGTTTCATCTATAAATATTAACGGTTTTTCTTTTAACTTGAGAATTAGGTGAAATTTCTCCTCCACTTCAATTATGAATTTTACAAAGGTTCCCATATTTTTTTCCAATTATAAACAGGCATACATTTTTGGCTGTGTCACCATTATTACCGGTTAAAATGTGAGAAACCTTCCTTGCATTACAATGCTTGCAACCTGTATTTTTCTTAACTCAGTTTGGTCTTTTAAATGCAATTAAAAAATATCGTGAGATGAGTAGGCACTGTTCTTGAGTGTAGCGTTTGAGTGGCCGTTTTGTCGCAGATTGGCGCATTATTCTCTTCACAGTTTTTAAGACCACACGATTGGGACCCGCGGGCAGGAGGTCTGGGCACTCAGAGCTGACTCTGCACCGTCGTGCAGTTCCAGCCTGATTCTCCATGCATCGAATTGCATTGACATGCAGTGGCGTCATGAACCCCCGCTTTAGAATCTTACGGGGGGGATAGAAACTGCACCTGAGGTCGACCAATGGTCTCCTTGTGTGCCTTTCCACCCTTCTACCTGCAGTCTACAGGGAAGGGTTGCTAAATGAGCCAAGTGCAACGAAGGAGACAGAAATGATGAAAGCATCTAAAAAGGACAGATAGCAGCAGACAGAGCTATGGGGAAGAGAAAGGTAAGAAAAAACAATGTAAAGAAAGACAGGTGGTAGAAAGAAACCGAAAATGAAGAGAGAAGGAGGAAAGTCAAAGGTAAAAAGGTAGACCACATGGAACAAGGATTAGGTAAAAGGAAAAGTGGAAGGGGGGTAGAGTGAAAAGAGCAAACGAATTGCATAAAGCTGATAGTTGGGGGACAAAAGGATGGATAGATAGATAGATAGATAGATAGATAGATAGATAGATAGATAGATAGATAGATAGATAGATAGATAGATAGATCGTAGATGTCCTATTACTTACCGGTAATCTTCATTACTCCGGGTCCCGTAGTCCTTGACACCTTCATAACAAAGTGAGATAACCCATCTCACAGGCAGAAAAAAAGAACGAAGGAATGCTGGACCTACCCTCCCCCTCCCGCTGGGAGTACATAAGCGTACCGGTCCCAGCATTCCCTCTGAAATACCAAGCCATGGATGAAGGCCGGCAGATCGGGAGGGAGGGAGGGAATCCATGAAGGTGTCGAGGACTACGGGACCCGGAGTAATGAAGATTACCGGTAAGTAATAGGACATTACCCCCAGGTCCCTCCGTCCTCGACACCTTCATAACAAAGTGAGAAATACCAAAGCAAACCCCGGCATTCATCCAAAAACACGACAAACCACCAGGACACAAAGAGTCCAGGGATTCACCGACAAAAACAGAAGAAACCAGGAGCGAACACAGCCAAGCCCAGAACCAGCAGGAAGGCACACAGGACCCGGCAGTCCCAGAAGGAAACCCAGACAACCACCAGGAACGCCAAAGAAAGAAACGGCCAACAGAGCGCAGGCACAAGCACCCAGACCAAAAAAGGAAGGAGAAGCACAGGCCAGAAAACCGGCCCACCACCCCAAACCAAGGAACGCAGCCCAAAGAGACGAGAGGAGAAAAGCCAGCCGAGGAGACCCAGGAGCAACAGGAGCCCATGAGCCGAACAGGAGCGAGAACCTGAACCAAACCGACAAACAGGGAAGGGGAAAACCCCAAACCCCAGAAGACCAAAAAACCCCACAGGGAAGGAGGCCACCAACAAAACCCGGACGGCCACCAAACCCAGAGCAACCCGGGCAGAGGAGCCCAATCCAAAGGCCATCGCACAGAGACCCCCCCAGACACCAGCTGAAAAACGACCAAGCAAGGAAAGGCCAACAAGACCGGAAACCAACAAAAAAGAAGCCCAACAAGGGCTAGCACAGAGCCACCGGCCACAACCCCCAGATACCCCCAACCCCAAAAGGGAGGGAAAACAAGGCTAGAGGGCAGAAGAGAGCAAACTGGAAACCGCAGCAGCCCCAAAACCAGGCACAGAGGACAGCACAAAGGAGGCGCCCACATGGCACAGGACCGCCCCACCACCCCACACCAAGGCCAGGCAAACCGCCAGGGCAGGAGCAGCGGACAAAAAGAAAGCCCCAGGGTGCACAGCAACCAGGCCACAAGCACAAGGCCCGAACCCAGCAACACCGGAGAGGAGCCAAGCAAACAGCAAAAAGCAGGGCAAAAAACGCCAAAGGAACCAGGAAGCGAGGACCAGAGCCAAGCAACCTGACCACACAGGAGGACTGGCAGGGACAACAATCCCAGAAGCAGGCCAACCAAAACAAAGGGCAGGATGAACCGGGAACCACCAGCACAACACCGCAGGACCACACGGAAGGCCAAAGCGGAAGCAGGAGGAAGCAGAAAGGCAGAGGGCCAAGCACCAGGAAAACTCCCGGAGGGAGAGGTCCACAGAGGCAAGAGCACCACGGAACCGCACCCCAACCACAGAGGGAGGGGGGGAGGGGCACCCAAACAGACCCACACCAGGAAACGCCCGGCAAAACACCCCCAACAGCTGCCCGAGAAGGGGCAGCACAGTCAAAGAACCCAGGAGTCCCAGCCCGAGGCCAGCCGACCAACAGGAAGCCCACAGACCAGGACCCACAGGACTCCCAGTAGGACGCCGCCACAACAGCAGAGCACCCCGCCAGGACCCAAAAGAGAGCCCAGACAAGGAAACAGAGCCCGACAAGGAGCGGAAAGCCCCAGCAGACACCCAGGCACGGGAACCAGCCGAGACCAGAACAACCCGGGGAGCAAACACACCCGAGTGCAGATGGAACAAGAAGCCAACAGCACCCGGCAGCCCTAGGAGGCCAGACAGGGACCAACCCGGCCCGACCACACATGATCCCCGGTAAGCAACAGGACATCACCCCCAGGTCCGGCACAGAAAAGGGGAACACAACCACAGGCCACCATCCCGGAGAACCACAGAAGAGGAAAACCAGGCGGCACGCCAGGACAAGGAAGCATCAAGACAACCAGGCCCAGACAGCAGTGGCCCGAACCCCAGGAACCAAAAGGCGAACCACCCCCGGAAACAAACCCGGGGGGGAGGGCAGGATGGCAGGGAAAGAAGAACGGACGCCGAACCACACCTAGCCCGAAACTCCCAACAGACACCTCCAGGAGGTCCCCCAGCCAGGAACAACCAGGCAGGAACTAAGACAGAACCAGGAGGGGGGCCAGGAACACCAGAAGCAAGCCAAAGGCAGGCACAGGAAGAGCCAGGGCCGAAGCAGCCAGATCCCCGAAGCAACCCAAGCACACAGAAGGACCTGGGGACAACAACCGAAGCCCCAGGACGGAGCGAGGGAGAAAATCCGGGAAGGAGCCGGAGGAACCAGGCGCAGACCAACAAAAGCCAGGAACCAGGAGCCCCCAGACCGAGGGTACCACAAGGCACAGCGAAGTCGAAGAGCCAGCTACCAGGAGACCGGTGCCAGAGACCACACGGCCAACCCGACCGAGGTCCAACTAACCAAGCATAAGCCAGGAAGCAGAGGCTAAGAACCAGCACACCCAAGCGGAGCAGAGGCCACAACAGCCAGCCCACAGCGAAGGGAAGGGCACAGAAAGTAGAACTGCACGCAGCATACCCAAAGCCCGGACACTCGCAGCCGCTCACCCCGAGAAGCAGGGATGCAGAGGAGCAGCCAAGACATCGGAGAAACCGCAGCAGGACGACAGGAACCATGGGGAGGCAACAGGACCCCCCCCCGCGGCCCAAGCAGCAAAAAAACCGACCCACCACAGCAGGGGAAAGGAAGCTGGGAACCCGGAGGAGCCAGAAGCAGGAGGGAACAGAGCAGCACTCCCAACAGGCCGCTGCCGAAGAAGCGAGAGGCAACAACAACACAAGAGCAGCAGAGGGCAAGGCATAAGCAAGCAGGTAGGGAGACACCAACAACACAGGGAACCCAAAAGCAAGCACAAGCACAGCCAGCCAAAAAAGGAACCAGCCACCACCTAGGCGACAGGAACCCATGCCAAAACCAGGTAGGAAAAAGCGACCCAAAAAGCAGAATACCCCCAGCACGCATGACCCCGCATAACAAAGAGAGAGCAGGGGTGAGCAGGAGGCAAGGCCGCAGGCCATGGAGACCAAGGGAGAGGAGCCCATGAACTAGCGCCGACGACCAGCACCGAACCCGGAACCACAGCGACCGACTGCAAAGGAATCCAGAACAGCAGCACCACACCCCACCACCAGCGAGTGGAGAGCAGACGAGAGCAGGCGCAGGCAGGGTGGCAGGGCCGCAGGCACATGAACAAGAAGCACCGGGAGGCAGACGGCCAGTGCAAAGACACTGGCAAGACGGCACCACACAAACAGACGCAACCACCCAAGGCGGGAGGCGGGGCAGAGAGCCCCAAAGAGCACCAGGATGGAGCCCACACAGGAAGCACAGACCCAACCAAAGGCACACTCGACCAGGGCAACCAACCCCCGGGAGCAGCGGGGGAGCGGAGGCAGCAGCAGGACAAGCAGGAATGGAACCCCCCAGCAAGAGGAAATGAAAACATTCCCAAACCACACTCGAGGCAAAGGTGGCTACTGGAGCCCCAGCATTCGTCGGCAAATGCCCTGGCCCAAGCGCCACACCATCACCCCAAACCGTGAAACAGAGCACCAGGAGGCAGCCGCGGGAGCCAACGCGCCAAGGAGGACAGCAGCGGGGTTGTAGCTCAGTGGCAGAGCGCATGCACCACATGCATGAGGCCCCGGGTTCAAATCCCGGCATCCCCAGGAGACCCCCGTGCGCAGCAAGGCACCAGAACAGGGCAAAAAACATCCAGGCCAACCCATACAAAGCACAAGACACACAGCCAGAGTAGCATCACAGGGGCAGGAATGACACCAAGCGACCTGCCCCAAAGAGCCAGCCCAGGCGCCACCAAAGACACTAGCGCCGGACAGGGAAGAGGACTGCAGCCACCGGAGGAGGAACCAGGTCCAACACCAACCTCCACAAATCCAGCCCCTGTAACGACACCCCAGACAGCAGGGGCGAGAGAGAGGAAGAAGGGAAGCAGCACCTCCACAGAACCGGGGAAGAAGCCCAGTAGGAGAAGGTGGGACAAACCTCGGCATCACCAGGCATCACCACCTTCCACCCCGGAGTATCCAAGAAGGGTAGCCTGCAGCACGCCATCAAGTCAGGCAGAGGGAGCAGGAGCACCGCCCGGCGCAGCCCCTGGACCCCCAGAACAGCCGCAACAGCGCATCCTCCAACAGGCCCGGCCATAGGAAGACGCGCGCAGCAACCCGGAAGGAATCCTGGAGGAGCGGCGCCCCAGCCGCAAAGGGCCAGGTGCCCATCAACGCGACTCCCAGCAAGCCCGGCGGGCCAGGAGAAGCGGACCAGGAAGACGAATCCACGGAACGAACAGGTAAGCAGCAAACACATCCAAATCTGTCGGAGACAGAAAAAAAGAACAGAGGGAATGCTGGGACCGGTACGCTTATGTACTCCCAGCGGGAGGGGGAGGGTAGGTCCAGCATTCCTTCGTTCTTTTTTTCTGTCTGTGAGATGGGTTATCTCACTTTGTTATGAAGGTGTCGAGGACGGAGGGACCTGGGGGTAATAGATTGATTGATTCAAGTTGGAAGGGTGGAATAAAGGGTGAAAGGATATGGATTGAAGGTTTAAAAGAAAGGTGAAAGGATGATTGATTGGAAGAGTGAAAGGTGGGTTTTTCATTGCGTGAATGAAAAGATCAGTGGATGTATAAATGCATGGATGGATGGATGGATGGATGCAAAGGTGAAACGATGGAAAGGTGAAAAAATGAATGGCTGGAACAGTGAAAGGATGAGTGATCAACTTGTGAACAAAATGATGATGGA
The DNA here is from genome assembly GCF_964261635.1 of Lissotriton helveticus. Classification (NCBI taxonomy): domain Eukaryota; kingdom Metazoa; phylum Chordata; class Amphibia; order Caudata; family Salamandridae; genus Lissotriton; species Lissotriton helveticus. The sequence goes on along the minus strand of NC_136065.1, from coordinate 330,862,808 downwards.
TGGATGGAGAGAAAGGTGAAAACATAGATGATCTAAACTCTGGATGGCTGGAAAGGTGAAAGAATGGAATGGAGGGAGGATAAAAGAATGGATCATTGGGCGCTGGTAGGGAACGGGGGTGGTGGGGCAGGTTTAAAAATATTTTCTAAAAATTGTCGTTCTCTTCGCTTCTCTTCCTGACTCCGTGTCCAGAAGAAGCAGGAACCACACAGGCTCCCCTAAGTGAAATGAAAGGATATTTATAGAGCGCATGGCTACCCGGAGGCCTCCCAGCGCTAGGCAGAACTACTCGATAAGTGGACAGAGCGGGAGGGGGGGTTATGTTATGTTATGTTATTGTCTTTTTGTATAGCGCGTGAATCACCCGGGGGCATCTCAGCGCTTGTACCTGGAGGAGGACCTCTAGAGAGATGGAAGTAGATTCGTTGGAGAAGGAAGGCTTTAGAACAAGAAAGTTTTCAGTAGTTTCCGAAAGGATTGGAGAGATGTTGATTTACACAACACCTCCGGTAACGAGTTCCAGTATTTGGGGGCGACATGTGAGAAAGCCCTGCCTCCTGTGCCGCTCAGGCGAATACGAGGAACCCTAAGGAGGGCCTGAGAGTTGGATCTGAGGTTACGTTCTAATGCATACTTGTGTAACTTCTCATGTAGGTAACGGGGTCCCTCCCCTTTGTGGGCCTTAAAGGAAAGACAACAGGTCTTAAAAAGGACTCTCTTTTTCACTGGGAGCCAGTGAAGTTCTCTAAGTAAGGGAAGGGATGGAAATCCTGGGCGGGCGGTTATAGACCATCCTAGTTTCAGTATTTTGTATAACCTGTAGTTTAGCTAACGCTGTGTCTCCAACTTCGGCCAATAGTGCATTCCCGTAATCAAGTTTTCTCATAACCAGAGCCTGGACGACAGTTCTCCGATGTTCTAATGGAAGGTAGGGAAGAGTCTGTCGTAAAAGCCGGAGGCTGTAGTAGCATGACCTGCAATGGATTTGATGTTGTCTTTCATAGAAAGTTTATGATCCAGTTGAATACCCAAGGATTTGACTGAAAAGGAGGGGATAGGGGCCTCGCCCAACTCAACTGGCCACCAGTCGGCTGACCAGTAGTGGGCAGCTTTACATAGGAGCATCAGCTCCGTGTTCCCAGGGTTGAGCTGGAGGCATCTTTCCCGCATCCACTCAGAGATAGCTAACATTCCTCTTGAGAACCGGGATTTCTCATCCACATGGTTTGAGCCTATCGGGAATAACAATTGGGTATCATCGGCGTATGATACAATCTCAAAGACGAAAGGTTGCACAATTTTCACTAAAGGGGCCATATAAACATTAAAAAGCGTTGGGCTCAGACATGAGCCTTGAGGAACGCCTTTCTCCAACAGAAATTTTTGAGATGTAAACGTACCTAGGGCGGTAGATTGGCATCTATCCGTAAGGAAGTTCTTTAGCCATTTCAGAGCCATGCCTCCGATACCACAATCCTGTAGTCTGTCGGCCAGCAATTGATGAGATATAGTATCAAAAGCCGCTGAGAGGTCTAATAGGATCAGAATCATAGAGCCACCGGCATCAAGCCTAAGACGTAAGGAATCAGTAACAGCCAAAATGGCTGTTTCTGTGCTGTAGCCAGGGCGGAAATCCAGACTGGGATGGATCCAAAAAGTTGTTCCATTCCAGGTGCTGGCTAAGTTGTTTATTTATAGATGATTCTATTGTTTTTCCCAGAAGTGGTAACAAGGATATCGGTCTGTAATTCCCTAACACCTGTGGGTCTGCTGATGTTTTCTTCAGTATGGGGCGGACATGTGCTTCCTTCCTGGTGGGGGGAATACAGCCCGTGTGGATGGAGGAATTAGAAATGTGTTGTATTAGAGGGGCACATGTGGGGGAGAGCAAGGCCATTATGCTTGGGGGGCAAGGATCTGTTGGGGAACCAGATTTCACAGCCCGAAGTAAGTTTTCAGTCTCCTCGATCGAAATGTCAGCAAACTGGTTTAAGAGACCCGTAGTAGATGTCAAACGGTTGTCTTCGGACCGAGTGGGGTCCAAGATGGTTGAATTCACCGTTGAGAAATTGGAATAGATAGCAGCTATTTTTCATTAAAAAAATTTGCTATAGAGTCTACCAATAGTTGAGATTGAGGAGGTGTCTGTCTACAAGCGGGGGGGGAGGAAAATCCTTGACTATATTAAAAAGAGTCTTGGCCGAGTTTTCCGCTTGTTCTATTTGGGTACGGAGATGAGAGCATCTAGCTCCTTTAATAGCTTTATGATAGTGTGATTGGGAGGATTTAAAAGCTTTTTTATCTAAATCATTATTTGTCCTCCTCCAGCGTCGTTCTAACGCTTTGTTCGAGACTTTTCATTTTTTAGGTCTCCTGAATACCAAGGGGCAGTGGGCCGCCGAGTGGCCACAGAGGTGTTTTTCTCTGGTATAATCACATCAAGGGTTTTTACCAAAATGGTGTTAAACGTATCTAGCAATTCCGTGGGATCCTGCTGGAAATTGTCTGGATCCACCCATAATTGGCTAAAGGTAATATCAAAGGACTCCAGTGTGAGTTTTTTCCGGGGCCTGATTTTTCTCTGGTTCGATGGGTTTTGGGGAGTCCGGAGAGACACTTTAGCCTGGATCTGGAGAGAAAATTACGGTTACGGGAAGAGGAGGGTTTCTTTTCAGCTGTTTCCTAAAGATGCCATGACTGGGTTGATTTCGGAGTTGAAGGGGGAGGGCATTCCACAGTCTGCCTGCGTTCAGGGAGAACAGTCTACCGCCACTCCTGGCTCGGTTGATTCTTGGGGTGGCAAGGAGGCGGAGTCCGTCCGAACGCAGTGTCCTCCAGGCCTTGTAGCGATGGATTATGGCAGAGAGTAGGGGCGGTCCTTTGCCCTGGAGAGATTTGTGGACGATACAGAGTGACTTAAAACTGATTCTATCTTTCACGGGAAGCCAATGAAGGAAGCGCAGGGCGGGTTTGGCAGAAGATATTTTGGGTGTACCAGTGAGCAATCTGGCTGCGTTGTTCTGGATGATCTGTAATCGGTTAATGACCGAGGTAGGGGCACCCAGATAACGTGCATTGTAATAGTCCAGCCTGGGGAGGATGATAGACTGGACCTAAGCCAAACACAATGCTGCAAAGCAGCATTACAATTGATCTAAGTGCCGTGGTTGGGCGCTCAGCCATGGACAGGGAGACTGTGCATGTTCTCCACCCAGGTTGTGTATTATGATCTGGTGGAGAACATGCAAAGTGCGCATGACTGTTTGGCCAGCCCAAGACGGCCGGCCAAACCGCCATGAACACTTAATTACATGAACCACTTCTCCACCCTGTGCCACCAGCCCCGCCCGCCATAACCCAGCCCTGCAGCAATGAAAAATAAAATGATAATAACGTTGATGTTATCATTTTAGTTTTCCCTTTTCCGCTGCTCTGAGATAAGGGAGCCACCCCGGGGATCGATATAAGGGTGAAGGGGACTAGTAGAGGAAGAGGCAGGTATACTTGCTTTACTCATTGTGCATACTTAGAAGTTTGGTTCAAAGTAGGTGGCATTTACATTTTCTGGCAACTCCCTTGTTGACATGTTTGGGCATTCAAGGGAACCTCAAACTAATTCTTAGATTTCAGCCTCTACTTAGAAGTAGGAATGAACATTTGTATTCTACTGCTCATGAGTGGCAGAGGAGCAAGGGTTTTGCAATGCTTTCTGGAACATTTCTGAACCCTGCCTACTTTACGGCTTTCTCTACTACAGCCAAGTGCCTGTTCTGGGTGCTGTAGGGGAACAGTAGTTATGCTGGGGCAGGCACAATTGTCTCTGAAGGATGTGGCTGCCCCATCCAGTCCTGGACTGCCCGTTTTTCCCCATTGGTTCAGGCTGGACATTTCCCCAGTTGGCTGGAACCATAGGAGGGCAGATGGTATTATGTGAGGGGGCAGCTGATGGCGCCTGGATCGCTTTCTCCTGTTGCCCGAAATAATTACATCAGGAAGGAGAGCGAGACGGGAGTGCGGAGAGGGAAGAAGCGGTGCTAATTTGAACATTTTGCCAGGGCTGCTTATTGGTCCAAGTGCATCCCGGACCACATTTCTTGGAATGCACCTTATGCACAGTATTCGTGGGTGTAAGATGTACATGCATACACAGTATTTTGGGCATTTCTGCATACACAGATTGTGTACTTCACAGGTTTAAGTGGGGCGGGTCGCTCTGGGTCACAGTCTGCCAGTAATTAAAGTAAACACTGAAATTGAAACGGGGCCCTATATTCACATCCCGAACCTTTAAGACAAACACACTGATCAGTTTCTTAACAATGACTGAAAAACTGTGAAGGTAATCAATGTCAGCGATGTAGTTCCTGTTTTACTTTTTCGATGTCATACTTAATTTTGTATTCACTAAGAGTGCTTGCTTTTATTTCGGTAGTTTTTAGGTCTCGGGCCACAGCTAGTCCTTTTCCTGGGGTTTTGAAAATGGACCTGGAAATTCCACGCAGCTCGTGCGTGTTATTTCCTAGGTCCATTTTCATTGGCTTTTGCGTGCGTGTACTTTTAAAACAGAACACGCAATAGGCCATGGGCGGTCGCGTAGCTCCGCCCATGGCCTATTGGTGTCTGTTACGCGCACCAGAGGCCATAGGTCTTCAATTATCGCGGCCGTCATGGCAGCGATAATTGAAGACATATGCTCGCAGTGGCGCGCGCGCGCGCACCACTCACAAGCTTTTTCTCCATTGTTCGTGTCTCTGAAGTTTGCTCAGCCTTTACACACCGCTAGGAGAGCAACGTCAGAAACCGCACAAGTCCCGTCCCCTAAAGCCACTACCTCCTCCCTGTTTCCAGAGTTTCTCTGTGACGTAGTTTCCGGCCGTCGCCTGGTAACGGCAATGGCTTCCCAAGCTGAGCTCCGGGCACTGTAAACAGAGGGACTGATACGGCTGCTGCACCCGTATCTCTCATCACAGTAGCAAAGCAGACGGGAGTGCCTTCGGACTACAGGTAACAAGATCTTGGGGAGTCGGGCACTAGCTGCTCCAGCACTTCCATAGCTCGCTGGAGCAATGCGCTAGAGATCTGTTTGTTGCTGTTACAAGGGTGCAGTGCTTCATTATTATCATATGAAGTGCTTAATTCTCTTATCGATTCCCTTACATTGGTTCTCGCAGGTCAAACTGATATGTCTCACAAACAGGTTTTTAATAAGCTTGTTATTGTGTCTCTCGGCTGCCGCCTGGCAACGTCCGCGCGTCCCGCTCCGGGTTCCATGCGAGCCCGGGGGCCTCTCCTGCCCGGCGCACTCAGTCAGGAGCTGCCGGCTCGAGGTCGCCTGCGATCATGTTATCCACACAGGTACCCTTCTGCGGCGGGTCTCGTAATAAATACATCAACCTCCCTCCCCTCAGACTGTGATGGGCTGCCTCAGGCCGTCCGGCCCCGTTATTCACAACCACATTTCTGTCTCCTTTCTCTTTGCAGATGAACGGAGACGTTCTGAAGCCGCAGTTTCTGGAGCAGCTGAGGTACCTGCGGGAGAGATGTGACACTCAGGCGGAGAGAGACCGGTGCGACCTGTTCACTTCCGAGACCTCCTAATTTTAGAGAGTGGAGGGGGGTGAGGGTGGGAGTCTCTAAGGGGGGCTAACTTTGAATACTGCAAACGGGCGTGGGGTGCACGTAGTGATTGTTTCATGGAAAGTGAACCTTAAACGTAAAATCTCAGCGACGGGTTCTTGTTTGCTGCTCCTCTCAACCGTATCTCCCAGTAGGACACAGCCCTCTTTTGCCCAGAGTGTGGGGGCTCAGGTCGTTTTATCGCCTCGTTTTCTTAGATAGGTTAGGTTTAGTTATGTAAAATGGGTGCAATGTGGAAGTGTACTTGGTCCGGTGTGCATTTCTCTATAATTAACAACTGGAAACATGCAATGAAATGAACATAAAACAATATAGTACAAAGTATTGTGGGTATGCATATATAGCACAAAGTAGTGGTTTGGTACCTGTATGAAAGCATTGCTTTTCGTGGACGCTCTTCCTTAACCTTTCGATAGTCCCACTTCCGATTTCACTGGCAATCCCACTTCCGGGTCCACATGCCTTCCTCCAGAAGTGCTCCGACTGCACTCTGTCAGCTGTGTAAAGGGAGCATTCATCCGTATCAGAGTGCTACAGAATAAACCCTGTCTGAGAACTTTGGAGCCTGGACCCAGCAAGCTCCGAGCCCGCCTCCTTTGCTCGTGTTGGCTTCATTGTTTAAAATGGTAAAAATGCTGGAAAGAACTATACCGGGTCTCTTTCACGTTTACCGCAAAGGCAGTGAAGGGTGCCACCCCCTTTGCTCGTGTTGATGGCAGGACCTTTCGGCTCCTTCACCTCGAATGTATTGTATTCAGTTCCACTCTGGCCCCCTTTTTTTTTTTTTTAAACCTCTTATATATCGCAACAACTCATGTCTGCTTATATTGGGATTGCCGAATTGGGGTCCATGTACTTTAGCTCCATATGTACGCCAGGACCTGTCCTCAGATGCCTTCAATAAAAACGCTGGCAGGGCGAGAAGGCAGATGTAATTGAGGGCGTGGCTTAAAAGCACCCAAGCTATAAACCTGTGCTTCACCTAGTGTGCGACCCACCTGGTATTTTGCTGCTTCTGTCATTGCATCCAGATAAATGATACAACAAGTGACATTAAATCTACAACAAGCCAGGACGATAGGCTTTGACAGTGGTTGTTTGCTGCATGAACAACAACTATGGCTTCCTTGTTTACAATGGTTTATAACTCGACCCCACTGTGTTCGCAAAGCGAGCAAAGTTTTTCATTCTTGTAATTAGGGAGGAGCCTCTTTAAACATGTGCACATCATTGTCATTTTCCTAAATAGAAAATAAGACCCTGCAGCTCTGCCAAAGTGCCAAGTAGCACATACGCATTAGTCTAACGCATTTCAGTGTGAGTGTGCAGGGTAAGCAGAGTGTGAATATGCAGGGTGATCAGTATGTGGGTGTCCAGGGCCAGCAGTGTGTGAGTGTGCAGGGTGATCAGTATGTCTGTGTGTGAGTGTGCAGAGTGAGCAGTGTGTGAGTATGCAGGGTGATCAGTATGTGGGTGTCCAGGGCCAGCAGTGTGTGAGTGTACAGGGTGATCAGTATGTCTGTGTGTGAGTGTGCAGAGTGAGCAGTGTGTGAGTATGCAGGGTGAGCAGAGTGTGAGTATGCAGGGTGAGCAGTGTTTGAGTATGCAGGGTGATCAGTATGTGAGTATGCAGGGTGATCAGTATGTGGGTGTCCAGGGCCAGCAGTGTGTGAGTGTGCAGAGTGAACAGTGTGTGAGTATACAGGGTGATCAGTATGTGGGATTCCAGGGTCAGCAGTGTGTGAGTGTGCAGGGTGAGCAGTGTGTGAGTATGCAGGGTGAGCAGTATGTGGGTGTCCAGGGCCAGCAGTGTGTGAGTGTGCAGGATGAGCAGTGTGTGACTATGCAGGGTGAGCAGTGTGTGAAAAGGCAGGGTGATCATTATGTGGCTGTCCAGGGCCAGCATTGTGTGAGTGTGCAGGGTGAGTAGCGTGTGAGTATGCAGGGTGATCAGTATGTGGGTGTCCAGGGCCGGCCAATAGTGTGTGAGTGTGCAGGGTGATCAGTATGTCTGTGTGTGAGTGTGCAGAGTGAGCAGTGTGTGAGTATGCAGGGTGATCAGTATGTGGGTGTCTAGGGCCAGCAGTGTTTGAGTATGCAGGGTTATCAGTATGTGAGTATGCAGGGTGATCAGTATGTGGGTGTCCAGGGCCAGCAGTGTATGAGTGTGTAGGGTGAGCAGAGTGTGAGTATGCAGGGTGAGCAGAGTGAGACATGCAGGGTGAGCAGAGCGTGAGTATGCAGGGTGATCGATATGTGAGCATGCAGGGGGATCAGTATGTGGGTGTCCAGGGCCAGCAGTGTGTGAGTGCGCAGAGTGAGCAGTGTGTGAGTATGCAGGGTGATCAGTATGTGGGTGACCAGGGCCAGCAGTGTGTGAGTGTGCAGGGTGAGCAGTGTGTGAGTATGCAGGGTGAGCAGCATGTAGGTGTCCAGGGCCAGCAGTGTGTGAGTGTGCAGGAGGAGCAGAATGTGAGTATATAGGGTGAGCATAGTGTGAGTATTGAGGGTGAGCAGTGTTTGAGTATGCAGGGTGATCAGTATGTGGGTGTCCAGGGCCAGCAGTGTGTGTGTGCCGGGTGAGCAGTGTGAGAGTATGCAGGGTGCACGCTTTCACCAGGTACACACCACCAGCCATCAGTGCACTCTTCCACCAGGCACACACACACCACCAGCGGGCAGTGCACACTTCCACCAGGCACACACACCACCAGCCATCAGTGCACAATTTCTACAAGCACACACACCACCAGCCATCAGTACACACATCAATTGTTAACGCATCTACAATGAACTATTGTAGCAATCGCAGTATAGCGCACTTTACTTTTAAACATAGTCATCTAAAGCGCAGCATGCCACCATTGCTACAATTCCAATCCAACCCACATGATTCCCCTACACACCACATGCATACACTCCATAAAACATGGCGAAAAGACATTGCCATTTACAATGCCATTTGCTCTAACTCAAATAAATCCGAGACCTATTGCATTTCCAATGCTTGTTTTGTGTGCAGCATATTACTTCTATGTGATGTGTGCAGTCATCTGAATCACTTCTTGCTGCCTTTGTGAGTTCAGGTTTGTGTTTGGGTGTTTATAACTGGCCAGTGAGAGCTTCAGAGCTGAGGCTAAGGTGGGGCCAGACCCTAACAGCTCCTGTCAGTGGGTAATAAAGAAGTTCAGATCAGAATACATACTCTTCCACTCTTTGGCCTCTCTGAAGGTTGTAGGATTACAGAAACATGCAGGGAGAAAATGTGTTTAACCGTTCAAGAGACTGCAGAGGAAAGTGGTGTGAAGAGAACAACAGGAGTGTTTAAAGCATTCCGAGAACCACTACATCTACCGTAGATCTTAGTAATATTTAATTCACCTTCTCATATTTTCAATATTGGAACATATTCAAAACAAAATCTTTGTTTTTACTAATTTATCTGATGCTAACAAGCATTGGTAAAGCAAATCAGGCAGGCTTATTTTAGGTGCATGACCATTACAGTGTGATATGTCTGAATGCAATAGCTGAAAGCTCACAGAGAAGCACGCAAAATACTGGTTGGGTGGCATGCTATGGTAAGCACAGGATTTTTGTTTACATGTTTTAGCCTCACTTAATGACATTACAGTAGAAATCCATCTGTGATTCCTAGGTACATTCCTTAGACAACACCCTTTTAGAGACACCCCCAACCCTTTTAGCATCATTTGAAGCCCTGAATGTAGTAAATTCATGCATGTGCTGCATGCACTTTTTTCTCATTCTCTGACCCACAATGGGTAAAAGATTTAGGAAATGGCCCAGTATACAAGCTCTGACTTCCAGTCCGGCTTTATAGCTGATCATTTTTGATTCAGCTTTCTTGAGTATGAAAGTATCTGACTGCATCTTTCTTCACAAGTTTTTTTTAGATACATTTTTGTTAGCTTGACCGCTTAACGTGCTATGGTAGGGCGGGTACAAACATTCCAACACTCTGGTGTCATCAGGTTGTTACAGCTTTTAAGTGAAACAATTGAGCAATTTTAGTTCCCTCTTCCTCGCCCCCGCAGAAAATAAAAAGTGCTCCAATTCAACATTAGCTAATGGCAAAAGTAATGTCTCTTAATTTCGTCCTGAAATTTCTCTTGTAAACTTCTCTATGGGCCCGATTCACAGAACTAACGTAAGACAAAATCCGAAATTTACTACCATTTTTGTATTCACAGAGGGCACTTACTCATTTTGGTATTCACAGAAGGCACTTACTCATTTCGGTATTCCTAACTTTAGGACTCCTAAATGCATTCTGTGAATACCAAAAGTATTAAAGTTAGGATTTTTCTCAGTTTAGGAGTAGTAAAGTTAGGACTCCTAATTTTAGGACTCCTAAATGCCTTCTGTGAATACCGAAAGTCTTAAAGTTAGGATTTTTCTCAGTTTAGGAGTAGTAAAGTTAGGACTCCTAATTTTAGGACACCTAAATGCCTTCTGTGAATACCGAAAGTTTTAGGACTCCTAAACTGAGAAAAATCCTAACTTTAAGACTTTCGGTATTCACAGAAGGTATTTAAGAGTCCTAAAGTTAGGAGTCCTCACTTCTGTGAATACCGAAATGAGTAAGAGCCTTCTGTGAATACCGAAATGAGTAAGTGCCTTCTGTGAATATCAAAATGGTAGTACGTTTAAGATTTTGTCTTAAGTTAGTTTTGTGAATCGGGCCCCAGATGTTATGTATGTAGGTGTCACCACCATCTATTTCCTTTTTTTGTCTTGGCTAGACAACATATGCCCTGTCTTGAAGAGACGTGCTGTGTTTTATCAGTGGGGTTACAGGCTGCCCATCTTCTACCATTAGTATACTTCAGCATCACACATTTTCTTTGATGACGTTCATCATGGCATGCGGGCATCACGCCCACTTCTTGTGTTTGGCCCTCCCATAGCGCAAGGACCATGTACATGTCTCCTTACACTGCTCCAGGTTTGTGGATCTATTTTTTTCTTTGTTTTCAAGCACTCCATAGGAGCACCTGTGTTTCAGGCCATCTTCCTTACACATATACACACATACCACTAAAATGCATGCACTTGTACATAAACAAATACATTTCTTAAAAAGTTGTTAAAACACGAACAGCACTTTTTTGTTTTGGCAGGTTCCGATAGAATTGGAGGGCTTGCTCCATCTTTCCTCTTGCCATAGCGCGAACACAAGCCAATAATATTGGATCGCTGTAAGTGCTCACCAGTTACATTACACAATGACACATTCATTTTTGTCACTAATCCTGCTTCAATTGAGGTTTTTTTATCTGTCATTGCTTTCCCTTCTTCCTATCCTCTCCTGCTTCCCTGCTTGACTTGTCCCCGACTACCTCCCTTGTCACTGCTGCTTTTCTTTTTCACTCTCCGATGATATTGGAGCGCTTGTCCTGTCTTCCATCTTGCAATAGTGCTAACATCAGCTGATGGTATTGGAGTGCTTTCAGTGCTCACCATTTACTTTACAGATTGACACATTAATTGTCGTTGGCAGGGTGCAGCATAAGTGCTTTGCCCAGAATCAAATTGTTCAGCCGACCCTGAGATTTGAACCTGGTTCCCAAATTTCCCTGTCGGCAGCTTTGGCCAGTACACCACATCCTTACTTCACTTCAAAAGCTCCTCAACTGTTTCTCACTATCAACTCCAATTTTTTTCAGCAAGACAAGACCTTGTCTGCACCAAACAAGCATTGGCAAAACCAATATATCCCACCAATGCCCGAGCCATGCTATAATAGACTGTAGGATTTGTAGAGCGTATTGCAACCCAAAGGCAACCAATCGCTGGTTCAGGAATGTGCACCTTACAGAATGGGGTGGCAATAAGGGAAAGAGCAAAGCTTTGAGGGCTTTTCAAAAGCATGGTTTATTATCTGTTGCTCGAATAGCTAGGGGAAGAGAGTTCCAGAGATTGGCTGCATTTAAGTTGAAAGATCTTCTTTCACTTCTGGCTCATTTAACCCTGTAGATTGGAGCCAGATAGAAAATTGAGGATCGAGAGATCCATTGGGGATAAGTGGGTAAAGAAACTGGTGTAGAATAGGTGGGCCTTGTCCCTGCAGAGCACAATGAAAAATGCACAGTGACTTAAATTCTATTCTTTGCAAAATTGGGAGCCAGTGAAGGTCTCTTCAGCCCTGTCTGAATGATTGCGAGCTTGGGATCCCAAGCAACGTGCGAGCAGCCGCATTTTCCATGACTTGAAGTTGCATGTCACTCCTTTAGAATATCCTAGGTACAAGGAGTTGCCATAGTCTAAACACAAGAAAACCAGGGCCTGTATCACTACCTGTCTAGAGTTCTGTGGGAGCAGGGTTAGAATCTTGTGCAGCATCCTTAACAATCCAAAACAAGCAGCCGAAATGTTGATGGCCTGGGCTTCCATCGTTGGAGTTTTTTCAAACCACAACCCTAGACTTTTTATAACTGTCTTAGGGACTGGAGGGGAGCCAAGGCTAGTAGGCCAGCCTAGAGCTTCTTGAGTGGCAGAGGACTTGTTCATCCAGCTGACCACTTGCTCCAGACAAGGTCCAAGTGTGGATGGAGAGGTATCTGAGTCTGTAACAAGAGGGAAGACTAGCTGGGTATCACCTGCATAGGAAACTATAGAAATCCCACAGTGAGCTATAATGTCCGCCAGTGGTTGCAGTTATATATTAAAGAGTGTTGGACAAAGTGAGGATCCTTGCGGGAACCCAGAAGTAACCAGCATGGCTGCCAACAAACAGTCCTTATCAAAGATTTGGAATGTTCGTTCGCTCCGAAAGGAACTTGCCCACTCCAGGGCTTTTAACTGTGATACCATCCTTACCAACCCTATTTAGGAGCATTGAGTGTTCCACGGTATCAAAGGCTGCACCAAGGTTTAAGAGTATGATAGCAACCATGGCCCCTGGATCCAGTCACCTTTTAGCCGCCTCACCCAAAGCCAGAAGAACAGTTTCTGTGCTGTATTTGGGCCGGAAGCTCATTTGCTTGTGGTGGAGAATGGAAGGGTCTTACAGGAAATTTGACAGACATTTGTTGGCATGTTTTTCTGTCACTTTGCTAAGACCTGGTAGTAGGGAAATCGGGTGATAGTTCCCCAAACAGTCGGGTCTAGGTTAGGCTTCTTAAGGTCAGCTCTGACCATCTCATGTTTCCAGGAGAAAGGCATTGTGCCCTTCTCCAGGGAAATATTAACCATGTCTCGCAGAGTGAGGAAAATAGTTTCAGGCTCAAGAGCGATGATTCTCAGGGGTACCAGATCCAGTGGAGATCCTGACTTCAGTTTCTGAACAGGGTAGTAAACTCATCCACGTAGAGTGGGGTGAATTGGGATCAAATCGGAAGAGGTCTCTCCTTACTTTTATTCAATAAAGGGGTATTATAACTTTCATTGATCACCTTCAATGAGCAGTAATTGTCATTAATTTTAGCACTTAAATAGGTGGCATGGGTATTGCACCTATCAATTAAGGATTAGGCCACAGATGAGTTAGTGTTGGATTCCACCAGGGATTTTGTAATTCTAAAAATTTCACTGGGGGATTTGACAGCTTCTTTGATTCTTATTACAAAGTATGAGGCCTGAGCTTGACGAATTTGCAGTGTTTTATGTTCTCCCTCTCCCTTGGTATAGTGTTTTCTCATGTTCCCCATAGTTTTTTTCATGCTCTTTCAGCAATCTTGCAGCTTTTTTTGATGTTCCAAGATGAAGGGTGTAGCATGGGGCAAATTTGTTGTTAGGTTTTTGAGATACTGTAATCTTTGGAATGTTCTGATCTAAAGAATGGATCAAACTTTCTGAGATCATATTATTAGCAACTTCAGGGTTAGGGTCCAAGTTGGGTGATGTTAGGCTCAAAGTATGTCTCCAACTATGGACCACTTTCAGGCCTCTATCGCCTTATATTTCAGGGATAGTATTGATACAGATATCTTAAGAATCATGGGAATCAAAAAGTGATCAGTCCATGAAAGAGGTATCAGGTTTAGGACCCCTAGAGCAAGGTTTGTAGGAAAACTGGGGTCGAATAAGTGGTCTTTTATGGAAGAAGGGCCCTGAACCTTTTGCTGCAGCTGAATAGCGGCCACGTCATGTAAGGTTGATTGCTTGTGTGTCAGTGTTTTAATCAAAGTGTACCTTTAGGTCCCCCAATATTGTGAGAGTGCTATGTTTTATGGCCAGGCTAGCTAGAACTTCCATAACAATCTGAGTGAATTGGCTTGAAAGGCCTGTGGATGGTATTTTAAGGCTCTCAAAAAGGTAGATGTATGGTGCAGGGAGATGTCAAACACCAGACTCTTGAATTGAGGGAGCATGAGGGGGTCAGTATGACAATTGAAGGAAGAATTTGCAATGATAGTCAGCCCTCCACCTTTTCTATCTGCTCTATCCCTGAATACTATATAACAGTCTGGGGGGAGAGGTTGGGCAATGTGAAGACCTGACTCTGTATGTAGCCATATCGCTGTAAGGAAGTTCATATCTGGTTTTATGTAATCAAAAAAAGAAAATATGTCCAGTTTGTGACATTGCAGGGACCTACATTTCAGCAGAAGCATGTTCCCTGCTGGCTTAGGTAATGAGGGGTTCCTGAGAGAAGGGTCAAGAGAGAAGCTATAATGGCAGTACTTACAGGTTGCGTCCCCCTAAAAAGGCCCATTGAGTGGCTGCAGTTGTCAGTAAGTACCCCTCTTAGATTGAGCATGGATTCCATAGAGGACACTTCTATGTGGGAAAGTCGACACGCAGGGTCCCTGTCCCTGGCCGGGCATGGACGGGCGCAGTTGGGCTTGCCTTTGGCACACCTGCTGCCCTGCCAATCTTGTAGCGAGGCTAGCTTCAACCACTAGAGCATTGACCTGTTTTAGGCAACTCTATGGTAGGGGTATACGATACGAGTGCAAATAACATTTCCACAATAAAAACACTTAAAAAGCAATTCCCCCAGCACTTGGCCCCTTCAAATTTAGAAATTCCCCTTAAAATGTTATCAGCAAAGCAAGGTTAAGGCATACAAATTACTATTCAGCTTCAGCTGTAGGCCATGTCAATGTAAACATCTTTAGCCATGTTGTCAAGCAGCACATATGCCGGTCAGCATAGCTGAAAGTCACAAAAAAAATTGCTATGATGTGGCCAGCACAGGCCACGTCATGTCGCTTTTTTGTGTTAGGAGGGGCAGGACAATAACCTCAACATGGGGGGTGAAGAGACTCAGCATTGGCTCAACATCCTGTGATTCTGGGCTTTAACTAACTTTCAGCCATGCTGAACAGCAGATGTGCTGCTAGACAACATGGCTGAAAGACATTCAGATTGACAAGGCCAGTAGCTCGGGCATTGCCGAGACCTATTGGCTTTGCCAATGCTTGTTGGTTTATGGGCATAGCTATACATGGTGCAACAGATGCAGCAGCACTGGGTACCAGACATCTGAGGGGACCCACTAAGCTCTGTCTATTGCTCCATTTTACTGCCCATTCAGTTGTAAGTGAAGCCATTTTCTTCCCCGCAGCATGTTGCACACTTGCAATGCCACTGTTTTGGCTTATTTTCTTTGTGATGGTTACACGAGGTTGAAGAGAAGGTGAAGTAGCTGGGGTCAGGCAAATGCCTGACCCCAGCTACTTCACCTTCTCTTCAACCTCGTGTAACCATCAACAAAGAACTGCACTGAATTTTGTGTAATGACACAGCGTTTTTTAGAATATTTATAGGAGCATGGAGAGGGATGAAGCATGACTGTGACAGGTTGGAAAGGAAGCTACCACCATGTCTTCTATTTCTGTGTCAATTTCTGCTAAATGTGGCCAGAAAAAGAAGGAGTTGAGAGTGGGCTATAACGGGAGGAAGCAGCAGAGATGTATTTACCTAATGCTGAGTTATTTTTTTGTTATTGGTGACAGACAGAGGCCTGAGACAGAATAGAATGTGAGCTGAAAGCATGCGGGCAACAAGCATGGCGGGCCCTGGAGGCCATTTTGGGCACCCTGATACTTGTTTGTGTGTCCTGGATGCTGCATGTGCTTGTGCTTGCACTGTTGAAGGGTGCAGGAAGATACAGTGTTTTAGGGGGTTGAGGCAGGGATAGGGCTAACCAAGATTGTTTTCATATTTAGGTAATTTTCCCCATTGTTCATTGCATTGGATGAGGGATATTAACATAAGAGGGCACCCAATATCTTTTTCTTATTTTTGGGATAAAATGTAATTGGCGACATTCTTCAAGGTTTTGTAAAAACCTAGGGGCAGATTTACAATAACTGGCGCATCCTTGCATATCAGCAGGGATGCTCCAGTTAGTTTGCGTGACGGTTGAAACCCCTTGTGTCTGCGCCGCAATTACAATGCGGCGCACCGTGGCTCAAGTATAGAGAGATGCGTGACGCATCTGACAGAGTAAAGGTGGCGCAGTGCTTGAGTTGTGTCACAAGCGGGACGCAACTCCAGCCCTGTTCAGTGGTGCCCTATACTTGCTGTGCTGCGTCAATCCTTACGTCTGCTACAAGCAGGCATAAGGTTTTGACGCGGGGCTTGGTAAAAGTGTCTCAGTAAAATCTTGTAGATTTCACTGTGTCACTTTTACGGGGCTTCCTTGTGACGGAGCGCCCACCCTGCATACATTATACCTGATGTAGGTATAATGTAGCTCAGGGCTTTACAACATGACGCATCTCACTAGATGTGTCACATTGTAAATATGTCGCATAGTGGTGCATTGTTAACGTCGCCACTGCGTCACAAAAGTGACGCAATGGCGCCGTGAAAGTGTCTCAAGGGGCTTGTATATCTGGCCCCTAGTTCACATTTTTCTGCTAGTGGTGACATGAGGCACGGTGGGAGGTGAGACTGTAAATGCATGCACGCAGAGCCAGTCCTATGCTGCAGCCTGGAGGCCCTTTTGTGCATCCTGTTATTGTCCACTGTAAAGGACCTACTATCATGTTTCAGCTTCTGCTACAATGTTGGTGCATTTGGAGTTGTAGGGAAGACTCAAAGGGCTGTAGTGGGAGACGTGCACAAGTGCTGATGCAGGGTCAGCCAGTCAATGTTTTTTCCCTACCTTTGGGTCACTTTTTCTGCGGTTAGTAACATGGAGCCTGAGAGGACAAAGGGCGAGGTGCTGTGTCAGGCCAGGACACCTAATGTTATTTCTGGATGTATGACGTTATAACGCATACTATTACTCCGCATACCATTACAACGCGACTTTTACTCCGCATACCGTTACAACGCATAGCGCCTTGGGGCGCTGGTTAGTGGTAAGTATAATTTTCTATTCCAACACCAGTCCCCGTGGACACTAGGGAAGGTGTTGGATAGAAAATTAAACTTATTCCCTATCCTACAGCGCCCCCCAGCGCAATGCGTTGTAATGGTATGCGGAGTAAAAGTCGCGTTGTAATGGTAGTGCGGAGTAAAAAATGCGTTGTAACAGGTGTATACCGTTATTTCTTTGATTTTTGTGCCATTTCCTGCTGTTGGTGACATGGGTTGGTGTTGGAGCCGTCATGAACAGTGATGTATTCAATATTTTTGTGTTGTTATTAGTGAGATGAAACGAGGAGGTTGGTTGGGGCCTGGAAATGAGTAACCCTGGGCGTAGTTCATGAAGTAGAGCTACGCATAGCTAGGAGAAGTGCACTTCGCACTACGTGAGCTACGCGAACTGCGTAGTGCAAAATGCTGTTCGCACTGATTGCACTGTGCCGGATGCTTGTCTGCACTGTGCAAGCAGTGAAAACTGCATCTTGCACAGTGCAAGCTTTCGTTTTCTGCCGCTCGAGTAGATTTCTAATCGAGCGGCAGCTTACTCATTGTGGACTGGTAGTTTCTCATTGCGAGCGGTCGCGAGCATACACGACCACTCGCAATGAGGAACCTGACCTCCCCGCGTGGAGAATCTCGCAGGGAGGTTTATTTTCCATGCTTGCGATCAGCAACTTCATGTTGCTGATCGCGAACGAGAAAAATTTCTCGCCGGCATGTCCTTTTGACGTTGAGGACAGCAAGCAAGCAAAAAATGACCGTTACACGTGTTAGCACTGTGCTGTGTGCAATTCATGTAGTGTGAAGTAGCGCAAACTTCATAAACTTCGCGAGCGTAGCATAGTGCTTTGCCCAGGGTTAGAAATGAGCAACCTTGTTTTTGTTGCATCTTAATATGCTATTGGGTGTCTGAGTTACAGTGCTTAATTTGAGGCAATGGCTGCCGAGGGGGGCCACCGGCACTTATTTTTCTGCGTTACAACATTTACTTAGATCAAGAGACTGAAAAACAAACAAAGCAGAAAGTCGGATCAAGACAAAGACAGAAAAACCATGGTAAATGGAGAAATCAGGAACCTGCAAGAGTGAAATAAAGGGGCAGGGATGTTCTGGTGGTAGATTAAAGGGCATGAGGTGGATTCAGGATTATGCAGCCTTGGTATTATTATCACTGCCATTTAATTGTACCAGCAGTGGGCTTCCCAGCATAAGTTTGGGCACAGGCACAGATTTTTTAAAACAAATTAAAAACTGGCTTAGTAGAGGAGATGTGCACATGCATGGAAGACAGATTATGGTTCTTGGCTCTAGACAGTCTTAAACCTGTCTTAATCCAGTCTCCTAGGTTGGTCCCCTTCTGTAATGGCAGAAATGTGCTTCAAAACAGTAGTATGGAATGCTCTAGACTATTATATTGTTTCAGATTAATTCAAGTATTTCCTTCTAATTAGGGCTGCCACCTTTACTACAATCAAAAATTT
Organism: Lissotriton helveticus; assembly: GCF_964261635.1. Lineage (NCBI taxonomy): Eukaryota > Metazoa > Chordata > Amphibia > Caudata > Salamandridae > Lissotriton > Lissotriton helveticus. Next base: position 330,844,401 of record NC_136065.1, on the reverse strand, counting down.
TAGTTTAACCCCTTCGGTGCTCGTTACGAGACCACCTCGTCATGAGTCACGGGGGAGCTGTGCTCATGACGAGCTACTCTCGTCATAACGACGCGGCCCTGCCCACGAGCGATTAATTCCCCAACTGTGCGGGCGAATTAATCAGTGGGCGGGGTCGTGACGAGACTAGCTCGTCATGCGCACAGCTCCACCGTGACTCATGACGAGCTGGTCTCGTCACGAGCACTGCGGCGCCGCGCTCACCCCCACCCTCCCCCGCACCGTGGGGGAATTACCCCCGCAGCAAAGGGGTTAAACCCACCCCACATAAAGTGACATGCAGCTTTGCAGCCCTTTTTTTCACTGAATAAGTTTTGGTGGCTTATGGGGATGCTATAAAGATTTATGCATACCCAGCTCATTGTTTATATTATTCACCCTAGTAGAATTGTAGAATAAAAAAGGTTGAGTTGACCCCAATGAGATTCACACCTGTGACCTCTGGTTAACCACTCTTGTCCACTGAGGCATCTTGCCAGCTATATCAGCTGGCAACGTGTATCTACTGGTAAGATGACTTACAAGATTAAAGCACGTGCTGCAGGGATATTGTGTAGTTTGCTGGTTTGAGTTTTCAATTATCTTAAACTATCTTCCCTGGTGAATATTGCTGCTGCAAAGCAGTTATTTAACCTGTAGATCACTGGTTCAGGTCCTAGTAATATAGCGCAGTTTGTTTCAGCGTTGTTTGAGGGATCCATGGCCAGCCTGCAGATCACAGGTTTCTATCCTGGTTATTAGTTGATCGAGATACGTGCCTGCTGCGTATATCTGTATATGACCACCAAGGCATAGGATTTGCGTAACCTGTGGATCCCAGCTGAACCCCAAGAACCTTGCATGGTGGGTTTCAACATTTTATTTAAGAGATCCATATTCAAGGTTGAATGGGAAACATCCTTTACCTCGCATACGTTTCTCTGCATGCCATTACCCTGCATGTTTTACACCGTAAAGTCTTACAACACATTTCCCAAAGTAACGCCCCTGTGGAGTTAGAATAGCAAATTGCGTTGTAATGGGGAATGCGTTGTAATGGAATGCCTTGTAAAGCCCTGCATTGTAAAAGATTTTGCGGTATAATAACTGTGGGGTACTGGCATGGGGAGTAAACGTATGCAGGGTAAAGTTGCCTATTCAGGTTGAATATGTTTTTGAATACTTGCAGGGCTGGCCCAGAGATTCATTATGCGGGGGTCAGCAAAATAAATACTAGGCCTGGGCGAAGCACTACGCTACCCTCGCGTAGTTTGCGAAGTTTGAGCTACTTCGCAGTACGCAAACTGCACATAGCACAGTGCAAACACGCGTAGCGTAGTGCAGCGGTAATTTTTTGCTTGCTCGTGGTCCTCAATATCAAGTTGGCGACCGCGAGCAAGCAAAATGACATCCCGGCAAGACTTTTTCCTCGTTCGCGATCAGCAACATCAAGTTGCTGATCGCAAGCGTGGAAAATAAACCTCCCGGCGAGATTCTCAACGCGGGGAGGTCAGGTTCCTCATTGCGAGTGGTCGCGTATGCTCACGACCGGTCCCGATGAGAAACTACCAGTCCGCGTTGAGAAAGCTGCCGCTTGAGTAAAAATCTACTCGAGCGGCAGAAAACTACAGCTTGCACTGTGCAAGATTGCACAGTGCCGGATGCTTGTCCGCACTGTGCAATCATTGAAAACGGCATCTTGCACAGTGCGAACAGGCTACTACACAGTTCGCGTAGTCCTACGGGTAGCTCGCGTAGTGCACTTTGCGTAGCTTCGCGAAGCGCTACTTCATAAACTACGCCCACCCCTAGGGGTACAGAAGTAATTGACAATGCAGGTGTGCTGTTTCTAAGGGAAACAGCCATTACAACGCGGCTGTTTCCATGCAGGGCCTTTACCACACAGGCATTGCCACGCATACACTCTTACCGCGCATAGCCTTCACCACACTTTTTTTAACAACGTACGTGGTGAGGACATATGCTGGTAACGGCACCTGTGTGGTAAAGGCTATCGGCTTCATTAGAAGAGCGAAGAGATCCTTCCGCTTCCTCTTGATGACGCTTGTGCAGTGTTTCGTCATGAAAAGGTAAGGGGGACTGTTGATTTTATTTTAAAGGATCTGAGGGCAAGTGGACAGATTTAGGTATCAGGGCGGGGCCGGGTATTTTTTTTAATGGGCTGGAGGCTAGGAGGGGTTCGCGCAGGGTTCTAGCTTTAAGGTTTAGGAAAGGGACGGGTATTTTTTAACAGGGATGGGGTCACGCAGGGGATCTAGATTTAGGGTTTAAGAAAGGGTGGGGTGTTTTTTAACAGGGAGGGGGACGTCCTGGCGGGTCTAGATTTAGGGTTGAGGGAAGGCTCGGTAATTTTGTAACAGGGAGGGGTCATGCTGGGGTCTAGATTTAGGGCTTTGGGAATGGTCGGGTAATTTTTAACAGGGTGGGGATTGCGCTGGGGTCTAGAATTAAGGGTTAGGGAACTGGCTTAAGTACTAAGGGCAAGGGTTAGGGAAGACTTTTAACATGCATAGGCTTTACCATACATGCTTTACAACAAAATACCTTGAAAAAACATGCACGGTAAAGGATACAGGTGGTAAAGGCATTCACGTTGTAACACATGCGTGGTAAAGGCATGCGTTACATCGGAATGTGTTGTTCCATCATACCACCGTTTCTAAGCACTAACTGGATTGTCCAATTTATTGATACTTTAATTTACCCATCTCCGAAAGATATAAGGCTATGTCGGACTTTCTAGGATTCAAAGTCCCCCAGGCGCGGTGCGTCCATTGGGGCGTAGGGGCGAAGCCCCACTAAGCCCCATGGACCCACCACGTCGTCACTAGAAGCCAAACACAATTATTTTAAAAAATCGCGCTATCTGCCGGCCGGGAAACCGGGAGACACCCGACCTTCCCGGAGTGCGCAAGGGGGGGGGGGGGGTAGGATCGGGCTGCTGCAGCTGCGCAAGTGTATTTTTGGGCACAAACATGCCCGCGCATGCGCAGATCGTTTTCTTGTGAATTCCCTCTTAGAGAGAGGACCAGGGGACGGGCCGAAGCCCCCGGGGTTACACTGGGCGACTGGGCGAGGAGTCATGGTGCCCCCCCAGCCAATCCTGGCGCAGGATTGGCTGGTCACTACATAGCCCGGTTACATAACCCCTGACGGATAGCACGGCCGACTTTGGTGCTGGGAAACCAGGTTCGAGCCTCTTATCGAACCATAAAAATGTATACATGACTTACTTTGGTGTTAAATAAATAGATATTTTAAAAAACAAATAAAAATGATGTTCCGACTAAGGTGTGAAATTGGTGTCGAATAAATACATGTTTTTAAAAACAATTAATATTAATCATGTATCATTGGTGCTGGAGTACAAGGTTCGAGACTGGTATTAAACACTGACAAGCTGTGTGCAAGTTATATGGTCATAAAAATACATGAATGATGGATGCAGGATGGGTGGATGCATTAATGGATGCAGGATGAATGATGGGTGGATGAATGGATGGGTGGATGAATGGATGCATGATTGAATGAATGATGGATGCTGGATGGGTGGATGGATGGGTGGATGAATGAATGATGGATGCAGGATGGATGGGTGGATGGATGGGTGCATGAATGAATGATGGATGTAGGATGGATGGGCGGATGAATGGATGGGTGGATGCATGAATGAATGATGGATGCAGGATGGGTGGATGAATGAATGATGGATGCAGGATGGATGCAGGGTGGATGGATGGGTGCATGAATGAATGATGGATGCAGGATGGATGGATGGATGGATGGATGGGTGGATGCATGAATGGATGCAGGAATGGATGATGGATGGGTGGATGGATGGGTGGGTGGATGGGTGGGTGGATGGATGGATGCATGAATGAATGATGGATGAATGGGTGGATGGGTGGATGGATGGATGGGTGAATGAATGAATGATGGATGCAGGATGGATGGGTGGATGGGTGGATGGATGGATGGATGGGTGCATGAATGAATGATGGATGCAGGATGGGTGGATGGATGGGTGGACACATGAATGGATGCAGGAATGGATGCAGGATGGATGCAGGATGGATGGGTGGATGGATGGGTGGATGGATGGTGGATGGATGGATGCATGAATGAATGATGGATGGATGGATGCAGGATGGATGGGTGGATGGATGGGTGGATGCATGAATGATGGATGCAGGATGGATGGATGGATGGGTGGATGCATGAATGAATGATGGATGCAGGATGGATGGATGGGTGAATGCATGAATGAATGATGGATGCTGGATGGATGGGTGGATGCATGAATGAATGATGGATGCAGGATGGATGCAGAATTGGTGGATGGATGGGTGGATGGATGGATGGGTGGATGCATGAATGATGTATGGATGGATGCAAGGTGGTTCGGGCTCGCTTGCTGCGCTCGCTCGCTGCGCTCGCTGCGGTGCAATATGCAAATTAGTTTACGGCCCACCACTTTCAAATGTCACCAGCCGCCCCTTAAGTCCCCACCTGCAGATGGCTGATTGTTCACCTTTTTGAGACATCCTGCTATCTGCACATAAATGCTAAACCACTTTGGTTTAATATAGGATGCACAAGGTATGAATATTCACCCATGCTGACAAACTCCTTTCCAATCACTTCCCTGATTGATGCAGAGAAATGTGGGATGCGGAGCCACCCTTTTCTTTTTCTTTACAAAGCACTGCTGTTTAGCAGGGAAATGCTTGTATGAAGTCCTTAGGGACAGCCTAAAATCTGAACTCGATCTGAAATCTTGGCAACTGGATTCAGCATAGTAAAGATGGCCTTTTGGTCTAAATCTAGACGGCTGGCAACACTGTATCCAACAGGTTTTTTGCTGTCTTGGTGAGCATTGTTATTTTCACGTCTGGGTCACACAGTAATGAATATCCCAGTGAAACTGAATGAAAAATTGCTTCACATAAGGGCTTTTACTGATGGTTTTTGTTCCATCTGACAATGGCTGTAACATACTCTGGGGCATATTACCAACCAATAGAGATCATTTTTGTCTCTAACTTGTTTAGAGACAAAAATTATCGCCGCAAATCGGCGATTTTTATCGCAGATAAACCTTGCTATTAGCAAGATTTATCGCAAATGCGATAAAAAACGGCCGCAATGCATGAATATCGCTGAAAAGTCAGCGATATTCATGCATTATCGAGCAAATGCTCTTAGCCATGTTATCCACCTCCCATTGGATAACATGGCTAAGAACTGCTCCTGGGCAAGTGTTAGCTTTTGGAGATATTCACGCTTAGCGCGAATATCTCCAAAAGTTGGTAATAGGAGATAGCGATGTTAGCGACTGTTTCCAGTCGCTAACATCTTGGCACGCCCACTTTGCATGTCATTAGCGATAAATATCACTGACATGCAAAGCGGGGCCCAAGATGGTCACTATCTCCTATTAGCTGTCGCTAACTGGTGTTAGCGACAGCTTGGTAATAGGGAGATAATTTTATCTCCGCTTTCTTGGCTTTTAAAGCCAAAAAAGCGGAGATAAAGCCCCTTGATAATATGCCCCTCTGTGTCTGCTCCGAGAACAAGTATCCCTGTGGTGCTAATTACAGATAACGAGAAAGAGAAAATTGCCCACTAAATATTTTACCACCTTTAATAACCTCCAAAGTGTCTACTAGTGTATTTAAGTGCCACTGTCAGCAAGAGTTCTTTCTGTGCTAATAGTATACCAATAAAAATACAAACAGTTCTGCCCCTCTAAAACATGGTTTTTTTTAACATATGGATTTAATTTCCCGATGGAAAGAAAAAACGCAGACAATGGCTAAGCAGACATCTGTAAACCAGCACTGGCAATGCCAATTGGTCTGGCTTCAAAAGAGTGTTGTATGGTAATATGAAACATTACATACAGGTAAATATCATAGGAATTAATATGTATTTGTGTGGCAGCAAAGAACTGTAGAATTATATTGGTGTAGGTTAAAATGCTAGATGACAGTTGCACTCTCAAGCCAAACCTAAAAATCCATGTAGGTTAATTCCCTCCTCCCATCGTGCTGCTGCCAGAGAAAAACAATATAAATAATCTAGTTATCTAAGACACTTTATTAGCATTCCAATGTCATATGTGAACTCCTGAAAGTTCAAGCTTAGGCAGTTGAATCAGTGAATAAAAATAATCACAGTTTCTGGAGAGCAAGCAATTTTTTTGTGGAAGAACACAACTTCTGCCCAATCAAATCATGTACCCGTGGCTCCCAACATGCGGGCAGAATCAAAACCCCTCTCTAGTAATTCTCACTTGTCTGGCAACAGCTGCACTGTCAAGCCAGACCATAAAAAATGATCATAGTGAAGCCTAGATACGGACAAAATGTGTTGGCTGTGTGTACAGTTCGTCACGGAACATGAAATAAAGGACACAATTATATAATACAAACCTCTTGTTTCATCTGCTTTGTTTGGCAACTTTGCCTTTAATTTGCAATATATTTAGTCAGGACTGAAAATTGATTCCTCTCCAGAAAACACTGAGGGATAGAGTCTCATAAATGGAAGGAGGTCAGAATCAAACACTTAGGGGGTCATTACCATGTCAGGCGGATCGCCACCGCCATGGTGTCGGTGGCCATCCGCCCGACAGAAATGCCCGTCCGCCACCCTTTTCCCCCCCGCCACATTACAATGGCGGGGGGGACCACAGCGGAGGCAAACACCGCCGCCACTTTTCCGCCCCGGTCGCCTTGCGGCCGGGGTGGAAAAGGGGTCATATGGTGGCGGTGTCTATCAGACACCGCCAGCCATATTTGGATGCTTGTGAGTAGGTGCCTTTCCGCGGCGGCGATGCCGCCACGGAAAGGCAGGCGGTCTTTGCTTTGGGGGGCCCCTGCGGGCCCCCCTGGTGAAGGCCGAGGTGGGGGTGCCTATGGTACCCCCCTTCATTTGCATGTTCAAAGCGGCAGGCACCGCGCGGTGCCTGCCGCTTTGTATATGCAAATGCGAAAATGCATTTTTAGCATTGTGGTGGGCAGTGCAGAGTGCACCGCCCGCCACAATGCTAAAAATGAAGGATGTGCCCGCCACTGTGGCGGGCACATCCTAATTCCCCCAACGGGACCCCCGCCCTTATGGCGGGCGGGCCAGAATACCGATAGGGTGGCGGGCGGACAAAGTTCGCCCGTCATCCTAATGAGGCCCTTAGGGTCCCATTAGGATGGCGGGCGGACTTCAGTCCGCCGGCCACCCTAGCGGTTTTGGGACCGGCCGCCAGGGTTGCAGCAGTCCCACACCGCCAATTAGGATTCGACCGCCTCCCTGGCGGTCTCATCTCGCATCTCCACCACTGCGGCGGGTGGTGCTGTAAGCAGCACCCGCCGCAATGCCAAAGAGGCATGTTGTGCATTGCCCTGCGCAACGTGACAGGCACCGCACAGTGCCTGCCACCTTGAGCAAAGCAATGTAGGGGGGTACCATAGGTACTCCTCAAGTGCAGCCCCCCACCACCCCAACCCCTCGGGGGCTCACAACGGGCCCCCATAGCAATTCTTGCCTGCCCTTCCAGAAAGGCCTGAACCGCCAGGCGTCATGATTTGGATGGCGGTGCCCCGAGTTCCGCCCAGCTGGCAATCGTGATGATTGCCGACCGGCGGAAAAGCAGCGGACGGACTTTCCGTCTGCCGCGGTACCCCCGCCATGGTAATATGCGGGGGAGAATGTGGTTGTGATGGCGGGTGGATCGCCACTGCTGGCCGGGTGGTGGCGATCCGCCCGCCATCATAAGCACCCCCTTAGCAGGGTTTTTCAGAAAAATACAGGTGGCTAATTTTATTTTCTCTAGTTTCTGTGTTACAGACTTGCTAGCCTGTAAATAAATGTCACCACGTGAGAAGAGGGCGGGGTCACGTACCAAGAGCTACCTAAGAGGCACTCTATCCTCCACCCCCAAAAAACAAAGGGCCAGATACATCAAAGGGTTTTGCCCATTCTGTGTCTATGGAAAAAAGTGTTCATGCATATGGCACAGAGTCGTCGAGGCTGTCGCGGATGTCCTGGTGTGTTTTCACACCCCTTAATGGACTTCGGCTGTTTGCAACCTCAAAAAAACAAGCTGGAAATCCACAACATGGAGTGGTTTGCAGATCGCCTTGTCTGCCGCCATGTGATTTTGACTCCTTACTGAGTGACCGGGTGTGAAGGGGGCCGAAATCTTGTGACATACAGTGGCACTGTGTGAGTTGGGAGGTCTGATGTTACCCACTTAAAATCACACCCACATCTTACTTATTTGAGAGAAATGTCCTTTAATGGAATTTATTAAAACTTTGTTCTCCACAGAATGCATTTTTTGTGAGAAAAGTTCTGTTTTCTTTAAAGTTTGTTTTCTGATGCCCTTATGTATCCTGTTGCACTCCCCAGTTTCCCTAGAATAAAAATCTTTGCACATACATACAGCAAAACAGAGAAAAAAAACATCCTAAATAAACTATTCAAAAAATATTTTAATGTGTTTTATTGCAATGCAGAGATACAGTGGTATGCAGATAAAATTTTTGAATCAGATCAAACCTGTAATTTCTCCCTAAATATAGAGGAGAGGAACTCTTTTCTTAAGGCGAGACCCTGCAGCCCCCTCCTAGTAACAAATATTGCTACTCTTAGCACCAAAATTGTCCTATCCACAAGATCTCTAGCAATTCCTGGATTTACTCTTTTCTCTGTGTTTTTACCTGGATAATGAAGAGCCATACAGACGGGCTTCAGCGCAGAGAGTTAGGTGTCAGCATATTCATCACCACTAATCACAGCTGCCATGCTGACAAATTTCTACTCGGGAACTTTCTAATCCCACTCTCATTTAAATTTCAAAACAGTTGTTGGCCGCTGCCGCAGAAGAAAATGGAGTTCTGTTGGACTGAGCGAGAAGCTTGAATTCATAATGACTCTCCGCTCAGCAAATGACTCGCTCAGCGTCTGGACAGGAAATTTATGGACGACGTTTTGACGAACGCTGCAAGGTAGTTTCAAAAGTTACACATAAAAGCCTGTGGGAGTGTGGGGCTTGGGAAATATGTGTCAGTGAGGCGCCCAAATATTGTGTGGATCGGGGAAATACAGTCAATAGGAAAGGTCTACAATTACAATTTATTTATTAACTGTACAATTAAATAAAATCATTACACTAAAAGTGCTCATCATATTGCAGCTAAAACAAATAATTAAAAGCTGTTATTTGTAACAGGGGTTTAAAATATGTTTTGATAAAAAAGTTTGGTTCCCCTCCCCAATTCCACCAAAGTCAAACTTCCCCAGAGTTTGTGTTTTTGGAGGTGTGGCTTTGGTGGCAGTCCGGATTCCCATGTTGTTCTATGGGTGACATTTTAAGGCTGTAATTCATTCCCCTTAGCCTCTAGTCTAGACCAATAACAATGAAAGGGGCTTTCATGGAGGGGTTGCTGGAAGTGCAGACAAGCATCAGTGCACGAACTAGGCCACCTCAACATACATGAGCTGGTTTTGTAATATTCTTCTCCAGGGTTTAATTGCGTTCATTTGCCAGTTTAAGGGCAGTCCTGATATGATGGATACATTTCCCCAGTCTAGCTAAGATCATTGTGCTAGGCTGGGAAAAACACATGGCTGACACTTCGCTACAGAATTTAGTTCCGTTAGTGGAGCAAATCGGACGCAGTAATCGCCTTCGTTCCTTGATAAAATTGGGACAACAACATAGAAGGTGGAGCCACGATTCCCTCTTGTATGGGCAGAGTCTGCATTTAGTGGCTTCCCCTCTACGAGCCCACGCAGGATTAAAATCCGCGATTCCTAAGGTGATTAGTCTCATGGACAGAATTTTGCTTCGAGCTGAAGGTGCAATAGCGTCACTTAGATAAGCCTGGGCTTTACCTGCTTTGTAAGAACTATTCAGCGGGTCTAAGTGTGGACTTGAAAGTAGGGATTTACAGTCCAGGTCAAATGAGATTTCGCACACTTGTTTGTTTATCACTTTTTTCCATGTATTCAGCGGGACCTCTGGCCTCAATATGCTTTCTTCCACTATATTCAATGTCTCGATTGCTTTATCGAGTGCAGAGTACCATGGAGGTCAAGGGTCTTCAAAGATTGATCTTAGTTGGTGTTTTAATGAGTTAGCTGGAGCCCTTTTTAAGGAGTTAGCTGGCGCCCTTTTAAGGAGTTAGCTGGAGCCCTTTTTAAGGAGTTAGATGGAGCCCTATGGAGTTGGCTGGAGCCCTAGGAAAGGACTAACTCAAAAAAGGGATTTCAAGATCAGAAATTTAGGAAAACCATGAAGAGTTATTACAACATTTCAAAGACACAGTACAAGGAATAGTAAAACGTAATGCAGCATTTGAAAATGCTAAGTCTCAAGTATGCAGCAAAATCAGTAAGAAATCGGACAGCAACCCTAGGTATAGGAAAGGTCTCCCAAAAAAGATCTGGCCCAGCTCCAAATTCAAGATTTTATATATAGTTTTCTTGCATATGAAAGTACAGAAATTGCAAAGTCAGCAATGTATTATCATTTCACCAACAATTCACATTAGAAAATGTCAGATGGCCTGATCACCCAAGCACTAACCCACTGCATGAATCTTGATTTGCCCTTTTAGACCTAATGCCACCCAGAGAGGCTAGAACAAATTAGTTACATCAACAACAGAACACCATTGTGAATGAATGAAGTACAGTGTGCGTGCGGAAGGCCTTGGGCTATGTTGCAATTGGGCTTTGTTTAGATAGCCCTTCTAGAACAGTCACACAGAAATAAAGAAACCACATCTTACTGTACGTAGTGTCAGGCAGAAATATAAACACTGAATGCATCCATTTTGAACAAGGTGGCATCTTGGGCTAAGTGAAGCCTAGTTAGCCTAAGTCAGAAAAAACAAACTTCACCTCATCATAGCAAATTTGCTTCATGTGTAATAGCCTTATATCAGTATGTACTTATAAGTCAAGTGCTGAACGGCTGATATTAATGCACATCTTTTGGTAAAATCAGAAAAGCTTTAATAAGCCCATGAAATTTGTTTTTTGAGATGGGTCATGGAACGGGACCCCCGGTCATTTCCCTGAACTCCATTAGCGCTTACCTCAGAAGAGGAACGTTAACGTTAAAATGAGTGACGCTATATTTTTTTACTATATGTATGTGACGAATGTCTGTAACACCAATCTGGCTAGTAAGCAAGAGAGAAGCCAAGGGTAATGAGTCAATGACGTTTACGGAGAAGAAGGCAACAAGTCTTTTATTCCTTCTTTGGATGGATAGCGCTCTTTGAAGGGATGTATGTCTTTACAACGCATGCTTTTACAACACATGCCATTACGACGCAACTTTTACAACGCAAGTCGTTACAACGACTTGCATTGGGGGGCGCTGGATAGTGAATAGTTTAATTTACTATTCCAACTCCAGTCCCCGTGGATAGTAGGGAAGGTGTTGGATAGTAATTAAACTATTCCCTATCCTAGAGCGCCCTCCAGCGCAATGCGTTGTAATGACTTGCGTTGTAAAAGTTGTGTCGTAATGGTAGTGCGTTGTAAAAGTTGCGTTGTAAAGGATGTTTCCCCCTTTGAAGAGCTAAGCCTTCATTGTCAGGAGTAATTCTGATATTGGTGGGGATATTGTTTCACAAACCTGAGAGCATAAATAGAAAAGCCCTGCCTTCTATTTTTTTTATGCACATTTTCGTTTCCTGTCGAGAAATGTATCCGCTAATTTTCACACTTTAGGTGTTTCATGTTCTGTACGTCTACACACCCTTTGCCACTTTCCTGTAAGGAAGAGTTAAAAGAGTTAATGCTGAAAAGTGACAATTATTTTTGCAGCCTCTCGTGCAGTTTGCAGACTCTCATCTGTTGTGGCACAAAATGTGTCAACGCTGACAAGCCATGTGAAAGAAACCACAAAATCTCCTAATCACAGAGAGACGCTGGTGTGATGCTTTCTTGGACTCCTGTCATGTATAATACATTGAGGGAATGAAGGAGGATGGGTACCACATGCACATAAGAAAGGATGTTGGCAGCGAGGGCTGCTGCCACAGCATCTGTTTACTCTTTGTTGGGTGCCAAGATTGTCACGGAAACAGGAGCAGAGTTGGACAAAATGCATGTTAAAAAAAGCTTCACCATGTTGAGAGCTTAGTCAAGAATGTGCTCAAAGCCAATACATTTGCATCAGTTTTCTTTCAACATTGATTCACTCCTGGTACGAAATAATGAGAGATGGACTCTTTTTTGGGGGGATTGAGAGCATTTCCTGACAGACCAGTTGACCAGCGTGTTGTATCACGTCTTTTCATATCAGGCAAGTCTTCCCTGGGCGTTTAGGCACACTAGACTGTCAGAGAATCTAACAAACCAGCTTCTATTTGAATCTAATCTCTTTAATATTCTGCTTGTGACATTGTAGAAGGCCCTGTGGCCAATAGGGGGTGCTCTTGTTTCTTCTCACTGACCAGGCCCCTGTATAGAAAAGGTTAGTCAAAACTCCCCAAGTTCCCCTTTCCTTACTGGTGGCTGTAATCAAGTCTTAAAGGCTTACTATAGGATCTGGTAAGAGGCTGAGGTTTACAGTGTTTATTTGTACCGGTGTTTTCAGGTGTTGGGCACCGGAACTTATTTATGGGGACTGAGACTTATTTAACCCCTTCACTGCAGGGGTAATTCCCCCACGGTGCGGTGGGCGGCAGGGGTGAGGATGGCGCCGTGGTGCTTGTGACGAGACCAGCTCGTCATGAGTCACGGTCGAGCTGTGCTCATGACGAGCTGGTCTCGTCATGACCCTGCCCACTGATTGATTCGCCTGCACAGACGGGGAATTAATCGCGCGTGGGCGGCGCGGAGTCGTTATGACGAGACCAGCTCGTCATGAGCACAGCTCCACCGTGACTCGTGACGAGCTGGTCTCGTCGTGAGCACCGAAGGTGTTATAATCTTCAGACTTTGACCCAAAATTAGAGAGTGAAGGGTGAAAAACCGGGTTATTTAGGACCCAGCAGCGCCAGGAGCACGCCCAAAGTCTTCGGGTTCACCTGTCTTAGAATACAGAGACACGGGACTCTTCGTGGTGGCATCAAAGATCAAATTTATTGGCTGCAGCCAGTAACAGAAGTCCTAGAAATCATCACGGTATGAGTTCTCAGGAGACTGCTCAATTTTACAAAGCAAGTCATCCCTTTTTATGCCAAAAATCACATTCCAGACAAATACCTAACATTTACAAACTGTCCAATCACATGTATCCACACCAGAGGTATCGCATGACAGTAAAACCCACTTTTCAGTTGCCCAGCCCATGATCAATCATCGGTCAAACCCAACATTCTTCTTTAGACAGGTCGAGCGAACCCATAATAAACAAGCATTTACAATGCAATGGTCTCGGCATTATTAAAGGTAGAGCTATTGGCATTGCTCATGACATTTCTTTTTTTTAAAAAATCATAAATAAATGGCATTATCATTTATATTGCCAATAGCTTGCATAGGCGAGACCTATTGCATTAGTACCCACACACAGAGTAAGTAGTAGAGTGAGTAGTTGATAGTGAGTAGGAGAGAGTTATTAGGAAAGCGAGTATTAGAGAGCGAGTAGTACAAAGTGAAAGAGTGAGTATTAAATAGTGAGAGAGTGAGTAGTAAATAGTCCTAGAGCCACACATATTTACATGCACAGCCACACCCTTACATATACAAAGTGTATTTTTAGTTTCAGTAGTAAAGAGTGAGTAGTATAGAGTGACTAATTATGAGTGAGTAATGTTGAGTAGTAGAGTGTGTGTGTGTGTGTGTGTGTGTGAGAGAGAGTGTGTGTGTGTGTGAGAGAGAGAGTGTGTGAGAGAGTGTGTGTGTGTGTGTGTGTGAGAGAGTGTGTGTGTGTTTGTGAGAGAGAGTGTGTGTTTGTGAGAGAGAGTGTGTGTTTGTGAGAGAGAGTGTGTGTTTGTGAGAGAGAGTGTGTGTTTGTGAGAGAGAGTGTGTGTTTGTGAGAGAGAGTGTGTGTTTGAGAGAGAGAGTGTGTGTGAGAGAGAGAGTGTGTGAGAGAGAGAGAGTGAGTGAGAGAGAGTGTGTGTGTGAGAGAGAGTGTGTGTGAGAGATAGTGTGTGTGTGAGAGAGAGTGTGTGTGTGTGTGAGAGAGAGTGTGTGTGTGAGAGAGGGTGTGTGTGTGTGAGAGAGAGTGTGTGTGTGTGTGAGAGAGAGTGTGTGTGTGTGAGAGAGAGTGTGTGTGTGTGAGAGAGAGTGTGTGTTTGTGCGAGAGAGTGTGTGTTTGTGAGAGAGAGTGTGTGTTTGTGAGAGAGTGTGTGTTTGTGAGAGAGAGTGTGTGTTTGTGAGAGAGAGTGTGTGTTTGTGAGAGAGAGTGTGTGTTTGTGAGAGAGAGTGTGTGTTTGTGTGAGAGAGTGTGTGTTTGTGAGAGAGAGTGTGTGTTTGTGAGAGAGAGTGTGTGTTTGTGAGAGAGAGTGTGTGTTTGTGAGAGTGTGTGTTTGTGAGAGAGTGTGTTTTGTGAGAGAGTGTGTGTTTGTGAGAGAGAGTGTGTGTTTGTGAGAGAGAGTGTGTGTTTGTGAGAGAGAGTGTGTGTTTGTGAGAGAGAGTGTGTGTTTGTGAGAGAGAGTGTGTGTTTGTGAGAGTGTGTGTTTGTGAGAGAGTGTGTTTTGTGAGAGAGAGTGTGTGTTTGTGAGAGAGTGTGTTTGTGAGAAAGAGTGTGTTTGTGAGAAAGAGTGTGTTTGTGAGAAAGAGTGTGTGTTTGTGAGAGAGGGTGTGTGTTTGTGAGAGAGGGTGTGTGTTTGTGTGTGTGTGAGAGAGTGTGTGTGTGTGTGTGTGTGTGTGTGAGTGTTTGTGTGTGTGTGTGTGTGTGTGTGAGAGAGAGTGTGAGAGAGAGAGAGAGTGTGTGTGAGAGAGAGTGTGAGAGAGAGATTGAGAGAGTGAGAGAGAGTGTGTGAGACAGAGTGGGAGAGAGACGGGAAGGTGCACTGGCCTACAAAGGCCTGGCAAACTTGTAATGTTTTGAAAGTGTGATCCTTTAGGGTTTGGCCATGAGCCATTAAGGTTGGCCGTGGCTTTTGAGAGTTGACTTTGTCAAAGCAGCTCAGGAACTACAGTTAACAACCCCAACAGAACCACCAAAAGTACCCGATGCTGCCTCCCATCAAAGCTGAAAACACCGCACTGAGTTACAACAGTGCAGAGCTACCACCCATGACCTGGAAAGCTACATGTAAGGTGTTCCAAATCACATGGCTGTTCATCGTGCAAAAATGTCTCATCACCCGATGTGACCGTGTGAAGAGTGCCAATACCATGTAGCACACAACAGCACCGTCTGAGCAGGATGCTGTGTACACATCAGCTGAAAAACTGAATCTTCAAATACATAATTTTTTGGCCATTATCATTATTAATAAAAATATTGAATTGCATGGCAGAATACATTAATCTTAATATAACGCTTCATACCACACTCCTTCCGTTTTTAAATACTGTAAACAATAGATGTGACTATCGCCCACTTTAATGATACCTAATTTACCGACCTCAGAAGGGTGAAAGTCAGAGCCAGCCTTGCCAAGATTCGAATTCAATGACTTGGAGATCACTGCATGTTTCATCAGTAAATATTAAACTCATCTATCCTGACGGCCTTTACATAGGGGCATTAAGCCAGGAACAGTTTGGAAACAGTGTTGCAACAGCCCAGTATACTTCCTGTTACTTCTACTGGCTTTAGACTACGGGTAGACGAGCAATGTCAGGGGTACCAAAGCCCAAACATCGGATCGACTGATTTTTTTATAGCGCAAATTTAGCCCAGGGTCTTACAGCGCTTTGCATGAGCCCCAGATTATATTACTCTCTGTTTTAAAGCGCAGGGAGATTAAGTAATTTGGCCAGAATCACAGGTTGTTGAGCTAAAGCCAGGAATGGAACCTCGTTGTCCAAGTCCAAAGTCAGCAGCTCTAGCCAAAAGGCCAAATTCTACTTCAGAACTAGCTTTGTGATTTACAATGTATGGGTGTATGCAGATAGATTCCTTCCTGCCCTCTCTACCGAACTCCTGCAATGCGCAAGAGTTCCTGAAGGGATGGAGGGGGGAGAATGCACCCTGCAAAGACTGAGACACCCCAACATGTCCCCTATGGACTCACCTCCTCCAGACGCCTTTACGATGAGAGGAAGGGCGAGGAGGGTTAGACACACTCCCTGGACCTTCATCCTTGCAGAGCCGATGGAAGACTGACACCTCCGTCTTCTGTTCACGAGTGTTCCACCAGGATGGTGCAGCTCCTAGGTTCCCGTGCACTAGTGCTCCCACAGAGCGGAGCAACCCCCTGGCCCCTCTCACCGGTGCTCGTCCCGAAGTGGTACAGGACACTGCCTCACTTGCACTAGTGTCCACAGCAGTTCGGCGCCCTGGACCCCGTGCAATAATGCCCACCGCACAGCAGTCAGCCCCCTGGTCCCCGTGCACACGTATCTACCCCCGACCAGTCCGGCACCCTGGTCCGGAGCACTGAAGTTAGGTAATGCAGTGCACTAAATCCTACCACACACAAACCATCACTCTAGCTCCTGTGCACAAGTATCCACCCTAGAACAGTCCGGCACCCCGGTGCACAAATGTCAACTCCAGAGCAGTGCAGCCCCCTCACTCGTGGCTTTAGCGTCCAACCAAAAGTAGTAGTGCACGTGGCTCCGCCCACTAATGCCCACCACCGAGCATTTTAGTACCCTGGCACCGGAGCACGAGTTCCACTGTAGATCGGCGCAGCACCCCGACTCTCGTACACTAGTTTCACCATAAGGGCAGTTCACCAGTGAATCCGTGCTGCGCTGCCTACTCCAGAGCTGCGCAGCACCGCGGCTCTGGTGCACGAGTGTCCACCTGCGACAGGCACCACTGCCCGGCTCCCTTGTTCAAGCAATCACGTCGGAATAATGCAGCCCCTTGGTCGCGTGTGCAGTGGTGACCACCTGAGAATAGTGCACTCGTCCCAGCCCTGCAGTGATGCGATGCTCTGGGCTCCGTCCACGCGCTCTCAGCCCTGGGCAGGTGTGACGCCCTGGGGCCCCGTGCAGTGGGGGCCACGGCAGGCCGGTGGAGCTGCACGACCCCTCCGCTGCTGAGACGACCAGCGCCGC
The DNA here is from genome assembly GCF_964261635.1 of Lissotriton helveticus. NCBI lineage: Eukaryota > Metazoa > Chordata > Amphibia > Caudata > Salamandridae > Lissotriton > Lissotriton helveticus. The sequence goes on along the minus strand of NC_136065.1, from coordinate 330,827,211 downwards.
GGGGGGGGGGGGCACAGAACAGAGATGCCGGACACATATTAGGGATGGTGGGCACAGACCAGAGCGACGAGGGGAACAAGCCTTAAATGGGCTAACTTTTCTCACAACTCGCAGGGGGGACAAGACTTGCACAGGGGGACGGGACTCGCGGTGGGACGGGACTGGCGGGGGGGTGTTAAAAAATACATTAAAAAAAAAGAAAACGTACCTGACTGCCCGTGTGGCAAGTGCGGAACTCCTGCCCGATCCTTGACACCATGATACGGGTGTCATACCCAAAGCAAGAGCAGACTACCGGAGAGCTGCGGGCGGAGGGAGGGAGGGAGGGAAGCGGGACTAAGGAAAGCTGCGGGCGGGCGGAGGGAGGGGGGGGAGAAATATACATGGCTTTGTGAGAGCGCACGCTTTATTCGGCATGGATGCAAACCGCTCGGCTAGATGTCAGGTGAACGTTACTGTATTACTACCCGCACGGTGCTTCACCAGATCACACGGCTTGTGCAATGCGCAGCGGAGACCCGGACCTGCGAAAGATAAGAGTGGCAGGGCGGCTTTGCAGAGTGCGCTCCGCGGCTCCCTGTGGTGACCCCAATGCCTGTCTGCCCACAGAAAACGAGACGGCCCGATGTGTACACACAGAGACTGCCAGGTGGAGGAGGCTGCGACTTCTTGGTGCGGCTGTTGTTGTGAAATGGCCTAGAGAAAAGCGCCGCCATTTTCTGATTCGGGGGCGTGTTTTTTGCGCCCTGAGTGACAGACGACGTCACAGGGCTAAAGAATGCAAAAAATCACGCCCCCGAATCCGAAAAAGACGGAGCTTGTTTGGAGGGACGGCTCTCTCCTCCAATGGCTGGCCTCCATTTAGGAAGCCAGCCAATGGTGGAGAGACAGGGCAAGGGGGGCGGGTTCTGAAGCCCCACTAGATGACATTAATTCTCCGGACCGGAAGCTGTGCTTTGCACAGCTTATAGGTCCCGAGACCTAAAATGGGCACAACCCAATCGTAAATAGACCATAAAGAAAGGAGCAGAAACAGGTGAGAGTAGGATAAGGCATATTTGTGTGCAGTAAAAGTTTATGATGTCCTGTGCTCTGATCCTTAATCTTGATCAGCTAAAGGGCAGGAACTGGTTTAACAAGGTCAGCTTCAGGCAACAGGGTCAGTTCACTCAGGTCAAACAGGAGTCAGCACAAACTCGAGCTAAGGTGTACATGTCCTTAAAAAGACTAGTTCAGCCACAGTCATCGGACTATGTGAGGGCAACCACAAAATGGCTGCCAAACACAAAATGGAACCCAAGGGTTCAGAACGAAATCCCTAAATACGTAGTGAATCCATCGGTCTAACATGATGAAAACACTCATACTTGCCGCACTAACTAGTTACGGTTCGCCAATATCAAATTCATAACGAAACCATGACCTTTATGGAACGGGTTCAGAATTCACAGAACCTCAGACCCTCCTTTTGCCCTTACATAGGCAATAACCTAAACTCACGTCAATCTGAATCCAGGTCTATATTCATCAGATCATCAAGATGTTGCTGGAGCATAATCCTATTACTTAGTACCTCTCTTGGGACAGGTCTCCTTTAAGCATGGGCGGATTTTGCGAATTGGCAATCCGTAAACTTGCGTATTTACGGATTCGCAATCCGCAAAATCCGCGAACTCTCGCGAATTTGCGGATTTTCTTTTTTTTTTGTGTTCGCAAGGATTTCTGCCAGTTCGCGAGGGTTCTGTGCCAGTTCGCAATTGCGAACTTACTTGTCGGCTCGCAACGGCCGCAACTATGTTGTTTCTACATCTGGTTCATCATCACAGGTTCACAGCACCCTCTGTTTCACCACTGCCACCCTCTGGTACACCCATGCCATCCTCTGGTACATCACTGCCACCCTCTGGTTGGTTTATCACTGTAGATTATGGGGGTGAAAAAAGCAAGTACACCTGCCCTGCTTCAACTGACATGAATTAATTTGGGGTTGATTAATGTGTCACTGAATTTAAACTTCCAGTCTGGCTGGCACCTGCTTCCTTATCTGTAATTTGCTTTCTGTTGCAGTGCAATTTTTTCTTCACAGGACCTTTGTGAACTCTGAAGGGGCCCCTCAGGAAGCACTACAGGGAATGGTTACTAATGATAAGATTGAACTTTTGCACCTGCTGAGTGCTTTCAGTTTTGTCTGTAATTGCTTTCTGTTGCAGTGTAATTGTTTTAACAGGACCTTTGTTGTATACTTGTAGCTATTCTCTGAGCCTGCTGTGAGGGTCAGAGCAGGGTCATAGAATAATTGCAAGTAGGCAAATGAACTCTGGAGGGGCCCCTCAGGAAGCACTACAGGGAATGGTTACTAATGATAAGATTGAACTTTTGCACCTGCTGAGTGCTTTCAGTTTTGCAAAAACCAAATATCCAGCAGCATCCACAAAAAGTAATCCTTCCAGGTCAAGATCCAAATCAAAGTGACCAGCACATGAAGAAAGCACTGGGAGGAGCCTGGTGGACAGGAACAGGAAGTTGGAGACAGTGGGGCACTTCCTTCCTCCCACCCCCACCCACCAAAATGGACTCCTTGCAAAGAAAAAGTGCAGGCAAATGTCAACCTGAGGAGTTATTCTGATAAAAATCATAATTTTCAAGGTTTATGCTGCCTGCTGGTGGATTTCTTGTGCGAAATTGCAAATTTTGTAATCTCGCAATTTCGAGATTGTTGCTGCCCGCCGCATCTACGTGTTCGCAAGTGTTTACTCCCGCGAAATTGTATAGTATTCTAGTTGGCAAGTGCAACCAAGCAAAAAATCCGCTTCGCATGGATTTTACGAATTTTTGGCAAGTTCGCGAGAGTTCGCGGATTGCGAATTTACCGAAAATCCGCAAAATCCACGAGCGGAACGGATTTTACGCCCATGCTTAGTCTCCTTGCACACGTAGTAGCACAGAGGCCACATATAGCAGGAGCGCACTGCACACAAAGACAGAACAGAAAAAGAATCGCTAAAGCCATCCCAATGATCATCAGAATCTTCCATCCCCAAGTGGACAACAATCCCCAAAACCATCCCATCAACGACCAATCTCCTTCGTCCATGTGTACAGACTCGGAGATCTTATGTAGCTTGTAAATGGCCTGGTACACTGTAGGGGCATTGTCTGGAATGAAAATGCAGCAGCTCGATTGAATCAATTTACATACCCCTCCTCTGTCTGCAAGTATGACGTCTAACGCAACTCGATTCTGCAACGTCATAAGACGATCCGATTGGAGCTCAGCAGTCAAATTACTAAGGGCACCGGCAGTCTCAACTATGGTGGACTCAACCACTTTCGTCAATTGCCGTATGTTCCTACTATTAACCATAGGTCCCCAAAACGGCAGGAAACCCTTAAGAAAATCTCCCAATTCTTGTCCTGAAGTATCTTCCTTACTGAAGACACCTCTAACTACTCTAGTTCTGTGGTAATCTGCTGCTGCAGTATACGTAGGGGGCAACAGATACGAAACATAACATGTTCCCGAAAAAGCAGGGGGCAACCATGTATATGCTCTATCATAGCACACAAAATATGTACCCTTAGCTGCTAAAAACGGTGGGGAAGTCTGGGATGCAAAAACATACGTCTCAGTACAAACACTCTTCCCTAACTGAGCTCTCGGATTCTTGCCATTACCTTGCAGACAAAAATGACCACGATGGGGCACGATCCAAATCGGGGATGATTTTTCCTTTCGCTGCTTTTCACTCAGACTAACACCATATCCAGTCACGTTCCAACCAATATAAGCTAGTGTCTCATCTTTAGGGATAGTCTCATAGGAATCGATTCCTCTAATCATATCTACTATTCCTTTCACTAGAGCACTATTACTTGGATTATCTTTCATAGAACACAGGGGGTAAACTTCATGGGCATAAATAAACATCGTCCTATATGCCCATACAGAGCCATTATAGCTGAATGGCAGAACCAGGTAAGGAATACCCTTATCCGTGGTATGAGGCATAAGACCACACACCCAGCAATTAGTGGTGTTCACTACTAACTGATGCTGATGCAGAAGCTGCACAAAGGAATTATTAACGAATTCCAATCTTCTGATAGATTCATGTTCAGGCAAAGGATGAAAAGAATGCGAAGAAGTAGTAGTAGGAAAAGACATAGGTTGTATGGTGGGTGCAAAAGTCACTTGGAAAGAAAAAACAAGATATCCCACTAAGAACATCGTTATGCTAAGTAATATTAAAAGACATGTTATCAAAAAACATTTGCTACTCATTAGTCTACACAGTCTCGTCTTAAAGCTCATTTCTACAACAGCTCTCTCGATCTCAAAAAACTCCATCCTCTAACCGATGCTGTTCACGGCGGTTGGTTTTCTTCTGCTAAAGAATGCTTCTGTCAGCCCAGGGAACTCCCTTGAACCAACCAGAACCGTCGACCTTGCGTCTTCGGCTGCACTCCCTAGTCTTTACACCGTGACCCTACAGCTGAACCCGGATGGTGGTTCACAAAAATATACCAAAAAAGTTTCTTGGCTGAGAGAGTTCAGTTCCAAAAATCAAAAAGGAATTATTCACTTTATTAGTTCATTGTCCCTAGGTCGTGGATTATAACGGTCTTTTGCAGGCTTCGTTTGACTTTGGAATAATAGTTCAGGTTCAGTAGTGTCCAATCTTAAAGACAAAGACACAGCTTCTTGCAGAACATCGTCATCTTCTTTCTCGGAACCGCTCCATACAAACTCAGCATCGCTAAACGGTGCAAACTTCGGCACCCTTTCAGTCTCGGAATCTGCAATACCTTCACGGACCCACTGGTCATACGGCAGAGGAAACGGTGCTCTCTTACAATGTACGCCGTGGATCCAGTTCTTTTTCCCGAAAACTTTCACTGAGGTCCTCGTAGACAACAAGACTTGGTGTGGGCCGGTCCAGCGGGGCTGATCATTCTTGGTTCGCTGAAAGTTCTTCACCAAAATCCAGTCACCAGGATTGAGGGTGTGACCTGGATCCACAGAAGCTGGCGGCAATTTTTCATGAACCTGTTGATGCAAGACACGTAATTTAGTCGTCAAGTCATACAAGTAATCCACTAGCATAGGGTATTCGATGTCACTAAACTTCGTTGGCCTCGGCACTCCCCAAACGTTTGCCGGACGGCCAAAGACAATCTCATACGGACTAAGGCCTATCCGGGAATGTACTGTAGTTCTAGTCGACAAAAGTGCCAACGGTAAAGCATCAGGCCATTGAAGACCAGTGCTCGCTTGAATCTTACCCAGCTTTAACTTTAACGTGCCATTATAGCACTCAACTAAACCAGCTGATTGGGGATGATTCGCAGCGTGGAATTTCTGGTGAATTCCCAACCCTTCACACACTCTCTTCATCACCTTCCCCACGAATTCACTTCCATTATCACTCCATACCATCCTTGGCAACCCAAACTTAGGGAAATATTCTTTGACCATGACTTTAGCAGTGGACGAGACAGTATTATCTTTTAGGGGGTATGCTTCTACCCATCTAGAAAAGGCGCAAACAACTACAAGGACATACTTTAAATTATTGCACCTTTCCATGTGGATGAAATCCAATTGCAAAACCTCGAACGGATACGTCGGAGGAGCAAAGTGACCAGCTGAAGTTGGGGTTCTCTTGCCAGGATTATACATTAAACACACCATGCAGTTCTTGACCACATTCTCCGCACACTTGGGAATTCCAGCATTCTGCCATACTAGAGCCAACAATTTACAAATCCCTTTCACACTAATGTGAGACAAACCATGTGCCATCGTTACCACCGCAAGCACATACGCATCTGGCAACATCCATCTTTGGTGTTCTGACAATTCAACCCAACAGCCAGTCGAATCCAATCTACCCGTAGTTTCTCTCCAAACATTCTTCTCACTTTCAGTAGCTTCAGCCTGTATTGATTTCACACTCGCAATCGTATCTTCGCACATTCCAACATCACCAATCCATCTCGCAGGGCCTGCAACATACATTCGGCTCATCAGATTTCTTGCTGTGTCTTTCGTAACTTCATCCGCAAACGCATTACCACGGCCAACATCATCCATAACCTTCCGATGAGCACAAAAACTTCACAATCGCAACTTGCTTCGACAAAGTAAGTGACTCGAGAAGCTCATTCACCAACTGTCCATGCTGAATCTTAGTCCCATGGGATGTGAGGAATCCCCTTTCTTTCCACAAACGTCCAAAACTATGGGCAACACCAAACGCATACTGACTATCGGTATACACATTCACTCTCTTTCCTTCAGACAAAACACACGCTCTCGTTAATGCAATCAATTCCGCTGCTTGTGCTGAATTATAGCTCACTCGTGCAGTTTCAACAACTGTGCTTAATGTCGTGACGGCATATGCTGCAGTCGTATCTCCATTCGGAAGCTTGTAGCATGAACCATCAACCCATAACGTACCATCAGGATCCGGAAGAGGAGAATCTTTCAAGTCAATCCTACCCTTCGTCTCCTTCTCCTTTTCCGTCCTCAAAAAACAATCATGCTGTTCCTGACCGTCTGTATCCACAGACGTCGGTAATAATGTTGCTGGATTTAATACATTTCATCGCTTAATATGCACATGACGAGCCAAAAGTGTCAACTCATAACACGACAACCTTGCACTAGTAAGGTGTTGAGTTTTTGTCCGATTTAATAAAGTATCCACTGCATGTGGAACCATCACAATCAACGTATTATCCATCACCAGTCCAGCAGACTGTCGGATAGAAACAGCCGCTGCCGCTGTAGCTCTCAAGCAACTCGGCAACGCTCTAGCTACCGGGTCTAAACTTGACGAGAAATACGCACATGGACGCTGCTTATCACCGAATTGTTGTGTCAAAACTGACAATGCACAACCCTCTCTCTCGTGGACATAGAGTGTAAAAGGCTTACTGTAGTCGGGAGTACCCAACACAGGAGCAGAACACAATGCATCACGCAACACTTTTCTGGCAATCGTCAGACCACGGAAGAGGATTCGGTGTATCTTTGCAAGTCAAAGCCAACAGAGGTTTCGCCAATAGAGAGAAATTGGGGATCCATTGTCTACAATATGACGTAATACTCAAAAAAGCACGCACTTCTTTCTGTGTGCTTGGCACAGTCATTCGAGCAATCGCTTGAATTCGTTCTGGGGTCAACCTTCTTCTCTCCTTCGACAAGAGATGATCTAAGTAGGTCACTTCTTGGCGACAATACTGCAACTTAGAAGGTGACACTTTATGATGCAAGTCCGACAAATGTCGCAACAAAGAAATAGTAGCTTCTTTACAAGTTTCCTCATCATCAGCAGCCACTAATAAATCGTCAGCATACTGAATAAGAGCAGTACCAGCAGGCAATGCAAGAGTATCAAGCTGAGTCTTTAAAGCCTGGCTATAAATAGAAGGACTTTCGCAATAGCCTTGGGGAGCTCTCTTAAACCGGAAGCTTCGGCCTCCTAAAGAGAAGCCAAAAATATCTCTACTTTCCTCGGCAATTGGAATGCTGAAGAAAGCATTCTTCAGATCTATAACCGAAAACCAGGCAGCTGAAGCAGGAATCAAAGTCAACAAAGCAGTAATATCCGGAACAGCTGGAAACTGTGGTACGACAATCTTGTTAACCTCTCTAAAATCGATCACAAACCTGTAAACAGGTGGCTGAGTAGAGTCAGTGCGCTTCAGGACAGGCAAAACGGGACTGTTACACACATTACCTCTCGTTTCTTCAATCACATCTTTCTCAATCAAAACATAGATGATCGCTAAAAGCGCTCTTTCACCATCGCTAGAAATCCTATATTGGGGAATACGCAGCATTTTAACATTCGCTTTAAGCGTTACAACATAAGGTGGAATCTCCAAAAGACCCACATCATTAGGACCAGTAGCCCAAAGAGTATCAGGGAGAGAACGCAATTCCGGTGGAAGCCGATCTTTAGACAAATACATCGGAGAGATCACTTTCTTACCCAATGTAAGCTGTACTCCCGCAGGAGAACAACGTAATGTTGCATGCAACCTTTTCAACAAATCCAAACCCAACAAATTCTCACCACAACCTGTCGTTAAAATGAGAGGTGCTTCCGACTCACAAGGCCCTATAGAAAGAGACAAGGGACTAGAAACTGGGTTACGAACTGGGGCGCCAGAGAATCCTACTGAAACATTAGTTAAGCCAGACAAAGGTGCGCCAGGGAGTTTAGAGTGCATGATAGAACTCTTCGCTGCACCAGTATCCAAAAGAAAAGGCTCTACCACACCCGATGTGGCTACTACAACATAAGGCCCACTCTGATCTACTGGAACCGACACTACTCCCTCTCTTTGTCTATGGCTGTCCTAGCAATCATTATAGTCAGCATTCTCACTCTCAACATAATAGTCATCAGCATAGTACTGAGTCGACTGACCAGATACAATTTTCTGTTGATCAAAACAATTCATAGAATTCTGTGGGGGAAAGGAACGTTCGTTCTGAGGAAACGCACCACGTCCTCTGCCCCTAGACACTTGCTGAAAACCACCACGGCCTCTCGGGGCCGGCATATCACTCGCACGCTGTCGTAAAACAGGGCACTCATTTTTATAATGACCTTCCTCCCTACAGTACGCACACTGATTCAAACCCAAGGGGGGTCTTGGAGGAAAATACCCAGCGTTCTGTTGCGGTCTCTGAAACTGTGGAGGTTGCTGAAACTGTGGGCGTTGCTGTGACTCTTGCTGATTCGAGCGAGGCGGATACGCCTGCTGCAAAAGTACCTTTGTCTTTAGGTCTTTAGTCTTTTTCTCTACTCTGTCTTTTTTGTCCTTATCCCTATTCTCATAGTACTGTGCAGTCGCCAATATCTGGGCCGACGAGGAAACAGCCCAAGAACTCTCAGAATCTTTCAATTTATTACACAGTTCAGGAAGTAAGTTAAAGACAAACTTATCTACGAACAATCTTTGTCCACCTTCCGTACTCATATCTTGGCCACTATGATCTATAAATGTCTCTTCAAACCTAGTGAAGAAATCAGATACACTTTCGTCCTTCTTCTGCTTACATGCTGCTAACTTGTCCCAATTTACTCGTAACGCTGGCCTCATTGTTTTCATAAGATTTATAATTCTGCCAGGTAGATCTGCCACTAGAGCCTCTGGCTTAGCACCACTAACTTGTCTAGCGTCCGCAGCAGCAATATTGAGCCATGAGTCACCTAATTCAACTGCATGGTCCTCATGACGAATCATTGTCCATAGAGGTTGAGGTACTACATTACCCAACAGCATATCTATGTCAGCTAAATTCATGATGCATGCGTCAACTGTCTGAGACAATTCTTTGTAATAGCCAGCTGGATTCTTACGGGGATCAGGTAAAGACTGTTTAAGGGCCAAACCCTCTACTCTCTTCCATGGCACATGAACCCATACTCTCTGAAAATGTGCTGGTATAGCTGGGGGAACATTATTCGCACCAGCAGCTACCTCATTGCGCCATACTGGAGGAACTTCTCTCATCGGATGCTGTCTCACTTTCCTCCTAACTGCGGAATCAGGCTCAAACAGTCGCTGAGAAGGGAAATCGTTTCTAAACGCAAGTACCATCGCAACTGCATTCTCAATTCCGGGACCCACTATCGTCCCTTTCGCAAACTCAGACTGGCAATTCTACAGGGACTGAACCCAAATCATTATCTTCCCATTCCTCACGAAGGAAAGTACACATAACTTCAAAAACATACCTTTGCTTGGGTGCTTCCCACTGCTGGAAAATATCCATAACTGACTCTAAGTTATACCTCGAAAAATTCGAAACCCATCTGCGAGTCAAGAGATCTAACAATGCATGTTCTTCGGGACCAGGTAGCTGACTACGCATTTGTTTACGTGCAGAAACAGGGGTCATACTCAATGACCCAAAGAAAGGAGACAAAAGACCAGTAACAGTATCAGTCATTCGTTGTCAAGCAGAAGGAGAAGCTGTCATAAGGACAGGAGACAAAGTATTTTGAGGTGATAGAAGCGTAGGGTTAGTAGCAAGAGAAGTTGAAGGTACAGGAGAATAAGGCAAAGTAGTTCCAGACAAAACCGATAGCAAAGTCGGTGGCCCGTGAGGAGGCTGCGCCGTAGGAGGAAGAACCAGCTGAGGAGGAGCCGGTGACGGAACAGCAACAAGAGGTTGTGCAACTGGAGGTTGCGGAGGTGCCGTAGCACTCTGTGCATAAAGGGGGTGGTAGTCTCAACAAATGTGACATCAAAGGATCCTTCTCAGGGTCCTTCGTTACATTCTCAAGAAGAGATGGCAAAGCTGGATAACATTTATCAATAGCCATATTATGTTGCCTATCTGACACCTCAACTGCTTTATCTTCTTCATCCTCTTTAAACTGCCTAGCAGCTTGAATTATCGACAACCCCTTTTCTCTCTTATCTCTTTTAGCTTGTTTTATTTCTCGTTGTCTGGCTTCTTTACGCCAAAGGCGAAAGGAGTCAAACATTGCCGGCCGGGCTTTCTTCCTAAATAATTTTGTTTCTAGATTATCTAAAATCTCAATATCAAAACTACCATGTTGGGGCCATCGTAAAACCCCATCTTTCCTAGTGTAACGGACCCATACTTCATTAAACGAAATGGGGCCCACGCCGTGTTTAGAATAGAGCTCATAAGTCGGAGTTCCAACTGGAGGTATCTGACATGAATCCTCCAATCGGGAATCCCTGTTACAACCACAAAAAAATATCCTCCTAATTTTGCTAAAACTAGGCATCTTCGCTCACTAATCTAGCTTTAAACTTCAAGGGATTATCTACAACGATAGTCTCGCAAATATACGAGTCCCTCGGCTTTGAAAATTGCAATTTTCAAATCAAAACTAAGGACCAAACAAACTAAGAACCAAAGAACCAAAAACTAAGGACTGGGAGCGACCCACTTATACTTAACTGAGGTATCAGTCACGCCACCAGAAGAGCCGTCTGTCGTCTCGCCGTACAAAGCATCACAAATGGGTCCAAGACAGGGCGACAGTCAGGGCAGCAGTCCTTAGTAGCCGTCAGGAAAGCGGGAAGCCTCGCAGAAAAGAACTTCAGTCCACGTTCGACATACCGGGGTCGATGAAGTGGTGGCAGTCCTCCAGAATTTCCTCACGATGCTCCTCACGATCTTCAGGCTTGGACCGGTACCGCTGAAGTCGCCCCACGTTGGAAGCGCCAACTGAAGAACCGGGTTATTTAATACCCCGCGGCGCCAGGGGCATGCCCAAAGTCTTCGGGTTCCACCTGTCTTAGAATACAGAGACACGGAAACTTCTTGGTGGCGTCAAAGATCAAATTTATTGGCTGCAGCCAGTAACAGAAGTCCTAGAAATCATCACGGTATGAGTTCTCAGGAGACTGCTCAATTTTACAAAGCAAGTCATCCCTTTTTATGCCAAAAATCACATTCCAGACAAATACCTAACATTTACAAACTGTCCAATCACATGTATCCACACCAGAGGTATCGCATGACAGTAAAACCCACTTTTCAGTTGCCCAGCCCATGATCAATCATCGGTCAAACCCAACATTCTTCTTTAGACAGGTCGAACGAACCCATAATAAAAAAGGGCACAACCCAATCGTAAATAGACCATAAAGAAAGGAGCAGAAACAGGTGAGAGTAGGATAAGGCATATTTGTGTGCAGTAAAAGTTTATGATGTCCTGTGCTCTGATCCTTAATCTTGATCAGCTAAAGGGCAGGAACTGGTTTAACAAGGTCAGCTTCAGGCAACAGGGTCAGTTCACTCAGGTCAAACAGGAGTCAGCACAAACTCGAGCTAAGGTGTACATGTCCTTAAAAAGACTAGTTCAGCCACAGTCATCGGCCTATGTGAGGGTAACCACAAAATGGCTGCCAAACACAAAATGGAACCCAAGGGTTCAGAACGAAATCCCTAAATACGTAGTGAACCCATCGGTCTAACATGATGAAAACACTCATACTTGCCGCACTAACTAGTTTCGGTTCGCTAATATCAAATTCTTAAAGAAACCATGACCTTTATGGAACAGGTTCAGAATTCACGGAACCTCAAGGGCTGAAAAGGGGAAAACGGATGAAGAGAAGATAAGGAAAATGGTGAGAAAAAGCAAGGATGAAAAAGAACCTGCTAGAGTCAGATAAAGAACCAGGAAGCATAGGGTGATGGGAAAAGGTGGCTGAGTTGGAACCAAAATTAGGCAGCCTGGGTGCACCGCGTTCCTGGCAATCAACAGCACCACTGACAGGCATATAAAAAAAGTTTGGGGTCCAGCAATTAAATGTATTTAGCTATTTACTTTGCAAATGAAGCATTGGATTTAGTTGATAAAGATGAATGATCTATTTACTTGAAAATAAATGTGTGTAGTATGAGTGCAAAATGGAGCGCTGAAACTAAAATAACAAAAAACACAGTTGATGGACAGAATGTAGAACAATGTCATACATTCACCCCAGTACAAGGATCTGGGCCTAAATCCATCGTTTTTTCGCACTCCACATCACCCTGGGTTAGACACTGGCTATATGCAAATCAGCTCTGACCCTGTGCCTCATGGCAACAGTCCAGTCCGAACTACCAAGCCATGTCTTTCCCAGATCGGAATCAAGCATCCAAGGACCGGTTTCTGGCTATCAGCCTTCATTCAGCCTGGATAGCTTGACTCCAGTGGTGTGGAGAGCCTGGGACTCACGTCTGAGCATACCCAGCCCGCTCAGGGTGAAAATTGCAAAAAACACAGTTGATGGACAGAATGTAGAAAAATGTCATACATTCACCCCAGTACAAGGATCCGGGCCTAAATCCATCGTTTTTTTGCACTCCACACCACCCTGGGTTAGACACTGGCTTTATGCAAATCAGCTCTGACCCTGTGCCTCATGGGAACAGTCCAGTCCGAACTACCAAGCCATGTCTTTCCCAGAGCGGAATCAAGCATCCAAGGACCGGTTTCTGGCTATCAGCCTTCATTCAGCCTGGATAGCTTGACTCCAGTGGTGTGGAGAGCCTGGGACTCACGTCAGAGCATACCCAGCCCACTCAGGGTGAAAATTGCAAAAAACACAGTTGATGGACAGAATGTAGAACAATGTCATACATTCTCCCCAGTACAAGGATCTGGGCCTAAATCCATCGTTTTTTTGCACTCCACACCACCCTGGGTTAGACACTGGCTATATGCAAATCAGCTCTGACCCTATGCCTCATGGGAACAGTCCAGTCCGAACTACCAAGCCATGTCTTTCCCAGACCGGAATCAAGCATCCAAGGACCGGTTTTTGGCTATCAGCCTTCATTCAGCCTGGATAGCTTGACTCCAGTGGTGTGGAGAGCCTGGGACTCACGTCTGAGCATACCCAGCCCACTCGGGGTGAAAATTGCAAAAAACACAGTTGATGGACAGAATGTAGAACAATGTCATACATTCACCCCAGTACAAGGATCTGGGCCTAAATCCATCGTTTTTTGCACTCCACACCACCCTGGGTTAGACACTGGCTATATGCAAATCAGCTCTGACCCTGTGCCTCATGGGAACAGTCCAGTCCGAACTACCAAGCCATGTCTTTCCCAGACCGGAATCAAGCATCCAAGGACCAGTTTCTGGCTATCAGCCTTCATTCAGCCTGGATAGCTTGACTCCAGTGGTGTGGAGAGCCTGGGACTCACGTCTGAGCATACCCAGCCCACTCGGGGTGAAAATTGCAAAAAACACAGTTGATGAACAGAATGTAGAACAATGTCATACATTCACCCCAGTACAAGGATCCGGGCCTAAATCCATCGTTTTTTTGCACTCCACACCACCCTGGGTTAGACACTGGCTATATGCAAATCAGCTCTGACCCTGTGCCTCATGGGAACAGTCCAGTCCGAACTACCAAGCCATGTCTTTCCCAGACCGGAATCAAGCATCCAAGGACCGGTTTCTGGCTATCAGCCTTCATTCAGCCTGGATAGCTTGACTCCAGTAGTGTGGAGAGCCTGGGACTCACGTCTGAGCATACCCAGCCCACTCGGGGTGAAAATTGCAAAAAACACAGTTGATGGACAGAATGTAGAACAATGTCATACATTCACCCCAGTACAAGGATCTGGGCCTAAATCCATCGTTTTTTTGCACTCCACACCACCCTGGGTTAGACACTGGCTATATGCAAATCAGCTCTGACCCTGTGCCTCATGGGAACAGTCCAGTCCGAACTACCAAGCCATGTCTTTCCCAGACCGGAATCAAGCATCCAAGGACCGGTTTCTGGCTATCAGCCTTCATTCAGCCTGGATAGCTTGACTCCAGTGGTGTGGAGAGCCTGGGACTCACGTCTGAGCAAACCCAGCCCACTCGGGGTGAAAATTGCAAAAAACACAGTTGATGGACAGAATGTAGAACAATGTCATACATTTACCCCAGTAAAAGGATCTGGGCCTAAATCCATCGTTTTTTTGCACTCCACTCCACACCACCCTGGGTTAGACACTGGCTATATGCAAATCAGCTCTGACCCTGTGCCTCATGGGAACAGTCCAGTCCGAACTATCAAGCCATGTCTTTCCCAGACCGGAATCAAGCATCCAAAGACCGGTTTCTGGCTATCAGCCTTCATTCAGCCTGGATAGCTTGACTCCAGTGGTGTGGAGAGCCTGGGACTCACGTCTGAGCATACCCAGCCCACTCGGGGTGAAAATTGCAAAAAACACAGTTGATGGACAGAATGTAGAACAATGTCATACATTCACCCCAGTACAAGGATCCGGGCCTAAATCCATCGTTTTTTTGCACTCCACACCACCCTGGGTTAGACACTGGCTTTATGCAAATCAGCTCTGACCCTGTGCCTCATGGGAACAGTCCAGTCCGAACTACCAAGCCATGTCTTTCCCAGACCGGAATCAAACATCCAAGGACCGGTTTCTGGCTATCAGCCTTCATTCAGCCTGGATAGCTTGACTCCAGTGGTGTGGAGAACCTGGGACTCACGTCTGAGCATACCCAGCCCACTCGGGGTGAAAATTACAAAAAACACAGTTGATGGACAGAATGTAGAACAATGTCATACATTCACCCCAGTACAAGGATCTGGGCCTAAATCCATCGTTTTTTTGCACTCCACACCACCCTGGGTTAGACACTGGCTATATGCAAATCAGCTCTGACCCTGTGCCTCATGGGAACAGTCCAGTCCGAACTACCAAGCCATGTCTTTCCCAGACCGGAATCAAGCATCCAAGGACCGGTTTCTGGCTATCAGCCTTCATTCAGCCTGGATAGCTTGACTCCAGTAGTGTGGAGAGCCTGGGACTCACGTCTGAGCATACCCAGCCCACTCGGGGTGAAAATTGCAAAAAACACAGTTGATGGACAGAATGTAGAACAATGTCATACATTCACCCCAGTACAAGGATCTGGGCCTAAATCCATCGTTTTTTTGCACTCCACACCACCCTGGGTTAGACACTGGCTATATGCAAATCAGCTCTGACCCTGTGCCTCATGGGAACAGTCCAGTCCGAAATACCAAGCCATGTCTTTCCCAGACCGTAATCAAGCATCCAAGGACCGGTTTCTGGCTATCAGCCTTCATTCAGCCTGGATAGCTTGACTCCAGTGGTGTGGAGAGCCTGGGACTCACGTCTGAGCAAACCCAGCCCACTCAGGGTGAAAATTGCTAAAAACACAGTTGATGGACAGAATGTAGAACAATGTCATACATTTACCCCAGTAAAAGGATCTGGGCCTAAATCCATCGTTTTTTTGCACTCCACTCCACACCACCCTGGGTTAGACACTGGCTATATGCAAATCAGCTCTGACCCTGTGCCTCATGGGAACAGTCCAGTCCGAACTACCAAGCCATGTCTTTCCCAGACCGGAATCAAGCATCCAAGGACCGGTTTCTGGCTATCAGCCTTCATTCAGCCTGGATAGCTTGACTCCAGTGGTGTGGAGAGCCTGGGACTCACGTCTGAGCATACCCAGCCCACTCGGGGTGAAAATTGCAAAAAACACAGTTGATGGACAGAATGTAGAACAATGTCATAAATTCACCCCAGTACAAGGATCCGGGCCTAAATCCATCGTTTTTTTGCACTCCACACCACCCTGGGTTAGACACTGGCTTTATGCGAATCAGCTCTGACCCTGTGCCTCATGGGAACAGTCCAGTCCGAACTACCAAGCCATGTCTTTCCCAGACCGGAATCAAACATCCAAGGACCGGTTTCTGGCTATCAGCCTTCATTCAGCCTGGATAGCTTGACTCCAGTGGTGTGGAGAACCTGGGACTCACGTCTGAGCATACCCAGCCCACTCGGGTGAAAATTGCAAAAAACACAGTTGATGGACAGAATGTAGAACAATGTCATACATTCACCCCAGTACAAGGATCTGGGCCTAAATCCATCGTTTTTTTGCACTCCACACCACCCTGGGTTAGACACTGGCTATATGCAAATCAGCTCTGACCCTGTGCCTCATGGGAACAGTCCAGTCCGAACTACCAAGCCATGTCTTTCCCAGACCGGAATCAAGCATCCAAGGACCGGTTTCTGGCTATCAGCCTTCATTCAGCCTGGATAGCTTGACTCCAGTAGTGTGAAGAGCCTGGGACTCACGTCTGAGCATACCCAGCCCACTCGGGGTGAAAATTGCAAAAAACACAGTTGATGGACAGAATGTAGAACAATGTCATAACTTCACCCCAGTACAAGGATCTGGGCCTAAATCCATCGTTTTTTTGCACTCCACACCACCCTGGGTTAGACACTGGCTATATGCAAATCAGCTCTGACCCTGTGCCTCATGGGAACAGTCCAGTCCGAACTACCAAGCCATGTCTTTCCCAGACCGGAATCAAGCATCCAAGGACCGGTTTCTGGCTATCAGCCTTCATTCAGCCTGGATAGCTTGACTCCAGTGGTGTGGAGAGCCTGGGACTCACGTCTGAGCAAACCCAGCCCACTCGGGGTGAAAATTGCAAAAAACACAGTTGATGGACAGAATGTAGAACAATGTCATACATTTACCCCAGTAAAAGGATCTGGGCCTTAATCCATCGTTTTTTTGCACTCCACTCCACACCACCCTGGGTTAGACACTGGCTATATGCAAATCAGCTCTGACCCTGTGCCTCATGGGAACAGTCCAGTCCGAACTACCAAGCCATGTCTTTCCCAGACCGGAATCAAGCATCCAAGGACCGGTTTCTGGCTATCAGCCTTCATTCAGCCTGGATAGCTTGACTCCAGTAGTGTGGAGAGCCTGGGACTCACGTCTGAGCATACCCAGCCCACTCGGGGTGAAAATTGCAAAAAACACAGTTGATGGACAGAATGTAGAACAATGTCATACATTCACCCCAGTACAAGGATCTGGGCCTAAATCCATCGTTTTTTTGCACTCCACACCACCCTGGGTTAGACACTGGCTATATGCAAATCAGCTCTGACCCTTTGCCTCATGGGAACAGTCCAGTCCGAACTACCAAGCCATGTCTTTCCCAGACCGGAATCAAGCATCCAAGGACCGGTTTCTGGCTATCAGCCGTCATTCAGCCTGGATAGCTTGACTCCAGTGGTGTGGAGAGCCTGGGACTCACGTCTGAGCATACCCAGCCCACTCGGGGTGAAAATTGCAAAAAACACAGTTGATGGACAGAATGTAGAACAATGTCATACATTCACCCCAGTACAAGGATCTGGGCCTAAATCCATCGTTTTTTTGCACTCCACACCACCCTGGGTTAGACACAGGCTATATGCAAATCAGCTCTGACCCTGTGCCTCATGGGAACAGTCCAGTCCGAACTACCAAGCCATGTCTTTCCCAGACCGGAATCAAGCATCCAAGGACCGGCTTCTGGCTATCAGCCTTCATTCAGCCTGGATAGCTTGACTCCAGTGGTGTGGAGAGCCTGGGACTCACGTCTGAGCATACCCAGCCCACTCGGGTTGAAAATTGCAAAAAAACACAGTTGATGGACAGAATGTAGAACAATTTCATACATTCACCCCAGTACAAGGATCTGGGCCTAAATCCATCTTTTTTTTGCACTCCACACCACCCTGGGTTAGACACTGGCTATATGCAAATCAGCTCTGACCCTGTGCCTCATGGGAACAGTCCAGTCCGAACTACCAAGCCATGTCTTTCCCAGACCGGAATCAAGCATCCAAGGACCGGTTTCTGGCTATCAGCCTTCATTCAGCCTGGATAGCTTGACTCCAGTAGTGTTGAGAGCCTGGGACTCACGTCTGAGCATACCCAGCCCACTCGGGGTGAAAATTGCAAAAAGCACAGTTGATGGACACAATGTAGAACAATGTCATACATTCACCCCAGTACAAGGATCTGGGCCTAAATCCATCGTTTTTTTGCACTCCACACCACCCTGGGTTAGACACTGGCTATATGCAAATCAGCTCTGACCCTGTGCCTCATGGGAACAGTCCAGTCCGAACTACCAAGCCATGTCTTTCCCAGACCGGAATCAAGCATCCAAGGACCGGTTTCTGGCTATCAGCCTTCATTCAGCCTGGATAGCTTGACTCCAGTGGTGTGGAGAGCCTGGGACTCACGTCTGAGCAAACCCAGCCCACTCGGGGTGAAAATTGCAAAAAACACAGTTGATGAACAGAATGTAGAACAATGTCATACATTTACCCCAGTAAAAGGATCTGGGCCTAAATCCATCGTTTTTTTGCACTCCACTCCACACCACCCTGGGTTAGACACTGGCTATATGCAAATCAGCTCTGACCCTGTGCCTCATGGGAACAGTCCAGTCCGAACTACCAAGCCATGTCTTTCCCAGACCGGAATCAAGCATCCAAGGACCGGTTTCTGGCTATCAGCCTTCATTCAGCCTGGATAGCTTGACTCCAGTAGTGTGGAGAGCCTGGGACTCACGTCTGAGCATACCCAGCCCACTCGGGGTGAAAATTGCAAAAAACACAGTTGATGGACAGAATGTAGAACAATGTCATACATTCACCCCAGTACAAGGATCTGGGCCTAAATCCATCGTTTTTTTGCACTCCACACCACCCTGGGTTAGACACTGGCTATATGCAAATCAGCTCTGACCCTGTGCCTCATGGGAACAGTCCAGTCCGAACTACCAAGCCATGTCTTTCCCAGACCGGAATCAAACATCCAAGGACCGGTTTCTGGCTATCAGCCTTCATTCAGCCTGGATAGCTTGACTCCAGTGGTGTGGAGAGCCTGGGACTCACGTCTGAGCATACCCAGCCCACTCGGGGTGAAAATTACAAAAAACACAGTTGATGGACAGAATGTAGAACAATGTCATACATTCACCCCAGTACAAGGATCTGGGCCTAAATCCATCGTTTTTTTGCACTCCACACCACCCTGGGTTAGACACTGGCTATATGCAAATCAGCTCTGACCCTGTGCCTCATGGGAACAGTCCAGTCCGAACTACCAAGCCATGTCTTTCCCAGACCGGAATCAAGCATCCAAGGACCGGTTTCTGGCTATCAGCCTTCATTCAGCCTGGATAGCTTGACTCCAGTAGTGTGGAGAGCCTGGGACTCACGTCTGAGCATACCCAGCCCACTCGGGGTGAAAATTGCAAAAAACACAGTTGATGGACAGAATGTAGAACAATGTCATACATTCACCCCAGTACAAGGATCTGGGCCGAAATCCATCGTTTTTTTGCACTCCACACCACCCTGGGTTAGACACTGGCTATATGCAAATCAGCTCTGACCCTGTGCCTCATGGGAACAGTCCAGTCCGAACTACCAAGCCATGTCTTTCCCAGACCGGAATCAAGCATCCAAGGACCGGTTTCTGGCTATCAGCCTTCATTCAGCCTGGATAGCTTGACTCCAGTGGTGTGGAGAGCCTGGGACTCACGTCTGAGCAAACCCAGCCCACTCGGGGTGAAAATTGCAAAAAACACAGTTGATGGACAGAATGTAGAACAATGTCATACATTTACCCCAGTAAAAGGATCTGGGCCTAAATCCATCGTTTTTTTGCACTCCACTCCACACCACCCTGGGTTAGACACTGGCTATATGCAAATCAGCTCTGACCCTGTGCCTCATGGGAACAGTCCAGTCCGAACTACCAAGCCATGTCTTTCCCAGACCGGAATCAAGCATCCAAGGACCGGTTTCTGGCTATCAGCCTTCATTCAATCTGGATAGCTTGACTCCAGTAGTGTGGAGAGCCTGGGACTCACGTCTGAGCATACCCAGCCCACTCGGGGTGAAAATTGCAAAAAACACAGTTGATGGACAGAATGTAGAACAATGTCATACATTCACCCCAGTACAAGGATCTGGGCCTAAATCTATCGTTTTTTTTCACTCCACACCACCCTGGGTTAGACACTGGCTATATGCAAATCAGCTCTGACCCTGTGCCTCATGGGAACAGTCCAGTCCGAACTACCAAGCCATGTCTTTCCCAGACCGGAATCAAGCATCCAAGGACCGGTTTCTGGCTATCAGCCGTCATTCAGCCTGGATAGCTTGACTCCAGTGGTGTGGAGAGCCTGGGACTCACGTCTGAGCAAACCCAGCCCACTCGGGGTGAAAATTGCAAAAAACACAGTTGATGGACAGAATGTAGAAAAACGTCATACATTTACCCCAGTAAAAGGATCTGGGCCTAAATCCATAGTTTTTTTGCACTCCACTCCACACCACCCTGGGTTAGACACTGGCTATATGCAAATCAGCTCTGACCCTGTGCCTCATGGGAACAGTCCAGTCCGAACTATCAAGCCATGTCTTTCCCAGACCGGAATCAAGCATCCAAGGACCGGTTTCTGGCTATCAGCCTTCATTCAGCCTGGATAGCTTGACTCCAGTGGTGTGGAGAGCCTGGGACTCACGTCTGAGCATACCCAGCCCACTCGGGGTGAAAATTGCAAAAAACACAGTTGATGGACAGAATGTAGAACAATGTCATACATTCACCCCAGTACAAGGATCCGGGCCTAAATCCATCGTTTTTTTTGCACTCCACACCACCCTGGGTTAGACACTGGCTTTATGCAAATCAGCTCTGACCCTGTGCCTCATGGGAACAGTCCAGTCCGAACTACCAAGCCATGTCTTTCCCAGACCGGAATCAAACATCCAAGGACCGGTTTCTGGCTATCAGCCTTCATTCAGCCTGGATAGCTTGACTCCAGTGGTGTGGAGAGCCTGGGACTCACGTCTGAGCATACCCAGCCCACTCGGGGTGAAAATTACAAAAAACACAGTTGATGGACAGAATGTAGAACAATGTCATACATTCACCCCAGTACAAGGATCTGGGCCTAAATCCATCGTTTTTTTGCACTCCACACCACCCTGGGTTAGACACTGGCTATATGCAAATCAGCTCTGACCCTGTGCCTCATGGGAACAGTCCAGTCCGAACTACCAAGCCATGTCTTTCCCAGACCGGAATCAAGCATCCAAGGACCGGTTTCTGGCTATCAGCCTTCATTCAGCCTGGATAGCTTGACTCCAGTAGTGTGGAGAGCCTGGGACTCACGTCTGAGCATACCCAGCCCACTCAGGGTGAAAATTGCAAAAAACACAGTTGATGGACAGAATGTAGAACAATGTCATACATTTACCCCAGTAAAAGGATCTGGGCCTAAATCCATCGTTTTTTTGCACTCCACTCCACGCCACCCTGGGTTAGACACTGGCTATATGCAAATCAGCTCTGACCCTGTGCCTCATGGGAACAGTCCAGTCCGAACTACCAAGCCATGTCTTTCCCAGACCGGAATCAAGCATCCAAGGACCGGTTTCTGGCTATCAGCCTTCATTCAATCTGGATAGCTTGACTCCAGTAGTGTGGAGAGCCTGGGACTCACGTCTGAGCATACCCAGCCCACTCGGGGTGAAAATTGCAAAAAACACAGTTGATGGACAGAATGTAGAACAATGTCATACATTCACCCCAGTACAAGGATCTGGGCCTAAATCCATTGTTTTTTTGCACTCCACACCACCCTGGGTTAGACACTGGCTATATGCAAATCAGCTCTGACCCTTTGCCTCATGGGAACAGTCCAGTCCGAACTACCAAGCCATGTCTTTCCCAGACCGGAATCAAGCACCCAAGGACCGGTTTCTGGCTATCAGCCGTCATTCAGCCTGGATAGCTTGACTCCAGTGGTGTGGAGAGCCTGGGACTCACGTCTGAGCATACCCAGCCCACTCGGGGTGAAAATTGCAAAAAACACAGTTGATGGACAGAATGTAGAACAATGTCATACATTCACCCCAGTACAAGGATCCGGGCCTAAATCCATCGTTTTTTTGCACTCCACACCACCCTAGGTTAGACACTGGCTTTATGCAAATCAGCTCTGACCCTGTGCCTCATGGGAACAGTCCAGTCCGAACTACCAAGCCATGTCTTTCCCAGACCGGAATCAAACATCCAAGGACCGGTTTCTGGCTATCAGCCTTCATTCAGCCTGGATAGCTTGACTCCAGTGGTGTGGGGAGCCTGGGACTCACGTCTGAGCATACCCAGCCCACTCGGGGTGAAAATTGCAAAAAACACAGTTGATGGACAGAATGTAGAACAATGTCATACATTCACCCCAGTACAAGGATCTGGGCCTAAATCCATCGTTTTTTTGCACTCCACACCACCCTGGGTTAGACACAGGCTATATGCAAATCAGCTCTGACCCTGTGCCTCATGGGAACAGTCCAGTCCGAACTACCAAGCCATGTCTTTCCCAGACCGGAATCAAGCATCCAAGGACCGGCTTCTGGCTATCAGCCTTCATTCAGCCTGGATAGCTTGACTCCAGTGGTGTGGAGAGCCTGGGACTCACGTCTGAGCATACCCAGCCCACTCGGGGTGAAAATTGCAAAAAAACACAGTTGATGGACAGAATGTAGAACAATGTCATACATTCACCCCAGTACAAGGATCTGGGCCTAAATCCATCGTTTTTTTGCACTCCACACCACTCTGGGTTAGACACTGGCTATATGCAAATCAGCTCTGACCCTGTGCCTCATGGGAACAGTCCAGTCCGAACTACCAAGCCATGTCTTTCCCAGAGCGGAATCAAGCATCTAAGGACCGGTTTCTGGCTATCAGCCTTCATTCAGCCTGGATAGCTTGACTCCAGTGGTGTGGAGAGCCTGGGACTCACGTCTGAGCATACCCAGCCCACTCGGGGTGAAAATTGCAAAAAACACAGTTGATGGACAGAATGTAGAACAATGTCATACATTCACCCCAGTACAAGGATCTGGGCCTAAATCCATCTTTTTTTTGCACTCCACACCACCCTGGGTTAGACACTGGCTATATGCAAATCAGCTCTGACCCTGTGCCTCATGGGAACAGTCCAGTCCGAACTACCAAGCCATGTCTTTCCCAGACCGGAATCAAGCATCCAAGGACCGGTTTCAGGCTATCAGCCTTCATTCAGCCTGGATAGCTTGACTCCAGTAGTGTGGAGAGCCTGGGACTCACGTCTGAGCATACCCAGCCCACTCGGGGTGAAAATTGCAAAAAACACAGTTGATGGACAGAATGTAGAACAATGTCATACATTCACCCCAGTACAAGGATCTGGGCCTAAATCCATCGTTTTTTTGCACTCCACACCACCCTGGGTTAGACACTGGCTATATGCAAATCAGCTCTGACCCTGTGCCTCATGGGAACAGTCCAGTCCGAACTACCAAGCCATGTCTTTCCCAGACCGGAATCAAGCATCCAAGGACCGGTTTCTGGCTATCAGCCTTCATTCAGCCTGGATAGCTTGACTCCAGTAGTGTGGAGAGCCTGGGACTCACGTCTGAGCATACCCAGCCCACTCGGGGTGAAAATTGCAAAAAACACAGTTGATGGACAGAATGTAGAACAATGTCATACATTCACCCCAGTACAAGGATCTGGGCCTAAATCCATCGTTTTTTTGCACCCCACACCACCCTGGGTTAGACACTGGCTATATGCAAATCAGCTCTGACCCTGTGCCTCATGGGAACAGTCCAGTCCGAACTACCAAGCCATGTCTTTCCCAGACCGGAATCAAACATCCAAGGACCGGTTTCTGGCTATCAGCCTTCATTCAGCCTGGATAGCGTGACTACAGTGGTGTGGAGAGCCTGGGACTCACGTCTGAGCATACCCAGCCCACTCGGGGTGAAAATTACAAAAAACACAGTTGATGGACAGAATGTAGAACAATGTCATACATTCACCCCAGTACAAGGATCTGGGCCTAAATCCATCGTTTTTTTGCACTCCACACCACCCTGGGTTAGACACTGGCTATATGCAAATCAGCTCTGACCCTGTGCCTCATGGGAACAGTCCAGTCCGAACTACCAAGCCATGTCTTTCCCAGACCGGACTCAAGCATCCAAGGACCGGTTTCTGGCTATCAGCCTTCATTCAGCCTGGTTAGCTTGACTCCAGTAGTGTGGAGAGCCTGGGACTCACGTCTGAGCATACCCAGCCCACTCGGGGTGAAAATTGCAAAAAACACAGTTGATGGACAGAATGTAGAACAATGTCATACATTCACCCCAGTACAAGGATCTGGGCCTAAATCCATCGTTTTTTTGCACTCCACACCACCCTGGGTTAGACACTGGCTATATGCAAATCAGCTCTGACCCTGTGCCTCATGGGAACAGTCCAGTCCGAACTACCAAGCCATGTCTTTCCCAGACCGGAATCAAGCATCCAAGGACCGGTTTCTGGCTATCAGCCTTCATTCAGCCTGGATAGCTTGACTCCAGTGGTGTGGAGAGCCTGGGACTCACGTCTGAGCAAACCCAGCCCACTCGGGGTGAAAATTGCAAAAAACACAGTTGATGGACAGAATGTAGAACAATGTCATACATTTACCCCAGTAAAAGGATCTGGGCCTAAATCCATCGTTTTTTTGCACTCCACTCCACACCACCCTGGATTAGACACTGGCTATATGCAAATCAGCTCTGACCCTGTGCCTCATGGGAACAGTCCAGTCCGAACTACCAAGCCATGTCTTTCCCAGACCGGAATCAAGCATCCAAGGACCGGTTTCTGGCTATCAGCCTTCATTCAATCTGGATAGCTTGACTCCAGTAGTGTGGAGAGCCTGGGACTCACGTCTGAGCATACCCAGCCCACTCGGGGTGAAAATTGCAAAAAACACAGTTGATGGACAGAATGTAGAACAATGTCATACATTCACCCCAGTACAAGGATCTGGGCCTAAATCCATCGTTTTTTTGCACTCCACACCACCCTGGGTTAGACACTGGCTATATGCAAATCAGCTCTGACCCTTTGCCTCATGGGAACAGTCCAGTCCGAACTACCAAGCCATGTCTTTCCCAGACCGGAATCAAGCATCCAAGGACCGGTTTCTGGCTATCAGCCGTCATTCAGCCTGGATAGCTTGACTCCAGTGGTGTGGAGAGCCTGGGACTCACGTCTGAGCATACCCAGCCCACTCAGGGTGAAAATTGCAAAAAACACAGTTGATGGACAGAATGTAGAACAATGTCATACATTCACCCCAGTACAAGGATCCAGGCCTAAATCCATCGTTTTTTTACACTCCACACTAACCCTGGGCGGGCGGCTACGTTCCGTGCACGGAGTGTGCGTAGTGCCGGCTTCTACGCATTTTGCGTAGCAGGCGTAGAATCCGGCACTATGCACGCTCCGCAGACGGAGCGTAGCTGGCCGCCACCCGCCTCCCTCCCGCCCTCCCTAAATACTTTAAATTAAAAGCGGAAAAGAATTAAAAGGCACTTACCTTGCCCGCCGCTGCCCGCCGCGTCCCCGGGGCTCGCTATCTTCATGGCTTCCGTCTTGTGTATCTAATGCGCATGCGCGAGCGGCCGCGCATGCGCATTTCTCACGAGAAATGCGCATGCGCGGTCGCCCGCGCATGCGCATTAGATACACAAGACGGAAGCCATGAAGATAGCGAGCCCCGGGGACGCGGCGGGCAGCGGCGGGCAGCGGCGGGCAAGGTAAGTGCCTTTTAATTCTTTTCCACTTTTAATTTAAAGTATTCAGGGAGGGCGGGAGGGAGGCCTGCGGTGCGTAGTGGGGCTACGCGGAGTGCGGAGGTGGGCGTAGTTTCTCGCCCACTTCACGTAGCTCCACGAAGCCCCACTACGCCCACTACGCCCAGGGTTACTCCACACCACCCTGGGTTAGACACTGGCTATATGCAAATCAGCTCTGACCCTGTGCCTCATGGGAACAGTCCAGTCCGAACTATCAAGCCATGTCTTTCCCAGACCGGAATCAAGCATCCAAGGACCGGTTTCTGGCTATCAGCCTTCATTCAGCCTGGATAGCTTGACTCCAGTGGTGTGGAGAGCCTGGGACTCACGTCTGAGCATACCCAGCCCACTCAGGGTGAAAATTGCAAAAAACACAGTTGATAGACAGAATGTAGAACAATGTCATACATTCACCCCAGTACAAGGATCTGGGCCTAAATCCATCGTTTTTTTGCACTCCACACCACCCTGGGTTAGACACAGGCTATATGCAAATCAGCTCTGACCCTGTGCCTCATGGGAACAGTCCAGTCCGAACTACCAAGCCATGTCTTTCCCAGACCGGAATCAAGCATCCAAGGACCGGCTTCTGGCTATCAGCCTTCATTCAGCCTGGATAGCTTGACTCCAGTGGTGTGGAGAGCCTGGAACTCACGTCTGAGCATACCCAGCCCACTCGGGGTGAAAATTGCAAAAAAACACAGTTGATGGGCAGAATGTAGAACAATGTCATACATTCACCCCAGTACAAGGATCTGGGCCTAAATCCATCTTTTTTTTGCACTCCACACCACCCTGGGTTAGACACTGGCTATATGCAAATCAGCTCTGACCCTGTGCCTCATGGGAACAGTCCAGTCCGAACTACCAAGCCATGTCTTTCCCAGACCGGAATCAAGCATCCAAGGACCGGTTTCTGGCTATCAGCCTTCATTCAGCCTGGATAGCTTGACTCCAGTAGTGTGGAGAGCCTGGGACTCACGTCTGAGCATACCCAGCCCACTCGGGGTGAAAATTGCAAAAAACACAGTTGATGGACAGAATGTAGAACAATGTCATACATTCACCCCAGTACAAGGATCTGGGCCTAAATCCATCGTTTTTTTGCACTCCACACCACCCTGGGTTAGACACTGGCTATATGCAAATCAGCTCTGACCCTGTGCCTCATGGGGACAGTCCAGTCCGAACTACCAAGCCATGTCTTTCCCAGACCGGAATCAAGCATCCAAGGACCGGTTTCTGGCTATCAGCCTTCATTCAGCCTGGATAGCTTGACTCCAGTGGTGTGGAGAGCCTGGGACTCACGTCTGAGCAAACCCAGCCCACTCGGGGTGAAAATTGCAAAAAACACAGTTGATGGACAGAATGTAGAACAATGTCATACATTTACCCCAGTAAAAGGATCTGGGCCTAAATCCATCGTTTTTTTGCACTCCACTCCACACCACCCTGGGTTAGACACTGGCTATATGCAAATCAGCTCTGACCCTGTGCCTCATGGGAACAGTCCAGTCCGAACTACCAAGCCATGTCTTTCCCAGACCGGAATCAAGCATCCAAGGACTGGTTTCTGGCTATCAGCCTTCATTCAGCCTGGATAGCTTGACTCCAGTAGTGTGGAGAGCCTGGGACTCACGTCTGAGCATACCCAGCCCACTCGGAGTGAAAATTGCAAAAAACACAGTTGATGGACAGAATGTAGAACAATGTCATACATTCACCCCAGTACAAGGATCCGGGCCTAAATCCATCGTTTTTTTACACTCCACACCACCCTGGGTTAGACACTGGCTATATGCAAATCAGCTCTGACCCTGTGCCTCATGGGAACAGTCCAGTCCGAACTATCAAGCCATGTCTTTCCCAGACCGGAATCAAGCATCCAAGGACCGGTTTCTGGCTATCAGCCTTCATTCAGCCTGGATAGCTTGACTCCAGTGGTGTGGAGAGCCTGGGACTCACGTCTGAGCATACCCAGCCCACTCTGGGTGAAAATTGCAAAAAACACAGTTGATGGACAGAATGTAGAACAATGTCATACATTCACCCCAGTACAAGGATCCGGGCCTAAATCCATCGTTTTTTTGCACTCCACACCACCCTGTGTTAGACACTGGCTTTATGCAAATCAGCTCTGACCCTGTGCCTCATGGGAACAGTCCAGTCCGAACTACCAAGCCATGTCTTTCCCAGACCGGAATCAAACATCCAAGGACCGGTTTCTGGCTATCAGCCTTCATTCAGCCTGGATAGCTTGACTCCAGTGGTGTGGAGAGCCTGGGACTCACGTCTGAGCATACCCAGCCCATTCGGGGTGAAAATTGCAAAAAACACAGTTGATGGACAGAATGTACAACAATGTCATACATTCACCCCAGTACAAGGATCTGGGCCTAAATCCATCTTTTTTTGCACTCCACACCACCCTGGGTTAGACACAGGCTATATGCAAATCAGCTCTGACCCTGTGCCTCATGGGAACAGTCCAGTCCGAACTACCAAGCCATGTCTTTCCCAGACCGGAATCAAGCATCCAAGGACCGGCTTCTGGCTATCAGCCTTCATTCAGCCTGGATAGCTTGACTCCAGTGGTGTGGAGAGCCTGGAACTCACGTCTGAGCATACCCAGCCCACTCGGGGTGAAAATTGCAAAAAAACACAGTTGATGGACAGAATGTAGAACAATGTCATACATTCACCCCAGTACAAGGATCTGGGCCTAAATCCATCGTTTTTTTGCACTCCACACCACTCTGGGTTAGACACTGGCTATATGCAAATCAGCTCTGACCCTGTGCCTCATGGGAACAGTCCAGTCCGAACTACCAAGCCATGTCTTTCCCAGAGCGGAATCAAGCATCTAAGGACCGGTTTCTGGCTATCAGCCTTCATTCAGCCTGGATAGCTTGACTCCAGTGGTGTGGAGAGCCTGGGACTCACGTCTGAGCATACCCAGCCCACTCGGGGTGAAAATTGCAAAAAACACAGTTGATGGACAGAATGTAAAACAATGTCATACATTCACCCCAGTACAAGGATCTGGGCCTAAATCCATCTTTTTTTTGCACTCCACACCACCCTGGGTTAGACACTGGCTATATGCAAATCAGCTCTGACCCTGTGCCTCATGGGAACAGTCCAGTCCGAACTACCAAGCCATGTCTTTCCCAGACCGGAATCAAGCATCCAAGGACCGGTTTCTGGCTATCAGCCTTCATTCAGCCTGGATAGCTTGACTCCAGTAGTGTGGAGAGCCTGGGACTCACGTCTGAGCATACCCAGCCCACTCGGGGTGAAAATTGCAAAAAACACAGTTGATGGACAGAATGTAGAACAATGTCATACATTTACCCCAGTAAAAGGATCTGGGCCTAAATCCATCGTTTTTTTGCACTCCACTCCACACCACCCTGGGTTAGACACTGGCTATATGCAAATCAGCTCTGACCCTGTGCCTCATGGGAACAGTCCAGTGCGAACTACCAAGCCATGTCTTTCCCAGACCGGAATCAAGCATCCAAGGACTGGTTTCTGGCTATCAGCCTTCATTCAGCCTGGATAGCTTGACTCCAGTAGTGTGGAGAGCCTGGGACTCACGTCTGAGCATACCCAGCCCACTCGGGGTGAAAATTGCAAAAAACACAGTTGATGGACAGAATGTAGAACAATGTCATACATTCACCCCAGTACAAGGATCTGGGCCTAAATCCATCGTTTTTTTGCACTCCACACCACCCTGGGTTAGACACTGGCTATATGCAAATCAGCTCTGACCCTGTGCCTCATGGGAACAGTCCAGTCCGAACTACCAAGCCATGTCTTTCCCAGACCGGAATCAAGCATCCAAGGACCGGTTTCTGGCTATCAGCCGTCATTCAGCCTGGATAGCTTGACTCCAGTGGTGTGGAGAGCCTGGGACTCACGTCTGAGCATACCCAGCCCACTCGGGGTGAAAATTGCAAAAAACACAGTTGATGGACAGAATGTAGAACAATGTCATACATTCACCCCAGTACAAGGATCCGGGCCTAAATCCATCGTTTTTTTGCACTCCACACCACCCTGGGTTAGACACTGGCTTTATGCAAATCAGCTCTGACCCTGTGCCTCATGGGAACAGTCCAGTCCGAACTACCAAGCCATGTCTTTCCCAGACCGGAATCAAGCATCCAAGGACCGGTTTCTGGCTATCAGCCTTCATTCAGCCTGGATAGCTTGACTCCAGTGGTGTGGAGAGCCTGGGACTCACGTCTGAGCATACCCAGCCCACTCGGGTGAAAATTGCAAAAAACACAGTTGATGGACAGAATGTAGAACAATGTCATACATTCACCCCAGTACAAGGATCTGGGCCTAAATCCATCGTTTTTTTGCACTCCACACCACCCTGGGTTAGACACTGGCTATATGCAAATCAGCTCTGACCCTGTGCCTCATGGGAACAGTCCAGTCCGAACTACCAAGCCATGTCTTTCCCAGACCGGAATCAAGCATCCAAGGACCGGTTTCTGGCTATCAGCCTTCATTCAGCCTGGATAGCTTGACTCCAGTGGTGTGGAGAGCCTGGGACTCACGTCTGAGCATACCCAGCCCACTCGGGGTGAAAGTTGCAAAAAACACAGTTGATGGACAGAATGTAGAACGATGTCATACATTTACCCCAGTAAAAGGATCTGGGCCTAAATCCATCGTTTTTTTGCACTCCACTCCACACCACCCTGGGTTAGACACTGGCTATATGCAAATCAGCTCTGACCCTGTGCCTCATGGGTACAGTCCAGTCCGAACTACCAAGCCATGTCTTTCCCAGACCGGAATCAAGCATCCAAGGACCGGTTTCTGGCTATCAGCCTTCATTCAGCCTGGATAGCTTGACTCCAGTGGTGTGGAGAGCCTGGGACTCACGTCTGAGCATACCCAGCCCACTCGGGGTGAAAATTGCAAAAAACACAGTTGATGGACAGAATGTAGAACAATGTCATACATTCACCCCAGTACAAGGATATGGGCCTAAATCCATCGTTTTTTTGCACTCCACACCACCCTGGGTTAGACACTGGCTATATGCAAATCAGCTCTGACCCTGTGCCTCATGGGAACAGTCCAGTCCGAACTACCAAGCCATGTCTTTCCCAGACCGGAATCAAGCATCCAAGGACCGGTTTCTGGCTATCAGCCTTCATTTAGGCCCAGATCCTTGTACTGGGGTGAATGTATGACATTGTTCTACATTCTGTCCATCAACTGTGTTTTTGCAATTTTCACCCCGAGTGGGCTGGGTATGCTCAGACGTGAGTCCCAGGCACTCCACTTTACTGGAGTCAAGCTATCCAGGCTGATGAAGGCTGATAGCCAGAAACCGGTCCTTGGATGCTTGATTCCGGTCTGGGAAAGACATGGCTTGGTAGTTCGGACTGGACTGTTCCCATGAGGCACAGGGTCAGAGCTGATTTGCATATAGCCAGTGTCTAACCCAGGGTGGTGTGGAGTGCAAATAAACGATGGATTTAGGCCCAGATCCATGTACTGGGGTGAATGTATGATATTGTTCTACATTCTGTCCATCAACTGTGTTTTTTGCAATTTTCACCCCGAGTGGGCTGGGTATGCTCAGACGTGAGTCCCAGGCTCTCCACACCACTGGAGTCAAGCTATCCAGGCTGATGAAGACTGATAGCCAGAAACCGGTCCTTGGATGCTTGATTCCGGTCTGGGAAAGACATGGCTTGGTAGTTCGGACTGGACTGTTCCCATGAGGCACAGGGTCAGAGCTGATTTGCATATAGCCAGTGTCTAACCCAGGGTGGTATGGAGTGCCAAAAAACCGATGGATTTAGGCCCAGATCCTTGTACTGTGGTGAATGTATGACATTGTTCTACATTCTGTCCATCAACTGTGTTTTTTGCAATTTTCACCCCGAGTGGGCTGGGTATGCTCAGACGTGAGTCCCAGGCTCTCCACACCACTGGAGTCAAGCTATCCAGGCTGATGAAGGCTGATAGCCAGAAACCGGTCCTTGGATGCTTGATTCCGGTCTGGGAAAGACATGGCTTGGTAGTTCGGACTGGACTGTTCCCATGAGGCACAGGGTCAGAGCTGATTTGCATATAGTAAGTGTCTAACCCAGGGTGGTGTGGAGTGCAGAAAAACGATGGATTTAGGCCCAGATACTTGTACTGGGGTGAATGTATGACATTTTTCTACATTCTGTCCATCAACTGTGTTTTTTGCAATTTTCACCCCGAGTGGGCTGGGTATGCTCAGACGTGAGTCCCAGGCTCTCCACACCACTGGAGTCAAGCTATCCAGGCTGAATGAAGGCTGATAGCCAGAAACCGGTCCTTGGATGCTTGATTCCGGTCTGGGAAAGACATGGCTTGGTAGTTCGGACTGGACTGTTCCCATGAGGCACAGGGTCAGAGCTGATTTGCATATAGCCAGTGTCTAACCCAGGGTGGTGGGGAGTGCAAAAAAACAATGGATTTAGGCCCAGATCCTTGTACTGGGGTGAATGTATGACATTGTTCTACATTCTGTCCATCAACTGTGTTTTTTGAAACTAAAATAACAGCGCCAGGACACCGGCTGGTAACAGTGCGCTTTATAAATGTGACAAATAAATTAGTGGTGAGTGCAATGTCACATTCGTCAATATGTATGTCAATACCATAGAGCAAATGCGGCCCTATCATGATGATCTGCGCAACTGCACACAGGCAGACTACAGAGCTTTGCATGCATTTCTCGAGACAGGGTGCTTTCTCGGTTCAGGGCCTCTGACGCTGTGAACAGGCCAGCTCAGACACACATAAAAGAAAACAGTGTGCCTGCTTAATAAACCTCTTCCATGCTCATGACGAGCCCCTCGTCATGAGTCACAGTGGAGCTGTGCTCATGACGAGCTGGGCTCGTCATAACGTCCGCAGACCGCCCACGCGCAATTGATTCCCTGCCTGTGCGGGCAAATTAATCAGTGGGCGGAGTCGTAACGAGCCCAGCTCGTCATGAGCACAGCTCCACTGTGACTCATGACGAGCTGGGCTCGTCACGAGCACCGCGGCGCAGCGCCCCACCTCCTGCCCCCGACCGTGGGGGAATTACCCCCGCAGTGAAGGGGCTAACAAAATGTCTCTGCAGCCGTGAAAAGCACACAGCTCCTTTCTACTTGCTTTTCTTCCGATACAAGACTTTCTCTGTGTGGACTTGCAAATTGCATCGTGATACAACCTCATATCACTGCTCAGCTGGAAGCATGAGTGTGATGTTAAACATCCTGGGCCTCATTTATGAGGCCCCTTGCATC
Organism: Lissotriton helveticus; assembly: GCF_964261635.1. Classification (NCBI taxonomy): domain Eukaryota; kingdom Metazoa; phylum Chordata; class Amphibia; order Caudata; family Salamandridae; genus Lissotriton; species Lissotriton helveticus. The sequence continues at coordinate 330,793,824 of NC_136065.1, read as the reverse complement.
ATCGGAACGTCACTTTTTGTAATGTTCCATGGCGCAGAAGCCTGCGTGATATTTATCAGGCAGCACTAAGCCACTTTTTATGGCTTACTGCTGCCTGATAAATATCAGTCCCTTTAACTCAGTGTTCTGGATTAAAGGGGCGTGCAATGGGTGTTGCTGGGGGCGTTCCCAGCAACATCCATGGCCTTTTGACACTGATTTACAAGAAATCGTAAATCTGAGGCAGTGCCAAAAGCTTACGCCTCCCCAGGGGAGGCGTAAGGGAGGCGCAACGGGGAGAAATATCTTTATTTCTCCTCGTTTTTCCTTTTTCTATGTGTGCTGCATCACACATAGAAAGTGGAAAAGCCTCTTGTGATTATTTTTGTACAGAAAGGTTTCCCTTCCTGTACAAACATAATCATCCCCGCAACGCAGGCACCCTTGCACCATTGTGCAAAAGTTTCTTTTGCCTTAGGGAAGCGCAGCAGGAAGCCCTGCTGCGCTTCCCTACGGCAAAACCTCATAAATGAGGCCCCCTGCTTGGGCACAAGTTGTGTTAGGCCTTTCCGCCATTTGCTTTGCTGTTGCAGCTATGGGGCAGAGCTTGTCTGCCGTGGTGGACCTTCCAGAGAGACAGAAACACAATTAGTATAACTGTGAAGAATGCTAAATAAAGGGCAGTTCTGCAGTTATATTTATTAAATACCCCCTACTGAGAGAACTCCACTGGTTCACAGGGCCAGTTTAAGAACCCAAAGCAGTCCTGGCGATTTTGTACTATCAGCCCCAGAGGAGGGTAGTAAGGGGGGGGATACAAGTAAGAGAGACTGCTGCTTTTAGTACTCGGGCTGATATTGTAGCACAGCTGCAAGATTGGCCCCCAGTAACAAAAAAACAGCTCCCACCGCTGCAAAACTAGCCCCGCCCTTCCAGCCTCCCAGGAAAACGCCTGAGGCCTGATATGACCAGTCCGGTCCTGCTGGTTCACCTTACAGACCATAATCACCTTCAAGGCGAACAGCATCGTCAATAAATCCTTCATGACAGCCACCCCTGCTTACAAGCTCAGCAGCTCTCGTGGCTTTCAGTACACTATCATTAAGAACGCCGTCGGATGGAGGCGTAGCCGTGCATAATAAGAGAATCTGAGGTGACAGGTCTTCTCCATATATGAACCCAAAATCTCAAAAAACATCCCTGCCGCCAACATAGACACCCCAATGCTGCTCCAGTTTAGGAAAGAACTGTAGAAATACTTTTTTTAAATTAATCAACACATCACGGCAAAGTAACCGTCCACCTCTGTTCTACAAACCATGAGGCATATTACCAACAAATAGCGATATTTATCTCTAAGTAGGGTTAGCGGCAATATTTTTATCGCCGCGCATCACCGTTTTTTATCGCTGAGATAACTTGCTATTAGCAAGGTTTATCTCAAAAGTGATAAAAATCAAGCGAAATGTGTGAATATCGCTGAGAATACAGCGATATTCACCCATTAGTGACTAAATGCTCTTAGCCATGTTATCCACCTCCCATTGGATAACATGGCTAAGGACTGGTCTGAGCAGGCGTTGGTTTTTGGCGATAGCGGGAATATTTCCATCTCTACGCCTGCCTTGCTAATAGGCGATAGCGACGTTAGTGACTGCTTTCAGTCGCTAACAGGTTGGGTACGCCCACTTTGCATGTCATTAGCGATAAATATCGCTGACATGCAAAGCGGGCCCCAAACCGCTCGCTATCGCCTAAAAGCTGTCGCTAACATCAGTTAGCGACAGCTTGCTAATAGAGCGATAGAATTATCGCCCCTTAGCGGCCGTTTGGCGATAATTGCCTATCGCCACCCTTGGTAATATGCCCCCATGTTCCCACAATCACTCATGTACTATATCCTTTTTTTGATGCTGATCAGTGATCTGCTACCTTTGGGCTAGGTGTGCGCTAGGCCTATACCACATGCATACATTCATTTTAGAAGTAGGCGTAACTGGTGTAATTCTCTCTAGGAGTAATTGCTACCAAATTACCTGTAATTATGCTTAATTATGTGATGAGCGTAATCGAGCATTTTGCACAATTTTCTTTTTTTTGCAACTCTGTAAGTTTAGTAAAATACAGATACATAGCACAATGGTGCACTGACATTTGTGTATGTTGAATAAGCATCCCATCACTTACTGCTAAATTCTTCCTTGCATTGAAAATGGGCATTTTGTGTTTAGAAAATAGCACTAAATGCTATAGGACACGAAAAGCAGTACCCAGCAGCTCCTCACTATCTCTTAGTTCATTGTTCCTGTGCTTCTATGGTAGAATCTTTGCCCCAAATTAATTAATTATAATTACTCAGTTTAGCATTATCGCGTAACTTTGTTCATTTCTGAAATTACTCTGGTGTAATTAAAATTTCGCTCAGGCCTATTTCATTTTTCCATTTAGTTTTTTAGAGGGTAAAAGGAGGTATGAAAGTTCGCCTATGACTGTTTTCATTGCATGATTTCTGGCATCATTTATTGAAGATTTACATTTGTTTAAAGTAAAAATATATGTTAATGAACATGCACTCACTCAAGCCATTTTTTTTTTTTTTTTTTTTTTTTTAAAAACCTTTATTATACAGAAGGCGCGCACAGATACGGGCCTACAAACCACCGGGCCGGCCACCACAATAAAGAAACATACGAGGCAATACAGGAGAGACAACAGGATTACTAAATAGCTCATATGAAAGGCAAAGGCAACAAGTCTTTGAGTCGCCATCACGGACAGGATAAAAGTAGGTTAATTTTATAATAGAATAAAGGGTGTCACAGGATAATGTCAATCTGTAAAGTCCAGAGGGCCGTGGCGGGCCGTGAGCAAGCCGAAGTTTTGAATACAGGAAAAGACCAACAGAACAATACATGTTGGCAAAGGCAGAACGTGAGTCCCACATCAAGAACAATCACAATCGCTGCTCAGCACCCACCCACCACTATCAGGGCACATAATAATAAAACAGCGAAAAATACGTTTACAAAACTAAAAGCCCTCCGTTACAACAACCCAAGGGAGGAAAAGAAAATGGGGTGGGGAAAAGGAAAAAAGGGGAGGAAGAGGACATCAAAAAAGGGGAGGGGGAAAGTGAGGGCGCAGCGTCAGTGCACGCCCCCCACGGCTAACAAAGCACCCAATACTAATTCGGCACATGGAACTAGTGGCAACAGGAGAAATGAATGCGTAGTAAACCGTGACAGCAGACATACCAAAAGGGCCATGCCAGCACAAACACCCCGGGGGGCTACGTGCCGACACCGCGCCACGAAATTAGAGGATACATAAGAGCCATAGAACCAAAAAGAGGAACAGGGAAAAATACAATAAACAGACCCCCCCACCACCCGCACAGCCCACCTTGCACCCCTGCAGAAGGCTATGGCCTACCCCCCAGCAGCGTGCCTGTCGCCCTAATTAGAACCCGAAATATAGAGAAATATAAGAAAGAAAGAATCACTTAGATTAAAAAGGGGGAGAAGGGGAAACAGGGAAAAAACAGCGGGAGAGGAGCCACATAATCAAAACCCCTTCAGCTACCCATCCCCCCGCCCGAAAATACGCAGAGCCCACGGGAAGATAATAAACACACGGATAAGCACCAGGAACGTAAAGACGTATCAAACATAATCATACAATTATGAACGGATCACCCAACCATACCACAAAATAACAGTTCACAGAGGCAAGATCAGCTCAACCCTGTCCTCGTTTTTCGCAAACTGTAATCGTCCAGCGCACCAGGAACCAGACCACATAAAACAGGAGGTGAATAACAGGGAGTCGAATCAAAAATACACTCAAGTTGTAGCGATCGTGACCCGGATGATCCAGAAAGCACAGTAACCACTTCAGGCAAACCAGGCAAAGTTCCAATGAGAATACGGAGAAAGCCGGTCCAGCGGCACCGTCACAGGATCTTCGTACGGCCATGTGAGGCAAAAGAGGAAAAGGAGACCCATCGAGGTCGGTCCAGACGGGATCCCGCCGGGGAACCTCCGGAACAGAAGGAGGCACAGGACGAAGAAGGGCAGCGGATCCCCGCACATCCACACCATCAGCAGCCTCCAGGTCCACGACCCCAAGGAAAGTTCCAGCAGCACACAACAGAGATGAAGCCGCACAAACCGAGGGGGTCCTGCAGGCCCAACAAAGGGACCCCCCTCCAGGATAGCGGTCGGAGCGGTCATGGGTGCCCCCCAGGAGCGCAGGGCGGCGAGGATGTCGCGGAGCGTAGGCTCACCTTTACAGTATTCAGCAAACGTGCCGCGCGGCGGACTCGCATCGCCGGTCCCCGCAAGGCTGAGAATCATGGGGCCGGCCGCCATCTTAGAAGCCCGGCGGGGCCGCTGCGAATACCGACCCCCGCCCGGATATCAGCGGGGCAAAACAGGATACCGGCAACCACCAGCGGAGGTACCACCAGGGCAGGAAGGGGAGCCACCAGAAGAAGGCGATGCGCCGGCACCCCACACGCCGCCGGCACCGTTCTCCGAGTCCGGGCGGAGGAACTCAAAATGGCCGGGCCGGAGAACAAAGGGGAGACGAGCCAGATGTACGGTCAACCCCGTCCATGGAAGTCAGCTCCCCAACACCAGGCCGCAGGACCGCCGGACCAGGCCCGGGAGGCCGCAATCGGTCTATTAGCACATCGGCCCCTCCGACCGACTCCACACCACCACCAAGGGCCGGCCACCGCGCCCCGTCCAGCCCGGGCGCCGCCAAGGAGGGCAAGGCCCGGCCGCTCCGGAGGCCCCGAAGCAGACAGGGGCGTAACTCAGGATCCGTGACACCCAGGAATCACCGGAGCAAACGGTAAGTGCCTGCGAGTTATCGTTGTTCCACTGCACATCGTGGAATACTTCCCGGGGCAGGATAAAGTACAGGATATTTGTTGCAGACAGGAGAGTGATCGGAGCCGAGCTAAAACGCGGCCATCTCGGACGCGAGCTTGGCTCCTCCCCCCACTCAAGCCATTTTTATCTTGCTAATGTTTGAACCATTCTGTCTCCCCACCCAGCCCCCAGTTAGCATTTCTTGGGCTGTGCATAATGCATGTAGCTATTAAAACATCAACGCACCAGAATCATCAGGAAGGGGAAAAGTACGTGCCTGTAAAAGGACAGGAAGCTTTAGCCAGATAACGAAAGATGAGTATGTGCTTCTCCTTGCCTCATCAACATACAACAAGGCTGCTAAAAATAAGCATTTGCAATGCAATCGGTCTCACTTTTGTGAAAGTTAGTGCTATTGGCATTGTAAATTATACTGGTTTTTACTAGAGGAGTCTAGAGGACTAAGAATAATGAATTACCACTGGGAAGAGAGACACAGCAGCAGAACTGCCTAGAGGACTTAGAAAGAGGAATTACCAACTGGACCAGAGAAGCAGCTAACAGCACTGTATAGAGGACATAGATTGAAGAATTACTGACAGGACTAAGTAGCAGCTGCAGCACTGCCTATAGGTCTTAAAATGTGGGATTTACCGACAGGAGCAGAGAAGCAGCTGCAGCACTGCCTAGAGGACCTAGAATGAAGAATTTCTGACAAGACCAGTGAAGCAGCTAACAGCACTGTCTAGAGGACTTACAGGCATATGCATCAAAGTAAATACCAGGAGCAAAGTGGCAGATTCTCAGAATCTGCCCCTTTGCTCCCGGTATTTTTGCATTTGGGATGCATCATCCCAAATGCAAAAATCGCAATATAAGGAATCTCTAAATTGAGATTCCTTAAATTGCGATTGCATTTAAGGAATCCCAAATTGAGATTCCTTAAATGCAATGCATGAAAGTCAAAAAAATAGGGAATTCGCTAATAGGGGGAGCAAATTACCATGAAGTTGTACTTCATGGTAATTTGCTAAAACTTTGTAAAAAGCACTTAGTGCATTTTTCAAAGCTCATGTTACGCACACACATGCCCTTAGGGCATGTGTGTGTGCAACATGTGTGCAGATATCAATTTCAGGGGTGCAACAGGGTGTCATTTTGACACCCCTGCACCCTTGAAATTGCATGAGCAATTTGCGAGTAAATACTGGTACTCGCAAATTGCTCATGCAATCTCCAATTCATTCCTATGGGCCTATAAGCCCATAGGAATGAATGATACAGCATTCCTTAATTGCGACTAGCAATTAGCGAGTAGCAATTAAGGAATGTTTAGGAATCGCTATTTTAATAGCGATTCCTACATGCATAGGCTTTTGCTATTCCTAAATAGCGATTCCTTAAAAATCGCTATTTAGGAATAGCAAAATGCTACGTTGATGCATCTGCCAGTTAGAATGTTGAATCACCAACAGGACCAGAGTAGCAGCTAGCAGCACTGTCTAGAGGACTTAGAATGAGTAATTACCACTGGGACTACAGAAGAAGCTGCAGCATTGTCTAGAGGACTTAGAATGAGGAATTACTGATGAGACCAGAGAAGCAGGAACGAAGCTGCACTGTCTAGAGGACTTGGAATGATGAATTATAGACAGGACCAAAGATGCAGCTAGCCGCACTGCTAGAGGACTTAGAATGAGGAATTACTGACAGGGCCAAAGAAGCAGCTGTAGCACTGCCTAGAGGACTTAAAATGTGGGCATTACCGATGGAACCAGAGAAGCAGCTAGCAGCACTGCCTACAACTTAGAATGAGTAATTACCACTGGGATCTGAGAAGCAGCTGCAACACTGTCTAAAGGACTTAGAATGAGGATTTACCACTGGGACCAGAAAACTAGCTAGCGGCACTGTCTAGAGGACTATGAAAGAGGAATTACAACTGGGAACAGAGACGCACCTGTGGCACTGCCTAATGGACTAAGAATTGGGAATTACCACTGGGACCACGGAAGCACCAAGCAGCACTGTCAAGGGGGCTTAGAATGAGAAATTACCACTGAGAAATCACCACTGGGGCCAGAGATGCTGCTAGCAGTACTGCCTAGAGAACTAAGGGGCATATTCTAAAGCCCCTATCGGGAACATCACTTTTTCTGATGTTTCCGTGGCGATAGGGGCTTGAGAACATCACTTTTTCTGATGTTTCCGTGGCGATAGGGTCAGCGCCTTATTCTCAAGGCAGCTTTAACCCTCTTAACGTGCCTTGAGAATAAAGCTCCTTTCACGCTAAATTTAGTGTGAAAGGGGCATGCAGTGGGTGCTGCGGTGGGCGTTCCACCGCAACACCCATTGTGATCGACGTTGCCAACTATTATCAAGGGGGGCGATAATAGGTAGCAGCGACAAACTTAAGACCAGAAAAATCCTAGTTTTAAGTTTAGGAAGCGAGGAGAAATGCTTAATTTCTCTTTGTTTTTGGTTTGGAAAAAGCAAAATGGTATTTCAGGAATGTTCATGTGCAGGAAGGGGCACCTTCCTGTACATGAACAACCCTCCCCTGCACACAGACACCCTTGCAATATGGTTTAAGGGTGCCTGCGTTGGCGCTAAATCGTGAAACTTAGCGCCATCGCAGGGGGAAACACCAGGCTGCACCACATTCTTAAGAAAAAGGTGCAGCCTCGCGTTTATGAAGTGGCGGTGAGAGGCGTTAAACCAAGGAGGCTAACGCCTCTCACCACCACTTCATTGAGAATATCCCCCATTGAATGAGGAATTACCACTGTGATCCTATCAATAGGTTTATGTTTTATTTTAGTTTTAATTTTATATGTGTAGTGAAAACAGTGGGTGTATCTGATCCTTGTGGTTGACAAGAAAAAGCACTAAGTATTTTTAAAATACCCTCTGAATCCCATAGTGTCATGCTTCATCATTGGGGTCTTCCCGTCCCTCTACGGGGCGGGGCGTGCTACCACCTACGGACTACACGGGAGCACTTGTTGTTATGACGATAGGCTATGTGTGGTGTAGGAGAATAGTGTGAGTGGTAGGGGGGGTTAAAGTGAAATAAAGTAAAAAATTCCATGGCTAGTGGAAAAAATAATAGGCACAATAATCAACCTTACCACAACCCCTTTTTAATCAATTCCAGGGAATTTTTAACTTTATTTCACTTTAACCCCCCCCACCACTCACACTATTCTCCCAGGCGCACCAGTGACGACGAAGCCTGCGCCCGGCGACGCTACAAAGCTGTGGAGCGCCGAGCGCTCTGGGGGGCACTAGAACTCACTGCACTCTGCTGTGCAACGGACCCTGCCGCACACGCTCCCGCCATGAGGGAAACGGCTGCGGGGGCTTCAAAAGTTGCCACTCGCAACGCCGTGAGGGAAACGGCAGAAGACTCCAACTCCCAGGTGCCCCAGCTGTCCCAGGCACACCAGTGACGACGAAGCCTTCGCCCGGCGGCGCTACAAAGCTGTGGAACGCCTCCCGCCACGCGGGACGTGCGCGGACGGCACTGGGCTAAGCCCAGGCAAAGGGCGGGCCGTCTGTGGCCGTCCGAGGCCAGAGGAGGCTGGGCTGGGCCACCCCTTTAACATCTGCAACATCTACCTTGGTGTGGAATTATTTTAAAAAGGTACTGTTTCAGGACTTTTATTTGGACATTTTGTTTTATAGTAGAAATATTTGGCCATATGGCTGCTATGTGAAATATTTACCGTATTGTCCGTAGTGTGTAGTCCTATTCGGGCCATTCTCGGGAGGAAATACCGTGCATAGTGGGATCTGCCTATCCTACTTTTAACAATGAATATCACAGACAAAAATGTTAAGTCTGCTACCTCTCGCCCCATGACCAGGCACCAGGCTGCCACGGTACAACCTCTCCCGAGCCTTATTGCCATTGATAAGATACTACAGAAGACTATCGGGGTAGTGTGAACTGCCATAGAAAACACAGAGAGGCGACTGTCAATTACTCCTGCTGTCCCCCCTTCCAGCAAGCAGGGGACTTCTCAACAGTTACTGTTAACCCCCCGACTCTAGTTCTTTTCTTACATCTTCTTTTGCTGAGCTGCCTTGTGCTCAGGTTGCTCTTGACGTAAATGACACCCTGGAGGTTCCTAAATCCCCATCTCAATCTGTAGTTCACAGCTTTCCAAACTGTGTGGCGCGACACTTTACTGTGTCGCGCCCCAACCGTAGGTGTGTCGCGCTATGAGATGACTTCTGCCGGGAATCGGCAGAGTCGAGCTGCAGGGGCTCTTAGAAGGGGTGAAACAACAACAAAGCCCTATTATAGGGCTTTGTTGTTGTTTCACCCCTTCTAAGAGCCCCTGCAGCTCGACTCTGCCGAGCACTTCACAGGTCTTTAAAGACCTTGTGCATGTTAATAGGGCCTATTAACATTCACAAGGTCTTTAAAGACCTGTGAAGTGCTCGGGTGTGGCTGTGAGCGGTCCCGGGCTGCCACACACGACGGGGGGGGGATGAGTGGGGGCTGAAGCCCTCTGATGCCAATGGGGGTGGGGGCTGAAACCCTTTGATGACTACATCAACCTCTTCTCAGTGAGTCCCCTAAATGAAGCTGTTCTGGAGTTCCTGATTTCGCCCCTTCCCATGGGATTTGTCAGCAGTTTGTCCACATGAACCCGGGCCCAGTGCAGAGTGCGGCACATACTTTCTCCGATATTAAATTTTTGGTGGGAGGCTCGCCAGGGGGGCCTTTGCGAGAGCAGGAAATGACATGCAGTTTTAATTTCTGAAAGCATTGCGGAGCCGAACACGAAAACAACCCCCAGACTGCATCTGCAAGGCAGGCCGCACCCCAAGGCGAGCAGCCATCCCTGGGGGCAGAAAGGCTTGGACTTCCGGTAAAATGCAGCGCTTTCATGGACCTGAGCCAGTTTTGAAATTTTAGTGTGAACTTGTCGCTGTTGCTAAATAAAGTCGGTGATTAAAGCGCATCTTTGCCTCCAGACTCAGGTTCTCTGACGTTCATTTAGTTCAGTCTCCAGTTCTGTGATTGGTCATTTCTGGAGTCCCCCACGGATCCTGTGTCTGTGTTTTGAATACATTATGTGTCACTTTTAGCTTTCTCGCGGTGTGACAGTCTTCTCCCAGGCCCTTCCAATGCTTGTTTGTCAAGAGTTGAAGTGCCTCACAGCTGTGGGGGGGGGTGTGGGGTGTGTGTGTGGGTGTGGGGTTGTGGGGGGGTGTGGGGTGTGTGTGGGTTGTGTGTGGGGGGGTTGTGTGGGGTGTGTGTGGGGGGGTTGTGTGGGGTGTGTGTGTGGGGGGTGGTGTGTCTGTGGGGTGGTATGTGTGGGGTTGTGTGTGGGGTGTGTGGGGGGGTTGTGTGGGGTGGTGTGTGTGGGGTTGTGTGTGTGGGTGTATGTGTGGGTGTGTGTGGGGGTGTGTGGGTGTGTGTGTGGGGTGTGTGGGGGGTTGTGTGTGTGGGGGGGTTGTGTGGGGTGTGTGTGGGGGGGTTGTGTGGGGTGTGTGTGTGTGGTGGTGTGTGTGTGGGGTTGTGTGTGTGGGGGGGTTGTGTGGGGTGTGTGGGATGATGTGTCTATGGGGTGGTGTGTGTGGGGTTGTGTGTGGGGTGTGTGTGGGGTGTATGTGTGGGGGTGTGTGGGGGGTGTGTGTGTGGGGTGTGTGTGGGGTTGTGTGTGTGGGGGGGTTGTGTGGGGTGGTGTGTCTGTGGGATGGTGTGTGTGGGGTGGGGTGTCTGTGGGGTGGTATGTGTGGGGTTGTGTGTGGGGTGTGTGTGTGGGTGTATGTGTGGGGGGTATGTGTGGGTGTGTGTGTGGGGTGTGTGTGGTGTTTTGTGTGTGGGGGGGTGTGGGGGTGTGTGGGGGGTTGTGTGGGGTGTGTGTGTGTGGGGTGGTGTGTCTGTGGGGTGGTGTGTGTGGGGTTGTGTGTGGAGTGTGTATGTGGGTGTATGTGTGGGGGGGTGTGGGAGGTGTGTGTGTGGGTGTGGGGTATGTGTGGGGGTGTGGGGGGTGGGTGTGTGGGTGTGTGTGTGGGGTGTGTGTAGGGTTGTGTGTGTGGGGGGGTTGTGTGGGGTGTGTGGGGTGATGTGTCTATGGGGTGGTGTGTGTGGGGTTGTGTGTGGGGTGTGTGTGGGGTGTATGTGTGGGGGTGTGTGGGGGGTATGTGTGTGGGGTGTGTGTGGGGTTGTGTGTGTGGGGGGTTGTGTGGGGTGTGTGGGGTGGTGTGTCTGTGGGATGGTGTGTGTGGTGTGGGGTGTCTGTGGGGTGGTATGTGTGGGGTTGTGTGTGGGGTGTGTGTGTGGGTGTATGTGTGGGGGGTATGTGTGGGTGTGTGTGTGGGGTGTGTGTGGTGTTTTGTGTGTGGGGGGTGTGTGGGGGTGTGTGGGGATTGTGTGGGGTGTGTGTGTGTGTGTGGGGTGGGGTGTCTGTGGGGTGGTGTGTGTGGGGTTGTGTGTGGAGTGTGTATGTGGGTGTATGTGTGGGGGTGTGTGGGAGGTGTGTGTGTGTGGGGTGTGTGTGGGGTTGTGTGTGTGGGGGGTTGTGTGGGGTGTGTGGAGTAGTGTGTCTGTGGGGTGGTGTGTGTGGGGTTGTGTGTGGGGTGTGTGTGGGGTGGGGTATGTGTGTGTGGGGCCTGAACCCACCATAGGTGGTTCGGGCTCGCTCGCTGCGCTTCCTCGCGTTACCGTGTCCCTGAATTTATTTTCACAAAAAGGTGTGTCACCAACATGAAAAGTTTGGAAAGCTGTGCTGTAGTTAGAAAGGTCCTTAAACCCCGCCCCAGAAGTAAGAAACCCAAAAATAAAACAGCCAAAAAAATCTTGCCCACATCTGATTCTGCACCGGTTGACGCTGGACCTTCAATATCCTCTGTGGGAACACCTGTCTGGTTTACGCATTTACTATCTGATTTCCAGGCCCATATGGAGCAGACTATTGGTTCATATTTCAAATCTCTGTCATCCGGGCTTGATAGATTAGTATCTGCGATTAATAACGCAGGTCTAGGGAGAGCTCAGTCTACTAGCCCTTTGGGGAATTCTGCTACTAGACTGACCCCTACCACAAATAAGCCTCCTCAGAACCATAAATCCATTCCAGTCAGTAATAATATTTTGGGGAATCCTGTTATTACACCAACCCCTAGCACTACTAAGCTTATCTCCAACCCTAAAATTATGCCAGCAAGTAATAATACTCCAGCTGTACCCCCTCGGGCATTAGGCAAATTTTCCTCTGACACTACTTTGCCTCAGCCCAGGGATGGAAAAGTAGCTAGTGGTAATACCATATCAACGAGGGGGGTGTCTGAAGTAGGGACAAAGCATCTAGACCAACAAGCCCAAGTTAGTAGAAATACTACAGAAGAAAGGCCTCTAACTGTGCTGCACTCCATTGATCTCTCTCCGGAGTCCCTACCATATGTTGTCGTGCTTGCTGGGATTCCTCCTTTAAGCCAGGGAATAAGCGAGGACCCTACTGATCTTAAAAATAAATGCATACACTGGCTTAGATCCAACAGGCCTTCCATCCTAATGCTTCGGGTGAAATACTGTGTGTTAGAAGGGTAGATTGGATCGGGACTGGACCTAAAACTATTGCAGGAAATTGTGTTATAATTAATTTTAGGAACACATGTGCTGTAGAACACATCTGCAGTGGGTTTCTTCCCTGGTCTAACACTCAAATCATCCCCCTACACCTCTCATACTTCTATCCCACCCCCCAGTTGAGAACCGGTCAGAATAGAGGTGCCCAGCATGAAGGGGGACAGAATAAATTACCCCATAGAATCCAGCAAGGGATAACAACTTGGGAGGGCTGCCAGCCCTATACTTCTCTGCTCTCAGTATTCCCTCAAAGAAACATGTTTAATTTGCTGGAACAGGTGGATTGACGCCCTGAGTGGCAGAGTTCTACACTACAAACGGCTAGTAGTCCAGGCACTCAAATAGCAACAGTGGGGGGTAATGGTGCAAGTACTACCCCCGAAAATGTATCCACGGTCCAATACCTGGCCACAGAGGGTAGGTTGGAACTGGGGGAAAACAGGCAATATGCGGGGGTCTGTGCCTCTATTGAGGTGCTGTAGAGGTGAGCTAAAGGAAAAGGCACTTGAGCACAATACGTTAATATGTAGTGCTGGGCCTAACAAAAGCAAGGGCAAACCATCAGCTAGTACTGGGGCAGCTGACGGAAGTATAAAAATATTGTCCTGGAACGTGGCGGTGATGAAAAATAAATTGCCCCTACCTGAGTGGGGTTCCTTTATGGCAATGCATGACATCTGCTTGATGCAGGAAACTTGGGCACTGGAGGAGAGTGCAATGCCTGGCTTCGCTACTTTCGATATCCTGGCAACAAGTAGGGGCAGGGGGAGACCATCGGGTGGCCTGTCAATATGGGTGGGTACGCATTTGGGTGCCTAGGCAGTACAAATACCAACTAACTCTCCTGACATCCAGTACGTGCTTTTAACGCCTCAAGCCATGCCCCAGGTGGCCATACTGAATATTTACTCAAGACCACTTAGGAGGGGGCAAGAATCCGACACTATTGTGGCATTAAAGCAGTTTATACAGTCACTTGACCCATCAGTCGCCCTATTAGTCGAAGGCGATTTTAATTGTCCGTTCGAGCCCCTAGTGAGTCCAGACATGGGAGAACAGGACGATGAGGACCAGTTCTGGCATTTTCCCGACCCCCAGATCTCTCCTGTCAGAGCATGGACCCCATTGGTCCTTCAAATTAAATCATTCTCCCTTACAACGTCTCTGCGGGCGTGTAATGGGAGGTTAGAGACTGACAGACCGGGATCAGTTACGTTTAATAGATTTGAGCAAACTTCTATCATTGATTATATAATGATGGAAGCTAGATACTGGGATAGGTTGTTGGACTTTAGGGTTCATCCTAGACAAGATAGTGACAATAATGCCCTCGTATTAACACTTAAACCTGGGAGTTTTGGGCTAACAAACCCTCCCCCCGAATCCAATAGCACGCCCCGCCTCTTTTGATAGCAAATAATAGGCGGCGGGTTAAATGGCCTCACTTTCAGGGCTCTCCCACCAAACTTGCTGAAATATATCAAAAAGCTATACCATTGCTCTCTGATATGGGGGATATAAGTAATAAGAATCTGGATCTAAATTCCCAGGGCGAAGCCTTGGAAATCCATAAGCAGCTGGTGCTCAGGCTTGCAGATGTGTTTTGCCCTGTTGTAAGGATAAAACCCCGCCAGGACACATCCCTGGTATGACACCCCTTGCAGGAAAGCAAAAAAAGACCTGCTTTCTGCAATAAAAACTGAAGATAGAATTGCTATCAAGAAATCCCGTCTGGTCTATAAAAAGGCTATTTTTAGGGGAAAGAAGGACTGGGAGGAAAATAGATGGGAGGAACTTAGATCTAGCGAGGAAGCTTTACATCCAGTTAAGGCATGGCAGCCTACCACTCAGGGCATTTACTTGTAAATGGGCAAAATCAGAAAATATGGCCTGTCCGGCTTGTAATCACAAACAAGAAGATGTCTGTCATGTTATGTTTTTTTGCCCTGCATATGAAACTATAAGGAAATGTTGGCTGATTCCATTATGCAGGAACCTTGGGTTAAGACATTGTATTCAGGCCCGTCGTGCCTTAATGTATGATACTCTCCCCCCCATCGTCTTTGCTGTATCTCGTTTCTTATTTGGCATGTGGCGTAGAAGGAAAAGTTTTGTATAATACCTGTGACCAACTATGAATTTTATATTTCCATGTCCCAGATAACTACCTAGTTTAAACAATTTTCAAGTCTAATATTGACCTGTCTTTATTTATTGTTTTAATGATCTGTGCTTCTTTGTTTGTATTTTACTTGCACTTTTATGGTCTTTGACCGAAATAAAGTTATTAATGATGATGGTTTATGCTGCTTTTAAAAAATAAATTACATACCATTTCTCATGCTTACTCCAACATTCGTCACGATGAGAAGCACAGCGAAAGACACTTTGGGGCATATTCTCAAGCCGTTATCGCCGCGTTAGCAACACTTTTCTGCCGCTAATGCGTCGATATTTTTATTGCCGTATTCTCAAGCTGTCGCTAACAGCCTTTAGCAACAGTTTACTGGCGATAGCGGCTGCAAATAACATTGCCAATGATGTTAGCGACAACTAACGCTAATCATATGCATTGTGGGCATTCCCGTGCTAAAACACACGCTAACCCCACTATGCGATATCCTTAACGGTCGCCCGGACTGGCGATGCTATAAAAAAACACCCACTAAGGCCCGTTAGCTGTTGGAACTTAAGACCAGAAAAAGGCTGGTCTTAAAAATGGGGATAACACTTGGGGCCACATCTCAGCAGGTTTTGGTGCTGCATAGCGTTGCAAGCAATGATGTAGCACTGCCCACCAATGAAACTACAGTGCAGGAATGCGCACCATCAATAAGATAGTGTGCATTCCTGGGCCCCAGTCATGAAAAGTGTTGCTGCGACAAGACAGCGTTGCTACACTTCTTACTACGCCCTTCTTGCGACAGCATGGATGCGCTGTATTCACTGGACATCGCTCCATAACGCAAGTAATGACAGATACGCCAGGAATCCTGATGTATCTGTCTGTGCTAAAGTCACGCATTGCTGCAGTCGTGTCACAACCATGACGCAACTCCATGAATGCATGGGGCCAGCCTATCCCTGTGGCACTGCATCACCCTCACGCCTGCCATCTTGCAGGCGTAAGGTACTGACGCAATGCCGTTCATGAGAGGTCCCCGAATGTGGGCGCAGTTGGAGATCCAACGGTGGTGTGTGTGCGCGGCGGTGTCATCGTTTGGAAGCATTGGTGGAGTGTTGGTGCGGAGGGATTAGACAAGACGTCCATTGGTGGCCTTGATCCAGCTGCAAGGGTGTGCGGTGATGGCAGTGGCGTCGGGTGAGCAAAGTGAAGACGTGAAGTTACCAATGATGGTCGGTCCAGGAGAGTCTGGTGTCGTAGCTGCAGTAGAAGTTCCCGCTGGGGCATGTGACATGCTCGACCGTGTGTCCCGCTACATGGCTTTTTGCGGTGACTTTCTGCTTGCGTCTGATGTAGGGGACCTTCCCCAGGACGCCAGTCTATCTACTTTCTCCCTTAAATTGCTATGCACTTTAGGTACACTTCAGATTGGATACTGGGGACTGGGTACCCTCATCAGTCCCTAGTATATGGTGCACCATGTACCCAGGGCTGAAGCATGTATTATGCCACCCCTGATTTGCAGACTGTGTAAGCTGGTGCTTGCACCACTTACTTAAGATATAGGTTCACTATATCTATCTAAATCACTACACTTAACAAACCTCAGTCACCCCTATGGCAGGCCTTATCAATCCTGAAGGCAGGGTGCTGGGATTTACGTGAGAGGGTATCCCTGCATGAGCAGAGCCCCTTTGCAGCATTCAGAGACCATTCTCCATTGTTGTCTGTGATGCAGCCAGACATATATGTTTAAGTGCATTATAACCTCGCGGTAAATGCTGACTTTAAAACGGCTGCTTGGAAACATGTTGTGTTTGGTGTTAAACACCTTAGAATCATACCTCCACACCAGTCTCTGGTGTGGGAGGTATGAATCCACCCTTCCAAAGGGACACATGTGAGTCAACGGTCTACCCGGTACCAGCTTTCCGGCCTGGGCAGCACAAAATGGACGCTGCCAGCCACAGACACGATTCTGCTCTCCTGCTGCTGAGCCAAGCTCGAGCAGAGGAAGGCATGACAATAGGCATCCTGTCACAGGGAGGTATGACCACCTCCCAGACAGAGTTTAGTGTATTGGGGTTGGGTGGGTGCACTCTGAGAGTGCCAGAAAGTATTCACTGGGGGCACATTTGGTGTCCCTGTGCATAGTCCATTTCAAACCAGTTCTGGGAGCCATTGGCTCCTGCTCTGTCATGAAACTAGACAAAGGACATGGGTGTAGCTACCCCTCTGTCCTGCCCCTCCCCTAAGAGGGTCCACAGAATCGTTCCAGTCCCCTCCCATGGGTATAAAGTGGGTTACCTGACTACAGGACTTTAGATTTTACCTGGACAAGATTCTGATAAGAA
The DNA here is from genome assembly GCF_964261635.1 of Lissotriton helveticus. NCBI lineage: Eukaryota > Metazoa > Chordata > Amphibia > Caudata > Salamandridae > Lissotriton > Lissotriton helveticus. The sequence continues at coordinate 330,776,880 of NC_136065.1, read as the reverse complement.
TAAATCAAGTACTTCGATGGTCTGCATAATGCTGGATGGCTGAAGAATCTCCCTTGGAGTAAAGGAGTTCCTCCCCTGCAAAAGCAGCAACCTAAATGCATCTGACTGGTTTGCTTCTCCCAAGCTCCTGAGGACTCTGAAGATTTCATCAACACAGGAGGTGGGGTTCCAAAGGTCCCTGAGGTCGATCTGCCCTCTCAGCAATTCTGAGACCAGTATCCCTCGTGGGGACCATGCAACCCGAACCCCTGTGTACCGTGTACATTTGCAGTTGCATATGCTTATTGACAATTTCCGAGCTTGTGCATTGGACTCCGTATATTCCTGACCCCGAGCAGTATTTGCACCAAAGATTTTCGCCCTCCACTCACCGAGTGTCTTGTGGGCTGGTACTATGCAATGTTGCTTGAGGTCTCCTCGAGATCTCTGGTCCGTTGGCCTGTGGGTCTTGGCGAGGGTCACCGTGGTTGTTGTTTGGCTTACCTGGTTGCTCCAGATGTGCCCTGACTCTCCATTGCTTGGAGAGTCCCCTGGACCTTGCTGGTCCACACCGTAACCTTTTTCCTCTGACCGCATGGTTTTCCTTTGCCTAGGCTTGTTGTGTTCTAGCCAGACATCAACCCCTCAGCACTTGACATCCTTTGTGGGACAGCTCACCTCCGAATCCTGGTCATCCTCGACATCTCCTGTTGCCCATGGCTGCAGAGTCAAGCAACCCTTCTTCACTCCTGAAGCACTCGACATCGGTGGGCATTCGACTACTGAGCCCCTCGTCCCCTGAAGTGACCCAGACTCTGTTCCCTCTGCTTTCAGGTTCTTCTCACCTCAAATCCAGGCTTGGATTCCACTGGACACTATTTGTCCTCCTGGCAGCCGTACTTATTTGCAACTCTCCATTGAAAACGACAAAGGTTTCCGACACCACTTGACCCCTATGCACCCGGCTCCTCTGGGATAGGTAACACGGGTACCTCGGTACTCACTGGTGGGTTGTACTTAGAACCTCCTATCTTCCAAAGGGTTTGCTCGAAGTCCTCTTTGAAGTGTCCTAAGACTGTAACTTTGCAACCGTGACTTTCCCATGGAGTTGTATGGAGCACGTGGTCGTGTTTCCTCAATAAACCCGTCCTCCGTGGGCTCCCTCTGTCATCCTCTGGGTAGTTCCTTGCGGTCCCAGTGATTCTACGTGCTCTAGGCCCTCTGTCTAGTCTGAACTGGGATGGTGCAGTGAGCTCAAAAACGGTGATGGATCAAGCCCTGATCTTTTGACTGGGTAGGAGTGTTCTGCTCAATTCAGATACTCTGTTCAACACCACCCCCTTTTGAATCGTTTTGGCCACCACAAGTGTGGAAGGGTATGCTCAGATGTGAGTCCCTTGCTCACTGCACCATCAGGATTCAAGCAAGCCGGGCCGAAGACGGCTGTAATGCCAGAAACCGGTCCCCGGAAGCTTGTTTCCTTTCCAGTGAAGAATTGGCTTGGTAGTTTGGTCTGCCCTGTTCCCATGATGCACTGGGCCAGGGTCAGACTAATTTGCATGTAGCCAGGTTCTGAACTGGGATGGTGCAGTGAGCTAAAAAACGGTGATGGATCAAGCCCTGATCTTTTGACTGGGTAGGAGTGTTCTGCTCAATTCAGATACTCTGTTCATCACCACCCTCTTTTGAATCGTTTTGGCCACCACAAGTGTGGAAGGGTATGCTCAGATGTGAGTCCCTTGCTCACTGCACCATCAGGATTCAAGCAAGCCGGGCCGAAGAAGGCTGTAATGCCAGAAACCGGTCCCCGGAAGCTTGTTTCCTTTCCAGTGAAGAATTGGCTTGGTAGTTTGGTCTGCCCTGTTCCCATGATGCACTGGGCCAGGGTCAGACTAATTTGCATGTAGCCAGGTTCTGAACTGGGATGGTGCAGTGAGCTAAAAAACGGTGATGGATCAAGCCCTGATCTTTTGACTGGGTAAGAGTGTTCTGCTTAATTCAGATACTCTGTCCATCACCACCCCCTTTTGAATCGTTTTGGCCACCACAAGTGTGGAAGGGTATGCTCAGATGTGAGTCCCTTGCTCACTGCACCATCAGAATTCAAGCAAGCCGGGCCGAAGACGGCTGTAATGCCAGAAACCGGTCCCCGGAAGCTTGTTTCCTTTCCAGTAAAGAATTGGCTTGGTAGTTTGGTCTGCCCTGTTCCCATGATGCACTGGGCCAGGGTCAGACTAATTTGCATGTAGCCAGGTTCTGAACTGGGATGGTGCAGTGAGCTAAAAAACGGTGATGGATCAAGCCCTGATCTTTTGACTGGGTAGGAGTGTTCTGCTTAATTCAGATACTCTGTCCATCACCACCCCCTTTTGAATCGTTTTGACCACCACAAGTGTGGAAGGGTATGCTCAGATGTGAGTCCCTTGCTCACTGCACCATCAGGAATCAAGCAAGCCGGGCCGAAGACGGCTGTAATGCCAGAAACCGGTCCCCGGAAGCTTGTTTCCTTTCCAGTAAAGAATTGGCTTGGTAGTTTGGTCTGCCCTGTTCCCATGATGCACTGGGCCAGGGTCAGACTAATTTGCATGTAGCCAGGTTCTGAACTGGGATGGTGCAGTGAGCTAAAAAACGGTGATGGATCAAGCCCTGATCTTTTGACTGGGTAGGAGTGTTCTGCTTAATTCAGATACTCTGTCCATCACCACCCCCTTTTGAATCGTTTTGGCCACCACAAGTGTGGAAGGGTATGCTCAGATGTGAGTCCCTTGCTCACTGCACCATCAGGATTCAAGCAAGCCGGGCCGAAGACGGCTGTAATGCCAGAAACCGGTCCCCGGAAGCTTGTTTCCTTTCCAGTAAAGAATTGGCTTGGTAGATTTGTCTGCCCTGTTCCCGTGATGCACTGGGCCAGGGTCAGACTAATTTGCATGTAGCCAGGTTCTGAACTGGGATGGTGCAGTGAGCTAAAAAACGGTGATGGATCAAGCCCTGATCTTTTGACTGGGTAGGAGTGTTCTGCTTAATTCAGATACTCTGTCCATCACCACCCCCTTTTGAATCGTTTTGGCCACCACAAGTGTGGAAGGGTATGCTCAGATGTGAGTCCCTTGCTCACTGCACCATCAGGATTCAAGCAAGCCGGGCCGAAGACGGCTGTAATGCCAGAAACCGGTCCCCGGAAGCTTGTTTCCTTTCCAGTAAAGAATTGGCTTGGTAGTTTGGTCTGCCCTGTTTCCATGATGCACTGGGCCAGGGTCAGACTAATTTGCATGTAGCCAGGTTCTGAACTGGGATGGTGCAGTGAGCTAAAAAACGGTGATGGATCAAGCCCTGATCTTTTGACTGGGTAGGAGTGTTCTGCTTAATTCAGATACTCTGTCCATCACCACCCCCTTTTGAATCGTTTTGGCCACCACAAGTGTGGAAGGGTATGCTCAGATGTGAGTCCCTTGCTCACTGTACCATCAGGATTCAAGCAAGCCGGGCCGAAGACGGCTGTAATGCCAGAAACCGGTCCCCGGAAGCTTGTTTCCTTTCCAGTAAAGAATTGGCTTGGTAGTTTGGTCTGCCCTGTTCCCATGATGCACTGGGCCAGGGTCAGACTAATTTGCATGTAGCCAGGTTCTAAACTGGGATGGTGCAGTGAGCTAAAAAACGGTGATGGATCAAGCCCTGATCTTTTGACTGGGTAAGAGTGTTCTGCTTAATTCAGATACTCTGTCCATCACCACCCCCTTTTGAATCGCTCTGTCTAGTCAAGTCGTTATTGTTGTACCAGTTGTTTAGTATATGGTTTGGTCTCCCCCTGTGTATTTGCTACTTACTAATGTTCTATTGATTCAGTATTGTGTACTTTGTGCCCTAGTCTTGTACAGAGACTAGTAGAGAGTGGTATATTAATAAATACATATTTTTATATAACTACTGTGTGGTTCTACTTTCATCAAGTCATTTAGGAGGTGATATTCTGGTAAAACAAGTTGCTTTACAATCCTTCAAGATTAAGCCTAAAGGCTGCTCTCCACATCTACCACTAGGATAGCTTTCTAAAGGTTAACTATGACCTCATACATCATAAGGGTCATGTGGACTGGTACAGGGTGCCCACTTTAATTAGTGGACAGCATATACCAGGCCAGCTTCTCACACTGGTCACTGGGGTTGTCCAGGTGGAACTTGAGTTCACTGAGTTGGATGCCGGTGGTGGATGGGAGACCCGGGGGTGCAATGAGGTCTACCATGGTATTGGAGAATGCAGAGCCAGGGCCCGGGGGGCCTGCACATGAAAGTGCCGCAGACAATGTGCTTGGGCTTGGTCTGGATCCAAGAGTTGAGGTGGTCCATGGTCAGCCTTGGCTCATTAGAGTACCTGATCAGTCGGAGTGTGCTTCTGTAGGTGATGGCAATGCCTCCTTCTTGGCGGTGGGGTACTCCTCACCAGTGATACTGCATCTGTCAGTGATGGTGATGTCCGGTTCGGAGCAGTGGTTGGTCCTGGCAGGCGAGGTGGCGTCCTGGGTTGATGGCGAGAGGTTGCTGGCGTCGTAGCGGTGGAGTGTCCAAGAGGAATGCTCCTTGGTGCTGAGCGCGGTCCAGTGGCAGACGGACGCAAACGGCGTAGCCCATGGGTCGCCTTTGGCACCGGAGACAACCAAAACAATGCAGGCAGTACATTGTTAACAACAAAACTCCGGCAACGCAGGTGCATTTCCTTTACATTTGATGACAACGCATTGTGAGGTCAGTAATGGGGTAATTTTACGTTTACGGGTGGGCATGGGTTTTTGATGTAAAATATAAAATTTGGGGGGTGTTTTGGGGTAAAATATGAAAAGTGGGGGGTGTTTCGGGGTAAAATATGAAAATTTGGGTGTGCATTTGGCTCAAAATCTGATTTTTGGGTGTGTTTTGGGGGCTCAAAAAGGAATTCCAGGGTTCACCTTTGGGTTTGGCGTGCAAAGGTTAGTTCTGGGTTGCACTCACTGAAGTGGGAATAGTAATATTCCTGTCTCCGCTATGCAACACCTACTCAACTGTTGCAATGTGCTTAGTATTAATATGCATTGGAATGGAATGCAATGTTATGACATGCGTCGAAACAACGTATGTGCCTTTGGCACACGAGTGGTATGCCCGCTGTGCATGGGCGCACAGCGGCCTCCATTGAGATGTGCCGGGGGGGCTGGACAGCTATGAGGTGGTAGACGCAGCTAAGAACACTGGATGGGGCGTGGACGCAGGGATGTGTGTGTGTGAGCGGGTGTTGTAACAGTTTAAATGAGGGAAGTCTTACCTCTAAGCCGGTGTGTTCGTAGCTCCTGCTCTCCTGCGTCTGCTTCCAGGAAAAGGAAGTAGGCAGCCAGGCCCCCTCCCCTGAGTCAATCACAATGCTGCGATGCGGCGGTGGGATTAGTAATTGGCAACGGGACGAGTCATGCAGCCAGGGGCCAGAGGGGTGGGCATGTTATCCATGCAGGCTGGAATGCAGCCTGCATTGCGAACAGGAAAGTGCGCATGACTGCTTTGGGCAGCCTGAGCGGGCCGAGCAAATAGTCATTGCGCACTTGAGTGGGCATGCCAATCCGCCCATGCCCTGCTCCGTGTTTGGAGAAGTCCTACCCACCCTCCCATCCCCTGAAGATACATAGCATGATTACATCAGTTAGTTATCCCTTGTTTTTCCCTTTTGAATATATTTTTTTGGGCTTCTCTGAGCCTGCGTTTCCCGCTTCCCCCTGCTGCTGCCCCTGTGGCCCGCACCCCTGTCTTTGCCTTTTCCCGTCTCCCAGCTGATCATTCATACCCCCTCCCCCACTTGATTGTGGCCACTGTGCGGTTGCGCAGTGGACATGTGCGGCTGGGAGCCAAAGGCGCATCTAAGGCAAGCCCGTCTGTGCCCGTCTGTGACCTAACCGCGACCAGCACCAGGAACCCAGGATCTTGAGCCACCCACTGCTACAGCACAGCCACCTCCACGCCCACAACCCCGGAAAATTTTGAGACTGCCAGCAGGCCTCGACAAACATGACCCACAGCCAGTTCTCCTGCCTCCACTGCCACCAGACCTTTATCACCACGCTGGCCTCCAACACAGCCAAAGCCAGCACCAGTGACACCCTAAGATGCATCCTCTTCAATGTGCACTCCGTGCACCAACACGCCCTGGAAATCCAGAACCTACTCGACTTTCTCTCGCCCGACATCACCTTCTTCATGGAGACCTGGACCTACGCCTCCTCCGCTCTCGACATCAACACCGCCATCCGGGACAGATACAAGATCCAGAGGAAGGACCGCCCCAACCACCCGGGACTGGACCTCGACATTGCCCACATGAGCACCCTTCGCCTCACCACCTCCAGCGAAACATTCCCCTCTGCCGAACACCTGCACTTCCAGATCCAGATCAGCCACAACTCCACACTCCGAGGAACCCTCGCCTACAGACCCCCCGGCCCCCGGACACACCAGCCAGCCCACCATCTCCACCTGGAAGCCGGTCACAGCTGAAGAAACCGCCTCAACCATGAAAGGCGTTGATTCGGGCCCCAACTGACCCCTGCCCACCTCACATCTACCACAGAGCCGCAGCCGCCATCGCACCCGAACTACAATGCACCATCAACACCACCTTAAAAACAGGCACCTACCCAGATGACTGGAAGCGCACAGAAGTCAGGCCCGTGCTCAAAAAGCCCACAGCTGACCCCACCAACCTCAAGAACTACCGGCCCATCTCGCTTCTCCCCTTCGCGGCCAAAGTTGTAGAGTAAACAGTCAACAGGGAACTGACACGATTCATTGAAGACAACGCCATCCTTGACTCGTCCCAATCCGGATTCCAAAACAACCACAGCACCGAGACCACCCTACTTGCCGGCACAGACGACTACCATCCCGGTGCCGGCGGCAGGGTAGGTGCAGCGGTTTAAAGCGATCCGCTTTTCGGACCCTATTGGAGTCCTTTGTACCGCCGGCAACTGTTGCAAATATTGTTGCATACAGTCTAGGTCTACTATGAAAACAAGGGGGCATGTAGTTTTACACTTACCTACCAGTGTAGATAGTATGACATTCTAATCCTGAAGAAGTGTCTAGATCTCTTTGACTATTCAGACACAAAACATGTTGATCTTTTGAGAGTAGGGCCCTCACAACTAGACACATTGCGACTAGGTAAGGCCCCTCTAAACCCCTTTTAACTAGGCAGTTTACCTACGGAATAAAAGTTTGGATTGGACTGCACCAACCAGCAGGAACAGAAGATCCCCGACAAAGAGCCCCGGTTCCGGGTGCCCGTCAGGTATTGCAGCGCCGACCTAACGAGGGGCATACTCAAATGATGAAGCATGACACCTAGCTTGCTAGGTCTGTGAGAGTACTAGTTCCACAAGGAGGATTCCCCCTCCTCCTCCTCCTTCCTACACACACCTGTGGTCTCGTTTGGGACCCTTCTATCGGTTCCTATTACCCAACCTTTACTACTGCAGAGGAACTCGGTACCAATTGTAAGAATACAGCCTTCCGAGGCATGTACACTGGACCTCGTTAAACTTGCCCCTAGTCCCTCCCTTTGTGTTACATCATTGAAGACAACGCCATCCTTGACTCGTCCCAATCCAGATTCCGAAACAACCACAGCACCGAGACCACCCTACTTGCCGGAACAGATGACATCCACACCCTCCTGGACCAAGGCCACTCTGCAGCCCTCATCCTATTCGACAGCAGCCATTGACACCATCTCTCACCGCACACTAGTTGCCAGACTACACAACGCCGGTATACAAGGAACAGCCCTAGACTTGTTCCTAACATTCCTCACCGGAAGAAGCCGAAGGATCAGACTGCCACCCTTCCGCTCCCGTGCCACGTAAATCCCCTGCGGAGTCGCACAGGGCTCATCTCTGAGCCCCACCCTCTTCAACATCTACATGGCCACCTTTGCCGCTGTCGTCCGACAACTCAGCCTAAACATCGTACCCTACGCTGACGAAACCCAGCTCATCCTCTCCCTCACCAAAGCCCCACCACCGCCAGACTCAACTTCCAGAAAGGAATGCAAGACGTCATAGTCTGGATGACCAACAGCTGCCTGAAGCTCAACGCAGAGAAGACAGTAGTCCTCATCCTTGGAACCACCCCTTCAGCATGGGACAACACCTGGTGGCCGACAGCCCTCGGAAGCCAACCTACCCCCTCGGACCACGCCAAACACCTCGGCATTGTACTCAACTCATCCCTCACCATGAACCGACAGGTCTACGCCGTCACCTCCAGCTGCTTCAACACCCTCCGCATTCTCCGCAAGACCTTCAAATGGATCCCCCTTGAGTCAAGGGAGACAGTCACCTATGCACTCATCACCAGCAGACTGGACTATGGAAACACACTTTAAGCCGCCATTTACAAGTCCCTACTCCGCAAACTCCAGACATTACAGGACACCACCGCCAGACTCGTCCACGACATCCCCTGGCACAAACACATCAGACAACACCAGCGAAGACTCCACTGCCTCTCCGTGGAGAAAAGTCACCTTCAATATCTTCCCTCACGCCTACGATTGCCTACACAACATCAGACCCAAATAGCTCAATGTCAGAATCAACTTCCATGTACCCATAAGAGACCTTCAATCTTTATACCTCGCACTGACCAAAATCCCAAGCATCCAGAGAGCCAGAACAGGCGGAGGATCCTTCCCCCACATTGCAGCCAAGACCTGGAACAAGCTACCTGCAGACATCAGACATGAACCCTCTCTGACCACCTTCAGGAAGACCCTCAAGACCTGGCTCTTCAGCTAATAGATTTGCTCCCCCCCCTCAGCGCCTTGAGACCCTCACGGCTGAGTGACACACTTACAATTCCCCTGATTGTTTGATTGATTGAGTTATCATCATGTGATTATTGATCCTCTTCTGTACTGCCTGAGGCAGTGGGGCAATGCTCTTCTGCCATAGCGAAAGAGCCGCCACTGTGGGTGTGTCATCTATATGTGTTAGGCATGAGCGACTCACACCTGGCCCTCCTGCGCTATGCATCCCACCTTCTCCTTACCTGGTCATTGACACCGTGGTGGTATCCACTGCATTCTTTCCAAATCTGTGACTCAGCTAGCAGGAGCCTCATCCAGGTGTGATTTCACTGGGCTGAGTACAGCAGTCGTTGTCTAGTCCGCTGGTGGACCTCCTGATGCAGTTGATGCAGCAGGGCCCCCTTAGGCGTGGAGTTGTATCGCTCAAGCCACACAAGTTCGGCGTAGCACAGGGGCCTCACCTTCCACAGCGTACGGCCAGCCCAACATCAGCCGGCCTGTGATGCAGGGAGATGGCACACACCGTTGGTAATTCCCTCCGTGCACCCCGATGTAGTGGTGGATTGTAGTATGCGATGCAGATCTCCCTACGTTGGTGCGCAGGAGCACCTCTACCATTATCAGCTCCAAGGGTCGCAAGGGGGTCTTCTCACACAGGTCAGCAACGTGTCTCCATGTGACCTGCCAGACTTCACCACCAGGTACGGGCAATCGTTGCACCTTAATGTCTACCACCTCAGCTCATCGACTCCACAACTCCTACGCATTCCACTCCAGGCTCCAGGCACAGGTCCAGCAAGGCATCCAGGCTCCAGTCGCAGGTCCATCTTGGCATTCAGGCTCCAGTCGCAGGTCCAGCTAGGCATCCAGGTTCCAGGCGCAGGTCCAGCAAGACATCCAGGCTCCAGTCGCAGGTCCAGTGAGGCATCCACACTCCAGGCGCAGGTCCAGCAAGGCATCCAGGCTCAAGACGCAGGTCCAGTGAGGCATCCAGCTCCAGACACAGGTCCAGCAAGGCATCTGGGCCCCAGACACAGGTCTAGCGAGGCATCCAGGCTCCAGACGCAGGTCCAGCGAGGCATCAAGGCTCTCATCCTGGTCATCCTGGATGTTGGGTGGCTTGAGGGGGTTGTTGATGTGTGCTGCACTTGGCCCTGGCTGCTCCAATCTGCTTTTCACTTTTTTTCGGCGCATATTTTCTATGGGGGTAGACGGATAGGTTATTTTTTCACATAGAGATAAAAAAGCTCATCTTAGGCCGACGAACATGCGTTTTTTTATTGCTAATGGGCCTTAGGTTCGTTTTCGCCCGCTAACACTGGAATTCTTATTGCCATTCACGCTAATGTTAGCGGCAGTTTTCACCGCTGATCCCTGTAGCTATCGCCATGTAGCGATGTATTGTGAATACGTTGTTAACAAGGCAACAGTTTGCTGTGGTACACAGCATTAAGAAAATTATCGCTAACCAAGGTTAGCGATAATTTTCGCCATTTCATGAGAATATCCCACTTTCTTTTTTCAAGAGCAGGACATTGTTAAGTTCAGTTTCACTCCTTGCCCTGTGTCCCACTTCTGACATAGGAAGGCAGCATCCCCCAGAGGTAGCATCTTCATCTTCAGCTCTGGTGCCTGCTTCTTTGAGAGACAGAATAACAGGAACTTCCATTATAATAAGGTCGAGCATAAATTCTTCTCTGGATGGTAGGGGGTAAGGGACGTGGTGAAGACAGGTGGAGCAATCAGGATTTAATGCCGCACCCCCTTTTCAGGGCCCTGCACCTTCATTGATAGGTTTTGTGATAGATGAAGGATGAGGCAGGTACAGGCAGTCACCAAACATACTGGATTGGGGGCAGCCATGCTTATTTTGTGCAAAGTGCTCAGGAGCGAGAGAGGGACCACGTTGGTGACCTGGGCCTCACAAACGTTTCTGGCAGGCCTTTGAATGAAGAACTAATTTTCTTAATTTAAATGGTACACACGGTTACCTGTTTCCAGACATACACTCGCACTTGGGGCCTCATTTACGAGAAGTGGCGCATCGCTGCGTGAAAGCAGCGATGCGCCAGTTCTCATTGCGCCCTCCTTGCAACACCAATGATGCGTCATATTTATAATATGACGCATCATGTTGCAAGGAAGGACAGATACGTCAGGATAACTGACGTATCAGTCAGCGTAAAAAGTGGCACATTGCTGGAGTTGTTTCGGAAGCCTGACTCAACTCCAGAAATGTTCCTTTCACATGGGGCAAGCCCCATGTGAAAGGGCCTGCGTCACCCTTACGCCTGCCATGCAGGGCCGGACTGGGAACCAAAACCGGCCCCGGCAAAGCGCTCGGCCGGCCCCGGGGGGGGAGGTCTGAGCTCTTTGCTGGGGCCAGTTTTCGGCTGATTTTGTTGCAGGGCCGATTTTGCAGCTATGCTGCATAAACGGCCCTGTAAAAAAATCGGCCCCCAGGGTCCCAAAACCAGCCCCCCACCCTTGCGGCGCACCGGGGGATTGTCCGGTGCCCGCAACGGCCAGTCTGGCCCTGCTGCCATGAGGCAGGCGTAAGGTTTTGACGCATTGGCATCCTAGAAGTGGCGCAGTGAAATTTCATAGATTTCACTGCGCCACTCCTACGACCCTTTCTTGTGTGGGTACGCCCACCCTGCATACATTATACCTGGCGCAGGTATAATGTAGGGCAGGGGTTTACGAAGTGACGCATCTACCTAGATGCGTCACTTCGTAAATATGGTGCACCATGGTGCATTTTTTACGCCACTGGTGCGTCACAAAAAATGACGCACCAGTGGCGCAAAAGTGACACAGAGGCTCATAAATACGCCCCTGGTTTTATAAGGTAATATCTAGAAGGAGGGATAAGGTAGCATTGCTCCAGTTACTGATAGTCAATTTCCTCTATAGCAATGAGGTAATTAAGACTACTTATAGTAGCAGTAGTAGCTTTTTTTCATATCGTATATGAATTCATTGGATTACCCAATTGATGTAATTATTTTCTCACTCCTAGGTGCTCGTTTTTTTCAGCCTATGCAACATGAAAGGCTGATTCTGCCCTGCTGTAATTTAAACGCCTGATCCGAGGATTGCAGACAGATCCCCGCGGTAGGATCCTGATCTCAGATACGAATTTGTGAAAACAGAATGTCACAATTCGCTTGGTAAAACTTGTCATCAGCATTTTGCAATTACTGATGAATTAAATACTAGACCCATGTACAAAATACAAAGCAATAAAAAAAGTACTGAATCTGCTTGAATACATGTACATTAACAAAATGTGCAATTACTTTTTTGGCCCCGTGATAGAAATCCCTTAACACTTCGCTTCCTTTTTTCTTAATTATCTTTATATAGTGGTGAACCACTACTCGAACTTGCTTTAAAATGCAAGACTTGCAATATTATTACTTTAAATATTTGGGGCCTCATTTACAATAATTTGCGGCAGGACAGAGCAGCAAGCCTTCCTGCTGCGCTGCCGAGCATCAAAATAAAAGGGCAGGAATGTGCTGTATCTACAAGATAAGGTGCATTCTGTCCTTTTTCTCTGTTCTGGTGCACAATGGGATCCAATGCACCAACGCAGGCACCCGAAGCACCATGGTGCCTGTGTATCTGTGTTGTAGGGGTGATTATTTTGTGCAGGATGTGTTACCTTCCTGCACAAAAAACAATCATGAGATGTGTTTTCCTCTTTCTGTGTGTGCTGCATTCTGCAATGGAAAAAGGAAAAACAAGGAGAAATAAAGGTATCTCTCCTCGTTCTGCTCCCCCTTACACCTCCCCTTTAGAGCCATGGGAATCTGACACATTCCCAGGTTTACAAAACCTTGTAAATCAGGGAATGCGTCAGGTTCCATGGATGTTCCTGGGAACACCCATAGCAACACCCATGCAGAGTAATGCGTGAAAGGTGCCATATTTATAGTGGAGGAGTGTGGCTTAATGGTTAGAGTGGCAGACCCTGATGCAGAGCTCTGGTCTGGGACCAGGGTTCAATTCCCGCCTCGGCGGGTCTTGGGCTCAATTTCCTCAGACCTGTAAATTCTCGCCTCGGTGCCTACTCTAATCATGGGCCCCACGCGGCAACTCTGGGCAATAGCTTGCTTAACCTCCACACCGGCCCCTACAGCGCTAGGATGCCTGGCCTCACCCTGGGGGTGCCCAGGAGTGGACACCTCACAGGGAAAGCCAGGAAGGGTTCCACAGCGGTATGAGTAATAGTGCCAGGAAACCACTTGGTGGCAGAGCGCTCTACAAATACCTTGACATTTACATTTATTTATAAGGCCACGAAAAGCAATGCAGGGTGGCTTTTCGTGACCTTGTAAATATAGGTAGGCACACTGCACCGCTGGTGCGTCAAAAAGTGTGATGCACCGGTGACGCAAAGGGCTTGTAAATAAGCCTCTCGATCAATTAGTACATTCTAATAATACAACCAGAAGATATTGTATGAGGGGGTTAAAAAAGGCATTTTATCAATATCGGCTTATTGCTTAAATTAGGATGAAGTGATGAAGGAACACCTTTTAGAACATTCAAAGTATTGTAGAATTCTCTTTTGTAAATCGACTTGTATAACTCTGATTTAAAGTCCCACTATAGAAGGCAAGAATATCGGCATAGAAAATTATTGCATGCATGCACTACATAGCCAATTCCTACAACATAGTGTTAGTATATATGTACTATTCTTAATGCCACAACTACTCACCCAGGCTTGCCATGCAATGTAGAGTTTATGTTGATGTGGTTTTGCAAAATTTTAACTATGCAAGGTATCGCAAGCAGCATGGTGACTTTGTAGACTAGCTCTACGACAAGTGAACAACTTTAAGGTTCTAGTAAAGAGCAATTCCATATGGCCCTTCAGACCTAGAAACTGTTCAGAATGATGAAAACTAAATTTCTGAACAATGTTCTGTGGAAAACATTTAAATCATTTCTGTTCTAGAGATTTTTTGACTTTGTGGCGGGTATCCCACAAAGGCGTGCTGGATCCCAGCAAGGGAGGGGTGTGCCACCCTCTTTTGTAATAACATTCTCATATGTGTTGAAGGGAAGCTCACCCCTGAACTACCTTCAAATAATGATGCTCCATGGACTGAGTCTGAGATGCTTTTGGAAATGCTATGCTAGCTCTTCGAACTCCAAAGCAAAAATCCTCAATAGAGTGAGGAGTGGGAAAATAGAAAAATACAATCAATTGCAACATGGAGGAGAAAATAAACATACCCTGTAATCGTCGATCGACTTCAAAGAGCCCTTGAAGCCATGGGCTGCCGGGGGGGGGGGGCTGTGTGATTTACCTGCCATCATGGGAAGACGCTCTTTCCCGGCGCTTCTGATATTTAAATACCACGCCGCCTGGCTGAGCTACATAAATATTTAAAAGAGCCGTTTGCGGCTTTCCTTTAATTCTCTGGAGATGGTAAAGTATGTCAATAGAAGCATTCAAATATTTAACACCGCCTGCAATGCCTATTTGCAGGTCATTGGACAAAGCCTGAGGGGAAAAACCTGCCATGATCCGACAGCCAGTGCAGGACACCCACTCCATTTGCAACTGCTGAAGGACCAGTGGGAACACAGTCGTCCATTGCAGTGATATATGACAGGCAATATTATTCCATGGCGGTATGTCAGGGTGTTATATACGGAAATATTATCTGGCATAAATAGCATGTTCTCAATATCATTTACAAAAATATCACCCCATTATCTGTAGACTCTCTGTTATTAACCCAAAGGAGTGTTAGTTTTGTAGATTATATTTTGGGCACAATTTGGTTGTAAAATGATAACCTGACGACTGTATTGTGGTACTCTGCCTGTTGTACCCTGAAATGCACATCTAGATACATGTACACTGTTGACAAGAACATTCCTGGACAATATAATACATGGGTACATGTTCCCGATGACCAAAAAGTATGGTCTGTGGTGTGTCTGAGGGCTGCATTGCGACAGCAGGGTGGCTGTGGGGGTTTGTAACATGGAAGTAGGGAAAGCAAAGCACGCACATGGGTTGAATAGTGTGTCATGGAGTCATTGAGTGTTTCATTCAATACTGCTATTCAAATTAAATCCTTAGTCTCTAGAAGAGGCATAGATTTAACAATACTGTGTTATGCTGAATCCGAGTCGCTATCGTGCAACCACACCTTCTAGTAAGCCTTTTCTGCTGGCTATCGCTACCTTTGGTGAGTCAAGTGTACAAGGAAGTAGCTTGATTGTTGATTTGGAATGAAATAGATTCTTAGACCTCGCTGTTTCCTTATGCCTTTAGTCTCCTCTCTGCAAACATTAGCGATGCTTGGAAAATGGCTCAGTTAGGGTAGTGAGTGCTACATTAAATCCCAGACAAAGACACCACCCTACAAAAAAGAGTGTAGACACAAACAGCCAAACTCGACCACTAGACATGGGACAGTGGGAAAGTTTTAGCCATGGCATTAGGAGTCTTGACGTTTAATTCTGGCTTTTTCGCTTTGCTAAAATATTCTGGCTGTTGAAGAACCGGGTCTTTTTCAGAACCGGCGGTGCCAGGGACACACCCGATGTCTTCGAGTTCCACCTGTCTTAGACTACAGAGACACAGGATACTTCTAGGTGGCGTCAGAGATCGAATTTATTGGCTGCAGCCAGTAACAGAAGTCCTAGAAATCATCACGGTATGAGTTCCCAGGAGACTGCTCAACTTTACAAAGCAAGTCATCCCTTTTTATGCCAAACATTATGCTTCAGGCAAACATTCCTTGTTCACAGTTTAACCAATCACATGTTTCCACAACAAAAGTATTGCATGACGACAAACCCATTTTATAGTTGTCCGGCCCATAATCAATCATTGAACAAACCCAACATTCTTCTTTAGACAAGCCGGACAAACCCATAATAAAAAGGACCACAACCCATATCGTAAATAGACCATAAAAGAAGAAACAGGAACAGATAGAAGTAGGATAAGGCATGTTTGTGTGCAGTAAAACTTTATGATGTCCTGTGCTCTGATCCTTCAATCAATCAATCAATCATACCACTTGTATAGCGTGCTACTCACCCGGAAGGGTCTCAAGGCGCTTGGGGGAAGGGTCCGCTACTGCTCGAACAGCCAGGTCTTGAGTTGTCTCCTGAAGGCGAGGTGGTCCTGGGTCAGCCGAAGGTGGATGGGGAGGGAGTTCCATGTCTTGGCCGCCAGGTAGGAGAAGGATCTGCCTCCGGCGGTGGCTCTTCGGATGCGTGGCACGGCGGCGAGGGCGAGGTTAGTAGACCGTAGCTGGCGGGTGGGCGTGTAGAAGGTCAGGCGGTCGTTGAGGTACTTGGGGCCCAGGTCGTGGAGAGATTTGTGTGCGTGGGTGAGGAGCCGGAACGTGATCCTCTTGTTGACGGGGAGCCAGTGCAGGTCTCTCAGGTGGCCGGAGATGTGGTTGCGTCGGGGGATGTCCAGGATGAGTCGGGCGGAGGCGTTCTGGATGCGTTAGAGTTTTTTCTGTAGCTTGTCTGTGGTTCCGGCGTAGAGGGTGTTTCCGTAGTCCAGTCGGCTGGTGACGAGTGCCTGGGTGACCGTCTTCCTGGTTTTGGTCGGGATCCATCGGAAGATCTTGCGAAGCATGCATAGGGTGTGAAAGCATGATGAGGAGACGGCGTTGACTTTTCTGGTCATCGAGAGTGAGGAGTCCAGGATGAAGCCCAGGTTGCGTGCGTGGTCTGTTGGCTTGGGAGCGCTGCCCAGGGCGGGGGGCCACCAGGAGTCGTCCCAGGCGGAGGGCGATGGTCCCAGGATGAGGACTTCCGTCTTGTCTGAGTTCAGTTTCAGGCGGCTGTTCTTCATCCACTCGGCGACGTCTTTCATCCCTTCGTGTAGGCTGGTTCTGGCGGTGTCGGTGTCTCTGGTGAGGGAGAGGATCAGCTGGGTGTCGTCGGCGTAGGAGATGATGTTGAGGTTGTGTTGGCGTGCGATGGCTGCAAGAGGTCTCACGTAGACGTTGAAGAGGGTGGGGCTGAGTGCTGATCCTTGCGGTACGCCGCAGATGACTTTGGTGGCCTCGGATCGAAACGGGGGGAGGCGGACTCTCTGTGTTCTTCCGGCGAGGAACGAGATGATCCACTCCAGTGCCTTCTCTTGGATGCCGATGTTGCTGAGGCGTTGAACTAGGGTGCGGTGGCAGACAGTGTCGAACGCTGCAGAGAGGTCCAGGAGGATGAGTGCCGCTGTTTCCCCGTTGTCGAGCAGGGCTCGGATGTCATCGGTGGCTGCGATGAGGGCGGTCTCGGTGCTGTGGTTGGCTCTGAAACCGGACTGCGAGGGGTCGAGGGATCCGTTCGTCTCGAGGAAGGCGGCAAGCTGTCTGTTGGTGATCTTCTCGATGACTTTAGCAGGAAAAGGGAGGAGCGAGATGGGGCGGAAGTTTTTGAGGTCGGTGGGGTCCGCTGTTGGTTTCTTCAGTAGGGCGCTGAGCTCGGCATGCTTCCAGGAAGGTGGCGGTGTTGAAGGAGGTGTTGATGATGTTCCGGAGTTGGGGTGCAATGGTGGAGTCGGCCTTGTTGAAGACGTGGTGGGGGCAGGGGTCGGTTGGAGATCCGGAGTGGATGGTGTTCATCGTGCGGGCTGTGTCTTCGGTGGTCACCGTGGTCCAGGTGCGGAGGGTGGTGGTGGGGGGCGTTGGTTCGAAGGTTGGGTGCGTGGATGGTGCACCGAAGCTGTTGTGGATGTCGGCGATCTTGCGGTGGAAGAACGAGGCGAGGGAGTCGCAGAGATCTTGTGACGGAGTGATTTCGTTGTTGCCGGTGCTGGGTTGGGAGAACTCCTTGACGATGCTGAAGAGTTCCTTGCTGTCGTGGGCGTTGTTGTCCAGTCGTTCCTTCAGTGATTTCTTCTTGGTGGTGCGGATAAGCTGGTGGTGCTTGCGGGTGGCACGTTTGAGGGCGATCATGTTGTCAGTGGTCTGGTCGAGGAGCCAGGCTTTCTCGAGGGTGCGGCAGGTCTTCTTGGAGTCCTTGAGTTCGTCGGTGAACCAGGATGCCTTCTTGCTTCTGGGTCTGCTGGGAGGGTTCTTTAGTGGTGCGAGGTCATCGGCGCAGGCGGTCAGCCACTGCGTGAAGTTGCGGGCTGCTTCGTTGGGGTCCGTTGTGCTGGCAGGTGGGTTCTTAATCTTGATCAGCTAAAGGGCAGGAACTGGTTTAACAAGGTCAGCTTCAGGCAACAGGGTCAGTTCACTCAGGTCAAACAGGAGTCAGCACGAATTTGAGCTAAGGTGTATATGTCCTTAAAAGACTGGTTCAGCCACAATCATCGGCCTATGTGAGGGCAACCACAAAATGGCTGCCATACACAAAAATGGAACCCATGGTTCAGAACGAAATCTCCACATACAGGATGATTCTATAAGTCTAGCATGACAAGATCACTCGTACTTGCCGAACTCACTAGTTACGGTTTGCTACTATCAAACTCGTAACGAAACCATGCCATTTATAAAACGAGTTCAGAATTCACGGAACTACAGACCCTCCTTTTGCCCTTACATAGGCAATCACTCAGTCTGCGTCTGAGTCTATGTCAATATTCATCAGATCATCAAGATGCTGCTGGAGCATCATCCTATTACTCAGGACTTCTCTTGAGACAGGTCTTCTCACACACGTAGTAGTACAAAGGCCACATATGGCAGGGCCACACTGTACACAGAGACAACATGAGAAGAGAATCGTGAAAACCATCCCAATGATCATCAGAATCTTCCATCCCCAAGTGGATAACAATCCCCAAAACCATTCAGTCAACGACCAATCTCCTTTATCCATATTTATAGACTCAGAGATCTTATGTAACTTAGAAATGGCCTGGTATACTGTAGGAGCATTTTATGGTATGAAAACGCAGCAAATCGATCGGATCACTTTACATACCCCACCTCGGTCCGCAAGTATGACGTCCAAAACCATTCGATTCTGTAATGTCATAAGGCAATCCGCTTGAAGCTCAGCGGTCAGATTACTAAGGGCACCGGCAGTTTCATTTATGGTGGATTCGACCACTCTTGTTAATTGCCGTAGGTTTCTACTGTTTGCCATAGGTCCCCAAAATGGTAGGAAACCCTTGAAAAAGTCTCCAACTTCTTGTCCCGTAGTATCTTCCTCACTGAAGACACCCCTAACAACTCTCGTTCTGTGGTAATCTACAGCAGCAGTATACGTAGGAGGCAACAAATATGCAACATACAATGTTCCCGAAAAATCAGGGGGCAACCATGTATATGCTCTATCATAGCAGACAAAATACATGCCCTGCGCTGCTAAAAACGGTGGGGAAGTTTGGGACACAAAGACATACGTCTGAGTACAAACACTCTTCCCTAACTGAGATCTCGGATTCTTGCCTTTCCCTTGCAGACAAAAATAACCACGATGGGGTACAATCCAAATCGGAGGTGACCTTTTTCGTCTCTACTTCTCACCCAGACTAATACTATATCCAATTGCATTCCAACCAACATATGCTAGCAACTCATCCTTGGGAATAGTCTTATACGTTTTGATATCTCTACTCATATCTGTAATTCCCTTTACCAAGGCTTTATTACTTGAGTTATCTCTCATGGAACGCAGGGGATAGACTTCGATGGCATAAATAAACATCGTCTGATATGCCCATACGGACCCATTGTAACTGAATGGCAGAACCAGATAAGGAATACCTCTATCCATAGTATGTGGCATAAGACCACACACCCAACAATTAGTGGTGTTCACTACCAACTGGTGTTGATGGAGAAGTTGCACAAATGAATTATTAACAAATTCCGACCTTCTAATTTGCTGGTGTTCAGGTAAAATATGAAAAGAATGTGAAGAAGTAGTGGTAGGAAAAGACATAGGTTGGAAGGTGGGTGCAGAAGTCAATTGGGTAGTGAAAACAATCCAACCCACCAATGCTAACATCATGCTTAAAAACATCAAAACACATGTTATCAGAAAACATTTGCTATGCATTAATTTACACAGTTTCATTTTAAAGTTCATTTTCTCGGCAGCTCTCTCCATCACAAAAACTCCATCCTCTAACCGTGCTGTTCGCGGCAGTTGGTTTTCTTCCGCTAAGGAATGCATCTGTCAGTCCAGGGAACGCCCTAGGACCAACCAGAACCATCGACCTTGTGTCTACACGGCTGTAATCCCAAGTATTTATACCGCGACCCTACAGCTGAGCTCGGATGGCAGCTCAAAAAAGAAAAATAGGCCAAAACAGTTTCTTAGATGAGAGAGTGCAGTTCTCCAAAAACAAAAGGAAAAATTATGCTTTTATTTGTTCATTATTTCTCTGTCGTAAATTATAACAGCCTTTACCAGGCACTGTCTGATCCTTAAATAGAGATTCAGGCTCAGTGGTGTCCAATCTCAGATGCGGAGGCACAGCAGCTTGTAGAACATCGTCATCCTCGCGTTCTGACCGAGTCCATGTCAAATGAGCATCGCTAAATGGAATGAATCTAGGGACTTGTTCAGAATCAAAGTCGACAATACCATCCCTTACCCACTGATCATACGGTAAAGGCAAAGGAACTTTTTTACAGTGGGTGGCATGCACCCAGTTCTTTTTGCCAGCTACTCTAACAGCGGTTCTAGTAACCAACAAAATCAGATAGGGGCCGTCCATCTAGGCTGCAAGTTCTTGGTACGCTGAAAATTTTTCACAAGAACGTACTGTCCAGGTTCAAGTACGTGGCCTGGATCTGCAGTAGCTGGCGGCAAGCTGTCATAGACCTGTTGGTGGAAAACACGTAATTTAGCAGTCAAGTCATGTAAGTAATCCACCAACATAGGGTACTCAATACTGCTGTATTCTTTCGGACGAGGCACACTCCAAACATTCACTGGACGACCAAACACGATTTCATACGGACTAAGTCCCACTCGAGAATGCACAGTCGTCCTTGTTGACAAAAGAGCCAACGGCAAGGCATCCGGCCATGTAAGACCAGTGCAAAGCTTGTACTTTAGCTAATTTCAGCTTAAGCGTACCATTGTAGCATTCAACAAGTCCAGCAGACTGGGGGTGATTCGCTGCATGGAACTTTTGGTTGATTCCCAATCCAGAGCATACTTTCCTCATGATTTGACCCACAAATGCACTCCCATTGTCCGACCATACAATCCTCGGCAAACCATACCTAGGGAAATATTCTCTCAGCAAAACCTTGGCTGTAGACAAGGCAGTATTATCCTTTAGGGGGTAGGCCTGTATCCATCTGGAAAAAGCGCAAACAACCACAAGAACGTACTTCAGAGTGTATACATTTTCTTAAATTTCAGATACCCTGCACACACGTGAGGATGAAAGAATAAAGCCATTTCTAAGCTGGTCCTGAGGAAGGTGGTCCAAATCCACCGAAACGCGCGTAGACCTGGCGTTAGAATACATATAAGATCTGTGTTACCTCCAACTTAGAGATTGTTTTTTGTAAAAATGTGAAATGGTATTAGTGGTATGTATGTGAGTTGGTTAGTATGTGCAATAGGGTAAATGTTGTTTTCTCACTTACGTCTCAGAACAAATATCATACTCTGAAAAGATTGTATATATTATGATATTTATTTTTGTACCTTCAAAAATTGCTTGGATTAATGAACTTATGATTACTATGAAAAAAGACTTAAAATGAGAAAAAAACTGTTTTAAATAATTTTGATAAAAACTCACTCTATATAAAAAAAGAAATAAAAGATATTGAATGAAAATAAATACATTGTTGTTCCTGTACTAAATGAAAGGTTAATTGTTAAATTTTGAGAGCAAAGCCAGAAAAAGAAATCACGGTTTGACCATGGGGGAATCTTGCTATTTTTGTACATAAAAAAGTCCTCTCTTTTCCCTGGTCATAAAAGTATCCATAGAGGGGGTCCCAAACTTTATGTTATCGTACTTCAGATTGTTGCACCTCTCCATGTGAATATAGTCTAGCTGTATCACCTCAAACGGATACGTCGGAGGAGCAAATTGACCAGCTGGAGTTGGAGTTCCCTTGCCAGGGTTATACTGCAGACAAATCATGCAATGCTTCACCACGTTCCCTGCACATTTCGGAATTCCAGCATTCTGCCAAACTGGAGCCAACAACTTGCATATCCCTTTTACACTGATATGAGCCATTCCATGAGCCATCGTAACCACTGGGAGCACATACGCGTCTGGCAACAACCATCGCTGGTGTTCTGACAACTCAACCCAACAACCTGTCGAATCCAACATACCCGTACTTTCTCTCCACGTACTCACTTCCTTCTCTGTAGCTTCAGCCTGAATCGTCTTCACACTTTCTATTGTGTCTTCACACATTCCACCAGCCATAACCCATCTTGCTGGGCCTGCAACATACATACGGCTCATCATATCTTTCGCCGTTTCCTTCGCAACTTCATCCGCAAACGCATTCCCTCGACCAACATCATCCACAACTTTCTTATGCGCACTACACTTCGCAATCGCAATCTGCTTTGGGAGAGTGAGGGATTCCAAAAGCTCATTCACCAACTGTCCATGCTGAATTTTAGTTCCATGTGAAGTAAGGAACCCACGCTCTCTCCACAAACGCCCGAAACTGTGGGCAACACCAAACGCATACTGACTATCAGTGTAAACATTCACTCGCTTTCCGTCCGACAACACACACGCTCTAGTCAGTGCAATCAACTCTGCTGCTTGCGCAGAATTCTGTGGTATGCGTGCTGTCTCAACAACTGTATGTAAGGTTGTGATAGCGTATGCTGCAGTCGTTTCACCATTCGGAAGCTTAAAACACGAACCATCAACCCACAACGTACCATCAACATTCTCAAGAGGAGTATCCCTCAGATCCACTCTAGCTTTCGTTTCTTCCTCTGTACGAAGAAAACAATCATGCTGTTCTTGAGCATCCGTCTCTGTAGAGATCGGCAACAGCGTAGCTGGATTCAACACATTACATCTTTTAATATGCACATGGCTAGCCAACAGTGTCAACTCGTAACCTGAAAGACGTGCACTAGTAAGGTGCTGAGTCTTGGTCCTGTTCAATAAGGTATCCACTGCATGTGGGACCATCACAATCAACAAGTCATCCAGTACCAAACCAGCAGACTGTCGGATCGAAACCGCAGCTGCCGCGTAGCTCTCAAACAACTCGGCAACGCTTTAGCTACCGGATCTAACGTCGCTGAAAAATACGCACATGGACGCTGCTTGTCCCCAAAAGACTGTGTCAACACTGACAACGCACATCCTTCTCTCTCGTGTACATACAACGTAAAAGGCTTGCTGTAGTCTGGAGTACCCAACACAGGAGCCGAACACAATGCATCATGTAATTCAGAAAAACTTTTCTGACATTCGTCAGACCAAGGAAGAGGATACGGAGTATCTTTCGTAGTCAATGCTAACAGAGGTTTCGCAAGAAGAGAAAAATTTGGGATCCATTGTCTACAATACGAAGTAATACCCAAAAAAGCACGAACTTCTCTCTGTGTGGATGGCACACTCATTTGCGCAATCGCTTGAATTCGTTCTGGGGTTAATCGCCTTCCCTCCTTCGACAAGAGATGACCTAAGTAGGTTACTTCTTGGCGACAATATTGCAACTTTGAAGGTGACACTTTATGATGAAGATCAGACAAATACCGCAACAATGAAAGAGTAGCCTCTTTGCAGGTCTTTTTGTCATCAGCAGTAATCAACAAATCATCGACATACTGAATAAGAGTGGAACCAACAGGTAGCACAAAACCATCAAGCTGAGTTTTCAACACTTGGCTATAGATTGAAGGACTTTCACAATAACCTTGGGGAGCTCTCTTAAACCGGAAGCTGCGGCCTCCTAATGAGAAGCCAAAAATATCTCTACTCTCCTCAGCAATAGGAATACTAAAGAAAGCATTCTTCAAATTGATAACAGAGAACCAAGCTGCCGAAGCAGGAATCAGAGTCAACAAAGCGGTGTTATCAGGGACCACAGGAAACTGTGGCACGACAATCTTGTTGACCTCTCGAAGGTCGATCACAAACCTATACACAGGTGGCTTAGAAGCATCAGTACGCTTAAGGACAGGCAAAACAGGACTGTTACACACATTTCCTCTCGTTTCTTCAACTACACCCTTCTCAACCAGATCATGGACAATCGCCAAAAGCGCTCTCTCACCATCGGTCGATATTTTATATTGTGGAATACGAGGTAGCTTAGCATTCGATTTGAGCGTAACAACATATGGTGGAATCTGTAAAAGGCCAACATCATTTGGACCTGTAGCCCAAAGCGTATCAGGAAGCGAACGCAATTCCAGTGGCAGACAATCCTTAGACAAATACATTGGAGAAACTCCTGAAGGAGAACAATGCAATGTCGCATACAATCTTTTCAACAAGTCCAAACCCAACAGATTTTCATTACAACCAGTCATTAGAATAAGTGGAGCCTCCAATTCACAAGGGCCAATGGAAAGGGACAAAGGACTAGAAACCGGATTACGAACTGGGGCGCCTGAAAATCCTACGGAAACATTGGTCAAGCCAGACAAAGGTGCGCCAGGGAGTTTAGAATGCATAATAGAACTCTTCGTCGCACCAGTATCCAAAACAAAAGGCTCTACCACACCTGATGTAATCACTTCAACATAAGGTCCACTCTGATCTACTGGAACTGACACTACTCCTTCTCTTTGCCCATGGCTGTCCTAGCTATCATTATAACCAGAACTCTCACCTTCAACATAATAATCCTCAACATAGTACTGGGCAGACTGTCCACTCGGAGCATTCTGTCTGTCAAAATAATTTGCAGAATTCTGTAGGGAAGAGGAACGCTCATTCTGGGGGATCACACCACGACCTCTTCCTCTAGGCGCTTGCTGAAAACCACCACGACCTCTGACCAGGTGCACCATTCGCACGCTGTAACAAAGCCGGGCAACTATTCTTGAAATGACCTTCCTCTCTACAATAAGTACACTGATTAGGACCAGGAAAGAATCGCTGAACATAAGGCTCAGGCTTCTGTAATAATCTCTGAAATTGCGGAGGTTGCTGAAACTGCGGCTGATTCTGACGAGGCGGATAAGCTTGCTGCAAAAGAACTTAAGTCTTTAAATCTTTTGTTTTCTTCTCCGCTTTATCCTTCTCATCTTTATCCATGTTCTCATAATATTGTGCAGTAGCCAATATCTGGGCCGACGACGAATCAGCCCATGAACTCTCAGAGTCCTTCAACTTATTAGAAAGTTCGGGAAGCAAGTTAAAGACAAATTTATCCACAAACAACCTTTGACCACCTTCCGTACTCATATCCTGACCACTATGATCGATAAACGTCTCTTCAAACCTAGTGAAGAAATCAGACATGCTCTTGTCTTTCTTATGCTTGCATGCTGCTAACTTATCCCAATTCACTCGCAACGCAGGCATCATCGTTTCATCAAATTAATAATTCTACCTGGCAATTCTGAAACTAAAGGTTCAGGTTTAGCACCTCCCTCTTGTCTAGCATCTGCAGCAACAATATTCGCCCAAGTATCCCCTAACTCTTGCGCATGATTCTCATGACGAATCTTCACCCACAAAGGTTGCGGAACTACATTACCCATTAACATATCAATGTCAGCTAAATTCATAATACACGCTTCAACTGTCTGAGACAACTCCTTGTAATAACCAGCAGGATTCTTACGAGGGTCAGATAAGGTCTGCTTAAGAGCCAAGACCTCTGCTCTTTTCCAAGGGACATGTACCCATACTCGCTGAAAGTGTGCCGGAG
Organism: Lissotriton helveticus; assembly: GCF_964261635.1. NCBI lineage: Eukaryota > Metazoa > Chordata > Amphibia > Caudata > Salamandridae > Lissotriton > Lissotriton helveticus. The sequence goes on along the minus strand of NC_136065.1, from coordinate 330,751,278 downwards.
CGGCAACAATACCCTGATTTACATGAGCCTGAACTGCCTCCTTCCATACAGGAGGAAATTCTCTCATGGGATACTGTCTCGCTTTTCTTCTAACAGAGGAATCAGGTTCGTACAATGTCTGAGGCAGAAGTCTAGACCTAAAATACAGTATCGTCTCCACGGCGTCTGTAATATCAGATTCCACTATCATCCCTTTAGCAAAATCCGACTGAACATCAAGTAGTTCCTGCGGAATCAAACCCAAATCATTATCTTCCCATTCCTGACGCGGAAACATACACATCACATTGAAAACATACCTTTGCTTAGGCGGTTCCCACTGAAACAAAACATCCATAACCGCTGGCAAACTATACTTTGAGGCATTTATAATCCATTTACGAGCCAACAAATCCAACACAGTCCGTTCCTCGGAACTGGGAAGTTGACTACGACTCTGCTTACGTTCCGAAACAGGGGTCACATTCAGTGACCCAAACAATGGAGACAACAGATTAGAAACAGTCTCTGTCATCCGCTTTTGAACAGAAGGAGAAGAAGTAGACATAAGAACAGGGGAATAAGTATTTTGAGGCAAAGAAGGTGTAGGAACAAGAACAGTAGGAGTCTCAGATGCAGAAGTGGAAGGCAAAGGGGTCTGAGGCAAAGCTGGTAGCAAAGTTGGCGACCCTAGAACAGGTTGCGCAGGAGGAGGTAAAACCATCTGTGGAGTACCGGGTGGCTGAACAACAGCAGGAGGTTGAACAACAAAGGGTGGAACAACCGGTGGTAATGGAGGTGCAGTAGCACCCTGCACATAAGGAGGTGGCAATCTCAACAGATGAGAGATCAAAGGATCTTTTTCAAGATCTTCAATCGTGTTCGGAGGAGGAGACGGCAAGGCCAGATAACAGATGTATGACGTTACAACGCAGGCTATTACAACGCCTGCCTTTACAACGCGGTTTTTACATCGCATACCATTACAACGCATAGCGCTTTTGGGTGTTGGATAGTGAATAGTTTAATTTACTATTCCAACTCCAGTTCCCGTGGACACTAGGGAAGGTTATTGGATAGTAAATTAACCTATTCCCTATCCTAGAGCGCCACCCAGCGCAATGCGTTGTAATAGTTTGCGTTGTAATGACCGCGTTGTAATGGTAGTGCGTTGTAAAAGTTTTGTTGTAAGTGATGTTTACCCCAGATAACGTTTATCTATGGCCATGCAACGCTGCCTATCTAAAACCTCATTCGCTCGCTCCTCTCTATCATCCCTATACTGCCTAGCAGCTTGTAGTACTGACATATTCTTAGCTTTCCTATTTTTTTTAGCTTGTTTAATTTCTCTCTGTTTGGCTTCCTTTTGCCAAAGGCGGAAAGAGTCAAACATTGCCGGCTTTCTTCTTAAATAATGCTACTTCCATATTATCTAAAATATTTGAGTCAAAACTACCATGTTGGGGCCATCTTAAGACACCATCCTTCCTAGTATAGCGGACCCATACTTCATTATAAGTAATAGGACCCACTCCGTGTTTTGAATAGAGCTCATAAGTCGGAGTTCAAACCGGAGGTATCGGACACGAGTCCTCTAGTCGGGAATCCTTGTTGCAACCACAACTAAACCATTTTCTAAGTTTGCTAAGACCAGGCATCTTATAGCTCACTAATCTAGCTTCCAACTTCAAGGGGATATCGGCTATCGACACTCTCGCAAATATACGAGCCCCTTGGCTTCGATTGCTGCAGCAGCCGAATCAACCAAGAACCAAACCAAGAACCAAACAAATTCGTGGGAGCGACCCACTTATACTTAACCAAAATATCTGTTACGCCACCAGAAGACCGTCTATCGTCTCGCTCTACAAAGGATCTATCGAGGGTCCAAGACAGGGCGACAGTAAGGGCAGCATTCCTTCGTAGCCGTCGGAAAGCGGGAAGCCTCGCAGCAAACACCTTCGGTCCACGTCGACATGCAGGGGTCGATGAAGTGGCGGCCTTCCTCCAGAATTTCCTCACGTGGCTCCTCACGATCCTCGGGCTTGGACCGGTACCGCTGAAGTCGCCCCACGTGGGGCGCCAACTGAAAAACCGGGTCTTTTTCAGAACCGGCGGTGCCAGGGACACACCCGATGTCTTCGAGTTCCACCTGTCTTAGACTACAGAGACACGGGATACTTCTAGGTGGCGTCAGAGATCAAATTTATTGGCTGCAGCCAGTAACAGAAGTCCTAGAAATCAGCACGGTATGAGTTCCCAGGAGACTGCTCAACCTTACAAAGCAAGTCATCCCTTTTTATGCCAAACATTATGCTTCAGGCAAACAGTCCTTGTTCACAGTTTAACCAATCACATGTTTCCACAACAAAAGTATTGCATGACGACAAACCCATTTTACAGTTGTCCGGCCCATAATCAATCATTGAACAAACCCAACATTCTTCTTTAGACAAGCCGGACAAACCCATTATAAAAAGGACCACAACCCATATCGTAAATAGGCCATAAAAGAAGAAACAGGAACAGTTGAAGTAGGATAAGGCATGTTTGTGTGCAGTAAAACTTTATGATGTCCTGTGCTCTGATCCTTAGTCTTGATCAGCTAAAGGGCAGGAACTGGTTTAACAAGGTCAGCTTCAGGCAACAGGGTCAGTTCACTCAGGTCAAACAGGAGTCAGCACAAACTCGAGCTAAGGTGTATATGTCCTTAAAAGACTGGTTCAGCCACAATCATCGCCTATGTGAGGGCAACCACAAAATGGCTGCCATACACAAAAATGGAACCCACGGTTCAGAACGAAATCTCCACATACAGGATGATTCTATAAGTCTAGCATGACAAGATCACTCATACTTGCCGAACTCACTAGTTACGGTTTGCTACTATCAAATTCGTAATGAAACCATGCCATATATAAAACAAGTTCAAAATTCACGGAACCACACTGTGAACTCTGTATTAAATGCCTGGACAGGCTACTTGGCACAGAGTATATATGAGGGGGTTTACCCAAACAGAGTCACCGGGACCTGGGTTCAGAACGTAGTAGGAGGAGGGGGTCCCAGTGTAAACAAGAAGTAATAAACACAAATCACAAACTTGGTCTCACAGAGCACTTAATGTATCCGCACTGTTTAATTCACAATGGGATAAAGTATATTCAATATACAAAACAATTTATCAAATACTCTAAGGCGGTTGTGATGTGCCCCAGGGTAGGAAAGGGAAGGGAAGTGATAGTCAAGTGAGGATGTGGGGATGGAAGGAATTAGTGACAATAAAATCAGTCAATTGGCAACACAGTATAATCAATTTAGATGCAAAAATGACCAAAGGTTCGGCGTAAAAATCTAGACGACATACTTCACAAAAAACAATTAATATTTGGATGATGGCGTGAAGTTGACACAAGGAAGGTAGTTGTTGACGTTTCGACCCTCTGATGTATGCAGGGATAAGTTATGCCCTTGCTATGGGGTCTTCTTCAGGACCAGACAAGATGGGGCAGGCAACCTGATAAAAGTGTGTAAGGGGAAACTATATTATTCGAGGAGATATTAATCTTCCCAACGTACATTCATGGTAAGCACACAATGGACCAAAGGAAAATCATCGTTATCTACATGTATTAATTGATCCACGAGATTAGACACGTAGTGCCATAACAGAGCGTAGATAATATTTGCACACCCATATATTCGAGGGATGTAACAGTGAGTAACCTCCATATGGCTTGAAAGAATTATGGAGTGTAGCGGAAAGGCCGCTAGCGTGGACAAGAATAAGGGACACCCTCCCAACCAAGGTTTAGGATCGTAAATGATTCAAGGGTACCTGAGTATTTAGAATTGCATGGTGGTATCACATGAAGTTCTTATCGTTGGTACGTGTCTGCAAGGAAACACGCAACATGTAAAATAGACTCATATAGCATTGTGCCATTTAAGGGTTTAACTATCATATAATTGAACTGGCTTACCCGTTTGATGAATTTAGTGAAGGATGTATCGGTGTCAAATAAGCCGAATGCGCCTGAAAATAAACGGGCGAACTGATCGCTATTGAGTAATTCAAAGGGATCAATACAGGATGTCTGTGTAAACAAACCACGTTCACAGACTAGTATGTTGTCAAGGACTCACCGTCAAAAATGCGGTATCCGGGCGGCTCCGCCTGTAGACCGCGGGTATTGAAACTCCGTGGTGTCTATGGAGGGAAGGAAAGTTCGGGGATTCTATGTTAGACGCCCAAAAGAAAATTCGATGCAGTTTTAAAAGGGTAGCTAGGGGAGGAAGCAGACCAGTACTTACACGCGCCGAATCAATCGGGACTGGAAACGCCACACGAACTTGCCGTGGCGGGGCTAGTTTCCTGATAGTAATATCCCCTTGGTAACAGAGCCACGTGACATTCAATGAGAGCTAAAGAAAAGACTCCGATGGTTCTCTGGTAACAGTGTAAATGATTCAATAACACATTGAGATCACTGGTAAATACAATAAAAAATATAATATAATAGTTTTAATTCACGAGGTAGGACCTGGCGCGGTATAGGCTCGATCAAAATTGTGATTACTTGGAACATATTACGATGCAAATGATGGATGAAAAACAATCGAAAGTCAGTAGAATACATCATAATCTGGGCAGTGTAGTGTCCTTATTGTGATGATATATATCGAAATCATATAGGAGATGAGCTTCAACAAGAAATGGACATTGTCAGTGTACAGCGCCCAGATTTTTGTAATTGTAGGCACACAAATATATGGCGTACCTCCCAAGCATGGGGGTAAAGGCCATATCACTAGTTCCCTGAGCTACAACAGGGAATAGACATGAAATTATCAGTACACAGCGCCCTGAATTTGGTAACTGTAAGCACACAATTTCATGGCGTACCTCCCGAACATGGGGGTAAGGCCATATTGCTAATTGGGTCAATGATGACGTTACCCGGGCATGTCTTTCGTGTGTGGATAAAACCAATCGGATAGGTACTAGACAGTAATCAAATATGGCATATCATCCTAGCCGTGTAAGATCAACCCAAATACATTAATACATTACATATTGAATACAAAGGGGCCTCAAGAAAGTGTAGCTAGTTGTGAAAATGAACTGTCTCGCTCATTAAGACCAGTGTCGATAGAGTCAAAGAAGTACATGCACTTGAGTTCACGTGTGTTAAGGATACTAGATATGTCACCCCCGCGTGGTCCCAGAATCGCCTTTTCAATTACCACCCACCTAAGGCTATCTGGAGAATGTGATACCAACTTGAAATGGTCTACTAGGGGGGCGCCCTGAACCTCACACCTGATCCTGCTCATGTGCTGTAAGATCCTTATTTTGGCTTTTTGTTGAGTTTGTCCAATGTAGATCTTCTGGCATGGGCAAATTATGGCATAGATAATGTTAGCCGAATTGCAATTGCTAAAAGTCTTTAACTTGATTTTGTGATGACAATGTTGGAATTCCTTGGTCTGGATAGTTGAATTGCAGGCTTTGCATTGGCCACACTTGAAATGACCCACAACCGGTGGCAGATCCCACATAGAAGTAATAGTAGGCTGGTCTGGTGTCTGTAATAGTGATCTTACCACATAGTTTTTGATACTTTTGGCTTTTTTAAAAACATGTAGAGGTGTCTCCGCTGGTTAACATCATCTGATATCAATTGCCAGTGGTGATTGATAATGCGTTTAATCTTGTTACTCTTGGTGTTGAAAGTAGTTACGCACACAATGCGCTGTTCTTGTTGGTTGCTTTTATGTATTGATCCATTTGAATTACTCAATAGTGATCAGTTCGTCGTTTATTTTCAGGCGCATTCGGCTTATTTGACACCGATACATCCTTCACTAAATTCATCAAACGGGTAAGCCAGTTCAATTATATGATAGTTAAACCCTTAAATGGCACAATGCTATATGAGTCTATTTTACATGTTGCGTGTTTCCTTGCAGACACGTACCAACGATAAGAACTTCATGTGATACCACCATGCAATTCTAAATACTCAGGTACCCTTGAATCATTTACGATCCTAAACCTTGGTTGGGAGGGTGTCCCTTATTCTTGTCCACGCTAGCGGCCTTTCCGCTACACTCCATAATTCTTTCAAGCCATATGGAGGTTACTCACTGTTACATCCCTCGAATATATGGGTGTACAAATATTATCTACGCTCTGTTATGGCACTACGTGTCTAATCTCGTGGATCAATTAATACATGTAGATAACGATGATTTTCCTTTGGTCCATTGTGTGCTTACCATGAATGTACGTTGGGAAGATTAATATCTCCTCGAATAATATAGTTTCCCTTTACACACTTTTATCAGGTTGCCTGCCCCATCTTGTCTGGTCCTGAAGAAGACCCCATAGCAAGGGCATAACTTATCCCTGCATACATCAGAGGGTCGAAACGTCAACAACTACCTTCCTTGTGTCAACTTCACGCCATCATCCAAATATTAATTGTTTTTTGTGAAGTATGCCGTCTAGATTTTTACGCCGAACCTTTGGTCATTTTTGCATCTAAATTGATTATATTGTGTTGCCAATTGACTGATTTTATTGTCACTAATTCCTTCCATCCCCACATCCTCACTTGACTATCACTTCCCTTCCCTTTCCTACCCTGGGGCACATCACAACCGCCTTAGAGTATTTGATAAATTGTTTTGTATATTGAATATACTTTATCCCATTGTGAATTAAACAGTGCGGATACATTAAGTGCTCTGTGAGACCAAGTTTGTGATTTGTGTTTATTATTTCTTGTTTACACTGGGACCCCCTCCTCCTAGTACTTGGCACAGAGGCATTTCTTTGGTAAGAGAAGTTCCAGAATCTCACTATCAGAGAAACTGGCACCTCAGTTGTGTAATGAGCAAGATCAATTTAAATAATCTCATTCTCCCCGTGTAACAAATCTTTGGCTCCTGGGTAATCACATCCTAAACAGGACTGTAACCAGAAGTGGCTGCTATCGACCAGGGGTGGTAGAGCAGGGGGAACAATTGAGGGGGTAATAATAAAAAAAAATAACACTTACCTCTTTACTGCCGACCCCATCTCTTCTTTCTCCATCCTCCTCTTGGCAAGAAGCTCACGACCTCCAAGAATCCCCTGACCAGTCCCAATTCTACCATAGCGGTGTTGTGATTGGTCTGAGTGTCGTGGTTCGGTGCTCAGACAGGACTTGCAGGCTGTGCATGTTCTCCACCCAGGCTGTAATGCAGCCTGGGCGGAGGACATGCAGAGTGTGCATGACGCTTTGGCCAGCCCGAGACGGACGGCCAAATAATCAGGCTCACTTTAGACGTTGCCACCACTCCTCTCCCTGTGACGTGGGGAGCCCCGCCCCGCCCGCCTGGCTTCAGCGTCAAGCTGAATGCAAAAAGCAAATTAATAATAACAAACGTTATTATCAGGTTATTTTTTGTATCCAGCTTGCAGCTGAAGCAGTGGGGTGACGCTCCTCCGCTTTAGCAGAGGAGCTGCCACTTACTGTAACCCAACAATCACTTGATTGTACCACGGAGAAAGAACATCCCCGCTAATAGTTAACTCTAAAATATGACGCTGTGGGAAAGTTAGGAATTGTGAAATGAGGAGACATGCACAGTTGTTTTGGTACTCCTGCTTCACTAAATTATTTTATAATTGTAAAATAATATCTCTCACCATGCCTTTCTTTTTTTAATTGCCATTATATGATAGAGGTGGGCAAGCCACTGGTGGCTCAAGCCAAATACCCGACTGTTGCTGCTCAAGGTTCTATTGAACCTTATAGCCCAAAATGAGCCGAGCCTTCATGTGGCCCGTCTGCTACACACACTCTGACCTCATGTGCCAAGAATTAAAGAAAGCATTAACTTTTGTTGAAAAACAAGAGACAGAAAGGGGTACACTGAATTGCAGAATGTGAAACAGGAAAACCTAGATCAATCTCGGCTTCCCCACTTGATCAAATTGTGTGATCCTAGGCAATTGTTTTATTGCACTTTGCCTGATTTTTCTTTATTATCACACATCAGAGCAACTTGTAGTAAATACAGGAGTTCAGAATGTTCATTGTATAAAGCCTATTGTACTTCATTTAATAAATGATAATGTTGTTCCATTTAAAATATCCGGCGATAGCGGCGAAATGCGTGAATATCGCTTGTAATTCAGCGATATTCAGGCATTATCGCTAATAGGAACTTAACCTGAATATCCACCTCCCATTGGATATACAGGCTAAGAAGTGGTCTGAGCAGGCGTTAGGATTTGGCGATATTCGCGCTTAGGGTGAATATTTTAATCGCTACGCCTGCGTCGATAATAGGCGATAGCGATGTTAACGACTGCTTTCAGTCGCTAACAGGTTGAGTAGGCCCACTTTGCATGTCATTAGTGATAAATATCGCTGACATGCAATGCGGGCCCCAAACCGCTCACTATCACCTAAAAGCTGTTGCTAACTGATGTTAGCGACAGCTTGCTAATAGGGCCGCAAAAGCGGCGATAATTTTATTTCGCCTGCCTTGGTAATATGCCCCTTCGTTCTCTTCATCAAGAGATCCAGGAGACACTGCGACCTGTACCAGAGGGGCCCGTGCATCATTTACAGCCTGGCGACTATGTTATCATGAAAAACTTCCAAAGGAAGAGCTGCTTGGAGTCTCGTTGGAAAGGGCCACTGTTAGTCCTCTTTGTCACTCGCACTGCGGTGAAACTCGACAGCCGGAAGCACTGGATGCATGTGACCCACTGTAAAAGGTCCCTCTCCCACTTCCCTACGACAAGTGGGTGCTTGAGGGCATTGCTGACCAGGAAGGGGAATGGGTACCCCGTTTTGTTACCTTCTCTGATGCCTGGTTGAAGTGGGTGCAAACAGACGAGGAGAGTGATGCTGCCCTGCTTGAGGCGGTCCACCTGCAGGTAAGGGCCGCCCAGTTTCTCCACTTCTGATCCACAAGAGTCTGAGTCTCAGTGCCCATCTGATTCTGAGTTTCACCCCCTTTTTGGCCACGAAACAATGCCTGGAGTCACCAGGTATAATCTACGCCCCCAGCAGAAGAACAGTACACCGGAGGGACAGTCAAGCAGTTAGGGAAGGACTTGAGACCAGGTTGTGGGTACTTTGTCTAAGGTGCCTGAGATAAAGTAGGGTGAGCTGAACGGGTGCACTGCCATGGACACTGCACAGGATAGCTGAGGGTACTTGCCCAGGAGGGAGGATGCCCTATCCTGAAATAAGAAGGATTTGTTTCCAGTAAGGGTTGCAATCGCGCAGCTCCCTCGAGGGAGTGCTTCATAGCACAGTCGTTGATGAACAATAGGAGCCGACCAGCGAGGCTCTAGATGGACGCTGGGTAACTTGTGCCCCTCTGGTCGGTTCTATTCTTGGATTTTCTCATGTACCCATTTGGCCGTGCAGTCATGAGGGAGGGACAGCCCCTAGTGGCCCCAACACTAGAGCAGAATGGTCCTGGTTGGTGTAGCTGGTCTACTAGGAGTAAGGTAGTAGTGGTGATTTTCCTCCTCATTGTAATGATCATACTGTGTGGGGTGGTGTGGTATTTAGAAGAACAACATCCAGTCCACAGTCTGATAGGGACTACCCCGGTACCATCTGATCACCTATTTGTTACATTGACCCCACATAGGGGAAGACATAAACAGACATATGTTGAAAATGCCTTTTTGCAGATGCTCCATCAGGTTAACAACACAAATTGATGGGTGTGTGGGTTATTCCCCTCTGTTATGCACAAGAATTGCCCCTTACCCCTGTAGTACTTAGGTAGCTGTGAGACGTGGTTCCAGTTGCTTTCCATGGTATATATTTATTATCATGCTGATGCTATGAATATAACGGAGTCTGATTATGAGACAGTTCTGGAATATATAGTAGTACACCAGGGTTATACTCTGGGAACAGAAGGAAAGGAGGGTACCTTACATCCCTACGCTTGCATGAATGTATACGACAATATCAAAAATGTCATATGGTTGCAAGATGAAATGCTGGATTTTCAGGGATCCAATGTCTCTGAACACTTTAACTGTTTCCATGCTCAAAATATCACTAGAGACACAGTCTTGCCCGTACCTGGGATTGATACTGCAGCTGGTTTCTGTGTTGAAGGTTTTAGGACTATTCTAGTGGGACAGAGCTGCTGTAATTATACATATCGATTAAACACTACCAGCAGTCCGCCTTTACTCACGTCTCCTAATGTATACTTTGTCTGTGGAGAGCATGCTTATACATGGCTCCCTAGGGGATGGTCTCGCCGGTGTTATGTCTCTTTTCTTTTACCTCCTCTTTATATTGCACCATCCAACTATCACAAGGACCACAGACTACAGCGGAGAAGTGTATATTTGTCCCAAGGGAGATGAGTTATTGACACCGCAGCTATTGATCAGACAGATACCACTCTACAGCAATTCACGGATGCTATGAATGGTATAGTGCCCTTTTGGGGACCTATGTATAACAGTCTTAGCATTCGCCGCCTCTCCAGGGTTGGAGAAGGGGTCATTAATACTACAGCAGGTATACTCACCGACATCACAACTGAGCTCCAGGCTACCAGGTTCATTGCTCTTCAAAATCGGATGGTTTTAGATGTCATCCTTGCAGATAGGGGAGGAGCTTGTCACGTCATAGGTAGTAGTTGCTGCGTTTACATACCAGACCATGCCCCTAATGTGTACTCAGTTATCCAGAAGTTACATAGACTTGTATCCTATATTCATCAAGATAATGGTTCCTGGTCCTTGACTGGGTCGTTTCGTAGCCTGATATCATCCTGGGGTTGGAAGATACTTCTATTCTTAGTGTCTATTGCAGGTGTCATCCTCACGTGTTGCCTATGTGTCAATTGCCTTCCAGCATGGTACACCTATTACGTGGGTAAAATGGCTTCAGTCCCTAAACTGTCATGACGAGATAATAAAGTCTCCACTATGATGATGCAAGACATACAGGATATGATGCTTATTGATGAGGGTATTTTTTAATACTAAAGATATTTTGATATATATATATATACTGCTTTGGTTTCGTTTTTGATTTCAGCAACTATACATTTACTTTCTCCCCTGCTTAGAATTGTAAAGACCCTACCGGATAGGGCCAATAAAGCATTTAGCCTCCACTGCTAAAAGGAGGGTCTGTTAGGTTTGAAAACCCCATTCTCGTTATACACCTGTTCCGTGTTATATTAGGTTAGCAGTGTGAGGCTAAATTAGACACCATTCGTATCCACATGACGCAGCCCACTGAGTTATCCCTGCAATGTGCGAGCCTCAGTTAGCGAGTGTGACTCCATTTTGTATTTCGCAATCCCTATTAGGCAGAGTCCGAACTAGGCTCTGTTATTCGTCTTGCTTGCCTCAGCAGAACACTGTATTTAGGTATTATTTTCTTTTCTGTTCAACGTTGCTTTCGGACTTACTAATGAATAGGCCATTCTGCCTTCGCATACCAATCTGTGTGTGTAGCTCTGCTCCCACGTTAGGAGACGCTGAGACCTAGCACGGCAACCCTGAGACTGAGATAGTGTGTACCCAACTGGCAGGTGGTAGCCCATCCTCCTGTGCCTCCTTTGTTCATGTTTGACCTAAGCCGGTAACTTTCTACTGTAGGCATGGTTGGAGGTTCTTGGGAGGAATGGTTATGCCTTGCAGACTGCTGGGGGACCAGTCCCTCAGCAGACATCTTAGGGTGCAGGTCAGATTGGACTCCTCTGCAGAGTATTACTAATAAGATATCTGTCTGTATTCTCTACTGTCTGCCCGACTCTTCATTTGTTTGGAAGGTGATTAGGTGGTTGTAGATAACCTGGGTGGCCCCTAAGGGCCACTTCCTTCAATATGAAAAATAAAACAATGTCATTGGATTATTTTTCATCTGCCGGCTCTGAGCCAGATTGCGCAGGGAGGTGCGGGGCATGGGAGGAGGAGTGCTATGTGCACTCCCTAAGGGCGCATATGTGTCTGCCGGCCGGCTCAGGCCGACCAAAACACATATGCACACTTAGTTTTCTCCAGGGGGCTGGAGCATCATGGCTGGAGAAACACCTGCAGACTCCCTGGTCTGAGTGGAGCATTATACCAGCCTGATCCGGCTAATCCTTGCCCTGCTCTCATAGCAGTATAAAGCAGCGCGGGGATTGCAGGGAGTCCATGACGGGGTCCCAAGCCTTGCTGGGACCAGGAAGGATGAGGCATGATGCGGGAGGCGGGAAGCAGCTCCAGGTAAGTGTTTTCAAAAATGTTTTTTTACTATTAACACCCGGCATGCACTCCCTCTCTTGTGCTCCCCCATCCCCCCCCCCTCCCCCCTCCCCCAACTGGCCATCACTTTTTCATTGTGGCGGCCTCCACTTTATACAAGGTGGCACAATAATCAGGTGCAAAATAAACAATTGATGGACGGAATGCTGGACAATGCAGACATTCACCCCCAGTCACAAGTATCTGGGTTCCCTCCATCATTCTTTTGCTCACCAAGCCACCCCAGTTTGACCCAGCCATAAGCAAATCAGTCTTGACCCTGTTCCTTGTTGGAACAGTCCAGCCCGAACTGTCAAGCCACGTCCTCCCTGGACCGGAAACAAGCATTCTGGGAACAGGTTCAGGGCATCACCCTTCATCAGCCAGGCTAGCTTGAATCCAGTGGTGTGGTGAGCACGTGACCCACGTCTGGGCATACCCTTCCCACTTAGGGGGACATACGCAAAAGAAACAATTGATGGATGGAATGCTGGACAATGCAGACATTCACCCCCAGTCACAAGGATCTGGGTTAAATCCAACATTCTTTTGCTCACCATACCATCCCAGTTTGGACCCAGCTATATGCAAATCAGTCTTAAACCTGTTCCTTGTGGGAACAGTCCAGCCCGAACTGCCAAGACAGGTCCTCACTGGACCAGAAACAAGCATCCTGGGACCGGTTTCAGCACATCACCCTTCATCAGTCAGGCAAGCCTGAATCCAGTGGTGTGGTGAGCATGGGACCCACATCTGAGCATACCCTTCCCACGTATGGTGACATATGCAAGGAAACAATTGATGGCATAACAGTTCGGTCTGGACTGTTCCCATGAGGCACAGGGTCAAGACTAATTTGCATATGGCTGGGTTCAAACTGGAATGGCATGGTGAGCAAAAAAACAATGGATTTAGGCTCAGATCTCTGAACTGGGGTGAATGTATGACATTGTTCTGCAATCTGTCCATCGATTGTTCTTTTTACAATAATCAGGTGAACAAATGAACAAGCATAGAAAGCACTGAAAATGTGGTGAGATAACTAGAGGTGGGCAGAACTGTGGGGAAATCCGCTGAGCTATCTCAAAACTCCATGAGATTCTTCGGAGTTCTGTTAGCGGCTGAGTTCGGTATGTCATGCTGCTTGTGCTGATTTTTCCCACTGAAGTTTGTCTTGCACTGTAAAATCTGTGCAGCAGCACCACTTGGCCCACCAGAGGGTGCTGCTTCTTTCTGTTGCTCGAGTAGCATTACTACTCGAGCAGCAGCTTTCACAGTGCAAATGTGAGTGATAGTGACCTACCTTGCCTGTGGTTTGAGAGACCTCACTAGGAGGTGGTCTAGCGCATGCCAACTTAATGCACATTATGAAAAAACTCCATTTATACCCACAGTGATTTACAGAGTTTTTCCAAAACACTGTGCTCCATGCGAGGGGGCAAAATTCTTTGAACTCCGCCAGAAGAGTAGAGTTTAATGCCCACCCCTAGAGATAACCAATCAATCAATCAATCAATCAATTAATCAGGGGATTTGTGAAGCACACTACTTACTCGTTAGGGTCTCAAGGCGCTGGGGGGGAGGGAGGAGCTGCAGCTAGTGGTCGAAGAGCCAGGTCTTGAGCAGTCTTCTGAAGGCCGGGAGGTCTGCGGTCTGTTGTAGGTGGAGGGGGAGGGCGTTCCAGGTCTTGGCGGCGCGGTGGGAGAAGGATCTACCCCCAGAAGTGGTTCTGTGGATGCGCGGGACGGCGGCCAGGGAAAGGTTGGTGGAGCGGAGTTTCCTGTTGGGTACGTAGAAGGCGAGTCTGTTGTTGAGATATGCTGGGCCGGTCTTGTGGAGTGTTTTGTGTGCGTGGATCATGAGTTTGAATGTGATTCTTTTGTCGATGGGGAGCCAGTGCAGGTCTCTCAGGTGCGGGGTGATGTGGTCCCGGCGTGGGATGTCAAGGATCAGGTGTGCTGAGGCGTTCTGGATTCTTTGGAGTCTGTTGATGAGTTTGGACGGGGCTCCGGCGTAGAGGGCGTTTCCATAGTCGAGTAGGCTGCTGACGAGGGCATGGGTGACGGTTTTCCGTGTGTCCGCTGGGATCCATCTTTATAACTTGCGGAGCATATGGAGGGTGTGGAAGCAGGAGGAGGAGACTGCGTTGACTTGGTTGGTCATGCTGAGCTTGGAGTGGAGGATGACCCCTTGGTTGCGTGCGTGGTTGGTGCCGGGGGGGTTCCTAGTGATGCTGGCCACCAGGAGTCATCCCACGCTGAGGGGTTGGGCCCAAGGATGAGGATCTCTGTCTTGTCTGTGTTCAGCTTGAGCCGGCTTGCCTCCGTCCAATCAGCGCTGGCTTTCATACCCTGGTGCAGGTTGGATTTGGCGGTGAGGGGGTCCTTGGTGAGGTAGACGATCAGCTGGGTGTCGTCGGCGTAGGAGATTATGTGGAGGTCGTGTAATCTGGTGATGCGAGCAAGGGGAGCCATGTAGACATTGAACAGCATCGGGCTGAGGGAGGATCCCTGCGGGACACTGCAGATGGTTTTGGTGGTATCTGATTGGAACGGGGGGAGGAGGACTCTCTGGGTTCTGTCGGTGAGGAAGGAGGTGGTCCAATCTAGGGCCTTGTCTCGGATCCCTGCATCGTGGAGGTGAGTGCGAAGTGTGTGGTGGCAGATGGTGTCGAAGGCCGCGGAGAGGTCCAAGAGGATGAGGGCTGCTGTCTCGCTGTTGTCGAGTAGGATTCAGATGTCATCTGTGGCAGCGATGAGGGCGGTTTCGGTGCTGTGGTTGCTGCGGAAGCCTGACTGGGAGGGGTCCAGGATGTTGTTGTCTTCTAGGTAGCGGGTGAGCTGGGTGTTGATGATCTTTCCCATGACTTTCGCTGAGAACGGGAGCAGGGAGATGGGCTAGAAGTTCTTGAGGTCGCTCGGGTCCGCCTTGGGTTTTTTCAGGAGGGCGTTGATCTCAGCATGCAGAAGGTAGCGGTTTCGAAGGAGAGGTTGATGATGTTACGCAGGTGGGGTGTGATGCAGGCTGTCGGCTTTGTTTGCGATGTGGTGGGGAAGAGGATCAGATGGGGAGCCTGAGTGGATTGTGCTCATGGTCTTGATTATGTCTTCGGTGCTCACGTTGGTCCATGTGGTTAGAGGGTCGTGGACGGTAGGGTTCGGAGTGTTCGTCGTGGCGGGGTCCGTAGGGTTCAGCCAGGGGTTGAAGCTGTTGAGGATGTTGGTGATCTCGCGGTGGAAGAAGGCAGCGAGGGTGTCGCACAGGGCTTGCGATGGCGTAATGTCGTTGGTGCAGGAGCTAGGATTGGAGAGTTCTTTCACGATGTTGAAGAGCTCTTTGCTGTTGTGGGCGTTGTTGTCGAGGCGGTCTTTGAACGAGGTTCTTTTGGTGGTCCTGATGAGGTGGTGATGGTTGCGAGTGGCGCCTTTGTGGGCTGTGCGGTTGGCGGGCATTTTATCATTGAGCCAGGTTTTTTCGAGTTTCCGGCAGGTGCGCTTGGGAGCTTCGGGGTGAACCAGCTGGCTCTCTGGCTGGTGTCTCTGTTGGTGGGTTGTCTCATTGGTGCCACGGTGTTGGCGCAGTCCTCCATCCAGAGTCTGAGGGTGCGGGCCCCCTCCTCGGTGTCGGTGGGGCTGGTCGGTGGGTTGAGTGCGAGGTGTGTTTCTAGAAGTTCCTTGGTGACTTTGCCCCAGCGTCGGCGGGGGATCAGTAGGGTGCGGTGGTGAGTGACGGGTTTCTGGAAGGTGAAGTGGACGCAGTGGTGGTCGGTCCAGGTGAGCTTGGAAGCGTGGCTGAAGGCAACGTGTGGGCTGGCGGTGAAGATGGCATCGAGCGTGTGGCCAGCGATGTGGGTCGAGGTTGTGACGATCTGTTTCAGTCCGAGGGTGGTGAGGTTGTTGACCAGGGTGGAGGAATTGCTGTCGTTGTTATTATCCAGATGGTAGTTCAGGTCTCTGAGCAGGATGTAATTGGTGGAGGTCAGTGCGTGCGTGCTGATGAAGTCGGCGATGGAGTTGCAGAATTGGGGACGTGGGCCGGGTGGTCTGTAGACGAGGGTGCCTGTGAAGGTGGTCTTGGAGTCCGTGTGGATCTTGAAGTGCATGTGTTCGGTGGTGGCGAGGGTGTCGTCGGTGTTTGTGGACACCTTGATGGTGTTCTTGTGGATTATGGCGATACCGACTCAGTTGGTGCGGTCTCTGCGCAAGATCTAGTATCCGTCGGGGATTGGCACTGCGATGTCTGGGGCGGAGGCTTCGTTTATCCAGGTCTCGGTCAAGAAGGCGACGTCAGGTGATGTGGTGGTGAGTAGGTCCCAGAGCGCGACGGCGTGCTTGCGTGCGGAGCGGGTGTTGAACAGGATGCATCGCAGTTGGTTGGGTTCCGCTGCTGTGGGTGCCTCGGCATCGCTGTTGCAGGAGAAGATGCAGTTCTGGCAGATGAAGGGGCCGTGGGTGTGATTTGGGGTGGCCTTTTAGCAGTTGATGGGGTTGAGAGCAATGAGGGTGTTGGCATCGTAGAGGTAGCGGGCATCACGGGTTGCGTGAGGGCCAGGGGTTTTGGCGCTGGGTGCGGTCCAGGCGCGGACAGGCGCAGACGGGCTTGCCTTAGGCGCGCCTTTGGCCGCCATATAAGGGGTGGTGGTGAGGGAGGATCAGCTGGGAGGCGGGAGGCGGGTTGCCAGGGCAGCGAATGGGCACGGGGGGTAGGGCCGCAGGGGAGGCAGCGGCGGGAAAAATCGGCGAAAATGAGCTAACACCTAGACTGGGAGAAGCCACAGAACAGGCTCACAGCAGCAGGGCACAGAATAAAAAAACGGGCAGGGGCACAGGCACACCAGAAGAACATAACTATTTAATAGAAAGAAAAGAGGGCATTGCCATATTTAACACAGGTTATATTTAAATAGTTTATCAAACCAAATAGTTCATGAGCAAGTCTCAGTTCTACTGAAGATGAAAAGGTGAGTCAAAGCTTGCCCATGATTGGTAACTCCATCAGGTCCATCATGCTAATGACAAAGGGCCAGTTAGTAGCAGGGCCCCAGGTTCTGCAGGGAAGATGAATCGATGGCCCATGTTGATGACTTGCCAGTCAGTAAGCAGTCAGTGGTGCAGGGAGATGAACAAGGTCTCAGGGACCCATGGACTAACACGGTCCTTCACGCAGACAAACAGTTTTAGTGGAGCAGGCAAAAGGTCATCTCTAATCTGGAGTTGTGCTTTGTTCACATTTTTTCCCACTAGCCATTCGGATGAAAAAGCTTCTTTTCTTCAGGTCTTGGACATTAGTTTAAGGTACATTCCAGCTCCGGAGCCCAGACACGAGCAAAATAATTTGTTATATAGAGTTCAAAGCTTTCAGGAACATGACATTTTCACTGACTTCCTGCCATTTTACACATGGGGCAGCGTCGGTAGAATACATAAAAATGAACCTTGCCTCCCTCGAAATAAATGTTATATTACTACCTGCAATTTGCATCTCCCAGGTCAGTGTGCAAAGCGTCTGAAGTACAAAAGGAGGATGCTTTCAGATTGCCTCTTTTCCCAGCAGTAGGCTCTGGTTGTGCTGGGGGAGCATCTGAGGTAGTGTTGCTTGACATGGAGCCTCCAGAGACAGCATCCACGGAGTTGGCCATTAAAAGTGATTAAAGGCAGAGTGGACAGCAGTTATGGACTTTTTGGGGCATATTAACAAGGAGATGCAATACGTATTGCAAATCGCGATTAGCGAGATTTACTCTATCGCTGGATTACATCGCTGTGTTAGCGACATATTAACAACGTTTTGCTAACAGGTGATGTAATGCCAGCGATAGAGGGCGATTCACAGGAATAGCGTGTGAAATCCAGCAATGATTTCACAGCGCTAATGTACAGCTTGCTAATTGGCAGGTGTTGACTCAGCCTGACAATTCACTTCCCATTGTCAAGATGGCTAAGTCAGGTTTTAATCAGGCGTTACATACCAGTGATAATCGCAGTTAGTGCAACTTTTATTATCGCTTCGCGGGTCTGCTGCATGGCTTGCTAATATCGTGAAGCAATGTTAGCGAGCATTCCCATGTTGTTTAGCTCAGGAACGCCTACTTTGCATGTCATTAGCGATATTGCTCGCTGACATGCAAAGTCGCAAGGATACACGCTCTAATGCTTGTTGCTTGTGAGAGAAAAATAATCGCCGCTTTTTCTGCGCTATGTGCCGAAAAAGCGGCAATATATCTCTTGATAATATGCCCCTCCGTCTCTTTTCTGCGCTGTTTGCTAATTCCACTTTTTCCACTAGGTTTTGTCCTGTCACCTTATAATCTGTCTATAACTTGTGTGTTCGGGGCAACATTAGGGCGCAAACAGCCACTTTCTTCTTTGTTGGAGGATTAGTAAAAGGAGCAGCACAGAAAGTGGCGTATGGCCCTAATGTGAAGAAGGAAAATGCCCCGCCCACTCAGTTGGTTAGTAAAAGACTGCCTTCATTGGAGTGCGGAGGGCCACTATCACCCCTAAGCCCTATGCCATTGCACCTACAGCTCAACTGACAGGTATAGCTCCAGACCTGCCAACACACATAGTGCCACTGTGAGTAATACGATATTGACTCCCTAAACAGTGTCAGTCGATATCATACAGTGACATAGAAGATGAGCTGGGAACGACTGCAAAGGGTGGGATTCCAGCTTGTCTTTGGATGCTCTTTTATTAGCAGGTGCCCATTTAGGGGTTTGAAAACACCACAGGCGATCAGCTGCAGCCTCTGCAAGATTTTAGTGTGTGATTTTTTTTTAAGTTAAGTGGTCTGTATCCCTGTGCCCGTCCATTTCCAATTCAATCTTGTGTTCTCTTCATCATGTGAAAAGAATGAATGAAAACCTTCATAAGGTGCAGTGTTTACCCTTGGGGTAGTCCTGCTTATTGCTGTGCAAATCCTGGCTAACACATTTTGAGGTGTCCAAACATTGACAAGAGCATGAAATAACGCCGGAACTTACCGAGAAAGTCGATTCTCGTCAATGAAAACTTCTATTGATCTTTCTGCAACTGGTGATCAATACACCAAGCCAAGCTGAACACTCACTCTGCTGAGGCAGCGGCCAGCAGCAGTGATTAAAGGCCATAGATTAATTTAAATAGAGAAAGGGGGTGAAGACAAGACAAGGACAATGAATTATAAAAACGCATCCCACCGTCTCGCCTACAACTAATCACATTGCTTTAAGACTGCCGGATGAATAACTTTATTTAAGTGTGAGCAACTGTGATCAGGAGGGCAAAATACAGACCTTCTCATAGACTACTGAGTGTACACGTTTAATTAACGCTTTTTAAATGGGACCACTGTAGAATAAGGTGATGCAGGACATTATAGCCGGGTTGACTAAATCATGCGACAATTTACAGCACTATTCAGCATATAGGGTGAGAGGGGGGCAGCACAGACCATATAGGCATTTTTGTGTGAAAAAGGCTGCTTTACTGAAACAGGTGCACATCATATGAAAACCCCCTGACCTTTTGCCTTATAGAACTAAAACCTCGCTTCACAACATGTTACCTACAGTCACTGCTCCCCTCCCCCCACATATTTATCCTACAAATATCTAACTACTACCCTGCTGCACTTTGCTAATTGTGTCCTTTAACACCCCTTACCACTTAGCTTACATCTAATAACATCTATCTTAACTTTCTACAACGTAGCTTTTAATTTTCTGCCTTATCCATGTGTGCACTTTTTGACCCCACCTCCACCCCAATTTCTTTTGATTTGCTAAATGGCAACAACACTAAACTTATCAAAAACCAAGCCAACCTATCGTCCAGCTGCCCTGCACCTGGTTCAACCAACAACAATATGACATATCCCAGCTTCTGCAACTCTATCCAACAAAACCAACCCTAAAAGGGGGGACATTATTGTAGTATCCCATCTAAAATGAGGGTGGCTTGTAGGGAAATAGTCACTTTCCTAATGCACCAGCCACTGTGTTAATGCTCCTGAAATGGTGGCAGCAACCATAAAGTGGTTGAGTGTGTACCTTGGGCTACCCATTACGGCTGTGGTACTCAAAGTATGGTCCATGGGCCGCCAGCAGCCTGGCAGACCTTCCTAGGCGGACCTCACAGAACAACATTTGCAGCGGCCAGGTTCCCCAATGCTCTCAGTAAATACAAAAGAGGGCCGCTGTAGCAAGCGGGATAACAACTTTCTTCTGCATGCTCCAGCTGCCCTCTTTTGGGTTTCTCGAGAGCCTCAGTGACATAGCGTGCCTGGCGGTATGGCCAGGTACTACCTATACCCCCTCCTCCCTTATCAAGACCCAGACAAAAACATGAGAAGAGTTTTGGATGAGGGGGTCGTGAAAACCCCCGGCCATATTATTAACATAAAAAACTTTGAACAAAATTAATATATACAATATTTACAAAAATATGCAGAAAACATTGCATGACATTGATTACATTGATAAGTACAAATGTCAGATGGCTAACCTTAACATAACTCTAATACAAGTTATTCCAATCCGAATCTAGAAACATATCATAATCAATAATCATATTAGCAGTTACTTTTCTGCGTATCCCTATTGAGCCTACGGCAAGGTCAATAACTGGTGTCAGATCCTTATCAAATTATGCCCGCCCTCCAACTGGAGTGCGCATGCCCAGAGGGCCCGTTCACTGTGAGGGTACTCCCCCCGGTTACCCCCGTATGCTCTGTATATTATCTCCATACGGGGCCCTTGCAGTTCTGCACACTTTACTGGTGCCATTGTGCACATGTGGGTGGCCAACCAGCCCAGGGAAAGCGTAACTCCCCACTCCCCAGCACCCATCCAGCCAATCGGCTGTAACTGCCCCTGGAGTTCTAGGAGAGACCACTTGTCCCTCCCCCTTGGGTGACCCATTCAAGAATGGCGCCGTCCTCTAAGGACCTTAAATTTCCTGCTCACCAATCATGACCTTACCGCCTGACCAAGAAATCGCACTAAATACGACGATAGATGACCTGTAAAAGGAAACAACCTCTTGCGGGGTGGCCAAATATGTTGCGGGGTGGCCAAATATGTGGCGAATGCTTGGTATATCAGGTCAAAACTTTTACCCGATGTCTGAAATGTTTTCATGTATAGTTTATCCCTGTTCAATGTATACGGGTTGGAATATGTTAATGTATTTCGGATACTGTATAATTGTACTTTTATGAAATTTGTTTCGAATAAAGTATATTGCATTGCAATAATAAAAAAAAATAAAAAAAGAAACAACCTCTCCTAGACATAACAGAAAATTGATAACGCAATACAACTGTACCCATGTACACCTGTGAACAAAACGAAGCATACACCATAAAATGTTTGCTTTAGGGAATGGTGGGTGGGGAAATCAAATTACAGCCTCCTAGCGAGGTTGATCCAGCAGGCTGGGGGAGCAAGGAGCAAAGAGGCAGACTACTAAGATCCCCAGCTTTTTATGCCCCTTTTTAAGCCAGGCCGGTTCTAACCGGCCTGGCATTAGCCCATCGTGTGACCCGGAAGTGATTATGATCACTTCCGGGTCACATTCAGGGCTCGCGGCCAATCGCAGCTGAGATGCGCATGTCGCGTCACCACTGTGCTCGACAGGCCTGCCTCTGTGGTCGTCAGGGGCCGGCATGACTGCCATACTTTCAGCATGTCCGATACCGGCCTTGCCTTTCTCTATGGCCAGGTACTTCCTATACCCCCTCCTCCCTTATCCAGACCCAGATAATAACATGAGAAGAGTTTTGGATGAGGGGGTCGTGAAAACCCCCGGCCGTATTTATTAACATAAAAACTTTAAACAAAATTAATATATACAATATTTACAAAAATACGTAGAAAACATTGCATGACATTGATTACATTGATAAGTACAAATGTCAGATGGCTAAATTTAACATAACTCTAATACAAGTTATTCCTATCCGAATCTAGAAACATATCATAATCAATAATCATAATAACAGTTACTTTTCTGCATATCCCTATTGAGCCTCCGGCAAGGTCAAAAACTGGTGTCAGATCCTTATAGAATTATGCCCGCCCTCCAATAGGAGTGCGCATGTGCAGAGGGCCCGTTCACCGTGAGGGACACTCCCCCTCCCCGGTTACCCCGTACGCTCTGTATATTATCTCCATAAGGGGCCCTTGCAGTTCTGCGCCTTTTAGTGGCGCCATTGTGCACAACCGGCAGTAACTGCCGCTGGAGTTCTAGGAGAGACCACTTGTCCCTCCCCCTTGGACGACCCCATTCAAGAATGGCGCAGCCGTCTAAGGACCTTAAATTTCCTGCTCACCAATCATGACCTTACCGCCACAGGCCAGCACAGTTGCCCGACTATCTGGCCCCCCAAATTGCTAACTAGAGGGTCATGTCCTGCTCCTGAAGCCACCAAACCATGCTAGGAGATTGTCTAATAGGATCTCATTACCTACTTTTGACAAGTGGACAGTCTTTTAAGAAGCACGGCTCCCCCCTGATACACCAGTGGGCGATCGTCTGTAAATGAGGAGCCCTAAACAGCCTCTCTATCTTATTGTTGATCCTTCTTACTGAGTGATTCAATGCCCTCACAGACTCCACCCCCTCCATTGGAATCTGGGTACCATCTGTGACCATACTATGGTACACCCTTGGCATGTCCTAGCTAACCAACCTACTTCAGTGATTATGGTTTCGACTAGCCCTCTTCTTACCACATTTACCAGATCGTTCCCTCCCAGGTGCAAGATAATGATACTGGGGAGAGCCCCACCCTTGCTCAACAGGTCCCCTACCAGACCCCTGAACTGACTGAAACGGAGACCCCCTTTTCCATGAAATGATACCCTAAAACCAGCCTGCTCTGCTCTAGACCTGTAACTACCTGAAAAGAAAGATGCATTCAAACGACTCACATCTGAATGGCCAATAATCCAAACGACATGTGTTCCTGGTTTCTGTGGGCGTGCATGTCCTTGCGTTGATTGTAGCTGCTGGTGTGCCGCCGCCAGTTTCGCACCTGTGTGACAGGCTTGAGAAACTGTAAATTGAAGCAGAGAAGGAACATGCATCAGCACCAGGCAAATGTCCTACTCATAGCATGTGCAGCCGCACATAGCGCTTATAACAATTGGAGGACCACCTCCCAATCCTTTTAACATTGCTGCTGGGAAAACCTCTCGCTGTTGCCTCAGTGGCCATCCCTATTCTGAAAGAATGAGTTCCAAAGCAACTAGGATCCAAGCCTGCCTTCTGTATTGCCACATCCATTACCCTCATAAACTGAAACCTTGTGAGTGGGGTATCATCAGCATGTATTAACAATGTCCCCCCGTTTCCTGGGTCTGCGCTGTAGGAATGCCTCTACATGTGTTACGGGGCAACAAGGATTACCATGTGCCCGATGCAGTACTACCCCATCCCCACGGGCCTCCTGATCAGTTTTGGGTTTTCTAATGGATATCAATAAGGCATCACCTTCGCATGGTCTAACTGCAAACCACTCAGCTCATCCTGTTTGTTTTGGGCCACCAATTCACTAATCCTAAATGGCCCATAAAAGGCTAACGAAAAGGCGGCTCTGAACAGTAGGGATTCCTCTGGAGTGCTGTAAATAAGGTCAAGCGCCCCCAGTAAGGATGCTCCACCCCTATCGGACGCCTTGTGTCTGGTGCTGACCCCTGGAGGCGCTGCCACCCTTTCAAAGCTTTCCTAACTGTGAAACTGTTGGTGGGGTCTCCTCTATCACTAGTTTGAGCAAAGAAAGAGATTGCCGCCACATGCCCCCTGGCTGCCGCCGCTGAGCGCCCCTCCTTGTTCAAAGCACCCGAGTAAAGCAGGAGTGACCTGTGTCATGCAACTTCTCTGCCCAATCCTTTCCCAGGAATGTACATTATGCCCAAAATGCCCCTTCATACGCTTTCCTGGTCCTTGGTGCTGGGCTAGCTGCCACGAGGTTTGGTAGTTGGGGGCACCAATCTGCCAAAGTACTTCTGGGAAGGCTGTGAGAGTCGCTGCTGCAGAGGGAAGGTGTGCCCTGAAAACCTGCATCTTGGAGCGAGAGTGTGTCAGCAGCATAATTCAAGACCCCTGGCACATGTTTAGCTTTAAACTGCATATTCAATCTCATACATAACAACACTATCTCTTTCAACAGGCAGAGAATCATTTTACACCATGCTGCTTGTTGATTGATGCATTCAACTACAGTCATGTTATCTGACCAAAACACCACCGATTGATTACGCAATCTTTCAGGCCAAACTGTTAATGCCACTCAGCTGGGGAACAGCTCCAAAAAACTGATGTTACCTGTCACACCATTCTGCACCCACCATGCCGGCCAACACTCAGCCACCCACTCAGTACCGAGTATGGCACCAAACCCCACACTCCCCGCAGCATCAGTCATTAAACCTAACTTCGCAGAAGTAGTGGGTGGACCGGGCCAAACTACCCTGCCGTTGAAGTCCTGCAAGATCCGCATGTCCTGCCTAACCTCAGCCGACAGCCTGGTGTGGTGGTGTTTTTCTTTGAGACCGGTCATGGCCTGTGAGATGGAGCGGGAAAATGGTTGTGCCATCGGTATAACTCTCAGAGCAAAGTTCAACTGCCCTACCATCTGCTGTAACTGATACAAGGTGATCTTATCTTTTGCCAGGCATTCCTGCAATGCTGTCCTGAATTTGATAAGTTTGTCTGCTGGTAACCGGAAGCACCCTTGGACGGAATCTAACTCAATTCCTAAAAATTCTATTGTTGTTATTGGCCCTACTGTCTTTCCCGGTGCCAGGAAAACCCCAAAAGCCTGCATGAGCGTGCAAAATTCTTGCAGTGCCCCCGCACACTCCCGGGAGCCCGATGACCCCAGTATAAGAAAGTCATCCATGTAATGCATGACAAACTGGTGCGCTGTCGCCTGTCTAAAAACCCGTTCTAAAAATGAACTGAATTTCTCAAAGTAAGCACAGGAGACCGAACAACCCATGGGCATACACATACCCTCTTTTGGGTTTCTCGAGAGCCTCTGTGACATTGCGCGCCTGGCTGGGAGCGAAGGCCCCTTTACAAATCACCTGTTGCCCATTCACAGCTGACTTTTATTGGGCCTTGTGAAAGCCTCCTGCTGCCTTTGCCGTTGACGTCGCTGCCCACAGCCTGCTCTTTTCAACACCGTATGTAGCCTTTGGGGACTGCAGCACATGGGCCGGCCATGGATCAGGCCAGCCTGTGCCCCTCCTCCCCCCCGGCAGACCATCTTCTGTGCCAGCTTGCTTGCTGCCAGCCTGTCTTCCTTGCCTTCCTTCAGGTCAGTGATGGGCTTCTTTTGGGTGTTTGTGGGTCAGTTTTACAGTGTGCTTGGCCAGGTATAAGATAGCCTACCCACGCTATTATAAAATGTATGGATCTTAAAATAGGTAAAACACATAACCATCTTTGAAATGTCAAACTTTTGTTATGCATGGTCACTAAAGACTTTGGAAATTGTGCAAGATTTTATTGACTGTCTACTATTGAAATGTATTTAGAGCTAGCTGTATTTTTACCACCCAACAGTCAATGGCCTCCAAAGCCCTGCAAAAGCCTCAAAATATGTAATTCTCTGGTTGTACTTTTTGTGCAAAATTTATGCCTGGCCATATTAACACAACAGGGACACTAACACATTCTGCAATACAAACTGGCAGTACATTGCTGCAGAAAGTTTCTCATTGAAGTGCAGAGAATGCTGCTCATTTGCCACATATTGTTTTCTTCGTAGCACTCGCTCTGTTTCCTTTTGCCACAAGGTGGGATTTCAGTTAGCTGGGAGAGGAGATCACAGGGCAGACCATCTTTTATAATTCCTCACAGTTTAATGTCCTATCCATATTGAGGGCGCAATCAGGTGCAGAGAATGTCAACTAGGGAAAGTTACATACTGGGACACTGGGAGAATGTGAGACGTTACACACTTCTTCATGAAGTGTGAAGTTCCCTGAATTCATTTGAATTATAATTTGCAATCCACTTCTAACAAGCCTGATCATACCCTGACTCTTACTCTACCCACTTACAATTCCCCTTTGTACCTCTAGCCCTAACCCTGCCCCTCCACCAAACTCAACCACTTTACTTAACCCTCACAGTAACCCTTAATCTAAAGCCAGCTCTTAAAAAAATCCCTAACCATAACCCCCATACTAATTCTGTGCTTACCCCATTCCTAAACCAAACCACACCTTTTTAGATTTGTCTCAAAGCCACCATGTGGTTGTGCCCTAAGGAAAGGCATTATGTTGCCATTTCAAGGTGAAACGTCCAATGATGTTGCCATTGAAGAAAGTCACTATTGGTATGCAGGCGTAGGGTAAAAAAAGATTACAACTGTGATTCAAAGTTGAAAAGTAATCCACATACTAATGTTTCTAGCACTGGAGTAAAAGACGACAAAAATAGGAATACCTCCACCTGAAGGGAAGCGTCTGGGAGATGGGAACTATGAGAGCCTGCCCATCCCTCCACCTCTCCTGACCCCCAAAGATTTCTAATCCAGCAATCCTCTGCCAGCCCCTAGAGGCACTCCTGTCCGTCCCCCCTTTTTCACCATCCTCTCAGTCACTTGAAGTACACTTAGTGGCCACTCTGCCCCCCTTATCACAGTTAACGCAAGCACACCCAATGGACCACTTCCATATCTTCCGCTGGCTGCCAAGCATAGTGTAAGACCCCTCTGCCCTTCCATATTTTACCTGCCAAAGCACTCTCAATGCCCCCCTTAGTCCTCCGTATAAACTGAAACACATCCAATGACCATCTCCATTTCCTCTTACACTCAGTGGCCCCCATCGACTCCTATCCTACATCCAGAAGGAACATGTCCCCGCAGTTGCTCAAAGCACATCCAATAACCCTTTTTGCTTCCTCTGTTGGCGGCCCAAAGCTCAATCTATGGTTCTCTCTGCCTCCTTACCCTGCTCACTCAAACCACACACAATGGCTCCTTCGCCCATTTGCTTGAGGCAGCCCCATATTTATCTCCCTACTCCTTTGAATGCCAATAGTAACTTTGCCTGCAGTATTCATGCCATGCATAGGAGTAAAGATGCAGCCCCTGGCAGTGGGAATTAAGTGTAAAAAAAACCTGAACTGCCTCAAATACTGTGTGTTTGTAAGTGAGGAGTGTGTGTGTGCATATACACAAGGGCTTGTCTATGAAAGTGTGGGTGTGTGCATGCTTATGTGTCTGTGTGCACGTGACTGGGCATGAGCGTTTTGCCCATTGCCCACCACGGTGCAATAAATTACTCTGAATGCATTAAAGTCATAGTAGGCGCAGAGAAGAGAGGAACCAATGAAAATGAATACATGCAACAATACGCTACAGTACAGACTTAGTCAACCCTCTTGCCTCCTCATCGTAGCTTTGTAGTGGCATCTGAAAAGGTGGTGTTTTTTCTTGACTCTAGTAGCCCCGCCCCCCATAGCCCCCACCCCCTCCTGCCTGCCCATCGGTGGGTGCCTTGGCCACAAACCAGACTTTACTTTTGGCCCATGAGATAAAGTTTGTGAGTACCCATTCTTTAGGGTATAGCCCAAAAATAGCCCAACATTGGTCTGGACCACTCCCTCAATTATCCCGGGAGGCACACTTCCCATGGTCGGCTGCCCCCTCAAAACCCATTTTGTGGCCTTGTTTTATATTGCTTTGACCATTGCCCTCATTGGTACAGAACAAGAAAGAAAACTATACACATTTAGAAGGACCCGTCTCAAAATGGTATTCGAGCTATAAATAATGCTTTGGCGTTGCATGCAAGCACAGGTAAACCATTATATTAAAACTGCCATATAATTTAAAAATAATGAAACCTTAAACACGCCTTGGAATGAGGGCCTTAGTCTCTGGCTGTTTTCCTCTTTCACTGCACCTTGTTTGCTTCAGGCTCTTCGAGATAATGTTTCCTCACAGGCTCACCGACCTCCTCCTGGAGTAAAGGGGCACTATTTTGAATGGGAAATCCTGTACAAGTTGTGGTCAGACATATGGTGTTCCTTCTCATTTTCTGGTGAAATCACGTTAAAAAATATGAAAAGCTGGTACATATGTCATACCGGAAAAAGAAACAGGGGGGCAGATTTACAAGCCCCTTCCGCCTTTTTTACGCCGCAGTTGTGCCACTTTTGTGATGCAGTGGTGGCGCAAAGCCAGTGTCATGCTATGGGGTATTTACAACGTGACGCATTTGGGAGATGCGTCATGTTGTAAAGCCCTGCGCCACATGTAGGCGTTCCCGCGCAGGGGAGGGCGTTCCGGCACAGAAACGTCTCCTATAATTGGCTGAGTGAAATCTACAAGATTTCACTCAGTCACTTTTAAGGTCATGCTGCGTCAAAACCCTGCGCCTGCTTGAAGCAGGCGTAAGGATTGACGCAGCATTTTAAGAATAGGGCACCCCCGAGCCTTGCAGGAGCTGCATCATGCTTGCGAAGCAAACTCCAGCAATGCACCGCCTTTACGGCAGCAGATGCGTCACCATGATGCGCCGCATTGTAAATGCAGCGCATCCATGGTGGCGCAGCCATGACACACAATAACTGGCGCATCCCTGCTGATATGCAGGGATGCGTCAGTTATTGTAAATCTGCCCCAGGGTCTCACAAAAATGACATTGGAGCTGTAGTGCTCCCTCTTGCGTGAATACGATGCAAAGCTTCATCAGGGAGAGACTGCTCTGTGTTGCCATCATCAGCAGAGGATTCTGCAGTATACTCAACAGTGACCTTGCATTCTATGCTAAGTAGTACGGAGACGGTGCACACTGTGGTATCTTCAGCAGGGTGTAGGGTACTCCCTGATATGAGCTGCCAGCCGCATATTTAATCGTGTTTAATGGACATTTGGGGCATACACACTGGCCCTTGACCCACCCAATCGAATCCAAAATTACCACCTGATGGGTCTCACCCGTACAAACCTCCCTCTCCCTACCATCTGCTGTAACTGATACAAGGTGATCTTATCTTTTGCCAGGCATTCCTGCAATGCTGTCCTGAATTTGATAAGTTTGTCTGCTGGTAACCGGAAGCACCCTTGGACGGAATCTAACTCAATTCCTAAAAATTCTATTGTTGTTATTGGCCCTACTGTCTTTCCCGGTGCCAGGAAAACCCCAAAAGCCTGCATGAGCGTGCAAAATTCTTGCAGTGCCCCCGCACACTCCCGGGAGCCCGATGACCCCAGTATAAGAAAGTCATCCATGTAATGCATGACAAACTGGTGCGCTGTCGCCTGTCTAAAAACCCATTCTAAAAATGAACTGAATTTCTCAAAGTAAGCACAGGAGACCGAACAACCCATGGGCATACACATACCCTCTTTTGGGTTTCTCGAGAGCCTCTGTGACATTGCGCGCCTGGCTGGGAGCGAAGGCCCCTTTACAAATCACCTGTTGCCCATTCACAGCTGACTTTTATTGGGCCTTGTGAAAGCCTCCTGCTGCCTTTGCCGTTGACGTCGCTGCCCACAGCCTGCTCTTTTCAACACCGTATGTAGCCTTTGGGGACTGCAGCACATGGGCCGGCCATGGATCAGGCCAGCCTGTGCCCCTCCTCCCCCCCGGCAGACCATCTTCTGTGCCAGCTTGCTTGCTGCCAGCCTGTCTTCCTTGCCTTCCTTCAGGTCAGTGATGGGCTTCTTTTGGGTGTTTGTGGGTCAGTTTTACAGTGTGCTTGGCCAGGTATAAGATAGCCTACCCACGCTATTATAAAATGTATGGATCTTAAAATAGGTAAAACACATAACCATCTTTGAAATGTCAAACTTTTGTTATGCATGGTCACTAAAGACTTTGGAAATTGTGCAAGATTTTATTGACTGTCTACTATTGAAATGTATTTAGAGCTAGCTGTATTTTTACCACCCAACAGTCAATGGCCTCCAAAGCCCTGCAAAAGCCTCAAAATATGTAATTCTCTGGTTGTACTTTTTGTGCAAAATTTATGCCTGGCCATATTAACACAACAGGGACACTAACACATTCTGCAATACAAACTGGCAGTACATTGCTGCAGAAAGTTTCTCATTGAAGTGCAGAGAATGCTGCTCATTTGCCACATATTGTTTTCTTCGTAGCACTCGCTCTGTTTCCTTTTGCCACAAGGTGGGATTTCAGTTAGCTGGGAGTGGAGATCACAGGGCAGACCATCTTTTATAATTCCTCACAGTTTAATGTCCTATCCATATTGAGGGCGCAATCAGGTGCAGAGAATGTCAACTAGGGAAAGTTACATACTGGGACACTGGGAGAATGTGAGAAGTTACACACTTCTTCATGAAGTGTGAAGTTCCCTGAATTCATTTGAATTATAATTTGCAATCCACTTCTAACAAGCCTGATCATACCCTGACTCTTACTCTACCCACTTACAATTCCCCTTTGTACCTCTAGCCCTAACCCTGCCCCTCCACCAAACTCAACCACTTTACTTAACCCTCACAGTAACCCTTAATCTAAAGCCAGCTCTTAAAAAAATCCCTAACCATAACCCCCATACTAATTCTGTGCTTACCCCATTCCTAAACCAAACCACACCTTTTTAGATTTGTCTCAAAGCCACCATGTGGTTGTGCCCTAAGGAAAGGCATTATGTTGCCATTTCAAGGTGAAACGTCCAATGATGTTGCCATTGAAGAAAGTCACTATTGGTATGCAGGCGTAGGGTAAAAAAAGATTACAACTGTGATTCAAAGTTGAAAAGTAATCCACATACTAATGTTTCTAGCACTGGAGTAAAAGACGACAAAAATAGGAATACCTCCACCTGAAGGGAAGCGTCTGGGAGATGGGAACTATGAGAGCCTGCCCATCCCTCCACCTCTCCTGACCCCCAAAGATTTCTAATCCAGCAATCCTCTGCCAGCCCCTAGAGGCACTCCTGTCTGTCCCCCCTTTTTCACCATCCTCTCAGTCACTTGAAGTACACTTAGTGGCCACTCTGCCCCCCTTATCACAGTTAACGCAAGCACACCCAATGGACCACTTCCATATCTTCCGCTGGCTGCCAAGCATAGTGTAAGACCCCTCTGCCCTTCCATATTTTACCTGCCAAAGCACTCTCAATGCCCCCCTTAGTCCTCCGTATAAACTGAAACACATCCAATGACCATCTCCATTTCCTCTTACACTCAGTGGCCCCCATCGACTCCTATCCTACATCCAGAAGGAACATGTCCCCGCAGTTGCTCAAAGCACATCCAATAACCCTTTTTGCTTCCTCTGTTGGCGGCCCAAAGCTCAATCTATGGTTCTCTCTGCCTCCTTACCCTGCTCACTCAAACCACACACAATGGCTCCTTCACCCATTTGCTTGAGGCAGCCCCATATTTATCTCCCTACTCCTTTGAATGCCAATAGTAACTTTGCCTGCAGTATTCATGCCATGCATAGGAGTAAAGATGCAGCCCCTGGCAGTGGGAATTAAGTGTAAAAAAAACCTGAACTGCCTCAAATACTGTGTGTTTGTAAGTGAGGAGTGTGTGTGTGCATATACACAAGGGCTTGTCTATGAAAGTGTGGGTGTGTGCATGCTTATGTGTCTGTGTGCACGTGACTGGGCATGAGCGTTTTGCCCATTGCCCACCACGGTGCAATAAATTACTCTGAATGCATTAAAGTCATAGTAGGCGCAGAGAAGAGAGGAACCAATGAAAATGAATACATGCAACAATACGCTACAGTACAGACTTAGTCAACCCTCTTGCCTCCTCCTCGTAGCTTTGTAGTGGCATCTGAAAAGGTGGTGTTTTTTCTTGACTCTAGTAGCCCCGCCCCCCATAGCCCCCACCCCCTCCTGCCTGCCCATCGGTGGGTGCCTTGGCCACAAACCAGACTTTACTTTTGGCCCATGAGATAAAGTTTGTGAGTACCCATTCTTTAGGGTATAGCCCAAAAATAGCCCAACATTGGTCTGGACCACTCCCTCAATAATCCCGGGAGGCACACTTCCCATGGTCGGCTGCCCCCTCAAAACCCATTTTGTGGCCTTGTTTTATATTGCTTTGACCATTGCCCTCATTGGTACAGAACAAGAAAGAAAACTATACACATTTAGAAGGACCCGTCTCAAAATGGTATTCGAGCTATAAATAATGCTTTGGCGTTGCATGCAAGCACAGGTAAACCATTATATTAAAACTGCCATATAATTTAAAAATAATGAAACCTTAAACACGCCTTGGAATGAGGGCCTTAGTCTCTGGCTGTTTTCCTCTTTCACTGCCCCTTGTTTGCTTCAGGCTCTTCGAGATAATGTTTCCTCACAGGCTCACCGACCTCATCCTGGAGTAAAGGGGCACTATTTTGAATGGGAAATCCTGTACAAGTTGTGGTCAGACATATGGTGTTCCTTCTCATTTTCTGGTGAAATCACGTTAAAAAATATGAAAAGCTGGTAATCCACATATGTCATACCGGAAAAAGAAACAGGGGGGCAGATTTACAAGCCCCTTCCGCCTTTTTTACGCCGCAGTTGTGCCACTTTTGTGATGCAGTGGTGGCGCAAAGCCAGTGTCATGCTATGGGGTATTTACAACGTGACGCATTTGGGAGATGCGTCACGTTGTAAAGCCCTGCGCCACATGTAGGCGTTCCCGCGCAGGGGAGGGCGTTCCGGCACAGAAACGTCTCCTATAATTGGCTGAGTGAAATCTACAAGATTTCACTCAGTCACTTTTAAGGTCATGCTGCGTCAAAACCCTGCGCCTGCTTGAAGCAGGCGTAAGGATTGACGCAGCATTTTAAGAATAGGGCACCCCCGAGCCTTGCAGGAGCTGCATCATGCTTGCGAAGCAAACTCCAGCAATGCACCGCCTTTACGGCAGCAGATGCGTCACCATGATGCGCCGCATTGTAAATGCAGCGCATCCATGGTGGCGCAGCCATGACACACAATAACTGGCGCATCCCTGCTGATATGCAGGGATGCGTCAGTTATTGTAAATCTGCCCCAGGGTCTCACAAAAATGACATTGGAGCTGTAGTGCTCCCTCTTGCGTGAATACGATGCAAAGCTTTATCAGGGAGAGACTGCTCTGTGTTGCCATCATCAGCAGAGGATTCTGCAGTATACTCAACAGTGACCTTGCATTCTATGCTAAGTAGTACGGAGACGGTGCACACTGTGGTATCTTCAGCAGGGTGTAGGGTACTCCCTGATATGAGCTGCCAGCCGCATATTTAATCGTGTTTAATGGACATTTGGGGCATACACACTGGCCCTTGACCCACCCAATCGAATCCAAAATTACCACCTGATGGGTCTCACCCGTACAAACCTCCCTCTTACAGAAAACCAGCAAGGTCACCACACCAGGGTAGGACTGGGACAAAAAAGCAGGCTTTGGAGCTCAAATAAAAGTCTCCCCATTAGTGAGTTTGATAGCTATAAAAGTGTTTGAAAATTGGGGCAGTTTTGAACTCGTGAAGACACACTGTATACAAAGTCTGGACGCATGCATGGATTTGATTTTGCTTTTGGCAATGGTTGTTTCAATATCCGGGAAATAAACAGTAAAAACTGGCCAAGTCGAGCAAAAAACAGGCCCAGGAACAGCTGCAAAAATGGCCCACACACTGACCCGTCAGAGCAACCCTTCAGCCACTGACTGATTGCCCTATAGGCCCGTGTGACCTGACCCTCACCTTCTAATGTGTGAATACATCGTTTGGTTGCATCATTAGCACCTGCCATGTCCCATGAACACATTTTTGTATGTCATTTTTGTTTGGTAATATTTTTATTTTTTATTCACAAACCAAAGAAGGCACAATAGTCATGTGCAACATTTACCATAATCCCCACTGATTTGTTAACAGTACACAATGTACCGTTAAGTTTTATAGTGCAAATTATGAGGCACACATTTTTGGAGTAGATAGAAAACACTACACAATAAATAAGTCAATACATTTCTTATACCGCATGTGTCTCGCTAGCGACCAGGCCGGACATTGTACTAGGCAATTCTCCTGTGTACCCCAGCCCATAGTAGGCTCTCCCCAACCCCCAGATCTCCTAAAACTTACAGGAACATCTTGTGCCACGTTAGGTCAACTTCTCTGCTGCCATATAGAGGTCTATCCCCGTCTCCATTCTTGTATGGAAGGTGTAACTAGTGCTATCCACTTCTTAGCCACATCTCTTTTGACCACTACTAGGCCCAGGGCATTAATGAGAAGTTTAATGCATGGAATATCAACATCGTTTGGGATCCCAAATGAAACAAATCAAGGGTCGCGCTGGAGTGACACCCCAAGAATGCTTTAGATTCCTGGATGATCGCTTTCCAGTAGGTTTGTACATGGAGACACTCTCAAAGTGTGTGCACAAAAGACCCTGTGGCTTAGACACATTGCAAGCAGTTTGGGTAGGTGCTTTCCCAATGATATGCAGACTGCGGTGGTCATAGTAGAACCTCTG
Source organism: Lissotriton helveticus (assembly GCF_964261635.1). Classification (NCBI taxonomy): domain Eukaryota; kingdom Metazoa; phylum Chordata; class Amphibia; order Caudata; family Salamandridae; genus Lissotriton; species Lissotriton helveticus. The sequence goes on along the minus strand of NC_136065.1, from coordinate 330,716,550 downwards.
TAGTATTTTAAATTGTTGTAGGCGCGACTAAATGGCAACCTCACGGGGGTGCATCAACTCCATCTCCCAATCTATTTCTTCCAATTCACCCACATCTCTCTGCCATTTCTCTAGCAGTTGGGCCATGGTAAGGGGTATATTATTATTCATAGTTTTGTATGTGGTATGTATGTCAGTTTGACACAGCCAAGATCTCCTTGAGTTCGAGCTCTCATGTCTCCTTGTGAAACATGGCATTCTGTGCAACATCAGTGAGAACTCAGGGGCATATTAGCAAGAACCTCGTTAAAATGATCCCAGTTTTAGCGGCAGGAAACTGCAGCTAAAACGGCGATAATGGGCTTGCTAATATGAGTTATAGAATTCCAATAGGAGCCCAGGTTAGATGTGCAGGACATCTAACCTGGGCTTCTATTGGAATTCTATAACGCATATTAGCAAGCCCATTATCGCCATTTTAGCGTCAGTTTCCTGCCGCTAAAACGGCGATAATTTTAACGAGGTTCTTGCTAATATGCCCTCAAGTTTATGGCTTGGTTGATTAATTCCAAGCACAATGGAGCTACAATCGTTAATGTCTACAAGATGGATATGGTGGAAGTATTTACACAGAAGAAAATTAAGACTATTTTTATTTATTATTCTACACGGGGAACTAGAGAGTTACCTTGATGGAGACAGATAAGAGCGCTTACATTAGAGCATATAGGCTTATTGAAATCACCACCTAGCAATACAGGTGGTCAGGAAAGCAATCTCAGATCTGGCTAGTGGGAATGCCCTGGAATAGACGAACTCCTGAAAGGATCCTATGACTACTTACATAGATGTATTGGTGGAAAGATTGGTTGACATATTCAGGTCGGCTAAGAAAATGAGCATGTTCCAGCTATCTGTGAATGAAGGAGCCCTGATAGTGTCCCTTTAAAGCTGGGCAGGGACAGGATGGATGTTGGGTCCCATAGACCCCTCCTAATGCTGATAATAAAATGATCAGTAGGCCATTGCGAGCCACATGCTCCCTATGCTGCCCTCAATCATCCGAGTGATAGGCAAGGTGGCACTTTTAAAGATGGTGATGTTGCTGTGTCTTATGTACTTCTTTCCCAACCTCCCAATGAGATGACAAACAGGATGGCCTGTGACCTTGTCAGCATTATCATCATATGAGTGTGGAATGTTGACAGACCTCCAGTACCCCTGAACAAGCTCTGACTCAAATAGGTGAGGGTGGACTGTAATTACTAGATTACTAACAGCAAATTTACCACAGGTTGCTAGGTAGTTTGCGGATGTACCTTCAACAGAGGACTGCTTCTATCAAAATAGCAAGTAAAGGCTCCTAAAAAAAGCCAAACTGCATGTTGAGGATCTCCAGAAACAGTTGGTACAGATATTTAAAAAAAACTCAAAACTCCATTAACTTCTACTGCCCCTCAACCCCACTAATATATCACACAGACAAGCCAGGAGCAATGGGAGGCCTGTGGGCTCCTGACAATAAATAGCCTTCCACAAATTCAGTCTTATCGGTTATATTTTCTCTTGTAAATAAGATAAAGGCAGGTACAATACTTTATCAGACACTTCTTGAGGAGAACTGAATGGGAAATGGTCTCGAGACATACGCAGAGGTATAGAAGAAGGAGATTGACAATTAATATTAAGCTATACACTTAGGTACCTATTATTATGTCGGTTGGAGTTTCCTCCGACCGACACTGTGGATTCTCAAGAAACGACCGAACTCTGGTCAGCGGTTCCTACCGCCTGATTACGATGTGACTGAATACTGTTTGGTCGCATACTCCCCTTTCTTTCTGGGAGCTTGTGCCATGGCAGTAAACCATCCATAATACAGGATCCCATAAAGAAATGGGTGTGTGTTTAAAACCCTGTACCTTGTGGCATGCACCCCATTGTGTCTGCCACGCAGTGCAGGGGTTTACAGGGGGGGTTTCCCAGATACCCCCTCAGCCACCAACCGTAGGCCGCGGAGGCAAGGGGACCCTGCCAGGAGCCCCTAAAGTTGCTTTCCGACAGCCTTTCCGGCACGGCCGTCCATAGGGGATTACGGTGTAGGTCCAACCGGACGGAAGACTCTGAGAACCGGTCGGAACCACGTCGGAATGACCGGCTGGTTTGCACTCCAACCGCTGACATCGTAATTTGGCTGTCGGACCACAAACCGACCGTGTCAGTAGGAAAGCTTCTGACTAGGGGTACTTGAGCCCCACACTTTTTAATGTTGTTGGACTTGGCCTTTTTTGCAGGTTCATCCCTAAACTTTTTGCCTTTCTCCTAGCCTTTTTTCTGACATGGTGTTGGTCCCTTGAGCTGGTGGGAGCCCCGGGTGAAGAGAGAGGAAGGCAGCGTGATGAGCAGGGCTCCCGTGATCGGGAAGGAGCCCCGCTTGAGGCAGAGTCCTTGAGGAGCGGGAGCTCCCCTGACACCGCTGAGCCTGCCCCTGCTGCACTGGAGAAGAGCCGGCGAGAGAGAGGAGACGGAGCCTGATCCAAGCCCTGGTGAGTGCGGCCGAGGCTGTTCTCCTTTTCTTTGTTATGGGTGCTCTCGAGGCATCTGGGCAGCCATGCGGGTTGTTTCTGAGCGGTCCCGCCGTTCCGTTGCGGGCCGATCCAACGATGGAGCTACTTTCCCTCGAGTCCCATTTGGGACCCAGAAGTTGCTGCGTTGCCCTGGCTGATTTCCTTTCAGGGGCTCTCAGAGCACATTGGTGCCAGGGCCCATTTCTGTCCCAAATTTTGACACAGCTGCACCGCACCAGCAAGGGCAGCTGCAATGTTTGGCAACATTTGTTTTGAAGGGCCCCAGTGGGGGTCGAGAAGTGCCAGTGCTTGTTTGTTCCATCAGCTGCGCCGCCGTAACGGGCAACTGCAACAGTTGGGGGCCAGTTCTGTTGCCAGGGAGGGGTGAGTTGCACCCTACGCCCCCAGCGCATTTGTGCAACCAGGGCTTTGGGGCACATCGCTTTTTGCTGCATTGGTAGCCAGAGGACCAATGGACTGCCCTGAAGGAGCCCTGATATTTCTGGGCATAGGGAATTGGAGACCTAGAAAAGGCCAGTTGGCCTGGGGTCCTCTATGTGATGGTGAAAGGGCGCAAGGCCCTAAGGTGATGTATGCACCTGGTAGTAGTGTACTGTGGTGCACTGCTGATTTAGGCGTAATATGGTTTAGGTCTGATGAGATGCATAATGTGTTTTTATGCTTGTGATGCCTATGACATAATGTGTTTATGTTTAGGATGTTTAGGTGTACTTTGTTCATGCTGGTAAGGCCTAGTGCGTAATGTGTTTATGCTAATGAGGTTTGGGCCTAATGTCATTTATTGCCTAATGTCATGATATGATATTTCAGGATGAGGTCGAAGTGCTAATGTGATAATGCTTAGGTCATTATGGTACCAGTAGTTACTGGTTGTGTTTTACATTTACTTACCTGTTCTGATGGTCCTGACCGTGGCCCGATTGGCCCGATTGGCCAGGTCCTGTGTATAATTCCCCTGTGAATATTTCCCGTGCCAGTTGGCACAGTGTAAATGTGTGATTATGTTGCCAATGTGTTTATGACAATACAAAGGCTATTTTTTATATAACCCTGTTTATTTGTGATGTGCCTAGAGTGTTGCTGCTGTGTGTGTGTTGCGCAAACGTTTTACACATTGCCTCTGAGATAGGCCTGACTGCTCGTGCCAAGCTACTAAGGGGGTGAGCAGTGGTTATCTTCAGCGTGTAACTCACTTGCCCTGACTAGAGTGGTGGTTTCTGCCTGGCTTTGGCGCAAGCCTTAGCCAACCAGAAATCCCATTTCTAACAAATGATTATATAGCTCCTCTTGCGGACATTGTTTTTCCCTTAGGGCTACACATTGTGACTTACGCCTATGATACCCAACTGGTTGTAGCGCTGAGCCACTTAGACAAGGCCAGTCTGCTAAACCTGCATGAATTCCCTTCACTTGCTCCCTGTTCGAGAGAGAGTTCACTTCAAGGCTTTGTGCATTACCCACAAGTTGTTAGGAGGAAAGGCACCAGTGATTTACACATCTATGGTCCAGCCTTATTGAGCGAACAGGCGCTGCGATCAGATGAGCTATACTTGGTTGTCGATCCTAGAATTAAGAGGGCCAGAAGCAGCGGCTGGTTATTTTAGTACAATGCCGCTAAACTATGAAACTCCCTCCTTCTTCATCTACGAAAGGAATTCTATCACATGACCTTTCGTAAGTTGCTGAAAACGTGGCTCTTTCCTAAGTGATTCTTTAGGCTTTAGTTGCACCCCTTCAGCGCTGGGACGCCTCTGGGTAGCTACGCGCTCTATAAGTGCTGTTTCATTCATTTATTCATGGCTCTCAGAATACTTGTCCCCGCAGCTCAAACCTTCAATAATAAGGCATGACAAATAAATCTCCTTCTTCGAACACTAGCAAGTCTGGAAATTAAAAAAATGCTGACTAATCACTCTTACGCTTTTAATTAGCACAAATATATTTAAGCTTACTGTTATATTTTGATCACAAGCATACATTTGTAAGGCTCCGCTTTTGTCCACTTCCATATTAAAATTTAGATCGGGCTGGAAAGAAACCTGTGAAATCGCTTTGTTAGATCTGTTGCTACGGAGCAGAATTTTGCATTCACGTTTTATGTATCTGGCTCAGCCCTAGCCTGTCTCAGTAGAATCATTTTGAAACTATTTTATAATCGTATGGGCATTAGGATTCAAAAGGATGCAGTAATATCATGCTCAAGCAGTAGAGACCCACAGGTTAGTCGGTGTTTTATTAAATTCATGGATAAAGTACAGCTTATCCCTGCTTTGACAGTTCAATATGATAATTTCAATACAAGGGCCAACTACTCTGATTAACATGTTCAGTCTGTATTTTTTTGTATTTCACTGCTTTTCTATTCTTTACTATGTATTCTACTCTCGTGTGACTAACCTTGTTTTCGTTTTGCCCTTATTACGCCATGGAAGTGAGTGAGTTTTGTGCTTTTAACAGCAGTATTTAGCAATGGGTTTTAGTAACCATGCAACAACGTGTATGTGTATATTACATTGGAATTTGTTTGACATTTGGAGTAGATCCGCAATACATATAGAGCACGCAGTGTGTATTTTATTGCAAACGGTGATTTTTTTTATTAGGTCTTGCCTTGGCAGCGTTTGTGCTCAGGCACGGTGGATCCATTGGGGTGTTGGGGCGTAGCGCCCCCGCCTGCAGCTCCCTCGGAAGCTCTGAACTTAAGTAAACAAAATCAGTTTACTAAAGTTCAAAGACGCCGAGGGAGAACTGACATTCATGTCAATCAGCATGACATCAGACCTCCCACCCCCTTCAGAGTCTGGCGTCATGTTGACTGACATGATTGTCAGACCAGGGGCAACAGGCAGCAGCACAAGTGCACATGAGTGGGGAAGGTGAGTGAATTTTTCGCCCATGCACAGTCATACGCACTTGTGTTTGCACTTGTTTGCGCATTCCCTTTATTAGCGCCAGGATGCTCCTTCCGGAGCGGTAGTTGCGCTCTACAAATACCAAAATACAAATACAAATACAAATACAAGCCCTTCGGTCTTCCTAATGGGCAGGTGGCGGGCAAATATTAACCGTGCCCTAAGCCAATCCTGGCGCTGCTGGCAGTGCCAGGATTGGCTGAGAGGGGTTGCCAGTCCGCGCCAGTGCCGTTCGTGAAACAGAGGTGGCGCGGACCGGCTGTGAGCCTGGGTAAGTTTTCTGTTTTATATTCAATTCGCTGGCACACACACCCGCACAACCCCCCTCCCCAGCGAACCGCGACTGGGCGATAGAAGCAAGTTAATGTTGAGGTTCAGCTTGTGAGCAAAACAAAAAACCTGTAAGTTAAGTTTGTTGTCGTGCCCAAGTGACGGCGCCGGGACAGCCAGGCCGCCATGACAGGGAACGGCTGTTGTTCCGCTATGGTTAAGCAGCAGGGGTCCCCTCCACGGGCACAATAGAAGTTCTTTTGAGGCACGCAGTTCCAGTGCGTTGTCAACTGTTCCGCCCGTCGAACCACAAACACCTTAACAAAGGTGGCATAGTTTAGTTAGTACACCGTACATCGTCCTCTTTCTTGGAAATACGAGAACTCTCTATAACCGGGCATATCAGCAGCACTGAACTCCTGCATTGCACCTCACTGGGCTAACACACCTGCTGCAGTTCGCTGTGATATTATACCCCATAAGGGGCAGGCAAACTGAGTTTGGGGTCAGTTCAGGTGGAATGGAAGGCATGCGTTTCAGAGGTTTTCTAATTTGTTCTGGTGTCAGAAGCTAGTAGCCTAGGAGGTGGTGTGATGGGCGGAGGTCAGTGGCTTGAAGGGAGGCAGGCAAAACTGGCAGTGGCTCCCATTTGCTTTGTGCGACTGGCCTTCAATTGTTATAAATGCCTCCTCTGACAGTCAACTGGAGGTAATTGGAACAATTAAAGGACAGCTGCAAAAAGCAAATATGTGCCTTCGCTCACTTCATCAAAAGCAGTTCTTCAATTGCCTTTGGGTCGTGTTCCCACTCTATAAACACTAACACTCTTTGAAGTGCAGAGTGACTCACTCTGCACTTCAAACAGTGCTAGTGTTTATAGAGCGAGGAAGCAGACTGGTGCAGTCTGGCCCAGGCCCAGTGCTTCTGTACAGTGCTCCTTTGCTTTGTTTAACCAGGTTTGTGCTTCACAAGTGTGCATCCAGTACACCTCTAATGTGTTAAAACGTTTGTTTTCAGGTTTTCGGGATCGATTGATTCTTTTAGGGTGTACAAAAACTCTAGGCAGCCCAGAAATACCTTTCTGATTGACTAAAATGTTTTTGAGACTGATTCCATATCGCAACTATTTTAAGCATAACATTTCTTCTTGTATGCTGCTACTCTGTGGCCTGTTTAGTTATTTGTTTAGTTGTGTGCAGTTTAAATAAAAAAACATCTGTGAGGTTCTCAGCATTGTATCTTGAAGTCTGCTATGAAGCTCTGTGGTTCTACTGAATAGGCAGCTACCATGTTGTTGTAGTATGCAATCCCTTTATTAATGTAATAACTGCACTTTTACAGTTGCATAATTAACCTTCTTGCTTCTGGAATTTGCTTGAAAATGCACCATTTACCCACTCTTTTTTCAAAAAGGCGCTTGCTCGCCACGGTGCTCGCCCACAAACTTTACGCCACGCCACTTTCAAATGTCACCAGCCACCACTGTTTGTGCTGTCTCTTTGAGACATGTTGTATTCAGGACATGGGCATTTAGCTCCGCCCATGTTCGATCCAAATATTTTATTGGCTCCATGCAGTCTCTTTCAGAATTCTTTTTATTTCATTGGTTTATTTTGTTAGTAGTCCCTCCTACTTTCTGCTTAGTACCTCCCTGTCTTCTGTTGTTACCTCCAATGGGGACAGACCCTTTTACATGTAACATTATTCTGTAAATTTTATTTACAGTTTCAAAGCACTCAATCATTAATCACTTTTTCATGGTAGCTGGCATTGCAGTCAAAGCTACGCACTTCCCCCAGCCCTGACCCATCAGATGCTTCCAAAGGCTGCTGTTCTGTGCACTTCCCCTCCTGCATTACCTCTCACAGCATTGCCGCTTTTCATGTTTTCAACAACATTAAACACGCTACTTTAAAAACAGTAGCGTGTGTAGGCATTTCCATTTTTCAACAGTAGCGTGGGTAAACAAACTTTTTTGAACTGGTGCTGCTTTTTTTAGGTCTTGCCTAAGCCATCGCGTTAGCGATGCTTTGGCGAGATATTAAGTAGGGACTTTCAACAGTGCTCCCAAAGTCTGTAGGCGGATCGGGTACAGTGCATGTGCGCCGGGCGTGCGCAACATTTGTCCGCCTGCAGCCTTTGGGAGCACTTTTGCGGCCGCTTTGATGTTCTCAGTGAGCCGCGTGGCCACTGAGAACATCAAAGCAGCCGCGAAAGTGCTCACCATTTGCCACCCCTGCTTGTTTTTACCGTAGAACGCATGTTTAACAATAGAGACACAATATATGCAAGTTTAAAGCTGCAACTCACCCAGGCACTGCTCTAAGTCACACAGTGTAAAAGTAACAGGTGAAAACTATCAAAGGACATAATTACAGCATCAAAGATGGTGCTGCCTAAGATCTCTGATGCAACAGACATGGAAATAACCGGGGCTCGAGCCGCAGCCACTTTATTAGAGCTGGCAAGGGGCAAAGTCGACCAAAGGTAAACATTCCTTATGGGCAAAGCTGTTCAGCGGGTGTGTGTCCTTGAAACACCGGCTGTAATTACGGCAAGGTACAGAAATACCCACAATGCATCCCGGCCATAGAGTGTGCGAAGTGTGCGTGCATTAAGCATAGCTATTAATATGTTCAAGGCATTGCAGCTATAGGGGTTGTACCATGTGTGCCATGTTCGGGAGTCACATTATGTCTATGTGATTCCATCAATGTGGTCCATGGTCCTGTGTAAAAAAATATTTAACCATTTTTAACAAAGACTTAAAATGAAGACTCATAAACGGTGAATTATTAAACTAAATATTAACATATATATGAGTACATCAACGTTTTCTAAAAAAACATTTGTTTGTAAGAATCAGCATTAATGCAATTGACATTTTAAGACATAGACTGAAATTATACAAGTTATTTTGAATTTGTTTATTGCAGTTCATAAAGAAGCTTGTACATCGCACATTCACTTATTGGAGCTGAATTACATATTTAGTGTTACCCAGCTCAAAAAGAACTCATGTTATCGACCTCGGAAGGATGAAAGACTAACTGGACCTCTGAGTGGGTGCATATGGGGTTAACAGACATTTTAAGAAAATGCTATTGTAAAATCCTTCATCTTTACTTGCATACACGTAAAATACCCTCCTTAAATAATACGCTGAACAGCTGGCTCTTCTCTCACTGACATTGGCCCATCCTGACTCCGCCCACCCAGAACGATGCCGGAAGGGCGACCAGATTCCAAAGCCATGCCAACTATACAGATGCTGACATCTTAAAACACAAACTTATAGGGCGTACATTTTAAAGGCTGAATCACGCACACTGCATAGAAGCTATGCACACTTTCACGAGAAGGGGGTGTACACACAACTAGCTAATACATGGAAATTCCTGATTCCCTGCTGAAAAATCTTCACTGTTCATAAAAATTAAGATTCGGTGCATTTGTCTCCTGCGGGGAAACTTGTGGATTTCAAAACTCAATTCCCCAGGGACTTGGGAACAATCTCGGGTCGAAATTCAAATATAAAGATTAACACGTGTCACCTAAGCAATTTAACAATTTGCGGATGTCTGTCTATGCAGGTTTCTTCTGACTCCTCTGTAAAGCAACTCGGGAATTTACCACGTCCATGATTGAGTAGCTAATCCCGAAATGCAAATGAAAACCCAGGACTGGATGAGTTACTGGCGCATGGACTTTGAGAATCCTTTGGGAGCACTTTTGCAGCCGCTTTGATGTTCTCAGTGAGCCGCGTGGCCACTGAGAACATCAAAGCGGCGAAAGTGATCACCATTTGCCACCCCCTCCCTTGTCCCACTTCCTGCTTGTTTGTCTTTACCATGCCCTCCTTAAAGGGCACAAATGTAGTGTCTCCTATAAGGATGAATCAGTTTGGTCTGGGCCCCCGCAGGCTTTCAGGACCGGCAATTTGTGGGCCTGCCGTGTGTAATGAAAGGACCCATATCTACAAAAATGTCTGTTAAGTTTCAGCATCTATCTATCTATCTATCTATCTATCTATCTATCTATCTATCTATCTATCTATCTATCTATCTATCTATCTATCTATCTATCTATCTATCTATCTATCTATCTATCTATCTATCTATCTATCTATCTATTGCCCTCACTCTCTCTATCTATATATCTCCCTCACTCACTCTATCTATCTATCTATCTATCTATCTATCTATCTATCTATCTATCTATCTATCTATCTATCTATCTATCTATCTATCTATCTATCTATCTATCTATTGCCTTCACTCTCTCTATCTATATATCTCCCTCACTCACTCTATCTATCTATCTATCTATCTATCTATCTATCTATCTATCTATCTATCTATCTATTGCCCTCTATCTATCTAACTATCTATCTATCTATCTATCTATCTATCTATCTATCTATCTATCTATCTATCTATCTATCTATCTAT